>NC_136425.1:35987500-37295000 GCF_052625555.1 Lactuca saligna | reverse complement strand
TATCAGAGATACCTATTCACTCCTCGTCCTCAACATCACCTTTCGTAAGTTCATAATTTCATCATTCGATTTATAAAACACCCGATTTGTCTAACGAGTTTTGTCTTTCCAGGTACAACTGCCGATGATTTGTTCCCTCTTTTTGATAAGTATGGAAAGGTTGTTGATGTTTTCATCCCTAGAGATCGCAGGTAGAGTTTTCCCCAATTTAATGTGCAATAATAGGATTTCTCATTTTTGTGGAATCTCGCGTTTGTAATTTTCTTATGTAACATTTTTCATACACCGAATGGCCGAAGTGGTTGACAGATTTCTACTTTTGGAACATATACGGCTAAATGCAGAATTAGCAACCGGACTTTTGTTTATTTGTTTGTTATCCTTTCAATAAATTGCTTAAAAACCTATGTAGCTATTGCAAGGAAAATTGCTTTGTATCGGATAACAATGTTATTTTAGGTATAATTTTTTAAAGAACAATGCTTTAATTGGAAGAAATGAACTAGAATGCTATAATACACAAGTCTGTGAAATGTACTCACACTCTTTTGCATTTAACCCAAATACATTGTTAACTTTCCCATAATCTATTTTGATTCTGTTATGAATTGAACATTTCTTTTCAAATTATATATGATGTATCACATCTGAAGCCGCATATGCATTTGAAACAGGAGAATGTACAATTCCTATATTTTCTGCTTCTATTCCCCACCTTTCTTTTTGTTTAAACTTCTTAGAACAGAATCATCATTGTCTAGGTATATTCGACTTAACTTGGTGTGTAATTCTTGTGTTGCTTATAGGACTGGGGATTCGCGAGGCTTTGCCTTTGTTCGATATAAGTATGCAGATGAAGCCCAGAAGGCAGTGGACAAGCTTGATGGTGACAACTGAATATCTATTTCTTCTAAAGAATCCATTTCATGAATTAAAAAAAACAATCTTTTCTTTTTCTTCTTACATCTATCCCAATTTCTTCAGGAAGAGTTGTTGATGGTAGAGAGATAATGGTTCAATTCGCCAAATATGGGCCTGATGCTGAACGAATGTGAGTCACACTCACTTTTCTTGCTATTCATTCCATTCCATCAAACTATATAAATTAACAAACCTGTTACTCATTTTCCTCTAGTCATAAGGGAAGAATACTAGAACCAGCTGAGAAGCTGAAGGGAAGATCAAGGAGCCGAAGTCCAAGACCAAGGTAAAAAGATTCTTCTTTCTTCCATACAAACATACTCCCTTTTCTTTCTTCATCTTAATCACACATTGTTCATGTAGTTCAAGGCATAGAGATGACTACAAGGACAGAAGAAGAAACCGTAGTAGAAGCAGAGACAGATCTGAACGCGAGAGGCATCGAGGAAGAGATCATTACAGAAGCCGAAGCCGAAGCAGAAGCAGAAGCAGAAGCCCTGAATATCGAAAAGAACGCAGCAGAAGAGGAAGATATGAAGATGAAAAGGGTAGAAGTAGAAGTCGATCTCCTATCAGAAGCAGATCTCCTATCAGGTTTCTACTTGTATGATGCAGTTAGATCTTAGGATAAGATTTCAAGTTGTTTCAACTGTATTTGAAAATGTTCATATGTGATTATGTTATGTAGAAGTGCTTCCCCTGCCCGATCACCTGCCCGAAATAGCATGAGCCCTAGAAGGAGTAGGAGTGCATCTCCAAGAAGAACACCTTCAAGGAGTAGAAGTCCAGCAAGGCGTGTTGAGAAAGATCGGTCACCTACTCCAAAAAGTGTTGGGAAAGCTGACTCAAGAAGCCCATCACCACATCGTTCTGATGCTGATGTGAGTATATACAACATATATAAAAAATTATATGATCTTTTTAAAATAGTTGGTTAGGTTTCGACTTTTTTCAGTGATGCTGATTTAATGTTTTGAATTTTGTTTTATAGGAATGAGAATTGGTCATTGGAGATGCATGTATGGACATGAAATCGAGAGCAGTGTTCTGTTTTGTGAAAACTCATTTCCTGATGCTTAATTTCAAGGTTAATTTTTTTTTCCTGTTTGTACCCCTTCCTTTGCATACTTTGGATTTCTGGCTTCTAAAATGTTTGGAGTTGATGTTTTTGTTTTTGGATGTTTTTGGCTGTGTTATTACTTATTATTATGCATGGATATTGATTTGGAAAACTGAAGTTTTTGACATGCACTATATAGATAGAGTATGTGTTGCTGTTGATGTTGATGAGAACTGGTGCAGCTGTGGTTATGATGTTTGGTTTGCAGTTGGTAAGAGTTGAACCTTTAAATCCCGAAGTCAAACTAGGATTTTGACTAATAGAATGAATATACATATATATATATATATATTTTTTTTTTCATATTTCTTACTTTTGGTTACTTTGTTTTTGGGACATAAAAGGGAAAGGGGATGATGGTTGAAGTTGATATTGCTGCTATGCTGTTGACACGTCATGCCTGCTGAACAAAAATACTAAAAATTTTAAGGTTCTAAAATTAAAATCAAAGCACATATGGTCTCATAAAAATGGGCTAATCTGATGCTAGTGAAATGGTGATTGATATACAGTAGTTGAGGTCGATGATTAAGCTGTCAAGTGATAGGCACGTGTTGTTGCTGTGTTTGTAGATGCTGGTGAATTAAGGTTAATAATCAAATCTCATAAATCTTGCACCTCAAATTTACCACCTTTTTTGTGTGTGTGTGTGTGTGTGTGTGTTTTATGTGCTTAACTTGTGTTGAAAATGCTGGAACTTTCTTTTAGCTTTGATTGGAGTAACAGAATGGGGTGTTGATAGTCTGGAAATAAAAATCAGTATCATGTCTTTCAAAAGTATAATTAAATAAAATTTTGAAGAATTTGTGTTTGATTTTAAAATACAAAAAAAAAAAAAAAATCATTTTTTTATGAAATGTTTGTGACTGTCGTTGATGTTTTTGTCTATGGTGAAGGTAATTCCATATTTCAGTTCACAAATTTATATAATTGTTTTATTAGAAATGTTGTATGTGTCTCTTTCTACTTTTTTGTTTCTTGGGCATCGAGAAATGTGTTTCTCTAAATATGTATGGTGATGTTGGTGTTTGTCTGTATCTGATTTAGTATTGTGTGTTGATATAGCTTGTACTATTTCTTCTTCTAGTATCTAATAATTGGCCCCGCAAGTGATGGAGTGATGTGGTGTTTGCATGCATTATCTTCCAACCAAATAACTTTTTGGAAAAATGTACATTTTTTCATCATTTGAGTTTTAAGTTTTTGTTTAGTCACGTGATATATTTAAATCATCCGTGACTAACAAATAAATTGAAACATATATTGAAGCTATTGAGACGGTTGTTGATAAGCCAAAGATCATGGCAACATTTATTTATTTAGATTAAGGTTCCGTTTGATAGTTGTTGATTGAGAAAGTGCCGATTAAGAAAGATCTATATTGGTAAGAAAAACGACTGAATAAGAAACTAAGTTGCTTGATTGTACATCTAATTGAATGTACTGACTGATGAAAAATGATAATTTTACCCTGATGCTCTATACAATATTGAATGAAGTTGCTGAAGAATTATAAAAACATACAAAATGCAAATTTCACAAGAATCCTTTAAAAACCCAAATCCTCAATTACACCAAACACTACCAAAGCTATATAAAAAACCACTTCTTGGATATAATGAATGCAAAAACAAGTAATCGTAGCTAAAATACTTTTCATCAACATCTTATGCCATAAATTCCCACCTCGATATACTTTGGAATCACTAATTCCGGAGATGTCTTCAATTTCAATGGGGAGAACAACCTCGATCAAGATCATCAGAAAATCAATCCACACATTCCTCCAAAGCTACAATCAATTCAAAATTGCATCACTTTTAACTCTTCCTTTCTTACTATCAATCCTCTTATCATCTCTTTCGTCGGAATCTACAATTCCATCCTCCAAACACAACTATGGAACACTTTTCTAATCATATCATCACACTTGATACCAATACTGGCTGTATTTTCTATAAAAGCTGTAAAATTAAATATTGTAAGAATAAAGGTAGGAATATTCATGATCAAACATAAACATAACAACAAAAAAACCTGAACTTTTAGAAAAGTTTAAAAGGAACATAACAACAAAAATTAGATCATTTAGAACATCAATGATACAACTGGAAACCCTTACAGCAAAATCAGAAGTTGACCATTCAACCTTAAACATGAAGTGAACAGAAAATCACTTGAAAATTGGGAAATATATATCCATCTCAACAACAAAAGAACTTTCAACCGCAAAATTATTTTCAACAAAAAAAGAACATTCAGCAAAAATCAAAACAGTAAAAATCGAAACAATAGTCTTTTAAGGCATTTTGACATATGAATTTAAGAAATCAAAACAACAAAAATCGAACACAATGGTCGACGACAGGAATCAGAAGTATTAGAGATGGTTACCTGATGAGACGAGGAAGGAGCTCCGACCGATGGGTGGAAGAGAAATAATGGGGTTAACGATGCTTGTTGGTAGCAAGAGAAGAAACGAGTCGTTGAAAGAGAAGAAGAAAGGGAGGTTGGAAGATACGTTAGGGAAAGGGTAGCAACAGAAACTTTTCTCTCTTTCTCAGTTAGGCGATTTCTTATTTCTTTCCCAATCAGATCTGTCTTTCCTAGTTAGACGCACACAAGTTGTTTATCAAACGCGTTTGGCTGACCGAGTCAGCCAAAAAGTTCTGACTCGACTCGATCAGACGAATATCAAACACCAACTAAACCTCAGTGGTTTCCAGAAAATTGAGAAATAGTTTTTTAGTTCAAAAAACCTAATAGATAGTCCCCATGTGTAATGTTTTTCTATTATATTGAAGCCAATACTACGAATACAAAGACTGCAATTTATACAAGGTTTATAATTGAAAATACTAAATATACGGTTGTACATTAGGTCTACAATTTGACTTTGACTGAGAACCAATATTCGAAATACGTACACTCTAACCACATGTGTATCATTTGATGTTAACATTGTTACCCCGACAATCTCATGTGAGGAACGAACTTGAAGCTTGTGACGCATGGAATTGAAGTGATACTTAGAAAGAGCCTTGATAAATATGTCCGCTAGTTGGTCTTCTAAGGACACAAACGATACATTTGTTTTGATAAGTTCCTTAGCTTCAACTTGTTTGCGAATGAAATGAAAGTCAAACATGGTGCTTGTGCTTATGATAGGATTTTTGGTCATGCTCCTACATTATCACAGAAGAGCAATGGAGACCGAGTCGTTGGAACTTGTAACTCAAACATAAGCTGTTTAATCCAAAGGAGTTTTGTAGATGTGTATGCCAATGATCTATACCATGCTACCGTGCTTGATCTTGCTATTACCTTCTGTTTTCTAAAGGTCTAACTTATCAAGTTGGAGCCGTGATATATAGCAAAACCATATTGGGAACGACTGTCATCTTTATTAGATAAGCGATCAGCATTGAAGAAAGCTGTGAGGGATCTCTTTTGGGATGATGTAAAATGTAAAGAATGGGTAAGAGTACAATTTAGATACCGTAAAATTCTCTTGACAACTTGCAGTCGTTGGTGAATGTATGTATTGACATGTTCGATTAACAACAGAAGTAATGTCGGGTCGAGTTATTGTAGCATATTGTAGTGACCCTACTATTTGTCAATATAACCTTGGATCAAAAAACAGTTCACCAGCAAGAGTGAGACGTGAGCTTGGTTCAACAGGAGTAGAGATAGGAGAAGCAGCAACCATTTTGCATTTTTCAAGAACGTATTGAATGTAATTCTCTTGACTTAGGATTAGACCCTTTGAGTTCCGTTCGATTTGAATGCCCATAAAATAATGTAACTCGCCTAAGTCTTTGAGAGCAAACATTTGGTGGAGATTATTGATGAACTGTTGGATTAGTTAGGGATTGGTGTATGTGATGATTAAATCATCCACGTAGACTAGAATGTAGATGACAACTTTGGTTATGACATGGAAGAACGGTGACGTGTCCAATTGGCATGCTCAAAATCCCGCACGAACAAGATAAGCATTGAGTTTTGTGAACCAAGCCCCTGGGGCCCGTTTGAACCCGTAAATTGCATTATGTAATCGATAGACATGATTTGGCCTTTGAGTGTCTTCAAATTCGGAAGGTTGTTTCATGTATACATCTTCTTGCAAGTCGCCATTGAGGAACGTGTTATTGATGTCCAATTGATGAATGTACCATCCCTGTAACATATCAATGGACAGAAAAAGTCAAATGGTGGTGAGTTTAATGACCGAACTGAATGTTTCAAAATAATCCACTCCTTGGCTATATCCTTATGCTACTAGGTGTGCCTTGTAGTGATCAATTGTACCATCTGAATGTTGTTTGATACGATAGATCCATTTGTAACCTACAACATAAACGTTAGGTGGACAAGTAACAAGAGACCATGTGATATATCACATTAATGCATCATATTCAACTTGCATTGTTTTTTGCCAACAAGTATGCTTATTCATGGGTGGACACAAGATTCCGTAGTAGGTGTTGTCGGTGGCACATTTTATAGTAGAAAAAAGATAAAATTTGAAAATTTTACCCTGCATAAAAAAAAGTAGTGGTTGCCGGTGGCAATGCGCGTACGGTATACCCAAAGTGTAACGCCCTGTTCTGAATTGAATCCTAGTCTGAGGCTGTGACCCGAAGGTCGGTCGTCATAAGGATTATGGCTTTTGAAAGGGTAAGATCTAGGCCATTTTGGGTGCGAGTAATGTATTAGAAGCGATCCAGATGTTCGGTTTGTGTTTTGGAGCCTAGGGGTATTTCGGTAAAGTGTAAGTTTGGGCTTTTGTGGAAAATGGACTTTTGTTCGGAAGCTTTTAAGGAAGATATGAGTTGATAGAAGTGAGGGTTTCTCGTTACCTTTTCATGGATATAAGGATCATCGAAAACAAATTTATAACAAAGAAGTTATGAAGTTTAGTAGTTTCAGGCTTAGCCGAGTACGCTGGGCGTACTAGTGAAGAAGGCAGTACGCTGGGCATACTTTTGAAGTACGCTGGGCGTACTGACCATGATGGTCGCGAATGTTCTTCGGAGTACGCTGGGTGTACCATATGAACGCTGGGCGTACGCCAATCAGACCTGAACCCTATTTTAGGGTCTTGGACCCTATTTAAGCTCCTTATCTCATAACCTAACCCTAATACCTTCAGCCTCCATCCCTCCAAACCCTAGAAATCGACCCTTAGCCCCCATTTGAGTGATTGTAGAGCTTCAAAGTGATTTTTGGTGTGTTTTGGTGCTAGAAGAGGAAGAAGGAACTTCTTGAAGAGTCATTGTTTGATTTGGAGCTTTTGGATCCAAGCTTTGTGCACCTAGATCTATCTATTTGAGGTATAAAGTCTCAACCTTGACAACTTTTTTCATGTAGATCTAGCTACGTGGTACATTATTATGGTTTTGGTCCCTTTGAGGTGGTTCTTGTGAGTAGAAGTTACTCTAGAACCTTTGAGCCTCTTATTTGGTCCTACTGAGGTTATGGAGCCATAAAGTTTAGATCTTGAGAGGTATAAACCTTCCATGCATGATTTGGTAGTCATTTGATGAAGTTTGGAACTTAGGTTTTAGATTTAGGCCCCATTAAGTTATGTTGAGTCATAAAGTTGGAAACTTTGTAACTTAAGAAGTCCCTTGAAATTAGATCTAGAAGTTTGGACTGAGGTCTTAAGGTATTAAGAAGTTCTAAGACATTTTGAGAGTGATTTTGACCTTTTGGGTATATTGATTGGTATTGATAGCATGGGAAGTGGACATGGCAGCAGCAAGGATTTCTTCGGGAAGCTTCTGCATTCGAGGTGAGTTATCTTCCATTAGAAGTGGGTCTAAGGCCACAATGCTGGCCTACTAGTAAGAGTTTGTATTAGAAAATTGTTTGCATGATAATTATTTTGTATGCCAATACCTGTTATGTTTTATGTGCTAATATGATATGGCATTATGTGATAGTAGTAGTAAAGGGGAAAAGTCCCCGGCTACCGGTCGATAAGGCCAAAGGGGTAGCCTAGTATCCAACTATGCTAGATAACATGTTTATGTTTTATTTTGTTATGTTATTATGTGGTAGTGGTAAGGGGTGAAATAGTCCCCATAACCGGTTGAGATACATCGGAGGGTAGGTGTGGCACCCAGATATGCCTGATAGTGGGGTAGGTCAGGCACCCAGATATGCCTGACAGGGTAGGCTGGGCACCCAAATATGCCCGAAAGTATGTGATTTGTTTGGTATGTGGTATGATGGGGAACTCACTAAGCTTTGTGATTACAGTTTTGGTTTAGAATTTTCTAAGGAATCCAACGGTATGATTTTTTTAGTTTAGAATTTTCAAAATTTAATTTGTATCTTTAATCATATTAACAGGTAGGCGAAAAACATGGTGATATATAGACTCTGATCAACGTTTTTTTGGCTTGATTAATGCTGATTTAGGGGTTGTTTGATATTGATGCTAACCCAGTCAGAAAGGAGGACTCGATCCTCAATCAGAAGCTATTGTATTTGATTTAGGTGTTTTATCGATAGACTCGGTCCAAAGAAATATGAGGATTCGGTCCTCATCTCAAAACCTCATGACCGAGACCAAGCATCATCTTTTCCTTCCTTGCCCTTCTCCTTCTTTTGTAGGCGCCTTCTGCTCCATCGCGTATACGCATCGACTTCCACTTCATCGTCGATATCGTGAACATCGACTTTCACTTCAACGCAGTAGGGTAGCGACTACGAACTTTGAAATCAGATAACTTTTAAGCTTTTTTTCTTGTAAATGTTATTCGAAATCCACCTCTTCTATTAATTTGAGCCTTACAATGCTATATAATGTTTGAATCTGTTATCTGTACATGTAATATGTTTCTTGCAAAATAAATTTAAAAGCGACATTGAATCTGATTTGAACCTGTTTTGTGATCTTCCTCTAACTGGTTATATGATGTAGACAATTTTTTGTATCACCTGTTTGTGATTAGTTCGAATATGTATTTTATACATGGAATTTGTTTGTGTTTACGGAGTATTTAATGTTGACTGTTGAATCTGGTCTAATATCTTGCTCTTCCCTCATGCCATGTTGCTTTTTTGTACAACATGTTTCATATTTTGACTATTTTGTCCTTATATTTTGACTATTTTGTCCTTGGTACCAGTTTGGAAACTCATATGGTGCAGTTTAGTAGTGCAAGAGTGCAGGGGTATGTTTTGTTTCATATTTTGACCATCTTGAATGGTCTTGAAAAGGAATAAGTAGTGTAGGGGTATGATGGTCATGATTTTGTCCTTTAGTTTCATTCTATGCCTATTAATTTTCCATCATTTTTACTAATTAATTGATGCATCTAATGTAGGGGAAGATCTTGGAAGATTTAGAGGCACAATTACAAGTTGCTACATCATCAATTGATCCATCTTGCAATGGGTGGGTAAGGTTATTGTCCATATTTATTGCATGATTTCATTTTCTTAATACATTGACTCGTTTGTATTAAATTTGATTTTAACTTTGAATGGTTTGTATTCATAAAGATTGTTACTTTTTTTGTATTGAGGAAACAAAAAAATTTAAAGATGTTTAGGTGTTTGGATCAAACAACAACGGATGCTTGTTTTTTTAAGGATGCGTTAGAGACCAAGAGGGCAGAATAGGTATATTGGTGAAAATATGGTTTAAGTTTTTCTTCATTCGTCTCTTTATCAATTTTCATTAAAAAAACTAACAAAAACCAATTTTTAGCATAGGGGATACATCCCAAGTTGTGAGGAAGTATATAGTATTTTCTTGTTTTTCTATGATGGTTTTTTGTTTTAAAATACATATACATACTATTATATATGCAAATAAAGTACTGTTGGTTATGAAAACAATATTCAATTTGATTTTGTACGGGTTATTTTTTGTGAACAATACTCTATCTCTAATATGATACGGATTCTTATACAACCGTATTCTATTAAGAGTATTATATTTGTGGCTTTGTAGTAGTGTGACTCTCTGGAAAACCGGGTTTTTTTTTTTTTTTTTTTTTTAACTTTTTATGACTTAGAGTCATATTTATTAAAATGTGGCCCCTGAAAAAACAATTTATGTTTGTTTCAAAATACAACCTTGACACCCATGTATTACAAGTGATAGGGTTATTTTGATTCTTAGATAATTTATTCATATCTATTTTATATATTTAATTGAATAGACTAAGTAATAAAAAATTAAACAAATTTAATATCCAAATATAATATAACTAAAATATAAAATAAATTGGTATGAAGCAAAAGGTTAATAAGGGCAAAACCAGGAAGATAATTAAAACGTTAGAGGTTACTAATTGGTTATTGGTTGAAGTAAACTTTTCGAAAAAAAAATCAGACAATAAAAAGTTAAAAAAAAAAAAAATATATCATTCAAAGATGCTCTTAAAATAAAGAAAGGAAAAAAGAGGGAAATTATTGAATCAATCAAAAGTGGTTAGAAGGGACAAAGAAAAAGAGAATGCGAAAGAAAGAAACAAAGGTGGATGAAGTTTCCCTTGAACTGCATGGCCCTGTCTGCTATAGAGAATCTCATATCTATTCAAATCTATTTTATATCTCTAATCAAACATATTAAATAAAGAAAATAAAATAAAAAGTAAAAATTAATTAACATCGAAATAACATCTAAATAATTTTTTTATGATATAGAAGCCAAAATAAACAAAACCTTAAACATATAAAAATTTTCCATAGTATTTTTTTCAAATAATAAAAAACATTAAAAAGACTATCATTAAGAACGATCTTAAAATTAAAAAATATATATATACACAAACCATTCAAAGGTATGAGTCAACCAAAAGTGGTTAGAAAAGAACAAAAAAAATGCTAAAGAAGAAATGAAGGTGTATGAAGTTTCCCATGAGTTGCATCAAGGCCTTTCTGTCCTAAAGATCTCATAATCAACCCCAACCTGAATTTTACTATTGAAGCAAAAGTGGTTAGAAGAGATATGCAAAAATGGTTAGAAGAGAAGAAGGTATGAGTCAAAGGTACGAGTCAAGCAAAAATGGTTAGAAGAAAAGAAGAAAAAAAAAAGAATGTGAAAGAAGAAATGAAATTGGATGCATGAAGTTTCCCATGAGTTGCAATTGGGTCTTTCTATCGCATAGTATCTCATAATATATCCCCACCCCGAATTATACTATTCAAGCAAAAGTGGTTAGAAGAGATACTCAAAAGTAATGAGAAGAGAAGAAGGTATGAATCAAAGGTACGAGAGAAGAAAGAAGAAAAAGAATGTGAAAGAAGAAATGAATGTGAATGAAGTTTCCCATGACCTGCAATAGGGTCTTTCTGTCCAAGAGTATCTCATAAAACCACCCCAGAAAAGTGTTTTGAAGAGATACGTAAAAGTGGTCAGAAGAGAAGAAGGTATGAGTCAAAGGTACGAGTCAAACAAAAGTGGTTAGAAGAGAAGAAAGAAGAAATAAAGGTGGATGAAATAGGGCATTTCTATCCTAGAGTATCTCATAATCCACCACCACCCCGGATTTTACTATTCAACAAAAACTTCATGTAAGCAACAATTTTTGGTTGAAAAACTGCACATATCAACGTCAGTAATATATATATATATATATATATATATATATATATATATATATATATATATATATATATATATATATATATATATATATATATATATATTAGTTTATGCTTCTAAAGTTTGTTACATATTGTCAAATAGTTTTAAGTAAACCTAAATGAAGGCAAATATCAATTTATTCAAAATATTAGTACACTTTTTATGAAATAGTTTCAAATAAAGTTTAGATATTATCAACGTGAGACTAGTCTATTTGGAGCTTTGCCTATTAAATTGGAGGCCATGGAGGCCATGAGTTCTAATTTGGACGTTGACAAATTCTATTTAACTTGGTGATACAAATCTTACTACTAATCAACCGTTCAATATATATATATATATATATATATATATATATATATATATATATATATATATATATATATATATATATATATATATATATATATATATATATATATATATATATATATAAATAAAAGTTAGCCCAATGCTTTAAAATTGACATAAATTGACTTTGATGACTTTTGTGGATTTATGCTTGATTTTTATCCATTTTTGGTAGATTTTTATGAATTTTGGATCCAACACAATATAAAAGCCATACATGTTAAGAAGGTTGCATGCATTTCACTCACAGGTTTTCCTAGGCGCGTTAGACACTGTTCCTCTCCGCTCGCACCATCACTATGCACCAATGAATTTACTCCAACTTTCTTGAACACGCATAATTTCTCAGTTGCACCGTCTTGTCCACCAATGCACGTTTCCACAGTTGCACCGTCACTAGGCATGTTTCACCATCATATTTTTATTAATGCAAAGATTGTTAAATAAACATGGAAGTCATCATTAAAACCTAACTGGAACCATATTAATATCTAATATATTTTCAATATTTATAGACGGTATAATATAGGACAAATTACACGAATGGTCCCTATGGTTTGGTGTTTGTTACGCGCCTAGTCCCTAACTCCATTTTTTAACCATGCCAATCCTTAATAGTTTGGTTTAGTGCACGCCTGGTCCCTCATCTAACCTTCCGTTTGATTTTGGAGTTAAAACCCCCACGTGCCTTGCACGTTGAGGGGTATTTCCGTCATTTTACTTATTCTTCATACCGCCAGTTTAAGAAATCGGTGCGTTCAATTAAACGATCATACTCTACATTACACAATCGTATACCCAAAAAAACACACAACTATGTGCAAAATCCTTACGTGAAAACCCTAGTAGCGACGACTGCAAGAACAAAGAATTGCAATGGTTTCTTGGCGCATTCGTGGTGAAATGGCTGAAATCGACGTTGATCAAAATTATGGTATGTTTGATTGACTTTCGTTTGAATGAAATTGACTGTTAAAGGTTTAATTTTGTTAGCTAAAAACGATTCTCTCCTCTACAGCTGGACATCCGACAATGTTTTCAATAAGAATGCACCATGGAGGTGAGTTTACAAGCTTTCCTGGAAGGAAGTATATTCGTGGGAAGCAAACATTTGTTGATTTACTGGACATTGATACCTTTTCCGTTCATGACATTGACGAGATAATGGAAGACCTAGGGTATGCTTCAATAGGTAAACCACTTTACTATCACTTTCAAAGGCCTTTAGGCGATTTAGATTTTGGGTTATTCGCTTTAGCTAGTGATGAAGATGTTCGTTATTTGGGGAGTTTTGTGGCTAAGCATAAGTTAATTGAGGTATATATAGAGCATGACAAAACTACTCTGCACACCTATTTAATGTCCCCAACCCACAGTAAAGTTCGTATAACGGAGATTACTGAACCTCCATCTTGTTCAAAGAGACTGTTCCTGGAGTGGCATCGAACACCTACTGTTGACTTGGAGGATGACATGGATCACATGGAGAAAGAATCGGGTAATGATCCTACACCCACTGGTCATCTGGAGAAGGATTTGGGTAATGATTCTACTCTCACTGATCATATGGAGAATGATTTGGGTAATGATGCTACTCTCACTGATCATATGGAGAATGACTTGGTTAATGATGCTAATGACTTTGGTAAGTTTGGTGAGTTAGAGAGTGACAATGATAAAAGTGATGATAGTGATTTTTTTGTGGACATTGAAAATATATTGGATGATATTAATGTGGATATGCAAGATTTTGAAATGAATATCGACAAAGATGTGGAATGGGTTGGAGGGTCGTCTAACACTGTGGTTGATGAAGGCACACATGATGAAGCTTTAGAGGTGATTAACACTGACTTTTTAGCATCTGATTCATCATCAGATGAGGGGATTAATGGTCAAAGAAAGAAATCAATAAGAGCAATTCAAAGGGCACATGAGAATGATGAAGCACTTGTTAGTGAACCCTTCTATATTTTTCAAAAATTTGGTTCAGCAAAGGAGTTTAAGGATAAGGTAAAACTCCATGCCATAGAGACTAGAAGGGAGTTGGCCCTTGAAAAAAATGACAAGAATAGAGTGAGATGGGTTTGTAAGGGAACAATACCAAAGCTTGGGCCTAATGTAGAAGTCAACGATGAAGAAGAAATATGTCCTTGGGTCTTATTAGCTAGTAAATGGAAAAAAGATGTCAACTGGACAGTTAAAACGTACAACAAAGTCCATAAATGTCTTCAAACTAGAACAGTAAAAGCATGTACGTATAAATTCCTCTCTTCTAAAATTGTTGAACAGGTTGAAAGTAACCCTACTATTCCAATTAGGGCTTTGCAAGAACAGCTACAACGGAGGTTTAAGGTAGATCTTTCTAGGATGAAAACATTTAGGGCAAAATCTGAGGCTCTAAACCTTGTGCAAGGAGATTTCGTTACTCAGTATAGTTTACTCAGAGATTACATTGTTGAGTTGCAAACTCGTAACCCAGATACGACTGTTAGGGTTGATGTTGAAAGCGAAGGAAATACACACAGTGAAACGAGGACATTCAGACGCATTTACATATGCTTGGGAGCTTTAAAGAAAGGCTTCGCAGCTGGAAAGAGGGATTTTCTTGGCTTTGATGGTGCTTTCATGAAGGGTCCATTTCCAGGACAAATTCTTTCAGCCGTGGTAAGTTTTAGTTATGGTTCTTTTACTTATTGTTATACATAAAAATAAGTAAAAATCTATTCATGATTGTTATTTATCATAAAATGCAGGGACTAGATGGTAATAATGGCACATACCCATTGGCATATGCGGTGGTTGAAACAGAGAACATCAGTTCATGGACTTGGTTTTTGAGTTGTCTTGGGGAGGATCTTGGCTTGAATACTAATTCTAATTTCACTTTTATAACAGACAGACAAAAGGTACTAAAATCATAGATTTTTTTTTTACTTTATTTCTAAATTGTTTACTAACAAAATCTATGTATGATTGTTAGGGTATTCTAAATGCAATTGCAACCTTGTTTCCTTGTGCTGAAAATCGTTACTGTGTTCGTCACATTCAGGATAACATGAGGAAGCAATGGAGGGGTAAACCTTTCGAAGACCTCTTATGGACATGTGCAACTGCAACACATGTACAACAATTTAACAAAGGCATGGAAGAGCTAAAGAAATTAAACAAGGATTGTTATGAGTGGCTTAAGAAGATACCACCTCAGCACTGGTCTAGGTCCCATTTCACTGGTATAACATTGAACTCTAATAACATTCTTTATGTTTTCCTGGTTTGTGTAGTTTTTTTTAATTGACTTTAAGTGATGTGATTGGACAGGGAGAGCACATTCTGATGTGATTCTTAATAACTTGTGTGAAACATTCAATGGAAAACTGAATGAGGGTCGTGATAAACCAATTATTACTTGCCTAGAGTTCATTAGGGAATATCTAATGAAGAAGATTGTGAATGTAGAAAAGGCCATTGGGAAATGTACTGGTCCTTTGACACCTACAGCTATGCAGACTTTGGAAAATATAAAAAAAAAGGCAGAAGATTATAGATCTGTATTTTGTGGAAATGGTAAGTATCAGGTAAGTGGCCCTTGGATGGACCAATGCGCGGTGGATGTGGTTCAACAAACATGCTCCTGCAGGAAATGGGAACTCACTGGGATGCCATGCAAACATGTTGTTGCTACTATATGGGAGATGAGGAAGAATAGTAAGGATGTTGGAATACCAGAAAATTGGGTGCATGAGGTATATTGGCTAAAAACTTGGAAACAGGTGTACTCATTCAAAATTGAGCCCATTAATGGGAGAAGCATGTGGGAAAAGTCTGTGTGTCCAACAACTTTGGTTCCTCCTAAACATGGTGTCACAATAGGTAGACCAAAGAAGAAACGCAGAAAATCAGCTTATGAAATTGATGACATGGTGAAGGGTAATAGTGCATCAAGAATCCTTCAGTCGGTTACTTGTTCAAAGTGCAACAACATTGGTCATAATGCAAGGAGTTGTAAGGGACAAAAAGCTAGTGCTCCTAGTGGTTCTGGTGGTTCTGGTAAGGGAAAAGGAAAAGCTGGTTGAGGGAAATTGATGACATGGTCTTGATCTATTAGTGAAAGTTTATTTTGTTGGTTAATCAGTTCTTTTGGTTAAATTGTGTCTTTTTGGTAAGACTGTGTCCTTATGGTTAATACTTTTGGGTAAATTATGTTTCTTTTGGTTAACCATTTTGTTAATGTATGAAACTATTAACCATTTTGTTGATGTATGAAACTATGTTATGGAAAGTATGGAAACTAAATTACCCTTTATTAAATGCCACTTGTGCTATTGGTTGTTTATGTCGATTGTTAGCATATGTTATTGGTTGTTTTTGTCAATTGTTAGTGTTTACTTTTCCAAATAAGTTCCAGAAACACTTGATGAGAATACATGGCTCATAGAAGTCAAAATAAGCTCCAAAAACACTTAATCAAACACTTAACCAAAATATTATCAAATTCACAAACACTTAATCAAAATACATTCCAGAAACACTTCAAAACACTTCAAATTCACATACAACAACCAACTAGATGGATCATAGAAGTCAAAATAAGTTCAAAAAAGACAAACATCATACATAGCATACTAGTTGGATCTTCTTAAGCACTACAACTTGTAAATAATGATTCCTATGAACACCCAACTTAAAATAATGATTATCTTCAGCAGCCGATTCTCAGCTTCAACTTTGTTCTTAGCCTTCAACAGCCCTGGAATTATCCTAGTACATCGTCCACATCCCTCCTCATCAACCCATCCAATAAACTTACATTTAGGTCCCTGTCAAGTTCAAATCCAACATATTTGCGGTCATTGTCACACAAAAGATTGAGTTAGAATCAAAACGACCTTACCTTCTTTGTGCAGCCATAAAACTTCCTTCAGAGGTTGTCGTCGGTCCATGATGTCAGTATAACACTTGGTTGCCCGCAATTACATTTCATCATTGTTGATTTTTTGTCCATTAAAGAAACGAGAGATGAAATGAGAGAACAAACGTAGAGGAAGAAAAGGGGGATGCACTGATCTAGGGTTTTTAAAGGATGAATAAGTAAAATGACGGAAATACCCCTCAACGTGCAAGGCACGTGGGGGTTTTAACTCCAAAATCAAACGGAAGGTTAGATGAAGGACCAGGCGTGCACTAAACCAAACTATTAAGGATTGGCATGGTTAAAAAATGGAGTTAGGGACTAGGCGCGTAACAAACACCAAACCATAGGGACCATTCGTGTAATTTGTCCTATAATATATCTTTGTTTACCAAATATCACTAATATATATATATATATATATATATATATATATATATATATATATATATATATATATATATATATATATATATATATATATATATAGGGTTAGGTTCATTTGAGACCACCTATATTTTGTGAGACCGTGAGACATATTTTTTTTATTTTTATTTTATTTTTTTTAGTTAATTCATGTTCCGAAAATAATATTAATTTTTTTTTTGATTTTTCCATTTATTTTGCATTTTAAAATTATTTTTAGAATATGTACAGTGTAATATTCTATTTAGAATATTTCACGTATTTTTTTTAAAAAAAATAGAATTTTATTTTATTTATTTTTTATTTTTTTTAGTTAATTCAAGTTCCGAAAATAATATTTAAAAAAATAATTTTTAGATTTTTCCATTTATTTTGCATTCTAAAATTATTTTTTAGAATATGTCAGTTTAATATTCTATTTAGAATATTTCACGTATTTTTCAGAAAAAAAAATGGAATTTTTTTATTTATTTTTATTTATTTTTATATATTTTTAGTTAATTCAAGTTCCGAAAATAATATTTAAAAAAAGAATTTTTGGATTTTTCCATTTATTTTGCATTTTAAAATTATTTTTAGATTTGGTCTCACGGTCTCACAAAATTAGAATGGTCTCAAATGAACCTGAACATATATATATATATATATATATATATATATATATATATATATATATATATATATAATATATATATATATACTAGCCGTTTACCCGCGCTAAGCGCCGGGCGGCAAAAAGTTTGTTTCGAAAGATAGTTTTAATGTGATGATTAGTTTCCTTTACACGTGATTTATTCATTGCGGCCATTTGGTAGACTATTTTGTGTCGAATAATTCATTTCAACATATAGTTTCTTGCTAGGTGCATAGTCATACAATACGACAAAAGTTGAGTCTACATCTCAAATAATTCATCTGATAGTTCATACTTGATTTTACAATATATAAATGACAACAATCTGCAACCATATAGTTTTGTACATTTATAACATGTCCAATATGTAAGCTACACCAATTTGCAATCATGTTGTTTCATCTGCTAGCCCTGCATTAAACATCAAATAAGCATCTAAGATACATATTTGAATAAATTGTAAAATAATAAGTTGTTGATTGTACCTTGTTAATCACATAACACTTCTTTGTACACAACGTTTGATGTGTAGATTCCATCATTATCAAACGTTTTTTCCGGCTTTACTAATACCTTGGTATTGACACGTGATATTCCTCTGGACAACGCCACATAAAGCTGGCCATGTGAGAATACCGATTCTGGTAGATAAACACCTACATTTGGAATTGTTTGTCCTTGAGCTTTATTGATTGTCATAGAGAAACTAAGCTGAATTGGAAACTGTTTTCTCTTAAGTTTGAATGGGAACATCTCATCGTCAGACGGACATAGAGGAATTCTTGGTAAAAACACTCTTTTTCCAGCATGTTGGCCAACAGCTATCTCTGCATCAATGACATTTTGTTGGAAAGCTCGACATATCAATCTGGTGCCATTACATAACCCATTTGAAGGATCAATATTTCGCAAAAGTATTACAGGGCACCCAGTTTTTAACCGAAGATAATGAGGGGGTACACCACTAACATTTAGCGAGTTCAAATACTCCATCGGATATAAGTTATTTTTGTCATCTTCCGCTTCATCAAAACTATAGTAAACTTTTTGCTCGCCAGAAAATCGTTCGATCAACTTATTATTAATCTCATCAACACTTTCATTTTTAGTTGACAATATCGCCCTCGAAATGATAAATTTTGAATCGGTGCCGTTGGATTCCAAAGAAGGAAATATTGCATCAATCAGAGCGTCCACTGATTTAGTTTTATTAGTGTACCGAATGGACATGTTATCAGGTATACGAATATAGGACTCGTCCAATGTTTCTTCCTTTCCATCACCGACTCGTAATAAAAAATCAGAAAACCATGGGTCATTTACCGCTCTCATGTTGATACTTAATCGAAGCCTTTTAACTGAAGCCTATAGAGGTGACATTCGTAAGCTAGAGTCGACAATTTGTGCTCGAGTGCCACGTCTCACCACCGGCAACACTTGTCTAAAGTCACCTCCCATAACCATTATCTTTCCACCGAAAAGGGAGCTTCTCATCTGTGATGTCTTGCATTGTGCGATCAACTGCTTCTACTGCCTACCTCTTAGCCATTGCTGCTTCATCCCATATGATTACCTTTGCCTCACGAAGTATCTGAGCCTTCCCACTTTGTTTAGTGATCTTGTACATTGAGTTATTATCAAGATTGAGCGGAATTCCAAATCGTGAATGAGCTGTTCTCCCTCCTGGCATGTTGTTAGCCGCAACACCTGACGTGGCAGTTGCAAGTGCAATAAGACCACGGGCACGAATATTAGCCAACAAAGCTTTGTACAAAAATGTCTTTCCAGTTCCACCGGGACCATCTATGAAGAAGACACCCGGAATATTTTGATTCACATGCCTCATTATCTCATCATATGCAAACTTCTGGTCTGGATTGAGAGAGTCTCGCGCATGTAAGTCTTCATATTCCACATTTATAGAGTATTCTTCTTGCACCTCACGATAGCCTCTTGATTGTAAATCGATGTGTGCACTGACATTTGGAAGGTCGTAATCACTAAGCTTTTTACTCATAGATTCTAAGAAGAATCTAATATCGATGAGGACCATATTTTGCACTCGCTCGGTGCATCCATATTGTTTCCCATAATCTTCAGAAAGAGAATCATAGTGGTCGTCCCATAACTTGCGAACATTTCTGGTTCACAAAAAATCAGCATCGTCGCAAATAAGCTTCTAAGTGCACTGCGAAATTGAAATAAGGAAGCCTCTTCAAGACACTGTGATAAATTATCATCCGTCTCTATTAAACCTCTTTCAAGAGCTGCTTTTCGAAATGTAGGGTGTAATACACCATTGGCTGTGTATAAATCTTCAAAGCAGGTAGGCCCGGTGATATGACATAAAAGCAGGCGTAGGTAGTATCTCTCTCCTTCAGCTGGATTAGCATAAACAAGTCGACAAAGGATGCCATCCAGACTCACCATTGGGAAAGAATAAAGGATACGACAAAGGATCATAACAACCAAAGTGAGGTTGAATTTCAGTACTATAGTTAGACCTCGCGTAGACAATAATACTTCTTTTATATGCAGTGATGTTGTCATTTCCTTCAACCCAAATACCAACAACCTATGCAAAGGTGTAGTTCAATATGGTGATTAATATGATATGTATAATAATAAATATGAGACATTTAGTTTTAAAATGAATAAAGTTAAATGTTACTATTCACACCTCAGATGTGGTAGGCTTATTGTACACCCTTTGGTCAAGCTCCACCGATGCATTCAAAGTCACTCTATAATTATCAAGCGGTCTTAGATCAGAAAGCTGTTTAAATGTTCTAATGTACGGATTCGAAGCTAGAATACATGTTAGTTTTTGGATGATTCTTCTATCAACATTCTTCCAGGAGGATCTCTGTGATATTTCAGCTTCACCGTCATAAAAATACAACTGGAAATACCTCGATTTACCATCCCTTGAAATAAACTAGATCGATATTATGATAGAGTGTTCCGTGCGCACAAAAAGTGTAAACTCCAGAATTCATATTGGCCAATTCTTTATCCACATTTACACCTAGTGATGCGAAAGAAAACTTTGAGTTATACGGCCTTATATTGTACCTGAAGCTTTCTTCTAGCTGCTCTTGCTTTGTGAAGAGTTGGTGCAACTCTGTGGGAATAGGGGAGTGTGCCAGTTTTGTCTTCCTACTCATGCAACAAAAGGTAGGAAATTCATATTGTAGTCGCTTTGCTCCACAATAAACACAAGGGTTTTGAGCCTTTAATATACGATGTTCCATACGGATATTTTCGTAAACAAAATCATACGGATCCTCCTGAAAGGCGTATACTCTTCTTTTTGTCATCATAGTTCGTTCCTTTCTTCGTTGATAATATTCTTTATTATAAGTACTCGTTCTCTAAGCAGCACTTATAACACTCACAGAGGAATCTTCGTTAATATTTGTTTCGCTTGTCTCCATTGTAGTGCAACTTGTGAGTGTTGTAGGTTGACTACATCCTTCACCGTTAGCTATCCTTCTCTTTTTGTTTTTCTCCTTTTTTCGTTCATAATAGTTTCTATTGTATCTTTTTCGATTTTCTACAAACATATTATTTGGATAAATAGTTATATATTATAAATGAAAACATATACTCATATAAACGACATACATTTTTCTATATCTATCGGGTTTTGGGAATCATCACAGTTTTCGTTTCCCTTATCTACAGTCCCCATTGAACACTATAATGGAAATGTTAAGAATAAGCACATATTATATCATCAAGAATGTAACATTTTGTAATGTAGACCATGTGATTTAGTAGTCATGTATGTGTGTGTTTCAAAAAGCAACACAACCCTTAATAAATAACCAAATATACTAACAACTTGTAATCCAAAAACACAATAGAAGAAAGTTATACATAATTAAAAGAAAATTTCCATAGATATCCAAAAATTAATATTTATCAATTCATAAGTCAACACAAGAAAAATAAACCATACATGAAAAAATTCACCATAATATGTCTAACATTAATGTAGATCAACAATAAAAGCAACGCACTCGTAAAAGTTGTCAAAACTTCAAAAAAAACACCACCAAATGTCTCACACGGAATTAAAAATTCTTCTAGGCATATTTATGATGTTAAATGCTTCCGGAATCCGCGGTTGGAACTCTACGTTGCTTAGTTTGGTTGATATCAAAATGTTCACTGAAAATAAGATAAAAACTATTAAAATGTATTGATTTAGGTATTTTAATATCACTACAAGTATTATAATTTTCTAGAAAAAACTTACTTGAACCCAAATGAACCAATTTCACCCGAGAAACAAATATTATATACTTTCTCTCTATCGCATAGACAGTCGTCACAATTTGATGGCGTGTTCGGTCGGTTATATGTAGTTTCATCTTTATTATACTCCATCTATTTATAATCAAATATTTCCAAAGTCACCTAATTTTGCTTTAGTGTAATAATAATAATAATAATAATAATAATAATAATAATAATAATAATAATAATAATAATAATAATAATAATAAAATAATAATAATAATAATAATAATAATAATAATAATAATAATAAACACTTACGGCCCATCTTGGAGATATAAAGTGAAAGAAGGTAACGTCAGTAAACCAGAGTAACGGAAATAGTTTCGCTTGCCTCTGATGATTTTTCCAACAATATCTAAAAATAACGATAATTAAAAGGACAACTTGTTATTATTTTAAAAACTTTAGAATGCTTAAAATATATACAATTTATTAAATTTACCGATCATCATTTTTCTCTCTGTCCGATCTTCTACTAAACTTTTTATTGAGGGAACCAATGGGAAAACCGGAAACCATGATATGATAGCATCGGCCAAACGATTAAACCGTGTGTTATTGCTGATCTTTCCCATTGATGTCACCCTTCACAAGTTTAGAGTAAAACTCTTTCTGCACTTTCCCACCAGTCAAAGTCTCCACCTCATCAATGAAGGCAACTCGAAGTGCTTCATTTCTAGAAATAAAAAATATCAAAGAATTAGTATTATTAGAAAAAGAATATAGAATCATAAGAGGAAATTTTAAATATATATATATATATATATATATATATATATATATATATATATATATATATATATATATATATATATCTGACTTTTGTAATAACAGTGCAATATCAGTAGCCTCTGGTTTTTGTTCTTCTTTTTGCTTTCCATAAATTTGACATGTGACAACGTATGTGCATTTAAGGTCAACTTGTGCTCTTGCTTCAGGAGAAAACTCAAAGCCTTTTGTTTCTGTTGCTTCATTAGGTGGAACAGCAGCTTCCACACCTAGTGTAATATAAGTATATTAAAAAATAGATTAAAATAAAAATTAAAAAAATATTATTTTTAAAACACAAACCTCCAACTGTCATCTTCTCCAGATAGGCTTGTAACATTAAAGTTTTTCTGTAATACATCATTCCTCGCACTGTATATGGTACAACATACAAAAATTAACAAAAACAACATTTAAATAAAACGAAAAAGAAAGGGCTTACAGTTCTTAAAAGTTTCTATAATATTACTTTTTAGTATTGAAACAGATGAACACTAAAAAATATTGAAACCAAAATCTTATTTCACCATATTCAACATATTTCTCATTGGTTATAAAGCACTAAAAGGTGGATATGCATATCGACGAACCACCCTGCAACCTCTAAACATGGAGCATAAAAACTGAAAGTCTAACAATTCTTGTATGATATCATATGTGGAACGATAAAAGAGGGGCTAAATTTAAAAATACATTGCCATTTCTTGCATTTAACCAATTAAAAATACCTGATGAAATGGAAATATATACAAAAAAGTGATTCTGTTAATTGGTTCCCAAAAGGTTACTTAATGGTTGCTTTTAAGATGAAGGTTGTTTTTGAGATAGATGCCTGCATCAAACAAAGAGAGAGTAAGACCATTTATGTCTGCAACCCTAAATAAAAATACTTGAGTTTTATACTTGTAGCCCTTAACATCTGTGTCTTGCAGTGGAACTGTGATTGGATACAATTCTTCACCCAACTTTTGAAAACAAAATATCTACTGGTAGAAGAATTGTATCTGCAACTATAAATAAAAATACATGAGTTTCATACCTTTTTCACCCCACCATGGATAAAAACAACATCAGGAACAACACATCAAAAACAACAATGCAGCCCCATCCAATTCCCTACAAACAAAATCAAGAACTACACGAAAGTGAACATGAAAACAGCTTTGTTCTATCATCTCTCGGTCCACTTCTCGAAATTCATTACTACTCTAACCTGAAGATGAAAAAAAATTATATAGAAAACATAAATAAAATAAATACCTTTTAAAAAAAACTTCAGATCTAACATAGGAATTCCATGGAGTGGTTGAGGAAATCGCTGGAGGTTTGAACCAGAGAACATTTGTGATGTGAGGGTGTCGAATGGTATTAGGGCACAAGGGGTAAGGACGTCAAGAAGAATCATTCATATTTCAATTACCTACAAAAGAGACAAATATAGATGGAGGAGTCAAAATTAGAATGAAAATAGAAACCAGATGAGGTGCGGAGAATGAGTAAGGAAACCTGAACATTTTTGATGTGTGGGTCTCTTTTGCTATGTTCTTCATCGGGATGGCAGAGATGTCTCCAACAAAGGACGATCGATTTCAGGTTGACCTTCAAATCAAACCCTTAAACTGCCAAATCCGATCGATTACCACGAATGAAAATGGAACTTGTAGGCGTTAGAGATACACACAAGCAGGTGATGGTTAGGGTCGAAGTAGAAACGACAGGAGTGACGACTTGGCCAACAAGACAGATTGAGATAGCGATTTCCAGATCTGCTCAGCATCTAGTCAAGAAACAAAAAGAAGCCTCAACACCATTTAGGGTTTTTTATGTGTGTGTGTGTGTTTGTGTAAGAGAGAGAGAGAGAGAGAGAGAGGCGATGGAGAAGTGGCGGAAGAGATTGGGAGAAATGATGGCAGCCTTGGACCTTCGGTGGGAGACTGAAGATCACCGCATCTTTGGTGGAGAAGATGAGAATAGTTTTGATGGTGGCTGTGTTTAGGAAATTAGGGTAAGGTCTAGTGTAGTGTATGCGGTGTATGTAATACGTATACGATGTAATAGATCCGTGTAGTGTAATAGGTATTAGATTGGTTATATGTTTATGCTTAAAATCATTGTATATGAGGTAATATATGTTGTATCTCTTAATTTTCAAGAAGTGGGTAATATCCTTAATAATATATATATATATATATATATATATATATATATATATATATATATATATATATATATATATATATATTCAAATGAGAAGAATTCTTATTCTAGCACAAATAATTTTTTTAAAGATTTCTTATTTCATTATTATTAAAAACGAATTATATCCTAATTTGTTGTGTTTACAAACATGATGTCACTTTCTCTCACTATCACATTCTCTCTCTCTCTCTCTCTCTATATATATATATATATATATATATATATATATATATATATATATATATATATATATATATATATATATATATATATATATATATATATATATATATATATATATATATATATATATATATATATATATATATATATATATATATATATATATATATATATCTTTTATCTGGACCACCAGCATGATCATCGGACAGCTATAGGAACCACCGTACCGCCGCTGGAACCACCGTCACGTCATCGCCAACTGCTTGTTTCTGGAAACTCAACCCACACATATATCTTATTGGAAAAGGTTTCCCAATGCCACCATCAACCATGGAAAAACACAATCATATTTATCGGTCTATCCTTCTTCCTATCGCTCATTCATCGTGAGTTTGTTCTACATAGAAAAATTACAACTAATTCCTCGGTAGAGTCCATTGAACCTATAATCATATTATCATAAATCGATTTCTATTTCTGGTTAAATCTACTCTTTAGGAGTGGATTTAGGGTTCAATTTTCGAGTTCTTCCATTTTTTCATTCAACAGATTTTTATGTTTGACGAATTGGATTCGATTCTTCAATGGCTCTATGAGGTTTTGAATCTGGAGTTCATTTCGAGATTGATTTCATTTTTCACTGTTTGAAAGTTGTTGAATGATTTCAAAATCAAGGTGTTGGTCAGCTTTGAGTTTTGATGGTGAAACAAAAGATGTTTTTGCAACGATGGATTTTCATTTTGAGTAATTGAGAGGCCTTCGTTTCGTTTTTTAATGCTTCGATTTTGAGGGATAAATCGATATGACAATTTTCGATCATATTGAGTTTCGATGGGTGGTGCTTTAAATTCATCGGTAATGATAAAGCATTTTGGTTTTCGATGGGATATGACTTTTCAATGGCGGTGGGACTTTTTGCTCAAATAGAAAATCATGGTCAAAGGTGATTTCAATTTATAATCTAATGAGGTGATTTCCATGTAATATTTAAAATTATAATAAATGTAATTGTGGTGGAGCTCGTTAACATTACAACCAGGAATTTAAAGTCAATCGAAAATTATTAGAATTTAATTATGGTGATTAAGACTTTCCTAAATTAATGGGCTAGTTGAATTTTTAAAGGGCATCAAACAAAATCATGGTTAATATTATAGTTGTTAATTTACAATGAGCCCCCATCATATTTGAATTTATAATAATTTTAAATATAATATAAAAAATCTTTTATTTAAGTGTGTCATGTAATATTCATTTGGTAAATACATGTGTATATGCCATGTAGCATTCATTCATAAGTGAATGTTATATGATACATAATATTTTAAAAATATGATAAATCATATGTGATTTAATACATATAAATCGCATGTGATTAAATAAACAAAACTAACTAATGAATCTAGAATGTGAAAAAAAAAGATGTCCACATAAATAATATGTAATTAAATACATGTGAAAATTTATTGCATTGAAAACACAAAAACGAATCTTGTTCACATAAATCATATATGATTAAATATATATAATCATATTTGATTAAACAAACAAGAACATTATTGAAATGAAAATGTGGAAAAATAGTTTTTCCACATAAATCATATGTGCTTAAATACATATAATTGCATGTGATTATGAATAAGAGAACAACTATTGAATGTAGAACACAAAAATAAACCCTATTCATATAAATCATATGTGACAAATACACATGTGATTATAGGTATCTAATCACATACAATTTATATGGATAACGTTTATTTTCATGTTCTCGATTCAATAGTTATTCTTGTTTATTTAATCACATGTGATTATATATATCTAATGACATATGCTTTATATGGAAAATATTCATTTTCACGTTCTCGATTAAATACTTGTTCTCATATATTTAATCACATGTGATTATATGTATTTAATCACATTTCATTATATGTATTTAATCATATATGTTTTGTGTACACAAGATTCAATTTTGCATTCACGGTTCAATAGTTACTCTTTGTCCACATTAGTTATATGTGATTAAATACATCTAATAATATATATATTATTATATCTATCTAATAACATATGATTTATATGGACAAAACGAATCTTGTCCATATAAATCACATGTATTTAAATGCATATAATCACATGTGATTATATACATGAGAATATTTATGAAAAAATTGTCGAAAAGAGGATGGCATCTGAATATTATGTTCTTTTGTGTGTGTGCGTCTCTCTCTCTCTCTCTCTCTATATATATATATATATATATATATATATATATATATATATATACTATCTTATAAAAGAAATCTTACTATTTCTATAAATAGATTCAATATAATAATAATATTATTTTTTAAGACGTTCAAATCATTAAGCTAATGGTACAAGTAGCCATCAATAAAGTAATATTAAATTTTAAACTTAACAATCTAACAACTCTTATCATACCTACCTTGACCTGACTTTTTATCTCTGACGTTTCCATTTGAATTCTCACATAATCCTCGAATTTGTTGATAGAATGCCTAGAAAACATCGTAAAATAGCCGCATATATATTATGTCAACCTGTAAATCATCTACAAATCGGGAGAAAACCTAAAAACACAATCACCGACATCACCAAATGGCCTGCCCACACCACCGCCACTCCATCAGACCACCATCTCACCACAATCTCTCTACCAATGCACAACTTAAAACCCTAACTTAGAGCTCATCGCTGCACACCTGCTAGAAGAAGCCGAACTCCATTTGGGATTGATTTTAGGTTTGGAATGTCACTCTCTGATTTGTTTTTGGCAAGGAACAGGTAATCTGTGTTTATTGTCACCTCCTTTCTCACACAAGAAATCCCTAACGGATCAACAATAACCACTATGTGTTTGTTTGTGACTACAGGCTTGAGTCTCGATCGTCTCCTCGTACCAATTTATATCTAGGCAAAAGGAATCGAATCTTGGATATCACTCCTCCGTCGATCTCAAAACACTTCAATATGTGGTAGCCTTTGGCGGATCAGCACTTGGCTTTTTATCTTACCAGGTAAACAAAACTTAGAAATTAGGATCTGTTTCATAAATAACCTGGATTTGACCACAATTTTTATTTTTTCTTAAGTTTTTCGAGTTCTAGCACTTTTGATTTTTTTTTTTTGGTTTCATATTTAATGTTACTTTTTAGTACTTTATTATGCTTATTACTGCCCAAACATATTAGAATTGCAGCCAAGATATTCTATTGATTCTTAGGATTTCAAAATTGGAGTTGCACGCAAGAAGGTTGTGGAGAAGAAAACCTTTTTATATCTACTTTCAAGAACACCCACTACCCCACCGCAATTAAAAACTTTTTACCTTGTAAGATGTCCGATTTTTACACTTCTATTAAAAAGTTTAATACTTATTTGGAATTTCTTTGCAGGGTTATAGGGTTCAAATATTGATTATGAAGTAGGCATCCATCGCCATTAGTCTTCTTCGATCTTTAGTACGCACCCTAAGAACTCCACCTCTTGTGGTAGCAATATACAAGTTATTTTCCCATGGTTTGTCATTCCCTTTTCCTTTACCATTTTTTCATATGGGTCGTCTTTAACTTGCATGTATTTTGTTTCTCCACACCTGCAAACAATCTTTGCTTTTGTTTTTTATTGCAGATGTCATTCTTTCTTCATCATAGTATGTGTTACATGTAAGTATGATTATGTAGTTTCAGAATTTTGAAATCTGAATCCCATCTCTCTCTAAATCTACTATGTGCGTCTGTGTGTTAACTTTGTGTGTGTGTGTGTGTCGATTTCAGATATCCAGATACCATCTTCATTGTTTTTTAATCTGTTTAGTTTAATTTTTATCTGGATTTGCAGGTACAATTGGGACTACATTATCATGGACCTCATGGTTATTTTGTTGAAGAAAATAAATATATGTAACTTGCAGAAGGAGGAGCAACAAAACTTGTCAGTGAATGGTAATGTGCAACCAGATCTACTGAGGTTTATTTGGAATCAATAATTTGTGTTTTGTTGAGTTGCAATTTAAATTCATTGTAAACTGGGTTGTGTCATTTATTTACTCCTTGAGCCTTTAGTTATAAAGGTTCGTGGCTACATTTGATTATAAGAGCTTTTCTTATTGAATCTTTTTATTCCTTTTCAGGTGGGTTTGGTATAAATTTGGGGGAGGGTATAATGTGACTTTGGTGTCATCCATTCTTTGGTATAGTCTCACATAGGACTTGCCAGTAGTCCACCCTAAATACATCCCTCAACTTTTTAATATCTAAAAACACTTTTGACAGTCAATATAATATAGTAAATCCATCAGATATGTGTGTGTGCTCAATGTTGAGGGATTTGCAACATATTCTCTGGTGAAGATGGTCCAAAATGTTCACTTTGGTACACTAGAGATGCACAAACACCAGTTTAAACTGGTCACAGTTTTTTTTTAATAAAAAATCGGTTTGGTTTTTTAGTTTTTTTTTTTTGGAATTGAATGTTTGTTGAAGAATCATTTTTTTTGGTTAAAAAACACATTTTCGGTGAACCAGTTTTCAGTTTCTCAAAACCGGTTCTCAACATAACTGGTTCGTTTTTTTCCCGCCAGGTTAAAAAAAATCAGTTCGCTTTGTGCACCTCTACTTTACATGAATACTTTCTTGCTAAAATTGGAAGCAATCTGTCATAAAAGTTTAAGATTAACTTTTTTTTCTTTTTAATTTGGCTATTTCTCCACCCCCCCCCCCCCCTCCTCTTGTTGTTTAATGGTTAAAAAGAAAAAGAACAATACATCCTTTATTTAGTTGCCTTTGCAGGTGTACCTCAGGATGAAATATGTTAAGTTGTTTGCTTCTTGAGATTATCCAATGCCAACAATTTTGGTAAGTTATTTGCATTTTCATAATTTTTTTCATCCAATCATGCAAATTTGCACTTTTGAAGGGTAAAATTGTCAATTTAATTTTCTTTGGTTTTTATCAGGAATTTCAAAATATGTCTTTTCAGGAAAAAGTATTAGACCTTGTAGTGTAAGATGAAAAGGGGCAAGCTGATCTTATCTGATTTCCAAAAATTAGTGTTCATAATCTACCACATGTAGATGCACAAATTAATTCAGAAGAACGTCATGTGATGCAATAGCCAAGAATCAATATGTTTTTCGAAAGAGACCGAGAATCAATATGTTCTATATACATCTAGCCAATGAGCTTTTCCATAAAACCATTTGTTAAAATAATGTATTCAAGTAAATTCAAAAGATTAAGCATATGTTTTGTTTTGGCAGGTGTATTAGTAAATGACAAAATAAACAAGACAATTTATGTTTGATGTATTTGTAGTAGTACATGATCAACTTCGTATATTATTATACATATAACATATTGATTTATTCCAAAACAACATTGTTTTATTCCAAAACATCATAACTTTTTATTTTTAACCCAAAAAATGGTACTTTTTAAACCAAAACGATTAAACACATTTACATTTAACCTAAAACAACATAAATATTTTTAATTTTAACCAAAAAATGAAAGGAAACCAAGTAGTTGTTTTTAAGGTATATGTAATCGTAATCAATGAAGAGAAACAATTAGACAAAACGAGAATATTCAATGTACGTTGAAAAGAATTAGTCACAACAATTTGTTGGCCTAAACCTATCGTCGGAATGATCTATTTGTCGCCCCCGCTGCTTTGCGCAGGTACACTGCTAGTATATATATATATATATATATATATATATATATATATATATATATATGTGTGTGTGTGTGTGTGTGTGTTAAGTTCAAATGAGAACACTATTTAATGTGAGAACGTGAGAACACTACTTTATGTTACTAGTTTACTATGAATTTAACATGTATAGTATTGTAATATATATATATATATATATATATATATATATATATATATATATATATATATATATATATATATATATATATATATAAAATTCTCCATCCTTAGCTATAGTAAATTTTGTAAGGATTTGTAAAAAATGATCCTTCTTTTAAGGTTGCCTGTCTACTCTTGGCTTTCTTTTCCGTTTTTGTTTTTTGTGCACTTTTTGCTATTTAATCGATTTTTTGTTGCTACGTGTTTCACGTCTGTACTCTTCACTGTTTTCCCACCCAATCACTTTTCGACTGTTGGCGTTCTTCCGGATCCTTTCCACCGCCTTTCTTACATCCCGGTTTTGAATTGGCTGGATGGATTGGAGGCGTCTTGCCATTCGTACCCTTTCTCCTTGCACCGTCCCTTCAAAGAGTCGATGTTTTCTTCGGAGCCTCCAGCACCTCCCCGCCCTTCTGCTAACGACATACACCTGCATCGCTGACCTTCGCCAGCTTCAACCACCATCATCCCCATCGCTGCTGCCTGGAAATCCGCCAAATCGATCTACCCTCCACCAACGATCGCCCAAATCCACTCTCCTCCGTACCCAACCGATCATCAACCATCCGAGCCCGTCGTCCCACCGACGGAGACGAGGTCGAAGATCGCACCGCCCCCACGCCCACTTGGCTTCATTATCGACCAAATGTGTGCTTATTCTATCATCCACCGTACCTTCACCCTGGGTTAACACCGATGGACCACCTTACTCTTATCTTAATGACTCCATCTATTGGTTCCTTATCCAAATGAGTTCGACTGTTTGCCCTTCATCTGCTTCGTTCTTCGCTCTTGATTTCTACCATATTTCTTCGACAACATCCTCCAGCAACCAGAGATTAGGGTTAGATTTTCGCTTCAGCAGACATTTTCCAATCAACCACCGGGATATTTGTTGCCATCCTCTGTCCTTTGTTTCTAGGATGGACTTGCTACTGCTATCACGAATTAGGGTTTATATTTTTTCTGTTTTGTCGCGTCCTTTTGATGGGTTCTTTCAATGTGAGGCATCCATGGAGGGTGTGTTATGGAGGCATCCATGCAGAAAAAAGGCAACGGAGTCTCAGCTTGCAGAATGGTACTAAATAACTGGTGTACGTCACTATGAGAGGTTGGGCAGGAGGGTGGTAATGGACTCTTTCAATGTGATTTCTGGAAAGGTTATCTTTTTTTTTTTTAAAGTTTAACTTCATACAATCTTGCTTTGAGTGTATTATTTGCTTTAACGCATCACTTACGAAAGCATTTCCAACCAAATGCCTTCTGGAACAAGCTTTTGATTAAGGGGCAAAATTGAACCAAAAAATAAGGCAGGGGCAAATTTGTCCGACGGAACCCATAAACAACTAGGGGAAAAGAGTACTATGTCAAAAAACAGTTTTGAAAGTTGGTTGTATTTCTTGTATTTGGAAAGATAGCCCTCGAAAGCTGAAGTGAGCATTATATCAAAAAACAAGTTTACCCTTTTAGCAAAATTATGAAAAACAACTGCATGTGGAGATGGACGATGAAGAGTTCTTCCTATTCACTCCCATTTTGAGATAAATCAACCAAGGTTAGGGATATCACTCAACACGGTGGCTTTATTATTATATGTACATAGTAACATAGCCTCATTTTAAAATCCTGTTTGAAAAATCAATAACATTTTTTAAATATCCTTTTTGTTTCATGTAAAGTAATCTTTGTAACAGCCCAAAGCCAACAAACTTTTAAACAAATTCATTTATTTCATGTAAAGTCAAAAGTGTCATGTGGTCGTGGATATTTCTTTCCTAGAGTTTTTTGTATCTCTCAAAAATTGCTTTTTATTTCAACATGAGAAACTATCATTGTTATTGATCACTTAGGGTTGTTGGCTTTTGTAGTGGCATCATTGATTTAATCAACAAGAGCACTGGAATGCATAAATAGGAACAACCTGTTTAGCTCCAATTCTTCAAAAATATTGAATTAATGTAAACTCTTTTTTAAAACTTTGCGCCAATGAGTAATATTTATATCACTCTTATAATTTTTTTTTTTTTAATCTTTTTTCATAAAGTTATAATGATTGATTAAAAAATTTACAGGTTAAGGTGTTGGGAAAGAAGGGGAATTCGTACTCTCAAATTATCAATACAAGTTTGATGAACTCTATGTTCAAAAATGCATGCTACTACAAAGAAATAACTAAGCATTATTGGAGGTAATACAGTAAGGGGCGAGTACGAGGACTTGAACTGCAATTAACTCTATCATGCAGCCAAGAATAATTTTACTGATTAGAGATGGAATTTGGAAAATGGGAAGTACCACTTGCTGAGAAAAATTGAATGGTTAGTGAGGCCTTCGACTTTAAAAGAAATAGACATGTGCTTCGTTGAATTTATTTAAGTTTAGAGTTCTTAAAAATTAATGAATTGAAGCAGACGGAGACACGGGCAAAATTGTCATTTATATGCAGAGCTCAACACGTATAAATAGCAGGTATACATGACATATGAAAATCAATTTTATTTGAATTTGATTTACTGTTTATTTTTTATATTACATAAAAGTAGTTGACGTAACAATATTTTGAGAAGAGAGCTTCCTGATAGTAATAATTTCATGCCCAAGTGACATTAAAGAAGTCGAAGGATGATTGGGTGTAAAATTGGGAAAAGATGTGTTCACACAATTGGCAAGATGGGAACTCTAGCAATAGGAATTTTTTGGCTTTTCTTGCATTTGCACTCTCTTCTCTCATATTTGGTTATAATCTTTATCCCCAAAGATCTCGTAGATCTTTGATTTCTCTAAATTTAAATTGTAAAGAGGTTATATAAGGCAAGAGTTATCTTAAAGAAAATAATACAACTAGTTCTTGCTAAAGTTTGTAACCTTTTTAAATTAGAAATGTAGGAGCTCCTGTTCTTTTTAGAACAACATCCGACCTTCAATCCAATAAAATATCTCATTGTGCTGATACGTTATTTGCCAGATATCCATCTATAAATTTTGTCAACGTACGATTATCGAGAAATGTTGGAATCCTCTATCCGGAATCCAGATGTTGAATGGCGAAATCATAAATATCCATGTGCACAATTACGATTTGGGTTACTTGAAGTGGGGAATCCTAAATCACCTACCTCCAGTCCCACCGCTTCAAATCCATAATATGATAACAAACTTTACCATATTAATCCATGAAAATGTGTTTTTTTAAACGTATTTATTTTTATATATAATTTTATGTGCATATTTTTCTTTTAGGAAACAGCTACAAACTGCCTTTTGATCAGTTACAGCCAGAGGCACACACAATATATTAATATGATTGTTGATTTCAAATTCAATGGAACTGCAGGAACTTGCTTTTACTTCTTCATCATTTGTATTAGATAGGTTTGAGTGTTGTTTATTCAAGTACAAGTAATATGTTATTTCTGCATTTAATTTTTAGTTAAATACAAGAAATACCAACCTACTTTCAAAACTACGTTTATTGTTTCATCCTCCTGTTAGAATATTATACTTCAACATTGATTCCAATCCACATGCACCATTCGATTCACACAACATCGTTTCCGACCAGCGCAACGCGCTGGAACGCATCTAGTTATAATATAAGTATATTCAATTTTATATTGCTATTCTACTATAAAAAGTATATATATATATATATATATATATATATATATATATATATATATATATATATATATATATATATAGTAAATTCTAATGTGAATGTTAAATATGTGATTGTTCAAATATTCAGTGATGAATAATATCATAAAGTTGTACATGCAAAATTTTAATGTGAATATTAATGTCTGATTATTCGCATATTTGTTAATGAATAATTTCATATCGTTGTATATACAAAATTCATAGTAGAATAGTAACATAAAATAGTGTTCTCACGTTATCATATTAAATAGTGTTCTCATTATATATATATATATATATATATATATATATATATATATATATATATATATATATATATAAGGTTAGGTTCCTGTGAGACGACTTAATTCTGTAAGACCGTGAGATGCAATCTTGACAATTTATTTGGTTGATAAAACAAAAAATATTTTTAAAATGTAAAATAATTGAAAATTATTGAATTTTTTTTTCAAATATTATTTTCGGAATTTATATTTTCAAACTAAAATTTTAAAAAAAAATTACATTTTATTACATATTCTAGTTGAATAAATAGAATATTTTACATATCTGAGAAATTTAGTATAATATTCTAACATTCCAAAAATCACATTAGAATTTTACAGTGTAATATTTTATTAGAATACTTCACGTATTTAAAAAAAATGGTAAATTTTATTTCTTTATTTATTTATTATTATTTTTAGGTAATTAAAGTTGTGAAAATATTATATATATATATATATATATATATATACACACACACACACGCACACAAAGAATTTTACAGTGTAATATTTTATTAGAATATTTCACGTATATATATATATATATATATATATATATATATATATATATATATATATATATGTTCAGGTTCATTTGAGACCATTCTAATTTTGTGAAACCGTTAGATCAAATCTAAAAGTAATTTTAAAATGCAAAATAAATGGAAAAATCCAAAAATTCTTTTTTTAAATATTATTTTCGGAATTTGAATTAACTAAAAAAATATAAAAAAAATAAAAAAAATTCCGTTTTTTTTTTGAAAAATACGTGAAATATTCTAAATAGAATATTACACTGACATATTCTAAAAAATAATTTTAAAATGCAAAATAAATGGAAAAATCTAAAAATTCTTTTTTTAAATATTATTTTCGGAACTTGAATTAACTAAAAAAAATATAAAAAAAATTGTATTTTTTTTTGAAAAATACGTGAAATATTCTAAATAGAATATTACACTGTACATATTTTAAAAATAATTTTAAAATGCAAAATAAATGGAAAAATCAAAAAATTCTTTTTTTAAATATTATTTTCGGAACATGAATTAACTAGAAAAAAATAAAAAAAAAATAAAAAAATGCGTCTCACGGTCTCACAAAATATAGGTGGTCTCAAATGAACCTAACCCTATATATATATATATATATATATATATATATATATATATATATATATATATATATATATATGCGCGCACAAAGAAGTCTATATATATCCTTGATATTGAAGAAATTAAACTCTTGCGCGCAAGAAAGTTTTGAAGTCAAGAAAATGTATTACAAACTCCTGGCTCTCTTTTGTTTCGTGTTTTTTATTACAAGCATTTTCGCTGCTGTAACAGAAGAATTTAAGACATCCATGACAGCAGAAGGTATGTGTAGAGATCACTATATTTATAAATTTTGTATTCTCACACAACTTCAAACAAAATCCAGTATAATCATTAAACTGCTTTCTTTGCTAAGTGCATGTAGCCTCATGGCGCAGGAAGATCCTCACTGATCCATGGTTATATCAACCGCCGGGACCGGGTGACGACCACAATCGGCATTAAGGTTTTAATCCGGAGACATGATGATTATTAAGCGCCAAATATTTACATGATAATTTTTAGGTCCCTAATTTTTATTACCTTTTACGAAGACTAATTTGAAATCTGGTTGGCATCAATGTAACTAAATTTTATTGTCTACGTGACAGTGTTCTATATGTATATCGTTGTTCAATAGTAAGAGGGTGTAATTGTTACATTTTTCTACAATTGTAATTTAATGCGTTTGTTGTCTAATTCTTATATTATTATTGTTTGTTCTAAAAATTAGTTTTTGATTGTTGTTTTGATTCCAGATTGGAACAAAGAAATTGTTTTTACATCGTAATTAGTATGAAGCAACGAGTTAGAAGTATTGACTTTGTTTGAAATTCTTGTAGAGTGTTTATCTATATCATTACACAAGATAAGAATGAAATACATATATTCTTTTTTCAAATGAAAAATACATTACGACCATAAATGTTCACATTGATATGGTTGAGGTTCTTGTTGAAAACATTTTCTTGCTGTTGTGAAAAGAATATCATGAATAATATTCCCATTGGACAAAAATGAATGCCGTGTGTACAACTATTTTTCTAGGAAACTTGCCGGAAAATTCACTAGCGTTGGAAGATGTTTGTAAAAATGGTCCTGCATGGTTATACAAAAATGCCACTTTAGTCCAAAAAACTTTAGATTAGCTCCATCGGTCCAAAATAAGTTTTCTGTAGCGAGTTAGGTTCAAATTTTTAAAAAAATACTTAAAATAATGCATTTGTCATTTTTATTTTTATTTTTACTTTCATTACAATAATTAAAAAATAAAAAAGAACAACTAAAATACACCCTACCCCATTCTTTTTCTTCTTCTTCTTCTTCTCCTCTCTCTCTTTCTCTCTCTCTCTCTCTCTCTCTCTCTCTCTCTCTCTCTCTTTTACAATATATATATATATATATATATATATATATATATATATATATATATATATATATATATATATAGACACACACACACACAAAAGAACATAATATTCAGATACCATCCTCTTTTGGAGCAACCAGCCTCTCATTGGAGCCATCACCCACTCGCTGGAGCACTTTCCCTTCTCAATTAAGCCTCTTGTAAGACCACTAACCGGTGAAGCACCCCCCCCCCCCCCCCCCCCTTTCTTAGATACGTAAATCCTGACTCTGATTGATATAGAACACCCTTCTTACTGGCGGCAAACATAACAATACAGAAGGACAACAAGACTGGTTGGACGTTGACGAAGGAGTTTAGGGTTATTAGACCCAAGTCTTCAGAGGTGGTTCGAACAGTTGGTGGTCTGAACTCCGTAGAATAGGTGGTGGTCTGACAAACATAACAGGAAGCCACCATTGTTTAACGAAAGAGAGCTTACCGTTTGCAGATCTGAACTCCGACGATCAAATACCATAAATTTGAATTCCTATGTGACAAAAGTTTTGAAATAGATGATTCGAATATAATTACTTTTAATTATCATATCACTAGAAAAATCATTTATCAATTGAATATATTACATTTAAAACATGTTTAAATAAATATTAACATGCGTTTATAATATAATATTACAATTAACATATATTGTGTATAAAATATCACTATACAAATAGTTATAAAAAAAGTATAAAATTCAAAGCTGAAAGTCATATTATTGTATCCTTTGTTTTTTTAACCTAACAAAAAGATTTTAAATACTAGCAAGTTTATTATCTTTAAAGATATCTTTTGAAGTTGAATTGTAAGATATTAATTACCTTAAATTTGTCACTCATATCATGGTTATATAATTTATTTTGTGAACCAAAAGCTTAAACCCGAATTTGAATATATTTGGAGAAAATGAATCTTGTTTATATAAATCATATAAGATTAGATACACATAATCACATCTGATTATTTACACGAGAACAACTATTGAATTAACGACATGAAAACTAATCTTTTCCACATAAATCATATGTGATTAAACACATATATTCACATGTCATTAAATACACAAGACCATTATTGAATTGAAACCACGAAAATAAATAATATGCATATAAATCAAATGTGATTAAATACATATAATCACATGTGATTAAATACATATAATCACATGTGACTAAATACACTAGTCTAATTATTGAATCAAAAACGCGAAAATAAATATTGTCCACATAAATCATATGTGATTAAGTACATATAATCACTTGTGATTAAATACATGAGACCAACTATTGAATCAAAAATGCGAAAATAAATATTTTCCAAATAAATCATATATGATTAAATACATATCATTACATGTGATTATATGTATCCAATCAAATGTGATTTATGTGAACAATATTCATTTTCTCGTTCTTGATGTCCATATAAATCATATGTGATTAAATACATATAATCACATGTGATTATATGTATCTAATCAAATATCATTTATGTGGACAATAGTCATTTTCTCGTTCTCGATGTCCACATAAATCATATGTGATTAAATACATATAATCACATGTGATTACAAGTATCCAATCAAATATGATTTATGTGGACAATAGTCATTTTCTGATTCTCAATTCAATAATTGTTCTTTGTCCATTTTAATCATATATGATTAAATACATTTAATCACATGTGATTATATGAATCTATTTAAAGAACACTAATCTTGTTTATATAAATCACATGTGATTAGATACATATAATCACATGTGATTCTATACACGAGAACAACTATTGAATCAACGACGCGAAAACAAATCTTTTCCGCATAAATCATATGTGATTAAGCACATATAATCACATGTGATTTAATGCATGAGACCAATTATTGAATTAAGACCGCAAAAATAAATATTATGCACATAAATCATATCTAATTAAATACATATAATCAAATGCAATTATATGTATCTAATAACATATTATTTATGTAGACAAGATTGATTATCGCGTTCTTGATTCAATAATTGCACTTTGTCAACTTTAATCATATGTATTAAATACATTTAATCACATGTGATTATATATATATATATATATATATATATATATATATATATATATATATATATATATATAATCACATATGATTTATATGGACAAAAAAGAACCTTGTTTATATAAATTATATGTGATTGGATACATACAATCACATGAGATTATATACATGAAAAACCTTGTCCACATCAATCATATGTGAGTAAATCTATATAATCATATATGATTAAATACATGATAAAAATTATTGATTGTAAAACATGTAAATGAATATTGTCTATATAAATCATATGTGATTAAATACATATAATCACATATGATTTGTGTGATTATATGTATTTAATCTTATATAGTGTCGGTGGTTGTTGGGTGGTAGTGGAAATGGATGGTGGTGCTGGTTGTGGGGGTAGTGGGGAGTGGTGACAGGCTGGGGTGGTGGGTGGTCATGGGTGGTGGTAGGTTATTCGTTGTTGGTAGTGGGTAGTGGTGATGGGTTGCGATGGAGGTGAGTGGTGGGTAGCGATCGATAGTGGTGGCTGGTGGGTGGTTGTAATGGTGTTAATTATGATGAAATGTGCAGAATTTATAAGATCTAGTGAATCATCTTAAGAATCATGAATACAAGGAGTAAATAAATATTGTTTAAGCTCTCATTAGATCTAGAAAGAAAATACAGAGTTGGTCTTGTACAATTCTCTTTCTAGTCTAACTCTCCAAATGAATGTTATATAAATGAGTGTCACTCACTTCCTATTTATAGGAAAGATAATTCATTACACGATACAAGAGGATAACCACAAATTACATCCAAGCGTTATTTTGCACCCTAAAATTCTCCCCTTCAAAGTTAGGATTGGATGTCCTGACTTCAATATCCAACGAGCTTGCGTAATCCAGACCAATTCCCCCTCAAAGTAATACCGGTCTTCAAATCTACAAATGAATATCCGAAGCTTCGAATACCTACTCTTCATTCTCCACTTTTGATAATAAAAAAATGATTATAAAACCCATTTAGGGTGAGAAGCGCCCAAGGAATAATCTTCACAAAACACCCCCTTGATGTGTGCCAAAAATGAAACCGCGAAAAACTTTCATGGAAAAACAATCACGAAAAAGTCATGAAAATTTCCAAATTTATGAAATTTTTTGACTTTTAGGTGAGATTGCAAGAATTTCGAAAAACCGGGTAAAAACTGCCACTTTCAGAATTCTACTGGGACCCATTACGCCAAAAACAATGTAAGATGCGAAACACTCCCCCAATTATGAAATTGGGTATAAATCGTTAATTCGCGTAAACTTTAGGGGCTAAACTATAAATTTCTCCATTTCTTATAATTGTTAGTCCTGTTTCGAAGTTGGGTAATTTCTGCTAACATGTCGAAACTGCAGGGACTAAATGAGAGCTTCTTCCTTCTTCACAATGCTTTTACTTCAATGTCAAATCAGGATGTGTTTTGCCATTTATTAGAAACTTCTGGGGTGTAATTCGAAACTATGTATTTTCTTCTCCCAATTCGTTTCACAGAAAGCGAATAACAAACCACCTTCACTCTTCATGTATAATACCCCGACAACGAGCTACAACCCTTCGTTAACGAACATCAATTGATTCCAAACCTTCACTAACTAACATCAATTGATTCCAACCCTTCACTAACAAACTGTGTACAACCCTTCGAAAATGAATTTGCTATCATTGACATCAAAACAATTCAATATCGACATGGGTCCTCAATAAGGAATTCCAAACATTCGCTAACGAACCGACATCGATTTTCGTTAACGAACCCTTGATAAGAATCGATCATATGCCCTTCGAAAACGACCCTTTACCTTCGAAATTGATCAACCCAAGCCATCGCTTTCACCAATTAGTCATCGACATGAACGATCATCCACCATAAAATCCTTCGCTAACGAACTTGCGGTCATCAAAACTGTGAGACCCCAAAATTGAAGTTTCAATCACATCGTATTCGCTTTTAGTTTTCAATCCTCGACTCATGACATGTAACCATTCGAAATTGATCCTCAATTCTTCGTTTTGACAACCTTCATTACTAATCACCGGACTTCAACCCTTCGAAATCGATCAGACTCCAAAACTAATCCTTCCCATTAGATTACAGTCAACATTAACAATGATACCCAAATAACACCAAAGCATTCTCGATATCGATCCAAAAACAAATACCTTCAAAATTAATCAAAATTGAAATCAATATCGATTAACCAAAATCGTTTCTCATATGACCCATTTTGATTCTTTGAGTTTCCATCTGCTTAACAATATCAAGTCAAACCTGCTTCCCTTTTGAAGCCGAATCGATTCGTAACCATTTCAGTCGATCCCATTTTAATGACCATCGACATTAACACTTTGAAATCAAAAGCAACATCTACATCGATCACTGATTTCAATTCAAGCCTTCGAAATATGTTCAATCTTCCCAATCGACATCACAAATCATAGACTTCTCTTTTTTTACTCAACCCTTCGATTTTAAGACTCGGTATCAACCTTTGAACATGATCAATCAAATCGAAATCATAACCCTTCCAAAATTGACATTAACATGCCAATTCTAAATCAAATCATAACCCCTCGATACTAACCACAAACCTTTTCATATCGAACTCACCAGATGCACGAGTTGAACCATTCCAGTTAGTCAAATTCGAACTACTTGATGCGAATAACTAGAATCAATCGATCTAATTTTTTACTCCAAAAAGTCAACTTCAAAATTGATGTCTTGTTCGTGACTAATACCATCACATGTCGCAATTTCTAGTCTTCGATTTTCATCATGCCTTAACCACAATACCATTGACTCCCAGGAAGCACCATTTGATTCCAATCAATTCCAAGTTGTTTTCTGTTCGATTCCAAGCAATACAAAGATCTTTAAATCTTCAAAGTGTTATGCAAGTGTTCTTGACTTGAATCTTTCCATCTACAACCTTTCATTCATCAAGAAAACACACATAATGTGAATTTGTACCCCTTTATTTTCGAATTTTTCGAAGTTTTAGGGGGGCAAAATACAAGTAAGCAAATCCTATTTGGATGATTTAAAGGCTTTGCAAACTAAAAATACAAGTTATGTCAATAAAACATATCTAAGCTTAAAAATCAGCTTTTTACAGAAAAGTTGTGGTCTATTCACAGACTCTTTTACCCTTTTTAAACTTAATAGATTTCAAAATTGTATAATATACAAATATTTCAGGTCTATACCTTTTTAAGGACTACTCGCACGCGTTCATACGATTTTTCTACAATTTATGGTGATTTTAACAAAACTGCCTATCATTCTAGAGCATTTTCGAACCAGTCTGTAAAAATGAACATTTTCACTTTGGTTAGAACCACTTAAGGTCAGGGAAAAAATTATGGACAAAGCAGACTCATTTTCTAAGCACTGAGTGTTTACTGGTCCAAATTTCGACTTACGATGATTTTTCTATAATTTTTCTAAAAACATTGATAGATTTGTACCATTTTTGTAAAATTTAACCTAAAATATATTATTTTAAACATATAAGGTTGGTTTGACTTAATATCCACAGAAAGTTAAAAATAAACTTTACAAGTTTTACAACTATATTTTTACCGGATAGTGACGTTAAAAAGGCCAAAGACGAGAAAAATTGGTTTTATCATACTAAATATTTTCATACTTGTTTTAGATGTAAAATTATATGATATAATCTTTGAAAACATCTAAATAGGTTAACACACACACACACACACACTCATATATATATATATATATATATATATATATATATATATATATATATATATATACACACACACACACACACTCAACCAAAATATTTTATAATAAACTATAATATGTATAGTTTATGGGACAGTAACACTATCATAACATTTTGAACAAGCGGATAATTATATAAAGATGTATATAATTATGTTATATTATGTTATATTATGTTATGTTATGTTATGTTATGTTATGTTATGTTATGTTATGTTACGTTATGTTACGTTACGTTACGTTACATTACGTTACGTTACATTACGTTATGTTATGAATTGAGAATATATGAACTGCATGCTAGATTAGGGCTAAGGATCTAGGAAGGCTGCCTTATATGAATGTTTTATGTGCTTGTTGAGCTGCATGATAGTACTGATCAGTCAATGATAGGATATCCTGTTTAGGTTATGCCTAATTGTATGAGCCTCAGAATCTCATGCCAGTATAGATTCCTGATAAGAGGATAGAATGATTTGATTGGAATATGTTGGATAGAATAGACCCATGTGGTCTGTCGTTCATCCAAGGTAGGGATTTTGGATCCTTTGATAGTCGTCTCGCAGCCTATCAGGCCGTAAACGTGGGGTAGTTAAGGGCTCATCTGGAGCCCAAAGCCTAAGGATCCTTAGAATCCTTCAGGAAGGAGGATCCTACCGTTAGTTCATGTCATTGGGATCGAAAGGGAGTGTTGCACCATGCCCTCAGAATGGTCGAGGTAACTCGGGAGGTGGCACTCAGGATTCCTTCAGATGTTTGCGAGTATGTTATCTTCTACCACTTCGTGGATATCGGGAAATTGTACTACTTGGGAATTTTGATTGAGTTTGAACAAGTTAATTCGCGGGTCGGTTCTCTGCTATTGTTTGGGTTATCAAGGATTGTTATATTCCATTTTGCATGCATAGAAGTCCTTTGATGAACCTATAGATGAACGCATCTTGCGGGGTGGTTCCCATGTGTACCTTTATTATTTCAGGTCTTTGATAGGAATCTGTTCAGGAGTATTGCTTAAAGGATCTTTGGGCAGGAATTAGTGGGATAGCTCTCCAGTGAAGGTAGGGTTTAGTGGTTCTGTCATATGTTTGGGTATGATCGACATTAGCATTTGGAAGAGCTTTGGAGTTCAAGGAACTATCGCGCTAGGAAAGGAATGGTAGCATGAAGATGATGATGTCGGTTGCGTGAGCTGTTTGATCATTAGATGTGTCCAGGGAATCGTAACTTCGCGTGGACTGAAGTTGGTTAGAGTTCAATGATTCCTTGAGGATGGGAATTAGAGTAAAGATTCTTCAGTAAATGACATGAGTTATGGTTCTCATTTGACGGCATAAGGACTCAAGGATTGGTATGGTATCATGAGAGGTGGTTTGGATTATAGGATTGGTTAAGGCCTCAAGTGTATTCTTCCAGATTCCAGGAGTTGGGTAATCGTTGAGATTCGCTAGTAATGGATCACTACCATTAGTAAGCATCGGTTACCAGCAAATCGATCATTAAAAGGTAGGAAGGATCGGAAATCCTTCCATTTCTCGTATACCGTGGAGACTCAATCGGATCGAAGTGGGGGAGAACCATTCAGGTACCCAGGCTGGAAGCAAGCATGAAATAGGGATGAGCTCGTATCCCCATCAGGAAAGGAAAGGTAGCTCAAGTGGCTACATGTATGGAGGATCCCAGTCAGAACATAAGTTTAGTGTGGGATGTTAGACCGCATGTGTGCTCAACTTTGGGTGTGTTCGGATTGGTAATCAGCGCTAAAACCATGGTTAGCAGTGGTGTAGCGTGAGAAATGATGTAAGATTGCAGGATAGCCATAGCAATCACCAGCAACCAGATAGCATGGAATGTGTTGTCAGACTGCGGGATAGCCGTAGCATTCACCAAGGGTTAGTTAGCAACTGTGGGGTGGCCCGTAACACTAGTCAGCAAAGAGTGTAGAAGTGTTGTCAGACTATGGGATGACCCGTAGCATTCACTAGTTAGCGGGTAGTGTGGAAGTGTTGTAAGACGGCGGTGTATCCCGTAGCATTCACTAATTGGTATATAGAGTGGAAACGTTGAAAGACTGTGGGGTGGCCTGTATCATTCGTTATTTAGTCGTTAGTATGTTGGCATAGTAAGATTGCAGGGTATCCAGTAGCATTCACTAGTGTTCGGTTAGTATGGGAGTGTTGTAAGACTGTGGGGTATCTCGTAGCATTCATCGGCCCCTATTCGACAATGAGAATATGACAGATTTGTGATTCACTCACAGTATGATCGGATTCGGGAGACGGTAGGTCGTTGGAGACTAGGCGTGATGTAAGACTACAATGGTTTTGGTAGCCTTCACTTTTCATATTAGATTTGATGGCGACAGGTAGTCGAACCATCATCTTAATTAGAAATTCTAATTAAGACAGATTTTGAGGACGAAATCCAGTATAAATTGGGGAGAATTGTAACGTTCGATTCCTTTTACCGATTTCTAAATAAAGTCGATGCATAATAATGGATAATTACATAAATAAAAAAAACTTTATATAGATATGTAATGGGTTATAACAACAACAACAACAATAATAATAATAATAATAATAATAATAATAATAATAATAATAATAATAATAATAATAATAGGTCCAGGGGTTAATTTGCTATTTTGGAAATGTATTTTGTTTAAAGAATTACTTTAGGATATATTATGTCAAATGACCAAGCCTCGGGACCTTGCATGCCAGCTTCAAAAACACGGTCCCATCTTTGTCCCCTTATCTGTAACAGCTGAGCAGGGGGGAGCTTTTCCCGTTTTCTTTTAAGCTGCAACCATTCATGAGAGAGACCCCGAGTTTTGCTGCTTTTGTGTTCGTTGTGTGCGGATAAAGAGTTATAGGAGAGCGTTTTAAGTCTAAGAGAGAAAAAGAGAAGGCAGGGGGAGGCTACAACCGCCGGAACCTTGTTGGAGTTCGCCGGAAACCATCATTTGACGTCGTTGGAGCTCCATCTGAGGAATGTGGTAATTGGAAATCATGGCGTGTCAGTGGAGGAGGTTAGTGTTGTGCTTGGAGTGTTTGGTCTACGTAAGAAAACACTTTCCTTTTAATCAATATCTCCTGTATTCCTCTTGTTTCCTTACCGATCGAGAGCTACCGTCACCATCATAGATGGCAGCCTTGGCCACCGGAGCTCACTCCATCACCACCACAGACCAGCATGGGGTCATGTGGACTTCGTTTGACTCCCTTGTTGTGTTCTTCAAGTTTAAATATGCATTTCTTTCCCGACAGGGACATAGAGAGGAAGTATATGGGGTTTGTTCCAGTCAGTGGAGGTTCAATCACGTTTCATTGGAGGTGATGTGATACCTGGTTGCGTCATTGCACCAATAAGCATAACAGAACAACCTCGTGTTGTTGTGGATGGATTTTGATGATGTGTAAGGACTAAGGAGTAGAAGGAGATGGATGTAGGTTTATTCAGCGCCAATGATGAGGTATCATACTTCATGTTTGATTTTTATTTTTCTTAGTGTAGGTTATTGTTATGGATGTAGTGAATTGGGCTTGAGAATGTTGGGCTATGCCTATCAGGCCAATCGGGATGATATATTTTTTGTTAAAAAGTGATTTGGTTATCAGGCCACAACCAAAATAAACATAACTAAGCTTTATAAAGTATGTTAAATCAAAAACCGATTAAAAGGTCGTTCATTCTATCTTTGGGGATAAAAAATATTTATGTAAATATGGTTCGGTTAAATTAACAAAAAGGTAATTAATTTATATATATATATATATATATATATATATATATATATATATATATATATATATATATATATATATATATATATATATATATATATATATATATATATATATATGAATTTTAATGTCCAAAGTTATATTATCGAGTGGTTAAAATAGTAACGACATCTAAGTATAATATTTTGGTATTTGATAGTTCGAGGAGTTGCCTGGGCAGCATCTAAGGAGCTCTTCAGTGGACTTCAGCATTCAAGGTGAGTCGCCTCACTGTTTGTATGGGTCGAAGGCACCAATATCAGCCTATTTGTTTGATGTATGGTAGGAAGACCTGGGGGTTAGCCCTAGATATTATGTATGAAAGACCACGAGTTGGCTCCTGGCACACTGTATGTTATTATGTATGGTAAAAAGGCCCGGGGTTAGCCCTAGGCATTATGTATGAAAGACCAGGAGGTGGCTCCTAGCACACTATATGCTAATTGGCTAAGTAGAGTAGTATGTATGCTAGTTGTCTTTGTGATTCTTGCATGGAAAACCAGGAGGTGGCTCTTTGCACTTGTCTGTAAGACCAAGGAGGTGGCCCCCCTCTTGGCAAGAAAGACCATGTGGTGTCCCGTGACATAATGTCAAAACTATGTTAGGCACATAACATCTTTATTGATTATGATATATGTATGGCTCTTGGTTATGCATGACAATATGCGACTTATGTGCTTATATGCTAGATAATATCCAGTTGAAAGAGATTGAAGGGTTAGGCCAGCACCCATATATGTTAGGCAGTATGTTGATATGTATGGTATGTGGTATTTGGGGGACTCACTAAGCTTCATGCTTACGGTTTTCATTTTTGGTTTCAGGTACTTCGTTTTCAAAGGAAAGGATTCGGCTCGATCGCAGCGCATCACACTATATTTTCTGCACATGAGATCTTTAGGATTGCACTATAATATTGTTTTATGATAACATGTTTTGATTATTGACACTTTGGTTTTGACATTGGATGTTTTATGGATGTTTTTATGATGTTGGTTTTATGAATTATTAAACTAAAAATGAAATTTTTGGTCTTGAATTTTGGGATGTTACATTTTTGATTTAGATTTGATCACATTTTATTTTCACAAGCAGTGAATTTTAGCAAAATGTCAACTTCATACAAATCCTTTTCCTGCAATAGTAATTAAGAAACAAGTTAGCATATACATTAATTAATTTACTGAAACACGTGAATTAAGCACAAATATTCTTATAGATTAAACAAACATTAAAAAGATTTATGAGTTATAACAGAAACAAAAGGTATTTCACATGATAAAAAAGCATTTTGTTTCAATTTTCATCTTTTGATTTTGGAAAAATTATGAGTAATAGCAATGTCCTTTACTTTCTTTAGAGCAACGTATATAACTTTTTATCCATTATAGCAATGTACTTACAATAGAAATATAGCAACGCGTTTACGGAACATATATAAGGGAATAAAATTCATATTTTCCCCAGGTATCAAAAACAATTGGACCAACCTTGTTACCAATCATATCTTAAAACTTTTTTCTATGTATAACCTTTTGGTGTATACATACATATTAATTCAAAACGAAAACGATCACATGATTATTTACAGGTTCATGCCTCTAGGACCTTGTGCACACATTATTAGTCGGTCCTTTTTACAAAGAGTAGATCCTGAAGGCTACACTTGGGGAAAAGTAAGCAAAGAAATGCGCGAATTATATTGGGAGGAGTTCCATGTGGTTAACTATATGTGATAAATTATTGTTTGGTGAACATTTACATTTAAACTTATGTTTATATTGCTAATGTGTAGAAACAATGTTGTTTGGGTGAACAATAGACTCGCTGGTAAGGTGTAACACATGTCCCAAGTATTATTTAATTTTCTAAGTTTTAGGGTTTTGATGCTAGGACTCGACAAGTTGGGAGCCCCGGCTCGTCGAGTAGGGAACATTTCGAGGATGTGGGATCTAGGCTCTACTCAAAGAGTTGGAAGGCCAACTCGACGAGTAGGTACGGTAAGGGAAAAACCATATTTGCACCCTATATAATCTCCTTAAGAACCTTAAGGCTAACCTTCCATCAGCCTCCAAACCCTAAGAACATCTATGCTAAACCCTAATCCCCATTCTCTTTCATTTTGTGAGCTAGAGTGACTTGTGGAGCTTAAGAGGAAGGAGATAGTGAGAAGAAGAAGAAGAAGAATAAGATCCAACAAACCAAGCCCTCACTCTTGAGCTTGACCAACTTGTGGATTGTGGTAAGTCTTCAAGATTCTATTTTTATCGTAGAATATGGCTAGATCTTGAGTTTAATCTTCATTTCCTATCTTTCTTGTTGATTGCATGCATGAGGTTCATAAAGTTTGCAACTTTATGGATCTCCAAGGCAAAATAGTCTTACAGTGGGCTAGATCTAGCTTTTAGTCAAGCAAGGATCCCATACAAGGGTTTTAGAGTATAATTCCCCTTTTTGGCCAATTTGACTTAATGACATGCATTGGACATTCATGTCCATAAAGCCTCCATCTTTGGAACGTTTTGAGGACTAGAAACTCTTCTGGAAAGAAGGGATTCCAGATCCCTAAAGTCTTGGAACACATGGCATAGCTTTTAAGCTTTCAAACCTTTGATAAGGTCTTTAGAGCATTCGGAGTGGTTCTAAAGGGTAAAGTTGGAAACTTTATCCTTCTAGACACCTTAGGGTTTCAGATCTAAGCCTTGGAGTCCCTGCATTTTGTGAATCATCATAATAAGCAAACATGGAGGGGGACTCGACGAGTTGCCATGGCAACTCGACGAGTCGGATAGTGGTGTTTCCCCGTCCACTGGATATCAAGTGAACCCGTCGAGTTGATGAAACAACTTGGCGAGTTGGCTAGGGTTTGTTCAGGTTTTATGGACTCTGTAGGAACTCGACGAGTTACTAGATTCACTCGACGAGTTGGGTCAACATGGACTATTGACCTTGGCTGTTAACATTGACTTTGACCAGGGTTGACTTAGAGGGTAATTATAGGATTATGACAACATACTTATAGGAAGTTGAGTTGGAGCTGCGCATTAGGACTTATTAGATCTTATACTGTTAGCACATAATTCGTGAGAGGTGAGTCTTCTCACTATACCAATGGGTCTAAGGCAACAAGGCCAACCCAATCTATGTTATGTGGACTGCTGATTGATTATGCATTATGTTAGTATGACATTTGCATGGAAGACCCCGAGGGGTTCCCATGGCAGTAGTATGAGACCATGTGGGGGTTCCTGTGGCATTTCGTATATTACCTTGGAGGGTTTCCATGGCATCCTAGTATATCTGCATGGATAGTTTGCATTATGTCTTGTTTGGTAGTGAAGACCTTGTGGGGGTTCCCAAGGCAGGAAGACCTTGTGGGGGTTCCCAAGGCAAGAAGACCATGTGGGGGTTCCCAAGGCAAGAAGACCATGTGGGGGTTCCTATAGCAGGCAGTTAAGACCACGTGGGGGTTCCAATGGCACTAGGTGTAAGACCCTGGAGGGTTTCCACGATTTCCTTATATGTTTTATGCATGGCTTATGTGATATGTGTAGCTTATAACTAATATGTTATGTGTTATGTGTTATGTGTTATGTGTTATGTGATTGTGTGTGGGGTATGCTCTGGGGGACTCACTAAGAATTAGCTTACAACTTGTGGATTTGTTTCAGGTACTTTTGACCCCAATGGCAAGGGCAAGGCTTGATGGCGCGACGTACACTTTCTCTCAGTCATTTTTATGGGACACTCTGATGTTTTCAAATAAAGTTGTAATTGATATGAACTTTGAAAACAATTGTATTTGGATTTCGTGGTTTATGGAAACGTAATTTGGCTAATAAAAAATGAAAATTTTCTTTCGAAAAATTGGGTCGTTACATAAGGCAAGCTTGGGCAAGTAAAGTGGCACAAAGTTATGGCTAATACCTCTACAAAATTGGGAGCCCACAAAGAAACCCACATGCCTTTAAACCAACTCATATTTCACAAGACGTCTGGAACTCCTGCAAGCAAAATGGAATACAGATGAATACAAGCTGAAATCCGAGTAGAACAAGAAAAATAGGCATAATGGTGTGGTTGATGGGATAACACAACCTACCCATAATGTTGGATCCACAAATCATTTGAAGATAGATTCTAATTTTATAATTTATTTTAATGGTACATCAATGTTTATGTTTATGTGTATGTTTTACATTTTATGGTATTTACGTAGAAGGGGAAATTAGGACGTGATCCAACCCATAGTGAATTGTTCCTGTATATACACATGAAGAATCACGATGGAGTCACATTTACAAATGAAAAATATAGACAAATTCATGTAATATTCATTTCAGTGCAATTAAACTTTTATATTTTAGCTAGTCCTTAATGCCATTCATAACTTTGATATCTTTTAATTTAAATTATTATTATTATTTTGTAGGCGGCATATTCAATAAAACGGGAAAAGCTAGAAGTTGAAGGTGCTGAATTTGAGGATGACAAAATATTTTATGATGTTGGTGGTGGTGATGATTAAAAAAAATACAAAAAAAAAACCTTTTATGGATTAGTCTCTTTTGCAAAGGTTGTTCCCAAGATTAATGGTAAAGCGGATGTATCTTACATTCCAAAAAAATGATGAAATAGAAGAATTGAGGGAGCTTGTTGCTAAACAAAAAGAGCAAAACGAAGAGATTAAATAAATAATGAAAGCCCAAGAAGACAAATACACCACAAAAGTCGAGCAACTTAATAAACAACTTAAATCAGCAATGGATCTTATTAATGTTATTAGAGAACAACAAAGCTAGTAGGTCATAAAGTGTTAATATGTTTATCGCAAAGTATTTATTTTAGAGTGGTCACTTTCTATTTTCCATTTAATAAATAATTATTGTACTATTTTTTGATATAATGTTATTTGATTTTTTTGTTATTTTTGTTTTTTATATACTACTACAAAATAATTTGGATTTAATTTATAAATCGATTATTCATCCGTCCCTAGGAATCTTTGCTATGGAACCGGCTATATAATATACACCACAAAATTTGGTAGGGATTCAAGACCACAAAATTTGTTAGGGAGTCATCATCATGAAAGTTGTTAGGGATTCACCATCACAATTTGTTAGGGATTTTCACCACGAAATTTGCTAGGGAATCACCACAGACTTTGCTAGGGATTCACCACCATGGAAATTGCTAAAGATTCACCACCATAAAATTTGTTATGGATTCACCACAACCGAATTTGCTAGGGATTCATCACCACAGAACTTGTTAGGGAATCACCACCACGAAATTTGCTAGGGATTCACCACTACGGAATACATAATTTGTGATGGAATCCTACTACGGAATACACGATGGAATACCATCTACAACGGATTTCATTCCGTAGTCACATTTGTGACGAAATGATTGTTTCCTTAGAAAAACCTTGCTATGGGGTTTTTTAGGACGGAAATCGATTGTCGCAAATTTCATCGTTATTCGTCTTTTGCAATGGAATTTCAGTTTTTCGATGGATTCCTTCCTTAGCAAAATCACTTTTTTCTTGTAGTGAAAAGACAGTTTCATTTCTCTTCTCAAAGTTCACAACACCACAACCTGGCGACAACACATATCCTTTGGCGGATGAAGTGCATGCATGTAGTTATTTTTGGATTAACAATCGTAACAAAAAATGCTCCGTTGGTTGAATTACTTGTTAGTTTGATTTGCTTTAATAAAATTTGAATGTTCTAAAAAAAAATTAAAAAAAAAAAAAAAAGGTGTAAATAACACGAATGGTCCATATGGTTTAGAGTAATTTACATGTTTAGTCCCTAACTTATTCTTTTAACTCGGAAGGTCCCTACAGTTTGTTTTTGTCACGTGCTTGGTCCATACTATTTATTTTTGTTACGCGCTTGGTCCCTATCTTACCTAAAAAGACTATTATTTAAATAGGGAAAATGACGGGGTAGGTAAGATAAGGTGAGGGGATGTTGTTTAGGGCGTATTTATTTAAATAAATTAAAAAATCAAGAGCAAAATAGTTTTTTTTAAGTAAGACAGTGACCAAACGCGTAACAAAAACAAACAGTAGTGACCTTCTGAGTTAAAAAAATAAGTTAGGAACCAAACGCGTAAATTATCCTAAACCATAGGGACCATTCGTGTAATTTACTCAAAAGAAAAGTATAAAACGAATTTAGCTAAAATATTAAGAGGCGTTTGGGATTGCTTTTTAAACTAAAAATTTCTTTTTAGAAAATGATTTTTTGATTTATATCTTTTTGCAAAAGAAATTTTTAATATGTGTTTTTATGAACTTTAATTTGAAGGTGCAAACGAAAAAAAAATTACTAAAAGTCACAAATTTATGGCTTCTTAAATAACTTTTTCTTTTTCTCAAAAAATTAATCTAAAAAAACGTTTGAAGTTAGGCCACCGGGTATGGAAGCTTTTTTGATGCGTAAAGGGTGACGTTGAGGGGAGTATTTACACGTGAACACCACACCCCTCCCTGGTGAATGTGACGCACAGTGGCGTGGTTCAAGGGTGGTTACAACCAATAGAATTTCATTTTCCCATACTTCTCTCTATCTCTCTTGCTTTTCTCTTTCTCCCCTTTTTTGTTCACTAGTTATTCACCACCCCCTTGTTAGTAAACATGTAGTGAAGTAGTTATTGAAATAATGTGGCGGTCCTTAAACACGTAACCATATCTCATGGCCTTATCAAACAACTTTTTAAATTTTAAACTTTTTGAAAAAATCAAAAGTCCAAAAAATCCTTTTTATAAAGGAATGGCAACCACCGTTTAAAACACTTTGATTAGATTATTTGTGGTGGAATATTATTTTCTATTTTTGTTTTGGACCACCACTATACTGATGTGTCCCCCACGATACTGATGTCTCCAAGAGAAGAAATCAAACAAATGTGAGATTCATGGACTTTGAATAATCCGAACTAAGAATTTGAGACTATTAGGAGGAGACTACAAACAATAGTCTTGTTTTCATCTTCATTTTTGGCTCCCAAATTTTCTTTGGACCCAAATGTGACAGCCATAAATAAGTTTCCTGGAACATGTGTTTGTGGAAGTTTTAGACACGGCAAAGTGTCAACAATGTCAGCATGCATACAAGTTTTTCTTTTTCTTCTAAATGTCCTAACAATATAAATTACACCGATAAACCACACTTTTAAGTACACACCCATAACCACAAAGTATGGCACTTTTAACGATCGAGAAGACCTTCCTCCCTTCGGTCATATTCTTACTTGTAACAGTTTCCTCCATACTTTTTTCAGCTTCCGGTTCCTTCGATGAAGTTGATGCTCTCATAAGATGGAAAGCAACCCTCCATAGCCAAAACAATGACGTCCTTTTACCTTCATGGACAGGTATTCGTCTTAATTCTTCTGTTCACATAATGGTATCTCCATGCAGCTGGTATGGGGTTTCATGCAATGATGATGGGAGCATACATGGTTTGAACCTTTCGTCTTCTGGTTTAAACGGTACACTTGATCATTTCTCATTCTCATCGTTTCCCAATCTCACATTCTTTGACCTCAGTTTCAACTACTTTTCTGGTATCATCCCACCTGATTTGGGTCGCCTTTCTAACATTCTCTATCTTGATTTCGCTTTCAATCAATTCTCTGGAATAATCCCACCAGAAATCGGACAACTGAATAATCTTGAAGCCCTTCATTTTTTCAGTAATCAGTTGAATGGTTCGATTCCAGAAGCCATATGCCGAATGAGGAACCTTTCTCAGCTTGCTTTGAGCTTCAACCATCTTTATGGTTTAATTCCTACGTGTTTGGGTCAGTTATACAAACTGAGTTATATTGGTATAGATAACAATAATATTTCGGGTCCCATTCCTTATGAACTAGGAAATCTTTCTTATCTTAGGGGGCTTTTTATGTACAACAACTATCTGACTGGGTCTATACCCACGACTTTTGTCAATCTGAAAAACCTAACCATCTTAAGTCTATTTAATAATCAGCTGAATGGAACAATCCCTATTGAAATAGGTAACTGGGCTTTACTTGAAAACCTGGAGCTACAAGATAACCAGCTCAGTGGTCCAATTCCTCACTCATTAACTAAACTAAAATCCCTTAATCTTCTTCGCCTCTTCAGAAACCAACTTTCTGGTCCCCTTCCGCAAGAGTTAGGAAATTTGATATCTCTTTCTGTTCTGGAATTAGGAGAAAATAAACTCAACGGGTCAATTCCAAATTCAATTTCTAACCTACAAAATTTACAGAATCTAAATATCAAGAACAATCATTTCTCTGGTCCTATTCCACTAGAGTTAGGGAAACTACAGTTGGTTCTGATAGATCTCAGCGACAACGGCTTTTCTGGTGATTTTCCAGATGAAATTTGTACCGGAGGGAAACTTGAGATGCTCCTTGTTCGTTATAATAATCTCACAGGTCCAATTCCAAAGAGCTTGTACAATTGCTCAAGCTTGATCCGGTTACGTTTGGATGGTAATCAGCTAACTGGAAATATCTCCGAGAGCTTCGGTATCTATCCAAACCTCGATTACATCAACCTCAACAACAACAAGCTTTATGGGGAACTCTCTAACAACTGGAGTAAGTGTAAAAACTTAACCAACATCGCGATGGGAGGGAATCGAATCACTGGTAACATACCTCCTTCTCTTGGAAACACCCCTCGATTAAAATCACTTAACTTTTCTTCCAATGATTTGGTTGGAGAGATACCACGGGAATTTGGTAGACTGAATGGCCTTGTGAACCTTGTTTTAAGCAATAACCAACTTTCTGGTGCGATACCTCTAGAACTGGGATCATTAGCTGAACTTTCATACCTTGATCTTTCCACCAATAAGTTGAATGGGCCCATTCCCTTTTCCCTCGGAGATTGCACAAAACTCTTTCACTTAAACTTGAGTAACAACAAATTTACTCACGAGATCCCAACACAAATAGGTAGATTGATTCAGCTGTCAGAACTAGATCTGAGTCACAATTCACTCACCGCAGAGATACCTTCAGCACTTTCAAGTCTGAGTAGTTTAGAGAAGCTCAATCTTTCGCACAATAAACTCTCTGGTTATATTCCAAAAAGTTTTGAACAAATGAACGCATTCTTGGACATTGATCTTTCGTACAATGAATTGCAAGGTCCCATTCCCGAAAGCATAGGCTTTAGGAATATACCGATAGAAGCATTACAAGGGAACAAAGGGTTGTGTGGTAATGTTAGTGGCCTAGAACAATGTGCATCATCAAGTCGTGGGACCCCAATCCAGAGCCACAAACTTGCACTGCTGATTTCACTTCCTCTTCTTGGAGGACTTTTACTTGGTGGTCTCTTGGGAATGTTGGTGTTCTATAGTCAAAGAAAGAGGAATTTATCAGCGAAAGTAATAGAGGAAGAGAAACATTGTGAAGATTTCTTTTCAATATCTGCAGATTTTGATGGAAGGGAGACTTACCACGAAATCCTGAAGGCAACTGAGGAGTTCAATGGAGCATATTGCATCGGGAAAGGTGGATGCGGAAGTGTGTATAGAGCACAGTTGGCATCAGGTGATATAGTTGCTGTTAAAAGACTCCACTCATCTTCGGCCATTGTCAACCATGTTGATTTTGTAAATGAGATAAAAGCGTTGACAGGGATAAGACACCGCAACATTGTGAAACTGCATGGCTACTGTGCACACACTCAAAACTCGTTTTTGGTTTACGAGTATCTGCAAGGGGGTAGTCTAGCTGATATCTTGAGGAGTGATGCTGCTCGAACGTTGGATTGGATGCAGAGGATGAACATTATCAAAGGTGTTGCTCATGCTTTGTCGTATATGCATCATGATTGTTCACCCCCAATCGTTCACCGAGACATATCAAGCAAAAATATTTTGCTTGATTCCGAGTACAAAGCTTGTGTTTCGGATTTTGGTACGTCCAAGATTTTGAATCAAAACTCATCTAATCGGAGTAACCTCGCAGGAACATTTGGATACATTGCACCAGGTAACTTATATGTCATCTACGTTTATATAGAAATTTTGCTCCTTGTTGTACTCACCAATTGATACAAAGATAATTTTAAGAATGAGGTTCATTAATTCCTTTGATATTGCTTGCAGAACTCGCTTATACGATGAAGGTTACAGAAAAATGTGATGTATATAGCTTTGGAGTTCTGACATTGGAAATCATCAAAGGGGAGCATCCAGGTGATCTTGTTACTACATTAACATCTCTATCGGACCAAAGGATTGACCTTAAAGATTTGATGGATCATCGTCTTCCAATTCCCCTCCCAGAAATAAAAAGGATTCTAACATCCATCATGATCCTCGCAATAAGATGTGTGAAATCAAACCCCGAAATGAGGCCGACAATGTATGATGTTTCTCAACAAATTGAAATAGTTCATTTGTAACATCTCTAAGAGTGACGACATTTAGCATCGTTTTTCATATTTGGTTTCAGTTTATGGTATTGTGATACTACATTTTAGTTCCTCGAATTCAGTTACAACGGTTAATGGTAGTTCGCAATTTTCAGTTATAGAAAAAGTAATTAAAATATAGTTGTGACTACTTGAAATATTTATGCGTTCAACTACGTTCTTTTTTTTAATAAATGTTGAATTTCTAACAAGATAATTAACCAATTCAATCATCATTAATAACTAATTATTTTATTTCAAAGTATCATACAATCGATTGAATAATTAACATTGATTATTTATCCAATCATTATAACCTATGCAAAAAGCTGGGAATTTAATATTGAGATCAAACATCAAGTCGTCTTTTGGAGAGTTCTATAAACCTTCTGCAAGCTTATTCATGAAGTCAATGCGTGCTCAACTATGACTAGGTTGGTCCAAAAATGATCCGAACCGAACTTTACTAAATATAAAAGTTCTTCAGCTCCTAACAATGATACTGCATGCGAAGGTGCAAAGTATGCCTAAATCATGACATTTCATGAACCACACGTCTTACATCTACGGATTTGCTTCAATCTTAATCAATTTGAGGGGGTTTACCGAACCTCAAGCACCATCACCATCATGACACCTCGAGCATCAGATTGTGCTTAGGGATGGGAGAACCCCCAAACTTAATGGTTTGCTTTCATTTTGCATTTCAAGAACCACACGCCTTGCATTTACAATCTTTTTTTTCACGAGAATGATCAGATCGCTATACACATATGTAGAAAGATGAAATTGAGTGTATGATCCAGGAGATATTGATAGAAAAAAACATACATACAAGCAATAGTACCTATCTCAGCCCAGTCATTCTCGTGAAAAAAAAAGACTCTTGGAGGCTCTGTATCGACTACCAAGCAACAAACCCGAAAAATTCCCGATTCCTCTTATCGACGTGTTACTAGATGAGCAACATGGGTCGGTGATATTTAGCAAATTAGATCTTCGTCTTATCTATCATCAAATTCAAGTGTGTACCAAAGATGTACACAAGACCGCTTTTCATACACGACAGGAATTACGAGTTTAGAGTGACACCCTTCTACCTCACCAATGCTCCAGTAACATTTCAATCGTTGACGAACAATGTATTTGAACAGTAGTTGCGGAAATTTATACTTGTCGTTTATGACGACATACTTGTATACAATGTTGCAAAAGAACTACATCAGTCACATGTGACCACAACCTTATAAACTCTAGAAAAAGCATTAATTTTAGCTGAATTGAGAAGAATGTGAGTTTAAGCGGTATGTGTAACATCCCAATAATTATGAGGTAAAATTTTCATTTTTAATTCAACCAAAACATTGATTATAGTTAAAGTCATCATGTAACATCCTTTTTCTAGATATTCCAAAGTACTTTATAATAAAACAGTTATTAGAGTAAAATCACAAAATCATCATAGTGTGGAAACATGGGTGGATGCGTTGCGATCGAGCAACACCCTCTCTTTTCAAATTGGTAGTACCTGAAACATAAATTGAAAACCGTAAGCACAAAGCTTAGTGAGTTCCCCCAACATACCACATACAAAACAAACATACTATCAAGCATATATGGGTGTCTGGCCTACCCCTTCGGTCTATTTCAACTGGATATTGTCGAGCATATCTGGGTGTTAGCATGTCACTTCGGCCTATTTCAACCAAATATTGTCGAACATATTTGGGTGTTTGCCTCCCCTTCCGTTTATATCAACCGGATACCGGGTATATTTCACCTCTACCACTACCATATAATATCATAACAAATAATCACAGAAACAATAACAATTACCAGCATACCAGACAATTATCATAAAGACAATCATCTTACTATAGACATCAATTAGTGGGTCGGCATTGGTGCCTTCGACCCACTGATACAGTGAAGGTAACTCACATCGCCGACAAAATCAACAACTCACACAACTAACAAATGAGTGCCAAACACCTCCTAACAAACCATACAAACTAAAACTTAGTCCTCCTTCTAAAAGTAGCAATTTGGCCAAAAGTCAACCTCAAAGTCAACGGTCAAAGTTAAAGTCAACAATCAATATTTCCATCAACTGACACTCACATCATGACCAGTCCTTGGTTACATCATGAGAACACACTCGTCCAGATTCCAACTCAACTCGCTTCAACTCAGTCAACTCGATCCTAGATGACCCACTCAACAGATATCACGACGCGAACCTTCTTTGGTCACGGCGTGAGCTCAGTCAGTCGAAATGATCGCGTAAAAACCACTCTCACATTCTGACACTCCATGTTTCACGTTGTGAGCCACGTCTGATGCTAAACCTAAAGTCTTAAGTCCTTAATCCATTAAGTCATCTATTCCAACTTTCTAGAGGGCTTTCATACATCAAAAGCAACATAAAAATCTTTGCATTATGGAAATGCATGTCCAATTCATGTCTTGAACTTGATTAGATCAAAATTGTGAAAATGAGATCCAAATCTCATTCATGGGACCAAAACACAAACAAACCATATATAGATCTAGCATACCAAACATTAAAGGGACCTCATAGATCCATAAAGTTGTGAAATTTATGGAACCCAACAACTTAAACCACCTCCAACATGAAGAAAAAAGCATTAAAGTCTAGATCATAGAAGAATAACACATAAAGGTAGGAACTTGAGGACTTACCACGGTCCAAGGTATGACCTTTAAGGTGGTGAGGGAACTTGCTTGCTAGATCTAAGCACCAAGAACTTCTTCTCTTCTTCAAAGCACCAAAATATCCATAAATGTATGGAAGAGGAGAGGGGAGGCTTAAAATGGTGAAAGGTAGGCTAGGGTTTCTCTCAAGATGATCTAGATATGATGGAGGCTCATAAAATGCCCCAAAAACATGGAACCAATCCTTATATATGATGAAAACCCAAAAAACACATGGGTTTGGACTACATGGTTCTCATGTCGTGAGCACAGTTTAAATCAGCATTTCCATTTAATCACTTCTTACGTCGTGAGCTCCAACTGCTCATGCCATGAGCTCAGTTCTTCCCCAAATCTTTCCCAATTTTGAATAGTCATAACTTCTTCGTTTCAACTTTGATTTCGACGATATTTATATCCACGGAAAGGTAATGAGAAGCTATACACTTCTATCAACTCCCCTTACCATAAAACTTTCCGAACTAAAATCCAAAATTCAAAAAAAAGTCCAAATTGCCACTTTACCGATATACCCTTCGACTCTAAAACACAAACCAAACTCGTCGTTCATCTAATCTACATTATCCACACTCAAAGGGAACTAAGTCTCTTTCCCAGAGGCCCTAAACCTTATGATAACTAGTATTCGGGTCACAGGCTCGAATTATGAAACGATTTGAAATAGGGTGTTACAACTCTCCCTCACTTAAATTATATTTCGTCCTCAAAATCATTCCTTACTACGTCCTCCACTGCTAGACTATCCTACCCCAACTTCCTTAATTCTGATTAAGAATGAATATTTATCCCATACCGATGACCGCCTCCCAAACCTGTCATCCAAGCCCCGCCTTAGCAGAAATTGCATATACATCCAAAAGAATGAACCTTAACACTCTCTTCCTTCAACCCAAAAATCTACCGAAGATTACTCCCTAGGACTACTGATCATTCATTCATCGCACTCGCCCCTTAGTTCCTTATTAGGAATACCATTCTACTATGCAGGAAGAATGCTTGAAATATATCGATAGTGAATTACACGAAATCCCCAATTCGGAGGTTGCAACTAACAACCTCAAATACGCACTTGACTTCCTGACAGGTCATCCCTGACTTGCTGATCCCCCAAGCACAAGGATGTCAATCCAAAAATTCTCATGTTTCATCTAAATCGCATGTCAGCTCAAGTGTACCCCCCCCCCCCACCTGACGAATCGCTCAAGACGTTCACAATGGACTTCATGGATCAAGATTCCATAGCCGGTGCCCAGCATTGGTAACTGAATTCTTATTAGACAACCCACAAGCAACCAAAGTTCATAATGCAAATACTCTACAAGTGGCTACTATTGCACAACCATCATTCCTAACTACTTTTAACTGTCCACATGATCCAACCAGTTGGTAACCGAATCTCCCGACTCCCACAACGCACTGACACCCCAAAGAAGCTAATAAATCTAACGATCCGAGACCTAAGAGTCTCAGTCAAAAGACTACCGGGTCTTATCATGTATATCATATAGCCACCGGTTTATGATACATCGTGACACCTACTATCCACTAAACGATAATCTCACATTACTAAAATGATCTTGCTGAAACCACACCTATAGCTAGACGAATCGCGACTAGCCCACAAGGACCTAAAGATACCCAACCATCAGTCAACCAACTTGCAGGAACCAAAACAACATCCATATCAATGCTATCCAAACACAACATGGGCCATACTTTTATGTCACGGCCAATTCCTTACACAGGACAGAATGATATTTGATAGGATGTTAATCCTTGATGCTCGATTAGATTCTAAATAGTAAAGAAAATAAGAACACAATGGAAGAATCAAAGTATGCTTAATGATTCAAAGGTCACCGCCTCAAAAGAACTCGACAAAGAATTGCTATTGTAGAGGCTTGATTAGGGTTACAATGATATTCCAAAGTTACCAAAATATGATGCATGCATGAATATTAAATACTCTAACAATAATAATAAAGACGAGTGGATAATCCCAACTCGTGTACAATATAAACAAACAAAAGGGCCCATTGACGCAACATAATAATCCTAACAATCTCCCCCTTTGCGGCAATAGAGCGAGTGTCCATCGGGGAAAGATTCGCTTTTGCACTTTAAATACTTTTGGCATAATGCTTAAGAGTACCTTACGAACCTGTACATACCATCGAATCATGTCCGAGAAGCACTTTTTGTCACCTTTGCTGTTGGCCTTGCATTTGTTGACCAGGTCCATGATAAATTCAAGACAAGAAGTAGTGTAAAAATGTTTATCTGAAAGGAAGAAACATGTTTTACAATAATCAGCTTCATTTTGTTCCTTAGCTTGAAATACCATCTACCAACTTTCTTTGTAAAATTTTCCCAGCTTTAGCTTCTCAAACCCTTCCTGAGATTCTTTAGGAACATCAAAAGGCTTCTTTCGTAACCGCTGCTATTTCCACATCCATCGTTCCTACCTCTTGAATGTACAAAATGATCATGAGCTTTAGGTGAGCAATAACAAGCTCGTATTTCTCCTCATCTCTCTACAAAAAGATATAGAGCATAATACAATCGTATAGGTTGATAACAGGAAGGCCTACAAGTGTGAACTCGTGAACTTGATTCGCAGAACCTCTAAAAACTTTGAATTTTGCATTAGGAAAACTATCAGTCTCAATCGGTCCAGTGCCCTTCACTGTCGTTATCTTGCTTGCACTCCACGTCTCATACTGCGGCCACATGTGTTTGAGATAAAATGTGAATAGCAGTTGATCATCACCATTATCAATAGAGGAGAAATTTGTAACCTTGATAAAAGAACAAAACTTGAATTCCTTCGGAGTTATTGGAAGGTCTAGTTGTGGGTCCTGAGTATTCTAAAGTTCGAACGACACAACCGCTTCTAACCAATATTGATTCGGAGAGTCAACAACTTTTCTCTTAATTCACTTTAGCGTCCGTACAGGAAATAAGTGTTTCCTGCTCTCAAGTGTGAACCTAGCTTCTCTTTCAGCCTTCTCCTTGGCTTCAGCCTCTCGAACAATTCTCTAATTTATTTTCATCTAACTCAGCTAGGGGTGTAAACGAGCCGAGCCGAGCCCGAGCATGACAAAGCTCGAGCTCGGCTCGTTTAATTTGAGGAAGCTCGAGCTCGATTCGAGCTTTAAAATGAAGCTCGAGCTCGGCTCATGAATAATTTAGTGGGCTCGCGAGTCTAATCGAGCCTAAACGAGCATCTATGTGTGTGTGTGTGTATGTATGTATGTATGTGTGTGTCTATATATATATATATATATATATATATATATATATATATATATATATATAGAGAGAGAGAGAGAGAGAGAGAGAGAAAGAGGCTCGTTTAAGCTCGTTTAGGCTCGCGAGCCCATTAATTGAAGCTCGGCTCGAGCTCATTTAATAAACGAGCCTCATATTTAGGCTCGAGCTCGGCTCGGGCTCATTTAATTCGATCTCGAGTCAAGCTTTTAACGAGTCGATCCCGAGTAGCTCACGAGTAGCTCGGCTCACTTACACCCCTAAACTCAGCTTCACGAGCCTTTCGCCTTTTGAGTTCTTCTTCATCTAGCTCTTCTTCTTCACTATTATCAATGATTGTCTCTTCAGAGAAAAGCTTTTCTTTGCCTTTGGGCTCAGATTCACTTTTAACGTTTAGCTTTGGCTTAGCAATTGGCTTGACAATTGGCTTATTTGGCTAATCTCCCCCTTGTTTCGGAGTGCCAGAGGAACACAAGACACCCTCTGAACGGTGAAGCATGGAAAAAATAGGCATGAGTTTTTCATTTAAGTGTTTTCTAACTGAAATGGTAATCATTGAGTCCCTAGTCTCAATGAAATCTGAGATTAGGCCAGTGACATTGGTGATACAACTTTTCATTATTGCCCTTTCAGTTATCAAATCCTAGACTTGTTTCTCAGCCTGTTCTAGCTTGACAGTTAAAACTTTAACTATTTTAGTCTTGATAGCTATAGAGTCCATTATCTTACTTTCCATGGCTAGATCTTCTTGAAGCTTGGAAATTTGAGAAGTAATGGGGATTTGAACTCTTCATGATCAGAAGTAATGCCAGCACGAACTTCTTGAAGTTTTTCCCTTTCTGCTTTGAGTGAGGAGCCAATATTGGAGATTGCTTCATTGGCTTTAGCAGTGTTGGATTCAAAAGATGTTTGAAAGTTATTCATAAACACTATGGCATCAGAAATTAGTTTATCGACTTTTTCGGTCGTTTTATTGAAGACATCAGTAGAGTCATTCACTGCCTTATTCATCTTCTCTATATTGGTGGTGTGTTCCTTAGTGAGAGTCTTGACAAGTGACTTGACTGTAGCCAGAGAATATATATCAGTTGATGAAGGATTTGAAGCTTAAATCAATGAATCAAGTTTTTCATGGATGACTTTTAGTTGCCCCTTCGTTATAGGAGCCTCATCATCACTCTCGGTCTTAATGGTGAATGGAATAAAAGTGAACCCTGCTAAGTTATCTTCACCATCCCTATAAATCGTATATGAGTCATCTTCACTAAGTGGGGAAATGGGTGGTGAGATATGAGTATATGTGAAACCAGATGCCCCTGCCCCTGCATCATATGCGTTGACAGAAACAAGAGGTGTTTCTGATGTTGTTGGTGGAGCTATGGAGTTAGTAAATAAAGGAATAAATAGAGGAATAATGCTCTAAATTTAAGAAGAGACATATAGGGGACACGGTGCAATAGTAATTAGTTTGGTAGTGGTGGTGGTTTTGGGTGAAGGAGGAGGAGATCAAAAGAAATCATTGTAAGTAGGAGTTACCTCAGGATTAGATGTGACACCTTCATTATGAACAAGCTCTTCATCCTCGTTATGAACAGGTTCTTCCTCCTCGTTGCGAACAGGTTCTTCCTCCTCGTTACAAATTTCTGATTGAGTGTCAGACTGTGAATGTTCTATTTTGGATAGAGTGGGGGACTTGGTCTTGCGAGTTGGATTTTTGAACTTTCGCCTTTTTGGTGCAAGAGGTTCGTTCTGACCTTTCCTTTTCTTAGGAGTTTAAGTTGGAGCGAATGGCCCCTCTTGCCCCTCTATTTTCCTTCCCTTTTTCTTCCCACATTTTTTGACCTCCCTTCTTGGGTTTATCTGCTTCATCAATTATCGCTTGCATTTCGAAAGTCAAGGGACGAAACCTTGTAGCAGGAATATTCCTGTATGCATCTAGAATCTTGCTAGACATCAGCACATCACAAAACATCGCCTCTGGGATAGATCCAACAAAAGAATATTTTGATGTATCAGCAACAATAATACATGTGGTGTGAAAAGTCGAAATTGATGTCATCATCGCATCTTTCATCACTGGAATTTTAAGCTTCTCCATAGCTTTGTGAACAAAAATGGTCCAGAAACGTACACAGGAGACTTCACTGTGATGTGTGGTTGAATGAGTGCTTTGAATGACTTGAGCCCATAGAACTGCTCCAAAATCAATATTTTTTCATGTGTAGATTCCATGTAGAATCGCCATGAACAACTTATCGGTGCAATCAGATCCAGTAACTCTTTCGGAAAAGGCCTTGAATAGCAGAGTGAAGAAGCCATTCCATTATGGTGGCAGATTTGGTTTCTGGAACATGGAGACGGCAATTAAGGTTTCTTTATACCCAATTTGGTAAAACATCTCCAATAGGGCAGCGTTGGACACAAATTCAGGGTTAATCATGTCATCCGATTGAGGAAACCTTAGAATAGAGCATAATCGTGATTTGGAGATGGAGGTTTGTGATTGAGGATATCAAACGTAATCATTTGTTCTTCTTTGAGAAAAGTTACAGAAGAATAGGCTTTGCATAAATACGACATCAGGACGTTCTCCATCTTTATGAGTGCAACCGTTATTGGAGAGTATTTAAGGCACTCGACAATCGAAAGCATGTAGCTATCATATTTGCACGGTTCCAGATCGATCACCATATTCTGATTTTGTTTGATTGCAAGGAGTGAAGACTGTGTTGTTGGATCGTGAACTGAGGGAGTTTCAGAAGAACCCGCCATTGTTGATATCTTAGGGAAGAAGATAAACAGTAGAATGCTTTGATCACTGGAAATCTTTTAGAGAATTTATGAGTTGTGAGGAGAGATGAAGTGCCAAAATCCTTTTATACTGTTTGTTTGGTGAGAGAATTCGGGAGAGAGATTATCTTGGGAACTGAAACATTGTCTATAAAAGCGCAATTTGACAGTTGCTACGTCAGAAGCGTATTCCGACAATAACAACTATCACTCCAACATTGGTGCACCACCCTTTGAGCTTTTGTATGGTCGGGGAGGTTGGTTACAACGTTATGGGAATGACTGACAAAGTCCTCCAAACCATGGAGCTTATCCAGCAGATCATACAAAGATTGCAGAAAACTCAAAGTTGGCAGAAGAGTTATACCAACCAGCATCGATCGGATTTGGACTTTCAGGTCGGTAATATGGTACTACTGAAGGTCTTGCCCTGGAAGGGTGTGATATGCTTCAGGAAGAGGGGAAATTAGGTCCCTGGTATATTATACCGTACCGTGTGATTTTTAAGGTAGGCAGGGTGGCCTACCGGTTGGATTTTTCGAGTGAGCTCAGTCTAATTCACAACACTTTCCATATTTTGCAATTGTGCAGGTGCGTGTTGGACGGGGAGGCAGTGGTCCCTTGGATGATATTCAGGTTGATGAGAGCATGCATTATATTAAAAGTTCGTTAGTGATAATGGAGAGAAAGATGAAGATCATGCGCAACAAAGAGATACATTTGGTATAGGTTTAGTGGCAGCATCAGAAAGGCTCCAAGTGGACCAGGGAGCCGGAAGCAGAGATGTGGGAACATTATCCTGAGTTATACATAGCAGCTGACTTCGAGGACGAAGTCTAGTCCAAATGGGGGAGAATTTTAACATCCCGATGATGAGGTATTTTCAATTTTAACCCTATGTATGAATAAATATTGCAATTTAGTCTTTGAGTATAAGAAGGAGTGCAAAATGGCCCATAGTGGCATTTTGGTGATTTTGGACAAATGGGTAGTACGATGGGCGTACATTGTGTACGTTAAGCATGGTCATACATTATGTACGCTAAGCGTACTAAGGCAGACCCTAGTATGCTTAGCGTACACCGCGTACGCAAGGCATACGTGAAAAAACTTCAAACACTAATTACTAGTGTTTTGTCCATATATAAGCATCATTATCTCTCATTTCTCATTCCCTCACCAGCCTCCATCTGAGAAAATGACCCCAAGCTAACCCTAAGTGAGAAGAATGCATCTTAAGCTTATCTTTGTGTTTTTGTGAAATTCTTGAAGAAGAAGAAGGAGGAGAAGGAGAAGAAGAAAAAGAAGAAGAAGAATGAGAAGAAGAAGGTTGTGAGAAGAACTTGGAGCTTGGAAGCAACTTGCATCTAAGACTATCTCCTTGTTAGCAACATCTAGGAGGTAAATAGTGCATAACTTGATCACCGTATCTTGTAGATCTAGCCATTTCTTCATTTAGGGCACCTTTGGTCCCAAATATGGTGATTCTTGAGCATGGCATGATGTGAACCAATTAATTCATCCTTTCAAACCGTATGAGAGGTCTTGAGTCATAAAAATGTGATCTTGATGCTTAGTTTTTCTCCATGCATGCTCTAGAAGGTCTTAGGCATTAAGATGTTGAGATTTTGTTTATTAAGCACTTAATGGACATATAAAGTCATAATGTTAGAAGCTTTATGACTCTTAGTGGTATTTTAGCCTTGGATATGAAGTTTGGACGTAAGAGCTTAATGCATTAATCTATTATTAAGAAAAAGAGGTCCTGAGCGTACGTCGTTCGTACCTCAGCGTATGCCGCGCATACGTGGTCAATCACTTGACTCCGGTCAAAGCTCGAGTATGCCCAATGTAGAAGCTAAGTATGCCCCGGGTACTCGGCTGAGTGGACCAAGTTGACTCCTTAACCCGTTAACTTTGACTTTGACTTTGACCATGGCTGACCAAGTATGACTTAAGGGTATTTTGAGTATTTTTAGCTATAGTTAAGCCTTGGTCTCTATCTTTTGAATAAGTAACCTGTAGAGCCCGTATTTAGAGCAATGTATTGTTTAGCTATTCGTCAGACTATGAGGTGAGTTTTCCTCACTGTACCTGTGGTAGAAGGTACCAAGGCTAACCCTTTAGATTGTTTATCCTGGTCAGAATAGTGATATGGTAGTTGTATTTTTTCGATGGATCTGTATGGTTTGGGTTGCTTTGTGTTTATGTTTATTTGTTGTATATGTCGACATGTTGAGTTGGGTTGAGGCGGTCCTACTTTGTGTTGTAGGCCAAGACACCCGTGGATGACCGGATAGACTGTAGGCCCTACGAGGCAGTCCAATCAGACCGGCGGTCCGTAGAGCGGTCCGGATAAGTTGTATGCCCTCTGATGCAGTACAGTCATGTCGAAGGCTAGTAGAGCAGCCCATATAGGTTGTAGGCCCTGCGAGGCAGTCCAATCAGGCTGACTGTTCATTTTGCATGCTTGTATGTTGTGGTGTGCTAGTACTTTAGGAGAACTCACTAACCTTTGGCTTATAGTTTTAATTTATGGTTTCAGGTACTTCCGATGATCATGGGAAGGTGAATGCGTGATAGTACATAGCTTCCATTTTTTATGTATTCACGTCTTGGAAAAACTCTGATTTTGAAATAATGCTTTTGAAACAATGACTCTTTTGTATATAATATTGATTCATAGTTGTTTTTAAAAGTTTTAAATTTATTGTGATTTTTGGAGTGTTAGAGATGATCAGAGAAATCAAATCACACCAAAAAAAAACTCTTCCAAATCATTTTCTAATGATGAAATGAACATAGATAATTTTTTTTATAATCAAGAACATATATTTATTGATTGTTGTATCTTCTAAATAGATCTGTATCCAAAAAAAAAGTTATCTTAGGAAACTGTAATTTACAGACCTCAATCTACACAAATTTACGGTTTTAATTTGTTGTAATTCAACATTCTAATTATGTTTTTTCTGATTTGGTATATTACATTTATTTTAATTTAGTATGTTTCAATTATATTATTTTGTTCATTTTATGGCATGGGCTTTTAGTTGGTGTTGGCTCAAATACAGGCCCAAAATGATTTCCCACGTGCTGCTCTTGGGCTTGAGAACTTCACTGAATACGAACTCTAAAAAAAGCAAAAGCAAGCTATGCCTTCGTCTCGAAAGCAAGAAATAAATTGAATATTCAACAAGAAGCTGAAATTCCATCCTTTGAACGGGTAGAAGGGTTTTCAAGTGCATAGGGGGTTCTATGAGTTTGGTGTGTGTAATGTTTTTTAGGGGTATAAGGGTAATATAATTCTTAGGTTTCCTGTTGTAAATATAACTTTTGATGTGTTTGATGTTCATTTTCTTTAATTGATTGCGTTTATGGTTTTATAATATATTTTTGTTGTTCTGAAAAAACGTTACACATATAAAGGATCGTGTTAACTGGTTGCATGTGGTATCCTATGTTAAAACATCGTTTACATATTTGGTATTATAAATAATATTATTATATAAGTTTAGAAATATGCAAAATATTTCTAAACTTTTTCATAAATTTTAATCTAATTCGAAAATATCATTTATAATTTTTTTTAGAAAGTAAAATAATGTTTTAGAATGGAAACGCGGCTTATTGATTGGAATGTGGATCCCAAGAAAGTGAAAGCTAGAAAAATAAAATAAAATAACTCAATCATTTTGATTGCCTCTTTCTTTTTTAAATCGGCCTTTTTAACGATAAATCCATGTAAAATGAGCCTACATATATAAATTAGACAACACTCACTTCTTTTCAAAAAACGGATATTACCTTTTCATAAAATTAAAAAAAAAATCTAACAATCATCAATTAAATTTATTTAAATATAAATAAATTAGGAGATATTGATTGATTTGATAACAAAAGTGTCAATTATTTTAGTATGGGACACCTACTTCCTTCCAAAAAACGAAAAATACATCCGCACTATGTTTCTGTCCCACCTAATTTCTGAGACGTGGCGATATCAATGGAAATTCTATTAATTATTTCGAACAACTACTAGGACTCTATATCTCAACATATTAAATTTTAGATTTTAAATATTAAATTTTTTAATAAATAAAAATTATGTTTTGCCAAATGATAAATATATAATACGTTATTTAGCTTTAAAATATGGATATAGCTTAATATTATCTAACAATAGTTAAACAAAAAACCATTAATCAAATTTTTGACGTCCACAAATTCTGATAAAAGCGTTTGATTTCGAATCATTTAGATTGTTTGATAATCGTTAATTGAGCCAAATTTGATCGAGTAAAATCTATTTGAATTTGAAAGACTCAATTTTTTATGAAACCAAGTAAAAAGCATATCATAGTTCATACAACCGAAATTAAACTGTCCAAATTTGATTAATTTACCATACATAACCCTATAAACAGCCCAAAAGAGAACAATTCATGTTGTATTTTTCGTGAATAGTAACCGGATGCTAGTGGTTAAGTAAAAGTGTGAAATAAAAAGAAAATAAGGTCTAACATATATTTCAATGTTCACAATATCTTGAATCTATTTATATTCCATTTATATTCGGATATAATCTTTTTGGACATAAAAATAATTAAATATTAGTAAAAAACTACCTATAGGAAACAAATATTATATTTTTCTTTTGAAACGATAACCATGAAACAAAATTATTAAAGTGGCATTGAATTAATGATGTATACTCTCTTTAGTCTTTATAAATAAAGCTTAACCAGAAGGGAAATTAAAAAGCCAGAATTCAAAGCAAAAAGATAACCGAAGAAAATGTCGACGATCATTGTTCCAGCACATGCTACCTCCATCACCGACGACGTTGAACAGCTCCATAAAGCCTTCTCAGGTATACCTCTTCGTCTCTCTCCCAATGTTTATGTTCATCAGATCTTATCACTGATATACACTGGTTTGGGAACTGTGCTTTTTATCCGATTTTTTTTTTCATTTCATATGCGTTACTTGATCTTAAGCTCTTAACCTGCTTGATTGTTCAATGTTCTGTTGCACTTTAATCCGTTTATGGAGATATTTCTGAAGTAACGAAGTCTAATGGCGTTGACATAAGCTTGAGATCTTCGGAAATGTTATCCACTCGATTTTGGACCCACGTTTTTCATCCGATTTTGTTTCATGTCGTTTAGTCTATCTTAGATCTTCTATATTCATTTCAATTCGGACTTACGATTTTCCTCCGATTTCGTTTCATTCCACATCCATCACTTGATCGAAACGTGTGTGTGTGTGTGTGTGTGTGATTCTTCAGTGTTTTGTTACCTCTCAATCCATCTATGGAGAAATTTCTGAAGGAAAAATGTGTCCATGAATATGCCTAGGATAAATGGATAATGTCACTGTCATCCACTCTATGATGCACTCTAATTTGTTCATCAGAGAAATTGTCTGAAGAAAAAAAGTATATCCATGGCGTTGAAACAAGTCTGACTTAGTCTTCGGAAATATAACGATGAATCTGATCTTTCATATGACAAAAACAATAATCAATCTGTGTGAATCTCGATCTGATGATTTCAACTCTGCTTTTTATTGATCCATTTTAATCTATAACCAATATCGACTCCATCTCTATTGATTATCTTCCCCTGTTTTCTCATCGCTCAATCTTTCCAATTATTCGTTAATCTGTATTTCATCTGCTAACTAATTTCGTTTTTGTGATCAACTTGCATTTTGAAGGATGGGGAACCGACGAGAAATTGATCATCTCAATTTTAGCTCACCGAGATGCTGAACAACGCAAACAAATCCGCGAAACTTATGCTGCAACTCACAACGAAGACCTCCTCAAATCACTCGACAAAGAACTCTCAAATGACTTTGAGGTTCGTTAACCCTAATCGTATACTCACAAATGAAAAATCACAGAGTCTCTAATCATCTAACGTGTTCCATTGTTCTTAATTCATGTAGAAACTCGTTCTTCTTTGGGTACTTAGTCCTCCAGAACGTGATGCGTATTTAGTCAACGAAGCTACAAAAAGATGGACAAAAAGCAATCAAGTCGTCGTGGAAGTAGTTTGCACAAGATCCTCACACGATCTCCTTCTCGCAAAGCAAGCTTACCATGCTCGCTATAAGAAATCCATGGAAGAAGACATCGCCTATCTCACAAAAGGAGACTTCCGTAAGGTACAAACACTTAAACACAAAGTACAACTACAACCTTCATCATCATCACCAATAATGTTATTTTCCTGTAGCTGTTGTTGCCTCTAGTGGCTACATGTCGTTACGAAGGAAGCGAAGTGAACATGACACTTGCGAAAACCGAAGCCAAATTGCTCCATGAGAAACTCGATGACAAATGTTACAACGACGATGATCTCATCAGAATCCTCACCACAAGAAGCAAATTTCAGATCAACGCAACACTCAACCAATACAAAAATATATATGGAGAAGATATCATAAAGGTATAATTGTGAATCAATATTGTAGCAAATAGATAGCAATTTGCTCAAGAGTTTGTTGAATTTGTAGGAATTGGAAGAGGATTCAAAAGACGAGTACATTTCATTGCTAAGGGCAACGTTGGAGTGTTTGACATACCCTGAGAAGTACTTTGAGAGGGTGTTAAGGCAAGCGATTAACAAAACAGGAACGGATGAGACTGCACTCACACGTGTTGTTGCCACACGTGCTGAAGTTGACATGAAGGTTATAAAGGAGGAGTATTTGAAGAGGAACAGTGTGCCTTTGGATAAGGCTATTGCGAAGGATACTAGAGGTGATTATGAGGATATGCTTCTTGCTCTCATTGGTTGTGATGAGGAGTAGAAGGAACTTAAACGACGTGGTTTTATTTGGTATGTTTTGATTTGAGGCGGTTTGTGTGAGATCGTTATATGTGGTTTGTGTGTGTTTTTGTGGACTTTCAGTATAATAAATTTTAATAAATTTGGACGTCTTCTTCCTGTATCGAGTTTTATGTGCAGGTTTTTGATGTATTTTTTTGTCAAATTTGCAAGATATGAAATTCGGAGCGAGACATTAAATTTTAAATTATTAAAAAAAAAAAAAACTTTTGGGTTTTTTAAAGAACTTTTATGGTTCGTTATGGTTACCGAAAATTTTTCAAGAAAAACAGAAATTTTGAAACGAGTTTGGTTCGTTTAGTTTTCTAAGAAAATGAAAATTTTCAGTTTTTTCAAATTGTATTTAAGTTAGAAAAGTGTAAATTTCAAAGTTCTAAGATGATAAATGAAAACTCCAGTGTTTCCAATCAAACGCGTTTTCATTAAAAAATGAAAATGAATCAACTTTATTTTCTGAAAACATTTTCTTAGAAAAGGAAAATAGTTTTTCACATTCAAACGTACCCTTAGTTTTTGTATTTCATTTTACATCTTTTAAAGTATGCGAACTATTTTTTTCAAGTAATTCTATGTGAATAAAAAACACAGTTTCAAACCATTATTTGTACATAGCAAAACCGACATATCTCATTCTCATAACATGCCAAAATGAGTATGGGCAAAAGGACGAACTGAGTGCGCCCATGATGATTTTGGTAGGACTAGGCATGGCTGACCCACCCAAATTTCTGAATTTTGTAAATAGTTTTCTTTTTTTTTTCTTTTTTTTTTTTAATATGGTTACAAATATTATACAATTAAATAATCAAACTTTTTGACAAATTTTAATATGTTAAAAGGCATCCACATACTCTTTCCGGTGAATTCGTCTTAATGACTTGAAAAGATAACAAACTTTCGATTTTTGTCACATTTAATCATTAAACTTTTTTTCGTTATCTGTTTGCTATTGAACTATTGAAACTGTTCACATTTTACCCTTATGACCGGATGTTGTCGGTCATAAGGGTAAAATGTGAACAGTTTCAATAGTTTAATGGCAAACAGATAACGAAAAAAAGTTTAGTGATTAAATATGAACAAAATTGAAAGTTCGTTTCCCTCTAAAAAGTTCAATGACTAAATGTGAACAAACCTCCTCTTGTATTATGTTTTAGCAAATTATTTATTTTTGTTAAATTGTAGCAACATTTGTTGATGAAGAAATATATGAAATAAAAAAAAACAAAACAAAACCCTGAAAATATATTTAAAAAAAAAACAAAAAATCAAAACCGAAATAAAAAACCAATGGTTTGATATTTTCCGAAATAAAAAATCAAAATTTCCAATCTGATTTTGGTTTTACAAAAAAAATGAACAATTCTCACTGATGTGAATTATGACCATTGGTTTGGCATGCGAAATTTGTGACATCCCATGAATATGTAGTTACAACATCGTTTGAAATCGTAATTCATATTAAGGGGTTAGAGTATCACCACATGAATACGTAGTTACAACATCGCATGAACTCGTAATTCATCACCTACAAGTTCTGGGTCTGCCGGTGTTTCCACTGGGTTGTCTAGAATAGTCCGTGGTCGCCATCTATACTCTGGTAGATGACTACATCGCCACATTGCTGGTAAAGGTTATGGTATCTCCTTTCATCCTACATCACATATTCATCATCATCTATTTACCTAATTATCACCACCTTTCTATCATCACCTATCTCTAATCATTTTATTTCATCACACACCAACTATTTCATCTACCCATGTTTCATCCGCAACATATTTGTAGATATAAAATAAATATACCGTTTAAATCTTTTAAAACATGTATAAAATCGTTCATCCAGTATAGACAGCAAGTATTCAAATAATATACACACATAACACGTAATTTATATAAAATACTTCATATCTATGTGTAAGATGAAAGTAACTATATATACCATAAATGCTTCCTAACTTTGAACCCCAAGGTTTACTCTACTAAAGCTTCATATTCTCGGCTCTTTGAACCTAGAAGGGTCAAGATCTATCACACCAAAAAGCTCAAGATAGCTCTTCCTCTCACTCTACACACTCAAGTTCGCTAGGGTTCTCACTTATGAGAAAGGTAGTCGCAATTAAAGGCCATAAATGCCTTTAAATATGGCTCGAGCCCAAAGATTTAGGGTTTCTGCCAACAGCGCGAACTCGTCGAGTCCATTCGTTAATCCGAGTCATCAGTTGCGACCTTACTCGACGAGTTGAGGCGTCAACTCGTCGAGTCTCTCTTCTTAACTCAAAAGAAAAATACTTAAATGATGATACCTAGAAATCCGGATGTTACATTTTGTTTTTTTTTATATTTCATAGATTTCTTCATCAACAAATGTTGCTACAATTAAACAAAAATAAATAATTTTGCTAAAACATAATACAATAGGAAGTTTGTTCACATTTAGTCATTGAATTTTTTAGAGGGAAATGAACTTTCGATTTTGTTCACATTTAGTCACTAAACTTTTTTTCATTATCTATTTGCCACTAAACTATTGAAACTGTTCACATTTTACCCTTATGACCGGTAACAGCCGGTCATAAGGGTAAAACGTGAACAGTTTCAATAGTTCAATGGCAAATAGATAACGAAAAAAAATTTAGTGACTAAATGTGACAAAAGTCGAAAGTTCGTTACCTTTTCAAGTCATTATCCCTATTTTAATGGGTTTTCCGGTGAATTCGTCTTATATTTTTAATGGGTGCTATTATATATATATATATATATATATATATATATATATATATATATATATATATATATATATATATATATATCACTCGTATAAATCGTTACATTATGAGAGGATACATAAACACTATTACACTCAGATTAGGGATACACAAAACAATCAAAACGGTAAGAATAGAATTTGCTATTTTTAATAGCTAATTCTTTTCCAATATGATGGACTCATTTGATATGTTTTTGTTATCGCCACCTTCGATATATATATATATATATATATATATATATATATATATATATATATATATATATATATATATATATATATATATATATATATATATATATGGAAAAGTGAATATACCCTTAAAGGTATATAAGCTTAGGTAACCCAAACCCATTATAATACGTCATTTTGTTTAATATATTCATTATAATGTTCTTAAACTTCAACCCTTGACTTGATTTACTTTCAGAATTTTCGAAATTTCATTATTATCTTTCTCTTACATCACATATTTTTGGCAAACATCTACTAGGCTATATATATTATTGTTGAAAATGAAAATTATGTAAGAGGAATATAAATGTGAAATTAATAAAAATCTTGGAAGTAAATCAAGTTAGAAGTTGAATTATAAGAACATTGGACAATTACAATGTATATATATAATACAAAACGATGTAGTATAGTGAGTTTGGGTACCTAAGCTTATATACACTTAAGGGTATATTCACTTTTCCCATATATATATATATATATATATATATATATATATATATATATATATATATATATATATATATATATATATATATATATATATATGGTAAAAAAATTAAAATGAACAATGAACAGTGCAAACAAAAGCTTTTCGTAGGGTAAATAATAAAAAAAATCCTTATATTAACATAAAAATTTGATTTTGACACTCAATTATTTTTTTCTCAATTATATCACGTTGTAATATCAAACAAATGATTGGTTCTCCTTATTCTCCCAGTAACCATTTTATCCCGAATTGCAATAAAGTCATAAATTTACCAAAATTTTGATTTTGACACCGAATTTCAAATTGTATGAAAGTTACTATATTACCACAAAATTTTGGTTTTGACATAGAGTTTTTTTTCATTAATTATATCATTATATTTACAATTTTGTTGCAATGTCAACCAATTGACCGATTTATGAAATGTTATTGTGGCTTAGAAGTTCGATTTGTACAACAAATAAATGAATATCGGTCTAATGGTTCAAACTTACTTACAAATCAGCAAAAAGGACATAGTCAACCTTTTAGGATATGTTATTGTAATTTAGAAGCTCAATTTGTACGGCAAATAATGAAGACCCCAACAATGCCGATTTAGTGTTTCAAGCTCACTAAGCATCTTCTGAGTCGACCTTGTAGGGGTCTTTATTTACTTGTACAAATTGAACTTCTAAACTACAATAACATCTCCTGAAAGAGTGAGTATGCACTTTTCACTGACTTTTAAGTGAGTTTGAACCATTAGATTGATCTTCAGAGACCATTTGTGAAGAAATACTCTGACGAGAATTAAACATTAAACATTATAATGTAATAAAAAGTGTCACCTAAAAGGGTGAGTACGCCCTTCTCGTAGACTTTTAAGTAAGTTAGAACCACTAGATCGACCTAAAAAGATATGTGAAATTAGGTTTGATGAAAATGTCAGACGCCATTTGTTATAATGTTTAATGTTTAATTCTTTTCGCTAACTTTTAAGTGATTTTCTTTTAGGTCGATCTAGTGGTTCAAGTTTACTTAAAATTCGGTGCAAGGGCGTACTCACCCTTTTAGGTGTCACTTTTAATTATAATGTTTAATGTTTAATTCTTAGTAGAGTATTTCTTCACAAATGGCTTCCAAAGGTCAATATAGTTGTTCAAAATCACCTAAAAGTCGGTAAAAAGGGTGTACTCACCATTTCAAGAGATGTTATTGTTGCTTAGAAACTCGACTTGTACTACATGTAAATGAATACCCTTACAAGGTCGATCTAGTAAATGTTTAGTGAGTTTAAACCACTAAATCGACCTTGTAGGGGTCTACGTTTATTTGTTGTACAAATCGAGCTTCTAAATTACAATAACATTTCTTGAAATGGTGACTATACCATTTTCACTGACTTGTAAACCACAATAATTTTTTTGTATAAATCGAGCTTGTAAACCACAATAGTTTTTTTTGTATAAATCAAGCTTCTAAACCAGAATAATATTTTCTAAATCGGTCAATTGGTTGACATTGTAACAAAATTGTAAACATAATTGAGAAAAAAAAACTTAGTGTCAAAATCAAAATTTTGTGGTAATATAATGACTTTTGTGCAATTGGAAACTCGGTGATAAAATCCAAATTTTGGTAAACTTAGTAACTTTATTGCAATTCAAGAAAAATGGTTACCGGAAGAACATGGATCACCGATCAGTTGGTTGATATTGCAACAAAATTGTAAGTATAGTGACATAATTGAGAAAAAAAAATAATCTGGTGTCAAAATAAAAATTTTGTGGTAATATAATGATTTTTTTAGCTATTTTCCCTATTTCATATGTTCAAATTTTGATAATACAAATATTGGAAATGGTCTCTAAACCTAGACATGTTTTGAAAAATTATCCGGACAACTATTTGCTAAGATGACGTACAAGTGTATTGTGACAACCGTAAATTTCCGATCAAGTCAAAGTCAACCGGTCAAATCGGTCAACTCATCTAACCCTTGTATATTAGGGCTTACACTATGTACTATTGTGCAACTTACTATTTTAATAAGAAGTTATCACTTGGAAAGTTCATTCGTTCAGAAATTTCAAACCCTAATCAGGGTAAGTGATGAAACTATTCGATAAAACGTTATTTCATATCCCTCGGGGTATCAAGGCTGATTTTTAAGTTCTTCATCTACTTTTGGTAAGTAAAATCATCCTTCATATGATTATTCCACCTCTTTCTAATCCAATCATAAGCTTCTTACACAAACTTCATCATATTTATGTTAGAACTTCGAATCTTCAAGCAATCTTCTAAGTGTTCTTGAGGTGAACACTTCCGTTCTTCAACATCCGTCCACTGAAATCACTCAAGGTGAGTTCCTACCCCTACATTTTCATGTTTTCTTCAAGTTTTAGGGGGAGAATACAAGTTAAATCACCAACAACATAACTAAACTCAAACAACAGCTTCAACAGAAAACTTAATGTTCATTCACGAACTGTTTTGAACACCTTAAACTTTTTAGTTTTCAAAACTGTACTAGGTTCAAATAGTTCAGGTTTATACCTTTAAAATGACAACTTGCACACATCCATACGATTTTTCTAAAATTTATGGTGATTTTTACAAAACTGTCTATCACTGTAGCTACGAATTTGGACTAGTCTGCGAATATGAACATTTTTACACCAGTTAAGGACTTCTAAAAATCATAATAAAAATTGTGAATAAACTAGACACATTTTCTAATCTCTCAGAGTTTACGGATCTAGTTTTTGATCTCGTGTGAATTTTCTGTGATTTTTCTAAATCAGTGCAGAAATGGTAAAAACAAGTTCACAGATTTCATCTTTATTAACACTTTGTAACTTGTTAAGCAAAGTGCCAAACCTTGATGTTTCCATATTTTGCATGATTTTTCTGTTTGGATGCATTTATATTACAGAAAAATGTTCACTAAATTGTAAGAGTTCTTTATCATTACAATTAATGCATCATGAAGCATGGAAAACATAGAATCGTTTTGCTATATATATTCTACTTACATAGAAAGTGAATGCTACACACTACAAACATTTGGATAAACCATAATAGGTATAGTTTATGTTACATATACAATACAAATACAAAAGAATACATTACTACAAAAGGGGTTTTCATTAATATTCCGACGCCTGAAGAACGTCGTATATAAGGCGAACTAAGTCATAGTATGGTTATAATAACTCACATGAGATACTAACAAACAGAAAATTTATGGGAATTCCATTTAAACTAACAAGTTTATGCCGATTTAAACTTGCATGATTCAAAAATTAAATGGAAAAATATTAGCATACTATTAGTCTTGGCATTTTAGATTACAATACATTTTAGAGAGAAAATATGAGATTTTCTGGAACAAACACTACTTTTACAAGAAAGAATTTCAAGCTCTCATTCTAAAAGCTTATGAACTCACCAACTTAATTGTTGACACTTTTTCAAAACTACTTGTATTTTCAGGGAATCCGTAAAACAGGTAAATAGCGGCTTTTGAGGATGGAACACTAAGGCGTCAAACATTGTATTTTTGTTAACATAATGTAATTGATTTAGAAACATGTAAACATATACTATGATGTAACTTTTTCAATTATATTTATATTGGTTGTTTGTACTTTGAACACTATTATACTTGTTGTTATGATACTACACATAAAGTCCTCCACCCCCAGACGTTTCCGTCATCCTTGATTTTGGGGGTGCGACATGTATATTTGATACTAATATGACGGGGATTTTCTTCGGGTTTGAAGAAAAAACTCAAATCATGTAAAAAAAAAAGGTAATAAAAAAAAGGTCATCCTTGTTGGATCATTAAGGATGAAGACAAATTTTTATTTGTGGTTATGATGTCATTGTCATGTAACTATGTAAGAGCAATCATAATGGGGCTTAAATCAAATTGAATGTCAAACCATCAGAAAATTCAAAGTTGGCATATAATAAATTTGAAGATGAGTGAGTATGATTTAACATCCAAAGTTTTGTTTGTAGTTGGAATTTATACCTTTAATTACTTTAATTATATATGATGTTTGGTTAAAGATAGTTAGAAGTATTTAAAATATATAAAATTACATGACATCTTTTAAAATTATAAAATAGAAACATATTCAAAACAGTAATTAATTCAATTTGCAAAAAAAATATAAGAGTTTTTTTGTTAAATATTTAAATAGCATTCGGATTTGGTATTTTTTTTGTTTAAGCTAAAGGTTTATTTGGCAACCAACTTCTAAAAACTTCTAAATTTTAGCTTTCAAAGAAAAAAAATCTTTTGCTATCAAGCTTTTCACTTTTATCCTACACAAAAAACTTAATATCTAAAAGTTAATTCAAATAAGGTTTAATAAAAAAAAAAATTCTAACCACTACATTGTTTTTAAGAAAGTTGTAGTTGTATTTTATATTTTATAAAGATGTCTATTTTATGTAAATTTATTTGTTTCAAAAACTCTTTTAAATCTTACTAGGTTTTTATGTCACATGTCATCATCTAATTCAATATGTCACATGATATTTTTTTTATTTTTTTCAATTTTATTTAAATCCACTTGGCAAATTATGTTTTTTTTTTTGGCTTTGTTATTAATTTATAAAAAAATTTAATCTAAATATATAATAAAAAAAATAAGGAAACTTTTAAACGTCTATATAAATTCTCCCATACTATATCAATTAATTTATTAAAATCAATTTAAATTCAAATCTATTTTTTAAATTGAAAAACATAATTTTCGATAAATCCTTTTTGATTCACGATAATTTGCAGAAACCTTGCAGAATTTGGTTCATTCATCACTAATACTTATATTTTTTTCAAATTTAGTTTTGTAAATTATTAAACATATAATACTTAATAAAATAGATTAATTATTTTTAAATAAAACTCTTATATTACACAAATCTCGCACTTAATACCCATATACAAACAAAAGTTACGACTTCCACCAAATTTGGAAGTTCTTAACCACAAAAAAAAAAAAAAAAAAAAAAAAAAAAAAAAAGTTAAAATTTTTCTTAAAAACTAAAAGCTCTCCCAAAAAATATGTATCAAACGACCATTAAAAGCTCAGATTCTTAATTCCTTTTTTTACAAAATTATATTTCATTTAACTTTACAGAGAAGTTAATACGAAAAAATAAATGATTAATGACATCAACTATTTGGACCATCGCCTCTTTGTGTATCCAAATACCACTTCTCTAATTTTCATTTCATTTGACACAAAATTACAATTATAGAAGTTAAAAAGAAAATAAACCAAACATGTACTCTACACTTAATTCCAATTCATATAATCACTTTTGAAAATGGCATTTAACTTTGAAGGATAACAACATAACACATGCAAATATCAAAAAAAAAAAAAAAAAAAAAAAAAAAAAAAAAAAAAAAAACCACAATTCATGATACTTTTGGATATGTTCAAATGATTCCCAAACTTCCTCAATTGAAATAGCCATTGATAGTATAGTGACTTTTATTCTTTTAAAAACCTACATTCAGTTTTCACCCTTCAGATACAATACAAAAGATCCCAAATCAACACACAGAATCCATAAAAACTCAAAGATAAAGTCATTGTTGAGTCAAAGTTGTAACAATTTTACTAGTGAACACAGTATTAAGAAATTTACTGTGCACGAAGAACTTCAATCTCAAAAACCAAAGTTGAGTTAGGCTGAATGCCCCATGCAGGAAATCCACCAGCACCATAAGCATAATCAGGTGAACACTGAAATCATCAAATCAAAATGATCAAATTATTCTCTTTGTTGTAATAATTAATAAATCAAAAATGTGATTTTTGCAACAAAAAAAAAAAGAATATATGAAATGTGTATGTGGTACCCTTAGCCTAGCAACTTCTCCCAATTGCATTCCCAAAACACCTTCATCCCAACCTGCAAATGTAAAAAGCAATTCAATTCAATACATAAATAAAAAGTGTAGATTACTTGTGGATTATGTGAGATTTATAAGAATTACAACTTTTATATGATATCAAAAAGAAGATATACTTTGAAGTGTTTGTTTTATCCCTAAAATAACCCCAAAACTAGAAGCAAAAAGAACTTTTGATGATTATGAATTTAAGTTTCGGCCTTAAATTACCTTTAATAACTTGGCCTTGACCAATTTTGAAGGTGAATGGCTCCTGCCCTGGATCTTTTGTGCTAAAATTACCAAGAACAAATCGTTAAACACAACTAAATCAAGAACAATTACAGAATAATATGGATACAAACAGTTCTAACCTCCAGAATTTCTGAGAAAGATCGCCGTTTTTCCCTGAAAACCACCATTAAAAAATTGAAAATTCAACGAAATCGGAATCAACCAGAATGTACATAAACAAACTTGTAAACGAAATAAAATTAGGCATATGAGCAGCTCCTTTACATCAGTTTAAACATATAAACATAAACATTTAGTAGTAATTTATGTTATAATTTGAGAACGACCGCGGATTTTTTCAAAACCTAAAATTGACAAACGTAGAAATACAATACTCGACAACTAGAGAAAATTTCGAGACAGATCTACAGCTTTCCTGATCCAACGAACGATAGTTAAAGTTCACAAGATCGTAACGAGTATGAAAAATACAAAATCGACAACCAGATAGATTGTTTGTGTGAGCGTGAATTAGGGTTTTACAGTTGGTGAAGATGGAGAGATCGGAGTATACCGAATCCAGTACAGTGAACGGTGACATTTTGGCCGGGGGAGGGCTTCGGACCGTTTCCAGGTCGGACTACTTCCTTCTCCACTCCCATTTTCGGATCTCTTTTGCTTTGTGTTTTGAGGGTTTTATTGTCTTCTCGCGAGTGACAATAGATGACTGGGAGGCTATTTAAGGGGGACGTTTGGTTGATTGGTTTATGGATTTTTGAAAAGTTACACCCCTTCTCGTTCAACTTAGAAAGTAAATTGATGGAAATGAGAGAAAAGTAAAATAGATTAATGTTCCTCAGTTTCCAGTTCCCAACTTCAATTTAACGAGAGAAAGGAAAGGAAACGGGTGGAAATGAGAAGAAAATGAAAGAAATTGGTATTCTCAAGTTTCATTAAAGGAAGGAAATGGAGAGAAATAAAAGAATCACTTTTCTTCCTATCTTTCCTTCCGATTAGGGAGGATTTGGAAGGAAAGAAGAAAATGATTAATTTTCCTTTCATTTCTTTCCAACTCGGGAACACAAAAGAAAATTTTGTTTTTCTTTCCTTTCTCTTCTTTTCTCTCATGACTTTTTTTTTCTCTTTTTTTCTTTTCTTTTGATAAACTTGGGAACGGGGTGTAAAGGAAGGAAGTGAAAGTAAATGGAAGGAAATGAAATAATCACTTTCCCTCCTAACTTTCCTTCCGATTTGGGATGATTTGAAAAAAATAATAAAATGTTTAACTTTCCTTCCATTTCTCTCCGATTCGGAAGCACAAAAGACAAATATGTTTTCCTTTCTTTTCTCTTCTTTTCTCTCCTTACTTTTTTTTTTCTCTCCTTAATAAAGTCAATTTTGGCAAACTTAAAAGCTACCAAACATATTTTAAAAAACTCATTTTAAGTCAATAAACAATTTTATTTAAAAACACTTTGAGAGTTCAAAAATCCACCCCATAAATAGTAGATAGTACATAAAAACACTTTGAGAGTTCAAAAACCACTACCAAACACCCCATAAATAGTAAATAGTATATATGGATGGTAGTGAAAAAAAAAAGACAAATTACTGAAATTATCCCTAAGGTTTGGTAAAAGTTCACTAACTTTTTTTTACACCCGGACCGTCATCATAGTTTGATTTTGATGCGTTTTTCGTCCCTTCCCAACATGAAAAGACTTTATTGCCCTTTGTATTTTCTTTTTTAGTTTTTATTATTATTTGTTTGTTATTTATTAATTAAAGAAAATCAATTAGATGATTTACAGACATATATGAACCATTCATACTCTCACTTACAACACAACCACCACCGATTACCAACAACCACCACCGGCCACCGACAACCACCATTGGCCGATTCTAACATCACCACTATCCATATATTCCATCTCCACTACAAACCATATTTTCAATTCATCAAGTCACACCCAAGATTAAATCTCATATATCAAACCAGAACACAAAAATCATAACCATACCAAGTTTAAATTCCGAAATCAAAAGCCTAACCAAAGTCAAATCATAAAATCTCGAAATCAGAAGCTAGCTGAAATCAAAACCAGACCTGGAAATCAAAGCCCAAAACGCAAATATGATGGTAGTGGTCGGAGGTTTTTGGCAAAAATGATGGTGGTCGGGATTTCGGTAAAGGAGATGCTACGGTTGAAGCTGAGCAGAAGGTCACTGCTACGTGAACTACCCGATGACATGAAGCAACTCCAACGTCTTTAGATTTGTTTCTAAATACGTCTCCTTCCCCACTGTCTTCAAATCTATTTCATTCAGGCAGATCCACCTCCAGAGAAGACGAAGTTGATGAAGGTAGAGAGAGAAGCAGCGACGTAGAGAAAAATCAATGGAGTAGAGGGAAATAAAGAGGAGGCTGACGGAGTATAGAAAAATCGACATGCAACCCTTTACAAAACCGACGATGGCGGTGGTGGTAATTTTCGGCGAGAGAGATGAAGCAGAGAGAAATGGCAAGACGGGAGAAGCGACATAAGAGGAGTAAATAACGATCCATGAGTTTTCAATGGGTTCTGGAGGTGTTTATGGTGGCTTTGGCGATGGTGAGCTGAGCACCAGTTTCTTCAACTAAGATGAAAATGAGAGATAATGTGAGAGAGGAGAGGTGAGATGGGTGGGGTACGGGTTGAAGGTGGGACCTATGTATATACTTTTTTTATAATCAATAGATAATAATAAAAACTGAAAAAGAAAATAAAATGGTAATATAGTCTTTTTGTTTTTACAGGGACTAAAAACACAACAAAATAATATGTTAAAGACGGTTCGAGTGCGAAAAAAAGTTAGTGACCAAACTCATAATTTTTAACAAACCATAAGAACGATTTCAGTAATTTGTTTTTTTTTTTTTTTTAAGTTTTACTATATATCGATTTGCAACGTCGTGATTTTATTTGACAATTTAACCTTTTTTTAGTCCTAATTCTACGGGTCGTTGTATTTTTTTATTCTTAATTCTACTTTTAACTTTGTGGTATATCATTTCGAAACTTTTAATTTTCTAAATTTTTGTGTTCATTCATGTAGTATTTATAATATGCTTTTTTTTTAACAATATTTATTCGTTAACTTATAATATAGCATTTTTATGTGATTTTTTCTATCTGTGCTTTGTTATTCAAGGCAGTCAACATTTTGACGTAAGTTTAGAACTTTCGTTATTTAGTTTTTGGTAAATTACTATGATATCCACATTTTCACGGCCAGAAAAGACCGATTTTGTTTATATTCTATAAAAATCAGAGTACCTCTTTTAATAAAAATATTACAGAATTTGTTCCCAGTAAAACATGATAAATACGTTATCAAAGCACTTCCGAAGAAAAGTATTTTTATTCATTTTAAAACATTTTGGATGTCATCGTTAATACAGAAACATAAGCATAAACAGAACTTACATTCATTATCACTAATGATTTATATTTTTCTTAATCTTTCAGTGTAATGTGACTTCATATCAACACATGTGATATAAATAAACTGAGTGGGTTAGGTTGGGAAACCCCGTGAGTACATAGGGTTTTCAACCCACAATAAATAAGTTTATTAACTTTATCATACCAAATAAACCCGATTACCCGTTCCCGTTATCCTCACTTTACATCCCTAAAACATCTAACACAAGGAACCTAATCTAAGGACTTTCATCAGTGTGACAACACATGCTTCGGGGGTTCCTTAGCAATTCATGTCAAATAAGGCAAACATGTGGGGGATTGAGTACTGCTGGTGAGCACACAGTTCAAAAAAAAAACACCTACAGGTTGCGAGCCTGCTAGCGTTCCATTGGACTGTCTAGAATAGTTCATGGTCGTCATCTATACTCCGCTAGATGACTGGATCACCAATAACATCTATATCAAGGCCTCTCATTATTTTATTTGGTCACACAATAACTATTGCATCTATCCATGTTTTACCAAACACATTTTGTAAATATAAAATACATATACAGTTTAACTCATTTAAAACAAAAAATATTCCACCCAGCATAGACAACAAGTATTTAAACAATATGCACACATAGCACATAATTTATATTAAATACTTCATACCTATGTGTAAGATGAAAGGGACCAGGCACTCACTTGGTAAGGTGGTGATTCCGAACTCAGACAACGCTTCGTTTCTTAAAAAAATAATTTCCTTTGACGAAACCTACTATTATTACCATTAGAGTTTAGTCTATTATTCGCCGAGACTAATTAAAAGTTTAGTTATTATTACTATTATATAGGCGTTAAACAATACTTATATAACTCATAATAATAGCCCAAATACTTATTATAAGTTCCTAATAACGTTACTATAATTGAATAAAAGCTATATTAAAAATAGTGTAGGTGTAGCTCACTTACAGCTGATTTTATAGAAAACCGGGCTTTGCTTGGAGCAGCGTTCCTGAGCCGAAAAGCTCTTCTTCTCTGAGCCGTCGAGCACTCCGGGGCTTACACCTCGTGCTAGGGACGTTCTTTTTTTGTATGTTCTCGGTTTAACGTATACTCCAACTTTTGTTTATATTTATAAGGCTAAAAATTCATTCATCGTAAATTCACTATTTACGTCTCCCGGTGTCGTGTTGGTTTTGTCGTAAAACTTGGACGGATCATAACTTCTTCATTATAACTCGGATTTCAACGTTCTTTACATGTACGAAACCCATGAGACGTACTCTACAAATTGGTTAAGATTATTTAGTCTAAATAATATTTTCTCAAAATTTCATTTTCGACCTATATTATTTCTAAATTGATTAGCCCGAATCTATAGGCATTACAATTATATCATTCGTCTCTCGTGTATGTGTCAAAACGAACGTTTCGTTCCTATTTTCAAAAATTAACTCGGACCGTCACTGGATTTGTTTTTTCTTGAAGGTATTGTCCCTATGAACATGAAATAACTATTTTACTCTTAATAATTTCTTATTTTTTTAAATTTCTTTATCAGTTTAAATTAAAAAATAAATAAAACAAATAAAACAAATATCCCCACCCCTCCCATAGACACCATATTCTTTATCAGTTTAACCAACATTGCCGCATACAACATCAACACTGCATTCAACCACAAGTATTGCCGGAAACCATCATCACCCTCTTTATATCACCCTTAAATCCCCTTACGCCACTTCCCTTCTCCATTGTTATCAACTCTTTCATAAACCTACATTACTTAACCAAACCACCATATCCACCTTATACAACCTGCTACCACCTTCTATCACCATCTCTATCTCTGATGACACCATACAGGTAATGATGGAGGTCGAGATCGATCCACATATCTATCAGAAATCAATCTAAACATATTTTAAAAATCATCTATCTCAAAACCCTAGCTGATGGAGATCGATGGCAACGTATGGGTGAAGAAAGAGATCGAAGGCTTCAGGCGGTTTGAAATCCTAACTGGCATTGGTGATGATATTCGTGAAACCTTATATTCTTGGAGGTAGAGGAGGTCGGAGACGAATCTGCACTCCAACAACCACCCAAAACCCTAGCCGTCGTAGGCTTTCCTCTTCAATTCCTCATTGATGCTCCTCCTCATTCTTCTTTCTTTGGAAAACACACCTACTCCTTTCTCCTTCTCATGCTCTCACTTTTCCAATCATCATTAACGCACCACCGATTTACACCCTGACAATCGCCCAAAACCACCGACGATTTGTAGGTATCCTCTTTCCCTCTCATCAACTATATGTGTGTGTGTGTTTTATGTTTCTTGTTTTCTCGATCTGTAACTCAGTGAAAGAGATGAAGAAGGTTTATCGGAGGGTAGTCGGTGACAGTATGTATGTGTGTGTATCTCTCCGTGGTTGAGTTAGCGTGGAAGGTGTTGTAAGACTGCATGATAGCCGTAGCATTCACCAGGGGCCAGATAGCGTGGGGAATGTGGCAAGACTGTGGGGTGACCCGTAGCCCTAGTTAGCAGGTAGTGTAGAAGTGTTGTAAAATTGCGGTGTGGCCCGTAGAATTCACTAGTTAGCAGGTAGTGTAGAAGGGTTGTAAGACTGCAGTGTGGCTCGTAGCATTCACTAGTTGGTAGATAGATTGGAAACGTTGTAAGACTGCGGGGGTGGCCCGTAGAATTCATTATTTAGACGTTGGTATAGTGGTATAGTAAGATTTCATGGGTGGCCCGTAGCATTCTCTAGTAGTCAGTTAGTATGGGAGTGTTGTAAGACTGCGGGGTGGCCCATAGCATTCACCGGTCCTTATTCGACAGTGAGAAGGTGATAGATTTTCAATTCAATCATGTATTCCTTCAGATGATTTAGGCCAAGGCGAGTCAGCCACACAAGTGTGGGTAGGCCATAGTGTGATCGAATTCGGGAAATGGTAGGTCATTGGAGACCAGACGTGATGTAAGACTACAATGGTTCTGGTAGCCTTCACTTTTCGTATTAGATTATATGGTGCCAATTAGTCGGATCATCATGATCAGGAAGATCAGAAGGAATAATGGAGCCATGAGTGGCAATATGGTGAAGGCAGATTTCGATAGTCGAAGTCCTCTTTGGAAGTCGCATGAGGCAACTGTGAGGTCACTCTTGGCTCAACAACCGGACAAGAATTCAGTATTCCAGATCTCAGTTTCCTTTGGAAAGCATATAGGAGGTAGTATGATGCTTCAGACAGTAGTAGTGATTTGGGGATTCGTGTGTGAAGTAGCTTGTTGATCGAAAGTGCCAAGTCACTTGCAGTTAGATTAAATAATCTCAGAGTAATTGATTTGACCCTGTTACATAGCTCTCGTATGAGTCTAACCATTGCAGGGAAGAGTCTTCTACTTGAAGGATTATTTGAGCCTACAGTCAAGTATAAATGATCTGTAGGGATAGTCGATCAGTGATTCTGTTTCGAACAGAAATCCCCAATATCAAAAGCTGAGTAGTCAGTTGGGAAATTTATGGGATGGATTCAATTTTGGTTAAGTATGGGCGTCTGTCAGGGAGTCAGACCATCTAGAGACTTCAGATTTTAGATTGAGTAAAATGTGATCATGTTGAAAGGAATTTGTTCATCTGTAGATTGATTTCGATTGCCTTAGGAAGGCTGTGGTATGCTTGAGGTTATGGTCTTGTTGATGAGGTTGTGGGATTGCTGGGAATGGTAAAGAATGATTTCGAGGACGAAATCTAATTTAAGTGGGGGCGAATTCTAACATTCTGTTTATTAAATAAATAAATAGATAAAATTAATAAATGAATAGTAACCCTAAATTCAGAATAATTTAGCAAGGCGTTGGTTTTGTGGGTTAAATGATATATTTTGGACTTTGGGGGTTAAGAGTGTAATTTTCAGACTAGCTTGTAAAGAATTTTGAAGATTTAGGGTTGTTTGGTAAATTATGGATTTAATTTGAAAAGGATTTCAGAAGTCATGGTATGTTTGGTAAATATAGGACTAAAGTTGAGAAGGTTTTGTGAGAAAGGGCTGAAAGTGTAATTAAGGCTAAAGGCTTAAATGTGGATGGGGTTTATAACACGTCATTCTTGTAACCCTAACCCTACTTCAACATCAGCCGCCACCATCCTTATACCTCCATCCACCTCCGGCCGCCACCCTCATTTCTATGATTTTCGGCTTCTGCCGTCTTGATTGTTAAAGCCGAAAACCACCGAAGGTGCACCAGAACACCCATAGTCCCCGTCTCATTGTCGGTGAAGATGAAGAGTCGTGTACCCAACGTAGATGATCGGAGCGTCGAGGTTCGCGGATGCTACTGTGTTCGTTGTGGCTTCTGCTCATTTCCTTCCCCATTTCTCCTGTTGCTACGCCGCAGCTCACGATCATTGACGTCGTCCAATGCGTTCGTCATAACGATGTTGCCTCCAGAAATTTCTTACTGTCAGAAAAAGGGTGGTTGCGATCGTGCTTTCATTTTAGTGTATGCGTGGGTGCATTTGACTTGAGCAGAAATTGTGAAGAAACACCATGGCGGCCAACCGTGGTGGTTGCCGCCGATGACGTTCATGTTGTCGCCGTTCGTGTCGCTGTTGTTCGTCGTACACCACCAGGTGGGTGGTTATGCTCATATCTTTTGCAAGGACGTATGTGTACTGGTGTGTGTTGCATGATCGGGAATCAAGAGAGCCATCACCACCGCCATGAGGTGGTGGCTATCGACTCCAACCACTGCCTACTGCCACAAGGGTGGCAGTATGTGTGTTATATTGTGTGTGTGTGTGTGTTTCATTTTGGATAATATGTTGTATAATATATTTGTATGGCTGGAAAATCTGAAGAAACCCACCACTACCACCACCATGAGGTGGTGGCTGCCGCCTTCTGCTACCACCAGCCGCCATGTTGGGTGGCGGTGTGCATTGTGTTATTGGATTTCTAGTTTAGATGCTTGAACATGTTTTGGTTTAGAATCATAACCACTACCATGAGGTGGTGGCTGCCTCCGTGATCCGCCGTTGACCACCACTACTCGAGGTGGTAGTGAGTGGTGTCCGACTTAATTAACATTAATAAACCTAAAAACTTAACCAGTGGACTAATTGGCATGCGATTGGGTTGGAGACCCTAATTAGGGTTTAGAAAACCTTAATTTTGGATATGTTAGTTTTGGGTTATCGGGACCCGCATTTTGGAACATGGGAATTGAATTATGAATTACGCCCGACCACAATGTATGATTGACCTAGTAGAATGATGGACTTAATGGATTAAGTCCATAATGGGTTAAGTGATTTTAATTAACCCTAATCGTCATTTTATGTGTAAACCCTAATTGTGTTGGGTTTTGAGTTGGGCTTTCCTGTAGGACTTACATGTTTGGATTCTTGATGGGCCATCTAATAACAAGTATATGGACTAGGAAATTTGGATGGACTTTAAGGTAAGGCCCATATGAATTGTTTGGGCCCAATCTGGGAAATTGGGCCATATGTTGGGCCTTAGATCATTATTTGACTTTTGGGCCTTCAGAGTATGAGTTGAACCTTGGTCTTGGAACAAGCTAGGTTAAGGCTAAAATGGTCCTTTTACCCTAAGTGTGGATTTATGGTTATGCATTGAAACCCAAATGGTTAATTGGGTTTTGTTTTTATGATTGACAGTTCGGGGATCGGTCAACCAGCAACCATAGATTTAGTCGCGGGACTTCAGTAATGCGAGGTGAGTTTCTTCTTGTATGAATGGGTCAAAGGCACTAATGTCGGCCAATATATGTATGTTGGTTAGTATGTTCCAGACTAAGGTCCGATGTCGCGCAGTTCCCGATGTAGGTTTATATGTTTCCGAATTTCGATATGAGTCGGGTGGTGCCCGAGGAATATTTGTATGCTTCATGTATTTGTGATTCTTGCATGTGTTTGTATTGTATGTTTCTTTATTATGGTCCGATGTCGAGCAATGCCTGAGGAATGTTTGTCTGTTTCTGAATTTTGGTCTGATGTCGGGCGGGGCCCGAAATGTTTATATGTTTATGTTATGTGATTATTGTAACGTTCATGTTTCTGGGCTAAAAGCATTAATAAAGTTGTAATAATCTAGGTCAGCCTTTGTAACTCATTTTGAAGTAATAAAGAGGAATTATGTGAATATTATGTGAATTATATGCTTATTTGCTTAATTATTATAATTTAATTAATTAATAATAAAAATAAGCATTTAAAATAAATATTAGAAAAAGCCGATATCTTTTAAGAAAGTTGTAGTGGCTGAAACAAGGATTTTGGAGATATAAATAACGTCGAAATCCGAGTTATAACGAAGAAGTTATGACTTGTCGAAGTTTCGCGACAAAACAGGCACGGCATCGGGAAGCGTAAAAAGTGAAGCTCGATGTTGCTAAGTATGTGGCTGAGTGTGTGACATGTGCAAGAGTCAAGGCACAACATCAGAAACCATATGGGAGTTTAGAACCTTTACTTGTACCCATGGGTAAATAGGAAGACATCACCATGGATTTTGTGACTAAACTACCCAGAACAAAGAGCAGTCACGACATGATTTGGGTGGTTGTGGATCGTTTCACCATAGCAGCCAATGAAAAATGGTCTATGGATAAGCTTGTGAATGCTTACGTGAAGGAAATTGTGAGACTTCACGGTGTTCCTCTAACAATTGTATCAGATCGTGATAGTCATTTCACGTCATGATTTTGGAAAAGTCTACAAGAGGAAATGGGTACCAATTTGTGTTTAAGTACAGCTTACCATCCACAAACTGATGGTCAGAGCGAAAGAACAATACAAACACTTGAAGATATGCTGAGAGCATGTACCCTGGAATTCCAAGGTAACTGGGATGAACATTTACCTTTAGTAGAGTTTTCCTACAACAATAGTTTCCACTCGAGCATAAAGATGGCACCTTATCACGCTTTGTATGGACAGAAGTGTCGTACGCCTTCTTGTTGGCTTGAAGCTGGAGAAAAGCAGTTTATGGGACCTGAGATTGTCCATCAGACTGCTGAAAAGTTGAAAATGATTAGGGAAAGGATGTTAGCAGCTTAGGATCGTCAAAAGAGCTATGCTGACAAGAAAAGAAAACCGATACATTCGAAGTTGGTGATTCGGTTTTGCTTAAAGTCTCGCCGTGGAAGGGACTTATAAGATTTGGTAAAATAGGAAAGTTGAGTCCAAGGTTTATTGGACCATTTAAAGTTCTTCAGAGGATTGGGAATCAAGCTTACAAGCTAGAACTACAAGAAGAACTCGATGGTATTCATAACACTTTCCATGTGTGTTATTTAAGGAAGTTCACGGGAGATGTTCCCGACATAATTACAATATCTTAGTTAAGACTGGAGGAAAGCAAGAGGTTAATCGAAGAACCAGAGGCAATCGTTGACCGTAAGACTAAAAATTTGCGACACAAGATGGTCGATTTAGTGCTTGTGCAATGGAAACATACGAATGGGCCAAATCTCACCTGGGAAACGGGGAGTGACATGATGAGTCGCTATCCGTATTTGTTTGCTGATGTGTGATTCCGGGGACGGAATCATCCTAAGGGGGAGAGAATTGTAACCCCCGTGTTTCTGGGCTAAAAGCATTAATAAAGTTGTAATAGTCTAGGTCAACCTTTGTAACTCATTTTGAAGTAATAAAGAGGAATTATGTGAATATTATGTGAATTATATGCTTATTTGCGTAATTATTATGATTTAATTAATTAATAATAAAAATAAGCATTTAAAATAAATTTTAGAAAAAGCCGATATCTTTTAAGAAAGTTGTAGTGGCCGAAACAAGGATTCCGGAGATATAAATAACGTCGAAATCCGAGTTATAACGAAGAAGTTATGACCTGTCGAAGTTTCGCGACAAAACCGGCACGGCACCGGGAAGCGTAAAAAGTGAATATTGCGATAAAGTGCTTTTTAGCCTTAACAATATAAACTAAAGTCGTAGTATTCGTTAAACTGAGAAGTTCGATAAAAAGAACGCCCAAATCTGACTTCGTATGAGGAAGTTATGATTTTTCTAAGTTTTAGCTTAGAAGTAGACAGCTAAATACTCGAATTTAAGATCGAGCAAAATTTAGCCGACACAACCTAAACGAGAATCGAAGGTCTCGTCAATAGTAGTACAACGGTAAAAAGACTAATGAAAACGAACATCGGATGAAGAAGTTATGAATTTTTAACGGATTTTCCTATCCCGGTCTGTTAAAAATAATAATATTAAAATTAAAGTCAAAATTAGCCGACGAAGTCGAAACGAAAGTTGTAGAGCATGATTTTAGATACGCGTGCATATAAAGAACGTCAAAAACGGAGCTCGTATGCGAAAGTTATGAATTTTAGAAGTTTTAGGTGCAAAATCCGAGGAATTTCGCATGCATGGCTCGGATTTGGCCACGTACGAGCCTCGCATGCATGACGCGTGTCAGATTGTAATACGAACGAAGGGAGGTCCAGCCGAGATCAAGCGTGTGTCGCCTCCATGGAAGAATCCGAAGCAGCCACGTCTCGCCTTCGCATCTTCCGACGCGCCTCCTACACCCCGCCTCCATGTCTCGCCTCGCACCAACCATTTGTCCCTCTCGCGTCCGAGCCACATCCTCCCTTCGTGACCGAGCCTCGCAGCTGCTACGTAGAGCATCCTCGGCCACGAAGACCTCGGCCTCGCACCCTATAAATAGGGGGGCTGCGAGATCTCCCGACTACTTTTGAAAATTTGACATTTTTCACCCCTAAACTTATATTTTGACTATTTTGACTTCCCCCGAAGCCCGGGTCTCATTTTTAAAGCCCGGAATACGCCCCGAAGTGCCCAAAAACCCGGAAAATTTTATCTTTTCGATTTTGAAGCTCCAACTCTCGCAGAGCCCGGGTTCTCAATAAAATTCTCGGTTTTATCAGAAACGATCATTTTAAGGAACGAATTGCTGTCCGATTATCATCAAATCAAGTGAGTGTATAGTCACTTTCATCTTACACATAGATATGAAGTATTTTCTATAAAATACGTGTTATGTGTAATTATATTGATTGTTTATTTGAGATGATTGTTGAATACAATGTTTTATACAAGTTATAAATTGTATATGTATTTTATCTACAAATATGTTGGGTAGAACATGGGTAGAGAAAATAGTTGATGTGTGTTAAAATTATGAGAGGCCTCGATGCTGTTGTTGTTCCAGTCATCTAGCGGAGTATGGATGACGACCACGGACTCTTCTAGACAGTCCAATAGAACGCTGGCAGGCTCGCAACCTATAGGTGTTGTGAACGATGTGTTCACCGATGTACTCCATCCCCCTCATGGTTGCCTTTAGGACATTTATTGTTGAGGAACCCCCTTAGCAGTAGTGTCCATCTCGATGATCAAATCCTTAGACTAGGGCCCGTGTATAGGTGTTTAGGGACGTAAAGTGAGGATAACGGGAATGGGTAATCAGGATTATTGTTGGTTTAATGAAATTAATAAATTTATTGTTGATCGATGAAATTAATAAATTTATTATTATTTTTGGGTTGAAAACCCTATATGCTCACCAGGCTCCCAAACCTGACCCACTCAGTTTTATGTATTACAGGTAGTGGACTCAGAGCATAATTATGATGATGATGAGGGACTTTTGGATTATAGGCCATTAGTTGTAAATAACTGTTGTAAGGCTTATAATGTATTGTTTATACTTATGTACTGTATCAAACATGACATCCCGAGTCTTTTAATGAAATACATTTATAAGGAAATGCTTTTGATAAATCTTTATCATATTATTGTTTTGGGACAAATTCCGCAATTCTTTTATTAAAAGGTTACTCTGATTTTGAAATAAAGTATAAACAAAACCGGTCTTTTATGGCCGTGAAATTGGGGATGTCACAGTTGGTATCAGAGCATTAGTTTAAGCGAACTAGAAATTTGTAGGATTTCTAGACTTAAACTTAGAATGCTAAGCGATGATTGTGAGGTGTGAGCACTACTATATTTTAGGAAAGATGCCTAAAATGCTTTTATGTGCTAAATGTTATGTGTTTGCTATACATGATATTATTGTTCGGATCTATGGTCTGTTGCCGACCGGATCTGGAAACCTTATGTGTGTAGAATTCTAAACGTATGACTACTGGTGGTTGTCGAGGCCAACACAAATAATAACCCTAAATATTACACACTAAAATAGTGTATAGTGGTAAAGGGATCGAATCCACGGAGATTGGTTCAATTTGATAACTCTATGAAAAATCTCTTTGTAAAATACTTGAAATATGACAATAAATTAAAAGTGGGGGTTTTGATGTTTTGAAATACTTGAAACAAACTAGAATTAACTATGATTTAAATAGACAATTGCAACAAAAATAAGAATTTGATGTAAAATCAATAAGGGAAAGATGGTTAACTTAAAGTTTTCTCACTTTGACTTTTGATGAACATATCATTAGAATTCAATGGTGCAATACTTGTTTTAAATCCTCAATTTGGCTATAGTAATCCAAGGAGCTTGAGATTTCCTAGACTTTTCTTAATTGTTGAAATGGCTAGAGAAGCTCATAACAATTTCCTTAGTCAAAGTCACTAATTCCAAATAGCATGTAATTAGTGAAAGTCAACTAGCATTAAGAACCAAAAAGTCACCAAATCCAAGAGGGGTCAAATGCTTTCACCACCATGTTGGAGGAAATGTTTTTATGATTGTGTGAAGCAAAAACAACACAAAAATCATTTGTTGCTTGCTAATTTGAGGATCCTTTACTTAATCAAGAAATTAGCCAACTAATCACCACAAACACATTTAAACTCATGAACTAAAACATACAAGTAATGATAAGATGTTAAAACACAAAACATTCCCATAAAGATTCAAGAACATGTTCATGGATTCTTCAACATTCAACAAAAGTTCAAAGGATTAACCAAAAGTCAACCAAGATTAGCTTAGCCAAGCATGGCTAAACCCAAAGAAACAAAGTTAGAGAAATTTGTACCAAACATTAAGCAAGAATCAAGAGGTAAAAATATGATCTTCTTCAAGGGTTCTTGGCCTTCAAAACTCCAGAGAGAATCTTCAAAAATCGGATGTCCAAGAGTATGCAAAAGAGGGGCACCAACCTTCCTCAAATAGCTCAAAAGAATAATTTCCGAAACTGCCCCTACAGGAGGTTGCGCGACCCGCGTGCTCTTGCGCGGGTGGGTTGCGCGGGTGGTCCCTGGATGTAGCATCTTTGAGGTTTTGGGCCTCCATAGCTTCGCCCACTTGGCCCAGGTCGAATCCAATCACCTCATAGCCCATTTTCTTCAAGTTTTTCTTCATTTTAAGCCCAATTTGACCTCTCTAAGTCCTCCAAAGCTCGTGAACTCGCCCGGTTAATAATTTACGTACGCTTGAATATTCCCCCGCATCTTGCAAATTTAAAGTTTATTTCTCTCCAAGTCTTCAAATAATCATCAAGACCACTCTATGCATCATCTCCACTACCCATCAAGCCCAACATCATTTTTGTCTACCAAATCTCATCGCCTCCCATACGTCCCGAACACTCCCGCTCCGCTAGACCCGAAAACCTGCAATTATGCTCACAAGATTCGAGAGTACCCGAAATAGTCATAAAATAACAAAAAGGAAAATATGCATGGAAATTATCTAAATTATGAATGAAATATGCTAAAATAAACTATAAAAAGAAGTAAACAAAACTAACTATCAAATCACCCCAAGCTTAAACCTTACTTGTCCTCAAGTAAGACAAGACTAAAATGAACTCGGGATGAACTATCCTAAGAAAATAAAAAGAATTGATAGAACCGTAGAACCTGATCCCCGTTAGTCAACATGGTCAGGATTGATCTTGCTATTACCTCACGAATTTTTCATCCGATGACAATGGAACCATAAACCACAACCAGGACAACTCCTTTAGGTGAGTAAGGAGGGATGAGCAGTCGCAGCCTCAATGGAACATGCATACAATGAAGAATATCTGTAGTAGGGAGAAAGCAGCTGGATGGGCTCGGATGGAGCTCTTCTTTAAGTGTACATTCTGATCTCACATTTGCCGGTTTCTCTCATGTGTAACTAGGTTTAATCGCTCGGGCACCGTTGTAGGAAGCGATTCACTTGGTGTTGGTCCAAACCTCCCGTAGTATCTGAATCGACAGTCTCCCTAACATCACCAATTTGCGAAAAACAACTCGATCTATATACAATAAAACATACCTAAATAAATGAATATCAAACGCCGGGTGACCAAAATGTTAGAAAATTTAGTTCAATAATTGAACTGGTCACCTTTCTCAGATTTCTGCTGCTGGGAATTTGCCTGCCCCTTTTTTTTCTTTTTCTTTTTCTTTTTTGTTTTTTTTTTGTTTTCTTTTTTTTACCATACTTGAAGTAATGTAATAACAACCCTTTGACTCAAAATTTGGTTCCTAAAATGTGTAAGTGGAACCGAAAGGGTAGTAATATAATCCGAATGGTCTAAGCGAGAAAATGACCATGTGTGGAGCATAAAGATATAATGTAAGCTCCTCTTCAAACATTTGAATTTTTTTTTTCAAAAGTAATGAAAATGTCCACATGCGGACTAAAAGACTTCTCTAAAATCCTAAGAAAATCGCAAAAAGATATGGTGATGTAAAGAGACCGGATATGGATTCTACTCGGGGACAAGCACTAGTGCTTCATCCTAACGGTTCAAACATGATCAAGTGTGATCCTCTCAGTGGTAGTGACCGCAAGGCTAAGACATCCATTGCTATAGTATATCCTACAGTCATTAGTATTGTATGCATAATTCTTCATGAAAACTACCTGGCCATGATCACTTACCCCTTTAAGCTACCAACATCTGATCCCAAGTATGACATCCTAAACTGCAGCTAGTGGCCTCAGTTCGATGGGTGAGATAACAACAAGATCCTGGACCAATAATGATACAATAACTATGAACCTGTTCCATGGCATCCAAGGAGATGAGAATAAACAGACAACAAAAATGCATGAATGTTAATGCCCTAAGCTAAATGTTATGCAAAAATATAAAAGGTGAAAAAGAAGAAAATAAAATCTTTTTGGAATTAAAAAAAATGAATGAAAATTAGCTTAAAACTAAAATGTTATGCAACCTAATTAAAAATGCATGAAAAAATAAAAGGAAAATGAAATGCCCCACCCCAAGCTTAAGAACAAGCATTGTCCTCAATGCTTAAGGTAAGGGCAAAAATGACCTAAATCGGAGGATTGGATGACGGGAGATGTCTGTGGCGGTGGTTTCGTGAAATTACGACCAATAGAACTCCGACAATCTTGAATTTTCCGGCGAGGTGGGTGCTGGAAGGTTATATGAGAGGAATGGAGTGGGAGGTCAAGATGATTAAATGAAGAAGAAGGGCAGCTGAACATTTTACTCTATGGGTCAACAAGGGTCAATTTTGGTCAATGTTGGTCAAGAAAAGTCAAAAGGTCAACTCATTAAAACCTTTGGTCAACACCTGGTCAAATAATAGCCAAAAATAGCCCAAATTGCCCAGCACAGTGCGTGGGTTGCGCAGTGTAGCACGCGGGTCGCGCAGACCTTGTAGTTAAGTCTTGGGCCAATGTCGCTTCATCACACCTGGCCGCGCAACCCACCCGCGCAGAAGCACGCGGGTCGTGCAAACCCCTGATCTTGATCTTCATTTTTGCTTCATTTTTCTTCGTTTTTCACCCGTTCTTGCTTTGGAAGGCCTCAAACACCTAGAAACTCTTGATTTCTTCAAAAACAACTCTTTTGAATCCCAAAAATATCTTCCAAACTCATTTATTCAAGTTAAAAACACGAAAACACAATGCTTTCCAAAAATGCCCTTCTTTAACGTCTTTGGCGAGACGCCTCCAAACTTCACTTTAACACTTTGGGGCATCCAAATGGACAATATCTTGGACATTTGAATCAAAACATTCATTGAATGGCTTCAATTGATGTCCATTAACCTTGTAAATTTTCCCCGTGTCGACATTTTTTAATTTCCGCACCTCCATTGGGACTCTTTTCTTGTATTTGACTTTCTTTTTACGGGAGAACCATACCGGACTCAGACCTTTGATAATAGCAATCATCCAACCATATTCTTTCTTGTACTTGTTTAGTAAGGTGACCAACTCTTCCCTCTTTGACATGGTGGTTGAGTAGGTGACCGGTTGGGCGTCTTCTTTCTCGGGATAGGTATCCTATGAAGGGTCCGGCAGATTTATCGTTTCCGGATCTTGTGGTTGTTCTACCACTAGAGTTAGTTTCTCATTGGTAGTGGGTGGCTCAATCTCTCTTTCGTTAACCCTTATTACTTCGTTTATAGTTTCATTGACAACATTCTCAATTTCTTCTTCCTCTTTGACAACTTCTTCCACTTCTACTTCTTCTTCCTCTTCTTCATATAACACTCTTGAGCCATCAAAAGTTTTCTCATCTTTCAAAGGAATGCAACATGCGTTATGACATGGGCTCTCTTCAGATGGTAATTTGTGTTGAGCTTCCACTATACTCAATGATTGAGCAATTTGTGTTATTTGTTGCTCTAAGATTTTGAGGCTATCTTGAGTTGTTTCTTGGAAAATTTGGGTAGAAGTGGCAATGCTTTTCACAATGTCCTCTAAGGACATGCTTGGTGTTTCAGTTTGTTGAGGAGGGTAAGGATATGGTTCTAGGAACAATGGAGTTGGTTGGTATTGGTTATTTCCCCATGTTTGGTATGGATTTTGGTAATGGTTATTTTCCCAATTTTGGTTGTTGTCCCACCATTGATCATGTTGAGGCTTATCATAACTCCATTGGTTTGACCGGTAGTAGCTTCCCTTATCTTGCACTTCTTCCCATTCTCCTTGTAAATATGGACATGTGTCGGAATGATGTCCATTTTGGGCACAAAAATCGCAAAGAAGAGGTGTGGACTGCACACTTTGGTCACTTTCAATCATCATAACTAACTGAGCTAGCTCATAAAGTTGGTCTTCAGTGCAAGGAGTGTTCATTTCCAAATCATACTTTTTTTTTTAATTTCCGGGTTTTAAATTAGAGTACCTGCACAATGAGATGTAGGCATACAGAAACAAACTGATTAAATCAAAACCAATCCCCGGCAACGGCGCCAAAAATTTGGTGGTTGTCGCGGCCAACACAAATAATAACCCTAAATATTACACACTAAAATAGTGTATAGTGGTAAAGGGATCGAATCCACGGAGATTGGTTCAATTTGATAACTCTATGAAAAATCTCTTTGTAAAATACTTGGAATATGACAATAAATTAAAAATGGGGGGTTTTGATGTTTTGAAATACTTGAAACAAACTAGAATTAACTATGATTTAAATAGACAATTGCAACAAAAATAAGAATTTGATGTAAAATCAATAAGGGAAAGATGGTTGACTTAAAGTTTTCTCACTTTGACTTTTGATGAACATATCATTAGAATTCAATGGTGCAATACTTGTTTTAAATCCTCAATTTGGCTATAGTAATCCAAGGAGCTTGAGATTACCTAGACTTTTCTTAATTGTTGAAATGGCTAGAGAAGCTCATAACAATTTCCTTAGTCAAAGTCACTAATTCCAAATAGCATGTAATTAGTGAAAGTCAACTAGCATTAAGAACCAAAAAGTCACCAAATCCAAGAGGGGTCAAATGCTTTCACCACCATGTTGGAGAAAATGTTTTTATGATTGTGTGAAGCAAAAACAACACAAAAATCATTTGTTGCTTGCTAATTTGAGGATCCTTTACTTAATCAAGAAATTAGCCAACTAATCACCACAAACACATTTAAACTCATGAACTAAAACATACAAGTAATGATAAGATGTTAAAACACAAAACATTCCCATAAAGATTCAAGAACATGTTCATGGATTCTTCAACATTCAACAAAAGTTCAAAGGATTAACCAAAAGTCAACCAAGATTAGCTTAACCAAGCATGGCTAAACCCAAAGAAACAAAGTTAGAGAAATTTGTACCAAACATTAAGCAAGAATCAAGAGGTAAAAATATGATGTTCTTCAAGGGTTCTTGGCCTTCAAAAGTCTTCAAAACTCCAGAGAGAATCTTCAAAAATCAGATGTCCAAGAGTATGCAAAAGAGGGGCACCAACCTTCCTCAAATAGCTCAAAAGAAGAATTTCCGAAACTGCCCCTGCAGGAGGTTGCGCGACCCGCGTGCTCTTGCGCGGGTGGGTTGCGCGGGTGGTCCCTGGATGTAGCATCTTTGAGGTTTTGGGCCTCCATAGCTTAGCCCACTTGGCCCATGTCGAATCCAATCACCTCCTAGCCCATTTTCTTCAAGTTTTTCTTCATTTTAAGCCCAATTTGACCACTCTAAGTCCTCCAAAGCTCGTGAACTCGCCCGATTAATAATTTACGTACGCTTGAATATTCCCCCGCATCTTGCAAATTTAAAGTTTATTTCTCTCCAAGTCTTCAAATAATCATCAAGACCACTCTATGCATCATCTCCACTACCAATCAAGCCCAACATCATTTTTGTCTACCAAATCTCATCGCCTCCCATACGTCCCGAACACTCCCGCTCCGCTAGACCCGAAAACCTGCAATTATGCTCACAAGATTCGAGAGTACCCGAAATAGTCATAAAATAACAAAAAGGAAAATATGCATGGAAATTATCTAAATTATGAATGAAATATGCTAAAATAAACTATAAAAAGAAGTAAACAAAACTAACTATCAACTACGATATTGGAACTAACATATAAACATTTTGAAGACTTAACATCTAACGAAAATGAAGATCTAAATTCACCTACGATTGGTGTATAGATCGAAATGGCGAGTACTCGAAGTGGGTTCGGAAGTGATAATCCACAGCCTGAGCCAATCACGATGACTGGAGTGCAAGCAATGGTATGTTCGATGTTAGGTGAACAGATGGAAGAAAAAAAAACGTTTACTTCAACAAAGTAAGGATGAACTTATTATGCCAGTACGTCAGGCATCTGTTCTTGAGGCAACTAGTAGGGTTGCTAAGTCTATTGAGGAAATGATCAATAACACAACTGCCAACAAAGTTGAAGTTGGCAAGAAGAGGAAATTTGAGGGGTCTTTAAGGCCCAACAAGAGCAACATATCCTCAAAGTTTGGCAAAAGAAGAGATAAAGGAAAATGATACGGGAAGTGCAAAAATAAACACTCTAGGAATTGTGACGGGGAGGTGAAGTGCTTTAAGTGTGGAGAAATAGGGCATTACGCCAATAAGTGTACGATTCCCAAGCAGGTGTGATACGGATGTAAAGAAGAAGGCCATATTTCTAAGAATTGTCCGAAGAACAATGAAGTAACAAGGCCAAGTGCACCATCAACGCCAAAGGAATTTCGGGATATCCTTGATGAAGCGATTAATAACACTAGGAAGTAGAAGTCCAGACTTGATACCCGAAGATCAAGTTACGAAGTAGTAATGTGAATAGTAACAAGTAGTTTAGCCTATGAGAGGCATAGTATAGGGTAAACTTGAACCTTTGTGTAAGCGTTTCAAGGAAATAAAATAAATCTTGGTTTTGTCATCTGATGAATAGAATGGCTGGTGTAATTTTTGAAGTTGTCCCAATCATCTGGAATTTCCATCACCAACCAAGTTGAAGTAGAGTTGATCATTGAAGATACGCGTGAAGAAGTCCTATTAGAGTCTAGGAAACTTTTATGATTAATTGGACACATTCGTATGTGTTAAATTGTTTTGTGATTTTAGGACTTGGGGACTGTAAGACAGTACTTGGGACGAGTATGAGTAGGTGTGAATAGTAGTAGAGATCTATACTATTGGAAGCACAGGACTCGCACTTGGATCAGGGAAAGTCACAAGGTTACCAAGAAGCTATTATTTGATTATGTCTTGTTCTAGTCTGTCATTACCATCATTTCGGTAATGACTAAGAAGATGATTGTTATTCAAACCTTAGAGGTCATATCAAATTGAGTCCGACCATGATGAGTTTATTATGTGGTTCAGAGAACCAAGTTCAATGTAACATTTGACTTAAGCCAGAAAATTGAAATGAAAGATGATCAAAGCGATCAATAGAAGTATCACACTCATTGTTAAAGAAGTTGGTAGTTAGAAATAATACATGTTGAACTGTGAGTGTATCACATTAGAACATGAAGGAAAGTACTTATTCCAAGAAGAAGAAGGAGTCCTCAATAAAGGTTTATTATGTAACTCGAAGGTTACGATTGAAGGTCCTATGAATATTTGAAGCTTTCTAGAATTAGTTGGATATTATCGCTGATTTATCTAAGGCTTTTCTTCAATCGCGACTCCATTGACAGCCTTGACCCACAAAGGAGCTACTTATACTTGGAGTGAAAAGCATAAGGAAGCCTTTGAGAAGTTGAAGAAGAAATTATGTGAAGCACCAATTCTTTCTTTACCCGAAGGAGTTGAAGACTTCACAATCTATAGTGATGCATCTGGAGTTGGGTTAGGTTGTGTTCTGACCCAGCGAGATAAAGTGATAGCATATGCATCAAGACAACTGAAGGAGCATGAAAATAACTACCCTACTCATGATTTTGAGTTGGCAGCGGTAGTTTTCGCTCTAAAAATATGGAGACATTACCTCTATGGTACGAAGTGCAAACTTTTCACTGATCATAAGAGTCTCCAGTATCTCTTTAATAAGAAGGAATTGAATATGAGGCAACAACGCTGGTTGGAATTACTCAAGGACTACGACTGTGAGATACTTTATCACCCTGGTAAAGCAAATGTTGTTGCTTATGCTCTCAGTCAGAAAGTCAACCTTGAAAAGAAAAGGCTAAGAGCGTTGAGAATTGAGGTTGTCTCAACAATTGTGGAGAGTATAAAGAAAGCTCAGGAAGAAGCTTTAGAGAAGAATGACCGAAAAGAAGAACGTCTGGGCAAAACATTAGTATTCAGTACAAACAACCAAGAGTTGAAGGTATTCCAAGATAGGATTTGGGTACCTAAGTCGGGAGGAGTAAGAGATGTTCTGATGGAAGAAGCTCACAAGACCATGTACTCGATTCATCCCGGCAGTACGAAAATGTATAGGGATTTAAAACCCTATTACTGGTGGCCAACGATGAAGCTCGATGTTGCTAAGTATGTGGCCGAGTGTGTGACATGTGCAAGAGTCAAGGCACAACATCAGAAACCATATGGGAGTTTAGAACCTTTACTTGTACCCATGGGTAAATGGGAAGACATCACCATGGATTTTGTGACTAAACTACCCAGAACAAAGAACAGTCACGACATGATTTGGGTGGTTGTGGATCGTTTCACCAAGAGTGCACACTTCATAGCAGCCAATGAAAAATGGTCTATGGATAAGCTTGTGAATGCTTACATGAAGGAAATTATGAGACTTCACGGTGTTCCTCTAACAATTGTATCAGATCGTGATAGTCGTTTCACGTCATGATTTTGGAAAAGTCTACAAGAGGAAATGGGTACCAATTTGTGTTTAAGTACAGCTTACCATCCACAAACTGATGGTCAGAGCGAAAGAACAATACAAACACTTGAAGATATGCTGAGAGCATGTACCCTGGAATTCCAAGGTAACTGGGATGAACATTTACCTTTAGTAGAGTTTTCCTACAACAATAGTTTCCACTCGAGCATAAAGATGGCACCTTATCACGCTTTGTATGGACAGAAGTGTCGTACGCCGTCTTGTTGGCTTGAAGCTGGAGAAAAGCAGTTTATGGGACCTGAGATTGTCCATCAGACTGCTGAAAAGTTGAAAATGATTAGGGAAAGGATGTTAGCAGCTTAGGATCGTCAAAAGAGCTATGCTGACAAGAAAAGAAAACCGATACATTCGAAGTTGGTGATTCGGTTTTGCTTAAAGTCTCGCCGTGGAAGGGACTTATAAGATTTGGTAAAAGAGGAAAGTTGAGTCCAAGGTTTATTGGACCATTTAAAGTTCTTCAGAGGATTGGGAATCAAGCTTACAAGCTAGAACTACAAGAAGAACTCGATGGTATTCATAACACTTTCCATGTGTGTTATTTAAGGAAGTTCATGGGAGATGTTCCCGACATAATTACAATATCTTAGTTAAGACTGGATGAAAGCAAGAGGCTAATCGAAGAACCAGAGACAATCGTTGACCGTAAGACTAAAAATTTGCAATGGAAACATACGAATGGGCCAAATCTCACCTGGGAAACGGGGAGTGACATGATGAGTCGCTATCTGTATTTGTTTGCTGATGTGTGATTCCGGGGATAGAATCATCCTAAGGGGGAGAGAATTGTAACGCCCGTGTTTCTGGGCTAAAAGCATTAATAAAGTTGTAATAGTCTAAGTCAACCTTTGTAACTCATTTTGAAGTAATAAAGAGGAATTATGTGAATTATATGCTTATTTGCTTAATTATTATGATTTAATTAATTAATAATAAAAATAAGCATTTAAAATAAATATTAGAAAGAGCCGATATCTTTTAAGAAAGTTGTAGTGGCCGAAACAAGGATTCCGGAGATATAAATAACGTCGAAATCCGAGTTATAACGAAGAAGTTATGACCTGTCGAAGTTTCGCGACAAAACCGGCACGGCACCGGGAAGCGTAAAAAGTGAATAATGCGATAAAGTGCTTTTTAGCCTTAACAATATAAACTAAAGTCGTAGTATTCGTTAAACTGAGAAGTTCGATAAAAAGAACGCCCAAATCTGACTTCGTATGAGAAAGTTATGATTTTTCTAAGTTTAGCTTAGAAGTAGACAGCTAAATACTCGAATTTAAGATCGAACAAAATTTAGCCGACACAACCTAAACGAGAATCGAAGGTCTCGTCAATAGTAGTACAACGGTGTAACAACCCGAAATTGTCCGTCGCCAAAACCCGTTTTACCCGAAAGGTCGCCGTTAACGGATTCGTTCCGTTTTCTCTTTGGACTTAGTTAACTAAAAATTATATGTTTATTATCATTCATTGAGGGTCCAAATCACTCAGGAACTTATGTTATTAGCCCAAAATCATTATTTCATAAGTTTTAAAAATGTTCCCGTCGGGTGACGGAAACTCAATCGGGTGCGACCAAAAACCGCGTTTAGCGCCGGTATCGGGTAGAATTCCACCGCGTCCAAGTTTTAGGAACTATATAAATGTGTTTAACCCATCATTTGAAGCTTTTTCCTTCTCTCTCTACTCTCTCTCTAACCTCTCTCCTAAATCCAAAGATTAAGGGTCCAAAACTCAATTTTAAGGCTTCAAATCCTAAAGGTACCTTCCTAGCCTTAATCTATAGCATGTTTGGCTTCCAAATTCGACATTTAATCATGAAATAGGACATCATATGTGAGTTTACGGCCCAGGAGGTTGCCCAGGCCGTAAACACCATTTTGAAGGGTTTTTTAGCCCTTAAACTCCTTCCTAAGCTCATTTGGACTTTAGATATGGCCAAGGGACTTCAAGATATGGACTTAGAACATTTAAAACTATGATTTTGAGGAATTTGAAGGAGTTTACGGCCAAGGCATAAGCTTGGGATGTAAACTCATGTTAATGGGGTTTTTCATGCCCTTAAACCCTTCCAAATCACTTCTATGGCTTAGATATGAATTATAGGACCTTGGTTTTAGCATTTGGACACTTGAAACATGAATTTTGGGGGATTTAGATGAGTTTACGGCCAAGGTGAGTGCTTGGGCCGTAAACTCCCCAAAACTTGACATAAATCCAATTCTAAGGTGTTAGAAAGCCATCCAACACCACCAAAAGCCTTGGAATAAATCAAGGGATCAACCAAAAATACTTTAAGGGCCTAAAACACATCATTCATGGGATTTCTAAGAGTTTACGGTCAAGGCTTGTTCTTGGGCCGTAAACTCTAAAATCTTTGGTGTTAGAATGCAAACTAAACACCCCTAAGGCTCCTAGATGAATTTTAGAAGTCCTTTCATGCAAGTTTTAGACCTTGAAACACCTTGGAGCACCATATATTAGAGTTTACGACCATGAAGGGGGTTTCATGGGCCGTAAACTCCATAAATCCCTCATATGTCCCATACAAACTCATTTCTAGGCTTGTGGAAATTTTTAGAATCACATGTGATTGATTTTAACACCCTAAAACACTAAATCTTGGAGAATATAGAGTTTACGGCCAAAGACCCCATGCCTAGGCCGTAAACTCCCTTATGTATTATAAATGATGTTTTTAATTCAATCCAAGCCTTAAGAAAAATTAATCCAAGCATTTCCAAGTGTCCATATCCCTTTATGACCCAAATTTGCACCATAAAACACCCTACCATGAGTTTACGGCCGTAAACTCATGGGGAATGGGTTTTTTGGACCAAAAACTCTTGTATAAGTTTATTCATGGGGAGTAAACTCAAGTCCCAAGTCCCTCGCTTCAATTCCCGTCCTTAAACGCCACCCGGGTCCCTCCAAACACTTGTATCGGAGTGTTATCGTGACTTGAAGAAATTGTCCCTATCCAACAATCGATCTAAGTCCTAATTAGATACAAATGTGTATCTTTACATTATACTTAGGAACCTCGCGTGTTTACAAGCCCCGGACCAACACTTAGCATCCGAATTCGCCACATTTCTCGTCCGGTGAGTTCATACCCCTACCCTTTTTCAACTGTTTTCACTGTTTTCAGGGGGGAATACAAGCAAAAGTACAAGGAAATCTTGTACTCAACTCATTGTTTTCAGTTTAATCATTTTCATTCCGTATGTTCTAATATCAATAACTGTGTTTATCAAATAGTTCGAATTACGAATTTAGCTTTCAAACGAATCATAGATATCTCGATGAAATGCTCTAATCTAAACTATGTTTCATAATCTAAGAATAACTTATACTAATTTCCAATTATAACTAATTATGAATACGAATACGAATACAAAGCTATAACTAGGATTAGAATGAATACGAAACTATAATTAGGAACAGAACGAATACGAATACGACTGCGAATACGAATACGAATACGAATACGACTGCGAATAGTATTAGGAGTAGGATTAGGAATAGGAATGCGACTGCGAATACGAATACGAATACGACTGCGAATACAAATACGAATACGAATACGACTGCGAATAGTATTAGGAGTAGGATTAGGAATAGGAATGCGACTACGAATACGAATACGAATACGACTGCGAATACGAATATGAATACGAATACGAAAAGTAATAAGAGTAGAAATAGAGAAACAAATACAGTAACGAATACGAATACGAGGACGAATAAGGACGCAAATATGTTTAAGAATAAGAATACTGAACATAACCGTAACTAGTAAGGACACACACACAGTCAGGAAAACATGGGGTTTTCCTGGAGAAAACAAAACATTACCTAATCACTTGTATATCTTTTACATCTTTAACATCTTTCACATTAGAAACCAACATGCAGGGAAGCATGGGGCTTTCCTGAGTAATACTTACATAACTAGAAAGAGTAGCAAACCGAATAACATTACATGTTTCACAACTAGTAACGCACAATTAGGAAAGTATGGGACTTTCCTGAGTTCATAGTTAAACATAACCAGAATCGTGTAACCTAATAATCAATTAACTTTCTCTTTTAAGAAAATATGGGATTTTCTTGGATAACAACTTTTCGATAAACAAAAGGAAACTCGTACATTTTCACAAAACAAACATCTTATGAACTCACCAGCTTTATGCTGATTTTCAAACTGCTTGTATTCTCAGGTCCACATTAGACAGGTACCTAGAAAATCTTTTGGAGAAGACAGAGCGTACAGAAGACTCATCTTTATTTTTGTTCATATATACTATGTATTACGAATGTACAATTTTACTTTTGAACAAATGTAAACCTTGATATGTAATGTATGGTTGTTTACTTTGCTTACTATGTACATTGGATTTGATACTCAACTTGGAGTCAACCCCGGAGACGTTTCCGCCTTTGGTTTTCGGGGTGTGACAGATTGGTATCAGAGCCCTTGTTTATAGTGAATGGAGTATACCAAACCATACATGGTATAAAACTATAAACACTAAAGGGCCTAAATGCTCTGAACTAAAAGTATACCTCAAATATAAGTATTTTCAAAAGTATACAAGTATACCCGATAGTCGAAAATCCGTAACTACAAGTAGAACAAAACATAAGTAAATGGGTGTTGTACACTGCGGTTAAACCTGGGCAGTTATGTAGTCGTGTCTAGTATCAATATAGCCTGGCCAACTATATTCATGCAAGACACGGCCAACATGTGCTTGGGAGTGACTGTGGTACGCAGCATGCCTAAGACTTACCCAATATCCAAACAATGAGCCGTCGCTGCAGTGAATCATGAAATACTATGGGAGTATTTCTCGAGCCAAATCTGTTATAGGATTCCTCATCCTAGCGTTACTCCTTAATCATTTCTTTAGCGATAATTTATCTGTTTGATAAAACCTTCCTGCTTTATCGCTTAATAAAATTCTATGTCTACCATAAAGAGATATCCTTTGTATCATATCTCTTGATTCAACTTAGAGGGCTTATCATCCTCTCTTCCTGATCTTATTAGATCAAGATGCCTCCAAGAAAGAGACCCAGCTCGCAGAACAACAACAACCCTCCTCAAACACCACCTTCTCTTCAAATCGACCTGGCAACCCTTCAGTCAGTTTTAACTGCAGCATTTTCAGCAGCCATGTCGCAAACGAACCCCGGTAGTTCGGGAGGTGGTCCCCAACCTCAAAACCAGGAAAATTGCCAGGGACACCGAAAGGAATGTTCCTATAAAGACTTTATGCATGCGAAACCTACATTCTTCGATGGCACAGGAGGTGTCATTGCTCTAACTCGATGGTTAGAAAGAATCGAATCCATCTTCGAGATCTGTGCTTGTTCAGAATCCGACAAAGTGAAGTTTGCCGCTTGCACTCTCACCAATAAAGCCCTGACTTGGTGGAACAGCCGAGTCAAATCTCTAACTTTACCTGTAGCCAATGCTATGGGTTGGGAAGTTATGAAGGAACTTCTACACGCTGAGTATTGCCCTCGGGGTGAAATCCAGAAGCTGGAACATGAACTTTGGAATCTGAAGATGAAAGGTTCCGATATCGCTGCCTACACATCCAGATTTGATGACTTAGCACTTCTTTGTCCAGGGATGGTTACCCCTGAAAGTAAGAAGATTGAGAGGTTTATCTGGGGATTAACCCAGCCAACCAAAGGGAATGTCTTAGCTGCGAGGCCAGATACATACGATAGCGCCAAATGCCTAGCGCAAATCTTGATTGACCATAGTGAGGACGTAGAGGAAGCAGCCACCACTCCTGAGCCGACAGAAAGAAGTGGTGAGAAAAGAAAGTACTGGGAGGCAGGGGATAAATATCAGCCTTCCCAGGAGTACTCGAAGAGACAACAAATGATGACAGTCCACGCTGCCACTACCCCTGCTGTTGTAACCGTCATCGGTTCCTCGGCTCGAGCACCTATTACCGGATATGCTGGTGTTCTCCCGTGGTGTAACCAGTGCAGTTACCACCACTATATCCCCGGTCCTTGTCGTATAAAACTTTGCAAAAATTATGGCCAAGAGGGTCACCTTGCGCGGAATTGTAGAACACCCTCAAATCAAGCTCCTGGAGCGGGCGTTAATCAGGTCTGTTATGGTTGCGGAAAGATCGGGCATTATAAGAAAAACTGCCCCAATGCAACCACAACTGGCAACCCTGGAAGAGTCCTAGCTATAGGACAAGGTGAGACATCCACCGATCCCACAGTTGCCCCAGGTATATTCCTTTTCAACGATCATTTCGCTTACAGTTCTTTTTCAACTCTAACCTAGAAAGATAAACTGTTATCTATTCATTCGAATCTCTCCATAAACGTAAAACTTTTCGAAATCCTCATTAGGATCGATCCCGTAACATACAAACTTCGATTAACCTCGAAACCTAGAGACATTCCTATGGTACTTCACGTCTCGGTCTTTTAATACCCACCCGACGAAACCTAGACGCTTCCCGAAAGTGAGGGTTCACTGGAACGTCTAGTAGAGACTCGATTCCACGTGGAAGCGTGAAGATCCGAAGCAGTAAACTCGTACTCGATTCTCTTTTCAACTTGCAATTTGAGTCCAAATCTTTGAATTTCGGGACGAAATTCCCTCTAACGGGGGGATAATGTAACAACCCGAAATTGTCCGTCGCCAAAACCCGTTTTACCCGAAAGGTCGCCGTTAACGGATTCGTTCCGTTTTCTCTTTGGACTTAGTTAACTAAAAATTATATGTTTATTATCATTCATTGAGGGTCCAAATCACTCAGGAACTTATGTTATTAGCCCAAAATCATTATTTCATAAGTTTTAAAAATGTTCCCGTCGGGTGACGGAAACTCAATCGGGTGCGACCAAAAACCGCGTTTAGCGCCGGTATCGGGTAGAATTCCACCGCGTCCAAGTTTTAGGAACTATATAAACGTGTTTAACCCATCATTTGAAGCTTTTTCCTTCTCTCTCTACTCTCTCTCTAACCTCTCTCCTAAATCCAAAGATTAAGGGTCCAAAACTCAATTTTAAGGCTTCAAATCCTAAAGGTACCTTCCTAGCCTTAATCTATAGCATGTTTGGCTTCCAAATTCGACATTTAATCATGAAATAGGACATCATATGTGAGTTTACGGCCCAGGAGGTTGCCTAGGCCGTAAACACCATTTTGAAGGGTTTTTTAGCCCTTAAACTCCTTCCTAAGCTCATTTGGACTTTAGATATGGCCAAGGGACTTCAAGATATGGACTTAGAACATTTAAAACTATGATTTTGAGGACTTTGAAGGAGTTTACGGCCAAGGCATAAGCTTGGGCCGTAAACTCATGTTAATGGGGTTTTTCATGCCCTTAAACCCTTCCAAATCACTTCTATGGCTTAGATATGAATTATAGGACCTTGGTTTTAGCATTTGGACACTTGAAACACGAATTTTGGGGGATTTAGATGAGTTTACGGCCAAGGTGAGTGCTTGGGCCGTAAACTCCCCAAAACTTGACATAAATCCAATTCTAAGGTGTTAGAAAGCCATCCAACACCACCAAAAGCCTTGGAATAAATCAAGGGATCAACCAAAAATACTTTAAGGGCCTAAAACACATCATTCATGGGATTTCTAAGAGTTTACGGCCAAGGCTTGTTCTTGGGCCGTAAACTCCAAAATCTTTGGTGTTAGAATGCAAACTAAACACCCCTAAGGCTCCTAGATGAATTTTAGAAGTCCTTTCATACAAGTTTTAGACCTTGAAACACCTTGGAGCACCATATATTAGAGTTTACGGCCATGAAGGGGGTTTCATGGGCCGTAAACTCCATAAATCCCTCATATGTCCCATACAAACTCATTTCTAGGCTTGTGGAAATTTTTAGAATCACATGTGATTGATTTTAACACCCTAAAAACACTAAATCTTGGAGAATTGAGAGTTTACGGCCAAAGACCCCATGCCTAGGCCGTAAACTCCCTTATGTATTATACATGATGTTTTTAATTCAATCCAAGCCTTAAGAAAAATTAATCCAAGCATTTCCAAGTGTCCATATCCCTTTATGACCCAAATTTGCACCATAAAACACCCTACCATGAGTTTACGGCCGTAAACTCATGGGGAATGGGTGTTTTGGACCAAAAACTCTTGTATAAGTTTATTCATGGGGAGTAAACTCAAGTCCCAAGTCCCTCGCTTCAATTCCCGTCCTTAAACGCCACCCGGGTCCCTCCAAACACTTGTATCGGAGTGTTATCGTGACTTGAAGCAATTGTCCCTATCCAACAATCAATCTAAGTCCTAATTAGATACAAATGTGTATCTTTACATTATACTTAGGAACCTCGCGTGTTTACAAGCCCCGGACCAACACTTAGCATCCGAATTCGCCACATTTCTCGTCCGGTGAGTTCATACCCCTACCCTTTTTCAACTGTTTTCACTGTTTTCAGGGGGGAATACAAGCAAAAGTACAAGGAAATCTTGTACTCAACTCATTGTTTTCAGTTTAATCATTTTCATTCCGTATGTTCTAATATCAATAACTGTGTTTATCAAATAGTTCGAATTACGAATTTAGCTTTCAAACGAATCATAGATATCTCGATGAAATGCTCTAATCTAAACTATGTTTCATAATCTAAGAATAACTTATACTAATTTCCAATTATAACTAATTACGAATACGAATACGAAGCTATAACTAGGATTAGAACGAATACGAAACTATAATTAGGAACAGAACGAATACGAATACGACTGCGAATACGAATACGAATACGAATACGACTGCGAATAGTATTAGGAGTAGGATTAGGAATAGGAATGCGACTGCGAATACAAATACGAATACGACTGCGAATAGTATTAGGAGTAGGATTAGGAATAGGAATGCGACTACGAATACGAATACGAATACGACTGCGAATACGAATATGAATACGAATACGAAAAGTAATAAGAGTAGAAATAGAGAAACAAATACAGTAACGAATACGAATACGAGGACGAATAAGTACGCAAATATGTTTAAGAATAAGAATACTGAACATAACCATAACCAGTAAGGACACACACACAGTCAGGAAAACATGGGGTTTTCCTGGAGAAAACAAAACATTACCTAATCACTTGTATATCTTTTACATCTTTAACATCTTTCACATTAGAAACCAACATGCAGGGAAGCATGGGGCTTTCCTGAGTAATACTTACATAACTAGAAAGAGTAGCAAACCGAATAACATTACATGTTTCACAACTAGTAACGTACAATTAGGAAAGTATGGGACTTTCCTGAGTTCATAGTTAAACATAACTAGAATCGTGTAACCTAATAATCAATTAACTTTCTCTTTTAAGAAAATATGGGATTTTCTTGGATAACAACTTTTCGATAAACAAAAGGAAACTCGTACATTTTCACAAAACAAACATCTTATGAAGTTATGCTGATTTTCAAACTGCTTGTATTCTCAGGTCCACATTAGACAGGTACCTAGCAAATCTTTTGGAGAAGACAGAGCGTACAGAAGACTCGTCTTTATTTTTGTTCATATATACTATGTATTACGAATGTACAATTTTACTTTTGAACAAATGTAAACCTTGATATGTAATGTATGGTTGTTTACTTTGCTTACTATGTACATTGGATTTGATACTCAACTTGGAGTCAACCCCGGAGACGTTTCCGCCTTTGGTTTTCGGGGTGTGACAAACGGTAAAAAGACTAACGAAAACGAACGTCGGATTAAGAAGTTATTAATTTTTAATGGATTTTCCTATCCCGGTCTGTTAAAAATAATAATATTAAAATTAAAGTCAAAATTAGCCGACGAAGTCTAAATGAAAGTTGTAGAGCATGATTTTAGCTACGCGTGCATATAAAGAACGTCAAAAACGGAGCTCGTATGCGAAAGTTATGAATTTTAGAAGTTTTAGGTGCAAAATCCGAGGAATTTCGCATGCATGGCTCGGATTTGGCCACGTACGAGCCTCGCATGCATGACGCGTGTCAGATTGTAATACGACCGAAGGGAGGTCCAACCGAGATCAAGTGTGTGTCGCCTCCATGGAAGAATCCGAAGCAGCCACGTCTCGCCTTCGCATCTTCCGACGCACCTCCTACACCCCGCCCCCGTGTCTCGCCTCGCACCAACCATTTGTCCCTCTTGCGTCCGAGCCACGTCCTCCCTTCGTGACCGAGCCTCGCAGCTGCTACGTAGAGCATCCTGAGCCACGAAGACCTCGGCCTCGCACCCTATAAATAGGGGGGCTGCGAGATCTCCCGACTACTTTTGAAAATTTAACATTTTTCACCCCTAAACTTATATTTTGACTATTTTGACTTCCCCCGAAGCCCCGGTATCATTTTTAAAGCCCGGAATACGTCCCGAAGTGCCCGAAAACCCGGAAAATTTTATCTTTTCGGTTTTGAAGCTCCAACTCTCGTAGATCCCAGTTTCTCAATAAAACTCCCGGTTTTATCAGAAACGATCATTTTAAGGAACGAATTTCTACCCGATTATCATCAAATCAAGTGAGTGTATAGTCACTTTCATCTTACATATAGATATGAAGTATTTTCTATAAAATACGTGTTATGTGTAATTATATTGATTGTTTATTTGAGATAATTGTTGAATACAATGTTTTATACAAGTTATAAACTGTATATGTATTTTATCTACAAATATGTTGGGTAGAACATGGGTAGACAAAATAGTTGATGTGTGTTAAAATGATGAGAGACCTCGATGTTGTTGTTGTTCCAGTCATCTAGCGGAGTATGGATGACGACCACGGACTCTTCTAGACAGTCCAGTGGAACGCTGGCATGCTCGCAACTTGTAGGTGTTGTGAACGATGTGTTCACCGATGTACTCCATCCCCCTCATGGTTGCCTTTAGGACATTTATTGTTGAGGAACCCCCTTAGCAGTAGTGTCCATCCCGATGATCAAATCCTTAGACTAGGTCCCTTGTATAGGTGTTTAGGGACATAAAGTGAGGATAACGGGAATGGGTAATCAAGGTTATTGTTGGTTTGATGAAATTAATAAATTTATTGTTGATCGATGAAATTAATAAATTTATTGTTGATCGATGAAATTAATAAATTTATTATTATTTGTGGGTTGAAAACCCTATATGCTCACCAGGCTCCCAAGCATGACCCACTCAGTTTTATGTATTACAGGTAGTGGACTCAAAGCATAATTATGATGATGATGAAAGACTTTTGGATTATGGGCCATTAGTTGTAAATAACTGTTGTAAGGCTTATAATGTACTGTTTATACTTATGTACTGTATCGAACATGACATCCCGAGTCTTTTAATGAAATACATTTCTAAGGAGATGCTTTTGATAAATCTTTACCATATTATTGTTTTGGGACGAATTCCGCAATTCTTTTATTAAAAGGTTACTCTGATTTTGAAATAAAGTATAAACAAAACCGGTGTTTTCTGGTTGTGAAATTGGGGATGTCACAATTATTTATGTGTGTTTGTTGATATTTTTATAAGTATACCGAGCTTTGCTCGATACCGGGCAGGGCCCAATGCTGGACTCTGTCCGATGTCGGGCGGGGCCCGATGATGGACACTATCTGATGTCGAGCAGGGCCCGATGAAGCAGGCGGGGGCCATGATATGTTATTATGTGATTATGCGTATGGTATGTGGTAGTTTGGGGAGACTCACTAAGCTTCATGCTTACAGTTTTCAGTTTTGGTTTCAGGTACTTCTAGTAGTAAAGGGAAGAGCTCGGGATGCCTGCATTGCACACACCATGATGTTTTTAACCTGGGATGTTTACTTTGATATATTTGACAAATTTTTTGATATGAGATACTATTATTTATGTTTTGATGAGATGATTTTCATAACTATGGTTTTATTTAATAATTAAAAATAATTTTTTTGGTTGTTACAATTAGTGGTTTTGATTAATTTAGTTTATAATATATCTAATGAGGGTATATAGAGGATTAATTTGAAGTGTGTGAATGAATTGAGTATTTGAAACTTGTGTTACACCTAATTGAGTATTATGGAGATATAATGTAGTGTTATTGATTTTGAATAACTCATAACACTTAAGAATGGTGCTTTTAACTAGGTTTTGGTGAAGCAAGAGTTGGGACGGGATCTCATGGTATAGGGACAAGTTCTCCTCAACCTAATCAATGTGAGTAGTTTAACTTTAAAAAGTACTACGAATTGTGTTATATGATTTGGAGTTATAGCGTTATGTTATGTTGTTAGAAAATGTTTTTTTTAGATATTAATATGAGCATTACAGTAAGACTTATAGAAAGTATAGTTCTATTATTTTGAGAGTAGACCGACAGAAGAGTATTGTATTAGTATTGTATTGGTGGAGTAGTATATGAGTCTCCATGATAAATTCTTTCAAAACATCATAAGCCTCCTAATCAATTATAGGTTGGTATCATGATAAATAATATAAAAGTTTGAAAATAGCAAATGTGATTCTATGCTAAGCGTTATAAATAAACTATTCACTAAGCTTATGCTTATTTTATGAGTATGGTTTGTGTTAAGCATGAAATGTTAACCAAGGCAAAGAAAATGCAGCAATGGAAAAGTAATAGTTTGCTTATATACGACTATTATCTTTTGTATAAAACTTTGTGACATAGATCTTGGGTGTGGCTTTAGAATGTATTGTGTAGATTACTTATGTTTGTAATGCCTTAACAAAATCCAAAGTTTTGATGTATGATATTTGGAAAAAGTTTGTGTACTTCGTGAATAATGTGTGATAAGAAATCTGGTTTTTACAATAGGATATCATATTTATCAAATACTCTAAACATCGGTTGCCTTTAAATGTCTGATACTAGCCAAGGAATCCTCTAGATGTGTAGTCCAACAGTTGCTCAAACGATTCATCATGTAAGGTGATCGTTTGAATTAGGATTTGTAAGAGTTAGTGTGGATGAGCATGTAAGGGTAGAAGGTATTATAGATTTCTACATTGGATTAATTATTTATATTGTCTAGTATATTTCTTTTGTAGGATTATCATATATGATTATTTATCATTAAAAATATTAGTCATGAAAATCCTAGGTGCCTTGCCACGATCACAAATAGTGTTATTATGGTTGTTGGGAACCAAATAAGATGCGATATGTGAAATAAGAGACAAAAATATAATACTTTGTAACCTACATTGGATATTAATTATGACATCTTTAGTATTTTAATATTTTGAAACAACAATTGTTATTCAAAATGTTTTATTTAAACTAAGATTTTTCATAAGACAACATGGATATTAAAGTGTAAAAAAAAAAAGTTTTATTTGGTTTTGAAAACTAAGATCTTTCACAAGACAAGATGGATTTTAAAGTGTAAAAAAAAGTTTTATTTGGTTTTGAAAAATAAGAGATGTTTAGTATTAGTTAAAACAAACAAGAAATTTTGAAAATTTTTAAACTTAAATTTAGAAAATAAATGTTAATGGTGAAGTGTCGACACCATACTTTATACTTTAGGATAAATACATAAATTATATAGACGAACAACATAATTTGATGCCCAAAAACCACATTATATTTATTTCAAATTCATTTTACACATGATGGGAGCATGTTGAATTTATGGATTCAAGATCAATTGTTGAATCCTCAATACTTATAGAGCAATTTTTATCTTAGGAAATACAATTCACATACCTAAATGTACACTATCTTCAGGTTTCATTTCTCTATATATCAACAAATATGTTTTCTGATTTGAGACTCATTTTGTTCAAAAATATATGAAATTTCAATTTTAGTGTGTCCTATTTCCTTAAATTTTAGTGTCCACCTCATCCCTTCTTATCCCACATCCACCCCCACTCACCCTCACCTTCACCTTCAATCCACCGCTACCCACCCATAACTTGGGTTTACAAAATCCAATCAAAACTATTATTTTGTAATTATCCATTTTCTAGTTTACTGTTAGCTCGTTAATTTTAATCATTCGTTCAAAAAAAAAAAAACACCCTATAAATATGTTACCAAAGAAATTGTATTTATTTGGGATATATTTCTCATCTTGGTTTTTCCTGACATAATAAAATTTTAAAACATATATGTCCTTAGAGATTCACAAAGGCCCAACTCGATGTCAAATTTTTTAGTGTCGCAACTTATGGTTATTTTTATAATTGAACACAAAGAAGATATTAAATCACATTAAAGTTGATGGGACAACCTTTTTAAAGATCTCCATACCTTGACAAGATGCATAAATATATAAAAATGTCATTAGCAAAGTACAATCAACACAATTTCAAGCACATAAACTATGAACATAAAACCCACCTAATCAGCCAAAAGTCCACAATGATATCTCATCATATACCCTACTAAAAAACCAAATTACCAAATCATCCACAAACATATAATTGTCATCACCAAGTAGCAACGCAACCAAATAAAAAAAAATATGATCTTCAAAGAAAGTAAAATCAAAGTTAGAAGAAACAATACCTACTACACCAATGCAATGCTACTCTCGCCACCTGGCGGCTTGCGAACGCCACCTAGATAGTCTCTAGATTCCGCTTTCCCATCAGCAAATATATCACTCCCACTCATCTCCCTAAGCTTAGCTGAACTCAATGACTTTTCATTACTTGCTGGAGCTTCATCTCCTTTGAAAATATTGTTTCCAGAAAGTTCTGTAAACTTTTGGGATGGAATCTTCTTTGCTGTTTTCACCATGGAATCTTCAGGGTTTGGGGCAGATTCACCGATGCTTATGGTTTCTCTTAGGGCAAGTGCTCGGGCAGCTAACGGGCGGGGTTGGATTTCAGGTGGTGGTGCGAATATGTTATGGCCACTGAGTTCTTTGTTTTTTGCATCTGAGATTTGTTTTTTCAATCTTGCTTCTGATTCACTGTCTAGTGTTCCTGTTAGTTCACGCTGTTTGGCTTCAGAAAGAGCTTTTTTTGGAGACACTGAATCTTCTTCTCCGAATGATATGTGGCTGATTCCAGCAACTGTTTGCTGTTTAAAACAAAAAAATAAAAAAAATGTAAGAGTCTGATTTTTGAGGGGTTGAGAGTGTAAACTGTAAAAAAGTGAAATGGTTTTTACCTGATACATTCGTAATCCAGTTTTATTAGTTGGAGTTGGGTTTGATGGATCTGTTTCTTCAATGTTGTGCTCTCCACCAGCTGCAAATATGCCACTTCCTGTTATCTCCTTCAACTTGTATCCTGAAACAGGTTTCCTGTAATGAAAATGAGAAATGGAATTTAGTAAACCTTTAAGATGAAAAAGCTTATGAAGTTGTTAATGGAGAGAAAATATTTGGACAGTGTAATTGTCAAAGATCCTTTCACATCCAATCAATCAATTCATGTAGAAGAAGTTAAAAAGGCAAAATCACGAGTTATCTTAGAATTTTAAATTTCAAATCTTGCATTAAATATGGTGTTTGGGTTTCCATTTCGATCTGACATGGTATCCAATAATAGAAGCATTAGAATTAAAAAATTACAGAGATTCGTTGTTGAAAGTTTGAAGGTGTAACAGTGAGACAAATTAAGATCTGCTGTGAATTCTTCGGTTGCAGATCTTAGCAAGGGGATTACGAGAATATGTGATATGGATCATAAGAGATAAATAACCTAATGATTTACAGAAATAAGTATCGTTGAAATCGTTGAGAATTTGTTTGACAATTTTCGTTTACTGCAGCAAAATTTATAAATAAACAAGGCTTTTTTCAAATAAAAATGATTTGAAACAGGAACAAATAGATCTCGTACCTTTTGTTCAAACTCTCGACTTCTTCATCTGTAACCTGACCTCCAAACACAACCTTACTGATCCCATCTGAAGGCTGTAGTTCATTTAATCAGATTTTTTTTTCCAAAACAAACTTAGAAAACATATAATCGTGAAACGGACACATTTATACAGTAATTTGTGTATACCTGATGAGACCGAGCGGAGGAGCGGGCAGCTGAGGCAGCGGAGCCGGTAGCCGGTGAATCAGCGGCGGGATTTTCCGACCAGGTTAACAGATCTGCCGTTGAAGTATGAGGTTTTCTCACCGGCGTGTTCCTCTCCATTTCCCTTTGCCTAATTCGAGATTGTTCTACACGGTTCTTCCTGTTTCTCCAACAAATGCACTTCAAAAACACCAAAAAGTGAAAGATCCGATTCTTCAATGCGACGTCGTGGTGCTATATACACAATATGATATATCTATATGTGTGTGTGTGTGTTTTGGAACTTGAAAGCTACGATTACAAAGTAGCAGTGGTGGCCAAGTGAGCTGCCCTGTTCTTTAAAACCCGTTCGAGTGGATTCGAAGTCTCTCTCTCTCTCTTTCTCTCTCTAAAACAAACTTTCCATCTCATACCCTATCTCTAATTAAGAAGTCAAAATTGTATCCTTTTGATCCCTCAAGTTTCCATTATTTTATTTCCAGTACCTGAATATTATTCACACCTATGTAGAAAAGAGAGAACGATATATTCATATCTAACATTAAGAAAGCCGTTTTCTACTTTTCTACCATGTTGAATAGTAATTAGTAAGCTTTTAATATGCTATAAAAATTTATCAATTTATTTATGTATTTATAAATTGGTTAAATATTCGTTTTATTGTATATGTTAGTAAGAAATTAAGAACAAACATGGTTTTATAAATTGTTAAGAATTTAATAATCACTCATATATATGAATTGATCAAAACTTATAATTTGCATTCATATTTTATTAACATTTTTATAAATGTATGTAATTATTATGGGGGTTTTTGGATAGGAAAAAAAAAGATGCTTATTGTTTATTGTTTATTTTCATCACAATAAGCTAAGTTTAAATGTTTGGATAAAATCCTTAAAAATCAGCTTATTGTGTTAGAAATAAACTAAATAAACTAATTTTAATAAGCATCTCCCCTTTTGTTTATTGTTTATCGATTATTCTCACTACAAATAAACTAATAATCAATAAGCTAATAAGCTAATCCAAACACCCTCATAATGATAAAGGAGTAATTATAAGTTATAACTCGAAACTTTACATAAAATAAACAGCATAATTCATGTGTGATATCTTATGAAGATTGTGTAAAATATTCGCTGATTGTTGGTTTGTTAACTTAGTGGCTTAATTTATACCATGATTTTGTAGGATTTTTCTTGAAGTGTATAGAAAATGTGACACGGAATGAAACTTGGGGGCATTTATTTAAAGTGTAGAACTTTAATGGATCATAAATGAAATTACTAAATTATCTAGTTTTGTTTCATATATATGAAGAACTAAATTTGAATTTTGTTCCGCCTCTAATGGGGCTTACGGGGGAAGCATGTGCATCTCATTGGAGTGGCACGTGCCTGTGCCAGATTTGTGTGCCCACCAGCAATGTAAAATAAAATATTAAATTTTATATTTCTTATAGTGCCCTTAAAGTTAATTTCTCAATTATTTATAAATATATTCGTAGTTAATTGTCTTCAAATATTAAGTCGCAAATAAATCAAAATTTTAAGGTAATTCAAGATTATATTTGGGCTTACTGTAAGACTTTATTTTGTTTGACAAGAAAAAAAAATAGTATGAAATATAACGAGTCAAAATTTTAAGATTATTGCTATAATTATATTTATGGTTTTACAATGAGTGCATGTTCGGTGGTATCACTCACTTGAAGGGATTGAAATTCACCTAAAAAGAAACGGTCAATCGCATATAATGCCCAAGTGAATGGGGATTTGAAAAAGAAACTTAGTGTAGATGGAGAGTGGGGATTGATGGATCTTATGCATGACATGGAGGTAGGTATTTACAATTGATGAAAGAGTAAAATTAATTACTCGGTACTTGTTCGGCCGACTACCGACTAGCTAGTACTCGGGTTCAGTAATTCATGTAGAAATATTTTTTAGGGAAAATATATATATCAAAATCATAAGTTAAAATAAAAAGTTGATTGAAATATATAACAACATTAGATACATAAAAAAAAAATTAAAAAAAAAAAAAAAAAAAAAAAAAAAAAAAAAACGCATAATAATCTCAATTTTGTGAATAATTGTTGAAAATTTAATATATATATATATATATATATATATATATATATATATATATATATTATATATGTGTTAAATAATAAATCATTAAGTATGTTATACATATTAATCACCGAGTTTTATAATACCGTTCAGTTCAGTAAAGGGTCGATCGGGGAATACTCGGGATTCTACAACTCGCATCGGTAAGAGACCAAGTAGCGAGTACTCAGAGTAGTAATCGGATAACTCAGCGAGTTTTACAACATTGTGAAAGAGACGATGTGGTGGGCTATGACATGTCCTATATATCGATGGTGTTTTTAAGACAATTTTTATCATTCACTGTAAATACATACGTCCATGTCAAAGGCCAGAGATACACGACATTCAAACCATGTTCTTTGTATGGGCCTTAACGAAGTATCTTGCATAATTGAACTCATGTACTTATATAATGAGTCTCATAAAAGGGATGGCATCTCCATTAACCATATATATAAATATTCTAATTTGGTAACCTAACGTAAAAAAATCAAACCAAAATTAAATCTTAGTCTTATGGTTTTAATTTATTCTTTTAAAATTGAAGATTTTCATTAAAATAATAAGATGCTAGACTAAAAAGAAACATATAACAAAGTCGTATAATTTTAATCAAAAAAATACATTTAAAAAATACCCAAAATATAATATATTTCTAAGCATTTACCCTAACATGAATTTGAAAAAAAAAAACAAAAGAAATTGAAATTAAAACACACTCTAACTATACTTCCATACAAGGTTGTAAAAGTCGTTAGACGGTAGTTGAGTAGTCGACCAAGATTAAGGAACTAATCGGTTTAGACAGGGATTAATCGACGCCTAGACGAAGACCCTTAATTGTGATAGAAATTATTTTTAGAAAATTAAATATTTCCTATATTCTAACAAAATAAATAAATAACCATAAAACTTTGATATATTCAGTCGTCTAAAAATAATCATAATTTGATCACCCAATATTATAAATTTGACTAGTTAGGGATTTTTTTTTGTAAATTTCAACCGTTTGATTTTTTTATCGGTTTTGACCACCTAGAACCTGCCTGCAATTGTCCAGGACCCACTCCGCCTAACTCGACCGACTAGCATTAATGGTAGACAGTAAGATGGCGATTAACGTCTAAGCAGCGCATAGGTGGCTGCCTAGACCGATTTTTACAACATTGTATCCATGTAATTATTTTTTAGATGTAGTAACATTTTATGTTCTTTCTTAGATATATACTTTCATGTTCCAGGATCTAGAATATAAAAAGGCTCGGAAACTAATATTGCACCATGTTAAATTGAACAATAAGATAGAAATTAGAAATAAGGACTTAATAAGATAAAAGTAGTTTTGATTTTGGTTTTAATATAATTTAACTCGTTTTTGGACTAATTGAAGTGTAATTTAATGTTAAAAACTATACGGATCGATAACCAAACTAGGAATTTGTTGGTTTCGAAAGTTTGACTAGACTAATACACACCTTCGCTATACATGGTCTAAAACACAACGCGAAGGTATGACTACACGACCTTCTTTACTCATTCTCCCTTAATTGTACTATTTTCTTGTCTACAACATTCAGAGAATTATACAGTATCATTGATGATTCTCCAACAAAATTTGTAGCAATAATTCAATATAAAACCTACCCGAATTGCCGACATGGACTCTTGTTATAGATTTATGTCACATTAGATGTTGCCAAAAGTTTTAACAAAGACATGTAAGTTAGTTACTTGTCAACATTTGTCACCACTTCAAAATATTTCATTTTCTTTCGTTCGATATGTAAGTGACACTTGGTCATATAAGGTAAGGACACAATAGTAAAAGGGGAATTTATATTGTAACTTGTTTTCTATTTTCATATCACGTATAGTCTAAGGTCCCTTATATAAATATCGTATCTTTATATTATTTAAAACAATGTTATACAACTCAAACCCATTATCACTATCAAACATAGTATCGACTCAAACTTTATATGGTTGGGCGTCACGTCTGTAATTCCCGCCAACATATTTTTTCGGACATTTTTTTTCGATTGCGGCTTGTGAACCTTCAATTGATCATCAACCTCCAGCTTATTGTTGTCAATCACAATATGTATCTCCACTGCCGACTACTTTTCTACCTCATCGATCATCAACTTCTAACCTAATCATGTTGATATTATATCGACCGCCATTGTTGCTGACTTGCGGGCTCCTCTCTCGACGTGTTAGGGTGGTTTGAACTATAGAATCACTTTATTTATAATAAGCTATTTCATTACCAATATAGTTTTTATCACTTTGAGTTTTCATTTTCCCATCAAACCTCTATATATACCTGCCACAGCCTCCACTATCGTGATATCATCCCATAACACGAATGTGCCTTAACAAATGTCAACTATCGATTCAGTTTCAAACTGATGATTTATGGATCAAAGTACAAGCTATGATGTTGATTTTTTTTTTTGGATATGTGGTAAATTAGAAAAAGTATCCAATCATATAAACGAGAAGTCAAAACTATTTTGGGTCGATGATGAAGATTTGAAAAACTATTGGTGCCTCCACTTGTGAACCCAAATAACTTCAAATTATCTCTCCTAATGGTTGTAACTTCAATTACTTATGGGATACGTGAAACATTCAAAAAATATGGTCTAAAAATTTCGTTTTAAATCATTAATAAAAACTATAATTATCAACCATTTCCTTCATAAACAAAAATCATTATATCAAATCAGAGTATCATCTCAAAACATATTCTTTTTTATCAGAGTAAACATCTCAAGCTAATACTCCTTGGTGTGTGTCATGCATTCATCCCGAGCTCTTCCCTCCGCTACCGGAACTATCTTAAACCAAAACTGGAAGCTATAAGCACGAATCACATACTGCAAACATTGGGCCTAGCCCACTACATCCGGCCCCGCCCGGCATCGGACGAATCCGACATCAGGCCCCGCCTGGCATCGAGCCCCGCTCGGTATATAGATATGTTTCTACTAGGCCCTGCCCGCTACACACATACAACAATAACATATAAGCATGCTAATACATAACAAACAATCGTTATACTATAACTGCTAGTCTCAAGGCCCCACCTATCTTGGGCCCCACCCCTACTCTGCTACTAATGAGATATGGAACCCCGTCCACACTCAGCTAGTAATGAGATACGGGCCCCCGCCCACACTCATCTCCCTACCAGGCACATACAAGTATCAAAAAGACAACAAGTATAACTAAACATACACTACTGCCTCGGGTACCACCTGGCGTCGGACCAAAATTCGGAGCATAAAAATTGCATCACGCTAACCCTGACATCGAATCTAAATCCAGCATACACTAACATGCATAAATGGGCCGACATTAGTGCCTTAGACACGGTTCTACTAGAGAAAACTCACCTTGCAAAGCTGAATGTAGAATTTTGCAAATAACCCCTCGCTTCTAGCTGACAGATCCCCGAACTGCTGATCTTTCGATTCTCTGAGCTATCAAAACCCAAAATATCACTTAGTCCAAATCAATAATCCTCTTTAGGGTAAAATGACCATTTTACCCCTAGTCCAACTTGGTCCATATCAAAGGCTCAAAATCATAATATACAAAGGCCCAACACTAGATGGGTTTCCCAAACCCACTAGTGGCCCACTAATGGCCCAATTTGCTAAATTGGGTCCAATCCCTCTAATGGGCCTTACCCTAAGCCCAAACATCTTCTTGGACCACATTATCTGACTTCTGATGGCCCACTAAGGCCTAAAGAGCCAAAATCCCCCTGCATGGCCCAAACCGAGGCCTAAAATTCACAAGGCCCATATCTGATGAGTACGCTGGGCGTACTCCTATGTACGCTAAGCATACTAGCCAAATGGTGCGTATGTTGGGCATACCTGCATGTACGCTTAGCGTATTCCCCTGTTAAGTCATTTTTCCATTAAGTGCTTATACTCATATCTAGAAGCTACAATCATAGATCTAAGTCCTTTTCAACGTCTTAATCCATAAAGTCATTGACTTGGTGGCTTTGCATGCCCCAAACAAGTCCAAACTCCAAAAATGATATTCTACTTCCATGAAAGTGGTCTCAACTCTTGCACGTACCCATTAAAGACCACCAAGATGACAACTTTCTGACTTAGGGAGTCATTTAGCACCAAGGGTGGTGTCCCTTAGCCTGGAAATTGGATTTGGACCATAAAGCTTCAACCTTTGGATCCAATTGACTTCAAAAACAAACTACACTATATCTAAGCAATCTTAGGTAAAGTTTATAGCTTTATACATCCAAGTGATCTGAAATGGAACGTCAAACTCGGATCTACTGCTTCCCTTTTGATCCACCACCTTGCTATACTCTTCACTTGTTTGAAAATGGCTTCACAATCACAAAAATGCTCTCTAATGACCTCCAAAGCTCCAAGAACACTCAAGGGAGGGTTAGGGTTTCGTGGTGGCTGTTTAAAGATGAGAAGGAGGATGATAACTAGGGTGTTATGTTATTTATATAGTGACATGCCCTAAAAATAAGGGTTTAGGGTTTCTGAGAGTACGTTGGGTGTACTTCTCGTACGCTGGGCGTACTCCTCCCACACCCACAATCATTTACTCCACTACGCTGGGCGTACTCCCAGCTTATGTTGGGCCTACCCAACCAGACAAGTGCATGTTTCCCTTGCATGCATGGGACTTACTTGCCAAACATTTCCATTAGGGACCATTTATGCCAATAACTTCAAAGTTATATAACTCCTGCATTGTAAGTCTGTTTCTGACGAAATTTATATCCACAAAAAGGTGGCGAGAAGCCCTACGCTCCTAGCTGCATGCCTGAGTCTTAAAACCTTTCGAATAGAACCCGAGACCCATAAAAAACCGAATCGCCTATATCCTGGGCCTCTGAGATCACCACCAAAGTACTTTTCAAAATGGGGTGTTACAACTCTCCCCCAATTAAATTAGACTTCGTCCTCGAAGTCTGTAACGACCAACTACCCAACAACCTCTCACAGTGCTCCGATACGATGCATACTTTATTTGCCCAGTCCAATCCTCGAAGAACCGCTTCTATTTGTCTTTCGTTTGTTCTTTCTTGAGCAAAAAGCTAACCCTAGAGGGCATCCTCTGGAGAACCATCCAATCGCTATAACCCTTTAGTGCATTACTCTTACCCAATCGATATTCCTTTTGGTACTCCTCGAGTACTCATGATGAACATCCTAAGGGTTCACCCCTTCTTTTCCTACACGTTAACTGGCCTTCCCAAGGCAACTTTCCATAAACAACAACCTTCTCGATCTCTGTGTGGGATAGCCCTATGCTATACCAAATCTACAGTCACTCCCAGTGTTGTCTCTTCGCTACTACCCACTGAATGCTTCTTCTTATCGCTTCTCGGTGCTGAACACCCAACTCAGCGGATGGATCGGATAATCCTTTGAGTAAAAGATTCATCCCAGCAACAGTTAGACTCAGACGACAGTTGCGCAACATAATCAAATCCTTCCCTCTAAGATTATTTGATCCCGCTATGATGGGCGTAGCACCACTCGGTCATCTGGCTGCTCTACGTAAGGATTCTCCCATCCTTGTTCTTGTCTGGAGGTCCTGTTGTCTCTTATCCGCTTTGTGGATGAACCGAGACCACCCTAGTCCCAACTAATATGTCATCATCTTTGTTACCGAACTCCCACCGGTTACTGAACTCAAACTCCATCTCTCAATCGCTCCCAACGACTTCCGAAGGAAACTTCAGCTATCTAAAACTGCTATATCTACCTTGCCATTCTGGCTCTATAAGTCCTGGGGATCCTCGATCCCCTACCTTGACCCTACGATCTCTAACAAGTCCATCCTACGATGTTATAAGTACACTGGCCTCACCCATAGGTCTCATCCAACTATATCCCGGAAAGGCCTCCCCCACATGTCTCACCTATCTAGGGTTATGCAGGTAGAACTCCATCGAGTTATGTCTGTTTATCGTTCCTTGATCATGATCTCGCTCGCTCGGTGACATGGGCCTCGCCCACACTCTGTTGACTAGGTGATACGGGCCTCGCCCACGCTCTGCTGACTAGGAGATACGAGGTCTCGCCCACACTCCCCTAACTGGTTGCTAACGAATGTTACGACTCACCAACAGTCCTACAACACTTCTTGCACTGTCTCGCTACTAGCGAATGCTACGGTCCTTCCGTCGTCTTAAAATACATCCCATACTGTGTAACTGCTGGTGAATGTTATGGCTATCCTATAGTCTTACATCCTGACTAAACTCGCACCCTAACGAGGAGATCTCCAACCTGGTTCCCAACCAGTTATCAACTACCGTGAATACACAAACTCAATGTTGGGAAGTTTCCCAAACTCCAAACTCACATGCTCCTCTATTCACACAACCACTTGAGTTTCTTTCCTTCCCAACAAAGTTGCGAACCCATCCCAGTTTTGCACTTACTCCCGCTCCTAGCCACTGGGATGGTTCTCCCCTACTTTGATTCAACTAGATTACTCATAGCTCCCAGCTTGGAAAGGATTCTTAATACTTATCTTCATCTAATGGTTGATCTTCTGACAACACATACATACTATTGCTAATGCTCCCAAACTAACCAATACCAAATTTGAACCACCCTGGAAAAATAACAGAACACCACTCGAACCCCACTCATACTTGCTATAGTGACTGCATCTTGGGAACCTACTCTAAATAGAAACATCTTCGAACTATTATTCTAACATCCAAAGTATGTAGATGGCATATAACTTAATCATAAGCAGGTAGTATATTACTCTAAAATACACTTACTAACATCGATGAAGTACCATAAAAATAAATCATAAATAAAAGCTTATAGAAAAGGGAAAGATACGCACCTGCCAAATCAGGAGCTCCTCAAGTCTCCTCTGTAACCAGCTGGAATGCCCTGCTCCTCACCGCGAATGCCTCCGCCCGGCCCTGACGGCCTTCGGTGATCCTCAAAGTCGCGGGGGCAGGTTCTATCACTTGTCCCACAGTAACCAAACTCGGACATTGGGCCTTCTTATGGCCCTACTAACTGCAATGGAAATAGATCAGGTATGATCCCTGGGTGGTGGTAGCAGTACAATCCCTGCTATAATTACCGATCTATCCGCACCTAAAACAGCCAGAATTGTCACCACTACCACTCCTACATGCACCCTCGTGCGTCCTGCCGCACTTCCCACAACGGCTACGGTCCTGATGACCTATCGATCTAGAATCTGACGTCTTGGGCCTCTTTCCCGATCCCGTGGATGTTTGCACCTTGACTGGCTTCCTCTTCCTGTCTGCCTCAAAGTCAGTCTCCTTCTCCCTGACTCGAGCGATCATATCCTCCAACGTCTTGTAGCTGGACCGGCTCACAAACTGCCTGATGTCGCTCCTCAACATCTCATGGTACCGAGCCTTCTTCATCTCCTCATCTGCCATATACTACAGAACCAGGAGGGCTCTATCTCTGAACTTGGCGGTGATCTCCGTCGCTGTCTCAGTAGTCTGCTGGAGGTCCTGGAACTCCCGTGATAACTGTTGCACCTCAATACTTGGTGCAAACTCAACCCTGAAACTAGCCGAGAAGTTAGTCCATGTCATTGCGTTTAACGCGACATCAAATTCAATAGCATATCCAACCTCCTCCCACCAATCATGCACTCTATCCTTCAGGAGACAGGAGGCGAGTCAGACCATGTCCCCCTCGGGACACTGGCTAGTGCGAAAAGCGTTGGCGACATCTGCCAACCATCTACTGCTAGCAATGGGGTCCCTGGACCTATGGTAATCTAGAGCTCCACAAGCTCTGATATCTTGGAATGTCAATGTAAGCCCTTCCATCATGGCCACCATCTCAGCATGAAAGGCTCCCAGTCTCTCATCCAAAATCTCCAATATACCCTCCTTGACCATACCAAAGATCACGGGAGTCTGGTCTAGAATACTGTGCGTAATCTCAGCTGATATAAACTCTCCCATCTACTCCCTGAGCTGCTCGCCTCCTGAACCCGATCTTGATCCCTCGCCGACGCCTGAACCACCCACTGGTCTCTCACATAACGTCACAATTCTGCAACATAACATAACTATCATCAGAATACTCATAACTACTGAGGGATCACACATGCACTACAAGCTCCCCGATTTTGTCTTAGCCCTTCTCGGATTGAGTACGGATCCTATGCTTTCAGTAGTACGGGCCCATACTACCTTCCATATCTATCCGTACTTTCCTCGAGAATTGCCTTGAATCCACCAAGTCCCTTACTACTACTACTGCTCCCAACACCACTCGCATCCTAGGCTTGCCCTAGGGTAACCTCCAACCCGAACCAGTCCTTAGCTACTAAAGGTATCTTCATGATGACAATTAGCCACTACATGAATACCATCACATGTGACGAGGCTTAGATAATCCTTTGAGTAAAGGACTCGTCCTTACCACGGTTAGACTCAAACGAGAGTTGAGCAATAGGGCCAAATCCAGCACTCTGAGATTACTCAACCCTGATCACATGTGACTTAACGTATTCACCTAATTGCTAACTCCTATCACTCAAAGTCCCACAAAGCACAAAACAAGTAGCATTCAGAAAAAAGGAAAATCTAACCACATAATCCAATCATACTGTTCCATCCCCTGCTCAGGAATCTGTACTAGCATGCAACTCATAAAGCTCATACACATAACAGGCACATAAGGCATCCTTCCTAGATCCTTATTCCTAATCTAGCATGTAGTTCTCATAATCATACCATATCTAAGCAAACATGTATGGGTAATTTGGGAGAACTTACATGAACTCGGCTAATTGCATGCACCACACCCTTTTTCTCTTTTTTTTCAAAGTTCTTTTCTCTTTTCTCAAAGTTCTTTTATAAAAATGATTTTCCTTTGAAAATTCTCATACCAAGTCCTCAGTTTGAGTTCAGACACACCTGAGAGTGTACCCGAATCCCTCAAACCAAGGCTTTGATACCAACTTGAAACAATCCAAAAATATGGTCCGAAAATTTCGTTTTAAATCATTAAAAAAAACCATAATTATCAACCATTTCCTTCGTAAACAAAAATCATTATATCAAATTAGATTATCATCTCAAAACATATTCTTTTTATCAGAGTAAACATCCAAGGCTAAAACTTCTTGGTGTGTGCCAAGCAGTCATCCCGAGCTCTTCCCTCCGCTATCAGAAGTACTTGAAACCAAAACTAAAAGTTGCAAGCACGGAGCTTAGTGAGTTCCCCAATCTACCACATACCATACACATAATCACATATTGCAAACATTGGGCCTAGCCCACTACATCGGGCCCCGACATCAGAGGAATCTGACTTCAGGTCCTGCCTGGCATCGAGCCCCGCTCGGTATACATATCTGTTTCTACTAGGCCCCAACTGTCTCCAGGCCCCACCCGCTACATACATACAACAATAACATATAATCATGCTAATACATAACAAACAATCGCTATACTATAATTGCTAGTCTTAAGGCCACGTCCCTACTCTACTACAAATGAGATATGGAACCCCATTCACACTCAGCTAGTGATGAGATACGGCCCCCACCCACACTCATCTCCCTACCAGGAACATACAAGCATCACAAAGACAATAAATATAACTAAACATACACTACTACCTCGGGTACCACCCGACGTCAGACCTAAATCCGGAACATATAAACTGCATCGAGTTAACCCCGGCATCGGATCTAAATCCGATATACACTAACATGCATAAACAGGCCGACATTGGTGCCTTAGACCTATTCCTACTTTAGAAAACTCACCTCGCAAAGTTGGTTGTAGAATTCTACTAATAACCCCTTGCTGCTAGCTGGCAGATCCCCGAACTGTTGATCTTTCGACTCCCCGAGCTATCAAAAACCAAAATATCACTTAGTCCAAATCAATAATCCTCCCCATTTTACCCATAGTCCAACTTGGTCCATATCTAAGGCTCAAAAACATAATATACAAAGGCCCAACACTGGATGGGCTTCCCAAACCCACTAATGGCCCAATTTGCTAAATTGGGACCAATCCCTCTAATGGGCCTTACCCTAAGCCCAAACATCTTCTTAGCCCACATTATCTGACTTTTGATGGCCCACTAAGGCCCAAAGAACCAAAATCCCCCTGCATGGCCCAAACCGAGGCCCAAAATTCACAAGGCCCATATCTGATGAGTATGTTGGGCGTACTCCTATGTACGCTAAGCATACTAGCCAAATGGTGCGTATGATGGGCGTACCCGCATGTACACCCAGGGTACTCCCCTGTTAAGTCATTTTTCCATTAAGTTCTTAATACTTAGATCTAGAAGCTACAATCATAGATCCAAGTCCTTTTCAACGCCTTAATCCATAAACTCACTGACTTAGCAGCTTTGCATGCTCCAAACAAGTCCAAACTCCAAAAATGATGTTGTACTTCCATGAAAGTGGTCTCAACTCTTGCATGAACCCATTAATGACCAACAAGATGACAACTTTCTGACCTAGGGAGTTATTTAGCACCAAGGGTGGCGACCCTTAGCCTGGAAATCGGATTTGGACTATAAAGCTTCAACCTTTGGACCAAAATGACTTCAAAAACAAACTATACTAGATTTAAGAACTCTTAGGTAAATTTTATATCTTTATACCTCTAAGTGATCTGAAATGGAACCTTAAACTCGGATCTACTGCTTCCCCTTTGATCCACCACCTTTCTATACTCTACACTTGCTTGAAAATGGCATCACAATCACAAAAATGCTTTCTAATGACCTCCAAAGCTCCAAGAAAACACAAGGGAGGGTTAGGGTTTTGTGGTGGCTGTCTAAAGATGAAAGGGAGGCTATTAACTTGGGTGTTATGTTTTTTATATAGTGACATACCCTAAAAATTAGGGTTTAGGGTCTCTGAGAGTATGCTGGGCATACTTCTCGTACGTTGGGCGTACTCCTCCCACTCTCGCGATCATTTCCTCCACTACGTTGGGTGTACTCCCAGCTTACGTTGGGCATACCCAGCCAGGCACGTGAATGTTTCCCTTGCATGTATGGGACTTGCTTGCCAAACATTTCCATTAGCGACCATTTATGCCAATAACTTCAAAGTGATATATCTCCTTTGTTCTAAGTCCGTTTCCGATGAACTTTATATCCACGAAAAGGTGGCGAGAAGCCCTACACTCCTAGATAGATACCTAAGTTTTAAAACCTTTCAATTTGGAACTCAAGACCCATAAACAACCGAATCACCTATACCATAAGCCTTTGAGACCGCCACCAAAGTACTTTTGAAAACGGGGTGTTACAATAAGTTAGACGAACTTTTTCTAACAACAAGATTTCAAAAATGTTGCAACTCCAAGATTAGTTCTGAAACATAAAAAAGGTCACTAACTCTATTATTGAGTTTTGTCGCACTCTCAAAATTTTTGCCAATGCTTTATAAAATGTAGATTCACTAATAGCTGAATTGAACTTGTCATGCAAATTCTCCACCATGGTAGCTTATATTCGACTTTCAAATCTGCTACTAACAATTTAAGAACTTTTGGTTGTGTTGCTCACAATTCAGTTGCAACCCACTATAAACTGCCAATCAACCTCATTACACAACGACTTCATCAAAGACCCTTCCAGTTGATTGCTCTTTCTAGACAAGGCCCACAGTAGCAATAATTTGTTTCCTATTTCTAGTATTATACAATCTAATATTGACAGCCTTCTCAAGGTGGTTCATGGCCTATAAATCCAGCCTCTAATCAACCCTTAAATGCTTCCTAAAGGTTGTAACATCTAGTTTCTTATCATTTCTTATTTGACGGTTGTAGGCCAAAAGTCTATTATGTAAAGGCTTTGGGCCATAAGGAGGTAAAGTTTAGTCCTTGTGGAAGGAGGTAACGATGGTTAAGAGATTTAACCCTTGGACTATGTATTGGGCCGGAGGGTAGAAATGAGAAAGTCATAGGTCGGGTTCTTGCATGAAATATGGATTTTTGTTTGAGAAGTTTTTAGTCCAAGATATCTAGATAATATTTTGGGGCTCTTCAATAAATTTTTGTGGATACAAAAATTGTCAAAATCGGAGTTAGAATGAATAAGTTATGACCGTCCGAAGTTAGGAAGGTTTTGGGTTTAGCATAGTACATTGGGCGTACATGATTTATGATGGGCGTATAGGATGTACGTTGGTCGTACTAGGCATGACTAATCACAGAGGCCCAACCTAGTATGCTAGGCGTACCAGACATACGTTGGGTGTACGCAAGCCTGATGTATACCCTAATATTTGGGTTTTGGGTCATGTTTAAAAACCTTAACTCATTCCAAACCCTTATTACCTTTAGCCTCCATCCTCTTTATCCCTAATTTCGAAACCCTAGCCCCATTTATTAGATCCTTGAGTTTTTGAGTGCTTTGGAGTGTTCTTGGTGTATCTTATAGAAAAAGGAGCTCATTGGAGAAGTCTTAGTTGAATTGAAGCTTGTAGATCCAGACCTTGTTCACCTTGATCTTTCTTCTGTAGGTATAAAGCTTTAATCTTGATGATGCATTTGTTAGATCTAGCTAGTTTTAAGTATTATGAGCTTTTGGTCACTTTAGTGCATAAAATTTATATCTTGAAAGTTTGTGACCTTGTTATGGATAAATTTGGAAACTTTATCCATCTAATCATCATATTGATTCAAATAAGATGTTTGGAGACTTAGACTTAATGGATTAAGTTGAGAAAGATGCACTTTTGGTCCCTTTGAGACTTAAAAGACTAGATCTTGGTTGTTTAGACCATCCTAATAGATAAAGTTGGAAACATTATCCATTATGGACCTATTAGGAACTATAAAAATGTGATCTTGGTCCTTCTATCCCTTCCATGCAAGAGTTATGATGTCTTGATTGATTAATAAGTTAGGGTTTTAGCTTTTAGACCTTTTCTAGCCATAGAAAAGTCAAAGGTGGGAACTTTTTGACTTAAGTCGATGTTTTGAGTCTAGATCTTAGCCCTGGAAAAAATACCTTAAGGGATTAAGTGCTTAATGAAGGAGTGGGATCAGGCCGTATACATTGGGCATACATTGAGTACGTTGGGCATACTCAACAACATTGGACTTTGACTTTCGTTGACTTCCATTAACCGTTGACTTTTGACCAAGTTTAACTTTGGGTCAAACTTAAGGATTTTGAGTTATTAATTAAAATTCTATTTGGTTCTGGTGTTAGTGGATTCGTAGGTGCAAGCAGTATAGAAAAGGGATCGTATCATAATGTTTCAGTGTTCTTCGACTCAGGTGAGTTTTCCTCATTGTACATGTGGGTCGAAGGCACGGTATATAGGATGTTGTTGCGATATAGTGATCTGCTAGATTTGTGTATATATCATTATATGATAGGATGTTGTAGTAGTGGTATAATAGTTATCATCTAGTGGAGAGCCCTAAGTGATATATGTAGTCATGTAGGGTAGCCTGAGAACTCTTGATCTATGTTTTCTTCCGTGTTCCTTGTTTGGTTATGGCTTTAGAGTAGGATCATCTGTTCAAGTGGCGATCTCACATCTGGTTACTTATGGTTACACATTTCATGGAGGTTAGTTAGTATTGGGACAGTATGATGTGAGAGGATTAATAGGTAGTAGTGAGTTGTATGATTGATGTTGCTTGCATTATGTGCCTACTAGATCATTGATTGTTTATATGTTGACTTATGTTGGTATTGGGTTGAGGCAGTCCTGCTTTTTGTTGTAGGCCACGATACACGGTGTGTGCCGGCTGTAAGCTGTAGGCACAGAGGTTAGGGAAGAGCGGGTGGGTTGAGGCGGTAGGCCAACAAACCTTGGTTATTTCAACCCGATGGCTTATTGGACCCATTGCATGTTGGCATTCCAGTATGAGGACTGATTAGGCTTAGGCATTTCAATATAATGATTGTGGGCCATTGTGCATGCTTGTATGTTTATTGTATGTGGTATTTTAGGGGAACTTACTAAGATTTGTGCTTACCCAGTTTTTTATGTTTTTTTTCAAGTTTTATCGGTGATCGTGGGAAGGCGAAGGCGGGACTGTACTCACGCATCAGTAGTATTGAGGATTCGCGTTTCTTATATTTCTATGATTTTCAATGAATATACTTTGGAATAAATGGTTTTCTTAATAATATATTTATAATTGGGAAGTTTTACTTTAATAAAATGAAAATTTTTTGTTGTGAAAATGGGACATTACAAAGGTGGGTATGTAGCAGTCCAAAATACATTTCAACAGTTCACCGATCTTGCTTCAAGTTTCCATTTGGTGTCGGTTCAATCTCCATAAGAGCATAACTACTACAAGGACTCTAGGCTAGCTTACACATGGTTTTCAACCTAGGTAATATTGTAACACCTAACTTTTTATAAAACAAAATACTATGGTTTCATTTTTTTTTTAAATTAATACACATCTATATCAAAATGTGTCCAAAAAATTTCCATTGCAAAACAATTTTTATTATTTTATAAAGACTAAATTACACGAATGGTCCCTATGGTTTAGGGTAATTTTCACGTTTGGTCCCTATCTTATTTTTTTTAACTCGGAAGGTCCCTACAATTTGTTTTTGTTACATGTTTGGTCCCTATCATACCTAAAAACACTATTTTGCCCATGATTTTTTTTAATTTATTTAAATAAACATACCCCCAACCCCACCCCTTCACTTTACCTTACATACACCACCATTTTTCCGTATTTAAATAATAGTCTTTTTATTTTAGATAGGGACCAAACGCGTAACAAAAACAAACAGTAGGGACCAAGCACGCAACACAAAAAAACAATAAGGACATTACGAGTTAAGAAAATAAGTTAGGGACCAAACGTGCAAATTACCCTAAACAATAGGGACCATTCGTGTAATTTACTCTTTTATAAAATACATAATTTAGGCATTACTAGTGATACAATCAAAACCATAGTAAGCAGTGAATATACATACAATACATCAACTATGTCCATTTTCTATCATTCAGGGGTTAAATGTTATTAGTATAATCATAGTTTTCTGACACAAAAGAATTATCAAGACATTTGATAAAATCATTCATTTCAATATACTTCATGGAATGCAACATATATGAAATACATGAGCAACATCAAACAAAACCTTACAATCATTCTTATATCATACCTTGGTATTAAGATACTATCATTTGGTTATGTACCGATCCAAACCTTAGGGTTAATGTAACATCTAGTTTCAGGATGCTTCTTAATATAGGACCGTGGAGCGTATTTCAATCATGTAAAGGCTTTAGGATTCAAGAAAATAAGGTTTAGTCCTTATTGAATGTTGGTAATATTGGTTATGGGATCTAAGCCCTTGATTTATGTGTTGGAACCAAAGGGTAAAATGCGAAAAGTTGTATATTAGGTTTCTTGCATGCATTATGGTTTTAGTTTAATATGTGTTAAGCTAAAATTAACTAGATAGAAGTATGGGGCTCATCAATACCTTTATGTGCATATAAAGAATGCCAAAACGAATTTGAAACGAATAAGTTATGGATGTTTGAAGTTAAATTAGAAATTGGGAAATTTGCCCTACTTTGGCCGTAGGAAAGACCCTACGCTGGGTGTAGCTGTTGAATTTTGGGCGCGAGTTTAATGACCTGTAGTGGGTGTAGGTTATGCTACATTGGGCATAGCCGTTACAGACCAAAACCCTAACCCTTAGGTTTTGAGTCATATTTAAGGGCTCTAACTTCTTAGGGTCCTTCCTATGACCAACCTTATCACCTCATACCATTCCTTGAGAAACCTTAGCCTCCTCTTACTTCTTTTGATCCTTGGTATCTTTTGTGAGCTTATCTTCCCCATGTATTGATTGAATCTTGAAGATCAAGGTGTTTGTACAAGTGCATGGAAGAAGGGTTCAACTATAGGTCTAACAAGGTTGCTTCACTCCTGGACCATTGTGAGTAAAAAGCTTATAACTTGCTCACTGGTTTCATAGATCTTGTTAACTGTCTTATTTGTCCCTTTTTGGTCCCTTAAGCTCGTGTTATAGGATTTGAGACAACTTCAACACCTTTTGAGATATATGGAATAATTTTGGGACTTGTTAGACTTGGAAATTTGTGCTTTGGTGGTTGTTCTTTAAGCCATACTAGCATTTTTGGTCACTTTAGTGCATAACATTTAAATCTTGCTTGATGGGAGTATCTTAATGGGCAAATTTGGAAAATTTATCCATTAAGACATTGTAAAGGTCCATATTTGAAGGTTTGAAGTATTGGTTTTTTGTATTAAGAGCTTAATAGGGTTTTTGTACTTCTGAGGCAACGCTGAGCGTAGCATCCTGTACACTAAGCGTTTGGAGGTGAACTATGTGCTCTAAGACGTCGTGTTTTATGAGATGAAACTGAAGTTGTTGATGAACTGCAAGCTTAGTGGGAGAAATCAAGGTAGACAAAGGCAAATGAGCTCAAATTAACAAGTAGGTAGAAATGGTTTTTGAAATTGAGACATATGCTTCATCTGATTCAGTCTCTTGTGATGATATCATTGTACCTTTCATGACTTGATGGTGGCATGTCTTGAGCCAAGTATTTAAGTTTTGACTAGATCGTGTCCCTAGAAGCATGCTGATGTATGTGCCTAAATATCTCTAAGTATCTCATCAGCGAGACCATCTGCTGAGATGACATTATGTCACCAACTCACGCTGATTATCTAACATTGTCTAAACTTTCAAAGTGGGTTTGCCTAGTCCATATAAAAAATTTATTGCAAGGCTTAGGTCTTTATGTTTCTTAATTAATCATTTTTTTACTTAAATTCTTCTTTGGAAGCATTCTTTTCGTATGCATCAAGTATCATGTTCTATTGAAATATCGAGGATAACCATGTGGCTTACCTTGATTGCATAGTCATCATCATAGGAGATACTTGTCAGGTCATTAAATGACAAAGGGTTATTCATGTCCTTGACCTCCTAGATTGAGGTATTACATGGTACCACTATGAATTGAAGATAAACATATTCGAAGATTTTAACTCTTCTCTACAAGTCTTCTAATATATGACTTGATGATTCACTGTGATATACCACACACTAATAAAAGTTCGAAACTCTGTACCAATGGGTGTATCATGTACCGTGATATATTACTTGCACCTATCTACTCTCTCCCTTTTTCTTCTAATATAAGAAGTTAATGGTTCAACATTTAAAACCATATGCTGATGAGACTTCACATGTGCAAATGATCTGCTATTGTAACAACACAGTAGTGTGATACACCTATCTTATCCTATAACTTTGTTTAATGTCTTTCTTTTTATTTTTGGTTACTTGCTGTCTCTTAAAAAATCAAAAAAAAGGCAGTACCTATTGATGCTGTCAAAAAGGGGGAGAAATGTCTAGTTCTACTACATTGTTACTTGTTCATTCTTTGTATAGAAGATACTATTGAAAGAAGAAGGTTATTAATCTCGGGGGGAGCAAAACTCAGATATTGTTTATCTAAGCGGGATCAAAATCTAAGGGGGAGCAGACATCAACATTCTACTTTAGATGTAGTTATTCATTCAATATTTCATTCTTTATTAATTTAGTTTTGACATCATCAAATAGGGGGAGATTGTTGGTTCACTTATTTGCATCAATTTGATGATGCAAAATATATACGTCATAGTTATATTTTATATGCTCATTGTAGATACTTAGTACTGTGTAAGTAAGTGTTAATAATATAACTTAGACCTGATCCGTTAGAGCTAGTTTAGTTAGTTATTCTGAAGATATGTTGATGGAATTCGTATGTCGAAGATTGAAGAACATTCCCTGATTACTAAAGGACCCCGAAGACTCTATCAACACCAAAGGAATGAAGCCATTATCTACTGAAGACTGATTATTGTTTCCAGACGCTGATGGATATACATTGATGACGCATTGATCAGATGATACACTGATGGTCATTCAATATCTGCTGAAACTAAAGCTGATCAACTCGAACCTGACGCTGATAATTGAAGCTGAAGTTGATCTACCTGATGCTTAATTTGATGCTCTGATCAGCTTCTAAAGTGTTGGTGTTTATATCCGAATATGGAGAAGCTCTTATTTGATCCATTCCTTATTTACATGATTCAGTTTATATGTAGATTAGATATAATTCCTTGATTTATGGGATTCTCTAGATTATATTAGTATATATACCACATTAGGGTGAAACCCTAATGTATGTCTTGGTGCTGTCATTGGCTTCGTGTCAATCGTCTTTGTAACAACTCATCTTCTTGGTGAAGACAAAATCCTTCTTGGTGAAAGAAAATTTTGTGATTATTCGTGTTCTTCATTTTCTGTTTAATATTTACTATGTTTGTTTGTTCGTTGTTTCTTATACTTAAGTGTATCCGATCGATACAAACGTTCATAGATTAACTTGTAGAACCTCGGGAAGAGGAAGATAGAGCATGTACATATAGTTAGGGGTCCTATGAAGAGACCCAATATTTCTTATCAGCGATGGAGGGGCCAGCAGAGGAGAGGTCATTGCGGAAAGTGTAGGAAACAACACGATGGAGTATGTCAATCTAAGGGTATGGGTTGCTACAAGTGTAGCCAGATTGGTCATGTCAGTAGGGATTGCATCCAGGGATCGAGTTTGATATGTTTCCACTACAACAAAGTGGGCCACAAGAAAGCCACCTGTTCGGAATTAACAAGTGGAGTGGTGTGGACACTAGCCCCAACTACTATGAGGATTATTGATAGACGCTAGGGTAGAGTGAAGGATTCCATAGTGAGGAGTCGAGTGTTTTAGTTGCATGCCGAGGAGATATGAGTTTTGTGAAGAATTATAGGAACAATAGATTCTAAAATGTAAACATCATAAGAAGATTTGATAGATTTGTAAGAACACAAAGAGGTAAATACAATTTGTTTGCATTAATGGATAGGAAGAACAAATTGCTACAATGAGATTGTGCAGAACTATTTTATTGGGAAAAACTATCCATTCTACTAACTAATGCCTCTATATATAGGCATCGGAAAAGCACTATAACGGAATCCTAAATCGACAGTTCAGAATTGCAAACCTAAGATTAAGTACATTCTTCAATCGGAATAAAAACAACACATTTTAGAATTAAGAAAAGACACTAAACATTACTACCAAAATGCGAACAACGTATACAACTTGACAGAATATTATATCCAAAACCTAACAACACCCCCCTTTGTGTCAACTTGTTGCTGTGGTCTTTTCTTACTTGTTGTCTATAACTTAAAACATCCTAGAAATAGTCTTCAATAACGTCATCCAAATAATTATCGACCATTTAAGCATATCAGAAACAAACTTCAAATCTCTTTTATTTTTTTGACTTGTTTGCTTCTAATTTTACAAGACTTGATTAAAAGTTGTAGTAGAGTACAAATTCTTATCTCTTAAGAACAACATTAGTGCTTCACAGTTTCATTCATTTTCTTTCATCTTGTAAGCCATTCCCTAAAGATATTTTTCAGTAAATCTAAACTTGAACTTTCCACATTTTTAGGAGGTGGAAATGGATTTAGAATAGGCTTTCTTTTAAGAGCAACTACAAGTTCAACATCGATCTTTGCAACTTCAAGAATGTATGCTCGTATCATTCTTCTAAAAAATTGATAGATTGGTTCATACTTCACAGTATCCTTTGAGACAATATTGAGTAAATAAATCCAATCATAAGGATTCACAAATGGAATATTAGCCAAAAATAACTCATGAACCTCATGATTATGACTCCTGAAAGCCTTAAAACTAACATTTTCAAAGCCATATGCAGCCATAGGTTTTCCACCTTTCAACCCAATGATCCTCTTTAGACTCCAAGATTTATATTGTGGATTTGAGTTCTTCACAGAAAAATTAAACAACTTCTTGTTTAAAGCCACATTTATCAAGGGAATCTTTACAATGGTTTCAAAACATCATAATATGAAAACTTTTACTATAAGTGGAAAATCTAGCTGAAAATTCATTTCATTCTTAACATAGAAAGAAGTATGATGCTTTAACCAAAACAAATTTGGATTATCAATTGCTTCTTTCTAGATCTAATCAATAATCCATTCCAGAAACATAACCTTCTTTAAAGCAACAATATCCTCAACATTCTTCTCTTCAACATAATCTTTCTTCAAAATTATCTTTTAAAGCATTCAAGGCATCAAGCTCCTTGTCATGTTTTTCTCTTTCCTTCAATTATGTAAGTCCCTAATTTTCCTGTGTATCAATCAGATCCGTTTGATGGTGCGGAATCCCAATCAAACGGATGATGCCAGATCACAATAAGAAGAGAAGGAGAAGAAGAATATTAAGAATCTTGATTGTATTGATGATATGAATGAAATTCCTTACAATAGTTTCTCTCACACAATATGCTCTCTCTTCCTCTCTCTCTCTTGGTCGTATAATCTCTAGGGTTTATCAATCTCTACTCCTCACCCTAACACCTATATTTATACTTGGAGAATATGGGCTTGGTGGACATGGGCCGTAAATTGGTTTACGGTCGTAAACACACTTCATGACCGTAAACTCATAAAATATTACATAAAATTACACTCTCCTAGAAAAGCAAAGTATAAACCATATTTTTGACCCGACAATCTCCCCTTTGGTTTATAGCTTTCTTTTCTTAATGACCCAACAAGCTCCCCTAAAAAGTAGTTGGATTTTCTTGTCAGTCTTCATCGAGAGCTTGGCTTTAGCATTAATCTTCAAATTCTTCACGACTTCAAGATGAACTTGATGAATCTTTAATGAATGACTTCATCTTGAGCAATTGGGCTTTTCTTCAGAATTTGACATTGAACGCACATTGGGTGAGGAGGCTTCTTGTACTGATTCTTGAAAGATGGCGCTTTCAGCTTGAGAATTTTCAGAGAGAACATCAGAGAGAAATAATCTCCTGGATCGCTTCAGCAGGTTTAAGATAACGGCAGACTGATTGAGGAGGCTTCAATGCAATCCCTCACATAATTTTCAATTTCAACTTCACCTTGCTTATGGGGTTGAAAGATTGAATGTTAAAAGAATAATCTTCATTTCTTTCTCCTTTGAATGAGAATTCTTCGATGCTCACGGACGAAGCCTTGGCTCAGAAATCTTTGATACAATCTCCATGAGTTTCATCTTCGCCTGAAATCACTTTTCAAGACAAAACAAGACTAAAAGAAAACTTAGCACACAAAACAAAAACAAAAAATATTTTTGGATTTTTCATATTTTCTGAAAAAGAAATAAAAACAGAAATAACACTATTTTTTTTTTTTAATTTTCTGATTTTTGTTTGGTTTTTAAAATTTTTAATTCTCTCCTAATATTTAAATTTGAAGAAACTATGAACAAAGTTAACAAAAATAAAATGATATCTCACATTAAGAATGATTTGGGATCAAAGTTTTTAAACAATCTTTATCCACTTGTCGGTACCTTTCATATTCACATCTTTGTATGGTCGATCGTCGGTATTGTGGTCCACTTAAACACGAAAAATTATGACAGATTTAGGACATACTATTTGTTACAAGACAGAGTGAACTTAAAATCCTAAAATTTACATCTGATCCTAATTCCTTAAATACTATATCTTAAGGACCATTCATCTGACGACGACCAAGGATATTTTCGTCCACCTAAATTGAGCAGCGAGATCCATAGACAATCTGTATGAGTTCAATTTTAAGTGTACTGGAACGTGTTTCCCGCTTCCTAAGATGCCCCAGCCATCAAGAACTTCCAGAGTACTCCTTATATCGGGTGAGCAGACAACCATTCAGAGAGAGGATATATTCAGAATTCTATTGCTTATTACTTCAGAGGGATTGAGAAGAAGAAAGTTGCATATGTTGTGTACCAGGTCGGATTAGAAGTCACGCAAAGGAGACAACATATGGCTAACAGATAAGAGGAATTTCATATATATATATATATATGTATGTATATATATATATATATATATATATATATATATATATATATATATATATATATATATATATATAACTTGCAGAGAAATAGAGTTGCATATGTTGTGTACCAGGTAGGATTTGAGGTCACGCAAAGGAGACAACATATGACTAAAAGATAGAAAGAAAGAAAACAATTTTCTACATACCTAATTTATCGGAATTTACCAGTCGGCCCATCCAACTAGAATTAAGGACAAAATCCGCACATCGAGGAAAAGTTAAGCCACGGTTCCAAGTACTGGTTCAATTAATGTGACGGGTAGATTCCCATATATATCTCCCTGCTCAACCTATCCGAGCGTCGTATTGTCAAGTTGAACGGATCTAACCAGGTTAAAGTTTATCAAGTCTATAAATCTCCTAAGTTCAACTCTGCCTAGTCAAGTCCATTTAGAATCTTTCGTGCCTACCGACGCATCAAATCAGAGCAAAGACCCTTTAACTTTGGGTACGTTACGTAGACTTAGGTTGCCTGTTATCACTGTATAATATCACTTCCTAAAACATCTCCCTCAAGCACATTCCAGAACCAACATATTTTTTTTGATTTTTTGATTTTCTAGGATTTTTGAAACTTTTCTAATTTTTGTTTTGTTTTTATTTCTCCCCCTAAATTTGTGCATAGGAGAGAAACGAAAGTAAATGCGCAAATTTAAACTATCCTAAAACAAAAATTAGTCTTTAAAGCGAATCAACTTAAGATAAACTTAGGAGTTTAGAGAAGAAAACTCAAACCGTAAGTCACCGATTGAATTTGCATCCAGAAGGTCTGAGAATAGCACGCGTAAACTCAGAACAGATCCAAAAATTCTTCATGTCATTAAGCACAAACCCCGTGAGTGATCTCTTCCTTTCTTCCTTTCCCGCAAAGGACAGATACTCTCAAATAACGTTCTGAGTGTTGTACAGTTGAGAGATGTCTCCTATCACATGTCTGGAACAACCACTACCAACAAATCGAAGTCTGATGATATGCCTTCATAGCTGCTCCGACACAGAGCGGGACTAATTGGTCTTTGGAACCCAATCCATTTTGAAACTGGGTCGACCTTTTTCATCCTTGCAGGGTACTCTCTCCCATGACATATCCTGTTTATCATAAACACAAGACGATGAAATATGAGAGTCATTAGAAGATTTGGGAGTTTTCACCTTTGGTACCCATCTATATTCGGGTTTAACCCATTTCTTGCTCGATCCGATGGGTGGCTCAGTACTTGCTTTTGATCTTGATGTCGGCCGTTGAGATGACTTTGATTTTGGCTTCATGGGAGCATCTCTTGGATTTGGCTTCTTAGCCGACGTTCCCTTCTTGCCCTTGGGATTTTGATTCTTGTCCTTTGAGGTTTCATTCTTGGCCTTGGGAGTTGAATTCTTGGCCTTGGGAGTTGCATTCTTGGCCTTCTTGGCATTCCAGTCGTCAATGTCTGATCGTGATCTCGAGGGGGTATCTTTTGGAGTATCTCCCTCTTGGCGTGTTCTGCCAGCCTTGTGCGTAGTAAGGAACGTATGCGTGATTTGGACAATTTCGGGCAATGTGACCATGTAACGCCCGTGTTTCTAGGCTTGCCATTTTTAGCAATGTAATAGTCTAGGTTAACCTTGTAACTCAACTTGAAATAATAAGAATGTATTATTTGTGAATTATTTGAATTATGTGATTTATGTGTGTATTTTCTTAATTTTTATAATTTAATGAATTAAGAATAAAATAAGTGTCAAAAATTTAAGTGTGAGATAAGCCCGATATCTTTGCATAAAGTTGTAGTGGTTGAAACAAGGATTCCGGAGATATAAGGAATGCCAAAATCCGAGTTATAACGAAGAAGTTATGACCTGTCGAAGTTTCGCGACAGAACCGACACGACGCCGAGTGACGTAAAATATGAATTTAAGATAGAGCGATATTTAGCCTTAGCGATCCAAACGAAAGTCGTAGATTTCGTTAAACCGAGAGCATGCATAAAAGGAACGCCCAAATCTGACTTCGTATGAGGAAGTTATGATTTTATGAAGTTTCGACTTAGCAGTATACAGCCCGAATACTCGATTTGAGATCGAGCGGTTTTTAGCCGAAACAATCTAAATGAGACTTGAAGATCTTGTTGTTAGTAGCAAAACGATGAAAAGTTAGGCGAGAACGGACGTCAGACAAAGAAGTTATGAATTTATAACGAAGTTTTTCTGTCCCGGCCTTCTAAAAATAAATAATAAAAATAAAAGTCAAAATTAGCCGACGGAGTCTAAATGAAAGTTGTAGAGTATGGTCTGACCTTCGCGTGGATATAAAGAACGTCGAAAACGGAGCTTGTATGCGAAAGTTACGCAATTTAGAAGTTTGACAAGTCAATTACGCCCCGCGTAATTTGTGTACGCCCCGCGTACTCAGTCGGATGCAACTTGTCTGACCAATACTCGAGTGCCACCAGTCGACGCACGCAGTGAAGACAAAGTACGCCCCGCGTAACCCGAGTACGCCCCGCGTAATTTGAGTACGCCCCGCGTAATCCCAGACCCAGCAGCCTATAAATAGAACTCGAATTCAACCATTTTCTCTTGTTCAAACTCTTCCCTCTCTCTAAGTTTTGCCTCGATTTGCGTGCTGTTTATACCCCAAAGCCCCGGTAATATTCCCGAGCCCCGAAGTAAGATCCGAAGCCCCGAGGATCCCGAAGAGCGTTATTCCCGAGCCGAAACGCTGCCCGCGAGGAGCCCGGTTTTGTGAAGATCTTCCAGATCTACGGAGAAACACCTCTTCTGCAAGACGTAGTGCTGCCCGATCATCTTCTGATCAAGTGAGTGTGTAGTTATTTTCATTCAACGCAATATTATGAAGTATTTCCTATAAAATACGTGTTATGTGTATATATTTGGTTGTTATACGTGTGAGTGTATATTCACTCTCTTCTATCTTATAGATCTGATGTATTCTCTATGAAATACGTGTTATGTGTGTATGCCTCATCTGTTATGTGGAATATGTATTGCTTAAAGCATGTTATACAGGTTTTTAAACTATGTATAAAAACGTATATTTTTATCTACTAATATGTTGGGTAGAACATGGGTAGATAATTGGTGTGTAATAAACAGATGAGAGGCCTCGGTGTTATTGGTGTTATTCTAGTCATTCAGCAGAGTATGGATGACGACCACGGACTATTCTAGACTGTCCTGTGGAACACTAGCAGGCTCATTACCTGTAGGTGTTGTGAACGACATGTTCACCGGTGTACTCTATCCCCCACATGGTTGCCTTTAGGACACTTATTGTTGAGGAAGCCCCTCTGCAGTGATGTCCGTCCCGATGAAAAATCCTGAAATAGGTTCCTTATAATAGACGTTATTTTTAGGAACGTAAGGTGAGGATAACGGGAATGGGTAATCGGGTTTATTGTTGATTGTTGAAATTAAATATAATTATTGTGGGTTGAAAACCCTATATGCTCACCAGGCTCCCAAGCCTGACCCACTCAGTTGATTTATTTTACAGGAAGTGGCGCAAGAGCTTAAGATGGGCGAACATCAAGTTGTTTTGTTTACAAGTCTGTATATGTATATATTTGTTGAATGACTTGTAATGCTATCGTTTATGCTTTATGATCTGTATCGGAACATGACATCCCATCTTTTGATTACGAAATGAAATCATATTTCTTTATGAAATGTTTTGATAAATATCTATTTTATCATGTTTTGTTTTTGGGAATAAATTCCGCATCTCTTTTAAAATTACAAGGATTTACTCTGAAAATTATTTTAAAAAGCATAAATGAAATCGGTCTTTTCTGGCCGAGATTTTGGGGATGTCACAGTTGGTATCAGAGCATTAGTTTAAGCGAATTAGGAATTTGTAGGATTTCTAAACTTAAGCTTAGCATTCTAAGTGGAGATTGCGAGGTGTGTGTCTGTTGGATCTTAGACACAAGCACTAGTTTATTTTAGGAAAGTTGCCTAAAATGCTTTTATGTGCTAAATGTTATATGTTGCCATATATGATATTATTTGTTCGGATCTATGGTTTGTTGCCAACCGGATCTGAAGGTTTATGTGTTTAGGATTCTAAGCGTATGTATACGATATTAGAACTAGCATGTAATCGTTTAGAGTAATAAGGTGAAATTATTCGGTGTATAGATCAAAATGGTGAGAACAAGAAGCGGAGTTGGAAATGCTAATGAAAACAGGAATCAACCGCCTGTAATCGAGCAAGTACCTGTCGTAGCTGCTGCACCTGAGCCGATAACAATGGTTGGTGTACAAATGATGATTCAAATGATGTTGGATCGTCAGATGGAAGAAACAAGACGCCTGCTTAGGCAGAATCGTGAAGAACCGTCAATTCAAGCGGAAGAGCCCGAGGAGAATGGAGGGCAGTCTGAAGGAGAAAACTTTAGTGGGATCATTGGTCAAGACGAACAACCAGTGGTTAGACGCAATAACCAGTATGGAGGAAATGATGGTCGTGGGTGCAAGTATAAGGATTTCATGGCATCCAAACCACCATGCCTATCCGGAAGCCCGACGCCGGTACAAGTTATGGAATGGGTCTCTGAAATGGAGACTATGTTTGAAAGTTGCGAATGCAGCAACAGGCAGAAGACCGCTCTTGCGATCCCTCTGCTAAAATCTGGCGTGTTAAGTTGGTGGAAGCTGTTAGCTAACTCTATGCCCAAGGGAGAAGCAAGCAAAATGTCTTGGGAAGACTTTCTGGAACAACTAAAACTGCAATACTGCTCCGAGCAGGACCTTCTAGAAATTAGTAATGAGTTTCAGAATTTGAAGAAAGGGAAATTGAGCATTACTGAATACGCTACAAGTTTCACGGAAAAGATGAAGTTTATCCCATATTTGGTGCCTACAGAACTCTCTAAGGTCAACAAGTTTGCCCTTGGACTACCAGCGGACTATGGTCCAATGGTTAAGCAAGCGACCACATTGAAAGCCGCCATCTGGGCTGCTAGAAATGTTGAGACCCAGATCAGGGAAAAAGGTCTAGAAAGGTCAGAGGTTGGTGAGAAAAGGAAAATCGATGGATTTTCAGGGTCCAGCAAGAAAAGTAAATTCTCGAAGTCTAGTTCGAGAGGAAGTGGAGGAAAGGTAGAGGCGAAATGGTGCGACAAGTGCAAGAAGAAGCATCATGGGAAGTGCGGCGGGGAAACCACGTGCTACAAATGTGGAAAGCCAGGGCATTATGCCAACGAATGCACCTTCATCAAGAATGTTTGTTATGGTTGCGGTGAGGAGGGGCACATCTCAAGGGATTGTCCGAAGAAGAAGGAGGCAGCAAGACCCAACATTCCGCCAAAGCCAAAGGCGAGAGCATTCCAGATGACACTGGAAGCTGCTAAAGATGAAGCTGATGTCGCTTCAGGTACCTTTCTCGTTAACAAATTGCCTGCCCAAATTTTATTTGATTTTGGAGCCAACTACTCCTTTATATCGCATGAATTTGGTAGAAAACTAGCTTTGCCTATTGTGAGACTAGATAATGCTTTATTAGTCGAAGTTGCTAGTGGCAAGATTGTACCTGTTAGCCATCGTATGAAAAACATTTTAATTGATTTGAATGGGAATAAGTTCCACGAGGAATTATTACCTATAGAACTTAATGGTTTCGACATCGTTTTGGGAATGGATTGGCTTAGTGCCAATGATGCCGAAATTTTATGCAAGAAGAAAATAGTGAAAGTGAATTCGCCTGGAAAGGAATCGTTTATGGTGTATGGAGATAAACACAGAGTAAATTCTGGAATCATTTCCCTAATGAAAGCCAGAAAGTGTTTGACCAAGGGATGTACATCATATTTAGCATTCGTGATCGATGCTAAGAAGGAAAAGAAGGTGATGCAAAATATTCCTGTTGTGTGTGATTATCCGGAAGTATTTCCCGAAGATCTTCCTGGATTACCGCCCGATCGACAAGTAGAATTTCGTATTGACTTGTTGCCCGGAACAACGCCAATAGCAAAAGCACCTTATCGATTAGCACCAACGGAGATGAAGGAGCTGATGATGCAACTTCAAGAGTTGTTGGACAAAGGTTTCATTAGACCTAGTTCATCGCCCTGGGGAGCTCCGGTGTTATTCGTGAAGAAGAAAGATGGAAGTATGAGAATGTGCATTGATTACAGAGAGCTGAACAAGGCAACAATAAAGAATAGATATCTGTTGCCAAGGATTGATGACCTATTTGATCAATTGCAAGGTTCGAGCTATTTCTCGAAGATCGATCTTAGGTCAGGATATCATCAGCTGAAAGTAAGAGAGCAGGATATAGAGAAGACTGCGTTCAGAACTAGATATGGACACTACGAGTTCTTGGTTATGTCGTTTGGACTAACCAATGCTCCGGCGGCATTCATGGATTTAATGAATAGGGTTTGTAATCCGTTCCTTGATAAATCCGTGATAGTGTTCATCGACGACATTCTGATTTACTCAAAAAGCCAGGAGGAGCATGGCAGACACTTGCGAGAAGTGTTAGAAGTTTTGAAGAAGGAGAAGCTGTATGCTAAATTCTCCAAATGTGATTTTTGGATTCGAGAAGTCCAATTCTTGGGTCACGTGGTCAACCAAGAAGGTATAATGGTTGATCCAGCAAAGATTGAAGCTGTAATGAAGTGGGAACAACCAAAAAGTCCCACGGAGATTCGAAGCTTTTTAGGATTAGCCGGATATTACCGAAGGTTTATCCAAGGCTTTTCTTCGATTGCTAGTCCATTAACAGCTTTGACCCACAAAGGAGCTACTTATGCTTGGAGTGATAAGCATAAAGAAGCATTCGAGAAGCTAAAGAAGAAACTATGCGAGGCACCGATACTTTCTCTACCCGATGGAGTTGAAGACTTCGCTGTTTATAGCGATGCGTCTGGTGTTGGATTGGGTTGTATTTTGACCCAAAGAGATAAGGTGATCGCATATGCATCTCGACAGCTGAAAGAGCATGAAAAGAACTACCCGACTCATGATTTGGAGTTGGCAGCGGTAGTTTTTGCTCTGAAAATATGGAGGCATTACCTCTATGGCACGAAGTGCAAACTTTTCACTGATCATAAGAGTCTCCAATATCTCTTTAGTCAGAAAGAATTGAATATGAGGCAACGACGCTGGCTGGAATTACTTAAAGACTACGACTGTGAGATACTTTACCACCCCGGTAAAGCCAATGTTGTTGCTGATGCTCTCAGTTGGAAAGTCAATCTTGAAAGGAGAAGGCCAAGAGCGTTGAGAATTGAAGTTGTCTCAACTATTTTGGAAAGTATAAAGAAAGCTCAAGAGGAAGCTTCGGAGAAGAATGACCGAAAGGAGGAACGTTTGGGCAAAACGTTGGTGTTCGGTGTAAACAGTCACGGACTGAAGGTGTTCCAAGATCGGATTTGGATACCTAAGACAGGAGGAGTCAGAGATCTTCTGATGGAAGAAGCTCACAAGACCATGTACTCAATTCATCCCGGTAGCACTAAAATGCATAGGGACCTGAAACCCTATTATTGGTGGCCGACGATGAAGCTCGACATTGCGAAGTATGTGGCCGAGTGTGTGACTTGTGCAAGAGTCAAGGCACAACATCAGAAACCGTACGGGAGTTTAGAACCATTGCCTGTGCCTATGGGTAAGTGGGAAGACATTACTATGGATTTTGTCACTAAACTGCCCAGAACAAAGAATGGTCACGACATGATTTGGGTGGTCGTCGATCGATTCACTAAGAGTGCGCATTTCATAGCAGCCAATGAGAAATGGTCTATGGAAAAGCTTGCGAATTCTTATGTGAAGGAAATTGTGAGACTTCACGGTGTTCCGCTAACAATTGTGTCGGATCGTGATAGTCGTTTTACCTCAAGATTTTGGAAAAGTCTACAAGAGGAATTGGGTACCAAGTTGTGTTTAAGTACAGCTTACCATCCGCAGACTGATGGTCAGAGCGAACGGACGATACAAACACTTGAAGATATGCTGAGAGCGTGTACCTTGGAATTCCTAGGTAATTGGGATGAACATTTACCTTTGGTAGAATTTTCCTATAATAATAGTTTTCACTCGAGCATAAAGATGGCACCTTATCAAGCCTTGTATGGACAGAAGTGTCGTACGCCGTCTTGTTGGCTTGAGTCTGGGGAAAAACAGTTTATGGGACCGGAGATGGTTCATCAGACTGCTGAAAAGTTGAAAATAATTAGGGAGAGAATGTTAGCAGCTCAGGATCGTCAAAAGAGTTATGCTGACAAAAAGCGAAGACTGATGAATTTTGAAGTTGGAGATTTGGTTTTGCTTAAAGTCTCGCCGTGGAAGGGACTTATAAGATTTGGAAAAAGGGGAAAGTTAAGTCCAAGGTTTATTGGACCGTTTAAAGTTCTTCAGAGGATTAGGAACCAAGCTTACAAGCTCGAACTACCAGAAGAACTGAATGGAATTCATAACACTTTCCATGTGTGTTATTTGAGGAAGTTCACGGGAGAAGTTCCCGACATAATTCCACTTTCAGAGTTGAGGATCGATGAGAACAAAAGGTTGATTGAGGAACCGGAGACAATTGTTGACCGAAAGACTAAGAAATTGCGACGTAAGATGGTGGAGTTAGTGCTTGTCCGATGGAAACACACGAATGGGCCAAATCTCACCTGGGAGACGGAGAGTGACATGATGAGTCGCTATCCGCATTTGTTTGCTGGTGTGTGATTCCGGGGACGGAATCATTCTAAGGTGGAGAGAATTGTAACGCCCGTGTTTCTAGGCTTGCCATTTTTAGCAATGTAATAGTCTAGGTTAACCTTGTAACTCAACTTGAAATAATAATAATGTATTATTTGTGAATTATTTGAATTATGTGATTTATGTGTGTATTTTCTTAATTTTTATAATTTAATGAATTAAGAATAAAATAAGCGTCAAAAATTTAAGTGTGAGATAAGCCCGATATCTTTGCATAAAGTTGTAGTGGTTGAAACAAGGATTCCGGAGATATAAGGAATGCCAAAATCCGAGTTATAACGAAGAAGTTATGACCTGTCGAAGTTTCGCGACAGAACCGACACGACGCCGAGTGACGTAAAATATGAATTTAAGATAGAGCGATATTTAGCCTTAGCGATCCAAACGAAAGTCGTAGATTTCGTTAAACCGAGAGCGTGCATAAAAGGAACGCCCAAATCTGACTTCGTATGAGGAAGTTATGATTTTATGAAGTTTCGACTTAGCAGTATACAGCCCGAATACTCGATTTGAGATCGAGCGGTTTTTAGCCGAAACAATCTAAATGAGACTTGAAGATCTTGTTGTTAGTAGCAAAACGATGAAAAGTTAGGCGAGAACGGACGTCAGACAAAGAAGTTATGAATTTATAACGAAGTTTTTCTGTCCCGGCCTTCTAAAAATAAATAATAAAAATAAAAGTCAAAATTAGCCGACGGAGTCTAAATGAAAGTTGTAGAGTATGGTCTGACCTTCGCGTGGATATAAAGAACGTCGAAAACGGAGCTCGTATGCGAAAGTTACGCAATTTAGAAGTTTGACAAGTCAATTACGCCCCGCGTAATTTGTGTACGCCCCGCGTACTCAGTCGGATGCAACTTGTCTGACCAATACTCGAGTGCCACCAGTCGACGCACGCAGTGACGTCAAAGTACGCCCCGCGTAACCCGAGTACGCCCCGTGTAATTTGAGTACGCCCCGCGTAATCCCAGACCCAGCAGCCTATAAATAGAACTCGAATTCAGCCATTTTCTCTTGTTCAAACTCTTCCCTCTCTCTAAGTTTTGCCTCGATTTGCGTGCTGTTTATACCCCAAAGCCCCGGTAATATTCCCGAGCCCCGAAGTAAGATCCGAAGCCCCGAGGATCCCGAAGAGCGTTATTCCCGAGCCGAAACGCTGCCCGCGAGGAGCCCGGTTTTGTGAAGATCTTCCAGATCTACGGAGAAACACCTCTTCTGCAAGACGTAGTGCTGCCCGATCATCTTCTGATCAAGTGAGTGTGTAGTTATTTTCATTCCAACGCAATATTATGAAGTATTTCCTATAAAATACGTGTTATGTGTATATATTTGGTTGTTATACGTGTGAGTGTATATTCACTCTCTTCTATCTTATAGATCTGATGTATTCTCTATGAAATACGTGTTATGTGTGTATGCCTCATCTGTTATGTGGAATATGTATTGCTTAAAGCATGTTATACAGGTTTTTAAACTATGTATAAAAACGTATATTTTTATCTACTAATATGTTGGGTAGAACATGGGTAGATAATTGGTGTGTAATAAACAGATGAGAGGCCTCGGTGTTATTGGTGTTATTCTAGTCATTCAGCAGAGTATGGATGACGACCACGGACTATTCTAGACTGTCCTGTGGAACACTAGCAGGCTCATTACCTGTAGGTGTTGTGAACGACGTGTTCACCGGTGTACTCTATCCCCCACATGGTTGCCTTTAGGACACTTATTGTTGAGGAAGCCCCTCTGCAGTGATGTCCGTCCCGATGAAAAATCCTGAAATAGGTTCCTTATAATAGACGTTATTTTTAGGAACGTAAGGTGAGGATAACGGGAATGGGTAATCGGGTTTATTGTTGATTGTTGAAATTAAATATAATTATTGTGGGTTGAAAACCCTATATGCTCACCAGGCTCCCAAGCCTGACCCACTCAGTTGATTTATTTTACAGGAAGTGGCGCAAGAGCTTAAGATGGGCGAACATCAAGTTGTTTTGTTTACAAGTCTGTATATGTATATATTTGTTGAATGACTTGTAATGCTATCGTTTATGCTTTATGATCTGTATCGGAACATGACATCCCGTCTTTTGATTACGAAATGAAATCATATTTCTTTATGAAATGTTTTGATAAATATCTATTTTATCATGTTTTGTTTTTGGGAATAAATTCCGCATCTCTTTTAAAATTACAAGGATTTACTCTGAAAATTATTTTAAAAAGCATAAATGAAATCGGTCTTTTCTGGCCGAGATTTTGGGGATGTCACAGACCAGGTGTTCCACAGTGAAAACAAGTCTTTTTCTTCACTGGGAAATTGGGTCTTCCTGCCCCTGGTGGTGTATCCTTGCCTTTTCTCTTGTTGTTCCCACATGCATACTTGCCACAAGGACTCTGTTGCGTTGGAATTGGTGGCGTGTATTTCTCAACAACAGGTTGATCAGAAACAGCTGAGTTTGAAGCAACAGATTCAGAGTTCAAGGAGTCAGTGTTTTTTTCAGTAGTACTCTCCTTGTTCTCCTCTTCTGCTACTTTACCTGCACATGAAACAGAAACATCAGTATTTTCAACCTGAATAACTCCTTCTGACACAAATCCAGCTCGTTTGTCATATCGAAGATGTGCCTCCCTGTCAATTTTGTCATGTGTCATAGGGATGGATGTGTAGTTATGATTATAAGGAGGAGGTACACTATCATACAATAGACCCTTGTTTTGATTTTCTTTGAATTTTAATTGGGTTTCATATAAGGACTCGATTGTCTGACTTGACGCAGTATAATTTTTGAAATTGACATCTATTTTTCCACACTTAATTTTCAAAGTGTCAAGATCTTCAGTTACAGTAGCAAGTTGTCTCTTAATATAGTCATAATTTTCACACTTGTTGCTATACTCTTCCTGAAGTTTCCTAAAGTCCTTGGTTTTTGCTTCTAATTCAGCCTTCAGGGGTTTCTATCCTTTCCTGAGTTGATATCTTTAATATCTCAGGTCCTCAACTTCTCTTTTAAATAAATCAATTTGTTCTCGAAGAAATTTAATCGTGGCTCCACAAGCTGGAGTACATGTAACTTCAGTGACCGAAATGTTTTCAGAGCTCATTGTTTCTCTACACTTCAAAGCATCAAGTTCTTGAATTACATCAGCAAGACTAAGATGATTGAGATCTTTTGTCTTCTTGATGATGGCTACATTCATATCCTAGGATTTCGGAAGTGAATTCAATAGCTTTTTGTTTATCTCAGATTTGGACAAGAAGATCTCAACAATATTCATTTCAGTAATGAGTGTAGTAAATCGCTGCAACTGAGTTTCGAGGGTTTCTCCAGAGATATAATCGAACATGTTGAATTTTTGTCTTAACATCTCTTGATGACTCTCTTTCATGTTTTTAATTCCCTCGTAAACTTCAAAAACTATTAAAAGCACAACTAGAACTTTAAAATCAAACTTAAATTTAAAAATGCCCTTTGATTATAAACCTCAAAAATCAACCTTAAAAGTCAAATTTAAAAAGTTAAACTCAAAAGTCAAAGTTGAAAACTCAAACTTAAAAGTCAATCCGAAAAGCTAAATTTGAAAATTTAAAAGTTAAACGAAAAAGTCAAAGTTTAAAGTCAAAGATCAAACTTTAAAAGTCAAAATCAAAATTTTAAGTAAAAAGTAAAAAAAATAAAAGTCAAAAATTAAAATATAATTTAATTTATTAATTTTAATTTAATTTATTAATTTATTTATTTTTTATTTTGGATGAAAAAGGAATTCAAAATTAAAAGAAATTGAGTTTTTGGGTTAAAGGTGTCAAAATTCGAAAGTTGGAAGCGAGGAGTCTATTTGAATAAAAATCAGAAGAGTTGATTCATCAAGTGGCCTAGTTGAGTTGGTAAGGTGCGGAGTTAATGAACCGAGGGTCCCGAGTTCGAATCCCAGGTCCCCCGAATACGTCTGCTCGTTACTTGTTTTTTAATAGACGCTGCGAAGACTGCTTCCTGCGAGGCTGAGGTGCGAGCCCGTAAACCGAAAACCGCAAGCTCGGACCGGCCGTGAACTCCTCGGACGCAAACCGATGCCGTGAACATTTCGGAAACCGTAGCTGCTGGCCGCCACCCCTCGCTGATTACGACCAGAAAAACCGAATTTTCGACTTTGAAGCTCCAAAACTCGATCAAAAACCTCTTTTTATGAAAAACACGAAGAACAAACCCCCCTTATTTTTGCGAGATCTATCCAAAAACGTAAGAATATTTTGAAAATAAGATCAAATAATGCCCCAAATCTGACAAAATTGACTGATACAACTTGGCTCTGATATCAATTGTAAGTCCCTAATTTGCCTGTGTATCAATTAGATCCGTTTGATGGTGCGGAATCCCTATCAAACGGACGATGCTAGATCACAATAAGAAGAGAAGGAGAAGAAGAATATTAAGAATCTTGATTGTATTGATGATATGAATGAAATTTCTTACAATAGATTCTCTCACACAATATGCTCTCTCTTCCTCTCTCTCTTGGCCATATAATCTCTAAGGTTTATCAATCTCTACTCCTCACCCTAACACCTATATTTATACTTGGAGAATATGGGCTTGGTGGACATGGGCCTTAAATTGGTTTACGGTCGTAAACACACTTCCTGACCGTAAACTCATAAAATATTACAAAAAATTACACTCTCCTAGAAAAGCAAAGTATAAACCATATTTTTAACCCAACAAATTATTTTTCCGATAATTTAGGATTCATATCATCATCTTCTTCTAAAGCGATATTAACCTTTCCTTTCTCCGATGCAGAAGATACATTACCCTTACGAGCAGTTTTCACTTCTCTGAGATCCTTCAACTTATCTTTCATAGTTTTTTTTTTCAAGAACAATTTTTGAAACATCTAACTTAGACATTTTCTCAGTTTCATAAGGATTTCGCAAATTAACTTCTAGAATTTCATCTTTATTCTCTTTTTCATCATCTTCATCATCTCCCACGTGTTGTGTAGTAGCCCAACTACATGTAACATCTAATACTTTATTTAGTTTTGCAAGAACATGCTTCATCTTTTCATCAATAAGTTGTGAAGTGTAATCAGCATATGGAGCATCCTTGTTTTAAGTGATTTTAAGAAAAAGTTGATTAATTTCAAAGTTATAAACCCTTACCAACCTTTACCAAAAGTAATTTTGCGCTCATCTTGCCAAGCTTAATTCTAGCATTCTTTATTTGTTATTTAAAAACTTTCACCTTTTGAGTGGATTCAACAAGCGCATCCATGAATTTATTTAATGTATAAGGTCATTCTACATTCTCAATATGGATTTTTCAATCGATGTATGGTGATCTACATTATCACGTTGAAGGCCAAAGTGAAACTTGAGAGAGCTCCCTCTCAGTTTGAAGAAATAGATGAAATCCTTCAATCATCTTATTAACTTCAGTAACATTCCTATCAAAAGAAGTTTGAAATGCAGTCATAAACTTTGTCATATTGGAAGACATTTCCTTAACATCATAATCAACTTTTTAAACTTTGGCAGTGGATTATGCAATCTTCTTAGCTGACTCTTCAACTAATTTCTTATAAGCTTCAAAAAAATATTAGCACTGGATTCAGTTAAAATTTCTATGGTTTCTTGATGAGATATAATCATATTTTGCCAATTTGTTGTTGAAAAAGAATTGGTATGTAGAAGAATCTGATCCACCTCTTTGTTTGACCCACAAAATTCACCTCGAGTTATCGGAGTAGATAAACCAACATCATCATCATTTTCAATTCTAAAATTGAAATAAAAAATTGAAAAATCTGTGAGTGATTCTAGTTCATCACCAATAATAAAATATTCATTAGAACCTGGAAACAAAGTAGGAATAGAAGTCGATGTAGGTTCCGAAAATCGTCACACCAATGTTGTAATTTGACTCCATATTAGATGTGTTCTCAGGGATGCCTGAAGTTCTATTATACTCCTTATCGAGTTCAAAAATAGAAACTTGTGGTGGAGTATCTGTGGTTAGAGTAGCTTGCGATATAGAAGGATTCATTATGGAGTTAGTGAAGATCAGAATCTGGAATGGTAAAGTGATTTGTGGTTCATAAATGAATTTTAGAAGAGGTGGTGACTGGATTTGTGAAAAATTAATGATAGCTTCATTCGATATATTTTCATAACCATCTGACTCATGTGGAGTTTGATCAGATGAAGCTGGTAGAGTAGAGACTTTCAGAGTTGTAATTGTTGTAATTAGTTCAGAAGTCTTTAAAGGGACCTCAGAAGTATGTGCAATATCATCTTCATTTAAGAATGTTTCTTCACCAATAACATTACTATGAGTTTGATCATTTGAATCTTCATCAATTACAGCTTGTTTATACTTTGGCTTTCTTTGTTGCTTTGGTTTCTTTTAGACACCACCATTTGCTTTCATTTTTATTTTTCCTCCAATTTTTGTATAGCTGCTTGTAAAGAGGCAGGAATTTCACAAACACCAGAATTCAGAATTTCCTTGTAGGATTTGATAATATCATTATCAAGAGGAACGCTATCGAGCATCACCTCCGGAATAGAACAAATAAAATTGAAATTCTTAGGATCAGAAGTTACAAAAGTAGTCGTCTGCATCTTCAAAATCTCAATAACAACAACATCCTTTATCTCTGGTACTTTGTCATTATTTAGGGCATGACAAACAACTACCGACAAAAATTGAGCACATGAAATTTCTGAATCTTTTATATTGGAATTCACACTTTGAGTAAATTGAGTCCAAACAACAGTTCTATAGTCAACATTCTCCCCAAAGAATAATCCATATATCAATGTGTGTAGAAAAACCTGCTAGCATTATTAGAACCAATAAACCTTTCTGATAAACACTTGAAAAAGATAGTGAAGAGTGCATTCCAGATAAAAGGCAAATCAGACTTCTCAAACTTTGATAAAAGAGAAAGATCAGAATTGTACCCCGTTTGATAAAACATAGAAATGAAACAAGAAATTACTACTGAATTTGGATTAACAACATCTGGAGAAGAAGAAAGCCCTAGCAATTTGTAGAAATTTGCCTTTGAAATTAAAGTTTGATGCCTATGAACCTCAAAATTCATCACCTTTTAAGCACTTTTGTGAATAGAAGTTGAATATGCCTTGGATAAATGAGACAAAGGAACCTTCTCAAACATTGTTAAAGTCTTCATCAATGGTGCATAGTTCAGGCATTCAATCATGGTTTGAATAGTAGGTAATACTTTAAAGCTTCCATATCAACCACCTAATTCTGATTGACTTTGATTTTCAACATGGAATTTGATGAAGTTTGGTCCATGTAGGAAATATTTTCAGAAGAATCCATTGTACACGAAGCTTGCATGCAGAAAATCAAAGAGCGATAAAGAGAATTATGTGAAAACTTGTATGAGCATAAAGAGTACAATGTACAAATCTTAAGCTTTATATAGTCTTGGATAACTAAACAGATTTAATTTAAATTTGAACTAGTATCCATAAATAGAGAGAGACAGCGTCGTTCACACATTAATTTCTTGTGACTTCCACATCAGCCAAGAATTCCCATGCCTATTATGTCAAAATTAATGGTCCAACAGAAAACCACCAGATCATCATTCTTTGTAACTACTTTTGATGCCGTTTGAAATTGCTAGAATGGCATCATTTAGCTTCAAAATATGTTCCATTATTTAAATTTCTATTTTATGAAACATTCTTTTTCAATTTGCATAAGTTTCGCAATAACTAATCCATCCTTTAACTTTGCATAAGCCAAAATAGAATCCGTTGGATATATGATTAGGAATGATTTCACAACAAAATGTAGTAACCAAGTTTAAGAAGAGTTTTATCTAGTCACGGGAAGAATGACTTGAATCACTAACTAGACTTTGTGACATCTTGGTTCAGATTGGTTTTACCTAAGACCCCTAGGATTTCAAGTGAAGTGTGTGAAAGTGATAGAATAGATTTTAGAAATATGGTAATAGTCGGCGATCATCGCATAGAGTTTTATAACACCATAAGTTCCAAATTGTTTTTTATCTTAAACAAAGTTCCAAACAGCCCCTGCACTTTTAACTAATTCAGTTAATTCTAAAATTAATTCTAATTAATTATTAATTAAATAATATGATTTCTAATTAATATATTATTTTCATAATACATTAATAAATCAACTAGTTAAATTATTAATCAAATAATAAATCAACCTTTCTCTCCAAAAATCATCTTGTCCAATTGCTAGGTTTAAGGACAACCCAAAAGGACTGTGTTGCTATCAATTCAAGTATATATCAATTATAGTTATAGGCCTAGACACCTAATCCAACAGTCTCCCACTTTGATAATTCTAATAGCTATAACTGCTAGTACAACTTCTAAACTGGTCAGCAAATTGTAGCTTCCAAAAGTTGTTATCGAATTCTGACCCAGTCAGATACATGTCCTAAGATAAGTGATCATATAATCCTCCGTTCTGCAAGATATCCTTCGGATATGATACATATAACATAATATGAAATCATATTATTTAATTAGTATTGATCAAGAATTAATTTGGAATTAATTCTGTGATCAAAAGACACTAATTAAATATATGGGGATTGATTGTGTAAATCATTCATTCTTATATATGTGGGCTTATGATCCATAGTTCTTCATGTTGGGCTAAACCCATGGAGTAATACTCCATGGAGGTTTTAACCCATGGAGCATGAAGAATATGGAAAGGCATGAGTTACATGGGGTAAATCTAATAGCCACAATATATAAGGACCCCATAGCTCAAGAAATCGGTACTAAAGGGTTTAAATGAGAGGGCTAGCCGATTTTGAGCATAGGGACTCTTCTCCCAAGTTATTCCAAGTTGTTGTTGATGTTGTGTGAACCATTTGAGGTGTCAAACTTGGGGCACTCTGCTCTTAAGCTCCATGGAATCAAGCTACAACACAAAAGGTATGTTACTCTAACTAGTATCTTATTATGGTATATGAAAATGCATGCTAGTTATAGGTTTAATGCCTTGTAAACCATTTGCATGTATAATTAGTGAAAACATAAATCCAAGGTATTTAGGGTTGTATGTACACCATATGATGTTGTAGTATACTAAAACTCATCAGTGGTATCAGATCCAATGCTTGTTTTCAAGTTATACTGACTGAAATAGCTTAAAAATTGAAAATTTTGGCTTTCTGGGCACTGGATTCGCCGAGTCCATTAAGAAATTCATCCTACTCATCGAGTAGGTTCATACACTGGACGAGTAGAAGCCCCTGACAACATATTTTCGACTTTTAAGGCTGGAATTAGACTAGAATCATTACCCTAAGCTGTTTTTGAACCTACAAACCCATTTTTGATGTGGTAATGTTCATTCTAATCCAATTATTCATGTTTTGTATTAGTTTAATGGTTAGGCTAATTACATGAAAATTGTTTGATTTGAATTATCTTGTTCTTATGAGTTCTTTATGTGATAATTTGTTTTTGTGACAACCCGAAATTTCTATCTAATACAACCATTCAACTCAATCAAAGTCAGACTCGTTTCTGCTATCTTTTTGCACTATTTAAGGTCTTTTTGAGTGTTCTAAAGCCTATTACATCTAAGGAATGAGTGTTAGGAAGTATCTGCTGAGGTTCAAAACCATCAAACTAGCTATAAACTCCATCATGAGGAGTTTACGACCACAACACATGAGTTTATGGCTGTAAACTCATGCCATAAGTCTCATGTTCCTTCACTTTTCTTTATTGTTCACATTTCCAAGTCAAGAAACACCCATTCTCTCTCAACTATCATAAGGATCTTCATCTTGATCTTCAAAAATGTAAGTGCTCCTTCTGTTTCTTTCATAATAGCCTTCTTGATCAAGAGAAACTCTATGGTTTCATCCATTAAATAATCTCTTTTTGAGTTAGATCTCCAAGAACACCAAGAACACCAAGAACACCAAGAACATCTCCTTATTCTTGGTGGTAGTAAACTCCATAAAGTCATCCAAAGTGTGAGTTTTTCCTCTTTCATCTAGTTACACATAAGAAGCATTTGATTCAAGACCTCTAAACATCATCTAGCTACATAACTCCAAGAGTTAATGGCTGTAAACTCTTTGTTATGGCTGTAAACCCTTGTTTTGGGCATGTTTTGGCCATGAACACTCCTTAAGACCAAGCATAGGACCTTGAACCCTTAATAGATGCTAGTTATGGTCGTAAACACCTCTTAAACTCAAGTACTCCTGGCCGTAAACCCACCCTATGGCTGTAAACTCCTATGTAGTGGCCTTAAACCACCTTTATACAATCATATGTGATTGTAACACTTCATGCCAAGTGTTTCCTAGTCCCTTAGGTTGTTCCATTACATGATTAGGTGTTACATATGCTAATTATATACATATATGTGTTATTATATGCTTAATAGGCTTTGTTTGTTCTTGAGATATTACTTGGCACACTTAACATTCTATATGAGTCTTTCATCCGAATCACTCACTGTAGGTGAGTTCATACCCCTTAACTTACCTTTTAAATGATTTTAAATGCTTTTATAGGGGGTGGGGGGCGAATGCAAGTAGAAATCGTGTTAGTTATATAATCAATCACAAGTGATTTATAACTACAAAGTAAAGAATTTCTTATATTTCAAAAGTATTATCAAACAAACTACTTCAACTCACTTTACAAATTGACACCAAGTCATTAATACTTTCCAAATGTTAAACTCTTTTCATATTTGATAAACCTCATTTTCTAAACTTATAAATTTTGTCAAAAGCATGTCTATGTAGATATAGTTATATAAATATTGTTTAAAGGGCTTAGGACTAACAACTCGCTTTATTTCCTTTTCCTTGTTTGGATGTGGACTTAGGGTATCGGTTGCTTGTCCAAAGGTCGTTTAAATCTTAGTTATATATATTATGTATATGTATGTAGATACAAAAGTACTACAAATCAGTTCGATGCCTTTGGATAGCAAAGGTATACATTCATGATCATTCATTCAAACTACAGAAGTTTCTAGTAAACTATATTAGGTATAGTTTAGAGAATTACTACTTACTATTTCTAGAACATTGAAACCTACATGAATCAGTACTTACAAAAGTTAGTTCATACATGAGTCAGTTCTTACATGAGCCAGTTCAAACAAACAATAACAAGTACAGAAAGGAACATACATCCTTCTCAAGAACAATATAACATTAATGTGAGTCTACTTCATGGCACAACAACAAGTTTGTTGTGTCACGTTTTATAACCAGAGTCCCCTGGAGGGAGAGTGGACATTGTGTATATAGATCTATACGGGACTAACAAGCCCGCATCATGACTGTTCACTACAGTTGGCCGAAAGGCCAGGGGTGACAAATGTCACATTTACTTTCGGCGCCAGCAGGTCGTGTTAACTACTAGTCGATTTAGCATGGTAATAACCACATCACATCCAAACCTTAATTAACAAACTGTTTTTAAGGTAATTAGTGTTTCAGTAGGTAATTTTTACAACATTATTGTACACTTTCATTTTTCTAATTTCATTTATATAATGAAATTCTCACATAAAAGATAATGGCTCTACTTTCTAGAAAAGATAGTCTTAAACATTCGGAAAACACACATTACATACTATTTCAAGTACAAACATACAAAACAACCGGGTCTTGGTAGAAGACTACATTAGATCATTTTAAGAGAAACAAACATACAAAACAGTTAGGTCTTGGTAGAAGACTAATCTCCATATTAGTAGAAATTATAGGATTTTCTAGGAGATTTCAAATGCATACAAACACTTTCACCAACTTTTACATCAAAACATTTACATACACTTTACATCAAACATTTACAATCAATTATCACTAAAATACTTCTGAACTCACCAACTTAAATGTTGATCCTCTCTTTCAAAATAACTTGTATTCTCAGGTTACCAGTAGATAGGTATCAGTGACAGGTTTTGAGAACACGGAGCACTTCCAGACTCATCTTTATTTTGATTATTCACTTTTAGTGTCTTATTATTATTACACAGAACACACTTGTATTGAATTATACTATTAATGCAATGGATGATGTTGTTGCTTGTTTACTATTATGCATTTTTTTATACTGTACATGACGTTCTTCGCCCCCGGATGTTTCCGTCAATTCGGTTTGGGGGTGTGACGGTTTTCAATCCAAATTGATCTAAAAGTTGTTCATAAAATGTGTTTCTATAACTTGTCCTCAAGTTATATGAAAAGTTACATTTATGTTTTTTAAAAACTCATAAGATTTCCATAAGTTATGAAAATGAAGAGTCTCATATTTAAATGTTTTAAAGTCTTCCATAACTTGTCCTCAAGTTATGGAACTTGAAGAGTTTTTTCATTAAAATTACTTTAAACTCATAAGTTGTGGAATTGACAGTTTTTGAATTGTTCAAAACTTGCCCTTAAGTTTTAGAATTTGTAAAGTTTCCCATTGAATACTTTAATTCCAAGTTAAACCCTTAGAATTTTAAAAGTTAAAACTCAACCCTTATACTATTATAATATTAATAGTTAATAGTTATATATATATATATATATATATATATATATATATATATATATATATATATATATATATATATATATTGTTGGAATAGTGTCTAAGGCTGCAACTATATTAGGCAAGTATTTGATTCGGTTGTGCATGGTCCTTTTGGGTTGCCTTCACCATAGCAACTTGATGGATGATTTGTTAAGAGAGAGTAAATATTATAAGGAATAATATATGGTTATTTGATTAATATGAGTCATAGATTAATTGGAATTAATTTGGTGACTTAAAGAGATTAATTAAATAAGAGGGTATAAACTGTCAATTGTTTGATAGTTACACTTTAGACTATAAATCCTTATCCAAGATAGGATGGACGATTTCTAGGGCTTGGATAAGCCAAAATCGTCCATAGGGTTATCAAGGAAAGGATATGGATCAACTTAAAGTCTAAGTTATCCAATTAGGGTTAAAGCTGTAATCCTTAAGGAGTCTACAAGTATAAATAGACCCTAGGGGTGAGGGAATTGGACACACCATCTAAAGTAGAGATACTCTGGCCGAATTCCTCCCCTCTCCTCTCTCCTAAATCATCTTTCTTGCTATTGGTGTTTGTAAGCCATTAGAGGAGTGACATTTGTGACTCTAGAAGCTCCAAGACAACAAGATCAACAAGGAATCCAAAGGTATGGTTCTAGATCTATTTCAATGTTGTTATTTAACCTAGTTAGCCATTAGAAGTTTTGGATTCAAAGCATGTTTAATTAGAAAGCCTAGATCCGAGCATTAGGGTTTTGCATGCGCACATAGGAAAGTTCTTATGGCTAAAACCCATCAGTGGTATCAGAGCCTAGCTTGGTTTTCTTTAAATTATTGCTTGATTAACTGAAACAAACCTGCAAAACTCGATTTTTGGGTTTCTGAGTCATGGACTCGGCGAGTTCCAAAGTGGACTCGGCGAGTAGGCCTGACTCGGCGAGTCCCTTTGTGTACTCGGCGAGTCCGGGCGTCAGGATTAGGCAAAACCGGGATTTTTTCATGTTTATCTTATGGAAACTTACCTTAATCATATTAGATCAACCCTAATCCGATTTTTTGATATATATGACTATAATCTTGATCTAATTAAAGATATTTATCATCTAATAAAATATTTAATCTCCTTATATGATAAATGATTAATTATTTTGATAATTATCTTAAAAGAAATCTTGGATAAATCAAATAAAGATAATTAGGATATTAATTGTTAATTGGAATTATTTGTTATTTGATCCTCCATGTTTTAAATGTTTAAAACTTGCCCTCAAGTTTTGAAATTTATATTTGTGATTAAAAAGTTTTAATTTAGACAACTTAAATTTCAAACCCTACGTTTTAAAAGGTTTAAAACACAACCTTATACTAATATGATATTACTAGAATAATATATATGTATAACTAAATGCTAGTCTTACCGTTAGTAGGCCTCATTCACGAAGCCGATCTATAAGGTGGCTATAAGGTTGCGGCCTATAGAATGGCGCTTAATGGGTGTACACTCACACCCACCGCTTGCTTGATTGGTGGAGGGTCGTTAGCCGAACGGGTAGGATAGGGCAACCTCATCCTCTCATTAAAAGTATAATAAGAAATACAAAGTAACTACACGTTTTAAAAAAAATTCCCAATCTTAGTTACTTTTGGAAAAGTGAATTGATGCAATCCCATAAAATTACACTTTGCACCCTTGCTAAGAAGTTAGTGGAGCGTGTGTGGTTTACCGGCACACTAATTGGTTCTAAGAAAAGGTGGCAAAGGGTGATTCATTGTTTATCATAGTTCGATGGAGCGTGTATGGTTTACCGGCACATCGAATAGGTGATTGTTACAATGAAGGCACCATGTGAATTTGCATGGTAATTCACACCCACTTTGTGATCCTCGGCATCCCAGTCACAAACAAGAGGGGCATATCGAGATTTAAACATGCCATTGAATAGTTTCAATGAATCTCATCCGAACCTAAGAATTCTCAATACACTTAGGACTAATAGTCTAGGTTTTTGTGATGGAGAATTAGTGAATCGTCATTCACTTACCTTCAATTTATTTTCATGTTAGATTACGGCATCCCTTTTCTAATATGTATATGTTATTGTTGGATCCTAACCCTAATTTTTCTTATTGGGTGATAATTAGGGATTCTTATTCTAATCTATCTTTGTCCTTTCTATAGATGTCGAACACAAACAACGCTGCTGCAAGTTCTTTCACATTGATGAGCCTTTGCCAAAAGGTCACCTTCGGTGGAACGAACTTTAGTGAATGGATAAGATACATTCACACCATTACTCGCTATGAGGATAAGGAGTATGTCCTCGATGAAAAGCTTGAGAAGATCAACCCCGACATCGCTACTCCGGCTGAAATCACCGCTTTTGAGACTCATGAGCGAGATGCAACGAAGGTACATTGCATCATGATTGCCACCATGAACTCCGAATTCCAAAAGTCCTACGAGGACATGTATCCATACGAGATGCATCAAGACTAATTGGAGAAATACCACCAAAACGCGAGACAAGAGCGTTATGAGATTTTCACTAACATGATCTCCGCTAAGATGGGTCATGGAGAATCTCTTACCGTGCACCTGCAAAAGATGCAAAGGTATGTCGATCGCCTTCGCAAGTTAAATGTTGACTTTGGGGAAGACTTCGCGATCGACATGGTGCTTCACTCTTTGCCTCCGATGTACAACCATATTAGGATGACCTACCACATGAACAAAGAGGAGGTCACCCTAAGCAAACTCCAAGGTCTTCTGAGAGTCGCTGAGAGCAACTTCAAAGACAAGTATGTTGCACCTACTCCCAATCCGTCTGCTGCTCCTGTCTTGGCAATTGGTCAAGGAAAGGGAAAGAAGAGGAAGGCTTCATCAAAGAACTATCGCAAGGTTAAAGCCCGAGATGGTGCCTCTTCTAGTGGGACCAAAGTTGATCCCTCTAAGCCCTATCCTAACCCAAAGGAGGCAGAGTGCCACCACTGCCACAAGATAGGACATTGGAAGAGAAGCTGCCCAGAATACCTGCAAGCAATCAAAGAAGGAAAGATCAAGCCATCTTTCGCAGGTATATACACAATTAAATCTAACGATTCTAATCATGCTATTTCTTGGGTTCTTGACACCGGTTGTGGTTATCACATTTGTTCAAATGTGCAGGGACTAAGAAGAAGTAGGGATGTGGAGCAAGGAAGGATCAATCTAATCATGGGGAACAGAAGATCGTCGCCTGTTACCAAGATTGGAGTGTATTCTTTAGTGCTTAGGAATAATTTATGTTTAGATTTGAACAATTGTTGCTATTCGCCAGAAATGGCTAGAAACATCATTTCATTTCATGGTTTATATAGACAAGGATTTAGATTTTCTTTTAATAATGAGAATGGTTCTATTTTAGCTTATCTAAATAGTGTCTTTTACTTTGAAGCTATACCATGTAATGGAATATATGAAACTGTTATGATTGTTGATAACTTAGGAAATGATGTTTTGAATATTGATTCTTCCACTAGTTTGGATAAAGCATCCTTGTGGCATTGCCATCTTGGACATGTCAACAAGAAACGCATAGCCCAACTCCAAAAGGATGGAGTGTTGGAGTCATTCGACCTTAGGGAAGATGACACATGCGAGTCTTGTTTACTTGGAAAGATGACTAAGTCACCCTTCACAAATACTTGTGAAAGGGGTGAAGGGCTATTGGACCTAATACATACCGATGTATGTGGACCCTTTAGATCAACCACGAAGGATGGGAACCGCTTCTATGTGACTTTTACCGATGACTATAGTAAATATGGGTATATCTATTTAATCAAGCAAAAGTCAGAAACCTTTGAAAAGTTCAAAGAGTTCAAGAATGAAGTGGAGAATCAATTGGGCAGGAAAATCAAGATGCTTCGATATGATCGAGGAGGAGAGTACCTAAGTCTTGAATTCCATGATTATCTCAAGGAGTGTGGAATAGTTTCGCAATTGACGCCTCCTAGGACACCGCAGTTGAATGGTGTGGCAGAAAGGCGTAATCGAACCTTATTGGATATGGTTCGCTCTATGATGAGTCGTGCTTCACTACCTATATTCTTTTGGGGGTATGCCTTAGAGACTGCCGCCCATATCCTTAACCGAGTCCCTACTAAGAAGGTTGCCAAAACACCTCACGAGATGTGGACGGGGAAAGCTCCCTCGTTGGCACATATCAAGGTTTGGGGTTGCAAGGCTTTCGTAAGACGAGATACTCACGACAAGCTTGAACCTCAAAGTGAGCGATTTATTTTCATCGACTACCCGCAGACATCCTTTGGATATCTCTTCTATAGACCGAAGGACAATGTTGTCTTTGTTGCGAGGAGAGGTGTTTTCCGAGAGCGAGAACTCATAAGCCAAGGAGACAGTGGGAGGCAAATCGAACTTGAAGAGATTCAAGAGTCGATAGGTGAAGGAACCTCTACCGCTGGCATTCAACCCGAGGAGGAAACTCCGGTTGAACCGATTGATGAATCCTTACCTCTTAGACGTTCCGATAGAGTTAGAGTTCATCTCCAGTTTTATGGTTTTCATATTACTACCGAAGGGGACACGTATATTAGTGATGGTACACTAGTAAATCTTGATGAACCTAATAGCTATAAGGAAGCCATGGCAGGCCCGGAGTCTGCGAAATGGAAAGAGGCAATGGATAGCGAGATCCAATCCATGTATGATAACCAAGTTTGGAACTTGGTTGATTATGTGCCCGGACGTAAGACCGTTGGGTGTAAGTGGATCTTCAAGAAGAAGACCGATGTGGATGGGAACGTACACACGTATAAAGCGCGATTGGTTGCGAAGGGCTTTACTCAAACTCCAGGAGTTGACTATGATGAGACCTTCTCACCAGTTGCGAAGATTAAATCTATTAGAGTGATGCTAGCAATTGCTGCATTTCATGATTATGAAATTTGGCAAATGGATGTCAAGACCGCCTTCCTTAACGGAAAGTTGGCTGAGGATGTTTACATGGCTCAGCCAGAGGGGTTTGTGAATCTGAAGCATCCAAATAGAGTGTGTAAGCTTGAGAAGTCCATTTATGGACTTAAGCAAGCGTCTCGCAGATGGAATCTTTGCTTCGATGAGAAAGTCAAAGAGTTTGGATTTGTACGAAGCGAAGACGAATCTTGTGTATATGTCAAAGCCAGTGGGAGTATAGTAAGCTTCCTCGTTCTATATGTCGATGACATATTACTCATAGGAAACGACGTCCCGACTCTGCAGGAAGTCAAGTCCTGGCTCGGGAAGTGTTTCGCTATGAAGGACCTCGGAGAGGCTTCTTACATTTTGGGAATAAGGATAGTAAGAGAAAGAAGTAAGAGACTAATGGGACTTAGTCAAAATACTTACTTAGAGAAGGTACTAAAACGTTTTAGTATGGAAAACTCAAAGAAGGGAGAACTGCCGATACAAGGAAATGCCAAGTTGAGTAAGACTCAAAGTCCGAGTACTGAAGCTGAAATAGCAAAAATGAGCCGAATACCGTACGCTTCCGCAGTTGGCTCAATCATGTACGCTATGACTTGTACTCTCCCTGATGTAGCCTTCGTTTTGAGCATGGTTAGCAGATATCAAGGGAACCCTGGCAAAGCACATTTGATTGCGGTAAAGAACATCCTTAAGTACCTTCGGAGGACGAAAGAATGGTTCTTAGTCCTTGGAGGGAGTAATGACTTGAAGGTGCGAGGGTATAGTGATGCCAGTTTTTAGACCGATAGGGACAACTACCATTCGCAGTCGGGCTGGGTCTTTACCCTAAATGGAGGAGCAGTAACTTGGAAGAGTTCCAAGCAAGAAACCGTAGCTGATTCAACGTTCGAATCAGAGTACATCGTAGCAAGCGAAGCGTCGAAGGAGGCAATATGGCTAAAGAATTTCATTGGTGATCTTGGAGTTGTGCTTGCCATAAAGGAGCCCATGGAGATTTTCTGTGATAACGAAGGTGCGGTTGCCTTGACCAAGGAACCGAGGGATCATGGTAGATCTCAACATATCGACAGAAAATATCACTTCATTAGACATCGTGTAGAAGAAGGACAACTCATAGTTAAGAGGATATCATCAGAAGATAACCCAGCAGATCCGCTTACGAAGGGACTGAGTAGGGTTAAGCACTTGCAACATGCTAGGAGTATTAGGCTGAAGGATGATATTAGTATAGATTAGATAGTATTTAGAAACGTATAATAGATAAATGTAATTAAAATTTGATGATTAAATAAAGGAGTTTTATTTATAAGTAAAGTTACTGTCATATGTTAATTGTTTAACTATTGTTTCACTTTGCATGTTTTGACTTCCAGAATAATTGAGTTTATTAGGAATAATCGAATTATTCAAATTGTCCACAATCGTTCATATGTTGGAAGTAGATATGAATGAAGATTGTCATGAATTGGTGTGTAGATTGTCTAAATGGTGTTAGACATAGCAAGGGTTGCTGCAACATTCATGAGTGCTTATGAACTGGTTTTGAGCATTGGAACAAACCCGCGCTTGCTGGAATCACTTTATGGAATACGATATAAAAGGTGATCGCAAGACGATAATATCATATAGTCTTAAAACCTAGATATATGGTTTATTATTTGTTAATTGATTGTACATTGATAATGCGAAAACGCATCAGTAACTTGGTGTTATAAAACGCATTGTTGTGTATAGTTGGTTAATGAATAAGTAAATGCATATAAGTCGAAGTTTATTTGTAAATTTTATCCTAAGAGGGTAGAAGAGATATCTTGGCCACTCGATGATTTGATTTGACTTATGTGCCGGTCCCGGTCAGAACTGAATTGATGTGTTTGATTAAGTTCTATGTCGAATAAATCGGAGATCGAGAAATCTAATGCTAGACTAACCATTCCATAGGATTGTCAGCATGATATCTAACAGAGGACTGTACGATCCCTTATCTAAAGGACAAGATTGATTAGATCAGAGTTTGATAGCGTCTTTGAGAGCTACGATTGCAAACCGAATTGTACTTGTATAGTTACTAGACTTATCCAAGTGGGAGACTATTGGAATAGTGTCTAAGGCTGCAACTATATTAGGCAAGTATTTGATCCGGTTGTGCATGGTCCTTTTGGGTTGCCTTCACCATAGAAACTTGATGGATGATTTGTTAAGAGAGAGTAAATATTATAAGGAATAATATATGGTTATTTGATTAATATGAGTCATAGATTAATTGGAATTAATTTGGCGACTTAAAGAGATTAATTAAATAAGAGGGTATAAACTGTCAATTGTTTGATAGTTACACTTTAGACTATAAATCCTTATCCAAGATAGGATGGACGATTTCTAGGGCTTGGATAAGCCAAAATCGTCCATAGGGTTATCAAGGAAAGGATATGGATCAACTTAAAGTCTAAGTTATCCAATTAGGGTTAAAGCTGTAATCCTTAAGGAGTCTAAAAGTATAAATAGACCCTAGGGGTGAGGGAATTGGACACACCATCTAAAGTAGAGATACTCTGGCCGAATTCCTCCCCTCTCCTCTCTCCTAAATCATCTTTCTTGCTATTGGTGTTTGTAAGCCATTAGAGGAGTGACATTTGTGACTCTAGAAGCTCCAAGACAACAAGATCAACAAGGAATCCAAAGGTATGGTTCTAGATCTATTTCAATGTTGTTATTTAACCTAATTAGCCATTAGAAGTCTTGGATTCAAAGCATGTTTAATTAGAAAGCCTAGATCCGAGCATTAGGGTTTTGCATGCGCACATAGGAAAGTTCTTATGGCTAAAACCCATCATATATATATATATATATGTATGTATGTATGTATGTATGTATGTATGTATGTATGTATGTATGTATAAGAGCAAAGTCATTTTTACCGTTAGTAGGCCTCATTCACGAAACCGGTCTATAAGGGGTTACAAGGTTACTGCCTATAAAATGTTAATTTAATGGGTGTCCACTCTCACCCACCACTTCCTTGACTGGTGGAGGGTTGTTAGCCGAACAGGTTTGACAGGACTATAATTCTCCCTTCATTAAAAGTATAATGATAAACACTAAGTAACTAAACACTTATAAATTCCCAATCTTATTACTTAGGAAAATGTGAATTTGGTGTTAACCCATGAAATTACACTTTGCACTTTGCTTAATTCGTTAGTGAAGCGTGTGTGGTTAACTGGAACACTAACTTGGATTTAACAAGGTTGAAAAAAGGTGGCTTAAGGTTTATCATAGAATCGTTGGAGCATGTGTGGTTAACCAGCACATCGATTAGGTGATCTTACCTATTTGCTTGGTGCTGCTGAATCAACAATGATTTAGAGCACTAGTAAAAGGAAATTTGATTGGAAGATTGACTTCCTAAAATTCAATGGGCCCCGAAAATGGTAACATTGGAAATCCAGGAAAGCTTTCTCTTCCCAATGGAAAGGGATCGACCATAGTCAACTCGGTTGACCAAATGGTAAAGAGAAAGGCTAAATTTGAGATAGTCCTGTGAACCAATCCCAAAGAGTCCATATGTTCCTATTTCCAAAGGAAGGGGCATTGGTTGCGTAGCTTCCCTATTTACTTGAGAGACCATAAGGTTGGTCAAGTCAAAAAGTTTGACTCTACTTCAGGTAAGTCCACTATCTAACTCTATTAAGTTCCTCTTTAGAGATTCATATTACATGATATGACTAGGTCACATGTTGATATTTTAAGAGTAAAAAAAAGGAAGCTTAAAGGAAGCATATGTTGATTCTGATTTTGAAGATGGATTTCGATCGCATGGTTCAGTGATCAGAAGTTTGAGCTTCTGCTTAAGAGTTGTGATAGATTGCTTAGGAATAGATAACAACATTGTTTTCATATGCATTTGCATTGCAAGGATAACTTCTTCAGCAAGTTTTAAAATAAAAGGAAAAAAAGTTTTGATTTTATTTATTTTAAGTATCCTTACAATGGCATTTGTGAAAAATTGTTGCTTATATGATTCCATTAATAACAATATTGGAAAGTGGATTTCATTCTTTCGTTTGTGGTAGTGTCGTAATTTGCCAAATAAGGAAAGATTCTCATCATCCAAGTTTCAGTTTGATGGAAATTTGGAATCATGCAACTTGTATGATGAATGGGGATTTTCATCTTTGGGAAATTAAGACTAGTTCCTTGATCACATGTATATGTGAGTCAAGTGAAGGACTATAGGAACGGGTACACTTGAGTGTGCGCTGGTCAGGTCCACCACAGAGAATGACAAGACTATTCATCATGATTTACTAAAGTTTAGTAAATATGATTATACTTACAAGTTTAAGTATAATTCTGAAACATTGGAAAATTTTCAATGTAAGGCAGAACAAATAAGAAGAATCAAATTAGGTAGAGAGATAAAAGTTTCTCCAATCTGAAAAGATGGGAAAGTGCTTTATTATCATGTTTTATGATCATCTTAATGATTGTGAGACCATATCACAATTCATCCTCTAAGGACATCTTAGTGCATTCTTATGGCTAAGAAGACGAGTCATGAATTGTTGAAGTGGTTAAATCAAGAAGATGAACCATACTTTGTTCCAAAAAAAGTCTTAGAGTCATACTCCAAGATTGTAACTTTAGTGACAGATCTTGAAGAAGGTTTATAACACTTTTCAAATGTAAGAGTAAAATGTTTTCTACTCTTGTACATTTGAAATTGGTAAGTTTTGATGTTTTAGATAAAACAAAGAGCAACTAAGGCCAATTATGTGAAGTGTTTGTCTTGATAAGAATCTCAACTAACCCTTGAATACTTTCTTTGTCAAGGAATGGTTCTTGACAAGAGAATCTTATATGATAAGAGGTCAGTGGGAGTCTTAAAGATCCTGAAAGAGTTTCAAGAACTAATCAAGAATAAAACATTTAGTTTATCACTAGCGGACGACTTGAGGTTTGTAACATATCGTGTTAACATACTCTTATTTTTGTGCCCATTCCAGTCAAAGTTAACTATACATCTGAGTTATACATGTTTTTATTGTTTGGACAACTACTTGGGAGCAATGATAGGCCCTTGTGCGGCCAAATGTCAACAAGTTAAGATTGCACAAGTTCGGTCCATATGAGTTTGGATTTTTCACTAACCTTGTCTTGTGATTACGGTTTTGACAAATTCACATGGATAGGAACATATAGACCATAAAATCTAAGTGTCATAAGGTTTCTCTTCGATTCATGAAAATGATGGTGAGAAAACCCTTTCACTATGTGGTTTTAAGTAGATAACAATTGGGATATTTTCATTCTGAAAGTCGTTAGTGGAGCGTGTTTGGTTAACCAACACACTAACATGGACTTGTGAGGAATGACAAAGGTCTAAACATTTGAGACTATGATTACGACATCCCTTTTCATAATTCTGAAATTGTTTAGATACAAATGTGGGCTATGTAAGGAAAGGTGTATGATATTGATAAAGTTTTATCAAAGTATCTCGTATCACAAGTCTGAACTTTGGTAAGAAAGTTAATAGAGTATTGATTTCTAGAAGTCCAGCTGATTTCTGAGTACATGTCAAAGCTAATAGGAGCATAAGTGTTATGCTAATAATCATCATGTTAGTGGGAGCATGATAATTATGATAAGTGTTTCAAGTTAGCAATGTTAATTATAGAAAACAAAAGTTTCAATTGGGAAAAGTTGTTTTGCTATAATTAAGAGAGAGGAAATTATACTTCATTTCAATTCTAAAAGCTTAGATTGAGATTTTAATCATCTTTAGTTAAGGATATATATATATATATATATATATATATATATATATATATATATACACACACACACACACACACACATATATATATATATATGTACAGATTTTATGTTTGAATGGTTCAACATAAGGAAATTCTCTCTCTCTCTCTCTCTCTATATATATATATATATATATATATTGCGTTCTCAAATTTGATTATGATTACGACATCCCTCTTCATAGTCGAATTATGAAAACATGGAAAATAAAAAAATATTGTAGCAAAAGACTGATCTAGGTTCATGTCTTTATGTGAGACATCATGAATTGTGTCCCATATGCTTCGGGTATAGGATCGATTACATGTGTTATAATATTTATCCTTTCTAAACTTTCTAAATGCCAGAGCATTAAGAAGGAAAAGGTATAGAATTGGATATGACTAAAATGATTACGCAATTGTCGAGGACAATCTAAGGTTTACCGAAGATTGGTTGTTCATGGACAGTTGGATGTATGGTGTAAATTTTTGGAAAGGACCATACTGACGTATTCTGAAATGAGGCAACTCTTATTCAAAAGTGATAATCAAAATGGAAGTGTGGAAAATTTTCCATAAGTGGAATTTATCCATTAAATATGTGTAAGATTAGAAAACTTAATGCAAGAAGGATTTTCAAAGCAATTTATTTTGAATTTGAGACTTCATTTCCATGGAATTGATCTCCACTAGGATAATTTGTAATGTCTGTTGACAAGTCTTTGTGACTTTGTGCATAATCATTATAATAGGATCAATGCATATAAGTTTAGAATCTAACATATTTCGGTAAGTGGCAGGAATTTGGAATTCTTACATTTACGATAAGGATTTGGGATTGTGAAATGAGAATCATTGGAATTATGTTCAATTGATCTATTCCACAAAGTAAGGATCATAGACAAACATAGTGAGCATACTTGGTGTATGGCATAACTAATGTTTAGATAAACATAGTGTACATGCTTGGAGCATGGGACAACAATTTTTTTGATTCAAGTATTAAGTTGAAAAATCGAAACATTACATAAATAATGAGTAATCAATATGGTGTTTAAATAAAAGGTGTTTTATTTACTCTCAAAGGTGCTTGGGATGATAGAGGATTAGTATTATTCTTGTGTTTCACTTTGCATGTTTTGACTTCTAGAATAGCTAGGTTATTCTTTCCGAATGACTAAGTTATTTAAATTCTCCACAGTCAGTCATATGTTGGAAGTAGGTATGAATGAAGATTGTCATGAAGTTGGCTTGTAGATGTTTAAGGTATTGGACATAGCAAGAGTTGCTACAACATTCATGAGTGCTCATTAGTTCTGAGTATTGGATTAAACCCACACTCACTTGTATCACTTCATGGATTTTATCTTGAGTGATCGTGAGATGATAATATCTTATATTCTTCAAACCTAGAGATATGAGTTGTTGACTATGAGTTGGTTATACTTTGATTGTACGAAAATGCATTGGTAACTCGATGTTATAAAACGTTCATTTGTGTATGATTCAACGAGTAGTAGAACAAGCATATGAGTCGAAGTTTATCCATTCCTTTTACCCTTGGAGGGATAAAAGCGATATCTGTGGGCCCCTCGATGATTTAGTGATGACAAACGTAAGTGCTCGGCCGGGCCTGGACAGATTTGATTTGTTCAATTAGTCAGTCATCATAAATCGGAAATCTGGAAACAACATATGGACATAGAGAATGATTATAATCCATGTCTCAGTCCATATGATATCTAGAATGGAGGAATGTATGATCCCTTATCTAATGGATACATCATTGATATGTTCAGAGTTCGACAACGGCTTTAAGAGCTACGATTTCTAGTCGGGTTTTGGAGTCGTACGCAATAATAGTTTTAGAATTATCCAAGTAGGACACTGTTAGATTAGATGTCTAAGTCCATAACTATTAATGGTTTGTATTCGACCCGACTTGGCATGGTCCATTTGGGTTGCATGGCATCAGAACGATTTGGATAGACTTTTGTAAGAAAAGGATATATATGATTTATTAATATATTATAAGTTCTAATATATTAATATGAAATAATATTATTTAATTAGTATTGATCAAGAATTAGTTTGGAATTAATTATGTGATCAAAAGAAACTAATTAAATATATGGGGATTGATTGTGTAAATCATTCATTCTTATATATGTGGGCTTATGATCCATAGTTCTTCATGTTGGGCTAAACCCATGGAGTAATACTCCATGGAGGTTTTAACCTATGGAGCATGAAGAATATGGAAATAAATGAGTTACATGGGGTAACTCTAATAGCCACAATATATAGGGACCCCATAACTCAAGAAATCGACCCTAAGGGGTTCAAATGAGAGGGCTAGTCAATTTTGAGCATAAGGACTTTTCTATCAAGTTATTCCAAGTTGTTTTTGATGTTGTGTGAACCATTTGAGGTGTCACACTTGGGGCACTCTGCTCTTAAGCTCCATGGAATCAAGCTACAACACAAAAGGTATGTTACTCTAACTAGTATCTTATTATGGTATAGAAAATGCATGCTAGTTATAGGTTTAATGCCTTGGAAACCATTTGCATGTATAATTAGTGAAAACATTGATCCAAGGTATTTAGGGTTGTATGTGCACCATAGGATGTTGTAGTATACTAAAACCCATCAGAAAGAAACAAAGTGTGGAAACTCGTTTCGAAGCCTAAAGGCCACACTGTTGTTGGAACAAGATGGGTATACAAGAGCAAGCTCGATGAATCCGGTGCGGTCGTTCGTAACAAAGCAACATTAGTTGCAAAGAGGTATAGTCAGTTAGAATGTGTTGACTATGATGAAACACATGCCCCCGTATCCAGGATGGAAGCAATACGCATCTTCTTAGCGTATGCAGCACACAAAAGTATCTAAGTACATTAAATTGGCGTAAAAAGTGCTTTCCTGAATGGTGAATTGAAAGAAGAAGTCTACTTGCAACAACCTCCAGGCTTTAAAAGTCTAAAGTTCCAATATTATTGTTTCAAGCTTGAGAAAGCAGTTTATGGTCTTAAGCAGGCACTGAGGGCATGGTATGAGACTCTCCCTGAGTTCCTTGTGACATTAGGATATAAAAGAGGAGTGATTGAACCCATATTGTTTCGAAAGGCAAATGATAATCACCTTATGCTTGTACAAATCAATGTGGATGACATCATATTCGGGTCAATAGATCAAGGTATGGTGGATGAATTTGCATTGCTCATGACCAAGAAGTTCCAAATGAGCATGAAGAGATATATTAACTTCTTTCTAGGACTCCAAGTGAAACAAGTCCCTCAAGGGATATTCATTCATCAAGAAAAATATACATCTAAACTGTTGAAGAAATACTCAATAGATAATTATTCCTCTGCCAAGGTTCCTATGGCCTTCAGATATAAGATTTCTACAGATCCATCCAGAGAATCTGTAGATCACAAGACTTATAGAGGAATGATTGGTTCATTGATGTACCTCACCGCAAGCAGACCAGATATTTTTTCGCAATAGGCTTATGTGCCAGGTACCAAGCCGACTCCAAAGTATCGCACTTAAACATAGTCAAATAGATCCTCAGACACTTAAAAGGAAGCAAAGCTCTCAATCTATGGTATCCTGTGGGGAACGACTTCAGCCTTCAAGCCTTTATAGATGCGGATCATGCCGGATGCAGATTAGATAGGAAAAGCACTTCTGGTGGTTGTTATTTTCTAGGAGGAAGACTAGTTAGCTGGTCTTCACGAAAACAAAATTGTGTTTCTTTGCTGTTCTCAAGTCCTATGGATGAAAACCCAATTGATGGACTACGGATACAGAATGTTGCGGATACCGATTTACTATTATTCAGAGAGTGCTATAGCGATTTCTCATAATCCTATTCATCATTCGAAGACGAAGCATATTGAACTTCAATACCATTTCATAAAGGGCCATATACTCAAAGGTAATATTGAACTAATCTTTGTTCCATCTCATGAAGAGATTGTAGATGTGTTTACAAAGGCACTTGATGTAACAAAACTTAACAATTTTCTGCAAATGTTAGGGATGATGAATCCTGATCCACAATTCTTTTTGAATTGATAGGTACCGCAGTCAATCTCTGGTCTCCGTTGCGGTCCTAGTCACATATATCTATTATAGATGGTTCTAGTATACTCTGTGTACCGAAACCATATATGGTACATATATCTCTTGGGTCCTTATTGCTTGTTATTTATGATGTTTTGTCAAGTGTTCCTCAGTTTGTACTACCGCAGTTGGATAACCATCAATCCACAATGATGAATCAATCAGCAATGGATGATTAATCCGCAGTCACACTTAATGATTTCTCAACTACTACTTCATAAATTCCCAGAACATTGTGTGTTATTAAATGGTTCTCATTAAATAAAAAAACATTCGTTTGTAGCATACAATGTTTCAGTTACTTTTCAAATCGTCTTTTGGTGTCAGATCTATTTTAGGTATTTTGACAAATAAAACAATTTTCCATAAAAGAAATCTTTTTAGAAATCTTTTCCTTAAACTGTCAAATCCCTTTATCCCCAAGATGTCAAATCAGTTCCAACTTCCACCTTTATTCAACGGACTCTTGCGCCTCACCACATGTTCTCTAAACATGTGATATTGGGCCTCACATATCATTAAATGCCCCATTTTTGAAAATTAAAAATAATAAATAATTTCTTTTATTTATTTTATTTGTGGCTGAAAATGGTTAAAACCCAAGGGTTTTTACGATTAACAGCTATAAATAGGGTAAATCCAATAAAACTTTTAGATCTGGAGCTATATAAATCCTTTTCCCCTCCCAAGAAAGCTCTATGCTTTCTAAACTCTTAAAGACGATCTTCATCTTCTTCATCTCCTTGCACTCAAAAACTTTCTGCAAGTTCTTGAAACGTTTGCAACAATGGTGAAGTCTGGTGTATCAAAGAAACAATCAAAAGCTTCTGGATCAGCCCAACCCACTGGTTCTGAATCCACTATGAGAAACCAATCGTAATTGATTGCCTCAAGCAATTTTACGGGCAATCTTTGAAGATCATAAATCTTACAATGATTCCATCCATCTGGTAATCAAGTTCATCTCAACTCATCCCCTGTTTGGAGCCTTTGACTCCTTCACTGATGTTGTTCCACTGCCTACTTTCTTCAAATGTGCATTCTCGGCATATCAACCCCTCAAGAATCTTCAAGAAGTTCACCTGAAGCTAGTTGATGATTCCTTGGTTATCTTGACCAAAGAGAAGTTTCTGAATGCGATCAACTTACGTGTTCTTCCTACTACGAAGTTCATCACTCCAAGTGTGATTGACATCATCACAAATCTCTACCAGAAGAAACTCAGGGGTATCGGTGAATTAAAGAAAAATCAGTTGCATGCAGTTTGGCAGTTTTTGTGCCACTTTATCATCCGGAGTCTCTCTGGGAGAACCGGAGGCACAGACAATATGGGCCTTAAACTAATGGAATTGATGTGGAGCATCTTCAGTAGCCACGACGTCAACTATGGGAAAATCTTTTGGGATGACTTCCTCCAGTACATTCGCAAGGAAAATCCGAAGGTATCCCCAACAGATCTCACATTTTCACAATTTTGGTCCCTATGCATCTCATACCTCCACTATGATGCATAACTTAGCATGGGGAATGGCATCAAAATTTTCATCACTAGGAATCTCAAAAGGTACCCACCCTCTAAAGATCAATCTTTGTTTGGACCATTGAGATGTCTTCCTGTCCATATTTTGATATTCGTTGGACTTGAAACAAAAGAAGTCACAGATCATATTGAGGCTACGGAAGGTATTGGCCCATACCTTCTTACCTCACCTCTACCAAGTCAGTATATATTGGCCTCAACAGACCCCTACGATCCAGTGAGTACCGCAACCCCAACTTCTACTCAATCTCATAGCAAGATGTCTAAAGAATCTAGTATCATCAAAGAAATCCCCCCGTGGCAAGGCAAAGAATGGTGAAACCTCCAAAAAACGCAAATCCAAGATAATTGTGTCCTCGGATGAAGAGTCTGATCACAACCCTCCCGTAAATGTTGAAGAGTCTGATAGTGACTCACTTCATGTTCTCACATGTAAGAAATAGAAGACCAACCCCAGTTCTAGCCAAATGCGTATCTGGACAGATACCGCAACCTCTCAAAAGGCTTCGGTAGTCCTTGGGGTTCCCGCAGACCTACTAGCATCAACCCTCTCCAGCTACTCAGACACAACAAGTGTGTTCGTTTCATCTGAAAGTGGAGACTCAACCCCAAATGAATCCTAAAGGCATTCACTTGGTTCTACACACCATAAGTTCTCTAGGGCTTCCCGACTTCATTTCATTAAGGAACGGGAGTTACGCTCCATACTTGATTCTATTGTCCAAACACTTAATACACCATCCCAACCGTAGGGCGCTTCTTCAGCCCTAGCCAGACCTGAGCCGAGGCCACCCTTGACTATGGGTCAAGGAGACTGAGGAAGCTCAGGAAATCCTACTCTGCTTACCTTACAATCAGATGGTTTAGGCATGGTGAGCACCATTGTGCAAGGATCCATGAACCTAGGGGACACCCTGGCGCACAATCAAGGATTTGATGGTTACGATTCAGATGATACCTAGACTTAGGATCATCCCACTACTGAGTCTGGTATTCATAAATACGAAGCTTTCTGTAGAGATTTCCAGGCCCGCAAGGATCAAAAGACTAAGCAGCAACAACAGAAGGAGAAGGAGATTCAGACTGTAGCCAAATACTGGGTCGATGCAATTAACAACGCCAACACCGTGGCCACCATCTCTAAAGTTCAAGATTATATGACCACCATGGCCGAAACGATCCAAAAGGCTCAAGCTTTTCAGGGTGATGCTGGTCCCTCCAAGCTCCCCCCAACTACCAACATTCATGGATCTGAAGAAGACGATACAACTATTGAAGTCAGTTCCGAACCAATCTTTGCTCTGGATGACCTGGATATGACTGAAGTCAATCAACCAACGGGTTCAGATGACTTTATGATGATCGTTGATGAAGACTCCTCAAGTAGTTCTCATCACTCCACTTCCAAACCTAAGGAGAAAAAGAAAAAGAAGAAAATGGGTGTGACCCGCAAGGAATTTCTTAGTCTCCAAGAAAAGGTTGATAAAATATTGGCCGCAGTGACCATGCCGCAACAAACCGATGTTGCTAGGCCACAATCAATTTTGAAACAGGTTGAAAGACTAGAGACTAGAGAATGTCTGGTTGCTGAACGAATATCACTCAAAGTCAAAATGGGTATCCGTGCCCTCGACAACAACCGAACAACAGACCACAAAGAGTTCATTGCTACTACCGAAAATATCATCAATGAGGTCACCGTAATCAAAACATAACTTCAGTCATCGATTACTAATCAATCCATTTAGTCCAAAAAGCTTGTTGAGGAAACTCACAATGCTTACGAATCCACCATCTCTGTGCTCCAATCAACAATCAACAATCTCAGACGCTCCTTGACCGTAAGCTCTCACGGGCAGGAGATCCTCAAGCTCACCAAAGATATTCACCAATTGTTGTTCAAAACAAAGATTCCTGGTAATCAGGAACTTTCTGATCTCCTGAAGTCCCAATTCCACAATGTGTTCACAAAGATTGATGGACCACGTCAATGGTTTGAGGAACAACATGTTAGTTCCGCAAAAGGGGGTAGCGAGCACTCTGATCCACAACTCCATCAATCTCGGGTCATTCCAAATTTTGGTCCATCTCACTTTCCTGCAAAACATCCAGATCAACCATCTACAACTCCTGAAGCTCATCAATCTCCAATTTTATCTAAGGGTGAAGCTAAACTTCCCACTTCGGTGTCTTCCTCTCCAAGATCTCCTCCGTAGATTCAAACTGAGCAACCTGAATCGTCTCCTTGCCAAGAAACTCCTCCCCAATTAAATTTTTTGGCTCCAACCATGTCATCAAATCACTCATATGACTCTCCCGGAATAAAACAAAGAAAGATCGAATGGAATGCAACCAACTTCACAAAGCAGATATGGAGAGACCATGGGTTCGACACTACCATGGATGAAACTCTTATTAACTCATGGGTGAATCGAACCCGCAGGCTCCAGGATGATGACTACAGGCCGGTGCTAACGTATGCTGAGCCTCTGGAAGATGGCTACTGGGACATTCCCATCTCTCCGAATGCCATGTTCTTCACTGTTTTTGAACCATTTAACCTAAGCCTCCCTAATGACCAAAGGATGCCTCTGGAGTTTGAAAGCCTTAACAAATTTCTTGGAAAGCATGGATCCAAATTTGAGGATATATGGTCATGTGGAGTCAACAACTACAAGGTCTGGAAGTTCATGAAGGTTGAGTTCATCCAATACACGTTAACTAGAAGAGGATTTGATTACATCCAGACTCAATCCGATTTTCCATGTATGAATCCAGAAGAGGTGTTTCTCATTCCCAGGGTGTTTCAACTCAAATCCGAAAAACACTCTAAAATGAAGATTGCCTTTGAAAGGGCATGCAAATACCTATGGAGCACTGTATGTGATTTGCAAAACTAGATGCAGATATTCACCCAACCTTGGCTCAAAAGTTTAATCTTCCTACACTCGATCCTGCACCCATCTTTACCGAAGGATATGAAGAACGATCCTTGGGTGCAACCAACTTTCCATAGTTGGGAGTTATATTCAAATGGGTGAACAACAACGCCAAATACTTTGTCCCTATCTCTGCCATGCACCGCCTAAGTTGTAGGCAACTGGAAGTCACCTTGACTATGGTGTAAAGATCAAAACACACAACGGATGAAGTTAAATTCGATATCACCCAAAGGATCAACTGGCTGAGTGAAGTAAGGAAGTTCTGGTGCCTGTTGATTAGATTTCTGAAGCTCAAAAAACGACAAGGTTAAAGAGGTCACTTAGGGGGGAATTGTTGAATCAAAAAGTGACCCTCTTGAACCTCACAACTGAAGTCACCCTCAACATTGCGGATTCAGCTACTGCAACATGAAATGATGTCATCCGCAGTGTAACGCCCCTAGATCCAGGCTAGTCAATTTAGAGATAGTAAGCATAAAAAATGAGTTATTGATGTAATATTATTTAGAAGGAGTAATCTTAACCAAGTGTTACTATATATTATAAGGGTTTCCTACATATAAATAACGCTGAAATCCGAGTTATAACTAAGAAGTTATGGCCCATCGAAGTTTTACGGCAAAACCGGCATGACAGCGGGAGACGTAAATAGTGAATCTACAATAGAAGACTTTTTAGCCTTAGTGATCTAAAAAAAAGTTGTAGTATACGTTAGAACAAGAACATACAAAAAAAGAACGCCCAAATCTGACTTCGTATGAGGAAGTTATGGATTTTCTAAGATATGGCATAGTAGTGCACAACCCGAAACTCGAATTTTAGATCGAGTGGTTTTTGGCCTACGCGACCAAAATGAGAATTGAAGATCTCATTAATAGGAACTCAAAGGTAAAAACACACACAAAAACTAAGTGTGTTCACTAGGTATTTTTGAAATGAGTGTGTTCACTAGGTATTTTGAACTGAGTGTGTTCACTGGGTATTTTTGAACTAAGTGTGTTCACTAGTTATTTTTGAAATAAGTGTTCACCAGATGTTTTGGACTACATGTTCACCAGTTGTAATCTATAAACCTTGGTAACGATGGAATTTGTGCCAATTCCTTAGGATGATCTTTAGGAATAAATAAACGAGGAATAATTGATTCTTAGGAGTAAAGAAGATAATAAGGATGGGCAATCGGGTTAACTGTTTGACATGTATTATATGAAGAAACAAATTAACTATATTATTGTGGGTTCAAAACCTATGTACTCACCAGGTTTCCCAACCTGACCCACTCAGTTTTATTTATATCGCAGGTGTTGATATGAAGTCACTTTACACTGAGAGATTAACGAGATATAAATCACTAGTGATAATGAATGTAAGTTATGTTTATGCTTATGTTTATCTATTGATGATGACATCCCAAATGTTTTAAAATGAATACAAATATTTTTCTTTAGAAATGCTTTGATAACGTATTTATCATGTTTTACTGGGAACAAATTCCGCAACATTTTTTTATTAAAGGAGGTAATCTGATTTTTATGAAGCATAAACAAAATCGGTCTTTTCTGGCCGCGAAAATGGGGATGTCATACGCAGCCTACCACAACTGGAATGAAGACTTAGTTTTATTTTATTTTTTACATTGTAATGTCCAGTGTACCTTGCATGGACACTTGTTTTCTTAGTCTTTATTTAGACCCTGTATTGTTCTCGGACCTCTATAAATACAGTGTTCCTCTTCTATATCAAACACAACATCTCTCTTGAATCTCATATCATATATTGTTCTCTCTTTACTTACTGAACTCAAAATCTTATGTTAAGTTTGTAATCTCTCATTCGGATCAAGTCACTCTTGACTTAATCACTTTGAGCTGATCACACTTATTAACTTGGTTTGATTGCAATCCTTGTTACAAATCAGCTTAAGCGTTTAGTTGATATAATACTTGTTGTCATTTATATTTCCTTATATTTCCACACCTAACAATCTAACTATCTAACTCTAACATATTATTGTTGAGATTTATGATCCTTTGAGTTATACTTTATTCCACAATATTACTTGTACTAACGTTTGTTCAAGTGTGTTACTCAAGTTTTTCTCTCAACATGGTGTCAATATACCCCGTTGCTCTCAATGTATCACTTCCACCAAGTACAAGGACCCAGTCCTTAGCTCTTTGCAAATACTTGTGAATATTCTTAACTGCTATCTAATGAGCTCTACTAGGATTTCCCTGATAACGACTGACCATGCTCAAAGAAAAAGCCACATCAAGATGAGTACATGTCATATCATACATGATAGATCCAACAACGGAAGCATAAGAAGCTCTACTCATTTCTGCTATCTCTGCATCGATACTCGGGATCTGAGTCTTACTCAGTTTGGTATTACTCTATATAGGCAGTTCTCCTTTCTTGGAATTTTCCATACTAAAATGTTTTTGCACCTTTTCCAAGTATGTACTTTGATTAAGTCCAATTAGCCTTTTACTCCTGTCTCTCATAATCCTTATCCCCATAATACAAGCAGCCTCTCCCAAATCCTTCGTAGCGAAACACTTTCAATCCATAGATTGATTTCTCAAGCTTACACACTCTACTTGGATACTTATCATTTATAAAACCCTATAGCTGACTCATGTAAACATCCTCGGCCAACTTTCCATTTAAAAAAAGCAGTTTTGACATCCATCTACTAGATTTTATAGTCATGAAAGGCAGCTATGGCTAGCATTACCCTAATAGATTTTATCTTGGCCACTGGTGAGAAGGTCTCATCATAGTCAACCCCTAGGGTTTGAGTAAAGATCTTCATAACCAACCGATCCTTGAAGGTGTGTACCTTTCCATCCATGTCGGTCTTCTTCTGGAAGATCCATTTGCACCCAAATGTCTTACAACTTGGTACATTGTCAACCAAATTTCAAACTTGATTGTCATACATGGACTTGATCTCGCTGTCCATTGCATCTTTCCACTGGGTTGACTTATGACCTACCATTGCTTCCTTGTACTTAGCTAGTTCATCTAAATTTACCAATGTACGATCGCTGATAAATGTATCACCATCTATAGTGATATGGAAACCATATAACTCAGGTTTTATTCTAATTCTAGTGGAATGCCTAAGAGGTAACGATTCGTTAACCGATTCAACTGGAATTTCTTCCTCAGGTTGAGCCCTTGAATATTCAGAGGTTCCTTCATCGTTTGACTCTTGAATTTCTTCAATATCAGTTGTACTCCCACAATCCTCTTTGCATATGAGCTCTCTCCCATGAAAGACTCCCCTTCATTCTACAAAGACCACATTCTCACTAGGTCTATAGAACAAATATCCAAAGGACTTTCGTGGGTAGCCGATGAAAAGACATCTCTCACTTCGAGGTTCAAGCTTGTCGTGAGTCTCTCGTCTAGTAAAAGCTTCACAACCCTAAACCCTGATATATGCTAATGAGCGAACCTTCCCTGTCCACATCTCGTGAGGTGTTTTGTCAACCTTATTTGTTCAGACAAGACTAAGAATTTGGGTGACACTCTCTAAGGCATACCCCCATAATGAGATTGGAAGTGAAGCTCTGCTAATCATGGAACGAACCATGTCTAACAAGGTTCGATTGCACCTCTCAGTCACACCATTAAGTTGTGGTTTCCTAGGAGGTGTCAGTTGTGAAACTATTCCACATTCCTTGAGGTAGTCGTGGAACTCGATACTAAGATATTCACCGCCTCTATCAGATCTAAGCATCTTTATATTCCTGCCCAATTGATTCTTGACTTATGGTTTAAACTCTTTGAACATTTCAAAGGTTTATGATTTATGCTTGATTAAGTAGATATATCCATATCTACTATAATCACCAATAAAAGTCATATAGAATCGATTAACATCCATCATGGTAGATCTGAAGGGCCTACACACATCTGTATGTAACCTGCACCTCTTTCACAAGATCCAGTGAAAGGTGATTTTGTCATCTTACCTAATAAACAAGATTCTCATGTATCATCTAACCTTAGGTCAAATGATTCCAACACACCATCCTTTTGGAGTTGGGCAATGCATTTGTTGTTGACATGTCCAAGCCGACAATGCCACAAGCATGCTTTGTCTATACCATTAGACAAATCAATTTGAAAAACACTATTACCTAAATTGTCTACAATCATCACAGTTTCATACACACCATCACAAGGAAAAGCTTCAAAATAAAAAAAACCAATTTCATAAGCATAAATAGAACCATTCTCATCATTAAAAGAATATCTAAAGCCTTGTTTAAACAATGCATGATAAGAAAGTATGTTTCGTGTCATTTCTGATGAGTAGCAACAATTTATTAAATCTAATCCTATAAGTGATGTGTGTTAAATGCACTAGTTTTAATCCCACTTTTAAAGATAATTTAGATACACAAAAGGCAGTGTACCTGTCAATTAGTGGTATAGTTAAGCAAGTAAGGTATCGAACACATGGAACGGTAATTAAACTAACTACTAAAATTATCTAAAAAACAAATAATAAAAGAAAAGACGTTTTCTTTAGTTTTTAAAGACTAGAAACTTAAGCACTTAACTAACACTGAAACAAAACAATTAGCAGCTAAAACAAATAAAAATCAACTAAATTCAATAATAAAGGAGACTTCAGTTTAGGTTCAACTTATTTATTTCTATGGTTGATTTTATGGAAAGTGCAATGGATTATTTTTTCATTGGCTACCGATTAATGTGATTAGGTTCATGTTCACTATTACTAATTCTTAGAAAACAAATCAATTCATACAATAGCCAATTGGTTAAATTAATGAGTTTACTAGTTTACTAATTCGGGTTAAGTAAGACTTGTAGTTAGCAAATTAAATTACTAATTCAATTAACTTCTTGTATGGTTGTTAGTCACACAAGCTCACACATTGATTTACCTATTTTCTAATTAACCCCTAGTTTCATGTTCACTATTCCTAGGCATATAACATTGTTTTCACATAAATTATATGAGACAAGCAATCAAGAGATGTTAATGCACCTTAATACACTTGATAATTAACAAAAAATAGTTATTGGCAACACATGAGGCTCTTTAACAAGCTTAACAAAAAAAATCACCAAATTAAACAATCCAAGCCATAAAATTCAAACCATAATTATAAGTTTGTCTACCCTAAACAGAAGCAAAGAGTTTTTAGCTCATATTCGTAGCAGAAAACATCTCGTAAACTAAACCTAATGATTCAAGCATAATGTAAAAACTAGATTAAGAAAAGAAAATGTAATCGTGCCTTTTGATCTCATCAAAACTGAATGCTAAGGTTGATCCACGGGTTCCAGAGCTCCAACAACACTGCTACTCGCAATTCAGCCTCCAAGGGTTCCAGAAAAAAGTCCTTGTCTCGTGGATTTATGTCCATTATATAGTTTTCTGAAAACAGGGGCGACTTGTCGAGTCCATATACCGATTCACCGAGTCCCTTACTTAAAATCCGTGCGTGGTAAGGCACCCATTGTTTTGTGAAGTTTCGTGCCTACTCGTCGAGTAGGTGTCTGAGTCGTCGAGTACATCTGATTTTTTACTCCCTTTCTTCTTTCTTCAATTCCCGAACTTCCGATTGCATTTCCCGCTTCCTTTTTCTTACGAGCATGTCTTTTCGGCTGAAAATATAATTTAAACATAATTAAGTACCTTTTGTTCATTTATTGAGTTAAAATAGCCAAAATGTATTAAGATTCTACACAAAATATATAACTAAATATGCATATATCAAAATACCCCAGACTTAACTTTTGCTTGCCCCCAAGCAAAATTGAATTTCAACACACTAGCATCACATAAGACAATCCCAATCAAACCCAACCATTATGCCAAGATCACAACGCATGTATTTAAGTCTAAATTTTTTCCTAAGGACCCCCCTAATTCTAAATACTTACAATTCTCATAAACACTCGCCCACTTTTTTTTGAACAATGCTCGTTTTATGCATCCCTCCGAATCCATCCGCAAAAAACTTTCTTAACCTCAAGGTATTTTTGGTCAAGCAATCCATGCATACAAAATCTAAATAGTTACAACTTTTCGATACCACAATGGAGCTCTTTGAATTCTTCATTTATTTGATCTTGATTTCTTTGAATTCACCACCTTCTTTGTTTGATTTTTGGTATCTTCAAATTTTTTATTCTTCAGAATTTTTATCTTTTGATCTTCATACTTTGACTACTCCAAAATTCTTATAACTTTTCTTGTAATTCTCTTTTTTTTTTCTCTTTTTTTACATGTATCGTACTTTTTTTTTTCACTAAATACCTACATGTTTAAGCAATGACGCTCAACTTCAACATTTATTGGTTAAAGGTACTAATCTTCCTGGATACATTTCAAGTACATGATGTTAAACATATTGTGTCCCTCAAACTAAGCGAGGTTGTGTTTTTGCCCCATGATTTCACTAGAATAAAGGAGGCCATAAATGAATTAAAAGGTGTATAAGCTCAACTAAACATTTGGGTCTTCAAAGGATCATTAAACATAACACTAGCATGAACCCTAATTGCTTTTACCAAAGTTTTCTAAATTAACCCTAGCAATGTTTATGCAAAAATTTTAAAATTAATCTAAATTTTAACTAAATGTAACCAACCCCTACCCCACACTTAATTTATGCAATATCCCCATTGCATATTATGCATGATAAAAAAACATAAAAATAAAGAGGGAATTGGAATAAACTCCCCTGGGATAATAGTTGCAAGGTCGATCTTCTTCTTGTTAAGCTCTATCTTCAATTGACTTTAGGCATGAGAACTGCTCATCCATGCATTGGGCATCAAATCGTGTGTGGTATAGCTCCTAATATAGATGGAAAAAATCTTGGAAACGCTCGGAAAATGATCTTAAAAAATGTAGCCAATTGTCGTGTCAAATATCATCAGATTATTGCCTTGAAAAGTAAAATAATGGTCAACTCGCCGAGTTTTATAGGGTGGCTCGCCGAGTTGAAGCATAATGCCGGAAAAAGTCGAGTTTTTACACTTGGACTCGTCGAGCCCATATGTGCACTTGCCGAGTCTATCACTGAAACGAAAAATTTTGTTTCTACTCCAAGTTCATATTCATGTGCGTGGTTAATATCAAACTGATAATTTCCCTCATTTTACTTTAGTGATTAAGCTCTCGATAACTCCTTGCATTATCGAACTTGTAATTAGACTCGAAACTTCTCTCTCTCTTTTTTCTTTCTTGCCTAGACTCGATTCTTTTTTCCTTGGTTAGCCTTCACTCCATACTCTCGCATGCAACCCTCAAACCGAGAAGATTAAAACAAACACAAGTGACAGGAAAGGAAAACAAATAAAACATCCTAAATAATCCTAAATACTATAAGTTTACAAATCAACCACAAGCAAAAATAAACAAATAAAATTTTCTAAAACCCAACCAAAAAAATAAAAATGAAAAGATATTTAATCTTCATCTCCTTTTTCTTCTTCTCTCCATCCACTTCCTCCGGCTCCACCTTGTCTTTGACTTATTCTCTCATCCCAACTCCTTAAATACGGGTACCCGGGACCATCCATTGGTTGAATATTTAGATGATTGAACAAATGAACAAATGAACTATTGTGATAGTTCATACTGTTGGGTTTTAGCCATAAGAACTTTCCTATGTGCGCATGCAAAACCCTAATGCTTGGATCTAGGCTTTCTAATAAACATGCTTGTGAATCCAAGACTTCTAATGGCTAATTAGGTTAAACAACAACATTAAAACAGATCTAGAATCATACCTTTGAGTTCCTTGTTGATCTTCTTGTCTTGGAGCTTCTAGAGTCACAATTGTCACTCCTCTAATGGCTTACAAACACCAATAGCAAGCAAGATGATTTAGGAGAGAGGAGAGGGGATGGAATTCGACCAGAAGTTCCTTGCTTTAGGTTCTACAAGGTTGTACACGAATTCCACATCCCAAGGGCCTATTTATACCTTTAGACTCCTTAAGGGTTTCACCCTAAACCCTAATTGGATAATCTTCACTTAAGGCTATCCAAATCCATTCCATAGATATCCTTATGGACTATTTTGAGCTATCCTAAAGCTCTTAGAAACCGTCCAAAGTCCATCCTAATGGATTTATAGTCTAAAGTCTAACTATCAAACAATTGACAGTTTATACCCTCTTATTTAATTAATCTCTTTAAGTCACCAAATTAATACCAACTAATTTATGACTTATATTAATCAAATAGCTAAATATTATTCCTTATAATATTTACTCTCTCTTAACAAATCATCCTTCAAGTTGCTATGGTGAAGGCAACCCAAAAGGACCATGCACCACCGAATATAGTTATAGCCTTAGACACTATTCCAACAGTCTCCCACTTGGATAAGTCTAGTAACTATACAAGTATAATACGGTTTGCAATCGTAGCTCTCAAAGACGCTGTCAACTCTGATCTAATCAATCTTGTCCTTTAGATAAGGGATCGTACAGTCCTCTGTTAGATATCATGCTGACAATCCTATGGAATGGTTAGTCTAGCATTTAGATTTCTCGATCTTCGATTTATTTGACATAGAACTTAATCGAACACATCAATTCAGTTCTGACCGGGCCCGGCACATAAGTCAAATCAAATCATCGAGTGGCCAAGATATCTCTTCTACCCTCTTAGGATAAAATTTACAGATAAACTTCGACTTATATGCATTTACTTATTCATTAACCAACTATACACAACAATGCGTTTTATAACATCAAGTTACTGATGCGTTTTCGCATTATCAATGCACAATCAATTAACAAATAATAAACCATATATCTAGGTTTTAAGACCATATGATATTATCGTCTTGCGATCACCTTTTATATCGTATTCCATAAGGTGATTCCAGCAAGCGCGGGTTTATTCCAATGCTCAAAACCAGTTCATAAGCACTCATGAACGTTGCAGCAACCCTTGCTATGTCTAACACCATTTAGACATTCTACACACCAATTCATGACAATCTTCATTCATATCTACTCCCAACATATGAACGATTGTGGACCATTTGAATAATTCGATTATTCCTAATAAACTCAATTATTCTGGAAGTCAAAACATGCAAAGTGAAACAATAGTTAAACAACTAACATATGATAGTAACTTTACTTATAAATAAAACTTCTTTATTTAATCATCAAATGTTAATTACATTTATCTATTATACGTTTCTAATACAATCTAATCTATGCTAATATCATCCTTCAGCCCAATACTCCTAGCATGCTGTAAGTGCTTAACCCTACTCAGTCCCTTCGTAAGCGGATCTGCTGGGTTATCTTCTGATGATATCCTCTTCACTACGAGTTGTCCTTCTTCTACACGATGTCTAATGAAGTGATATTTTCTGTCGATATGTCGAGATCTACCATGATCCCTCGGTTCCTTGGTCAAGGCAACCGCACCTTCGTTATCACAGAAAATCTCCATGGGCTCCTTTATGGCCGGCACAACTCCAAGATCACCGATGAAGTTCTTCAGCCATATTGCCTCCTTCGACGCTTCGCTCGCTGCGATGTACTCTGATTCGCACGTTGAATCAGCTACGGTTTCCTGCTTGGAACTTTTCCATGTTACTGCTCCTCCATTTAGGGTAAAGACCCAGCCCGACTGCGAACGATAGTTGTCCCTGTCGGTTTGAAAGCTGGCGTCACTATACCCTCGCACCTTCAAGTCATCACTCCCTCCAAGGACTAAGAACCATTCTTTCGTTCTCCGAAGGTACTTAAGGATGTTCTTCACCGCAATCCAATGTGCTTTGCCAGGGTTCCCTTGATATCTGCTAACCATGCTCAAAGCGAAGGCTACATCAGGGCGAGTACAAGTCATAGCGTACATGATTGAGCCAACTGCGGAAGCGTATGGTACTCGGCTCATTTCTGCTATCTCGGCTTCGGTACTCGGACTTTGAGTCTTACTCAACTTGGCATTTCCTTGTATCGGTAGTTCTCCCTTCTTTGAGTTTTCCATACTAAAACGTTTTAGTACCTTCTCCAAGTAAGTATTCTGACTAAGTCCAATTAGTCTCTTACTTCTTTCTCTTACTATCCTTATTCCCAAAATGTAAGAAGCCTCTCCGAGGTCCTTCATAGCGAAGCACTTCCCGAGCCAGGACTTAACCTCCTGCAGAGCCGGGATGTCGTTTCCTATGAGTAATATGTCATCGACATATAGAACGAGGAAGCTTACTACACTCCCACTGGCTTTGACATATACACAAGATTCTTCTTCGCTTCGTACAAATCCAAACTCTTTGACTTTCTCATCGAAGCAAAGATTCCATCTGCGAGACGCTTGCTTAAGTCCATAAATGGACTTCTCAAGCTTACACACTCTATTCGGATGCTTCGGATCCACAAACCCCTCTGGCTGAGCCATGTAAACATCCTCAGCCAACTTTCCGTTAAGGAAAGCGGTCTTGACATCCATTTGCCAAATCTCATAATCATGAAATGCGGCAATTGCTAGCATCACTCTAATAGATTTAATCTTCGCAACTGGTGAGAAGGTCTCATCATAGTCAACTCCGGGAGTTTGAGTAAAGCCCTTCGCAACCAATCGTGCTTTGTATGTGTGTACGTTCCCATCCATGTCGGTCTTCTTCTTGAAGATCCACTTGCACCCTACGGTCTTACGTTCGGGCACGTAATCAACCAAATTCCAAACTTGGTTATCGTACATGGATTGGATCTCGCTATTCATCGCCTCTTTCCATTTCGCAGACTCCGGGCCTGCCATGGCTTCCTTATAGCTATTAGGTTCATCAAGATTTACTAGTGTACCATCACTAATATACGTGTCCCCTTCGGTAGTAATATGAAAACCATAAAACTGGGGTTGAACTCTAAATCTATCGGAACGTCTAAGAGGTAAGGATTCGTCAATCGGTTCAACCGGAGTTTCCTCCTCGGGTTGAACGCCAGCGGTAGAGGTTCCTTCATCTATCGATTCTTGAATCTCTTCAAGTTCGATTTGCCTCCCACTGTCTCCTTGGCTTATGAGTTCTCGCTCTCGGAAAACTCCTCTCCTCGCAACAAAGATAACATTATCTTTCGGTCTATAGAAGAGATATCCAAAGGAAGTTTGCGGGTAGCCGATGAAAATACATCGCTCACTTCGAGGTTCAAGCTTGTCGTGAGTATCTCGTCTTACGAAAGCCTCGCAACCCCAAACCTTGATATGTGCCAACGAGGGAACTTTCCCCGTCCACATCTCGTGAGGTGTTTTGGCAACCTTCTTGGTAGGGACTCGGTTAAGGATATGGGCGGCAGTCTCTAAGGCATACCCCCAAAAGAAGATAGGTAGTGAAGCACGACTCATCATAGAGCGAACCATATCCAATAAGGTTCAATTAAGCCTTTCTGCCACACCATTCAATTGCGGTGTCCTAGGAGGCGTCAATTGCGAAACTATTCCACACTCCTTGAGATAATCGTGGAATTCAAGACTTAGGTACTCTCCTCCTCGATCGGATCGAAGCATCTTGATTTTCCTGCCCAATTGATTCTCCACTTCATTCTTGAACTCTTTGAACTTTTCAAAGGTTTCTGACTTTTGCTTGATTAAATAGATATACCCATATCTACTATAATCATCGGTAAAGGTCACATAGAAGCGGTTCCCATCCTTCGTGGTCGATCTAAAAGGTCCATATACATCGGTATGTATTAGGTCTAATAGTCCCTCACCCCTTTCACAAGAACTCGTGAAGGGTGACTTAGTCATCTTTCCAAGTAAACAAGATTCGCATGTGTCATCTTCCCTAAGGTAGAATGACTCCAACACTCCATCCTTTTGGAGTTGGGCTATGCGTATCTTGTTGACATGTCCAAGACGACAATGCCACAAGGATGCTTTATCCATACTAGTGGAAGAATCAATATTCAAAACATCATTTCCTAAGTTATCAACAATCATAACAGTTTCATATATTCCATTACATGGTATAGCTTCAAAATAAAAGACACCATTTAGATAAGCCAAAATAGAACCATTCTCATTATTAAAAGAAAATCTAAAACCTTGTCTATATAAACCATGAAATGAAATGATGTTTCTAGCCATTTCTGGCGAGTAGCAACAATTGTTCAAATCTAAAACTAAACTATTCTTAAGCACCAAAGAATACACTCCAATCTTGGTCACAGGCGACGATCTTCTGTTCCCCATGATTAGATTGATCCTTCCTTGCTCCACATCCCTACTTCTTTTTAGTCCCTGCACATTAGAACAAATGTGATAACCACAACCGGTGTCAAGAACCCAAGAAATAGCATGATTAGAATCGTTAGATTTTATTGCATAAATACCTACGAAAGATGGCTTGATCTTTCCTTCCTTGATGGCTTGCAGGTAATCCGGGCAGCTTCTCTTCCAATGTCCTATCTTGTGGCAGTGGTGGCACTCTGCCTCCTTCGGGTTAGAGCAGGGCTTAGAGGGATCAACTTTGGTCCCACTAGAAGAGGAACCATCTCGGGCTTTCACCTTTCGATAGTTATTTGAAGAAGCTTTCCTCTTCTTTCCCTTCCCTTGACCAATAGCCAAGACAGGAGCAGCAGACGGATTGGGAGTTGGTGCAACAGACTTGTCCTTGAAATTGCTCTCAGCAACCCTCAAGAGACCTTGGAGCTTACTTAGAGTGACCTCCTCTTTGTTCATGTGGTAGGTCATCCTAAATTGATTATACATCGGAGGCAAAGAGTGAAGCACCATGTCGATCGCCAAGTCTTCGCCGAAGTCAACATTTAACTTGCGAAGGCGGTCGACATACTTTTGCATCTTTTGCAAGTGCACGGTAAGAGATTCTCCATGACCCATCTTAGCGGAAATCATGTTAGTGAAGATCTCGTAACGCTCTTGTCTCGCGTTTTGGTGGTACCTCTCCAACAAGTCTTGATGCATCTCGTATGGATACATGTCCTCGTAGGACTTTTGGAACTCGGAGTTCATGGTGGCGATCATGATGCAATGTACTTTCGTCGCATCTCGCTCATGGGTTTCAAAGGCGGTGATTTCAGCGGGAGTAGCAATTTCTGGGTTGATTTTCTCGAGCTTCTCGTCGAGGACATACTCTTTATCCTCATAGCGAGCAATGGTGCGAATGTATCTTATCCATTCGCCAAAGTTCGTTCCATCGAAGGTGACCTTTTGGCAAAGGCTCATCAACGTGAAAGAATTAGCAGCAGCGTTGTTTGCGTTTGACATCTATAGAAAGGACAAAGATAGATTAGAACAAGAATCCCTAATTATCACCCAATAAGAAAATTAGGGCTAGGATCCAACAATAACATTTACATACTAGAAAAGGGATGCCGTAATCCAACATGCAAATAAATTGAAGGTAAGTGAATGAAGATTCACTAATTCTCCATCACAAAACTTAAACTTTTGGTCCTAAGTGTTTTTGAGAATTCCTAGGTTCGGATGAGATTCATTGAACTATTCAATGGCATGTTTAAATCTCGATATGCCCCTCTTGTTTGTGACTGGGATGCCGAGGATCACAAAGCGGGTGTGAATTACCATGCAAATTTACATGGTGCCTTCATTGTTACAATCACCTATTCGATGTGCCGGTAAACAACACACGCTCCATCGAACTATGATAAACAATGAATCACCCTTCGCCACCTTCGCTTAGAACCAATTAGTGTGCCGGTAAACCACACATGCTCCACTAACATCTTAGCAAGGTGTAAAGTGTAATTTCATGGGATTGCATCAATTCACTTTTCCTAAAGTAACTAAGATTGGGAAATTTTAAAAAGATTTTAGTTACTTCGTATTTCTTATTATACTTTTAATGAGAGGATGAGGTTGCCCTATCCTACCCGTTCGGCTAACGACCCTCCACCAATCAAGCAAACGGTGGGTGTGAGTGTACACCCATTAAGCGCCATTTTATAGGCCGCAACCTTATACCCACCTTATAGATCGGCTTCGTGAATGAGGCCTACTAGCGGTAAGACTAGCATTTAGTTATACATATATATATTATTCTAATAACATCATATAAGTATAGGGTTGCATTTTAAACTTTTCAAAATCTAGGGTTTTAAATTTAAGTTGTCTAAATTAAAACTTTTAATCACAAATTTAAATTTCAAAACTATAGGGTAGGTTTTAAACATTTAAAAACATGGAGGATCAAATAACAAATAATTTCAATTAACAATTAATATCTTAATTATCTTTATTTGATTTATCTTTGATTTCTTTGAGGATAATTACCAAAAATAATTAATTATTATCATATAAGTAAATTAAATATTTTATTAGTTGATAATTACCTTTAACTAGATCAAGATAACACTTATATTTATCAAGAAATCGGATTCATATTGATCTAATTAGTTTATGGAAAGTTTGGATAAGATAAACACAAAGAAATCCCGAATCTGGCCCTTCCTGACGCTTGGACTCGCCGAGTGCACAAGGGGACTCGACGAGTCAGGCCTACTCGACGAGTCCACCATGGAACTCGACGAGTCAGTGACTCATAACCCAAAAAATCGAATTTTTTCAGGTTTGTTTCAGTTATACAAGCAACAATTTGTAGAAAACCAATCTAGGCTCTGATACCACTGTTGGGTTTTAGCCATAAGAACTTTCCTATGTGCGCATGCAAAACCCTAATGCTTGGATCTAGGCTTTCTAATAAACATGCTTGTGAATCCAAGACTTCTAATGGCTAATTAGGTTAAACAACAACATTAAAACAGATCTAGAATCATACCTTTGAGTTCCTTGTTGATCTTCTTGTCTTGGAGCTTCTAGAGTCACAATTGTCACTCCTCTAATGGCTTACAAACACCAATAGCAAGCAAGATGATTTAGGAGAGAGGAGAGGGGATGGAATTCGACCAGAAGTTCCTTGCTTTAGGTTCTACAAGGTTGTACACGAATTCCACATCCCAAGGGCCTATTTATACCTTTAGACTCCTTAAGGGTTTCACCCTAAACCCTAATTGGATAATCTTCACTTAAGGCTATCCAAATCCATTCCATAGATATCCTTATGGACTATTTTGAGCTATCCTAAAGCTCTTAGAAACCGTCCAAAGTCCATCCTAATGGATTTATAGTCTAAAGTCTAACTATCAAACAATTGACAGTTTATACCCTCTTATTTAATTAATCTCTTTAAGTCGCCAAATTAATACCAACTAATTTATGACTTATATTAATCAAATAGCTAAATATTATTCCTTATAATATTTACTCTCTCTTAACAAATCATCCTTCAAGTTGCTATGGTGAAGGCAACCCAAAAGGACCATGCACCACCGAATATAGTTATAGCCTTAGACACTATTCCAACACATACTTCATCCAAGATTATCTTGGTACCTTCTTAATTCAACGTTGTACCAATCCATGGGCATCTCATCATCCGCCGTAATTACCGGTGGATCTTCTTGTGCATGCTCATGTCTTGATCAGACCCGCCTTCCTGGCTCCTCAGGTGTCTCAACGACATCATCATTTGGAATAGTAAAGTGGCCACCGCCATAATCTTTAACTATTCTAGACCTTCGGTAAAGCATAATACCAAATGGAGGTGTGGGTACCATTGTCAAGAAATTCCCGACTCCTCTTTCTAATACACCATATAACCTTGCCAAGCGAGTCACGAACATCCCACCATTTATTTTTGAAGCAGTCTGATTCTTCACTGCCCCTTCGCCCAAATATCTTGCCAAACAATAAGGTATGTTGCAAAATGTGCTCGACATATTGATACTCCACAAATAGAAGATGTCAAGGGTTGGAACTTTATCATCATCTTTTCGCATATTGATGGTGCTCGCGATCAACCGATGAATCAAACGTTGAATAGGAGAACGAATGCTTCCCTCTTGAGCTGCCGAGGGAATGTAGACCCGATTTGCTATAGTATTCTACCATGTGGAAGCAACTGTACCCTACGGTAAATCTTTATGACATTGATCAAGGAAAGCACCAAAGGGCCCATTCATGACCACAGGTTGGTCATAAATGTCCATCCTCCATCCAAGCTCTGCAATGCTACAATGACGGAATTCGCCACCAAGGCAAAATGTTAGGACATTCGGGTTGTACTAGTCATTACCCCCTTGGAAAGAAACAGTAGAGAAAAATTCCCAACTAAGCTCTTGATACACCGGTTCTTGTATCCTAAATAACCTGCTCCAGCCGGTTCTTTTATCTTAAATAACCTGCTCCACAAAAGTTTTGACCAAATATGGGGCATGTTTTCTACCAATCCGACCTGCCCTAACCATTCCTAATTTATTTCATTTGGGACATATATCTCTTTCTTCCTTATTACTTCATTTGTAAAAGGTCCGGTCCAACGAGTGCGTAATTTTCCCGGAAATAGCTTTAACCTCGAATTGTACAAGAGAACTTTTTATCCTTCCTCAAACTCTTTATTACCATTCAACCTTGCATCATGCCATCTCTTGGTCTTTTCTTTATAAATCAATGAGTTAGTATAAGACTCATTCCTCAATTCCTCCAAAGCATTCATTTGCAAAAGTCGATTTGCACGCAACTCATTTGGCTCAAAATTACATGTTTTCAAAGCCAAATAGGCTTTGTGTTTAAGCTCCATGGGTAAATGAATTTTTTTACCATACACTAGCCTATAGGGTGTGGTTCCAATGGGTATCTTGAATGCGGTCCTAAATGTCGAAAATGCATCATCCAATTTGTCAGCCCAATCTTTTCTATTATTGCCCACTGATTTCTCCAATATCCTTTTTAGTGCCCTATTTGTAATTTCGGTTTGCCCATTTGTTTGTGGATGGTAAGGTGTTGAAAATATATGGTGGACCCCATATTTTTGCAACACTTTTTCTAGTTGATCATTAGCAAAATGGGTACCCCTATCACTAATTAACGTCTTCAGCACTCCAAATCTTGAAAATAATTTCTTTAAGAACTTTACCACAACCATCACATCATTGGTGGGTAATGCTTGTGCTTCCGCTCACTTTGACACATAATCCACCACCACTAGTATGTATTTGTTGCCTTTGGATGAAGGAAATGGTCCCAAAAAAATCCACACCCTATACATCAAAGATTTCACAAACTTGAATATTTCTTTGGGGCATTTCATTTCTTGCTGATATATTACCCGTTCTTTGGAAAGCATCACTTGCCCTTACGTGAGTAGCAGAATCTTTGAAGATAGTAGGCCAATAAAAACCAGCATCAAACTCTTTTTTAGCAGTGTATTGGATCCCACGATGTCCTCTTGTCGGTCCATTGTGGCAATGCTATAATATATCTCAAATTTCCTTGCCAAAACGCATCTCCTTATGATTCCATCCGCGCAGCTCCTAAAAAGATATGGCTCATTCCAGAAAATCTTCTTCTTTTGTTATTGAGTAAGGCCTTTTGGAAGGTAGTCGTCAGCCAAGTAATTTTCAATATCCGCATGCCATGGTTTATCCCCCACAATTACCATCAAATACTCCCCCAGGAAGATATCTTCAATACCCATGTTGTATATCTCCTCCCTTTCTAGTTTTTCTAGTCTAGAAAGATGGTCTGCAACTACATTCTCCATTCCTTTCTTATCCTTGATCTCAATGTCAAATTCTTGAAGTAAAATCACCCATCGGATCAATCTTGGCTTCACCACCTGCTTGGCAAACAAATACTTAATAGCAGAGTGGTCAGTAAAAACAATTGTTTTAGATAAAATAAGATAAGAGTGGAATTTGTCAAAGGCATACACCACAACTAATAATTCTTTTTTTGGTTGTGGTGTAGTTTTCTTGGGCCGGATTTAAAGTCTTGCTTGAATAATCAGACTGGACTCGACGAGTCAAAGATAAAACAGAATAAAAAAAAATTCAAAAATCCTAAAAACAGATAAACTAAAACTCAAACCTAATAACTAATTTACTAACTTTGTGAAAGATAGATCTAACACAAAGGATAGATAACACTACCAATTAAAATTCATTTCTGAACCATTCCCCGACAAATTCGCCAAAACTTGATGTGTGTTAAATGCACTAGTTTTAGTCTCACTTTTAAATATAATTTAGACACACAAAAGGCAGTGTACCAGTCAATTAGTGGTATAGTTAAGCAATTAGGGTATCGAACACATGGAACGGTAATTAAACTAACTACTAGAATTATCTAAAAAACCAAATATTAAAAGAAAAGTGGGTTTCTTTAGTTTTGCTAGACTAGAAACTTAAGCACTTAACTAACACTGAAACAAAACAATTAGCAACTAAAAAAAATCAACTAAATTCAATAATAAAGGAGACTTATGTTCAGGTTCAACTTATTTATTTCTATGGTTGATTTTATGGCAAGTCCAATGGATTATTTTGTCATTGGCTACCGATTAATGTGATTAGGCTCATGTTCACTATTACTAATTCTTAGAAAACAAATCAATTCAAACAATCGCCAATTGGTTAAATTAATGAGTTTACTAGTTTACTAATTCGAGTTAAGTAAGACTTGTAGTTAGCAAATTAAATTACTAATTCAATTAACTTCTTGTATGGTTGTTAGTCACACAAGCTCACACATTGATTTACCTATTTTCTAATTAACCCGTAGTTTCATGTTCACTCTTCCTAGGCATATAACATTGTTTTCACATAAATTATATGAGACAAGCAATCAAGAGATGTTAATGCACCTTAATACACTTGATAATTAACAAAAAATAGTTATTGGCAACACATGAGGGTCTTTAACAAGCTTAACAAAAAAATCACCAAATTAAACAATCCAAACCATAAAATTCAAACCATAGTTACAAGTTTATCTACCCTAAACAGAAGCAAAGAGTTTTTAGCTCATATTCATAGAAGAAAACGTCTCGTAAACTAAACGTAATTATTCAAACATGATGTAAACACTAGATTAAGAAAAGAGAATATAATCGTGCGTTTTGATCTCCTCAAAATTGAATGCTAAGGTTGATCCACAGGTTCTAGAGCTCCAGCAACACTCCCAATCGCAATTCAGCCTCCAAGGTTCCATAAAATAGTCCTTGTCTCGTGGGTTTATGCCGATTATATAGTTTTCTGAAAAAAGGACGACTCGTCGAGTCCATAGACTAACTCGCCGAGTCCTTTAAATAAAATCCGTGCACAGTAAGGCACCCATTGGTTCGCGAAGGATCGTTCCTACTCATTGAGTAGGTGTCCGACTCACCGAGTACATCCGGTTTTTGACTCTTTTTCTTCTTTCTTCAATTCCCTAACTTCCGATTGCATTTCCCGCTTCCTTTTGCTTCCCAGCATGTCTTTTCGGTTGAAAATATAATTTAAACATAATTAAGTACCTTTTGTTCATTTATTGAGATAAATAGCCAAAACTTATTAGGATTCTACACAAAATATATAACTAAATATGAACATATCAATAAGTACTAAGCCATAAACTCTAATCTATGAGACAGGTGAAGATCGCCTATTCTCCATGATTAAGTTCATCATTCCATGCTCCACATCCTTACTACTTTTTAGCCCTTGCAAATCATAACATATGTGATATCCACCTCCTTTATCAAGGACCCAAGAACGAGAATATGATGAGTTATTAGATAAGATAGTGTAATACCTACCGTGGTCGTCTTCACCTTGCCATCCTTGATATCATGCAAGTATTCCGGGCAACTTCATTTCCAATGCCCATTGTCAGTGCAGTAGAAGCAAGTGGCCTCTTTGGGGTTAGAGACATGGGGAGCATCATAACTAGATTTTCCTTTGGTCCCATTTCTTGACGACCCAACTTGGGACTTTCCCTTCTAGTTTTGCTTGGGAGGACCTTTCCTCTTTTTCCCCTTCTCTTGACATATGGCCAGAACTGGAGTAGTAGCGATACTAGAGGCAACACTCTCTCCCTTCATGCCTGCGTCATCTATTTGTAGGTGGTTTTGAAGTTGAGACAAGGTTGCTCATTGTTGTTCAAATGATAAGTCAAAATGAACTAATCCTAACAACTAAGTAGAGAGTCCAAGACTATATCAATAGCCAATTCCTCATCAAAGTTCACATTGAGCTTGATCAACCTATCCACTTATCGTTGCATCCTCTGCACATGGCCGCTCAGAGAGTCTCCATATTTCATCTTGCTTATTATGATGGACTTTACCACCTCGTACTTTTCTTGACGACCTCGCTTATGGTACCTTTCCATAAGGTTCTTATTCATCTCGTACAACCAGTAATCCTTATAGTGTCTCTGTAACTCTGGAGTCATTGTGGCCACCATGATGATAGAAACTATTGCTGCATCATTGTAGTGTTTCTTGTAGGCGACCATTTCTTTAGGAGTGACATTTTCTTCGTCGATCTCATATAATGGCCTCTTAAGGACATACTATTTGTCCTCAAATCGAATGTCCATCTTTATGTAGCGTATCCAGTCATTGTAGTTGGTGCTATCCAATTGCACCTTAGAACATATTTTAAACAAGGAAAAGTTGTTGCTGTAGGAGAAGGAGGAACCAGAAGCATCAATTAGAGTAGACATCTGAAAAAGAAGATAGTTTTAGTTAGATAAGAATAATCGTGAATATAACACCCAAAATGAAATATTAAGGCTAGGATGCAACTAGATAATTGACAACTTAGAAAAGGGGTGCCTTAATCTAATTGTAAATTATATAAAGGTAGGTAAATGATGATTTACCAATTTCACCATAAGAAAATGAAATTTAAACGAATTAAGTTTTAATGAAATACCTAGATCTTTTGAGATTCATTAAAACTCTTTAATGGCATGTTTAATCTCAATTATGCTCTTCCATTTGTGACTGAGATACCAAGGATCACAAGCAAGATGTGAATATCCATGTAAATTACCTTGGTACTCTTTATGTTTTTTATAATCTCATTTTAATGTTCCACTTAGCCACACACACTCCATTAATCAATGATAATTTTCGAGACACCCATTGCCACTCTTTATTAGTTCCTATTAGTGTGCTGGTTAACCACATGCACTTTACTAATGACTTATAAAGTGCAATGTGCAATTTTATGGGTTAACATACAAATTCACATTTTTCCTAAAGTAACTAAGATTAGGAACTTATAGTATGGGCCCGTACTACTGAAAGCATAGGATCCGTACTCGAGTCAAGGAAGGTTGAGACAGAACCAGGGAACTTGTAGAGTGTTTCAGACCTATCGAGATTACGTATGACCTTGATAATTATGTGTTTTGTTTCAAAATGGTGGTGACACATCATGAAGCAGGAGGTTCAGGGTCCGGATCAAGTTGAAGTTCAGGTTTGGGTGCAGGCTCCAAGCCGGTTGATGATGGATTACATGAGTTCATCGCGTCTAAGATTACGAGAGGCATCCTTGAAGCTACCCTAGTAATTTTTAGGTCGGTCAAGGAAGGGATTATCAAGATGATGGAGGAGTGTCTCAAGGCGTTCAGGAGTGACATGGCATCTGGCCAGTTGGGGACACACACGCTGTCGTTCAAGGATTTCAGGGGATGTGGTGCGCCAGAATTCCACGGGGTGAAGGACCCTATTGTGGCCAGGAGATGGATTGCAGACATCGAGTCTGCACAGTTGAAGAGGTTCTGCCCTGAGGGGTCGAGGTCCGGTATGCTGCAAGGTATTTGAGGGATAGAGCTAGAGACTACTGGGAGGCAGTCAGTGATTCGTTGGGAGCCCTAGCCATTGAGGCCATGACTTGGTCAGTCTTTGTGACCAGGTTTAGGGATGAGTTTGCATCAGCAGTAGAGATCCAACAGCTGTCTAGGGAGTTTCTTGATATGCGACAGGCGAATGAGTGAGTGGCGGAGATTACCGCCAAGTTTAAGGAGAGGGCCTTACTGGTGCCTAGTATGCGGGGATAAGGAGATAATGAAGACTCGGTACTATGATATGTTGAGAGTTGTCATTCAAAAACATGTCAGCTAGTCGGCATGGCCGACTTTGGAGGACATGATAGCGAGGGTGAGAGAGAGGGATATTGATATAGAGCACATCCGGAAGAGGAAGGTGGAGGCTGGGTAGGTGATTGGGGTTTTGGGGAAGAAACCCAAGGGATCCGACTCTAGGTTAAAGGGACAACAAGGTCGGAGCCATTGTGGGAAATACGGCAAGACTCATGAGGGAGTTTGTAGATTGGGGTCATCCGGCTGCTATAAGTGTGGCAAGCTTGGGCACTTTGGTAGGGATTGTACTGTCCCTACCCCCACCGTTGAGACATCAGACATGATTTGCTTCCATTGCAATCAAAAGGTCCATAAAAAGGCAAAATGCCCTCGATTAACATTAGCAGCGCCAGCTCCAGCAACCCTGCAGATCACAGATAGCCAACAGGGAAAGGCAGAGGCTCCAATGGTGAGAAGCCGAGCCTTCCAGCTGACCGCCGAGGAGGCGCGTGCCGCACCAGATGTGGTGATAGGTATGTTTTCTTCTCCTTAACTCTTATTACATGTCAGTTATGATATTTATGTGCTATGTTTATGTGTTTTGTTTAGGATCATTCCATGTGAATGGCATACTAGTACAAGTGTTATTTGAATCGGGGGCTTCCCAATCATTTGTCTCTCTTTCTCTTAGCAACAGGTTTTATGAGTTTTTGGGCATGTTGGGTTTCCCTTTAGAGGTCGAGATTGCTGAAAACCGAGTTGTTTGAGCATCATAGGTTTTCAAAGATTGTGTTTTGAGATTGTATGATGAGCGTTACCTCGTGGATTTGGTTCCCATCCCGTTGCGTGGGAACAAGGTTATCGTCGACATGGATTAGCTGAGACCTAATGGGGGTGGTGATCGACTGAACGCAGTAGTTGGTACGTGTCAGGACCCCAAGTAGGGGAGAGTTGATGATTCAGGGTGAGAGGCCGTAGTGTGGACTAGCTATGTGTTTAGCAGCAACGGTTAGACGTTACCTTCAGTAGGGTTGCGTAGGGTATATCATCTACGTTATGGATACCCAGGAGTCGGGTAAGGTGACTGTGAGTGACATACCAGTGGTGCGAGAGTACCCGGACATATTTCCAGAGGAGCTGCCTGGGATACCTTCAGAGAGACAGGTGGAGTTCAGGCTCGACTTATTCCCTTGTGCGGCTCCGATAGCCAAGGCACCATATCGGTTGGCTCCTCCCGAGATGCAAGAGTTGTCTACACAACTGCAAGATCTGTTGGACAAGGGATTCATTAGGCCAAGCAGTTCGCCTTGGGGAGCCCTAATCCCCGTTTGTGAAGAATAAGGATGGGTCGCATCGGATGTGTATAGATTATCGAGAGCTGAACAAGGTAACGGTGAAGAATCGTTACCCACTCCTAAGGATTGATGACCTCTTTGACCAGCTACATGGGTAATCTTGGTTTTCAAAGATTGATTTGTGACCAGGATACTATCAGATGAGGGTCAGAAATGAGGATGCGCAAAAGACTACTTTACAAACTCGCTATGGTCACTACGAGTTCGTGGTGATTCCCTTCGGGCTCACCAATGCCTCTGCCGCATTCATGGACCTCATGAACCACATATGCAGACCGATGCTGGATCAGTCTTTGATTGTCTTTATTGATGACATCTTGGTTTACTCCAAGACGTAGGAGCAGCATGAGGAGCACTTGCGAAAGGTTTTGGATACCCTGAGGAGAGAGAGCTTGTACGACAAGTTCTCTAAGTGCTAGTTCTGGTTGCGCGAGGTGCAATTTTTGGGGCACCTTTTCAATGAGAACGCTATTTTTGTCGACCCGCCCAGATTGGAGGTCATGATAAGATGGGAGGTTCCGAAGTCTCCATCCGAGATTCGAAGCTTCCTTGGGTTAGCAGGCTATTAGCAGAGATTCATATAGTACTTCTCCAAGATAGCAGTACCCTTGAACCGGTTCACAAAGAAGGCTGTGGTCTTTCGCTGGGGGCCTGAGTAGTAGGCAGCGTTTGAGACGTTGAGACAGAGGTTATGCGAGGCACCGATCTTAGCCCTACCAGAGGGCGTGGAGGGTTTTATAGTGTACTATGATGCATCCATTTCGGGTTTGGGCACAATATTGATGCAGAGGGGGCACATCATCGCCTATGCCTCGAGGCAGCTAAAGCCTCACAAGGGAAACTACCCGACGCACGATCTGGAGTTGGGGGCGGTTGTTTTCTCCCTTAAGATTTAGCAACCCTACCTTTATGGGTTCCTTTGTACCATTTACATGGACCACAAGATCTTGAGGTACCACATGGATCAGGCAAATCTGAACATGAGGCAGCGTAGGTTGCTAGATGTGGTGAAGGATTACGACTGTGAGATCCTCGATCACCCAGAGAAGGCCAATGTTGTGGCCGATGCACTGAGCCACAAGGCATCCCCAATCAGAGACATCTGCTTGAGGAGATAGTGGTGACTCCACTTTTGGAGAGAATCCGAGAGGTGTCGGTTGAGGGAATAAAGGTGGAGCGCCGGAAGTGTGATCGGATCATAGGCCATGTGGCCTCATTTGACTATGATAGTCGTAGTCTATTGACACTACATGGGAGGGTTTTGGTTCCATACTGAGGCGGAGTACGAAACATTCTGATAGATGAGGCCCACAAGTCCAGATTTTCCATCCATCCCAGGGCGACGAAGATGTACAGAGATCTTCGTCCAGATTACTGGTGGCCTTGCATGAAGTGGAATGCAGCTTGGTACGTTGTGAGTTGCCCGACCTGCAGGAAGGTCAAGGTAGAGCACCAGAGGCCTCACGACAAGACACAACCGTTAGATATCCCTGTGTGGAAATGGGAGGATATTAATATGGATTTCATCACGAAGCTTCCCAGGACCGTATGGGGAGTGGATTCGATTTGGGTCATCGTGGATCGGTTGACCAAGAGTGCCCATTTCATCGCGATCTAGGAGAGGATTTTAGCCGAGAGGCTGGCCGACATCTACATCAGAAAGGTAGTAGCTAAGCATGGAGTGCCACTTTCTGTGATTTCTAACCGAGATGTAGGATTTACTTCCAAATTCTGGAAAAAATTTCATGACGAGTTGGGTACTCCTCTACACTTTAGCATGGCTTTTCACCCGCAGACGGATGGTCAGAGCAAGTGGACCATCCAGACTCTGGACGATATGCTACAAACATATGTCCTGGACTTTGGTGGTAATTAGGATACCTACCTTCCCTTTGCAGAGTTTTCCTACAATAATAGCTACCACGCAAGTATCGACCATCCTTCCTTCGAGATGTTATATAGGAGGAAGTGTAGAACCCCGATACGTTGGGGTGAGATTGGACAGAGGGTCATGGGGAGTACCAAAGTGGTACTCAAGATGATTGAGAGGATCCAGTAGGTCCAGAGCAGGCTTCAGACTGCTCAAATTCGGCAGAAGGGCTACGCTGACATACATCGATCAGACCTTGATTTCCAGGTTAGGATAGGGTTCTCATGAAGGTGTCACCTTGGAAAGGTGTCATTCGGTTAAGGAAGCAGGGCAAGTTGGGCCTCAGGTACATTGGTCCTTCTAGGGTTATAGCCTGGTTAGGCAAGGTAGCGTATAGGCTGGATCTGCTAGCCAAGCTTAGTCACATCCACAACAACTTTCATGTCTCCCAGTTACAGAAGTGCCTGGTAGATGACTCTGTGGTGGTACCTCTAGAGGATATTCAAGTGGACGACAGCCTGAACTACATCGAGCGGCCGGTAGCCATCCTCGACAGGAAGACGAACGATCTAAGGAACAAGAAGATCGATTTAGTGAAGGTGCAATGGCAACAACGCAAGGGCTCAGAATGGACTTGGAAGCTGGAGGACGAGATGAGGGAGCACTAACCCAAGCTATTCCCAGGCGCAAAAACCTTCGAGGATGAAGTCTAAAATAACTGGGGGAGATTTGTAATGCCCGGTTCCTGGTATGTATTTTTAAATAAGAATTATTCATTTTTGAAAAGGGACTCGATGAGTTGGAGGCCTCAAACTCATCGATTAGGAATGAGATTTTTGGACACGGGACTTGAAGTCTACTCGACGAGTTGAGAAGCCTAAACTAGACGAGTTGGGCTACCAGAGTGAAACCCTAATTTTCAGGGTTTGCACCCTATTTAAGGACCTTAGCACTTTATTGTGGCCTCACTCATCGCCTCCCTCATTCTAGCAAAACCCTAATTCGTGATCTTGAGCCTTTTAAGTGTGTGTAGGTGAAAAGAGAGTGATACTTTCATATTTCCTTGAAGGAGTCGAAGTTAGAAGTGCTTGGTTGAAGAAACAAGTTTTGGATCTAAAGAGTTATTTGTCAAAGGAGCCTTATTGAGGTATAAAGTCCATAACTTGACTATTCATTTACTAGATCTTTTCATGAAGTAGTTTAGGGACTTAAGGAGCCTATTTTGGAACCATTCATGGATGAAAACATCTTTTGGAGTCATGACTTCAGATCTGGACCCTTTGAGGGACTCTATGGCATAAAGGTGGCAACTTTATGGCCATTGGAGTCCCATGAAACTTGTGAACCAATTTTTAGGGCCTTTTGAGCTAAATAACTCATGCATGGACGTAAAGTTTGTAACTTTACATGATATATCGACCCTAAGGGACCAGATCTATGGTTTGGAAGCATTGAACCCGACTAGAAACGATTGTACAGATTTAGACTATGGGAGACTCGACGAGTTGGGTCATGGTCCCCCAACCTTTTCTGTTACTGAGCAAACTCGTTGAGTCTAGGAGATGACTCAATGAGTTGGCTATGGTTTTGGGATATGAAGACTGAGGAACTCAACGAGTTCAAGGAGGGACTCGACAAGTTGTGAGTGAAATGTCCCGACTCTGTATGAAGGGGAACTTGACGAGTTCATGAACGAACTTGACGAGTAGGATCAATATTTTGAGAGTTTTTTGGGTCAAGGAACTCGACGAGTTGATGGAACATCTCGGCGAGTTGAGTCAGCCAGGATGTTGACTTTGACCAGGATATTGACTTTGACTATGACCTTTGACTAGAGTTGACCCTTAAAGGGGGTGATGAGTATGAAAGAGTATTTAAAGAGATTTTATGTGTAGGATCTGAAGAGAGTTGATCTCAGAGCCGAGGACAGTTCAGTTACTTCATGGCATTGAGGTGAGTTACCTTCCAGTAGAAGTGGGTTGGAGGCACCGATGCTAACCCACTAGTAAGAGTTATAATAGAGATGGTTGTCTTTGTGATAATCATTTGGTATGTCACTATCTGTTATGATTTATGTGCTAGTATGCTATGATGTTATGTGATAGTGGTAGGAGGGGTAGGATAGACCCCAATACCGGTCGATAGGGGTGAAGGGGTATGCCAGAACTCGAATTAGCTAGGAAGTATATGACTTATATGCTTATGCAATAGGATGCTATGTGGTAAAAGTAGCGGTGAAGTAGTCCCCGGTACCCGTCGACACGACTGAAGGGGTAGGCCAAGACCCTGATATGCTAGGCAAGGTACCGACTGACAGTTTCGAAGGGGTAGGCCAACACCCTAATATGCTAGGCAGATATCGGTTCAAAGAGACTAAACGGGTAGGCCAGCACCCTAATATGCTAGGAAAGTTACCGCTTGAAAGAGACCGAAGGGGTAGCTAGTACCCAGATATGTTAGACAATATGTTTATTTTATGGTATGTGATATTATGGGGGAACTCACTAATCTTTGTGCTTAAGGTTTTCAATTTTTATTTCTGGACCTTCTTCTTCGAAAGGAAATGAGCCAGCAGGGTAGCATCACATTAGACACACGATTTTACGCATATGAGATTCTTTGGATTTGTACTCTGACATTGTTAGTATCTTATGGCATGCTTTTGAGACATATGATCTATGGATTTTATGAAATGAAATAACTTGATGATTTTTTCTATAAATTGTTTTATGAATTGTTATATAAAAAATGAAAATTTTGTTCCGTATTTTTGGGATGTTACATGATCACCAATAACGAGTTTGTTACTATATTGGAAGTTGAGATACAAAAGTCTTCTATGCCATAACCAACTATCATCTAAACATGCATTCACTAGTAAGCACATATAAGATTTCCTTGAATCAGTTTCAAATTAAGGGGATACCTTTCTCCTTTTCTTTTCGATATCAAAATCATTTTTTCTGAAGCTTTATGAATAACTTCAAATCCTTCCTCAACAAATGATACTTTGAGACCAAAACCTACAACAAATTAAGAAACACTTATTATATTGTGTTGCAATCCTTCAACATAAGCTACTTTTCGAATTGTGAATTCGCCATTTGTAATTATCCCATATCCCTTGATTTCACAGGTTGCATTTTTTCCAAATTTCACTTTTCCACCATCTTTCAAACTTTGATATTCTCTAAACTCTGATTTCCTTCCGGTCATATGTCAAGAATAGGCACTATCAATGTACCATTATGAATCGAACAGCTCGCTGCGAATTACCTCCAAAATGAAATCAATTTAGGAACCCAAACTATTTTAGGTCCTTGTGAGATTTTTTATTTTGAGTTTAAGATAGGAAAAATCTTATTTTTGTCAATCCAAAATGATTTCTTAATCAAAACATTCTTCATTCCTTTTTCCATCTTCAAACTTGAGTTTTAATATCACAAAGATTGATTTCAATGAATGAAGTTTTTCGATTAATATATGCCTTTCTTTGTTGTGCCATATTTTCCAAAAAAATCTTCCTCTTCTGGTTTTAATTTGGTTTCATATGGTTTTAGAATAGCATCTTGATCCAAAATCCTTTTCTTATATAACTCAACATATCATGGCTTTGCAACGTTGGTTTTCTACTCTTTTTGAATATTAAGAATTCCGTGAAAATTTCGATTTTGTTTTTGGATAAGAAGATTAATGAATATTTTGGCTATAAGATCTTGATGAATTAAAAAACTTTTGATTTGAATTTCAAAAACAAAATCTATCATTAACTTTATTTTCCTTTTTCTTCCTAAATTGTTTTCTTTCAATCAAATTCTTTTTATATCTAGCATTCATTGCTCTCTTCTTTGCTTTGATCTCTTTTGATTATTTGCCTATGTTTTTCCTTTGGAATTATTTTTCACAACCTCATTCTTTGTAACACGGATGGGAACATATTTTGTGCCACTTGTTTCACCATCATCATGTGAAACATTCACATTGTTCAAAGGTTGTGAGACATATTTCCCTTTTGCTCTCCTCGAAGTCTTTTCCGAAGACCTTTTGTTTCATCACCCTTGTCAATTGGTGTAGAGCAAAAATGATTTTCACAATACCTTAGCATTACATCATTAACAATTGATGTCAATTTTGATGTATCATTCTTGTCTAGTCACTTTTTCACAAAAACTTGATTATGATTTTTCTAAACTTTTGGAAAAACAATTGTTTCCTCTTTCAAAATTTGAAAACCTTTATTCACAATCTGTCTTCAAATTCAATTGAATCTTAAAAGATTAAATTCTTTTTTGGTTGATCAATATTTTCTAACAAAACAAGAACAATCAGCATCGTCTTCAACATAAATTTAACTCATTTTACTTTCATCAAAATCAGAAGTAGTCTCATAAGAATTATTTTCTTCCGATTTCAGTTTTTAGCATAATGAGTTATATTGATCCATTGAATGTTTTTTACTTGTTTTTTTATCCTCTTCAATTAGAATATTGTTCATCATCAATTTGTTTTCTTTGGGTTTAATGAATTCCTCAATCTTTTCAAGTCCAATTCTGTGTGGATCATGCAAGATCCATCTAATGATATCATCGATTCACATTTATAATAATCAACATCAATTTAATCATCTTTTAATTCAAGAAAAGGAATAATCATTTTATGTAATTTTTCACCAATCTTACAATTAAGATAAAGTTGTGTAATATTATTATACAAACATTTGACAAGTAAACATAAAATATTTCTCTTTTTAGTCATCAATCTATTATCTTGCTTCAAAACTTATTACATCATACTTAAATCTAGTTATTTTAGTTTTAAGAGCTTCGATTTTAATTCTTCTTTCCTCACTTTTAAAGGAGTCCCTGCTAAGACTATAACTAAGATCATAATTCTTAAAGCGAGGCACTTAAGACATTCATTAAAACTAGAAACTATGTCACACAATTCAGTCAGTTCGGAATCATCACGTGAAACGGGATATTAAGAGATTTAAGAATAGAATGTACCTTATTCATTACCTTCTCTCTTTATCCAGCATACTCTTTGATGCTTTTTGCTATGAAACACACATCTTATTCCACACCTTCACCAGTAAAATATCATTGACTTTTGAAATCTACGCTTCCAACCATCAAACATTTTCCTTAAATCTTATTCTTATCTTCTCTCACAACAAATTCTTTCCATATCCATGCCTCCGAATCTCATCATCTTCAGAATCAGTTGACCACACTTCAACTTGACCATCACTATCATCCTCTTCAACTATCAATGCTTTTCCAGTGCTTTTGGATTTCCAACGCTCTTCTATCTTCTGAGTGTAGTAAGCCGCATTTCTTATATTTTCTTTATTCTCATTCACTTTTCTTAACCTATACTCCCTTATGAAATGATTTTTTCCATGACAGTAATTGCAGTCGTAACCTGAACCACCAAGTAACTTTTTCCCTTCTTTTTCCTTTTCATTCTACAATTTTTTGTAACCTTCTCCTTTTTCTTTCTCCAAAACATAGTTCTGATTCATGAAAGTTCCATCTCCATTTTTCCTTTTTTGAACTTGTTTTCTTTGAATTTTGATTAGTTTTTAGTGAAATACTTTTTGGGATTGCGAACCATGAGTGCCTCGATTTCACTTGTAAATTCCTCATCCAGACTATCTGAAGCAGAATCATCTTGAATCGCCTTGTATGATTTACCTTTAGATCTGTTTGATTTTGCAACAAACGTTAATGGACCTGCATTCGGGACACTTTTGGCTTTTTAAGAACTTCCTTCTCATGAGATTTGAGAATTCCCACCAATTTGGCAAGAGAATAGTCCTTAAACTGTTAATAAGCATTAATAGTTGAAACAATGAGCTTCCATTCAGATCTTAGGCCCTTTAGAAAAGTGAGCTTTTGTTCAATCACTTCCATTCCTAAACTATTCTTAATCATTCTACTTAGCAAATGGTTAAAACGAGTGTTTGGTTGATCAATGGATTCATCTGATTTTTGTTCGAATGAACCAAATTCAGATAAAAGAGTAGTTTGAAATAAATGCAATAAATCAGCATCACCAGAGTATAATTCTTTCAATCTTACCCAAATTTCATTAGCTCCACGACAATAACTTACCAATCAAAAAGTATATGGAGGAACAACAAATCTTAGAATTCTGAATGCTTTTAAATTGTTCATCAACAATTCCTTTTCATTAGATCTAATAGACTTTTCAACAACAAGCTTATTCAATTCCTTTTGAGTGTATATGATATGATTGGCCTTTGCTACTTCGTACGGTCCTTTATAGATCACACACTGGATACATAAATCATGAGTCTCAATGCTATGAGCTTAGTCCCTAAAATGAAGTTCACGGATTTCATAATCTTCTGGAAAGAGAATTAGAATCTGATTGGTAGAACTAATGGCACCATGAAGATTGAATGAGATCGAGGGAGAATCTTCTTTAGACATTCTAAACAAATTTCAACAAAAAATAACTTAGAATTAGATTTCTAAGCTAGAAATGAGCTCCAAACCAAAAACTGAATGATTTGAACTAAGAATTTTTAGATCAAATTGTAATGACTAAACTGCACAAATGGTCCCTATGTTTTGCTCAAAATTGCCACTTTGGTCCAAAAAAGTGTGGACTAGCATCAGAGGTCCAAAGTTTTCACTTTGTTGCGGGTTTGGTCCAATTTGCTTTGAACTTTTTTATAATGATGGATTTGCCCTTGCCTTTTCAATTTATTTATTTATTTATATTTTTATAGTTAAAAGAAAATAAAATACCAATCTCTCTCTATCCTCCCCCTCCCCTCTCTCTCTCTCTCTTTCTCGTACTGAAACCATCCCCAAAATCTGCATCGTCTTCTCTCTCATGCAAATAAACAGCCATGGTTGTGCTCCACTTCTCTCTTTTCAATCAAACCCTTATACCTAAATTACACAAATGAAATCCCCCTTCCCTTTTTGATTTCTCACAGATTCTCTATCTATGTTCTAATCAAGAGTTCTTGATAAACTCTAACTCTTAATCGCACACCCCAGAACAAGATGAAGAGAAGAAAATCTGATAATTGCTCTAGTTTTTAGAGTTCTTGACAAACCTAGTTCTTAAATCCACACCGACGAAGAAGAAACCCTGTAAATTGTGATTAAATCTTCTCTGATAACTGTGACAAGATCAAGCTGATGAACACAAAACTTAGATGTTCAGATCTCGCTGGCCAAAAGCGCTAGACCTTTCCGATCTCAGTTCTTTCATCGTTGGTTCTTTGCCGGTAGCAGTGAAGAGCTCAAGGTGACGAAGGCTTTCAAATCGGAGGGTTTTCAGATGGGTTTTCGAGATCGAAGGGTTTTCAAATAGGTTCAAAAGCAGTGTCGATGTTGACAAGTGTAGAACTGCAGATCTGGAAATCTTTCTCATCAGAAATTACGGATGAAGACGGTCAAAGGCTGTAACGGATTTGATGAAGGGTTGCAGTGATCTTAAACGAATTGACAAAGAGGGTTATGACTCCCTCCAAAAAGACTGCCATTTATTCATCTTTGTCTTTACAGATATGATATGCGCGAGCTACGGTGGAGATGAAGGAAGACATAGATCTATATCGACGGTGGTTGCGTTGGTTTCCCACAGAAATGGTAGCAATGGTGGTGGTTTCCAATTATACTTTTCAGATGTGAGGCTTTCAAGGAGATGGTGGTGGTGGTGTTGAGTTGCAGCGGTCATATAGGCTAGATGTGTTGACCCGTCGTGGTGGTGGTGACGTTTATCATTTCCGGTGGTGGCGTTTATCATTTCCGGTGGTAGTGTTCCGACTTTTCGATGTTCACTGGAGAGAGAGAGAGAGAGAGAGAGAGAGATTGCATATTTTATTTATTTATTTTTATTTCTTTATAAAAAAATTATAAAAGTAAAATAGAAAAGACGAATTTTTTTATTTTTCTTGTAAACAGAAAGAAATTAAATCAATAAAAAACTAAAAAAGATAAAAGTAAGGGCAAAATCATCATTATGAAAAAATTTAAAGCAAATTGGACCAAACCCGCAACAAAATGAAAACTTTGGACCTGTGGTGCTAGTCCAAATCTTTTTGGACCAAAGTGGCAATTTTGAGCAAACCACAGGGACCATTTGTGCAGTTTAGTCAATTGCAATCAAAAGTTGCAAAATACAATCTCGATTAAATAATGAAAGTAAACATCTAAAGAACACGAAGAACTTTGAACGATTTTAGATCTGAAAACAGCTTACAATACCTTTGATTTTGATTCCACCTGTGAAGAATTATAGGAATGATAAATTCTAAAATGTAAACATCATAAGAAGATTAGATAGATTTTTAAGAACACAAGGAGGTAAATAAGATATGTTAGCATTAATGCATAGGAAGAACAACCCATTACAATGAGATTGTGCAGAACTATTATGTTAGGAAAACTATCCATTCTACTAGCCAATGCCCCTATATATAGGCATCATAGGAGAGCTAGAAAGGATTCATAAGTCAATAGTTCAGACCCACAAACCTAATATTAAATGTATTACCAAATCAGAATAACAACCATATCTTTTAGAATTATGAAAAGGCACTAAACATTACAATTAAAATGCAAACAACGCATCCAACAGATACAATACTATTTGTGAAACCTAACAAGTTCCATCAGTTGACGTTGCATGTATGTATTGTATTTACTTCCTTCATGCTCTTATTATTATTTATGTTTATGATTGTGTGATTACGTATGTGAGACGCTATGCTTGGTTTAGTTACGTCTTCACCTAGAAATCAGGACTTCTTTGTGATGGTCTAGTTACTAAATTTCAAGAATCTTCATATGCTATTTTATATACCGAGAGGCATGCTTAGAGGGTATTTGGGTGATTCGGTTTAGGGATTTGATATGGGGTACGTTGACCAATGACAGTCAAGCCTTAAGAGGAGGAAGACTAAGTGTTTTGCTTGCAGAACCAGCCGTCGATTTGATTTTTGGTGGTTTTAGCAAGGATTCTGAGAAAGTCGCAGCGTGAAGGTGTCGAACTTGAATGCAAGGCACGTAAGGATCTTCCATGGTTGCAACGCAAGGAAGAATTGGTATAATCACATGCATAAGATCAGTTGTTTTCAAATTCATACCTTCATGGTGATTGATTGCATATTTTCATGGGAATTTCTTCATAGTAAGTAGGTCGTTGGATTGGTTATCCACCAGTTTCGATAGTGGGGTTATTTGTTCTTCATCATTCGTTAAATTCGCTTGAGGATTTTGAAGTTGTATCAATGGAAGGTGCTTTGAGATATCGAGTTTTTGTTAAGATATTAGGGGGTGTATCCATCCTAATATTTAGGATGTATGTACGCTAGGTCGGCTGATCGTGGAACTTTAGTTCTAACAAGCATAGATTTGTGGTAGTTTTGAGTAGTCAAATTGTAGATGGCTTAAAAATTCGAATGGGTATAAGATTGATAGGCTATAGATGATTCCAAGTGGGTGGGGGGGTGGGGGGAATCAATTGGGATTAATGGAAATATTCCCAATATGGGTCAACTTGGAATGACATTTCAAGAGCAAGTGGGTAGCTAGTTCTGATTGTAGAATGATCCAAAAATTTATGCAAGGGATAATGTTTGTTGGGCAGTTGTAATCAGAGAAAAAAAGTTTAGTAATCAGATTATCTCGTTCGAGGATGTGAAGAATCAGTAGTGGCGTATTATGGCTTCATGGCTAGTCTTAGTTTGAGGATTGTGTTAGAACATCTCTGCTTGTTCTTATCTGATGAAGGCTTTGAGGTTTGAAGCATAACCTAAATGCTTGCTGGGGATCAATATATTGGAGTTCCGACTTGTATTTGATTCATGGCAAAGTTTTGTCGTAGATAGTTGGCAAGACGATGGGTTGAGACCATTGATTTGGTAGGAGTGTTGTAAGACTGTGGGGTGGCCCGTAGCATTCACTAGATTGGTAGGCGTTGATAGAAGTGTTTTAAGACTGTAGGGTGGCCCATAACATTCAATAGGTTGGAAAGCAGTGATAGAAGTGTTGTAAAACTGCAGGATGACCTATATCATTCACTAGGTAGGTAGGCAGTATAAAAGTGTTGTAAGACTGCAGAATGGCCTGTAGCATTCACCAGGTTAGAAAACAGTATGGAAGTGTTATAATATTGTAGGATGGCCTATATCATTCACTAGGTGTCTAGGTAGTGTGGAAGTGTTATAAGACTGCAAGGCGGCTTGCAGCATTCACCAGGTTGATGAGTAGTTATGATAGTTTTTTAATCTACAATTTGGCTTGTAGACTTCACTAGATTGAATTATACCATGGTAGGAAGTGTTGTGAGACTGTGGGAGGGCCACATAATTCTTGGGATTAAGGAAGTTGTAAGTCGGTATGGGGTCGGTTGTGATGTAACACTACGACTGGGCTGGTAGCATTTACCTATAATGAAGTGGACTATCTAACGTTCATGTGATGGTTGGTTATGTTGTACCTGGTTGGAACAGGAGGGTTGTTGGAGCCGTGTTGGAAAACAGGATATGATAGCTTTTTTCAGATAGACTCTTGATTGGAGTCTCGTTGTACGATCGTGTATGAGGCTATCAACTACAGTAACCGGTTGGAAATTCGGTACCTGAGTTAATTGGTAGGTTATTATTAGACACGGGAGATCTCAGATAAATCAAAATGTGAATGTTGATTAGCATAATGTGATTTTATGTTGGTATGGCATCAATGATTGAGACTCGTGTTAGGAGTCGCCTTAGTTTTTGAATGCAAGGTTTGAACAACAATGGATAATCAAAGATTCTATTTCTTTTCTAGTTATCAGCAAGATGATTTAAGGTCGAAAGGGTTTCATTCTATTTAGGTTGCGGATTGGATTCTTTATGAATGTGGGATAGGACGGTTCGGTCTGCCAGGAAGTCAGACAAAGTTTAGGATTTCAGTTTTTGGACAGAGCAGTAGGGTTTTTCTTTTGTGGGTTGAGAACAGAGTAACAAGGTCCATTCCCTTGTCATGTTAAGTGAATTATGATAAGATTGGGGTTGGTGGCAATGTTAGGGGACAGTCGTCTGTATGAGATGAATTTTCAGTATGAATAGGAGCTCAGGATGTTCGGGTAGGTTCATTGGTATTGTAAAGGAAGTAGTAAGGAATGATTTCGAGAATGAAATTTAATTTAAATGGGGGAGGATTGTAATACCTTGTCTTGGATGTTCCTTAACTCAGGGATCATGGGTTGTAATTTGATCATGTAAAGGCTTTGTGCTTTGAGAAATTAAAGTTGGACCTTATTAAAGGTTGATAATACTGATTGTGAGGTCTGTGACCTTGATTCTTATGTTGGACCCAAAGGGAAGCAAGGGAAAATTTATAGATCTGGCTTCTCGCATGGATTATGCTTTTAGTTTGGTATTTGATAAGCCAAATCTAACTAGATAGGATTATGGGGCTTGTCAATACCTTTTCGTTCATATAAGGAACGCCGAAAACAAAGTTGGAACGAAGAACTTGTGGAACTTTAGTTATTACAAGCATAAGTTGGTGGCACTTTTGAATTGTTAAATTGTAGATGGGTTGGAAATTCAAAAGGGTACGAGGTTGTTAGGGTATAGATGATTCCAAGTGGAGGAGAATCGCTTGGAATTAATGGAAATATTCCACATACGGGTAAACTTGGAATTACATTTCAAGCGCAAGTGGGTAGCTAGTTCTGATTGTAGACTTACCCAAAAATTTATGCAAGGGACAATGTTCGTTGGGCAGTTGTAATCAGAGAAGCAAAGGTTGGAAACCAGATTAGAGTTTTTGGTCTACATGAGTTTTCAGTCTTCTGTACATTAAGGAACTCGACGAGTTACTCAGGTAACTTGGCGAGTTGAAAAGTTACTCAGGTAACTCGACGAGTTGTTGGATGCACCCAACGAGTTAGGCTCAACATCGACTATTGGCTTTGACTGCTGACATGGACTTTGACCAGGGTTGACCAGGTTTGACTTTGAGGGTATTTATGGTATTCCAGGATTGTTACAAGTTAATTACATGATGGTTATAGGCAGTTGAGTTGGACGTGATCATTGGGACTTATTGGACCTTATCTTGTCAGTTCAACATTCTCGAAAGGTGAGTCTCCTCACCATACCAATGGGTCGAAGGCACCAAGGCCGACCCATTACTGTTATGAGTTATGATTAGTTAGTTATGAGATATGTGGTATGCTAGTTATTTGTGATACTCACATGAAAGACCTCAGGGGGTTCCTGAAGCACTTATGTGTAAGACTTTGGAGGGTTTCTGTAACACCGTAAATTTCAAAACAAAATTTTCAAATTTTATAAAAAATAATTCACTTAATATTCATAAAACAACCATGTTTGAAACTCAATCCAAGTAATACAAAAATCCCAAGATCTCAAATTCATAAAGTCCCATGCGTGTGTACTAATCAAGTCGGCACCTTCCCACGGTCGTCACTAGTACCTGAAACAAATAACACCAAACACTGTAAGCACAAAGCTTAGTGAGTTCCCCAAAATACCACATATAACACATATTAGCCACTCGAGGCTATAACTCTGTGGGTCCGTACACCCAAACTCTATGAACCCTCAGGTTCTATCTCTGGGAACCTTCCGGTTCTAACTCTGTAAACATGCACAACATAAATCACATAGAAATAATGCAGTACAACACATAACATACATAGCATACAAATACTCTGTCACATAACTCTGGTTACCTACTCAAGGTAAAGTACAGTGAGAAGACTCACCTCGCGTATCTCGGTAATCCGTAAATCCCTGAAATCACTAGTGCTCGATCTCCCGAGCTATAGTCCTCCTATAACACAATACATCTCTAATTAACAGTTTCCCAACTAAGGTTGACTATCCCTTAACAAGTCAACATAGGTCAACACTGGTCAATGGTCAACGGTCACTTTGACCGGACTCGGCGAGTGCACAATAGTGACTCGGCGAGTCTATACGCATACATTGATTTCCCTGGGATCCTCACTTGACACGACTAGTATTCTCCTAACTCGACGAGTTCCACCTGGCATAAGTTGTGGGGCCTCCACGACTCAACTCGCTGAGTCTCAAGAACAACTCGGCGAGTCCCAGCTTGACTCAGTCCACCGGTCAACCCACTCTGACTCTCCCTGACTCACTGAGTCAATCCCTCAACTCGGCAAGACCACTCGCTGAGTGGTGCTGGGCAATGTTCATGCTACTCGCCGAGTCTGTTCTTCGGACTCGGCGAGTCCATGCCATGCAACGACTCAAACTCACTCCTGAGGTCAGATCTGTTCCACTAACTCATAGATCCAGTCCTTTCAAGCTTATTTATCACGTAAAGTCGCTATCTTGATGTACATACAACATCTATATGACAATATATGATGATTTAGCCCCAAATACCACAACTCAAGGTCATAACCTCCATTGCTCTTCATAAAGCTTGATGAGTGAGGCTTTCTGGACCTCTATGGATCTAGATCCAAAGCCTCATCACGAGAAAGGGACTATTTGGGCATCAAATCAACCCAACAAAGGCCAAAAGAAACCCTAAATCCAAATATACTTCATAAAACAGAAGATGAGCTGAATTAATACCTCAAGTGCGATGATCTAAGCTTCAAATCCACAGTATAGCAACCTCCTTTGCTTCCTCTTGGTTAGGACCTCCTTCTTTTTGCTAAACAACACCACAAAGGTCAAGAATGGCTTCCTTTCTCTCTCAAAACGCTCAAGCACTCTAGGGTTTCTCTCTATGGGTTGGTGAGCACAAATGACGGCCATAAGTCCCTTTAAATAGGTCTTAAACCCTGGGAATTAGGATTTCATTACACAGCGTGGACTCGCCGAGTCCAGATGCGAACCCGCGTCCAAAATCGTGATCCTACTCGGTGAGTTTGAGCTCCAACTCGCTGAGTCCACTCACAATTCTCAAGAAAATACACCAATAATAAATACATGGAAATTCCGGGATGTTACAATTCTCCCCCACTAGAACTAGACTTCGCCCTCGAAGTTTCGCTCTGCAAATAACTTCGGATGTTGCTCGCGCATCTCACGCTCCGGTTCCCAAGTCATCTCGGACCCCTTCCGATGCTGCCACTGAACCAAAACGAAAGGTACCTCCTTGTTCCTCAGAACTTTGATTTTCCGATCTCTGATTGCCACTGGTCTCTCAGCATAATTCAGGCTCGCATCCACCTGAATATCCTCTAATGGAACCACTACCGACACATCGGCTATACACTTTCGCAATTGCGGCACATGGAAAGTGTCGTGAATCTGCCCCAACCCTCGCGACTAACCGAAATGGTCCGATATATCGGGGCCCCAACTTGCCCCTCTTCCTTAATCGAATCACTCCTTTCCAAGGAGAGACTTTCAGGAGCACAAAGTCACCGACCTGGAACTCAAGCTCGGACCGGCGTCTATCCACATAACTCTTCTGTCGACTCTGAGCAGTCAGTAACCTCTGTCTGACCTGTTGGATTTGGTCTGTCGTCTGAAGTACGATCTTAGTGTTTCCCATAACGCGCTGTCCTACTTCTCCCCAGCAAATGGGGGTCCGACACCTCCTCCCATACAACAGCTCAAAGGGTGGCATACCGATGCTCGAATGATGGCTATTTTTGTTAGAAAACTAGGCCAAGGGCAAATACGAATCCCAACTTCCCCAAAAATCCAATACACATGCTCGGAGCATGTCCTCGGGCGTTTGAATCGTCCGCTCACTCTGTCCGTTTGTCTGGGGGTGATATGCGGTACTAAAATGCAGCCTAGTACCCAGCTCCTCATGAAACTTCTTCCAGAATATGGAAGTGAAACGTACATCCCGGTCTGAGACAATCGAGATCGGCACACCATGCCGAGATACCACTTCCCTCACATACATCTCTGAGAACTTCTCTACGGAAGAACTCTCGCTGATAGCAAGGAAGTGAGCGCTCTTCGTCAACCTGTCCACAATCACCCAAATTGCATCAACTCCCCGAGCAGTCCTTGGCAATTTGGTTATGAAATCCATGGTGATCTGTTCCCACTTCCATTCAGGAACCTCCAATGGCTGCAACTTACCATGCGGTCTCTGGTGTTCGGCCTTAACCCTACGGTAGGTTAAGCACCTCTCAACAAACCACGCAACATCCCTCTTCATACAGGGCCACTAATACTCCTTCCTCAAATCCAAATACATCTTAGTGGCCCCAGGATGGATCGAGAATTTCGACCGATGAGCCTCTTCTATCAAAATGGTACGCGTTCCTCCCACAAACGGTACCCAAATACGCCCCTGAAAAGTCATAAGCCCCTGACCATCGGTAATGAACTCCGATACCAACCCAACAACTCGCTCTCTCTTCTGGTTCTCCGACCTCACTACCTCAGCATGTGCTCCCCGAATGGTGTCCAACACCAGAGCCATCACGGTCAATCGCAAACATACATCTCGCAACGGGGCGCTCTCCGCCCTGCGATTCAGGGCGTCGGCTACCACATTAGCCTTGCCCGGATGGTACAGGATCTCACAATCATAATCCTTAACCACATACAACCACCTCCTCTGCCACATATTTAGGTTGTGCTGATCCATTAAATACTTCAAACTCTTATGGTCCGTGTATATCGTACACCGAACCCCATACAAATAGTGGCACCAAATCTTGAGGGCGAACACCACTGCCCCCAACTCTAGGTCATGGGTGGGATACCTCGTCTTATGAGGCTTCAACTGCCTCGCCGCATATACTATCACATGCCCTCTCTGCATCGGCACCGCTCCCAACCCCAAAATCGATGCATCACAGTATACAACAAAGTCCTCCATTCCCTCCGGGAGGGCTAACACCAGGGCCTCGCATAACCTTTGGCGAAGCGTCTCAAAGGAGGCCTGCTGCTCGGGGTCCCATGAAAAAGCGACACCCTTCCGGGTCAATCTAGTGAGTGGCACTGCGATCTTAGAGAAATACCTGATAAATCTCTAATAATAACTGACCAGCCCTAGAAAACTCCTGATCTCGGAGGGTGACCTCGGCACCTCCCAACTCATCACCGCCTCAACTTTGGCCGGGTCGACCAATATCCCTTCCTGGTTAACAAGATGTCCTAGGAACTGGACCTCTCGAAACCAGAAATCACACTTGGAGAATTTGGCATCAAGCCTCTCCGACCTCAGAACTCCGAGGATCTCCCTCAAATGCTCCTCATGTTGCTCTAGATCTCGAATATACCAAAATGTCATCAATGAATACAATCACCGACCGATCCAACATTAGCCTGCACACTCGGTTCATGAGATCCATGAACACTGTCGGGGCATTGGTGAGTCTAAAAGGCATCACCACAAACTCATAATGCCCATAACACATCCTAAACGCTGTCTTTTGGACATCCTCATCTCGCACCCTCACCTGATGGTATCCAGACCTCAAATCAATCTTGGAGAACCAAGATGCTCCCTGCAACTGGTCGAACAAATCGTCGATCCTCAGCAACGGGTAACGGTTCTTGACCGTCAGCTTGTTCAACTCCCGGTAATCAATGCACATCCGGTGTGAACCATCCTTCTTCTTGACAAACAGAATAGGCGCTCCCCACGGCGAGCTGCTCGGCCGAATAAACCCCTTCCCCAGCAGCTCCTGAAGCTGCGAGGATAACTCTTGCATCTCTGGAGGTGCAAGACGATAAGGCACCTTAGCGATAGGCGCGGCCTCCGGGACCAAATCGATACTGAACTCTACTTGCCTCACGGGAGGCACACCCGGCAACTTCTCTGGAAAGACATCTGGGAACTCACGCATTATAGGAACCTCCTCCACCGACGTCGACCTCTTGATATCAACCCGCGTATCGGACATGTACGCCACAAAACCCTTACAGCCCTGCTGTAGACACTGCCTCACCCTAGCGGCCGAACAAAACGTTGATCCAGAATGGGTACACTCGTCGTACACTGTAAGAACTCCCCCACTAGGGTCTCGTATGGTCACTAGCTATCGCTCGCAGTCGATAACCGCACCGAACCTGCTCAACCAGTCCATGCCCACAATGACACAGACATCCCCCATGGTAATAGGAACCAAATCAATCGGGAACTCAACACCGAAAATCTCGAGTACGCACCCACGGATCACCTCCGTGGCATATATCACCTTCTCGTCAGCTATGGAAACTCTCAGAGGCCGACTCAGCGCCTAGCGACTAACACTGATGTGCTGACTAAAAGCCAAAGATACAAAAGACTGACTCGCACCCGAGTCAAATAATACCAAGGCAGGTACATAATTCACAAGAAAAGTACCTACGCATAACATAATATAAGCATAATATCTCAACATTACAATAAATACACGAAAGAATACATACCAACCACGATATCGGGCGCTGCCCGGACCTCCTCCGCAGTCAACTAAAACGCTCTCCCACGTGCCCTCGGTGCCTCGGCCTTCACTAGCCAACTCTTGGTAGCTCTGATGGCGGCAGGAGCAGATCCCTGAAGTTCTCCCTGAGCTGATCCCCACAACTGCGGACATTCCGCCTTCCGGTGTCCGGGTGTGGTTACAGTGAAAACATACTGCAAACCCCTTGGGGCAGTCCTTGTCCATATGCCCCTCCTTGCCACATTTATAGCAAGATCCAGCTCTACATACTCCATCATGACCCTTTCCGCACTTTCCACAAGTGCGGCCCTTCTGGCTCCCTGATTTGGGATCAGCGGGCTTGGCCCGCTTGGCTGCCGGCTGGAATTGTACCGGTCGCCGATCCCTCCCCTGAGACTCAGCCTCCTCCCTAGCCTGAGTCTCCAGCTCAATCTCCCTCTTCCGGGTATTTTCCTGAAGCTCAGCAAATGTCTGGTACGAGGAGTCCGCCATGAACTCCCGAATGTCTCGCCTCAAGATACTTAAATACCGACTCATACGTGCCTGCTCAGTGGACACGTGCTCAGGGCAGAACATCGCCCTCTCGTGGAACATCCTGGTAATCATCGTAACAGACTCAGTGCCCTGCTTGAGGATCAGAAACTCCTCGGCCAATTGCTCCCTCTCCACCTGGGGAACGTACTCATCTCGGAACATGGCAGTGAACCTCTCCCAGGTCACCGCCGCAAGCTCAGCAGGCGAAAAGTGGGTTGTCACAAACTTCCACCAGTCCTTCGCTCCCAAGCGAAGCTGGTTCAGCGCGAACCGTACTCTCAAATGCTCAGGAGATGATCAAGTGAAGAAACACCCCTCCATGTCAGAAATCCATCTCATAGCCGCCACCGGGTCCTGGGTCCCATCAAACTCTGGTGGTTTCGTGTTGCTGAACTCCCGGAACAACAACGCATCACCACCCTACGGCCTCGCAGCAACAACAACTGTGGTGGCCGCAGCAACAGTAGCCTCAGAAAGAGCAGCATAACGCTCGTCAAAAGTCTCAATCATCACGGTCTTAATACACCTGAACATCTCTGGTATCCCTGCCCTGATGACCGCAACCACCTCCTCGTGAATGATCTGATGGATCTCCTCATCACTAGCCCCAACGCCCTTCGACATATGATGTGTCCTCACCATGATCAACCTTTGAAATACAACATATGATAAATTAGAATCCGTTCGAGCATACTCACACTCGACAACTCATCCCTCCTTGATCCTTGGCATTCCGAAGATTCTTACTTAGACCGTACACCACCCCGGTGCTTTCAGTAGTACGGGCCCAATACTACTGTCCACACCGTTTCAGTATACACCCCAAGTCCTCCTCTTCGAATCCCAATTTCCAAGTACTCTATCACTTTTTAACAGATCTCTCATAAGCTCCTCGCTGCTACCTATTCACTCTCAAGCATCTCATAGCAGCTTACCTCTCCCTAGGCTAAGGCATCACAGATCAGGGCACTCTAGTCCTATTAGGAATACCTCACCTACTCTAGCAAGAGAATACATCATAACAATCTCATAAACATATAATATAAGGGTATTTTGGGAAATCACCATTCGGGCGCTGACTGATCGTACACACGTTTCTTCTCTGAATTTCTCTAAAAATCTTTTACTTTTTAGAAAATTTGGTTTTCTTTTGAAAATATTTTCCAAATCCTCAGTTTGAGTTCAAATACTCCCGAAGGTGTACCCGAATCCCTCAAACCGAAGCTCTGATACCAACTTGTAACACCGTAAATTTCAAAACAAAATTTTCAAATTTTATAAAACATAATTCATTTAATATTCATAAAACAACCATGTTTGAAACTCAATCCAAGTAATACAAAAATCCCAAGATCTCAAATTCATAAAGTCCCATGCGTGTGTACTGATGAAGCCGACGCCTTCCCACGGTCGTCACTAGTACCTGAAACAAATAAAACCAAACACTGTAAGCACAAAGCTTAGTGAGTTCCCCAAAATACCACATATAACACATATTAGCCACTCGAGGCTATAACTCTGTGGGTCCGTGCACCCAAACTCTGTGAACCCTCAGGTTCTATCTCTGGGAACCTTCCGGTTCTAACTCTGTAAACATGCACAACATAAATCACATAGAAATAATGCAGTACAACACATAACATACATAGCATACAAATACTCTGTCACATAACTCTGGTTACCTACTCAAGATAAAGTATAGTGAGAAGACTCACCTTGCGTATCTCGGTAATTTGTAAATCCCTAAAATCACTAGTGCTCGATCTCCCGAGCTATAGTCTTCCTATAACACAATACATCTCTAATTAACACTTTCCCAACTAAGGTTGACTATCCCTTAACAAGTCAACATAGGTCAACACTGGTCAATGGTCAACGGTCACTTTGACCGGACTCGGCGAGTGCACTATTTGGGCATCAAATCAAACCAACAAAGGCCACAAGAAACCCTAAATCCAAATATACTTCATAAAATAGAAGATGAGCTGAATTAATACCTCAAGTGCGATTATCTAAGCTTCAAATCCACAGTATAGCAACCTCCTTTGCTTCCTCTTGGTTAGGACCTCCTTCTTCTTGCTAAACAACACCACAAAGGTCAAGAATGGCTTCCTTTCTCTCTCAAAATGCTCAAGCACTCTAGGGTTTCTCTCTATGGATTGGTGAGCACAGATGACGGCCATAAGGCCCTTTAAATAGGTCTCAAACCCTGGGAATTAGGGTTTCATTACACAGCGTGGACTCGCCGAGTCCACTCTTGGACTCGTCGATTCTAGACGCGAACCCGCGTCCAAAATCGCGATCCTACTCGGCGAGTGTGAGCTCCAACTCGCCGAGTCCACTCACAATTCTCAAAAAAAATACACCAATAATAAATACCTGGAAATCTCGGGTTGTTATAGTTTCCATGACATTATAGTATATTTGCATGTATGGTTTGTATGTTACTTCTAAGTTGTAAAGACCGTGTGGGGGTTCCCACGGCAGGAAGACCGTATAGGGGTTCCCACGGCATGAAGACCATGTGGGGGATCCTATGGCAGTTGGTTAAGACCACGTGGGGGTTCCAGTGACACTAGGTGTAAGACCCTAGAGGGTTTCCATGGCTTCCTTATATGCTTGTATACATGGCTTATGTGGTTTATGTAGTTTTTATAGCTAATATGATTATATGATTATGTGGATTGTGTGGGGTATGCTCTAGGGAACTCACTAAGCATTAGCTTACAGTTTATGGATTTGTTTCAGGTACACCTGAGCCTAAGGGTAAGGGAAAGGCTTGATGACGCGAAATGCACTCTCTCACAGGCGTTTTTATGGGATACTCTGATGATTGGAATAATATTGTTGTTGTTATGAATTTGAAAACAAATGTACTTGAGGTTTTATGGTTTATTGGAAATGTTTTTGATTATTTAAAAATGAAATTTTTATTTTGAAAAATTGGGTCGTTACAGTTTGCCTGTGTTATCCAAACACATTATCCAACATGATACACACGATTTCATACTTGTGTCTAGTTGTGTCTATAAATGACCCTCTACCAATTATATAAACTATCATTACTTGGATCTAGTCACTTAAAGTGTTCTTATTAACCGAAATGTATTTTTAGATGTGTTATCTTTTCATTCATCGAATTTCATGTTTCTACCCTTGCATTTAGGCATGCCTCATTCATCCATGATGATCATCTTATAGATCTTACACAACTCTTTTCCACAATCGAGTATACTATTTGTAACTAATCTACTCCTATCACTTTGGTTTAAACAACCAAAACCTTGTATTACACCATCTTTCTTTTATATATGCTACCAAAACCTCATCTACTTTGGTTACCTACAATCATTCTATGGTCACTCACTCTCGTACTAATTCTTTAAAAAATATCAAATCCTTAATTTATACTTCTCTGATATTTCTCATATTCCTTACTCTACTGCTCAATCCGTATGTGATCCTCATTGGAAGTTTGATAGGAACAAATATATGTCTTCCCATGCTTCCAAAAACACATATGATCTTGTTCCTCGTCTTCCAAATGCCAATATAGTTTGCTGCAAATTTATATATCGTCAAAAGATTAATGGTCATGGTAAAGTTGACTGTTATAAAGGGATATTGGTTGCTCATGTTTTCTTGCAACAAATTGGGTTGAATTTTGATGACACAATTAATCTTATCATCAAACTAACCACCATGTGTAGTTTGCTTAACATTTCCATATCCTAACACTAGATTATGTATAGTAATCTTAATAAGGATGTTTATATAGAACAACTCTTAGGTATGTTCATCATTTCCATCCAGATTACGTGTGTCGGCTTTACAACGACCTTTACGGTCTTATATCGACACCTCATGTCTGTTATTAACATTTTTCTGTGTACATCACATCTATTGGATTTCATAGCAACCTCTTAGACAACAACTTAAACACTTCTGGATTCACCTATCATCATGTCTTTGAAACTATTTATCTTATCTTATACGTGATGATATCCTTTGTACTACTTCTACTTCATCCTTGATTATGAGGGTTATTTTTTAATTATCATCTAAGTTCTATATGACAGACTTAGGACCTATCTCATTCTTCGTTGTCATTGCTGCTACTTAGACAACAAAGGGACTTTTTCTATCCCATACTACCTTCACCAAAGAAATTATCTCTCACACTGAAATGTCCATTTGTAGTACTCTAACAATCACCAAGACCAAACTTTCCGTGGATGCTACATATGTGGCTAACCTTACTTTATATATAAGCCTTGCAAGAGCCTTAAAATTTGTGACCTTCACTCAATCTGATAATTATTATATGGCTCATAAGATCCGTCTCTTCACACATGATCCTTGCGAACCATATTTTCTTGCTCTCAAGCACATTCTTTGATACCTTCATGATACTTTATCGCATGGTGTTTAAATTCGTCTATCATATTGATCGTTTAATCTCTTATTTTGAATGTTTATTTGGTTGGTTCTCCCAGACATGTTGATCCACATCTGAGTTCTATGTTTATCTTGGCGGTAAAGTTACCTCTTGGTCTCTCAAACACATCTAGTCTCAAATATGGGGATAGCTAATGTTGTTGAAGCCACTTAGCTATCTCATCCTATGATTTTGTTCATCGAAAATATTAGTTCTATGTACATAGATTCTAAGTGAGTTCAACAACAAAGAGCCAAACATCTAGAAATAGATTTACATTTCGTTAGGGAACACATTTACTTTATCCATGTATGTGTCTTTCATGTTCCTTTCGCTGATCACTTTGTAGATATATTTACAAAGAAGCTTCCTACACAATTATTTCTAGTCTTTCTGACTAATTTAAGCATATGTGAACTTCATGCTCAAATTGAGTATGTGTGTTAAATATTGAAAATTGTTTCTTATTTTCATATCATGTATAGTCTAGCTCTTTTATGTAAATATTGAATCTCTATTGCAATATTTAAAAAAGTGGAATACAACACAATACCCTAACAAGTATTTTCACAATTAAGCGGTATTGGGCCAATACAAGATCTTATTTAGCAATAGATATATGAAATACATAGTAATTTTCATATATTGTGATATGAATCCTTATCTTCTCAAGGAGACACTAAAATTATGGGAATTATACATATATTTTGAGAAGTATGGAGAAATACATCATGAGTGCATATGATGTGTAAAAATGACTAGATTTTATAAGGGTTGTTTATGTGTTTGTATATCATTGTGAGGTGACCTTGAGCTTCACATTTTACAAAGTAATATCATAGGATGTGTTTGTTACATTTGACATAATTAGACATGATGAGACTCATAAACTTTTATGGTTATTTATATTGACGATGATGAGAATGGCACCCACATTTTTTTTTTTTTTGTGTAAATGAGAAGTTGAGAGCGAGTATTTGTTATATTTTTTAGGTGAGACTAAAAGTTACAACTAATATTCCATTGCCACCAGTTTCATTCATAGTTCAATACACACGAAATACAATACAATCTATTTTGTAATGTCGTGTCTTGCATAAAAAACATGCCCTAATGACTTCTTTCTTTTCACAAACACGTTACACATTCAAAAATAACGAGTGTTCCATTATAATATTCTTTTAGGCTTTAACACGTCTTTTAGATGAATTTCATAAACAAATGCATCCCGTTAGCTGACCTAGTTTTTTGATACATCGATATTGATTGCAATACTACATCCTTTCATTTTCCTCCAACCATTATCACCTATTTATTTGAATCAATAAAACTATTATAATGGAAGGTTGGTAGACTCTTTTTATATTATATTTGAAAGCCTAAACTTACGTTTGAATATTTTACTTGTAAGAACCAAAAGTAGATATCAAATCATGTTTCAGTCTATAAATTAATGTCTGTTTGTTGATGTGGTCCTAACTCCCAATGAATCATATGCCTCAAAAGCAAATGACCTGCCGTTCAACAAAAAAAGCATCAAATCTAATATGAGATTAGTGGGGATGGTAGCATCATTAAAAAAAAAAAAAAAAAAAAAAAAAAAAAAAAAAAAAAAAAAAAAAAAAGATGTATTGTATATTTTAATATTCATGTATGAATTGACATGAGTTAGATATTTTCTACGATGTAAATTTTTATATAATGTTATCTGTTATATTCATTACTAATCATTATAGTGATGAATATCACATCATCATCATATTTCTTATTATTAACCATAAGATACATACCATTAAACACACAATTTTACCTTATTTTTTAATTAAATTTAATTAAAAAATACATAAAAATAAAACTACGTTAAAAACATATTTTTTAAAATAGTTTTTTATCCAATAAAAGAAACATTACATAATTTAAAAAAACAACTTCAAGTAAAATAAAAATAAAAATAAAAATAAAAAAAACATAAAAATGCAAGCACAAACAACTTCAACTAGTTTTAAATCCTATGTTTTTAATTATTCTATTTTGAGGAATTCTTAAAATTTAACCAAGTTTTGAGGTGTGTAAATGGAATGTGGTTTATATGTTTATATTGATGCATGACCATAGCAACCGGATCGATTTTATCTTCGTGTACGTTGTTTAAAAGAAAGTTACAAACTCTATCGAACTCTCGATATTTTACCCTCATATTGCAAAACTCCAAACATATTGCATCAAGATTATGACTTCGACAACCCATTAAATCATGGAAAATGTTTCCAACTTTTACCAAAAAATCACTACACATTTGACTATTTGCGTCTTTCGAAACCGACACCTAAATTATTTTCCTTATTTTCTGACAAATTTATTCTTTTGGGGGCAATTGTTTTTGAATGATAAGCAACACAAATATATGATTGTGAATAAAAAGAGAGAAAAATGGTGTGAAATATAAAAATGTATGTTGTGGTATTTGTAGAATGTTTGGAGTGATTTTTTTATTTAGGTAAAAATTAAAAAAACAAATAGCAAACTAGCCTTTACATAGTGTAAATGTGCAAAATTGTTTTGATTGGCCGTTGCTACTCGTTGTGTGCATCACGGTCTACCACGAAGACGATACATCATGAACCGCCAGGCTGGTATGTATGGCCGTTGTCCATGGTCATATAGACCAAAGAAATGCTTGGTCAATGCTATACCGGTTGGTCTAAGAATCTTAATACATAAAGAATAAGGAATAGGGAAACGAATGTCCAACACATTACACATGATTAAAGGACCTGAAAGTTTATTAACATTTTTGTATTACGTGTATAAATGGACGTTATGAAAGCTATAAATCAATATTAAGTTAATTGATATATTTGAGTTTTCAGATAAAGTATGTAAGAGTTCAAGACTTAAACTAACAAATTTATTTCTAGGTAAATTGTGTCATTGTGTGTAAAACAAACATATTTTTATTTAATTATCGTTTTTAAAGAACTTACTTCCGAAATCAATATTTAAAAAGTTGTGCTATAAGTTTGTTACCAAATAAAAACTTGAGTGCTCAGAATAATATTTGACTAAATTGTAATCCTGTTTTATTTTGGTAATGGACCCCTTATTTCGTTAAAAACTATCACCCATAAGCCATAACACAAACCCTTAACATTAATTAATATAAATGTTCTCTAAAAAAGTGACACCTTGCAATATCGATATCTTGTAAGATCCCACAATTTTAGGACAAAAACTACCTGGCATCATCACTGTAAAATTACCTCACTTTGTGTCGTAACATTATTGGTTGAAATTAGCGATGAGAAAAGTTGAAATTTGATTACAGAATTAAAAAGAAGGTGGAAGGTTATATTTTGTTGGCTTAATATTAAGTGGTGTAATATATGCCGTGGCGGAATAATGACCAAAGTAAAAGGGTATCCTAATTTTATATTTCGGGTAATCCAATTTTTTTTCCAGGGTACTTGGCTTTCCACGGTTCCGTTTCAGTTTTAAACTCAAACCTTAATCGAATCTTTAGCTAACCTCAAGTCTTATTATATAAACATGAAGTTGAAGTATATTTTGATACTTGAATCGGTGTGAGACTTAAAGTAGACATCAAATGAAGTATGATAATAGCAGACTTATATAATAGACAAAAATGGTTAAGTTTACATATGTTTGGCGATGTGAGATAGAATAACTGGGAAAATAAAAAAAAAATAAACAATGGATATGTAAGAAGAAAGAATTGAACCAGAGAGATTTACTTCAATAAACCAACACCTTAACCGGTAGCTCTACTATTTTTTTTGTGTTTTAACTAAAGGGATGCGTATATATACATTATATCTAAAAATTAAAAGATTCGTAAACAGAAATTACACAACCGAAATTTTTTTGAGGGGTATCCCGAGCTACCCCGGAATCCCCTTGGATCCGCCTATGAATATATGTTATAATTTGTTCATGCGTAAGACTTAATTTTTGCAGGAAACTAATATATTTTGTAGCAAGCTATAATATCTCGTATAATTTTACAAATAGAATAATTTATTCTTGAATGAAGTATAATCTATAATTAGTCAAAATGAAGATATCCAAAAGTATTAGACGAATACCTTACAGTCAACTTATTATAATTCTATATATTAAGGTTGTTTAACAATAATGTTGCAAAAGTCGTTATGTGTTTCCATGTTGTTCAAGTAGCAAGTACTTAGTCTAGACATGAGTACTCCGAAAATACGTGGATTGGGTAAATTATAAAGAAATTAATTTTGAGAAAATTATAAATATAACAAATATCATAAGTACATTAAAATTTACAACTAAAATAGGTAAATATCAATAACAGTTTTAATTTTTAATAAAAAAATAAACATTCTTAGTTTGACTGAGTTTGTCGAGTGTGACCGATATTCTCCAAATTAGACCCACGTTTGACCGATTTTAAATTTTTTGGCCCAGTTTTAGAAACCACATCGGCATATACCTGATTCCGAGTACTCGACCGAGTAGGATGAGTTTTACAACACTAGTTAACAATGATAGTCTTTGGTGATCTAAAATAAGCTTGATGGCAAGGGCATACCTAATGAATTGTAAGAGATTGCCCTATGGTACCACTAAACATCTCCTCAGTAGTGTAAAATTTTCTCTTTTTTTTATATATATGGGTGCAAAATCTGGAAAAGTATTATGCAGCCCTTGGGCCTTAAAGAAAGCAATGCTTACTAAACCAAACAAAGCCTAATAATCATTCAACTTCAACCCACCAAGGTAGCCCATTAAACGCTTCATTTGGCACTAGCCTAACTACTTGATTGTATCATTTCAAATTTCAAACAAAAATTTTCATTTTAAAATAACAGTAATCATTAAAAATCTCATTTTAAAAAAGATTAATAAAGAACCATCAGATTCAATTTGTCAAATCATAATAAAAAACCAAAGTAATAAGACAATGAAATCAAATAAGCGGAAGTCTCTTAAACATGTTTATGGATGCGATGCAATCAGACCATCCCCTTCCCATTGCTGCGAGAACAACCTGAAACCATTTAAACTTAAACAAGTAAGCATAAAGCTTAATGGGTTCTCCAAGATAACATATATCCATGCGAATGTTGTGATCTCATTATATTCTTACACTCACTTTCTTTGCTACAATCTCATTGTAGTCTTTCATGTTGTGATCTCACTATAGTCTTTTATATAAGTATTATGATCCACCATAGTCTTTCATACAAGACTTATGGTCCCAACATAGTCTTTCATACATATGATATGGCCTAACTATAGTCTTTCATATAAGTGTAATGGCCCTACCATACTCTTTCATCCAGAAGGTCACAACGACAATCTATCATAAATTAACACCTAGTGTCCTACATAGTATAATAAGAAAAACTCACTTGATGCTAACAACTGCAATTTCACAATCTCATAGGAATTAATAGCTAATTCGAATCACCTACAATCCAAACAAGGTCCAACCTCAGTCTATAGCTCAAACCCAACAATTTTGAACCAGAAGTCAAACCAGTCAAAAACTCAATAGTCAACAGGTCAAATTAACGATCAACACATCATGACCCTCTTCTTTCTTGCATCGCAAAAACAAAATGATAAGATAGTCGTGACTCGCGTTGTGATATCCTAATGGCCGCGCCATGCTTCTCGCTTATTCAACCAACTTTTACAAAGCTATTAACCCTTTAAGTCCAGAGCCTAAATCCTCATATCTGATTCTACAAATGGACTTAATGGATACAGTTTCTTACTTTATCCATATCCATAACCCATGCAAGCCCAAACACAAAGCCTAACTCCTAAATACTCCAACAAGGACTTGAATCCTTTGCATGGCAATAAATAATGAACTTATCTATGTACTTATCTGATCCTCAACAATTCTATAAGTTACCGAAGAACAAAAAATGGTCATGAAGTTTCCCAAACTCCAAGCTCTCTAAGAAAATGGACATAAAGAGACTAAAATCACATCACGAGTCTAGATCTATGCATGAAAATGGATAAAGTAAGTAACTTGATGAACTACAATGCTTATAGATGGTCTAGAAGATGAAAACTTTAGCTGGAAAAATCTCCTCCATGAACTAAGGGTGTCCTTCCTTCAATAACAACTCTAAAAGATCACATAATGGCTTAACAATACACACATAAGGCTAGGGTTTTCATCTAGGGGAATGGAGGCTGAAAATAGAGCAAACCCTAAACACACACTCCTTAAATATGGCTCAAGGCCCGTGACCTAGGATTTTAGGATATAAGGCCACGTCACTACTTAATGATGCATCATGCACCACGATCATTAAGTAGCCGTGTCACGACTCTCCCAAAACCCCAAACCAAACTTAACATAAAGAAGATCAAGAGATAAACCACATACTAGTAACCAGGTGTTATAGCTTGATTTCCCTCACATGCTTCCTATTTTTATAATATTTCCTTTTCACTAGCTGCCAATGTAAGATGACTACTAAGTGTGAACATATTCCCTTCCTTTGGACCTTTTAAATGCTCATAACTTTCTTATATGAATTCAGATTTCGTCAATTTTTTCCTATGTATTATTTGTTATCTTGGATAATTAATCATTTTTGACACTTTTAAGCTTGACTTTCATAACTTAAAACATAGGATGTCAGGAAAAACATTTATCAAAACAAGCAACATGTTCTTTTTCAAGATAGTATAAATTTCTCATCACTCTACCATACCAACATTATATGAGTTATCAAACAACCACCATTTCTTTTCAAAAGAGAATATCATCCCCTCTCATACTATCATTACTAATTTACAAAATGAGGTGCTACAAAAATGAAATATTAGAGCAAGAAATAGATCAAGTTTTATCCACACCCATTTTGCCACTGATGATGATGATTATGATGAAAGCGTCAAATTGAAAGAAAAAGAAGAAATATAAGATGAAGAAGACCTAAATTATTGCCATGAAGACAGTGAACTAAAAAATTGAGGATGAAGACTTTAAAAAAGTCAAGGATGTAAAGAGTTTCAAACTATGACGATGACTTATAAATGTAATATTTTGACCTTTTTAATATTCTACAAATAAATATCTTTTAAATTAAATCATATAATACATGAGTCTCACAACTAGTATTTAATAAAAAAATCTCCCCATGACCTTTTCATGGGTATAAGTTTATGTATAGGACAAGTTACATTACATACATCCCTATATTTGGTCCAGATCCAATCCACAATCACGATTTGATTTAGTCAAAATATGATTTAACTAGAAGTCTATTGATCTGCTTTGAATTCAAATTTTCTTTTATTTCGAGCTTGAAACTCAATCATGCACATCTAGAGGCGAGTAAATATGTAAGAGTTGAAGCCAATAATGTAAAACTAAAAAATCAAAATAATTTTCCCTCGTGATGGGAGCCTATCGGTCAAATAGTGTAATTTCACACAAAATGTCTAAGGTAGAAACTCGGGTACACATAAATATTATTGTTAGTGTTTCGTGACTAACCTCTCACGTGACCTTGGAACAAGTTGATATGAATTGTATTGATGGTACAGTTTACCATTTCTTTTTCAAAATCAAAACCTTTTAAAACATATAAAAGTTTGAATGCATGAATCTTGACTTTATTAAGAAATCTTTACTCCCATTACAAGAAAGGGGAGCATTAGCGGTGACAACCACTATTAGTGACGACACGTAATTGACGCGTTACATGTTGCCGCTAATAGTGGATGTCGCTGCTAAAGGCATTGACGCTAATGATGCTACAGTGTCGATCCGCGTCAAGTGAACCATGTCCGTTCGATCTACTTTTCATCCAACGGTGGGGAATGAAAAAAAAGGCGTTGTCTTTTCCCTCTAGGGTTGTCGCCGTTAATACCCACTTGTCGCCGCTAAATCCCTAGTGTCGTTGCTAATATATGTTGCTGTTAAAGGTTGTCGCAGATAAACCCCCATGCGTCTCTTTCCTGTTTGTGTTGTCTCCTTTCTTTCTTCCAGATGAATACCGACGACTGCACCACGCAATCGTCCGACGACCTTCGTTTATGCCACAGGACTCGTCCCCGGCAACCATTACCGCCAGCCACCAGTGGAGCTCCATTATTACCGACGAGCACATTCATTTCCAGTGATAGAATGATTGATTTAAGGTCTGATTTTTCCCCTATTTTCTATTCAACTTATGTTTTGGTGTTTTCCTTACTGGTTTTAAGTGTTTAGTTTAAGATTTTTGTAACCCTTGCTATAAAATATAGTTTTGCCGGATCTGTTGACGGAAATTTGGAATTCTTACTGGAAAATCTCGAAATTACACTAGCACAGGTTCTTTTTCATGACTTTTGAAATTATATATATGTGATTTGTATGTTTTTGTGTGTTATTTGTATGGTTATTGTTTGGAATTTTGGAATTCTTACCGGAATTGTTGCCAAAATTGTTTTTGTGTGTAATTTGTATGTGTATTATTAGTGTATATGTATGTAATTTGTATGTGTATTATTTGTATATATGTATGTGTATGAGTTTATAAATTATATATCTGAATTGTATGTATGAAAAAAATATAAAAAATTAGGTTGCTATAATAGAAAAATAAGTATGATGATATAATAAATATGTGTAGGAAAATGTTTGTGTATTTCTAGGTATAATGTTTGTATTTACGTATGTAATGTGTGGAAAACAAAGTGTGTATATTACAAAGAGTAATATCACCAAAAGAATAATGGAATAGGATGCTATCACGTTAAATACGACACATTACAAAGAGTAATATCAATAAAATAATAATTGAGTAATATTAGCATTATTAATACCAAGACCAATAAAACACATTATAATAAAAAAAAAAGTTTATATTGAATAGTTGTCAAGAAGTCAGACCATACATCGAGTAAGTGTCCTTATTTTCAATTATTTATCTTTCGTTATTTATTGTTACTTTTTTCCATTCTTCAATTTTATATATATATATATATATATATATATATATATATATATATATATATATATATATATATATATATATATATATATATATATATATAGGGTAAGGTTCAATAGAGAACCACAATTAACCAAGGAACCAATCTTTTTTCAACTTTAGAACTTATTTTTTATCAAAAAAAACTAAAAATACAAAAGTTAACAACTTTTTATCCTTTTTCCAATGATATCAAATTCGAAAAAAAAAATCATCAATTTCATAATGTAAATCTTTGAAAATTCACAATGTGAATCTAAATTCACACGGCGAACCTGAAAAATATATTTAACATTCACAATGTTATGTTATGAATTTAAATATTTTTTGTTTTTTTTTTTTCGATAAAGAATAAGCTCTAAAACTTGAAAAAAAAAATTGGTTCCTTGGAGAACCAATAAGTATGGTTCTCTATTGAACATTTTTCAATATATATATATATATATATATATATATATATATATATATATATATATATATATATATATATATATATATATATATATATATATATAGGAGTAGGATCAATTGAGAACACCAAAAAGGTTGAGAACGCGAGAACATATATGGAGCTTCTAAATAATAAAATCTAAGGCTGTTATCAAATGGGCCATTTATGTAAATTCTAAAATTACTTGTATTAAAGTGTAACTTTTAAATGGTGAAAATGGTATCACAATAATTATATCTTTAGAAACATTAATTAATTCCTATAATTTCTCAACCATCCACATATTTCCTTTAATTTCTGTGACTCTCTTCATCTATCTTTTGTAAATCTAGGGCACGCCTCACGCCTCCATCTTCTGCAGACTGACATCATAGAGCATGTCCACCTTCATCATCTCATCCTCCGCCATAACCCCTATGGTGAATGGAATTAACGACTTAGCATCACTCAACCTCACCCTCCACCTCTCCTTCGGACAACTCCTTCACTCTCGGTCATCGTCGCTTACCTTCACTCACATGCTTCACAGTCGGTACATATCAAAGGAGGATCTCCTAGAGTACGTGGTGCATCCTAAGCACGTTCGCATCGTCAAGGAGAATAAACCGATCATTGATAACGTCATGGCCGTTATTTGGATGTTTAATAGTGCTAGTGTCTCACTGAAGCCAGGGTCGGCGATGAGAGTTACATTTCTGAAGTTGAAGGGGAATTTAGGGGAAAATGAGAAAGCTAGGGTTTTGGAAGTGATTGGAGGAATTAAAGATCAGTTTCAAGCGATTGAACAACTAAGTTTGGGTGAGAATTTCTCTCATGAAAGGGCGAAAGGGTTTACGATCGCTTCAATTGCTGTTTTGCCTGGGCAGACTAATTTGGAGGCACTGGATTCAAATTCGGAAGGTGTGAACTTGCACGAGGAGAAAGTCGGTGATTCCATAGAGAGCGTGGTGGTTGTTGATTACCTGATTCCACCTCCGCAGGTGGCTAACCTCTAATGGATGCTTGTTCCAGGTTCTCAATTATCGATCTACTCTTTTTTTGTTCTAATTGATTTTTCTAAATCATCAGTTCTTTGTATGAAAAGAACACGATTCGTGCATCACTAGGTAGCTAAGTTTCTTTTTTTCAACCCTTTTATTAATTCTCGCATCTTAACTTGGTTGTGTTATCAACCTTGTGAAAATATTGGTTCCAAGTGGAGAACTTGATCATGAATTATGAATTTGTGATTGTTGTTGTATTTTGTTATGGAAATTTAAAGTTATTTTATTGAAAAGTTTAGGATACATTATAAGAGTAGGCATGTAATGTATTTTATTCACTATTGATTGTATATCTTCCATTACTGCTTGTAACATGATTCATTTTTGAATAATGATTTTTTATGATTTTGTAATATAACTTTGTTTTTTCAAATTCAGGAAAACGATGTGGCTAGTTCATCAAAGGTGTTTTGCATAGTGGATGACTATTAGGAAACATTCAAGATTATTTAGAAGATTCTCAAGGGAATGTCCAACCGATAAACTAGATTTTATAAATAGGTTGTTTGAGTTTAATCATCAATGAATAGAACTATATTATAATAGCATGTGTTTATACCTTAATGATTTTTGTTTTGAACAGGTTTAATGTAAGAGCTTGATTTTTTGAATAAGGATAATTGTAAGCAAGGAAATCGACAACATGATCAAGAGCGCCCCTCTTTGAATTCATTTATGATTAGTGGTATATTTATCAATGAATATAACGACTGGAAATGTTTAAATTTAGATGTCTTTTGTATTTTGTTAAAATATATTCATATATGGTTAGAAATGTATGGTTGAATTTGTATTCATGTATGATTATGAATAGATGTTCATTCTTTTGTAATGAAATGATTTCGTTTAGAGTTGTATTCATTTATGATTATGATTAGTGGTTTCTTCTTTTCGAATGAAATGATGAATTCTCAAACATTCTTTGCTTTCAATTCATGAAAAAAAAACGAGTCTAATCATTGCATCTTCACTTATAAATATGACATTACTTGATAAAACTAAAGCAAAAAATTAGCAAAATTTTATTCTATGCATTCAAGATAAAATAGTTTGATATTTATTCATTTATGAACATGAATTAGGCAAAGCAAGATAAAATCTTTTGATTTTTAAATTCAAACGGAAAATTGTTAGAATTTTTATATCTTTAATTAATAATATAAAAACAATGAATAATTCTCGTTTTTAGTAACCGTAATTTGAATCCCTAAAATTTAGTAACATACCATTTTTATTTGATTTTTTATAATTTAATTAAAGGGCACATTTACCTGTATACCCTTGTATATTGATTGGTTCAAAATTGTTCTCGCGTTCTCAACCTTTTAGGTGTTCTCATTTGATCCTCTCCCTATATATATATATATATATATATATATATATATATATATATATATATATATATATATATATATATATATATATATAGATGACAAACACACACACACACACACACACATATATATATATATATATATATATATATATATATATATCTGTGTGTGTGTGTGTGTTTGTCATCAATATAGAAAATTCAAATCTGATGTAATGCCCGGGATTTGTCAGGTATTATGTTGCTTTCTAATCAAGTTATAATTATTGATATGTTGGAATTTTGGGGTGAAGACGTACGCTAGGCGTACAAGGTGTACGCATGGTGTACATACATGAGGCGCAGAGCGGGGAGTCCCCATGCATACGCTGGGCGTAGGTTGATCAGATGCAAACCCTAAATTTTAGGGTTGGCACCCTATTTAAGCAACTTATAATCCTTTAAAACCTTATCCTCTCAACCTCCCTTGTCCTCATAGTGCCAAACTCGAACCCTAACTCCAATGCATGTGTGTTGAGCTTACTTTGAGCATTTTAGTGTTGTTTTGGTGGTTTTGAAGATCAATGAGCTTGAAGAAGGAGCAAGGACTTGAAGAAAGCTTTTAGATCCAGAAGTTTTGCATCTTTTCTGACTCATTTGAGGTATCAAGCTCCAACCTTGACAATTGCATGCTTAGAAATAGTTTTGGAGTGTTTTATGTCACATTTTGGTCCCATATTTGAGGTCCCTTGGGTTTTGAAATAATTTGTCCATAAGAGTTGTCCTTTTATGCTCTTGGAAGCATTTAGGACCATAAAAATCAGATTTTGACGGTTTAGCCCCAACGATGCAAGTGATAGATGGCCACAAGGTGAGCTTATGGAATTAATGGATGTCTTAATCCCCATACATGCATGCAAAAGCATAAAGTTTATAGCTTTATGGTTAAGGATGTTGTTAGGAGCCTAGATCTACGTTCTTGATGTTGGGACATAATGGATTAAGTCAAAAGAAGGATTTTAGGGTGAATGGCAGGAACGTTGGGTGTACCCCCTAGTACACTGCGCATTCCGGGTCAGCTTCCCACTTTTGGTCAAGGCCATCATACACCGTACGTATGCATGCAGAGTGGTTATCATGGGTTTTTGGGCCTTAGGAGATTGGGCCTAAATTTTTTGGGCCTCATGACCCACTGTTGAGTAAGGCCTCTAAGACTAGGACTAAGATTTATGTTATTGGGCTTTGAAGCTTAAAGGAATGGACTTAGGCCTTAAATTGATTATGGGTTGGACCTTGAGGGAAAGGCCCATTAGGGCAAGGACAAGGGGACCTTGTCTTGGGATCTGAATTAGAAGTTGGGCCATAAGGAAGTCATAGTTGGACCCAATAACTAACTAGGGGAATTATTATGCTTTAGGGAGAGGATTCTGGAGCCATCCGAGGAGTACGATTTCAGCACACACAATTGAGGTGAGTTACCTTCCCGGTATAAGTGGGTCGAAGGCACCAATGTCGGCCCACTAGTAGTTGTTTACAATAGAGATGATTGTCTTTGTGATAATTGTTTAGTATGTCACTATCTGTTGATATTTAGGTACTTGTATGCTATGTTATTATGTGGTTGTGGTAGGGGTAAAGCAGACCACGTAATTGGTCGAAGAGACCGAAGAGGTAGGCCAGCACCCATATATGCTAGGCAGTATGTGATATATGTGCTTATATGCTATGTTATTATGTGGTAGTGGTAGGGGTGAAATAGACCCCTTAACCGGTTGAAAGTGGCCGAAGGGGTTGGGTAGCACCCATATATGCTAGGTAGTTACCGATTGAAAGAGACCGAAGGGGTAGGCCAACACCCTGATATGCTAGACGGTTACCAGTTGAAAGAGACCGAAGGGGTAGGCCATCACCTTGATATGTTAGGCAGTACCAGTTGAAAGAAACCGAAGGGGTAGGCCAGAACCAAGATATGCATGGCAGTATGTTTATTGTATGGTATGTGGTATGATGGGGGAAGTCATTAAGTTTCGTGCTTACGGTTTTCAGTTTTGGTTTCAGGTACCTCTTCTTCAAAAGGAAAGGAGTCGGCATGATCATAGCGCATCACACTATGATTTTCCGCACATGAGATCTTTGGGAGTTATACTATGATGATGTTTCTTATGACATATTTTGGATATTGATTTCGATTATGACATGTGATGACACTATTGATGTGTTTAGACTATTGGCTTTTATAATTACGTAATTAAAAATGAAAATTTTTGGTCATGAATTTTAGGATGTTACAAGTTGGTATCAGAGCCTTGGTTTGAGGGATTCGAACACACCTTTGGGGCATCTAGACTCAAATCGAGGGTTTGAGAGATTTTTACAATAAAAAGTAATTTTTTTCTAAAAATAAGATTAAGTGTTTTTATAAAGAACAAAGAGTGTGATGTGTGCAATCGGCCGGGCTCAAGTAAGTTTTCCCCAAGATACCCATACATGTTATATTATGATATGAAGTGTGAATATGTGAACTACATGCTAGATTAGGGCTAAGGGTCTAGGAAGGATGCCTTTTATGCCTACTGTATATGCTTATTGAACTGCATGCTAGTACTGATTAGTCAGTGATATGATGGTATGTTTAGGATATGCCTAGTTTTGGTTACTAAATGCTCGAATGCTGCTTGCTTTATGCTTTTAGAAGTTCTAATTATCTTTAATTAACTAGTAAATGAATACGTTAAGTTACATATTACGAGGACTAAATAATTTTAGAAGGTTAGGCCTATCCTTATTTCACAGCTCTTGTCTAAGTCCAACCGTTATAGGGTCGGACCTCTCATTTGAAGAATTATTTGGTCTTAGTAATATGTAATGGTATTCATGAGCTAGTTAGGGGGAGATAACAGGGACTTCTTATGCAGCTAATGGCGGAGAGTGGGTCGGAGATTATCCTAGGGCAAGCCTAGGATGAGATTATTCGATTGCGAATTGTATACAAGGATAGGAAGCGACTTTTGTAAACCAAGGCAAAACAGGAGGAAAGTACGGATAGATAAGGAAGGTAGTATGGGCCCATACTACTGAAAGCAGAGGATCCGTACTTGACTCTTGGAAAGCTGCAGGGAACCAAGAGTGGCAGAGTGTGAGACCTCTCGATGTTATGTATAACCCTGAAAATTGTTTTTTTTTTCTAGAATGGTTGTGATGCATCAAGGAGCAGGGGGTTTAGGATCTGAGACAGGTTCGGGTACAAGTTCCGAGCCAGTTGATGATGGATTGTGTGATTTCATTGCATCCTAGATTATGAGATGCATCATTGAGTTGACCGTGGTGATTTTCAGGTCGATCAAGGAGGGTATCATTGAGCTAATGGAGGATCACCTTAAGGCACTTAGGAGTGACATGGCACCTAGCCAGTTAGGGACTCGTATGCTCTCCTTCAAGGATTTTAGGGGATGCGGAGCACCAGACTACTACAAGGTGAAAGACCCCATTGTGGCTAGGAGATGGATCGCAGACATTAAGTCTGAAAAAGTGATGAGGTTCTTCCCTTAGGGGTCGAAGGTCAGATTTTTTTCAAGTGTTTGAGGGAGTGAGCTAGAGACTATTGGGAGGCATTCGGTGATACATTAGGAGCCTCAGCCATTGAGGCCATGACCTGGTCGGATTTTGTGTCCAGGTTTCGGGCGGAGTTTGCACCAGGTGTGGAGGTTCAACAGCTGGCTAATGAGTTTTTTTGATATGAGACAGACTATTGAGACGGTGGCGGGGATTACTACCAAGTTCAGGGAAAGGGCCTTGTTAGTTCCCTAGTACGCGAGTGATGATGAGATGAAGAAAACCCGGTACCATGATATGTTTAGATCTGACATCCAAAAATATGTTAGCTATTTGGCGTGCCTAAATTTTAATGATATGATAGCCAGGGCGCGAGAGAAGGAGATTGATATAGAGCACATCAGGAAGAGGAAGGTGGAGATTGGGCAGACAACTAGGGTTTCTGTTAGGATGAAATCCGTAAAGATCGAATAGGTTAAAATGGGTAAACAAGAACCTGATATGATCAAACTGGTGCTTAATGACTAACAGTCACACCTTGGAAGACCTCGACAAAGAATTGCTTTTGTAGAGGCGTAAAATAGGGTTACAAATATAATATCAAAACTTAACTAAAACATGTATCATGCATTCATCTATATACTATAACCCTAACAGTAAATACGAGTGGACAGGCCTAACTCATTTTTACAAAATAGGCCCAATGACGCAAAACTTTATCTTCAACAAACAGCCCCTTTGCGTTAATTGAAATCATAGCCCTTCAGTTCTTTATTCACGTCTACACTTCGTAGATCTTTGGAATGAAGCTCAACAGCCGCTTGCGAACCTAGATATACCATGTGATCATATCATAGAAACATTTCAAGTCATCCTTGTGGATGCCCTTGAACTTCGTAACCAGCTCCAAAAATAAACTTCAGACAAGTAGTAGTATACAAGTGTTTGTCTTCAAGAATAAAATATAGCTTCTGATGTTCTGCTCCGTGACGATCTCTAGACATGTACACAACAAACCATCCTTCCTTGTAAATTTTTCTTGGTTTGATCTTCTCGAAGTTATTCGGAGCTTCCATAGGAACAACACATGGTTTCGTCCTCAAAATTGTAGCAATATCCACATCCATCTATCCAACCTCCTGAATGTAAGACTTGATCATAATTTGGAGATGGATCATCATAGGTTCGTCCTTCTCCTTTTCTCTTAGCAACATGTTGTATAGCACTATCCAGTCATGGGGGTTCAAGCAGGGCATGTCTACGAGTGTGAATTTGTAGGCTTGACATGTTGATCCTCACACAACATTAAACTTCACATTAGGGAAGCTTTCGGTCTCGATCAGCCCAGTGACTTTCACAACGGCAATCTTGTAAATACTCCAAGTCTCGTGTTGAGGCTTCATGTGCTTTAAGTAAAAGGCAAACAACATCTGATCATCCCTATTGTCTGTGAGAGGTGCATCAGCAACCTTCACGGAGGCACGAAACTTGAAGGTCTTTGGAGTAAGTGGAAGGTCCAACTGTGAATCCTGAGAATTTTGAACTTCAAAGGATGCAACTGGATCCAACTAACATTAGCTCGGTAGATCCACAGCCTCATTTTGAATCCGCTTCAGGGTCCACTTGGGGAATAGCATCATTCAGCTTCTAAGTGTGGCCTGATCTTCTTTATCAGCCTTTTCCTTTTCTTCTTCCTCTCTGACAATGTGAGCATTTTTGTCCAACTCCGCCTCACGAGCCTTCCGCCTTTTAAGCTCAGCTTCATCTGGCTCTTCGTCTCCTTCATCATTGATAATGGGTTCATCGTTAAATAGCTTTTCTTTACACTTGGGTTCTTTCTTGATGACAGGAGGATTGACCAAAGGGTTCACTAGAGCTTTGGGGGGTTCATTCAATTGAACTTTGGAGCCACCTTTTCCCCCTTCTTGCAAAATCGACACCGGTTTCATAACACCTTCCAAACGGTGCAACATAGCGAACACCGAGCATAACTTCTTAGCCAGATGCTTCTTTATAGTGATGGAGATCATGCGATCACAAGTATCAATGATATCAAAGAGCAATCCAGTAATGTCGAAGATACAACTTCTAGTGACAGCATTCTCCGATAGAAAATCATCGACATGCTTCTCAGTGTAGCGAAGCTTTGTTTCCAACACTTTACATTTTTCTTCTTTAATGGTCAGAGCATCCATTATTTTTCTCTCCATCACCAGTTGCTCCTAAAGCTTTGAGATCTTTGCATCGATGGAAGACTGGAATGCTTGATTATCAGACTGAAACTCCTTGCGAAGATCAATAAAGTTCGTCCTTTCTGCTTTAAACATGGTACCAACATTCTGAATGGCCTTGTTCACAGTGATGGTGTTGGAGTTGTAGGTAGTCTTGTAATCTTCCATGAACTTTATGGTGTTAGCAATTAGTTTATCGACTTTTTCGGTCATGGATTTGCAAACTTCATTTGAATCAGAAACTACCTTGGTCATAGTAGAGGTGTTAGCTGCATGTTCCTTTGTGACCCGCTCAAGAACGAACTCAACAGCTGCTTTGGAGTAAGCCTCAGAAGAAGAAGCTTTGGATGCGAGAATCAGCTGGTCGATATTCTCATGAAGAGACTTGAGTTCCCCTTTCATAGCAGAGGCTTCATCTTCACTATCAATCCTGATTTGAAAAGGACTGTAAGTGAATCCGACCACATCATCTACGAAAATCATGTCTGGGTCATCGGTGCGAATGGGAGAGATGGGTGGAGTAACATGGCTTGAAAAACCTAAAGTGTTAGCCCCCGTATCAGATAAGTTGATTGAAATTATAGGTGCAGTAGAGGCTTGGGGTGAAATGGTGGATTCTGTGAAGATAGGGATTGAAACTGGAATAGATGTCGGTGGTTGAGATGAAACAGACAGAGGACAAGATGCAATAGTAATTGGTGTAGAGGCGGTTGTTTTTTGGGAGGGAGGAGTAGAAGGAACATAATCATTTAATGGTGGAGTTACCTCAGGAGTCTGGGTGGAACTTTAGTGGGAACAGGAGGTTCGTTGTGAACGTGTTCGTCCTCCTTATTACGAACTGGCCCTTGATCTTCAATGCAAACTAGCTGCTTCTCCTCAATGAGAATCTACAACTCGGAGTCGGATTCAGAATGTTCGCCTTCACTCTGGGATGGAGAAGGAGTGGGAGATTTTCTCCTTTTAGCAGGTTGCTTTCTTCTCTTTGGTGCACCAGTAGACGCAACAGGATCCTTTTGCTTTTTCAATGGAGTTTTCGTACCCTCTGAAGGTCCTTCTTTTGTAGCGTCTTTCTTGGAAGCTTTCTTCGACCCTTTTCCCCTTTCTGACCTTTGTCCGCCTCAACCAGGATCGCTTGGAATTCAGCGGTCATTGGGCGAAATCCTAAGGGACTAAGAGGGCGATAACCCTCAAGGATTTTGTTGGTGGCAGGCACATCACTAAACATGGCCTTTGGTATTGATCTAATGAAGGAAAATTTTGAAGGATCCTCCACAATGATGTCGGTAGTATGAAGTGTTGCAATAGGAGCCATCAGTGCATCAGACATCACTGGAATCTTGAGTTGTTGAATCGCTCTGTGAACAATGATTGTCCAGAATCTCACACAAGAGATCTCACTGTGATGAGTAGTCAAGTGAGTGCTCTGGATAACTTGAGCCCTGAGGATGGAACCATAATCAACATTTTCTTTGGTATAAAGACCATACATTAGAACCATGAAAAGCTTGCTCTCGCTGTCACTACTAGTGACCCTTTCAGAAAAGGCTTTAAACAAGATGGTGAATAGGACGTTCCATGTAGGTGGAAGATTGGGTTTCTTGAACTTGGAAATGTTGGATTAATGTCTAAGTCCATAACTATAATTGGTAAGACTTGACCCGACCTGACATGGTCCATTTGGGTTGCATGGCATCGGGACACTTGGATAGACATGATGTGGAAAAAGGATACTAGTGATTTATATTAATATATTATAAGGTCTAATATATTAATATATAATCATATTTTTAATTAGTATTGATCAAGAATTAATTTATAATTAATTAAGTGATCAAAAGGAACTAATTAAGTATGGACTCTTAGATATATATGTGTGATAGGCCAAGTTCATTTAGGTTGGGCTAAGCTTTCATGGATAGTCCATGGAGTGTTTAACCCATGGATCATATGAAATGAAGGGTCATGGGTTTAACCCTAGTCTCCAGACTATATAAAGATGTCCTTGGTTGGTAAAATGGACTAGTGTGTGTACACAAAAGGGCAAGACCGATTTCACTAGAGAGAACCAAAGTATCCTTATTCTCAAGGTTATTCCAAGTGTTCATGGTGTTGTATGAACCATTTGAGGTGTCACACTTAGGGCACTAGGCACTCAAGCTTCATGAAGACATTCTACATCAAAAAGGTATGTAATTCTAACTTGAGATATTCATATGAATCAATGTTATTATGCTAGTTAGGATGAATACCTTGGAAAGTTCATATTTGAATGTATAATAGAGAAAACATAGATCCAAGGTATTTAGAGTTGCATGTACACTTAGGAGTTTTAGAATGCTCAAAACGCAATAGGAAACAACAGTGAGAGTTTCCTTGTACCCCATTTAATAAAACATTTCCAAGATAGCAATATTAGAAATGGTTTCTGGGTTGACCATGTTATCAGAATGAGGAAGCCCTAACAGATTGTAGAAATGGGCTTTGGAAATAAGGTCGACTGGTTATGTATGTCGAAGTATATTTTTTGTTTATCTTTGATATAGTTGGCCGTTGTGTATGCCTTGGAGAGAATCGAGATCGGAACATTCTCAAGTTAAGTCAAAGCAATGGTGAGAGGGGACTATTTCAAGCACTCTATAAGAGGGAGCAAGAAAGGATCATACTTAACTGGATCCGGATCGATGATGAGGTTTTGGTGTTTCTTGATGGCCAGAAGAGTTGACTGAGTATTTTGTTCATGAACAGAAAGATTCTCAGATGATCCTGCCATTGATGAAGCTTGGAGAAGAAGATGAACAGTAGAGGACTTTTTGATCATTGGAAATTTCTTTAAGAACTTTGAAAGTGGTAATAAGAGATGGAACCTTAAAAATCTTTATATATGATTCGATATGTGAGCAAAATCCGGAGAGAGAGTGTATCGTTTACTGAATCGTCTCCTGAAAAAGCACGATGTGACAAATGTGAATTGTTAGATACGTGCGTCATGCAGCGTAGTAATAGTTGTCCGTTCATCTTTGCACGCACCAGTTTGAATTCTTATCTTTTAAATTTTTCCGCGTCAGCTCATCTCCATTCGCATTTAAGAAAGCGCTTTTGATTCATATGAAAGTTAAAAGACACGAACGTGGGTACAACTATGAACCAGAAAATTATTAGTAACCACGAACTAGACTTTTTGAAAATCACTAGGATCTTCATGTAAGAGTGTCAAAGAGAAAGAAATAAAGCGAAGAATATCTATGGGAATTAGTGATGTCTAAATAAAGACATAAAACTGTTGATCCCAGGCAAAGATCTCTTCCTTCATAGTCAAGAGAGAATAATAAGTGTCTATGTGGTTTCCTGTTGAATACAATCAAATGTTGGATAAGAAACATTGAAAGGCATCTTTTCATGAGGATTATAAAGGATGGTTCATCCTTCAACCAAACTACTAACTTGACATAATTGCGAAAGTTGGTAGAAGTACTCATGTGACCAGCGTAGTGAGTTGAATGAGTAGGTTTGGAATTCTGTTAGTGACTTGGATAAGTATTGAATCTCAAAAATAAAATAAAAACTGGATCCATTGGGAAGAAATGTCTTGGGACGAGAGCATTTCATTAGGATCTCAAAAGATATTTCTTAGTACTGACCACGAACGTGGACTTTTGTTAATTCGTCGGTGAAAATATTACAACATATAATTTTTCACTATCAATTCATATAAGGTATTGAATTTTAGGTTTCACTCAGATCGTGGTAGAACGAAACTAAGATCATTAACACAGATGTTATGTAACCATAAACCTCAGTGGTAATTTCTGAGAGTCTCAAGGGTTACATGTATGGATGTGAAAGTGATGGAGAAGATAGTAGATGGTTACAAGAAAGCGAAAGTACCTCTGCAATGCGAAAGTGACCATGCAGATAACTCTTAACTCAATGTGAGAAGAGTAAGGTAGCTCATGACTAATGTGAATTCGTAACCTGATTGGGAAGAATTGATTGGTAGTATCAACTCATTAAGGCTTCATAATTGATTCGTTGAGGCTTAGGTCAACATGTAGTAGCATGTTTCTAAGGACACTTAAATAATACATAAGTAAAGAGATTTATACCTGCCCCATCACACAAATGGATAGATGTTGTGAACATCTGATGGTATGATCGTAGTGTGAACCTATTGAATGCTTTTGAAAAGAAAAGAAATAAAAATAAACACAAATTAAAAATCTTTTTGGATTTTAATTTTCTGAGAAACACAACAAAAAATAGAAGAGACTAAACTATTTTTGGTTTTTGAGATTTTCTGAAAAACAAAGAATAAAAAAACAAATAAACTAATTTTGGTTTTTGAAATAAAAAGAGAAAATATACGAGCTGAAAATAAAGATAAGCAATAATATACAAAAAGTACAAAAGGATATATGAAAAACCAAACCACGAGTGAACAGTGGACTGCGAACTACTGTGAACATTCACTTTGCATTCAGAAAGTAGAGTGTGAATGAACAATTGACTGTGAACTACTGCAAACGTTTGCACCGATTCGCAGTGTAACTTTATGAGTGCAAAATTGGTTTTGGTACAAATTCAACTTCCATCATTCCCAGCCCTTGAAGTATTCTATTGAAGGTTGCTTCAGGTAAGGCCTTGGTGAATATGTCGGCCAATTAATCAGCGGATCTTACAAAATGAATTTCAACATTGCCATCTTCCACATGATCCTTGATAAAGTGATACCTTAGTGCTATATATTTCGTCTTTGAGTGCTGCACTGGGTTGTGACAAATGCGAATGGTACTTTCGGTGTCACAATAGAGAGGGATTCTTTTTATACTTAGGCCGTAATCATGAAGCTGGCTTTGAATCCAAATGACCTAAGATGTGCACGAAGCTGCAGCTATGTATTCATCCTCAACTGTTGACAATGAAACGCATGTTTGTTTCTTCGATCGCCAACTCACCAGCTTCCCATCAAGATATTGGCATCCACCAGTTGTGCTTTTTCTATCTAAACCGCAACCCCCTAGGTCAGCATCTGAAAATGCTTGTACGAAAAATCCTCAGTTTGCAGGATAGCATATTCCAAGAGATGACGTTCGTTCCAGATACCTGAGAATGTTCTTGACAGCCACCATATGAGGTTCGTGTGGCTTGGCTTGGAATCTAGTACAATAACCAACGGAGAACATAATATCCAGTCTACTAGCTGTTAGATACATGAGTGATACAATCATCTGACAATAAAGGGTCATATCAGCAACTGGTTTATCCAGTGGAAGAGTCAGTTTTGTTCCAAATGTCATTGGAACCTTCTTCTTCGAGTCTCCCACCATTCCAAACTTAGCAAGTAAGGTCTTTGTGTAAGCTTCCTGATTAATGAAAATTGCTTCCTGTCCCTGTCTAATGTTTAATCCAAGAATAAAGTTAATTGGACCCATTGAGATCATCTCAAATTTAGTTTCCATCATCTTTCGGAACTCATCTGTAAGGCTGGGATTAGTAGATCCGAAGATGATATCATCAACGTAAATTTGTACGATCATCAAGTGGTCACCCTCTTTCTTGCGAAAGAAGGTTGGGTCAACCGAACCTTGTTTGAATTTGGACATTTTAAGAAAATGAGTTAGTGTTTCATACCAGGCTCTTGGAGCTTGTTTTAGACCGTAAACTGCTTTGTCAAGAATATAATAGGGTTAGGATATTTTTCATTTACAAATCCAAGCGGTTGCTCCACATAAACGGTCTCTTCCAGTTCGCCATTTAGGAATGCACACTTCACATCCATTTGAAAAACTTCAAAATTCTTGTGTGCTGCATATACCAAGAAGATGCGAATAGATTCAAATCTTGAAATGGGTGCGAAGGTCTCTTCGTAGTCAATCCCCTCTTCCTGGAAATAACCTTTGACCATGAGTCTAGCTTTGTTTCTGATCACTTTCCCTTCTTTATCTATTTTATTCCGAAACATCGATTTTAAACCAACAACCGATGCATCTAGGGGAGTTGGAATCAATCTCCAAACTTTGTTTTGTTCGAACTCATTGAGTTCATCTTGCATCGCTTGCACCCAATCAGATTGATTGAGAGCAATGTTGACAGTTTTGGGTTTAATCTTGGATACGAACGAATTAAACATACAAAATTCTAATTTGGAGAATAATGTAGTTTGCTTCGCTTTTAGTTGAGAACAGGTAAGGACACCTGCAGAGGATTCACCAATAACTTGAGCTTTTGGGTGATCTCTTGTCCATTTGGTCAAAGGAGGATAATTGGGATCTAAGGATGGATTTAGCTCATCATTTACTTCCTTGAATTCAGATTGAATAGATTGAGCGTTCGAATCATCATTCACTTCCTTATTCTCCCCCTCGAATGATGCAAACTCGTTGTATTCAGGAATTGAATCATATGCGAATGGAGGTTCGTGGGTCATAGTTGGTGGGCAATTATCTCCATCGGAAGGAGGCTTAGTAGAAATGGGCGAAGCAAAACCCTCCCCCTACAGAGAAGTATTCATGCTTTAAGTTGTAGCATTCTCCCCCTAGAATTGTGTGTTAGACCCAAAATACTCCCCTTGGAAAGTTGTGCTCGTGTTTTGAGGGACACTTGCAGTGGATGGCTGATGTGGCATGTCTTTCGCAACATCATTGATAATCTTCTTAAGTTCGTCGACTTTATTATCTGATGCCTTGGCTTCAGACGTGATGTCTCTCTCAGGTTCATCAAAGAGTAACATGAACTCTTCATAAATGTTGGAAACAGGAATAATAGATGGACTAGGTTTAGGAAAGATTTCCTTGATCTGGCTTTCATTTAACTGAACCTGCTTTAGATAATTGTCATCAAACGTGACATAGTAGGTTTCTTATATCTTCTTTGAGCGTTTGTTGAGAACTCTATATGCCTTAGATGTCAATGAATATCCCAAGAATATACCTTCGTCAGCTTTCGCATCGAATTTATTTCGTTGTTCCTTATAGTTGAAGATGAAACACCTGGAACCAAAAACGTGGAAAAACTTAACGTTAGGTTTGTGATTATTTCCGATTTCATAACGAGTTATTGAGAATCGCTTATTCAATATGGATCGATTTTGGGTAAAGCAAGTGGCAACAATCACATCTGCCCAGAAGTAGAGTGGTAGACTAGCAAATGCTAGCATGGTTCGTACAGCTTCACACAAGGAACGATTTCGTCTTTCAACTACGCCATTCTATTGTGTAGTGTAAGGAGCAGAGAAATTATGAGTGACTCCCTTTTCAGCAAGAAATTCTTCAAACTCTTGGTTTTTGAATTCAAGCCTGTTGTCATTGCGAACGTTGCGAACTAGCTTTCGCGGTTGAAGCTCAATTTGCTTGATAAGAACCTTGAGTTTTGGCGTCACATCAGATTCCTATCTAAGAAAAAAAATACCCAAGTGAAACGTGAAAAATCAACAATTACAGGTATATACTTACTACCACCAACTCTTTCAATAGCAGATGGTCCACAAAGGTCGATGTCTAGAAGCTCCAAAGGTTCGATGACTTTCATATTTATAATAGTTGGATGACTCCTTCTACTTTGTTTTCCTATCTCACAGACTACACATAAATGATCTTTGTCGAATCTCAATAGTGGAAGACTTCGCACATGATCACTAAGAACGAGTTTGTTGATGTCTTTGAAGTCCAGGTGCGAAAAATGCATGTGTCATAACCAATTTTCGTGAGAATGAGCTTTTATAAGCAGGAAAATGGCAGGCTTCCCTCGTATTGGGTTCAGATTCAATGTATAAATTTTACCCTTACATTGTGATCTCAGAAGAAATTGGATTTCTTTTCAATGATTTCTGATCCTGCGTCATCGAAAGACACCTTTAATCCGGTTCCAACAACCAGCTGCGAGACGTTGATTAGGTTGTGCTGCTAGCCTTCAACATAAGTCACTTTATGAATTGAGAAGCCCCCATTCGTTATCATTCTGTAACCTTTTATTCTGCCAAAATAATTATTCCCTTATTTTATGTTGCCACCATCCTTGAGAGCCCTGTACTCTTGTAGTTCCTCATTTCTTCTTGTCATATGATGCTAAAAACCACTATCGATATACCATTCAATGTCGAACTGTTCGTCACGAATAACCTGCAAAATTTAAGTAGATTTAGGAACCCAAAGTTTCTTGGGTCCTTGTGAGCCTTTCGCAGATTCAGGAAAAGTGATGTCTAGATTCACCATATATGTTCGTTTTATGAGAGTGGTTTCATATTTTCGTTTGATGGTGAAAACTTTGGTTTTGTTATCTTTTGAGTTAGTTTCTTTAGAATCAATAGTTTTATTCTTGTTAGTAGCTTGATTCTTAACGGGCTTCTTTTCAGCTTCCTTAGGGTTAGCATGAGTTTTCTTAATTGGAGCTTTTGGCTCTGAAGCTAGCTTTCCCTTGCCTTTGATGTCTTTAGATGCAGACTTCGTGGATTGAGAATGATAAGGCTTTGGTCTCTCCATTGGTTTCTTTGTAAATAAGGGTTTTGGAGTCCCTTTTTGCTGAGAGTCCATTGGACTATGAGAGCAGCAATACAAACACTGATTGGAATTCACTTGCGAATGATCTTTCGCTTTGTGATTCATTCTTCTTTCATTGCGAATCTAATCCGAATTTTGGGATTGCCAAAATTCCTTCCTTTCATTGAGATTTATTCTATATCTTTCATTCCTTTGTCGTTTCTGATCATCAAGTTGCTTTGACGACTTATGGATGTTCACCCCAGGATTTGCTTTTCTCACTTCAATTTCGTTCTTCACGGGATTAGGTTCACTGCGAACTTCCTTGGTACCACTAGGGCTACCTTTTTCAAATGCTGAGCGATTATTTATGGGTTCAGCCACGTATCTTCCTATGACTTTCCAGGATGTCCTTTTAGATAAGCCAACAGTTTCGTCAGCATTATCTATACGAGCTAACCAGAAGAATTTATCGCATCTGTCTTTGTTGTCTTCATAGACAATGGTCTTTAGTTCGACAGTTTGATTTTCGGTTACTCTATGGACTATAAAAACTTGATTGGGCGTGGTTTGAACTTTTGGAAAGACAGTTGCTTTTTCTTTCAGAATTTCAGGTTTGTTTTGGACAACTCGTGCGAACTCAATAGAATTTTCAGAAACAAGAGCTTTCGCAGGTTGTATTCATTTTTAACAAACTCTGAGCAGTCAATCTCATCCTCTATATAAATCTCACTCATATCACTATCCTCATCGAATTCATAAGTGTTTTCAACATTTAATTATTTTCTAAACTCAATTTGGCATTCAATGAATCAAATTTTTACACACTGTCAGATTTGATCTACTTTTTATCATTCTCATCCAAAATTTGTTTCAACATGCTTTTGTGGTACTTGTACTCAATGTAATTTTCAGTTCGTTCCAATCCAAATTTATATGCATCAGAATTTTCTTCAAACGAAATGATAGATTCGTATTTGTAGCAGTCTATGTCTATTTCGTCTTCCTTTAACTCGAGAAATGGAAAAATCATTTTATGAATTTTCTGACCAATTTCACAATCAAGGTGCAGTTGAGTGATATTAAAGTAAAGTCTTTTTGCAATCAAACAAAAAATGTTTCGCTGTTTTAAAAGCATTAAATTATATTTCTACAAATAAATAGATTCATCCCTAGACTTAGACAAATCCAACTCAATCTTCTGAATCCACATACGTCTCTTCTCACTCTTCGATGTTGCCCTGCTCAATTGATCGGTTAGGTTAGAGTTTGATAATCGGGTTCATTCTAGACTATCGCTTATATTTGAAAAGGTGAATTTTAGATCGTTAAATTCTGTTTCGTATCTTGATACAGGAATATTAAGAGATTCAAGAATGCAATTTACCTTATTAATCAGTTGTTTGCATTCGTTGATCTGTTTTGAGACAGGCCTTACTGTGAAATAGCTATCATCACTCCTTCTACTCCTGCTTGCATTCTCCTGCATCTGCGATCCACCATCAATCACCATCAAGCAACTTCGAGAATACTGTAAATTCTGCTCTTTCGTAACGAACGCACTTCCATGTGTAGGTTTGTGCACTTCTTCATCCTCTAAGTCTGTCGACCAGACTTCCACTCCTCCGAACTCACCTTGAGCTAAGTTTTCATGTACAACAAAAGCAAGCATATAATTATCATTAGATTTCTTCTTCTTAATCTCCTCCAGCTTTCGTAAGTGATAAGCCTCCTCATCTTCTCCTTCATTCTTCTCATTCTTCCTTCACATCATACATTCTTTGGCAAGATAATTTTTGTCATGACAATAATTGCAATTGTATCCGGAGTCACCAGTCACTTTCTTTTCCTTCTTCTCTTTCTATTTCTGCGAAGCACTTTTGTTCTCCTCTTTCACATGTCTACTGATTCCCTGAGAATACAAGTAATTTGAAAAGAGAGTATCAACATAAAGTTGAGTGAGTGCATAAGTATTTATGTTTAAAAGTATGCTTTCTGTTCTCTAAATATGTAAACCATTCCAAATAATCCTATATTTTCTACTGTATGTGAAAAGTAGTTTTAATCCCATAAAACCGATTTGTTTGTAAACCAATGTTCTGTATTTGTATTCCATTGTATAGTCTGTAAAAGTGAGTGTGCCTAGCTCCACTAGCTGTTATTGTAAATTGTACTGTAATGCTGTAATTGTATCCTTGTAAACTAGTACTTTGAAAATGTACTCATGTTTAGTTAATTATCCACTAACGTATTTTTAATATCTTTTTAATAAATTATTATAACCATACTATGACTAGATGGCCTGAAACAAATGCTTTGAAGGCATTTAAACTGTTGATAACAACTGTCACTCATAGGCGTGTATGCCCGACTGTAGCTAGCAGCCCGACTGCGGGGTTATCAATCCCAATATAGATCTATACACACTTGTTTCGATCCTCGGCTGGAGAATCTCGTTATAATGTCAGGATTTTAACTATTTTGTTTAAATGAATAAACAACCTGAACATATTGTCTCATAAAAAGCATATAAACGTTACATGTATAATGAAAACCCAATCATTCTGAAATAAACGATTGATAGTATTTTCCTTGTTTAGTATACTCTAATGTACTTAAAGGTTGTATACCCTTATTTAGTTTTGAATCAAACCTTTGTTTTTGTATAATAGTATAAACCCATGTTCTTGAAAAGTAGTGTACTCTAGTGGTCTTGAATCATCATGTTCTTGAAAAGTAGTGTACTCTAGTGTAGTCTAGTGTACTTGACTCATGAGATAGTGTTCTTGAATCATAAATTACACATATTATAATTTATATGTACTTCATGTATTGGTACTAACTATTCATGAATGCAACCCCTTGCTCGACATCTTACAAAGGGTATTTGAAACTGAATGAAATAACCTTATATATATATATATATATATATATATATATATATATATATATATATATATATATATATATATAATTGAAATGACATCCGGACAAATAACCGATACCCTAAATCCACATCCAAACAAGGAAAAGGAAATAAAGTGAGTTATCAGTCCTAAGTCTTCTAAATCTTATATATATATATATATATATATATATATATATATATATATATATATATATTAGACTTGTATCCCCCCCCCCCCATAAAACGGTAAAAACTATGAAAATACGGGGGTATGAACTCACCTTTTGGAGGGTGATTCAAATGATGAATTAATATAGGATGTCTAGACACACGAGTGAAATCTCGTAGCAAAACAAGTCCTATATAGCAATTTGTATAGTATATATGCAACCAACTAACAAATATAAGCATAGGAGTGATTGAGAATCGGGGGAATTTGTAAGTATAACTTACAAATTGGAGTGTTAGAAGCTAAAAAGGAAGCTGATATGGTGTTCATGGCCCAAGCATATGAAGGGTTCAAAGCCAGGATTTCAAGGCCAGGAGTTCACTGACCTGAAGGTGTTTACGGCCAGAAGTTCTTGAGGAAAGATCAACACTTGATCTTTCCTAGCCTAGTTTCTAAGAAGATGCAAAGGTTTTCAAGTGCTTTTTCTTCGTGTTATTCGCGTTTTCTTCATGAAAAATAGATGAAATTAATGGGTTTCAATCTAATATAAGAAGATTGAAAGATGTTCTTGAAGTGTTAACACGATCAATACACGATACCTATTAGATCTTATGAAGAACTAGTGATTATTGCTTGAATATGATGAGAAGGGATGATTAATATAACATGTTCTTGAGGAAAGAGGTTGTTCTTCGTGTTCTTGAATGATGATACTTGAGAGAAAATAGCTTGGATTTATGTTTGAATGTGTAAAAAGTGAGGAAAATCGGATAAAATGAATATATATGCGAGGGTTCACGATCCGAGGAGTTTATGGCCGTGAACCTCGTTTGCGGTCCTATGGCGGTTTGCGAGATTGCGGTCCAAAGTTGATCATGGCTGCGAGGTCGGATAGTATTTACGGTCTGAAGTGTATACTGCCCGAAGTCATTTGTTTCCTCGTTTACGGCCGAGGTGTTCCCGGTCCGAGGTTGGTGTACGGTCTGAAGGAAAAGAAGAAAGGCATACAAGACTTCTCGGATTTCAAGCTACACTCTTCTTAGCACAACAATACTTTGAATATTATAACTAAACCCATAAATACATTACTCTATCATATAAAAGATAGAATAAAATTTTATTTGACTTTAGTTGACTTTAGTTTGACCATGTTTAACTTTCTACAAGAAAATAACGGGATGTTACAGCGGGCCTGTTAATCATCGAAGAAACCAAAACAAAAACTCTCATTGTGTCGTCGAGCATGTTAATCATCGAAGTATTTGAGATAGCATCTGGCAATGCTCATGTCCAAAATGCTTACAGTGACTCTGTCCAAAATGTTGACAATGTGGAGGCCGAAAATGTTGACGTAGTTCAAAACAACTCTTCATCTAGAGCTAGACTTTTTATCGGCTTCTCACAATACTTTCAAAATAATGTTGATGTAGCTCAAAACAATTTTGATTATGATGATGAAGATGATAATGAAGTACCTCTGCCAACTGGTAGAGTCGATAATGTTTCCGAGGAAGAGACTGATGATGATGATGACGATTCTGATTATGATTATGATGAAGAAGACATTGAAGTATACGATGGAGATTCTGATTAAAAAAATCAATTTTTTTGTAATAGTAACTTTATTTGAAGTCTAACCTTTATTCATATTGTTTGTCTAACTTTTATTTATGTTGTTTGTCTATATTGCATATCTTATAATTTTGTCGGGTAACTAACTTTATTCATATTGTATTTCTATATTTTATATATTGTAATTTTATAGGCTACAAATGAGGTTTACTTGTGCGATATTCTTTGTTCTGATGGTCGATTGTAACACCCAGTTTCGGAAGTACTCGGTTATGATCTTGGAAGCCAAAGGGTAGGGGAAATTCAGTCTTTTATAGGTCTCGGTTTTATTCGCAACGTTTTAGTCTTAGAGGTGTGGCTAGGAGCATATGGTTTCCCAACACCTTTTTGTGAAGATAAAGTTCGTCGAAAGCGGACTTAGAACGAGGAAGTTATAGTACTTTGAAGTTGTTGGCAGAATTGGTCCTTAAATGGAAGTGTTTGGAAAGTAAATACCATGCATGCAAGGTGGTAGGCGTGAGGATACGCCTAGTGTAAGCTGGGTTACGCATAGCGTATAATGGCGAATGGATGCGGGTGCAGAGAGGCATACACCCAACGTACAAGAAGTACGCCCAGCGTACCCTCGGAGTCCTTAAACCATAATTTTTAGGGTATGTCACTATATAAAGAGCATAACACCCTAGATATCAGCCTCCTTCTCATCTTTAGATAGCCACCATGAAACCCTAATCATCCCTTGAGTGTTCTTGGAGATTTGGAGGCCATTAGAGAGCATTTTGGTGTTGTAAGGCCATTTTTCAAGAAAGTAAAGAGTATAGGAACGTGGTGAATCAAAGGGGAAGCAATAGATCCAAGATTGTGGTTCCATTTCAGATCATTTTGAGCTATAAAGTCTGAAACTTTACTCAAGAATGCTTAGATCTATGTTAATGGAGTTTTTAGACCTTTTAGGTGCCAAGAATAGACCTTTATGACTCAACTCGTTTCCTAGATCTAAGGTTGGCACCTTTAGTGTCATTTGAGCCCCATAAATAGTAAAGTTTCGATCTTTAGGGTTCACTTGTGACCATGCATGAGATCTAGCCTTTTTCATGGAAGTTTGTTGTCACATTTCCAGTTTGGGCTCATTTGGTGAGTTGCAAACCACCAAGTAAACGACTTTACGAATTAAGATGTTAGCAAGGACTTGGATCTATGATTGTAGCTTCTGGAATGGAGTTTTAAGCACTTAATGGGGAAAGTGACTTAACAGGGGAGTACGCTGGCGTACATGCAGGTATGTGTAGCGTACGCGCCATTTAGCCAGTATGCTTAACGTACAGAGGAGTACGCCCCGTGTACTCATCAGTTATGGGCTCGGTGTGTTTTGGGCGTTGGGTTGGGTCAAGCAGTTAACTTTGGGTCTTTGGGCTTGAGTGGGCTATCAGAAGTCAGATAAATTGGGCAAGAATATGTTTGGGCTTAGGATAAGGCCCATTAGGGGGATTGGGCCTAATTTAGCAAATTGGACCATTAGTGGACTCAGAAAGATTAGATGGAATTGGGCCTTGGGTATAGTCCAAGTTAGAGCATGGATCATAGGGTCATTTTACCCTAAGTAGAATTATTGGTTGGACTAGTTGTTATTTTTGGATAATGGTAGCTCTAGGAGTCGAGAGATCACTAGTTCGGGGATCTGCCAGCTAGCAGCGTGGGGTTATCCGTAGGGTTCTACAGTCAGTTTGTGAGGTGAGTTTTCTCCAGTAGGAATGGGCTGAAGGCACCAATGTCGTCCCATTTATGCATGTTAGTGTATACTGGATTTAGATCTGATGCCGTGGATAGCTCGGTGCAACTCATATGTTCCGGATTCTGTTCCAATGTTGGGTGAGGTCCGAGGAAGATTTATATGTATGTTTCCGAGCTACAGTTCGATACCGGGTGGTACCCTAGGCAGTAGTGTATGTTTAGTTATACTTGTTGTCTGTGTGATACTTGTATGTGCCTGGTAGGGAGATGATTATGGACAGGGGACCGAATCTGATCACTAACTGAATGTGGAAGGGGTTTCGTATCTCATTAGTAGCAGAGTAGGGGCGGGGCCCAAGATAAATGGGGCCTTGAGGCTAGCACTTATAGTATAATGACTTTTTGTTATGAATTAGCATGATTATATGTTATTGTTTGTATCTGTATAGCAAGCGGGGCCTTGTAGATATAGATCGTTATACTGAGCAGGGCTCGATGCCAGGCCGGGCCTGATGCCGGATTCGTCCGATGTCGGGCAGGGCCCGATGTAGCAAGGGTAGGCCTAATATTTGAAGTATGTGATTATGTGTATGGTATGTGGTAGTATGGGGAGACTCACTAAGCTTCGTGCTTACAGTTATCAGTTTTGTTTTCGTGTACTTCCAGTAGCGGAGGGAAGAGCTCAGGATGACTGCATCGCACACAAACCAAGAAGTTTTAGCCTTGGATGTTTTACTCTGATAAAAAGAACATGTTTTGAGACGATACTTTGATTTGATATAATGCCTTTTGTTTATGAATGAAATGATTTAGTATTTATGGTTTTATTAATGATTTTAAAAGAAATTTTTGGACCGTATTTTTAACGACGTGACATCGATGTTATGGGCCTTGGACACAGAGGTGCTGGACCTGGTGATCCACCACCTCCACAAGGCTTTGTTCATGGTCAGCATGAACATGATTGTAAGTTTTATTATGATATATTTATTAGTTATTTTTATTAATTTATTAAAAGTTATCGTGACTAATATTTTTAATTGTATTTTTTCAACTGAGCTTCTGTAAAATCCCGTTTAAAATAGAACGGTTAAATAATAAACCTGGATCCCGAGAGGTAATTTTATTATTATTTTATTTTTTTAGCCCAAAATAAAATAATAATTAGCGGGGTGTTGGTTTCGGGAGCCAATGGCCGGATTAGGAGCTTCGGGGGTTAAAGTGTAATTTCAGGATTAATATTACAAAGGAATTTAGAAGTCAGGGGGTAATTGGTATCTTTTGGATTGAATATGAAAGGAGTTATGGGAGCAGAGGTTAAAAAGTAAATTATGGACCTAAGATGAAAGGATTTTGAGAAGAAGGGGCCATTTGGTAACTTTCAAACTTAGGTTGAAAGAAAAGAGAGAAAGAGGGATCATTTATGTCATTATGGGTTGAATTAGTTTGAAGGAACCGGGTATATAATCTAAAACCCATCACTATGTACATCAAAACCCTAACCCTAAGGGATGTTCAGCCGCCACTATTCATGGGTGCTCCTCCGCCACCGACCTTGTATCCCCATCGTCGGTCGTTGCCGCCTTGTCGATTTCGAGCACCAACCACCGATGTTGCCACCATGTTGAAGCTGGAACGCGATTGTCAACTGCTACCTTATGCCAACCTCCATCCGCCACCGTTGTTGAAGCCGGAAACCACCTGGAAGTCCGCCGCTCTTCTCCTTCCACTATCGTCCAGTCACCCACTCGACTCCCTTGATTATCCGACCAACCAAGATTGTCGAACGACGCCCTTTTCTGCCGTTGCCCCTGTTCCGGTGGGAGTCGCCACCCTTCGTCTTTTGTTTCATCGTATTCCGCCGCATGCCACCATGAAACAATGGTTAGGTTATGGTTTGTGATGGAGTTTCATGTGTGTGTGTGTGTGGCTTTCTATTGACGGGATATCGTGAAGAACCACCATGGGCACCGGCCATGGTGGCTGCCACAGATGACGAAGTTGTTGCCACAAATGGCTGCTGCTGCTGCCGCCCGTTTCCTACGCTACTGTCGTCGCCGCCCACCATAGGTGTGTGTTGGGTTTATTTTCCGAGAAATAGGATGTGTGTGTAGCGTAATGTGTACGATGTAGAGTGTGTGTAAGCAACCCTTGGCCAGAATCTGGAAAAAAGTCACCACCACCACCATGAGGTGGTGGCTACCACCATATACCACTACCGACCACCACAAGGGTGGTTGTATGTGTGCGTTTTATTTGTGTGTGTATTTATATTAGTATGTGTGTGTGTGTTATTTTGATCAAGTTGTAAATTGTAATCTATATAAGAATAATAAAATGAAAACTCGTAACCATCACCGTTAGGTGGTGGCCGCCACCGTGAGCTGTCATTTACCACCACTACCCTAGGTAGTAGTGGGTGGTGCCTGACTAGTGAAACCCTAATCGATCTAGTAAAACTCTAATCAGCCCAATGAATCCCTAATGGACCTAAATACCCAACCATGTGACTAATGGGCTATTGGGCTGGAAACCCTAATGTCATGAAACCCTAATTTTGCGGAATGACCGGGACTGCATGGGAATTATTTAATAAACTTAAAATATTAATTAATAATCATATGAAATTACCCTAAGTGAATACTAGAGTTAATGGATTAAGTCCTTAATGGGTTAAGTAGGAAGACTTAATCCTAATTTTCATTTCATGTAAAAACCCTAATTTCACTTGGGCCTTGAGTTGGGCCTTCCTATTGGGTTTTGGTAATTGGGTTATTGATGGGTTATCCAAGAACAAGTAAATGGACTTAAAATAATCAGATGGGATTTAGGATAAGGCCTACATGATGGGTTGGGCCCAATTTGGAAAATTGGGCCATATGTTGGGCTTTGGCCCATTACTTGAATATTGGGCCTTTAGAGTGGGAGTTGGACCTTAGGCTTGGGACCCAATTATTAATTGGGTGTTGTTTGATGTTGGCAGTTCAGGAATCTATCAACCAACAGCTGGAGTTGCATCCAGGGGACTACAGCATTGCAAAGTGAGTTTCCTCACCATACCAATGGGTCAAAGGCACCAATGGGGGGTTCCCGAGGCACTGGGGTGTAAGACCTTAGAGGGTTTCCATGGCATCCTTAGTTAAGACCATATGAGGGTTCCCATGGCATTGGGCTAAGACCATGTGGGGGTTCCCATGGCACCCGGTGTAAGACCCTGGAGGGTTTCCATGGCATCCTTATATGTTTTCATGTTTAGCTTATATGTTTGTATGTATGGATTGATTGGTAGTTAGTGAAGACCATGTATGGGTTCCCATAACAGTGGGCTAAGACCCTAGAGGGTTTCCAGGGCACCCGATGTAAGACCTTGGAGGGTTTCCATGGCTTCCATATATGTTTATATGTATGGATCGTGTAGTTGATATGGATTATGTGGTTATCTGAATAAGACCTTGTAGGGTATCCATGGCATCTCTATATGTATATATGCATGCTTATGTGATTGTTATGGTTTATGTACCTGTTATAGCTGAAATGGATTATGTGGTGATGTGGATTGTGTGGGGGTATGCTCTGGGGAAATCACGAAGTTTTGTGCTTACGGTTTACAGTTTTAGTTTCAAGTATCATCAATTTGGAAAAGAAGGGATCGGATTGATCGTAGTGCACACACCTATGATTTTCGCAACAAATGATTTTGGGACGAACTCTAATAAATGTTTTACTTAATGAGGATTTGAGATGCTTGAAATAAATGGTATCAATGTTTTAGCTATAAAAATGAAAATTTTACCCCTGATTTTTGGGTTGTTATAGCTTCCATAAAAAGAAGGGGCTTATCAAAAAACATCGAGCAAGGAAAATGGATATGGGAAAACATGGGAAAGCATGTGGATCTATATTTTGACAGGGAGATCACATATTCCCTTGTCGGGAAGCCAACTAATTGGTTTACACATGAAATAGGGAGATATTTATGGAAGAACGTCCCTATTAGCGTATCTGGTTGGAACAACGTTTCCTCGACTTTAAGGAATGCAACAATCGTGCATCTAAAGGTAACTTGGATAATATTTTAAGTTTAGTTTTGATTGTTATTTAATTAACTAACTTTTTTTATTTGTAGAATAATTTTGATTTGGATAAGGTTAACTTGGATCCAGAGCGTGCTCAATTGTTGTGGAGTATTGATTCGAGTCTTGCAAAAGTTTACAGAGGCTGAAAAAGTAAAGATCATTCTTATTTTAAGGAAATCAGGGGGCCTATAAATATCCCAATGGCATTAAACAACCCCACCCCCAAGGGTATGTCACTTGAAAATTGGGTGAAGGCAGTCGAACATTTTCAAACGCCCGAATTTTTAAGGCATTTAGCGTCAAACAAAGAAGTCCGTGCAAAACAACAAGTTGTAAACAGAGGGGGGTCTAGCTCGTACAACAATGTATGTTTCAAAGAAGTAAGTTATGATATATATATATATATATATATATATATATATATATATATATATATATATAAAATTGTTTATTTAAAGTATAATTAATCTAATTTTTAATGTTAAATAAGATATCACTCGAATAGAAGCATTTCGTAAGGCTAATTCCAATCGCCAAGGGGTATTTTATAGTCCTGCAGTTGAGCAACAATAGGTAAGTGGTTAATTTGTATTTTCATATAAGTGTTTATATCTTCAAGGGTATTTAGTAATCTAATTTTTATGATGTTTATCATTTTTTGAAAATACATAATGCTTTACTCCAGGAGATCAAATAACAAACCCAAGCTTCTTCTTCAACAAGCGATCTAACACCAAGTGATATAAGAAAATATTTTGAAAGAATATTGGGTGTTTGACACGGACATACAAGAGGCATTGGGCGTAAACCTCTTACGGTTGTGTCTGTGTAAGATCAGGAACACCCGATGACACAAGAACCACCACAATCACATGTAATTGTTAGTTTAAGTTGAAAAATATAGTGCTCTAATGGAAAAACGAAAAAAAAGTAGGATGCTATAATGATATGTTGGTAATTGTTTGTTTAGTATATAGTACAATGTTATAATAGAAAATAGAATGTTATAATGTTATGTTGGTTATGGTTTGATATTTTGATATAATGCATATGCAACATTGTGTATCTTGTAGTTTGGTTATAATTTGATGTTGGTATTTTGTAGTTTGTTAATTTTTTGGAAAGTACATTGCTATTATGGAAAAATGAAAAAATTACAATGCTATAATGTATATAATGTGTATTTGGAAAGTAGAATGCTATAATGATATGTTGATTATAGTTATATATGTTGGTATTTTTTTTATTTGGATAATTTTTGGAAAGTACAATGCTATCATGATATGCTGGTAATATATTTTGTTTTCTTTGTAGTTAGAAATGCTACAAAAGATACTAAAGGACCCGACCTGTTCTGTAGCATTGGAAGATTGATTTCGCTCATTGCCACCACCAAATAATAACGAAGGAAATGATGATAGTGATGAGGACCAGTAGCTATTTTATGAACTGTTTTGTTTGGAAGAATATTATGGATACGTTGCACTTTTTTTGAAAGAATATTTTGGATTGGTTGTGTATGTATAGATTGATATTTTGGATTTGTTGTGTATGTATAAATTAATATTTTGGGTTAGTATTTCTATAAAATTGTAGCAGTTTTTATACATGTTATACATTGTTTAATGTTATATATATATATATATATATATATATATATATATATATATATATATATATATATATATATATATATATATATATATATATATATATATATATATCAGCGTATAGATTGATATTTTGGATTTGTTGTGTATGTATAAATTAATATTTTGGGTTAGTATTTCTATAAAATTGTGGCAGTTTTTATACATGTTATACATTGTTTAATGTTATATATATATATATATATATATATATATATATATATATATATATATATATATATATATATATATATATATATATATATCAGCGGCAACGCCTTTAGCAGCGACAAACCAATAGTGACAGTGGTTTGACATTTGCGACGAAGCATTAGCGTCGACCTTTTTGCAGCGACATGTCGCCGCTAATACATTTAGCAGCGACAAGCCCGAGTGGCCGATGATAGGATCCATAATATTGATTTTATTCCTTTGTTAAAATTTGTCGTTTAGTATCATCCAAGGTAATTCATGTGATGTATGTCTCCATGTTTATATTTTATTGAACCGGTCCATCAATAAGGAACCCAAGATTTGCATGTTAGATCAACAAAATTGGTTCTAAAGAAATTTCTTTTTATTAGAGTTTTGTTTTGCTTACCGGATTCATCTTTTATACTTATACGATAAATCAAAATGAGAATAATATCATATAACTTTATTTTACTAATATCTTTTCATAAAACATGTACACATTGCGTTTTGTAGTAGATCATAGTGTTTTTGTCTCCTCACCTAAGTCCCCATGCTATAAGCATTTCTTACATCCTTTGCGTAAAGCAATGGATTGGACACCCTTTGAAACAAAAAAGGGCAATTCCGACCACTCTCCATTTTTTGTTAAACATAAATATCATTCAGATTTATAAATTTGAGTCAAATTCAATTACTTAAGCAAATAAAAATGAAGCATAGATTATCAATTGTTGAGTCGAATAGATTAATTCGGGTCGGGTTTTAGGAAAGTAGTGTTATAATATAAGCCATCATCCTTCAAACAAAAATTTAACTAATTTTGGTTGGCATTTATTTGCACACATTACAAAATGTTATTTTATATGTATTTATTTACGTTTGGGTTATTTTTTCTTTTTCTTTTTCTTTTTGTAAAACAACTGCAACTACTGAATGAACATGTCATTCAATCGAGGTCCACCGAAATGGAGACGATGGCAGCAAGCAACCTTTCGGTAACTCCAGTAGCGACTCAGTTTAATAGTGGTATGTCAAATCGTTTTCTCGATAAACTTCTGTCGTTCATGGTGAATTCACCTCTTTATCGGAACTTCGTTGCAAAACTCAGCGCGTCACCTGCAATTGCCACCCTCGAAACCATGCTGGTATGTCTATGCATCTGAGTTTTTGAGCGAGAATTGCGAATTGTGAATTTTCATGTAGCGATAGTGGATAATGAATGAATTTGGTTAATTAGACATTGAATGTGATTAATGGCTGAATTGCAGTCTTAAACTGAATCGAGATAGTTACTTGGGTTTTATGCACTCGTTTAGAGAATCGTTTGATTGGTTTTCATTGTGATTCTAATAGTAAAATCAGATTAAAGTCTGTGTAACATTCAAATCATAAGGTCACAAAGGAGATGATAGTTTTCTTCCATACATCATTACATTTTTAATACAATGATTCGTTTACTTTTTATTCAGGGAACTGATTCAGATGAACAAGAGGCAAATCCAAATCAAAAGAAGAAGGTACTGGCTTGCCCCATTTGTTATGACACATTAATATGGAATGGTGATCCAGTTTTCTCAGTGTAAGTTAATTTTATTCAATTTGAAATCTTTATACTTCTTTTCTTTAACCATCTGTTTCACTTACTTTAAATTTTATTCTATGCTAATTCTTCTCATTGATAGCACAGAGATTCTACCCCTCGATCTATCTTAAAATGTAGCATCTGTAAAAAGTCCTACAGTGGTAATGAAACACATCTTGATCTAACAGTAGCTAGTGGCACCAAGAAATATGGTGAATACAAGCCAGCTTCTTCTGAGCTTTTCAGGTATACTACAATCTAATCAACAAACCTATAAAAACTAAAACTCATTTATTTAAAAAAAACAAAAACAAAAACAAAAGTAATTTCTTGATACAGGTTGCCAATAGTATCATTCTTGTATGAAAGAGGCTGGAGACAAGGTTTTTCAATATGGGGTGGTTACCCGGGCCCACAGAAGGAGGTAATATGATACAAATGTGTAATGTCTTTTGTTGAACATGCATTAAGTAACAGAAAACTTGATTTAACTTTTTGTTATTCTTTTTCTACAGTATGAAATGATGAAAGATTATCTTGATCCAGTAATTGGAGGAAATATTATTGATGCTAGTTGTGGTAGTGGAATGTTCTCTAGGCTTTTTCAAAAAAGCGGGCTATTTTCTCTTGTTGTTGCTCTAGATTATTCAGAGTCCATGTTAAAACAGTGTTATGACTTCATCAAGCAAGAGGAAAACATATCAAATGAGTACAATTACAAATCTAATTTTTCATATATTACTTCTACATACTTCACATTTTATATCATTCTGATTAAAAAATAATGTGATTTTAAGGAACTTAATCTTGGTTAGAGCTGATATTGCACGACTCCCATTCGCTTCAAGTTCTATAGATGCAGTGCATGCGGGTGCCGCCCTTCATTGTTGGCCCTCACTATCTGCTGGTGTAAGTATTTTTTTTAGGGGTTGTTTGATATGCCTATTACTAGGTCTGGTAAGAGGTTGGGTCTGACTCGATCAAATTCAGACTGTTTGATACCACAATTAGAAGCCTTTGATTCGGTCCTATAGTTTCTGATATGTCTCTTACGGGGTCTGATAAGAGGCATTGGACTGACCCAATCAATAACTATCACACAACCTCATAATAGTTATATTCATTTTCATTTTATTAATTATACGGTGTGCAACAGGTAGCTGAAATAAATCGAATTTTACGACCTGGAGGAGTTTTTGTTGCCACAACTTACATAGTAGATGGCCCTTATTCATTTATACCTTTTTTATCAATTATACGCGAGGTATGTATAGTGTATTCAATTTTATGGATAATTAACAAAATTTGAAACTATTTAAAAAAAATTAAATGTTTATTAAAGCTAATGGATTGTTTTGATTTTGTTATTTTAGACTCTCGGGCAGGTAACAGGAAGCCGTATATTTCTATCTGAAAGTGAACTTAAAGACTTGTGTAAAACCTATGGATTGGTAGATATTACATGTGTCAGAAACAGACAATTTGTTATGATCTCTGCCCGAAAGCCTGCATAAACATGCCCAAATTGCCCTAGAATATCTAAAGATAACGTGTAACATTTGTATCATGAATAATTTGCAAGAAATTGATTTAAATGTAAATTTGAAGGAGACTAAAGTTCTCTACATAACTGTATAGAAGTTATCAACTATGAATCATATTTGCAAATGCCAATTATATATAAAGCAATATCTTTTCGTCACTTTTAACTAAGTATTCATAAATCATAAAAGTTTTACATAAATGTAGCGGATAAACGAGCAACAAGTTACGTTGCAACCTCATTTTTTTATGACAAAACTAATTCTTTTAAAAACATCTATAAATCTTGGAGCTCTAAAACATCTGGTGCAACGAAACTGAAAATATCAAATGCAAAAGGTATAAACGTGTGTTGATTTTTCATGCACATTTTCTCGTGTTTGTCACTTTGCATGAGACAACTTTTATAGTAGCATGCTCCACAGTGAAAACTGTAACATCGTGTTTGAAATAGAGTAATTAAATAATAAAATGCAAAAGGTATAAACGTGTGTTGATTTTTTATGCACGTTTTCTCATGTTTTGTCACTTTGTATGAGACAACTTTTATAGTAGCATGCTCCACATTGAAAACTGTAGTATCTTGTTTGAAATAGAGTAATTAAATAATAAACCTGAAACCCCAATATGTAAATTTATAATTTATATTATTTTATAATGGCCCTAAAATCAATAATATTTAGTGGGGTGTTGGTTTTGGGAGCCGAATGTTATAAATTGGATTAATCGAGGGTTAAAAGGGTAATTTTGGGACTTATTATGTAAGGATTTATGGAGACAAGGGTTGATTGGTAACATTTTGGACTTGATTTGTAAAGTGTTTCAGGAGGCAGTGTTAAAAGGACAAGACATGATAAAGAGAGGACAAGACAGAGAAACAAACATCTGGGTCTTCAACTACGTGACATATGCAAACTGATGATTAGGATGGCTCCTTCAAATTTTCCATAATGACTTTTTAAAACCTAAAAGCACAAGTTTGTACCCTTCAACGGAAAAAAAATCATGAGCGACCATTTAAACTAATATACTAAACATTGTTGGGTTACACTGACAATAACCTCATATTATAATGTGATGTTGACGAATATTTATTGATCAGGTCGACTTTTATGACTATCAGTTCTCAAAAGCAACTTCTATGGTGGAAGCTCCCATCATCAATGACGATGACATAGAAGAAATTCCCCTATGGTGGTGGTTTTGAGATGTTGAAGGGAACATAGTGTCTTGATTTTTTTCGATTTTGAGATGTAATAGGGGAGTGGATGGTGGGGTGAAGGTATTTAATGGGTAAAAATTTTATAATTTGCAAATTAAACAACTTACAATGATAAAAAAAAATCTAAAAGATATATTTAAGCTATTTATTTAGGGTTAAAGACCAATAACGTAAAAAAATGAAAGTATAGGCCATATTTATCCAAAAGAAACTAATAGGGACTGAAATGATAACCTTTGATAAACATAAGGCCCATTTATGTAATTGTTTCTTTAACTAACTATTTTTGGCCGGCAATTATTTGCACACGTAACAACATGTTATTTTATTTGTAATTATTTAATTATTTAATTATTTAATTTTGGGTTATTTTTTCTTTTTCTTTTTCTTTTTGCGAAAAGACTGCAACTGAGCGAACAGACCACTCAATCGAGGTCCACCGAAATGGCGACGATGGTACCAAGCAACCTTTCGTTAGCTACGGTAGCGACTCGGTTTAGTAGTGGTATGTCAACTCGTTTTCTCGATAAACCTCCGTCGTTCATGGTGAATTCACCTCTTTATCGGAACTTTGCTGCAAAAGTCCGCGCGTCACCTGCAATCGCCACCGTCGAAACCGTCCTGGTATGTGTATGCATCTGAATTTTTGAGCGAGAATTGCGACCTGTGAATTTTCATGTAGTGATAGTGGATAACAAATGAATTTGGTTCATTAGACATTGAATGTGATTAAATGACTGAATTGCAGTGTTGGCCTCTGTATGGTTAGCCTTTCACTTCTGCTTAATTTTTTTTTTTAATTATCAATTTTAGGTTCTTAAACTGAATCGAGACAGTTGCTTGAGTTTTATCATTTATGCACTTTTTCAAAGAATCATTCAATTGGTTTTCGTTGTGATTCTTTTAATAAGATCAGTCTATTGCATTTGCATAGGTGTAGGACAATGATTCAAAGTGACGTAGATTTATCCCGATTGCTAGGTTATTATGCATAATCATTTTAACAAATATCACAAGTTATTTGCTAATTACTTGTAACACATTTGTTGATTAAGAAGGTTAATGTTAATCCATTTGATTTAGAAGTAACAAAATCGAATGGAACTTTTTGGTATTTGAAATAAGTATCACCTGCATCTAAACCAACATTACAAACTTAATGGTTGAAATAGAGAACAAGAAGGCTCTATAAAAGTTAAACCTGCAATTCTCTTACACTTAATACCAGATTACAGTCTTCCTATCTGTGTAACATTCAAATCATAAGCTCACTTCTTTGAAGGAAATGCTATTTTTCCTTACATCATTAACATTTTTCCTTCAATGATTCGTTTACTTTTTATGCAGGGAACCGATTTAAATGAACAAGAAGCAAATCCAAATCAAAAGAAGCAGGTATTGGCTTGCCCCATTTGTTATGACACATTAATATGGAATGGTGATCCAGTTTTCTCAGTGTGAGTTAATTTTCTTCAATCTTAAATCTTTATCTTTTTCTTTAACCATCTGTTTCACTTACTTTAAAATTTAATATATTCTTTCTGCAAATTCTTCTCACAGAGATTCAACCCCTGGATCTATCCTAAAATGTAGCACCTGTAAAAAGTCCTATAGTGGTAATGAAACACATCTTGATCTAACAGTAGCCAGTGGCACCAAAAAATATGGTGAATACAAGCCTGCTTCTTCTGAGCTTTTCAGGTATACTAAACATATAAAAACTAAAACTCATTATATATATATATATATATATATATATATATATATATATATATATATATATATATATATATATATATATATATATATATATATATATATATATATATATATATATATAACAAAAAAAAATAACTCATTTCTTGATCACAGGTTGCCTTTAGTATCATTCTTGTATGAAAGAGGCTGGAGACAGGCTTTTTCAATATCAGGTGGTTTCCCGGGCCCACAGCAGGAGGTGATATGATATATCTGTGTAATATGTTCTATTGAACATGTATTCTAAAAGAAAACTTGATTTAATTTTTTGTTCTTTATTTTCTACAGTTTGAAATGATGAAAGATTATCTTAATCCAGTAATTGGAGGAAGTATTATTGATGCTAGTTGTGGTAGTGGAATGTTCTCAAGGCTTTTTCAAAAAAGCGGGCTGTTTTCTCTTGTTGTTGCTCTAGATTATTCAGAGTCCATGTTAAAACAGTGTTATGACTTCATTAAGCAAGAGGAAAACATATCAAACGAGTACAATTACAAATCTAGTTTTTCATATATCACTTCTACATACTACACGTTTTATATCGTTTCTGATTAAAAAATAATGTGATTTTAAGGAACTTAATTTTGGTTAGAGCTGATATTGCACGACTCCCATTTGCCTCAAGTTCTATAGATGCTGTGCATGCTGGTGCAGCTCTTCATTGTTGGCCCTCACCATCTTCTGGGGTTAGCATTCTTTTTTACGGGCTATGCCTGTTACTGGTCTGACTGTATCAGATTCAGACTGTTTGATACCACAATTAGAAGTCTCTGATTCAGACTGTGTGGAACAGGTAGCTGAAATAAGTCGAATTTTACGGCCTGGAGGAGTGTTTGTTGCCACCACTTATATACTAGACGTCCCTTATCCATTGATGCCCTTTGTATCACCTATACGCGAGGTATGTATTCGGCTTTATGGATAATTAACAAAATTCAATTTATGAAAAATACAAATAATTTTTTTTTATTAAAACTAATGGATTGTTTTGATTTTGTTATTTTAGACTATCGGACAAGTATCAGGAAGCCGTATCTTTCTATCTGAAAGTGAACTTAAAGACTTGTGCAGAAGTTGTGGACTCGTAGATATTACATGTGTTAGAAACAGACAATTTGTTATGATCTCTGCCCGAAAACCCGCATGAACATGCCCGAATTGCCCGAGAATATCTTAAGATAACATATGCGAAAGAACTTTCAATTGTATATTATAAACTTTAAGGAAATTAAACTTCTCTTTGTATAAGTGTATAGAAGCTATATCAAATATCAACTATGAATCATATTTGCAAATGTCAATTGTCTATAAAGCAACAATTTTTCATCGCTTTCATCTAACACAACCGAATCATCTCCACCACCATACTCCATATCGATACTCGTTCTATCATCATGATCATCATCATCATTGAATCGGTACCTCGGTTTCTGTTCTTCTGATTCCGATTCCAGAGTTTCCATTTCGGCTTCTATAAGAGCTTCCATCTGGGCACGTTCTCGGTCTCTTGGGTACGTTCGATACAGAAAGGAATAGATGAAACAACACAATGTCATCGGAATCGCGATTGAAATGTAGAGGGCTTTAGCCAATGAGGTGGCGTTAACGCGATCGGTTTCGATGGTTTCGGATCCTTTTTCAATCGGTTTGTAACCGTAAACATGTTGGGCCAGGATTCCGACTATTGGAGGAGCAAATGACGATAGGATTGACTCGAATGATCGGTCTAATGCGTAGATGCTTGTTCGTGATTTCTCCGGAACAATCTCTGCAAAAATAGGACTGTAGACGTGTTTGGTATGATGGAATCAGGAAAGGAATGAAATTGCTCATGAACAAAGATCTAATCACAAAAAAAAAAAAAAAAGAAAAAAAAAAAGAAAAGAGAATAAGTAAGAACTTTACTTGTTTGTAGCCGGGCCGTTCCAAGAAATAAAAAAACCCGTGACAAACAACACGATAGCATGCGAAAACAAAGCCGAAGGATCGTCCTTCAATGCCAACAAAAGCAACGCCCCTAATGGAATCGCCGATGCCGAACTTATTTGGGCCAAAACAATCCTCCCGGAATTCGGATTCCGCTTCGATAAAATATCACCAACCCGGCCTCCAAACAACCCCCCAAACGAATTCCCAATCACAAATAAAGTCATCAAGAAAGCCGTATCCTTATGAGAGAAACCAACAAGTTCCAACCACATGGGTGCAAACGACAATGCCGACCACGGAAACGAACCCGTAACACCTTGAGCCACAATAATCTGAAAAGACCGAATATTAATGACGGATTTAGCCTCCCGGGCTAACTCTTTGACTTGGGATAATAAAGTTTGATTTTTTCCGACATTTTGAGGGGTTTTGGAATCTTTGAAACGTGGGTCGTCGGCGAAAAGGCGGACCATGATTCCGACGATGACACTGATGATTCCGACGAGATGAAAGGCGATTCGCCATCCGGAGATTCCGAGGAATGTGGTGGAGGCTAAAAGTAAGGAAAGGAGTCCACCGATGATTGAACCGAGGTTGCTTGTTAGTTGTAGCCACCCGAAAGCCATTCCACGGTTTTCATCATTGGTGGAATCGGCTACTAATGATTGGATTGCGGGTCCTACTATTGCAAGGCCGATTCCGTTCAAAGCTCTAGATATTGCAACCTGAAAAGAAAAGAAAAAAAAGCAGACCTTATGTATACAACACTTTATCCAGACAGACAGTTGCTTAATACAGAAAGAACGACTTAATAGAATAAGTACTCGGTTTAAGTCCTATTGGTTTAGGAACATGCACCTTTATGTTTATAAGCATGATTTAACTTAAAAGGAAAAAAAAAATCCCAAATTGGTTCCTTTAAAAGAAGTAATAATATGTTTTCGGAAGTCAAACATCAAACATGCACCATAAATACACAAGAATGCTTGTTACCATGAGCACAAAAACGTGCATTACTAGAAGTCATTTCACACATGTAAATACTTGGGAGGAAATCCCAAAGACCCTTAAATTCAAAACTTTTACACCTATAAAAATGCTTGCATTTACTACTTTTAGACCATTTAGAAGTCGAATATACTTCTAAACCACTATGAAAGTAGCATATTCTACGTACAAATATAGACATGTCTTTTATAGTCAAACGAAATTTTTCCCCAAATTCAATTTTTTTTGTCTCGATGACAAATTCGAGACAAATGCATCATTTGATTCTGATTATCTGATAAAGCCTGTTCACTTTCATACCCAAATTCAAACACCCCTTAATCATTAATAGATGATAAAATTAAGGAATTGAACAATCTAAAAGCGAAAAAATTGAGTAATTTACCTGAAAAAATGAGGAAGATAATGCAACGAGGAAAGTAGCGGCGGCCCAAAGGAAAGCACCGTAAGCTATGATGTGAGCACGGTTATGGCGCATCGCCAAGTACGCCGCGAGAGGGAAGCAGGACGCCTGAACGATTGATCGGAAAAGGGTCAACGATCCCAACCGAGTAGGGTCAGCGTGGAGCTCTTCTCCAACCTCCTTGTAAACTCCCGGTAACAATGACTCGTCAGCTCTTTCCATTATTCCGGCGAGGTTGACCAGTATCAGCGTCACCGTCTCCGGCGTCATTGCTTGATTCTATGAGATGGGTAATTTTTCAAAATTGAGCAAAGAAAATCCCCAAAAGGGGAAGGTGAATTGAAGGATCAACCGATTGAAGTTTCTTGAATGTTGACGGTGGTCGGAACTTTTGACTAAAGAGTCATTGACTGGGTGTCGATTATCCCAAAACACCATTGTTTCAGATTGACCATTTCTTCTTTTCCAATCCCAATAGTTACGATGGCTGTTGTTGCGACAATGTCAACAGATATTTATAACTTTTAAAATATAAAAAAAGTTATTAAGAAAGGTAACTAAATATCGTCAAATTATTTATAACGTTTAAGATACGAAATAAGTTTTCAAAAAGATAATCAAATATTCATAGAATTTAGGATTTAAAGTCAAACTGATCGTGTATGCAATTGATTGATATGATAAAATAGACAAGATATAAGTTTGGATTAAATACTGATAACTATCTTATACAATGCTTAATGGAATAAGCTCGTGATAGAGTTTTGGGCCTGGGTTGCATACGTTGGACCTACCTGGTGGTATGTTGAGTGCACGTGGTCAGCGCCATGTTTTTGGTCAACATCAGAGTACACTGGGTGTACTCTCTTGGTACGCAAGGCATACTCCGTTGGGAAGAGATATTAACTTTTGGACCTTGACCAATTAACTTTGACCAAGTTGGACCTTGAGGGTATTTGGGGGAGTTTAATTGTGTTTGGTCTTTTGACTGGAGTAGGTGTTGGTTTTAAAGTTGGGATTCGGAGTTGGGACCTCATCACCTTTTGTTCGGTTTGTGAGGTGAGTTTTTCTCACTGTACTTTCGGGTCAAAGGCACCAAGGTCGGCACATTGGATTGTTATCCTGGTTTATCGCATGTTGGTATGATGTAGTGATCTGTTAGATCTGTATCCTGGTATATAGGATGATGTTATGCTTAGCGATCTGTAAGATCTGCCTAATTGTCTGTTGACAGGTTATATGTTTAGCTGTGTATATTTCTCCGTGGTGTGGGTGGGTTGAGACTATACTGCTTTGTGTTGTCACTCAACAAACCTGGTAATGTTTATATCGATATGTTGTTATGTTATATGTGTTTTGGGTATATATATGTTGACATATTGTGTGTGGTTGGGTTGAGGTGTTCCTACTATGTGCTAAAGGCCATAAGACCTAGGGAGTCCGAGATAGACTGCATGCCTGAGGGTCGTACCAGTCAGGCTGAAGGCCCGCAGAATGTTCCAGATAGGCTGAAGGCCCAATGAGGTGTACTAGTCATGATGAAGGTTCTGTGAGCGTAGCAGATAGACGGTAGGCCGGTGGGGTGTTCCAATCAGGCTGAAGGCTCTGCGAGCGTACCAGATAGACTGTAGGTTGGTGGGGCGTTCCAGACAGGCTGAAGGCTCTGTATGCATGTTGTTTATTTGTTATTATGTTTATGTGCTGGAACTTTGGGGGAATTCACTAAGCTTCGTGCTTATAGTTTGGGTTATGTTTCTAGGTAACTCAGTGGACAGTGACAGGACGAAGACGTGACCGTACACATCCTTGGTTTTACAACTGATTGGATCTTGGGAGACTTTGATTTTAAATAATGTTTTAGAAATAATAGTTTGTAAACACTTTTATTAATAAATGGGTCGCTTTTGAAATGTTTAAATTTGTTGAAATTTTTGGGCTGTTACATTAATCCATCCGAAAAAAATTCCATACGCTCTCTCTCTCTCTCTTTATGTCTCTATCTCTCTCTCTTTCTCTCTCTCTCACACACACACACTCTCTCTCTATCTATCTATATATCTCTTTGTGAACGATTTGTCAACCTATTTCCTAAGGATTGGAGAATTTCATATAAACCTTAGTTTGGGTTTCATCATTTTGCTTTTGGTGTTGTGAGTCTAATTCCCTTATTGGGGTGCTACATTGGATCCTTCATCCATAGCAATGAACTGGAAGTCACAAGATCACAGTCAAACAATAAAGAGGTTACTAGTTCTTTATTTTTGTTGATTTTTAAATTATGTTGCTATAACTAGTAAAACCTAGATTCTAGGATGCATGTACACTTAGATAAATCTCTTAATTGTTTCTGCTACCTTAGATAGTGTACTTGATGCTAATAATTCCCAACACATGTTGTGTCCTTTACTAACTTGTTTTCTTTCTTTGTTTGTCACTCTTCATTTGTCTCTATTGATAAAGGACAACATACTTTCAACCTATAGCTTTAAGTCTTTAACCACTGGCACATAGGTATTTCCAAGGCTCATTCTTCGCGGAAACATCACAACAATAATATGACACACCTGACTTATAATAAATCTTTACTGAAAAATAAGCATTACAATTGTTTTGTGTTTATTGAATTTGTTTTGACTTTTCAAAAATAATATATATATATATATATATATATATATATATATATATATATATATATATATATATATATATATATAACTTATACTTATATTCATCCTCTCTAGAAGTATACTACACATATTGTGACCTACCATATATGCATTCATTTCAAATAACTTAAGGACTTTGTTATAAGTATGGTGTCTAAATTACATAAAATATTACCAAATAACACCAACAAAATTAAGTTACATATAATCAACATAACTTACTGCAATTCATGGACCCAAAATTTTATTTACTAACAAAATTAAGTTAAAAACAAAAAAGATATATCTTAAACATCTACCACTTTGTACAAAAACTATGAGGAATGGATATTAACCGTTTTGGTCTATGACAACTCATGTGAAAGTTTTCACATTAGTTGTTATCAAACCAACACATAGATAAACATTTCTAGATATTTTTTAGAAAGTAAGCTTCAGCTAGACACATCTTCAAATATCAACGTAAAATGGCTCCATTTTCAGTTAATAAGCATCAAGCATCGTTCAACTGATATACCATCCATTGTTGTAGTGGCCTGCATACACTAAGTTGGTTAAATGATGATATATTGAGTACTCATCTGTAACTTCAAATCTATATGACTAGTGGTAGTAAAGATCATATATCATGAACACCTCAAAGGGCATCTCCATTCCTCTTGGTTTGATGAAAACTCGAACACAAATAACTTAAATATTTTATGAACACAACATCAACATAAATAACAAGTCTCAACCAAAATGGCTTGGTGTCCTCGGATCGTCTTAGATGCCAATCTGACCACGATGTCTATAAGGACATCTTAGACGCCTTGAGGGACGCTCAAACCTTATTCCATCTTACAATGCTCTTTTTGTTTGTAGGTTTTGTCCCTACAATCATATTTGATTACCTGCACATGTTGTTCAACAATTCGTCAATGTAGGGATATTTTTAGGCAAATACATATCAATTCAACTCATTAATAGCCTTTTATTATGTTCCCAAAATTAGGGATGAGATTTAGAACCGGAAAACCGGACCGGAACCGGAACCGAACCGGAACCGGACCCGTTAGAACCGGAATATATAGAACCGGGTCCGGTTCCGGGTTTAAAAATTGGCTTTATCCGGGTTCCGGGTAATCCGGGTTTGGGTCCATTGGGTCCGGGTAAAACGGGTCTAAAATCCGGAACCGGTTTTTGGAACCGGAACCACTTTTAGGGCCGGAACCACTTTTTGTGAAACGTTTACAAGATGTATATCTTATTCGTTTCAACTCCAATTGACATATGGTTTTTTCCAACATGTAGTTTAGAGTTTGTACATGATTCTAGACTATAAATTTTTCATTTTTAGTTTTATATTCATTGACTTACAGTCCTCAAAAGTTGAGATACCAAAGCTGAAAGTTTTTAGTTTTTTAGTTTTTTTGTATTCGGTGAAAGTTTTAAAGCATGCATATCTAATTCGTTTGAAGTCGGATTGACATGTGGTTTTTTTTCAACTTCTAGTTTACAGTTTGTGCATGAGTTTAGACTATAATTTTGTCATTTTTGGGTTAACATTCAATGATTTACAGTCCTCCGAAGTCGGGATATCAAAACTGAAAATGTTTTTGTACTTTGTATTATGTGAAAATATTAACACAGGTATATCTCATTCGTTTAAATTCGGATTGACATGCGGGTTTTTCCAGAGTGTATTTTAGACTTTATACATGATTTTGGACTCTAATTTTGTTAATTGTGGTTTCGTATTCAATAAGTTACAGCCCCCCAAAGTGGAGATATCAATATGAAATTTTTCAAAGTTCAACCCACTAAGTTGTAAGTAATTACCAAAAATTCCGGTTTTTTCGGGTTTTCGGGTCTAAACCCACTTTATCCGGTTCCAACCTACCCACTTTGATGTTTCCGGGTTTTCCGGTTCTAGACCCACTTTACCCGGAACCATACCCGGAACCGAACCGGAACCGGTTCCTATATACCGGTCCGGTTTCCGGTTCTATAAAATCCCGTTAACCGGTTCCGGGTTTTCCGGGTCCGGGTCCATCGGGTCCGGGTTTGGACCCACTTTCATCCCTACCCAAAATGGTATGATAAACTGTTTATCTCTAACATCAAATTCATCTGGGTGGTGGCAGTAAAGATCATATGGTATTCATTTCTTTTTCCAAGGACTTCTTCTAGTAATGGACATGAACACCTCAACATACATCTTCATTATATGTTGGTTTGATAAAAACTCTAACATAAATAATATGAATATTTTATGAGCACAATATCCACAAAATAACAAGTCTAAAACAACATCCTAACATTTTTTAATACCCTTCTTCAAAAAGACTGATATTCGAAGATATATTTCAAGATAAAAAGAAAAATAGATATACTCCATTGACTTACGAACTTGTCCTCAAGTACCTATGAGTTTTGCACTTGTTCTTATTAGTTTAAAACGTGTTCTTGGTTATATAATAATTGACTTATGTGTTGTATAGTGTCTCGAAATAGATCATATATGTTTTTAAGGCCTCTATAATAATTAAAATAAGAGAAAGTACATGCTAAGAGTTTCGAACTTATTCATACTATGAGTTTTGGATATGTTTTTTATGAGTTTCAGACTTAAAAATTGTTTTTTCCCTTGTATAATTTCAAAAACGGGATAGATACAAAAAGCTTACTTGAGTTGTATCACCTTTTGAATCAAAACCTTGAGCGGATTGTTGTAGGGCTTAGAGGGGCCATAACCCAAGGCCCCAACTTTTTTGTATTCTTACGGGTTAATGACCTATAAAGGTAACAAACTTTGGACTTGGTCCACATTTAGGTAATTATGTTTTTTTCGTTCACATTTGACCATTGAACTTGTTTGACCTGTTCAAAATAGGGTAATATGACTTGTAATTACAGTAATATTACCCAATTATGAACAAGTCAAACAAGTTTATTGGTTAAATGTGTACGAAAAAAACATGGTCACCTAAATATGGACAAAAACCAAAGTTTCTTACCCGCTTTGGTAATATTAGACAAGAACCGTCTCAGAGACTATGCCTTGGGACCAGTCTCCGATAGTCAATGAACAATTAGGTTAGGCTTGGTTTAACCAAGTCCAACCCTGACTAGTCATGAGTTAAGTTGTGTTGCTAGGTCTTTAAAGCACATACAACCTAGCCCCTTAAGCATACACAACCTAACCCTTAACTAGTTGTTCCTAAACTGATTAGCTCAAGACTTGATCGTTTCCTCATGCATAAAGACCGGACAACCTAATTTCATGTCACATTAATGGATCTTATGACTACTTACACTTAACATAAATTACCAAATATTACCAAAATGGGTAATGAACTTTGGTTTTTGTCCATATTTAGGTAACCATGTTTTTTTCGTACACATTTGACCGTTAAACTTGTTTGACCTGTTCATAATAGGGTAATGTTACTGCTAATTACCAGTCATATTACCTTATTTTGAACACGTCAAACAAGTTCAATGGTCAAATGTATACAGAAAAAACATGGTTACCTTAATATGAACAAAAACCAAAATTCGTTACCTTTCTAGTTCATTACCCTACTCTTACTATATTTTTCCGTAATATTAAAATACAAAATAAAGTTTTTGTTGTTACCATGACAAGAAAAAAAAATGACGATACTCACTCCTCACATCCATTTTAATTATTTATCATTCTTATAAATTTATAATAAAAAATTAAATAAATATATATAGAATAATAATTTATTTTATCTTAATTATATTAGGCTACACGGTGTGGGTTCGACATTAGGCTCAGCGAGCTTGGCGCACACCAGGCCATATCGAGCTCGGCTTGGCAACTTGATGACCAAATGCCGAGTTTGGGAAATTGATTTGACCAATCAGATGGTTAGAAATGGCTACATAAATCATTTTACAACTCAAATATTTTCTCTCAAAATGTCTTCTTCATCGTCTTCATCGGGCATGTTTGATGCCTTGCTTGAGACGACCATAAAGGTCATTCAGGAGGCGGAATAGAAGGTCGAAGAAGTACGACAATAAAATGCAGAGAATGCACGTCGGAGGAAGAGAAGATACATACAAATATGTCGTGATGCGGCTAATGAATGTTGTAACATCCGGATTCCCAGGTATATTATTCTAATATTTTTATTTTTGGAATTTATGAAGGAACTCGGCGAGTTGATGCTTAGACTCGCCGAGTAGGGTCGCGGATTATCATCCGGGTTCACGACTGGACTCGGCGAGTCCATTAGTGGGGGAGAATTGTAACATTTGGATTCCCAGGTATATTATTCTAATATTTTTATTTTTGGAATTTGTGAAGGAACTCGGTGAGTTGATGCATAGACTCACCGAGTAGGGTCGTGGATTATCATCCAGGTTCGCGACTGGACTCGACGAGTCCACGCTGTTTAATGAAACCCTAATCCCCCGGGGGTTGGAGCCTATTTAAGGGCACTCATACCCATTGCGGCTACCATTCCCTTGAGAGAACCCTAAGTGAGCTAAATCGTTTGGGAGGAAGGAGAAGCTATATTTGATCTATCTATATTTGGTTTAGCAAGAAGAAGGTGATCAAGAGAAAGAGGAGACTGAAGGAGGTGTGGTTCTAGTGGTTTCAGAGTCTTGAGACTTCAACTTGAGGTATTTATTTGGACCTTCTTCGGTTTTGGTATTTATTCTTAGAGTTAGGGTTTTCTAACCTCTTTTGAGGATGGTTATGTGGAGAAATTGGTCCCTTATCGAGTTTATGCTTTGGATCTGGACTCAAAGAGGTCCAGAGATCATAACCCTTGGAGCTTTATGAGTTGTCTTGGGAGTTATGAGCTTAGAATGTCATTTTTGGGGCTAAATCACCAAATGAGACCATCTAGATGATATATGAGTGTTAAGGTCTGGACTTTACGTGATTATTATGCTTGGGAAGGCCATATCTATAGATTAGAGGAACAGATCTGACCTCAGGAGGTCAATGGAGTTTGTGCATGGCATGTACTCGCCGAGTTGTTCTTGAGACTCAGTGAGTTGAGTCGGGGTGGCCCCACGATTCATACCTGGGTACTCGTCAAGTAAAGGGAGGGACTCTACGCGTTAAACAAGGCTAAAGAGTTAGTGGACACATGTGGACTCACCGAGTTACCCAAGTGCACTCGACGAGTCGGGTCAAAGTTTGATCGTTGACTTTGGTTGACTTTTAGGGTTTGGTCAACAATGAGGGCCTTTGAGCCAAAGGAGGGGTAAAATGGTATTTTACCCTTCTGAGGGTGCCTAGAGAAGGTTGAGTCTAGTTATGAGAGTTATATTTATGAGAGTATTACTTTATGTGTTTAAGCAGAGGCTAGATTGTATTTCTACCGGGTCAGTTATTTACTGGGACATCTGAGGTGAGTCTTCTCGCTATACTTTACCTTGAGTGGTAATTAGAGTTATGTGACAGAGTTATTGTATGCTATTATGTGATGTGTTGTACTGCATTATTTCTATGTGGTTTATATCATGTGTATAGCAGAGTATATCATAGTTAGAACCAAAAGGTTCACAGAGTTAGGACGAGAGGGTCCACAGAGTTAGGGCCCACGCGCCCACAGAGTTATAGCCTCGAGTGGCTAGTATGTGTTATGTATGGTATTTTGGGGAAATCACTAAGCTTTATGCTTACAGTGTTATGTGTTATGTGTTTCAGGTACCAGTGATGATCGCAGGAAGGCGCCGGCATGATTCGTACACACGCATGGATTTTTATGTATTTTGATCTTGGAAAATATTTTGTGAAAAAAAATGATACAATGGGATTTTGTTGATAAATGTGTTTGGAAAAATGTGTTTAAAAATGTGAAAATTTGTTCTAAATTTTGTGGTGTTACAATTTGGTATTAGAGCCTTGGTTTGAGGGTTTCGGATGCATCTTCGGGCATATCTGAACTCAAACTGAGGATTTAAGGGAAAATTTTGATAATAAAGTAAATTCTTTTTTAAAAGGAGTAAAAAGAGTTTTGAAACAAACAGAGCAAAGTCGTGTGTACGATCGGCCATCGCCCGTACGGTGATTTCCCAAAATACCCTTACAATAAGTTGTAAAAGAAATGTTATGCTATGCTATATGATGAATTATGATATGCATGTTAGAGTAAGACTAGGTATTCTTATTAGGACTAGAGTGGCCTGATATATGATGCCTTAGTTTAGGGATTTTGCTATTAGGAATGCTTGAGAGTGTTGAGATAGCAGCAAGGATCTTATGAGAGATTTGCTAGTGAGTGGCACATGATTAGAGAGAATAGCGTACTTGGGATTTGGTGCTCTGGGAGGAGGACTTGGTGTGAATGCTGAGTCGGTGTGGTCGGTAGTATTGGGCCCGTACTATCGAAGGCACCGGGTCAGTGCGCAACCCAAGTAAGAATCCTTAGGGTACCAGAGATCAAGTAGGATTAGGATATCGAGTGTGTGTACGTCCAAGCAAATTACTGATATTTTGTGTTGTATTTCAGAGAGGCATCATGGTAGGGACATGTCACAGGACAGGGACCAGTGGAGGGGGTGTGAGCGATGAGGGCTCCGCCAGATGATTCATGATAAGGTGGTTGCTGCCATCCACGACGAGATTCCAGAGATGTTCGGGTCTATTAAGACCACCCTGATAGATACATTCGATGAGAGATACACTACTCTTTCTGAGGTTGTTGTTGTAGCGGCCATTGCAGCTGTAGCTGTGGCTAGACCGCAGGGTGGTGATGCGTTACTATTTCGGGAGTTCAGCAACCCAAAACCACCGATCTTTGATGGGACCCAGGACCCAATTGCGGCGATGAGGTGGATATCAGACATAGAGGGATGTTTCTTTACTTGCTCATCTCCTGAGCATTTGAGGGTCCGATTCGTGCTGAACCAGCTTCGCTTGGGAGCGAAGGATTGGTGGAAGTTTGTGACGGCGCATTATTCGCCCGCTGAGCTTGCTGCAGTGACTTGGGAGAGGTTCACTGCTATGTTCCGAGATGAGTACGTTCCCCAGGTGGAAAGGGAGCGTTTGGCCCAGGAGTTTTTGACCCTCAAGCAGGGTACTGATTCTGTTACGGTGATTACGAGGTTGTTCCATGAGCGGGCGATGTTTTGCCCAGAGTATGTGTCCTCCGAGCAGGCACGTATGAGCCGCTACCTGAGCATTTAAAGAGGGATATACGGGAGTTCGTGGCGAACTCGACGTGTCGGACATTTGCTGAGCTTCAGGCAAATTCCCGGAAGAGGGAGATAGAGCTGGAGACCCAGGCTAGGGAGGATGCTAAGTCTCAGGCGAGGGATCGGCGACCGGCACAGTCTCAACCGGCAGCCAAGCGGGTCAAGCCTGCTGATTCGCGATCTGGGAGTCAGAAGGGCCGCACTTGTGGCAAGTGCGGCAAAAGCCACGAGGGGGTGTGCAGAGCGGGGTCTTGCTACAAATGTGGCAAGGAGGGGCATATGGCCAAGGATTTCCCCAAGGGGTTTGCAGTATGCTTTCACTACAACCAGACTGGACACCGCAAGGTAGAGTGTCCACAATTACGAGGGACTACCCAAGGATCACCTCAGAGATCTGCCCCTGTTGCTATCAGAGCTACTGAGAGCCGGCCAGTAAAGGACGAGGTACCGAAGGCACGAGGGAGAGCCTTCCAGTTAACTGCGGAGGAGGTCCGTGTAGCGCCCGATGTCGTGGCTGGTATGTATTCTTTCATATATTTACTTTTATGTTGAGTTATTGTGCTTATAATATGATATGCGTAGGTACTTTTCTTGTGAATTCTGTACCAGCCTTGGTGTTATTTGACTCGGGTAAGAGTCGGTCTTTTGTATATTTGGCTTTTAGTCAGCACATCAGTATTAGTCGAGAGGTGATGAGTCAACCTCTGAGAGTTTCCATAGCTGACGAGAGAGCGGTGTATGCCACCGAGGTGATCCGAGGTTGTGTACTCGAGATTTTTGACGTCAAGTTCCCGATTGATTTAGTTCCTATTGCGATGGGAGATATCTGTGTCATCGTGGGCATGGACTAGTTGAGCAAGTTTGGAGCAGTTATCGACTGCGAGAGACAGCTGGTGACCATACGAGACCCTAGTGGGGGAGTTCTTACCGTATACGGCGAGGGTACGCGTTCTAGGTCAACATTTTGTTCAGCTGCTAGAGCGAGACAGAGTCTACAGCAGGGTTGTAAGGGATTTGTAGCATATGTGATGGATACGAGGGTTGGTTCAGAGAGACCGAGTTTAGTTGATGAGGTTCTGATAGTACGTGAGTTCCCGGATGGATTTCCAGAAGAGTTACCAGGTGTGCCTCCCAAGAGGCAGGTTGAGCTCAGCATCGAGTTGGTTCCGGGTGCTGCGCCTATCGCCAAGGCACCTTATCGCCTTCCGCCTCCAGAGATGCAAGAGTTATCCTTGCAGCTTCATGAGCTACTGGGGAAGGGGTTTATTCAGCCGAACAGTTTGCCATGGGGAGCGCCTATCCTTTTTTTAAGAAGAAGGATGGCTCACGCTGAATGTGCATTGATTACACGAAATTTAATAAGCTGACGGTCAAGAACCGTTACCTGTTGCCGAGGATCGATGATTTATTCGATCAGTTACAGGGAGCATCATGGTTCTCCAAGATCAATTTGAGGTCGGGATATCATCAGGTGAGGGTGCGAGATGAGGACATCCAGAAGATAGCGTTATGGACTCGTTACAGGCATTACGAGTTCGTGGTGATGCCTTTCGGGCTCACCAATGCGCCGACAGTGTTCATGGACCTCATGAATAGAGTATGTAGGCCGATGTTGGATCGCTCGGTGATCGTGTTCATTGACGACATATTGGTGTATTCGAGATCCAAAGAACAACATGAGGAACATCTGAGAGAGATCCTCAGAGTTTTGAGATCGGAGAGGCTTTACGCCAAATTCTCCAAGTGTGATTTTTGGTTACGAGAGGTCCAGTTCTTAGGGCATCTCGTTGACCAGAAAGGTATATTGGTCGATCCGGCCAAGATTGAGGCGGTGATGAGTTGGGAGGTGCCGAGGTCACCTACAGAGATCAGGAGTTTCCTAGGATTGGCAGGCTATTATCAGAGATTTATCAGGGATTTCTCCAAGATCGCCATGTCACTCACCAAGTTGACCCGGAAGGGCATTGCTTTCTCATGGGGACCAGAGCAGTAGGCCTCCTTTGAGACACTTCGTCAGAGGTTATGCGAAGCCCCGTTGTTAGCCCTTTCGGAGGGAATGGAGGACTTCGTGGTATATTGTGATGCACCGATATCAGGGTTGGGAGCGGTGCTTATGCAGAGGGGGCACGTGATAGCATATACATCGAGGCAGCTGAAGCTTCATGAGGCAAGGTATCCCACCCACAATTTAGAGTTGGGGGCAGTGGTGTTCACCCTCAAGATCTGGCGTCACCATCTGTATAGGGTCCGGTGTACCATATACACGGATCACAAGAGCCTGAAGTACTTGATGGATCAGCCCAGCCTGAACATGCGGCAGAGAAGATGATTGGATGTGGTGAAGGATTACGATTGTAAGATCCTGTACCACCTGGGTAAGGCTAACGTGGTGGCCGATGCCCTAAGCCGTAGGACGGAGAGCGTCCCGATGCGAGAGATTTGTATGAGATTGAAAGTGATGACTCCGGTGTTGGACACCATTCGAGAGGCCCAGGCTGAGGCTGTGAGACCAGAAAACCAAAAGAGGGAGCGAGTTATCGTGCAGGTATCAGAGTTCGTTACCGATAGCCGGGGACTTATGACATTTCAGCGTCGGATTTGGGTACCGTTTATGGGCGGAACGCGTACCATTTTCATGGAAGAGGCACGTCGATCGAAGTTCTCGATCCACCCTGGGGCCACTAAGATGTATTTGGACCTATAGAGGGAGTATTGGTGGCCCTGTATGAAGAGGGATGTTGCGTGGTTCGTTGAGAGGTGCCTAACTTGTCGTCGGGTTAAGGCCGAACACCAGAGACCGCATGGTAAGTTGCAGCCGTTAGAGGTTCTTGAGTGGAAGTGGGAACATATCACTATGGACTTTATCACCAAATTGCCAAGCACTGCGAGGGGAGTCGATGCAATTTGGGTGATTGTAGACCGATTGACGAAGAGCGCTCATTTCCTTGCTATCAACGAGAGCTCTTCCGCAGAGAAATTGGCAGAGATGTACGTGAGGGAGGTGGTATCGCGGCATGGAGTGCGGATCTCAATTGTATCAGATCGAGATGTGTATTTCACTTCCAGATTCTGGAAGAAATTTCATGAAGAGTTGGGTACGAGGCCTCATTTTAGTACCGCATACCACCCACAGACCGACGGGCAAAGCGAGCGGACGATCCAGACGCTCGAGGAAATGCTCCGAGCGTGTGTGCTGGCTTTCGGCGGGAGTTGGGACACATATTTTCCTTTGGCAGAGTTTTCCTACAACAACAACCATCATTCGAGCATTGGTATGCCACCCTTTGAGCTTTTGTATGGGAGGAGGTGTCAGGCCCCCATTTGTTGGGGAGAGGTAGGGCAACGTGTGATGGGTAGTACGGAGATTGTGCTACAGACGACGGAGCAGATACAGCAGGTCAGACAGAGGTTGTTGACCGCTCAGAGTCATCAGAAGAGTTATGCGGATAGGCGTCGGTCCGAGCTCGAGTTTCAGGTCGGTGACTTCGTACTCTTGAAGGTCTCTCCTTGGAAAGGAGTGATCTGATTCAGGAAGAGGGGCAAGTTGGGGCCTTGGTATATTGGACCTTTTAGGGTGATTGCGAGAGTAGGCAGGTAGCCTACCGTTTGGAGCTACCCGCGGAGTTGGGTCAGATTCACGACACTTTTCACGTGTCGCAGTTAAGAAAGTGTATAGCCGACAAGTCAGCAGTGGTACCATTAGAGGATATTCAGTTGGATGTAGGCCTGAACTATGTTGAGAGACCGGTGGCAATTAGACATTGGAAGGTTAAGGTTCTGACGAACAAGGAAGTGCCTTTGGTGCAGGTGCAGTGACAGCATAGGAAAGGGTCAGAGCTGACTTGGGAGCCGGAGCGCGAGATGTGTGAGTAGCATCTAGAGTTGTTTGCAGAATGAGAGTTCGAGGGCGAAGTCTGATTCTAGTGGGGGAGAATTGTAACATTCGGATTCCCAGGTATATTATTCTAATATTTTTATTTTTGGAATTTGTGAAGGAACTCGGTGAGTTGATGCTTAGACTCACCGAGTAGGGTCGCGGGTTATCATCCGGGTTAGCGACTGGACTCGGCGAGTCCACGCTGTTTAATGAAACCCTAATCCCCCGGGGGTTGGAGCCTATTTAAGGGCACTCATACCCATTGCGGCTACCATTCCCTTGAGAGAACCCTAAGTGAGCTAAATCGTTTAGGAGGAAGGAGAAGCTATATTTGATCTTTCTATCTTTGGTTTAGCAAGAAGAAGGTGATCAAGAGCAAGAGGAGACTGAAGGAGGTGTAGTTCTAGTGGTTTCAGAGTCATGAGACTTCAACTTGAGGTATTTATTTGGACCTTCTTCAGTTTTGGTATTTATTCTTAGAGTTAGGGTTTTCTAACCTCTTTTGAGGATGGTTATGTGGAGCAATTGGTCCCTTATCGAGTTTATGCTTTGGATCTGGACTCAAAGAGGTCCAGAGATCTTAACCCTTGGAGCTTTATGAGTTGTCTTGGGAGTTATGAGCTTAGAATGTCATTTTTGGGGCTAAATCACCAAATGAGACCATCTAGATGATATATGAGTGTTAAGGTCTGAACTTTACGTGATTATTATGCTTGGGAAGGTCGTATCTATAGATTAGAGGAAAAGATCTGACCTCAGGAGGTCAATGGAGTTTGTGCATAGCATGTACTCGCCGAGTTGTTCTTGAGACTCGGTGAGTTGAGTCGGGGTGGCCCCACGATTCATACCTGGGGACTCGTCAAGTAAAAGGAGGGACTCAACGTGCCTAAAGAGTTAGTGGACACATGTGGACTCGCCGAGTTGCCCAAGTGCACTCGACGAGTCGGGTCAAAGTTTTACCGTTGACTTTGGTTGACTTTTAGGGTTTGGTCAACAATGAGGGCCTTTTAGCCAAAGGAGGGGTAAAATGGTCCTTTACCCTTCTGAGTGTGCCTAGAGAGGATTGAGTCTAGTTCTGAGAGTTATATTTATGAGAGTATTACTTTATGTGTTTAGGCGGAGCTAGATCATATTTCTACCGAGTCAGTGATTTACCGGGACATCTAAGGTGAGTCTTCTCACTATACTTTACCTTGAGTGGTAATTAGAGTTATGTGATAAAGTTATTGTATGCTATTATGTGATGTGTTATACTGCATTATTTCTATGTGGTTTATATCATGTGTATATCAGAGTATATCAAAGTTAGAACCGAAAGGTTCACAGAGTTAGGACGAGAGGGTCCACAGAGTTATAGCCTCGAGTGGCTAGTATGTGTTATGTATGGTATTTTGGGGAACTCACTAAGCTTGATGCTTACAGTGTTATGTGTGATGTGTTTCAGGTACCAGTGATGATCGCGGGAAGGCGCCGACATGATTCGTACACACGCATGGATTTTTATGTATTTTGATCTTGGGAAATATTTTGTGAAAGGAAGTTATGATACAATGGGATTTTGTTGATAAATGTGTTTGGAAAAATGTGTTTAAAAATGTGAAAATTTATTCTAAATTTTGTAGTGTTACAAACGACTCATGCATGCTTATTTTGTTGAGGATGCCACGTTTCAAGGATATTTTTTGTCATTGATTCTATATGCATAAAGCTTTGTTTTTGCGTATCATCAACGATGTCACGACAACGTGTCCATTTTTTCAGCAAAAGTGGATTGCTAGATTTACAGTTGGTTTTACTCCTATAAAAAAATGCACCCCTGCACTTTGTCAATTAGCGTATGTAACTTTCCCCGATGCACTAGATGAGAAACTTAGGATGTTCAGATGTACTGCACGAAATAGATTTCATAAATTTTGCAAGTATGTCATGATACTATATGGTCCACGATATCTGCGCAAACCTACTCGTAGTGACATCCAACAGTTGTATGCTCATCATTCAAATGTGCACGACTTTCCTGGAATGTTGGGAAGCCTAGATTGCCTCCACTGGGCATGGGTGTAACACTCGGTTCCAAGGTATTTATTATTTGAACCCTGGTTATTAAGTTATATGCAAATTTGGTCTCAAAGGGTGGGAGTGTAAATTTTGGGCGGAGGTCAGCACGTTAGGCGTACTCCTAGTACACTCGGCGTACGCTGTCCAGGGACAAACCCTATTTTTTAGGGTTTAGAGCTTATTTAAACATCATTATGGACTCAAGACATTTCCCTTCACCAGCCTCATTCCCTCTAAAGATGACCCATGAAACCCTAACCATCTTTGGTGCATTCTTGAGCTATTAGTTGACTTTTGGCCCTTTTGGTGCATTAGAAGAAGAAGAGGCTTGGTGGTGGTGCATTGTTGGAGTTGGAGCCTAAAAATCTAGAGTTATATTCTTTATTGCAAGCTCCGGAGGTAAAAAAAACTTCTTAAATTTATGGTTCCTTTGTTGAGATCTCATTTATGGGTAGATTTAGGAGCTTTTGGTTCCATGACCTTGGTTCTTGGGAGTATGGGCTACTCCAGAACCTTAAAGTCGCATTTCTTAGTAGATTTGAGGTCCTTGAAGCATAAAAATCAAGTCTTGATCATTTTTTTCAACCATGCATGAGTTGTGGACCATTGTAAGTTGTTTTGGACCTAGGGTTTAGTATTGGGTCCTTGTGAACCATGCAAGTTGGTAAAGTCACAAACTTTATGGATTAGGACATCATCTGGGAGTAAATCTGAAGTTTGGATGTCAAAGTCTTAATGGTTTAAGTCGCTTGTTAAGAGAAAGCTCCTTTGACCAGTACGTACGTTGGACGTAAGTTTGCGTACGCTGCACGTACTAGGTTTAAGTCTCGTAAATGATCGCGACTAGTACGCGGGGTGTACTCGCCGATTAGACTTTTGGAGCTTTTGGGCTAGTTGGCCCATTTTGGGGTTTTGGACTTTCATATTTAGGCCAAGTAAGGGAAGGTTAAAATGGTCTTTTACCCTAGGAGTTGGGATTAAATAATTAGACTCTCGGATGGTTTATGCCCTAATTAATAATTATGATGTTATTTGATCGTATTTAGTGCCGAGATTTCCCTGATTAGCAGCCCGAGCATTTACCTGATTTTCTAGCAGATTAAGGTGAGTCTCCTCACCTTGTTTGAGAGGTAGAAGGCACCAATGTCGACCCATGGATTATTGTTAGGCTTTAAGGGTGTGTTGGGCCGGGCCCATCACATGATGCAGACATATCTGCTTCGAGACCGAAGCATCTATATGTCAGGCCCGATGCTCGGTGGGGCCCATTGGTTGTCGGGCATGGCCCATTGTATGTTTGATATGTATGGTATGAGGTATTTCAGGGAAATCACTAAGCTTTATGCTTACGATTTTCAGTTTATATTTCAGGTACTAGCGATTCGAAGGGGAAGAGCTTGGGATGATCGCATTGCACACACTATGATTTTCCACTTATTGGACACTATTGTACTTTTCAGATGTTTTCTAAATACTTGTATGGTTTAAGAAAAACATGTTTGAATGATGGTTTGTTTGTTATAAAAACAAAATCATTGGTTCTGAGTTTTGGGACGTTACAAGTTGGTATCAGAGTCTTGGTTTGAGGGATTTGGGCCTACTATCGGGTACATTTGAACTCAAACTAAGGATTTGGTAGAGTTTTCATAAAAAGAAATGTTTTATAAATGAGTTTTCTAATACAATAAAGGGGTGTCGTGCATGCAATCGACCAAGCTCAAGTAAGTTATCCCAAAATACCCATACATGTTCTATATGATATGCTTTGGATTATGAAATTATCAACTACATGCTAGACAAGGGCTAAGGATCTGCTCAAGATTTGCATGGTAGAATGCTAGGAGAGTTGTCTTTATATGCATATTGTATGAGTTTGTAGACTTGCATGCTGGTACTGACTAGTCAGTGATAGGATGTCCTGTTTAGGTTATGCCTTGATTCCGATTACCCAATGCTCGGATGTTGCTTGCTTTGTGCCTTTAGGAGTTTCCATTAACATCAGCTAACTAGTAAAAAAATATTCTAAGTTTCATATTACTGAGATTAGATGATTTTAGAAGGTTAGATTTAACACTGTTGCACAGCTCTTGTTTGAGTCTAACAATTATAGTGTGAGACCTTTCATTCGAAGAATTATCAGGTGTCGGTGGTATGTAATTGTATTCTTAAGTTGGTTAGAGGGTGTTAGGGGGTGTTCCTTCTGCAGCTGATGGCAGAGAGTGGTATGGTGGTAGCCCTAGGAAAACCTAGGAGGTGATTCGATGCCGAGAGCTTCCTATGCTAGAGGTCATTTGGATTGATAAGGAAGTAACTTGGGGGATTCGGGGCAATCCTTGAAGAAATTATGGATAAATGTGGAAGATAGTATGTATAGGATTCGGTGTCTAAGCTCACAACTATAATTGGTATATACTTGAATTGATAATAGCACAGTCATTTTGGGTTGCTTTCACACTAGCAACTTGACATGATGATTAATTGAGAAAGACGAAGAATTTATTATTTGGAATAATAAATTGAAAAAAATGATTTATGAATGCATTATGGAAATAATCTATTAATTAGAAATCATATTATTAATTAGTACTTAATCAGAAATTAATTTGGAATTAATTTTGGGATTAAAGGAATTAATTAATAGTACAGGGGCTACTTTGCAATTTATTAATAGTTGTGCAATTGGGCTCTTGGACCATACTATGAGGGATGGACGAAATTCTCTAGGGAAGGCCCTAGAAATTCCGTACATGGCCTTAAGGATGAGGATCCATGAGCTGCTTAGGCCTTAAGCAAAGGGATTAGGGTTTCCTTATCTTAACCCTAGCTTCGGCCCTAAGTAACCAAAACTATATAAAGGGCATAACCCCTTATAGATTTCGGCTATGTTAAGCTTCATAAACCCTAAGAAGAGCCGAAAATCATAGCCTCCTCCTTGTCTCCCATATCATCCTCTTGCTTAGTGTTTCTGAGCCATTAGAGGTATTACACTTGTGATACTTGCTCTCAATGTTAAAGATCTTCAAAGAATCCATTGTTATTACAATATAACAATAAAGTTAGGTTTCTTAAATTTATTTTATAGCCTATTTCTAAAGTTATGCATTCCTTCTAGGGTTTCTTGTTTTTGTGTTCAATGCTTGTATGTCTAATAGTGAAAACATAGATCCTTCAATTAGGGTTGCATGCACACATAAGATTGTTTGCTATGTATAAAACCCATCAATGGTATCATAGAGTATGGTTTTGTTTTCAATTATATTTGGTACAATAGATTGAACTAGACAAAATTAGGGTTTATGGCTATTAAACCCTATGGCTTGTGATTTTAGCAATTTAGGGTTTATAACCCTAGGCTTTCGAAAATTACAAAGGGTTTTCAAACTCTTTCCTTAGGCCACCTTGGAGTTGAAATCTTGGGTTTCCTAACCCTAGGGTTTTTGTCTATTAGGCAAGGTTGAAAGCCTTGCCTTCCACTCCAAACAGAAGATTTCGAAATCTATTGGATTATTGAGTATGTTGTTATTTTTGGTAATTATCTTGCTAATTGTTTAATTGGATAATTATGGATATCCCTACCCATAAATTTCGAAATCCATGGATCAGGGATTAGATTAAGTTAATCTTTTTAATTTAATAGATAATCCTTATGTGTTTTAATAATTTAATTAATTGTTTAATTTTGGATAATTATTAAATCAAGGTTTTTAAAATTTTAAATTACATAGTTTTAATTTTTGAAAATTTAAATTAAATTTAAAAACCCTAGTATTTTGAAAAGTTTAAAATACATCCTTATGGATTTTATTAATAATTTAATTAAGTGATTAGTTAAAAGAAAATTAATATTTTAAAATGTTTTAAAATACACCTTATACTATATATATAATTAAAGGTTATATATATATATATATATATGTATGTATGTATGTATGTATATATATATATATATATATATATATATATATATATATATATATATATATATATATGTATGTATGTATGTATGTATGTATGTATAAGACTAAGTCAGTTAAACCGTTAGTACGCCTCATTCACGAAGCCGATCTATAAGGGGAGTATAAGGAAGCGATCTATAAAATGACCGCCATAGGGTATCCACTCTTACCCACCACTCCCTTGATTGGTGGAGGTTCATTATCTGAATGGGTTTGATAGGACATAATCTCTTTAAAAGTATAATGATAAAAGTAACTAAACCATTTTCTAAAATCTCATTTTTATTTACTTTAGGAAAAATGTGAATTTGATGCTAGCCCATGAAATTGAATATTGCACCTTATTGGTTATTAGTGGAGCGTGTGTGGTTAACCGACACAATAATATGGGACTAATATTGTTGGCAATGGGTGTCTCATAAATTATCATTGATTTAATGGAGCGTGTGTGGTTAACCGACACGTTAACTTAAGATGATAAATGATATCGAGAGTATCAAGTTAACTTTCATGGTTATGCACATCTTGTTTGTGATCCTCGGTATCCCAGTCACAAAAGTGAGAGCATAATCGAGATTAAACATGCTATTGAATAGTTCAATAAATCTCAAAAGATCTAAGAGTTTCATTAGATTGAAACTGGTAAATGCTTACCTACCTAAAATAGATTCGAATTTGATTACGGCATCCCTCATTAGAATTCGAATCGAAAATATGGGTCCTAACCTTAATTAAAAAAATTTAGGTTATTAATTAAGGATTAAATCAATCAACTAACTTTAATTCTTTTCTCCCTTTATAAATGTCAAGTCAAGACAACAATGGTCTTCCTCATCTTTCTGGAAATGGTTTTCCTTCTTAATCTGGAGATGATCTTCCACTTATTGATCAAGGTGAAAAAATGTTCCCTTGTTCAAATGGTGGGACTGGAAATCATGCTTCTCGAACTCTTCCTCCACCTCCTGCAGTGATTCTCCCCAACCCACAAATTCTTCAACTTGAACAGTTCAAAGTTACTCAATCCCTATTGGCATGTAAACATCAAGATAGAGGGTCTGTGTGTGCTCATGTTCTGAAAATGAAATCACAAGTTGACCGACCAAGGATGTTACGTGTCGTTTTCCCAAGGGATCTGTCCATTTTGACTCATATAGTCAATTCATTAAAGACTTCTATGAGAGGGATCACGAGGTGAACTTAATCGATTTAACATATATGCTAATTTATGCTGAAGTAGAAATTCTTAAGAGCACAAATCAAGCAAATGTGTTTGAAGGATTTGTCTCCCATGTTTCCATGGACATTGACAATGGTAACATTGGTCTTCCAGAAAAGGTTTCTCTTCCCAATGGAAAGGGATCGGCCAAGTTTAAACCGTTTGACCATATGGTAAAGAGAAAGGCCAGTTCGGAGATAGTCCCACGTGGTATTCCTTAGAAGTCCATATGTTTCTATTGCCAATTGAAGGGACATTGGATGCGAAGCTGTCCTGTCTACCTGAAAGATTGCAAAGGTAGTAAAGTCAAGTTGTATGACTCTACTTCAGGTACATCCACTATCCAACTCTATTTTATTAAGTTTATATTCATAGATTCTTATTACATGATGTTTGGTAGGATCTAAGAGAAAGTAGGAAGAAAAGTGTGTCGAATATGATCGTAAGAGATGGATTTCGGTCGCATGGTTCGATGATCAGATTTTGGAAGCTACTACTTAGGAGTTATGATAGGATTAATAGATTGATTAGGAAATATGTTGAAACATAGTTTTCATATATTTGCATTGTAAGAACAAAAATTTCCGCATAATATAAATAAAATGAATTTTGATTTATTTACTTTATATTTCCTTGCAATGACATTTATGATAAGTGATGGTTATATTTCTATTATTAGCAATGTTAAATGTGGATTGATTCTTAATTATATCGTTTTTGGTAATGTCATAATCAACCAAATAAAAAAGAATTCTCATCACCCAGGTTTTAGTTGGATAGAAACTTGAGTCATACAATTCGAATTGTGTGGTGTATGAGAATCTGATCATTGGAAGATTATAACTAATTCGTTAATCACATGTGTATGTGTGTCAAAGTGAAGGACTAGATGATATATTACACATTTATGTGGACTATTTAGGATCCACCATAAAGGATGATTAGTCTATTCGTCATGATTTACCGATGGTTCAGTAAATATGGTTATGCTTATAAGATTAAGTGTAATTCTAATTCCTTGAAAAAGTCTCAAAGAATGGTAGAACGAATATGAAGAATCTATTAGGCAGGAAGATAAACAAAAATTCTACGATCATCTTAATGATTATGGAACTATATCACGATTGATCCTCAAATAATATCTTAATGTAATTGTTTGATTAAGAAGGGGAATCGATAATTGGTGAAATAGTTTAATCAAGAGATGATTCATACTTCGTATCAAATCAAGTTTTAGAGTCATACTCTAGTGACTACAAATTGTAGCTTGAAGCTTATTTCAAACTAAGTAGGTTTATAACACCTCATGAAATGTGGAGTAGAAATGTCTTCTTACTCTAGCACATTTGAACTTGGTAGTTATGATGTTTTGGTTAAAACAAAGATAAACTAAAACCAATCCAATGAAGTGTTATTTTAATAAGAATCCACGCTAACTTTTTAAAATTAGTTTTTGGTTGTCAAGGATTGTTCCTTGAGGCGAAACTTGTATGTCAAGAAGTCAGTAGGAGTTTTATTGGTCTTGAAGAGTTTCAAGAGTCAATCAAGAATAAACCTTTTAGTTATCGCTAGCACACGACCTGAGGTTGATAACCTATCGTGTTCAGTTAACACATTCTTGTTTCTATGCACCTTCCAGTTAATTTAGCAATGCATGTGAGTTATGTGGTTCTCATTTGACTGTAAAAGGTAGAGCACGTTGCTCAGTGATAGTACATTCATCAATATGAGTGAGTTGTTTGACAACTTGGAAGCATTGGTAGGCCCTTGTGCCACCGGATGGCAAGAAATTAAGAATAAGCAAAGTTCTGTCCATAAAAGGAAAACAAAATTTGATTTTGGTTTGTCCTCAACCTAATCTTTTGATTGTAGGTTAGAATTGATAAATTCACATTGATAGGAATGCATACACCATAAAATCTAGGTGGCAAAAAGTTTCGCTCTAATTCATGAAAATCATTATGAGGAAACACTTTCGCTGGTAGATTTTAAATCTAATTGATATCATGGTTAGCGGTGGTGATAATTGTGTTCTCAAATTCGTATATGATTACAACATCCCTTTTCATTGTTCGAATTGTGAGAAATGGCAAGTAATAGTTTGAACATTCAAGACTTATAGTTGTAAGTTCCGAAAGGCTTTAAACACACACACACATATGCTTTCTAATGAAAGGTGTATGAGCTTGAGAAGTTTGGTTGAAGACTTATCGAAGCATCACGTATCAGAAATCTGAACTTTAGTAAGAAAGTCAATGGTATTGATTTCTGAAAGTCCAGTTGATTTCTGGATACATGTCAAAGCTAGTGGGATCATAATCGTTATGCAAGTGAGAGCATAATTGTTATGCTAGTGGGAGCATAATTGTTATGCTAAGTATTGCAAGCTGGTAATGCTAGTTGTAAGGAACAAAGATTTCAAATTTGCAAATTGCAAAGTTTGAGAACTATTTTGCTACAAAAGGATTTAGGGGAGAATTTACTTATACTTCATTTCCAATCTAAAAGTTTAGATTGAAGGATTTTAATGGAACTTAGTCATGGACATATATGCATATCGTGTTAAAATGATTTAACATAGGAAATTCTGTATATGGAAATATTATAGCAAGAAACTGATCAAGTACATGTCTTTATGTAAGACATTATGTATCGAATCCGATACGCTTCGGATATAGGATTGATTACATATGCTATAATATTCACTTGTTATGATTTTCCAAATGCCTAGGGCATTAAGAGGGGAACAGGACTAGCACTGGATATGGATAAAGTTGTTAAACAACTGTTAAAGGACAAACCGAGGTTCCCAAAAAATTGGTTGATTATGGACAATTGGAAGTACAATATTCGGACAGAACATATTGACATGTTTTGGATTAAGATAATTATTGGTCAAAATTGATGGTCATATGGGAGTATGGAAATGTTTCCATAGTGGGAGTTTTTTGTTGAAATCTACATGTGAGTGTGGAACTTTAATGCAACGAAGATGTTCAAGGAGTGTACCTTGAATTTGATACTTCATTACCATGGAATTGTTTTAACTAATAAAGTTTCAATGGAACATTTCGTAATATCGTTGGCGAAGTCTTTGTGACTTTGAAGCCTCGATAATACAAAAGATAAGTGTGTTTAAGGTTGAACTCTAACGCATTCTAATAGTGACAAGAATTTGAAATTCTTACACTTATAATAAGGATTTGGGATTATGATATGAGCATCATTGGAATTATATCTTACTGAACTGTTCACAAAGTAAGGACCGTATAGAGAAACATAGTATGCATGTTTAGAACATGGCATGAATAATGTTTAATACAAGTGTATTAGTTGATTAATCGAAACATTGTACAATTAATAAAGTCTAATTAATATAGTGATTAAATAATAAGTGTTTCATTTATATTCAATAGTTTTGAGACCATAGTTAATTAGGTTATTATTGTGTGTCACTTCGCATGTTTTACTTCCCGAATAATTGGATTATTCAAACATCCACAGTCGATCGTACTTATGGAAGTAAGTGGCGAATTAAGACTGACATGAATTAGGTTGTAGATTGTCTAAGGTCTTATACATAGCAATAGTTTTGCTGCAATATTCATGAGTATTTTTGAAATGGGGATTTTAGTATTTAATTAACCCACGCTCAAGAATTACTTAATGCATTTTATCACGAGTAATTTTGAGACAATAATATCTTTTATTCTTGAAACGGAGATATATAAGTTGTTGTTTACAAGACTCTTGTGCATTGCTAATACGTAAATGCATTAGTAACTTGATTTTATAAAACATATTGTTGTGTGTGATTTAATGTGTAAATAGGACAAGCATATAAGTCAAAGTTTATATGCTCTTTTTTCCCTAATGGTAAAAGCGATATATGTGGGACCCTCGATGATTTGGTGATGACATCCAAAAGTGCTTGGCCAAGCCTAGACTGAATTGATGTGTTCAATTAGTAATCTGAATCAGTCGTCATAAATTAGAAATCGGGAAACAAATCTTGGATGGAAAGATTGATTATAATCCATGTCTCAAGTCCATATGATATCTTGTAGAATGGAGGAATATTTGATCACTTATCTAAGGACACGTAACTGACTAGGTTAGAGTTCAACAACGGCTTTAAGAGCTACAATTTGCTAGTCAATTTTTAAAGTTATACTTGCAACTATAAGTTATTAGACTTATCCAAGTGGGAGAGTGTTGATTAGGTGTCTAAGTCCAAAACTATAATTTATATATACTTGAATTGATAGTAGCACAATCCTTTTGGGTTGCCTTCATACTAGCAACTTGACAGGATGATTAATTAAGAAAGATGAAGAATTTATTATTTAGAATAATAAATTGAAATAAATGATTTTTAATGTATTGCTGAAATAATATATTAATGAGAAATCATCTTATTAATTAATATTTAATCATAAATTAATTTGGAATTAATTTTGGTATTAAAGGAATTAATTAATAATACAGGGGCTATTTTGCAATTTACTGATAGTTGTGGAATATGGCTCTTGGACCATACTAGGAGGGATGGACGAAATTATATAGGGAAGGCCCTAGAAATTTCGTTCATGGCCTTTAGGATGAGGATCCATGAGTTGCCTAAGCCTTAAGCAAAGGGATTAGGGTTTCCTTATGTTAACCCTAGCTTTGGCCCTAAGCAACCAACAACCGTATAAAAGGCATAACCGCTTATGGATTTCGGCTATGTTAGGCTTCCTAAACCCTAAGAAGAGTCAAAAATCATAGCCTCCTACTTCTCTCTCATATATCTTCTTGCTAAGTGTGTTTGTGAGCCATTAGAGGTGTTACACTTGTGACACTTGCTCTCAAAGTTAAAGATCTGCAAGAAATCCATTGTTATTACAATATAACAATAAAGGTATGTTTCTTAACTTTATTTTATAGCCAGTTTTGAAAATTAAGCATGCCTTCAAGGGTTTCTTGTTTTTGTGTTCAATGCTTGTATGTCTAATAGTGAAAACATAAATCTTTTAATTAGGATTGGATGCACACATAGGATTGTTTACTATGTATAAAACCCATCAGTATGGGCCAATACTACTGGAAGTAGAGGATCCATACTCGAGTCAAGGAAAGTCACGATGATACCAGGAAGCTTGTAGAATGTTGGATTCTTCAATTATATTATGATGGTTTATATGATTTATTTTTTCAGTATGGTGGTTACTCGAGGAAGTTCTAGTGGAGATACGGGTGTCAGTGCCGATTTTGGTACAGATGATGGTTCAGGTCCAGGATCTGTGGTTGGGGTTATGGATGACCATATGAGGGAGTTCATTACATAAGAGATTACCTGCATTATTCTTGAACAAACTCTATGATATTTGGTACGATCAATGAGGGTATCATGGAGATTCTGGATGAGCGGTTGGGAGCTTTTCATTCTGAGATGGTGGCGATGATGGGAGCTCACACTATTAGTATTTGTGAGTTTTGGGCATGTGGGGCTCCGGAATTCTTCGGGAAGAAGGATCTGATTATGACAAGGAATTGGTTATCGGATGTCACAAACACGTTCTGTACTACTTGTTGTCCCGAGGGGGCATATGTCAGACATGCATCATGTCTTCTAAAGGAAAGAGCTCAAAACTGGTGGGAGGAGGTTGGACACGCCTTGGGAGATCAGGCGCTTGATTCGTTGACTTGGGAGGATTTTCTGATGAGGTTTTGGGTTGAGTTTGCACTGGTTATTGAGGTCCAGCAGTTGGCGAGGGAGTTTCAGAACCTTTGCCAGATTACTAAGATGGTGGCAGAGATCACTCCTATGTTCCAAGATAGGGCATTACTGGTTCAGCAGTATGTGGAAGACGATGAGATGAAGAAGGCAGGATATCATGAGATATTGAGGAGTGATATCAGATAGTTTATGAGTAGATCTAGTCGCAAGACACTAGATGATATGGTGACACGAGCTAGAGAGAGGGAGATTCACCAAGAGATAGAGAAGAAGAGGAAGACATATCAGGTTTAGAGTTTTGAGGGTTCGTGCAAGAGGCCCAAGGTTTTTTACTCGAGGTCGAGGGGCCACTACGGAAAGAAGCACGATGAGGTGTGCAAGGTGGGTGGTTATGGTTGCTTCAAGTGTGTCAGGACGGGTCACTTCAGCAGGTATTGCACTGCCACCACCACCACCTAAGTATCTGATCTGATTTACTTCCATTGCAATTAGAGGGGCCAAAAGAAGTCCAATTTCCCAAGTTTAACAGTGGGAGGACCAGTTGTAGCACCCGCTCCAGCGATACCGCGGATTACCGATGGATATCGGGGTAATACAGAGGCAACTGTTGTGAGGATCAAGGCATTTCAGTTCACAGCCGAGGAAGCTTGTGTGGCATCATATGTGGTGACGAGTATGTATCTTATCCGTATCTTTTATTTATGCTAATTTTTTTCTGCTTATATCTGTGTTTTGTTTTAGGGTCATTCCTCATGAACAGTATCTCTGCGTTGGTTTTGTTTGATTCTAGGCTACCTGATCCTTTGTATCTTTTATGCCCAGAAAGAGGTTTGTTGATGTTCCATGGGATCTAGATTTTCCATTAGAGGTTAAGATTGTTGATGATCGTCCTTTTCGGGTATCGAAGGTCTATCGAGGATGTATATTGGAGTTGTTTAGTGAGCGGTACTCGATTGATTTGGTTCCTATTCCTCTATGTGAGAGCAAGTTTATTATGGGGATGGAGTGGTTGAGCCCTAATAAGGAAATGATTTATTGCGAGCATCAGTTGGTACGTATTCAGACCCCAAGTGGGTGGTGGGGGGGTTAGTGATTCAGGGAGAAAGTGTTCAGCATAGGCCGATTCTCTGTTTAGCAGCTCGGGCCAGACGATACCTTCAGCATGTATGTTCTGGATTTGTTGCCTATGTGATGGATACGTGGGAGAAAGGTAAGGTGACTGTGGACGATATACCGATTGTTTGGGAGTAACTAGATATGTTTGTTGAGGATTTTCCTGGTGTGCCTCTAGAGAAGCAACTGGAGTTTCGGATTAACTTGATTCCTGGTGCAGCTCCGATAGCCAAAGCACCTTATCGATTAGCACACCTAGAGATGTAGGAGCTTTCTATGCAGTTGCAAGAGCTGTTAGACAAAGGGTTTATCCGGCCGAGTAATTCACCATGGGGAGCGCATATCTTGTGGTGAAGAAAAAGGAAGGGTTGCATCCGTAACATCCCGACTCCCACGTATGAAATTTTAAGGATTTTTGTACATCACATAAACCTACTCGTCGAGTTGGGGGCCCTAACTCGTCGAGTAGAAACTAATAAGGCCGCATGGATTATGGAACCTACTCGATGAGCTGGAGGATCACAACTCGACGAGTTGAGGCTGTGCATGAAACCCCTAATTTTTAGGGTTTGCACCCTATTTAAAGGACCTTAAGTCCCCTCACCAGCCTCCCTTACCACCTTGTTGTCCAAATAGAAACCCTGGTTGTGCTTTATTACTTTCTTAAGTGTGTGTGAGCTTTGGAGAGTAAATCTTGTGTTCTTTTGGAGGAAACTAGAAGCTTGAAGAGGTCGGATTGCGTAGAAGGCCTTAGATATGGGAGCTTCACTGTTTTTGCAACCATTTAGAGGTAAAAAGTCTTTACCTTGACCTTTTGTTTCTTAGATCTTCTCCTATGGAACTTTAGTGCCTTTTTAGCCCATATTGGAACCATTTTTGGAGTTGAGCATGATTTTAAGTTGTGACTTCAGATCTAGATACCTCTAGGCTTCCTTGGGCCTAAAGATTCAAGCTTTATCAAGCTTTTGGCATCCTGCATGCCCTAAACCCCTTATTAAGCTTCATATGAGTGTTTTAATCCCTTTCATGCCTTGCATGCATGTAAAGTTAGCATCTTTACATGCTATCTCAGTCCTAAGGGGCTAGATCTGTAGTTTGGGGCCTTGGTTTCGATTGGAAAGGGATGAAGATGTTAATACATGAAAACTCGAATGAGTTGCTTAGCCAACTCGACGAGTTGGATAGGGTTTCCCCTTTTTAGATACTGAGTGAACTCGGCTAGTTAATGAGATAACTCAATGAGTTGGTTGGCTTTTCCTCGACGAGTTGTCTCGAGCTTTTCACAATCTTATGAGATATGAAGGAACTCGACAAGTCAGTACATGCACTCGACGAGTTGGGTCAAGATAGACTGTTGACCTTGACTGTTGACTTTGACTTTGACGAGAGTTGAACAAGTTTGAATTTTGAGGGTATTTTGGTAATTTAGGATTTTAATGGAATTAGTCATATGGTGATTACATGGAGTTGAGTTCAGAGCTGTGAGTTAGGATTCGATTTTATCGGTTCAACACTACTTGTGAGGTGAGTTTTCCTCACTATGCCAACAGGGTGGAAGGTACCAAGGCCTACCCTTTTTGGATTATTATCCTAGTTATTGCATGATGATATGCTTTGTGATCTGTTAGATCTGTATCCTGGTATAGAATATGATGTTATGATTAGTGATCTGTTAGATCTGTATAACTGTCTGTACATGCTAGCTAGCGTTTGATATCAATATGTTGATTGTGTGTTTGTGGGTGAGTTGAGGCGGTCCTGCTTTGTGCTCTAGGCCAACAGATCCAGGGTGGCCCGGAAAGACTGAAGTCCCAATGGGGCGTACCAGTCAGACCGAAGGCCTGGAAAATGGTCTAGACATGCGGAAGGCCCAGTAGGGCGGACCAGACATGCTAAAGATTCTGAGAGTGGGCCGGACATACTAAAGGCCCGGTGAGGGCGGTCCAGTCATACTGAAGACTCTATATGCATGCTATTTGTTATGATATTGTTCAAGTTTATATGGCGTTGGTATTTTGGGGGAACTCACTAAGCTTAGGGATTACAATTTTGGATTTTGTTTCAGGTACTTCGGATGGCCACGGGAAGGAGAAGGCTTGATCGTGCACCCCCTCACATTTTATGATTTGATTTATGGGATTCTATGACATGAAACTATTTTGAAAACATTTTGTAATAACTAATGGATTTTGGATGCTTGAAAAAGTTTTAAATTTCTATGAATTTTATGGATGTTACAAGTTGGAATTAGAGACTTGGTTTTAGTGAAATGGAGGAACACACGTGTGAATCCAGTCTCAAACTAAGGATAAGGTTTTCAAAATGATTTTCAAATGGTTTTCAAAACACTAAAGGAGGATGCAAAGTGTATGATTAACCGGAGCCAGTAACTTGACCCCACAATACCATACTGTTATTTTATATTGTGATATGTTAGAAATGCATGCTAATGATTGGGTAGGGATCTTCAAAAATTACATGATAGAATTGTCTGATTATATGATACCTGATAGCCTAGGATTTTTCTTATATGAAATTGACATCATTAATGTAGTTGATTAGTGTATGCATCACAGTAATTTGTATATAACTAAGATCTTATAGCCTGAGAGTGTTTGGTTTCGCCTTATTTCATGTTCTTGTTTGATGAAGGGCTTAGGGTAGGATCGGCTATTTAGATGTCTATAGGGTCCAGTGTTATGTATGGATAGCATACACGAGTGTTGTAGGGTTGGTGGAAATTTCATGGATGGGTTGTGTGGGATCAATCAGCCAGTTGTGAGATATTTAGCCTTCCTCTAGCAGTGAGGATTTAGTACTCACCTATGCTTATGTACACTGTTAGGGTGTTGTGATGATCCTTGAGAAAAATATGGGTAGGTGTGGAAGGTAGTATGGGCGCGTACTACCGAAAGCACAGGACCCATACACATATCAAGGAAGTCACAACCCCTAGGGCTTTGTTGGAAGTTGGTTCCCCGTTATTATATGGAGTATCTGATATCTTTTCTGGTGTATTTTCAGAATGGTAACTATGAGGCGATTCGAGACTGGATCCGGATCAGGATCAGGAGTTGGTAGTCAAGACGGGCCAACAGCAGTGCCAGGGACCACTGGTCAGATGAGACCAGAGGATTTGGATACTAGGATTCGGGAGATCCTGCATGATGAGGTTGCTGCACTATTCCGGGCATAGTTTTCATAGATGTTTGGGTCTATCAAGACTGTTATAGTTGAGTACTTTGATGAACGCTATGCAACCATTGCTGAGATGGCATCCTCTGCAACCATGGCAGCTACAGGTGGTGGGGCCAATCGGGATTTTTCAGTATCAGGACTTCGATATTACAAAGCCCCTACCTATGATGGAGTTCAAGACCTGATCATAGCCATGAGGTGGCTATCTGACGTTGAGGGATGCGTTTTCACATGCTCATGTCCTACTAACCTGAAGGTCAGGTGTGCTCTGAGCCTACTAAGGTCCGGAGCGATGGACTAGTGGAGATTGATGACGAGGTCGTATTCTAATGAGAAAATAGCTTCGGTTAATTGGGATCAATTCAGGGAGATTTTCCGCACTCTCTACATTCCACGGGTTGAGCAAGAGTAGTTGGCATAAGAGTTTTTGGATTTGATACAGGGATTGGTGTTGGTGACGGAGATCACCTGTATGTTTACTGAGAGGGCGATGTTTTGCTTGAAGTTTCTTCTGAACAGGCTTAGATGACTCATTATGTGAGCATGCTCAAGACTGGCATCAGACAGTGACTTGCTAACTTTATCAAGTCTTGGCCCTCCATCATGCTCTAAGACCCTTGATAAGTTTGATTAAGTATTTTTAGCTGTTTGATGCCTTGCATGGATGTAAAGTTAGCAACTTTATGTGGTATCTTAACCCTAGGGGAATGGATTTGTAGTTTGGGGCTTTAGATTCAACTGAAAAGGGCTGAATAGATTAAGACTGGGAAAACTCGACGAGTTGCCCTGGAAACTCGACGAGTTGGATCAGGTTTCCCCGCCTTCTGGATACTGAGTGAACTTGGCGAGTTGATGAGACAACTCGACGAGTTGGCTAGGGCTTTTCCCATTTTTCTGAACACTGAAGGAACTCGACGAGTTGGGTCAACATGGACTGTTGACCTTGACTTCTGACTTTGATTTGGACTATGGTTGAGCAAGTTTGATTTCAAGGGTATCATTATTTATTCGGGTTTTTTTTAAGTTAGTTGCAAGGTGGTTATAGGCAATTGAGCATGAAGTCGTGAGTTGGGATTTGATTTTACTGGTTCAGCAATTCTTGAGAGGTGAGTCTCCTCACCATACCAATGGGTCAAAGGCACCAAGCTCAACCCATAATGTGATATATGTATTCTTAGTGGATTATGTGTTATGTTGGTATGGCATTTGCATGGAAGACCTCGATGGTTCTCGTGGCAGTAGAATAAGACCATGTGGGGGTTCCCATGGCATTTGGTGTAAGACCTTGGAGGGTTTCCATGGCATCCTAGTATGTTTGTATGTGTAGCTCGCATAATAGTTCTTTGGTTAGCTAAGACCATGTTGGGGTTCCCATGGCAGTTAGTGAAGACCATGTGGGGGTTCACGTGGCAGGTAGTTAAGACCATGTGGGGGTTCCCATGGCAATGGGTTAAGACCATGTCGGGGTTCCAATGGCACCCAATGTAAGACCTTGGAGGGTTTCCATAGCATCCTTATATGTTTGTGTGCGTGGCTTATGTAGTATATATAGCTAATACAATTAATATGATTTATGTGATTATATGGATTATGTGGGGTATGCTATGGGAAACTCACTAAGCATTAGCTTACAGTTTGTTGCTTGTTTCAGGTACTTCAAGATCTCAGGGGAAGGGCCCAACTTGATGGCGCGGCATGCACTCTCTGGCGATTTGTTTGGGGACACTCTGATTTTATGAATAATGTATATGATGTTTTAAATTTGAAAACAATTGTGATTGAAATTTTATAACTTATGGAAATGGAATTCGTTATTTAAAAAAAATGAAAAAAATTTATTGAGATTTTGGGCTATTACAAGTTGCTATCAGAGCCTCGGTTTGAGGGATTCGGGCACACTCGTGGGTGTTTCAGGACTCAAAATAAGGAAATGGTAAAATTGTTTTCAAAAATCAAAGTTCAAAACTTCCTAAAACTGGAAAAAAAAAAGAGTGCAATGCACGTAATCCGTCGAGCTCAAGTAAGTGGTTCCACAATATGTTAGCCATTCAATACTGATATTTGGAATGTGATAATAATATGAATCTTGCTATGTGGATGCTTTCAAAATTGTATACGTTTATGGTCTTATAGTCTTAGAATAACTGATTTGGCCTTATTTCTTGTTCCTCGTTTGGTTATGGTCTTAGGGTATAGTCTCTTACTTGAAAGTCTATTTGATCATCATCTGTGTATAATTTGCATGCATAAGGCAACATGTTATGATTGATCTAAGTTCTGGTTTGATGTGGATGGAGCAAATCTTAGGATAGCCTAGGATTTTAGTTATACGGTAGCCCATGAGATATGTTTTGTTATCAGACGAATTAGACTTATCTGGTAGAGCCTTGGGGAAGGTACGGGTAGGTGTGGAAGGTAGTATTGGGCCCGTACTACTGAAAGCACAAGACTTATACCCAAACTAATGTTAGATCTAGAAGTTCTAAGGAGAACCGGTGTGGTAGGATCCCTTTTTTTGGATATTCTGATCGTTCTGTCTTATGGTATTTCAGATCAAAATGGTGGTGACACGACATGGAGCAGGGGGATCAGGATCTAGATCTGGGTCGGGATATGCTACAGAGCCCATTGACGAGAGGTTGCGTGAGCTTATCCCATATGAGGTGACGAGGGGCATTCTTGACACTACCCTAGTGATTTTTGGGAACGTTAAGGAGGAGATGATGGAGACTATGGAGGAGCGGCTCGGGTCTTTTCGACTCGGGATTGCTGTGGGCCAGGTCAGGGCCTAAACTCCCTCATTCTGGGAGTTCAAGGCGCACGGAGCGCCTGAGTTCTTTGGGGTCCAGGACCCCATAGTTAGTCGACGGTGGGTGGCAGACATGGAGAATGCCCAATGCACGAGCTCTTGCCCCGAGGCGGCAAAGGTGGGGTTTGCTTTGTGCATGTTGAGGGATCAAGCCAGGGATTCGTGGGAGGAGGTGACCCACTAGGTAAGATCAGCTAGAGTGGTTGAGATGTCATGGGGGGTTTTATCAGGTGTTTTGACTTAGAGTTTACACCATTCATTGAGGTGCAACGACTAGTGAGGGGGTTCTAGGAGCTCCAGCAGAACACCGAGACTGTGTTGGAGATCATCGCCAAATTTCAGGAACAAGCACTATTGATCCCGTAGTATGCTATGGATGAGGATATGAGAAGTACAAGGTATCATTCCATGCTGAGGGATGATATCCGTGAGTTCATGATCTTTTCAGGGTGTAAAACCTTGAATGAGATGGTGGAGAAGGCCTAAGAATAGGATATGGAGTTGGAGCACCGCACTAAGCAGAAGCAAGAGCAGGTTCAAACAGTTGTGGGCCAGGCTAAAAAGCCTATGACCTTTGATTCTTCGGGTAGGGGCCAGCAGGGCCACAACCGTTGTACCAAATGTGGGAGATCGCACAGGGAGTTTGTCAGGTGATGGGCCTGGTGTGTTATACATGTGGCCAGCCAGGCCACGTGAGAAGGGTCTGCTCAAGAAGGGCTTGATTTGTTTCCACTGCAAGTAGACCCGCCATAAAAGGCCGATTGTATGAGGTAACAGAGGGGAGAAGGAGCAGTGGTGGTGCTTGCTCCCGCCACAAGGAGGATCACCGATGGTCGCCCTGCCAAGGCGGATGCTCCTGTGGTGAAGAGCCGCACATTTTAATTGACTACTGAGGAGGTTCGGGTAGCGCCAGATGTCGTTACTGGTACGTAATTTATTTTATGACTTGATATTGATTTGCTATGCTTATGTATATATGTGCTCTTATATAGGACCTTTATGGTCAATGGTACCTGGACCCATGTTCTTTTCAATTCGGGTGTTACCCGATCGTTTGTATCTATTGCGCTTAATAAGAAGTTCCTGGATGCTCCGGGGACTTTGGATTCCCCGCTTGAGGTTGAGATAGTTGATGACCACACAGTGAGTGTTGAGAGGGTATATCAGGACTATGTTCTGAATGTTCTTGGGGAGAGGTGTCGACCTGATTCTGATTTCGTTGCGAGGATTGAAGGTGATGATTGGGATGGAATGGTTGAGGGCCAATAGGGCCATGATAGATTATGAGTACCAGTTGGTGAGAGTTTGAAACCTAAGTGGGGGAGAACTGGTTATTCAGGGAGAGAGGGCCTTGAAGGGGCCAACCCTTTGTTCAACTGTGAGGGCTAGGAGACATCTCCATCAGGTTTGTTCGGGATTCTTGGCATATATCTCAGATACGAGGATTGAGGCCTAGATAGATTTGGGTAGTGTACTGGTTGTACAAGATTTTCGGGATGTTATTCCCGAGGAGTTTCCTGGGCTTCCTCCGGAGAGTCAAGTAGAGTTTCGCATAGGTTTAGTGTCGGGTACCGCTCCGATAGCTAAGGCATCATGTCGGTTAGCTCCGCCCAAGATGCAGGAGCTGTCTACACAGTTTCAGGAGCTGCTAGACCAAGGGTTTATTCGTCTGAGCAGTTTCCCGTGGGGAGCTCCAATCTTGTTCGTGAAGAAGAAGGACAAGTCACATAGGATGTGCATACATTATCAGGAGTTGAACAAGCTAACGTGAAAAACCTTTATCCGTTTCCGAGGATCAATGATTTGTTCGATCAGCTGCAGGGTGCATCTTAGTTTTCCAAGATTGATCTTCGGTCGGGATACCATCAGATGAGGATTAGAGATGAGGATATACCAATGACAGCTTTCAGGACTCGATACAGTCACTATGAGTTTGTGGAGATGCCATTCGGGCTCACCAATGCCCCAGTAGCATTCATGGTCCTCATGAATGTAACGCCCAGGTTTTGGGGCAAAGCATTTTTAGACGATGTAATAGTCTACGTCAACTATTGTAACTCTTTTTGAAGTAATAAAGATGAAATATTTGAGTATTATGTGAATTATGTGTATTTGTGTGCTTATTACTTATTTATAAATGTATAATAAATAAAGGATAAAAATAAGCGTCAAAATTAAAGTGTGAGATAAACCCGATATCTTTACATAAAGTTGCTGTGGTTGAAACAAGGATTCCGGGGATATAAAGAATGCCGAAATCAAAGTTCGTATGCAAACGATACGATAGTTTTAAGAAAATAGACTGTAAAACACTAATTTTCTTTAATCTTGCAAAACCGAATCGATCCATTGAGGTACTTACGCTTTGGCAACGGGATTTTCGACAGCGTTTCGGGACTTAGGTTATAGTCTATTATTTAATTTCACACTCGAAATAATTTTTACGAATATATTTACGAAAGTTGCGAAAACGGACACCACGAGCCGATTTGATGCAAAACTTTAAACGCAATTTCCCAGAGGTCCGTGACTCCAAAAATTAATCCGTTTGGGTTCCTGGAATCCTTGAATTATCCTCTTTCATAATAAATTTTCGAAAACGCAATCCGATGTCGAGATCTCAATTCATCAATCTATGAGCGTTTTGGACAAGTTAAGTAATTAAAATACTTTGTGGAACCCACTAGGCTTATAGAACAACATGTCAAGCTCATTTCCATCTTTTTTTCCCATGTTTTTCTTTATTCTTTCTTTCTTCTCACCTTTCCTAGTTGTGTGCACTCTTACCCAAAGGTACCAAGTATGGAGGTGAAGCATGGCCATTATAAGCTTCTGAGTATGCATGCTTACTATAAATAAGGAGCTTCTCATCCTTAATTGACACACCAAAAAAAATCTCAGTTCTTCTCTCTACCTTTCCCTCATCGTAATCAGCAAGAGAAACGAAGAAGAAAAGCAAGGCAGCCAACGTTGGCCACCTTGCTGCCTCACCAAAAATAAAATAGTTGCTGCCACCGCGATACACCACCTCCAGCCACCCCGTTTGTTCCTAGGTACTCCCAAGTCAGTGCTTAACATTTTTCATTCTTTGTGTTTTCCATTTCGATGAACGGTTTGAGCTCCACAAATCTATTTGTGCATGTGTGTGTTTTGCATCCAAGATCGACGTGGTCAAGAGGGTGATGCCTCCAAATCAAATCTAATGCACATATCTTGGCCAAACTTTGTTTCCAAATTAATTCCCCATACCATATTTCGAAATTCTTAACATTTTTTGTCCTAATAAATTTAAACCTTCTTTATTTAGTCACAAATGGTTCTTCCTTGGAAACCTCTTGCAAATCAGATCCTAAACTCTAAACTATGATGTATATGTTCCATATTGCTCCCTCATTTGGAAATAATATTTATAATTTAGTCCGACGAAGTTATTTAATTTACATAATGGACACTATACCTTGGTTAATTACCAAACTACCCTCCAAATATTAATTGTTTAATATTTGCTAGGCAATCAAAATAATCTCGGAGATTACGACCTCACGACAACACATCCCGATTTTCAAAACGACTCGATAACCACACGATAAGGTTTTGTCGAAGGAAATTATATTATTAAGAAGCAGAGCGTTGTCCGAATTTGGAGTCACCACATTAACAAGTGAGTGCATAGTTCCTTTCATCATACACATAGATATGAAGTATTTATTATATAATTTACGAGTTGTGTGTGCATATTGTTTGAATACTTGCTGTATATGTTTGATGAAAGGTTTTTATACATATTTTAATTTTTTTAAACTGTATACGTATTTTATATCTACAAAATGTGTTGGGTAAAACATAGGTAGATGTGATAGTTGTTGTGTGACCAAATAAAATAATGAGAGGCCTCGTTATAGATGTTATTGATGATCCAGTCATCTAGCAGAATATAGATGATGACTACGGACTATTCTAGACAGTCTAGTGGAACGCTAGCAGACTCGCAACCTGTAGGTGTTTATTTGAATTGTGTGCTTACCTGGTGTACTCCATGCCCCACATGGTTGCCTATGGGACATTTATTGCAAAGGAACCCCCTTGGCGGTAGTGTCCATCCTGATGTCGATCCTTAGTCTAGGTCCCTTATGATAAGTGTTTAGGGACATAATGTGAGGATAACAGGAATGGGTAATCGGGTTGGTTGGTTGATGAAAATAATGAACTTATTTATTGTGGGTTGAAAACCCTATGTGCTCTCCAGGCTCCCAAGCCTGACCCACTTAGTTTTCTTTGCATTACAGGTAATCGCACAAGAGTATAAGTTGGTGGACCTGACGAGAGATTTTGGATTATAGATCAGTAGTTGTAAATAACTGTTGTAAGGTCTATATTATATTGTTTATGTTTTTGGTCTGTATCGGAACATGACATCCCGAGATTTTGTTATTTCATGAAAATAGATTTCTTTAAGAAATGCTTTGATAAATTATATTTTATCATATTTTATTTTGGGAACAAATTCCGCAACTCTTTTAATCAAAGGAATACTCTGATTTTATAAAAACAAAGCATAAACAAATTGGTCTTTTCTGGTCGTGAAATTGGGGATGTCACAGTTGGTATCAGAGCATTAGTTTAAGCGAACTCGGATTTTTTGTAGGATTTCTAGACTTAAACTTAGAATGCTAAGCAATGATTGTGAGATAAGTGTCTACCATATTTTAGACACGAGCACTAGTATATTTTAGGAAAATCGCCTAAAATGCCTTTATGTGCTAAATGTTATATGTTCGGATCTATGGTCTGTTGCCGAACGGATCTGGAAACCTTATGTGTGTAGGATTCTAAGCGTACATCTATGATATTAGAACTAGCATGTAAACGTTTCAGAGTGATAAGGATGATTTGAATATCTATCATGAATGAGGATCTAATTTCACCTTAATCAGTGTATATATCAAAAATGGTGAGAACGAGGAGTGGAGTTGGAAATGCTGATGAAAATAGGAATCAAATACCAGTGATTGAGCAAGTACCTTTTTTAGCAGCAGCACTTGAACCAATGACAATGGTCGAAGTTCAAGTGATGATTCAGGCAATGTTGGATCATCATATGGAAGAAACCAGACGTTTGATTAGGCAGAATCGCGAAGAATTGTCAATTCAAGTTGAAGAGCTCGAAGTAAATGGAGGGCAGTCTGAAGGAGGAAACTACAGTGGGACCGTTCGTCAAGCCAACCCGCCAATAGTTTGCCAAAACAACCACGATGGAGGAAATGACGGGCGTGGATGCAAGTACAAGGATTTCAATGCATCCAAACCACCGTGTCTTTCTGGGAGCCCGACACCGGTGCAAGTCATGGATTGGATCTCCGAGATGGAGACAATGTTCGAAAGTTGCAAGTGTAGCCACAAACAGAAGACCGCTCTTGCAATTCCTCTATTAAAATCTAGAGTACCGAGCTGGTGGAAGTTACTGGCTAGTTCGATGCCCAAGGGGGAAGCTAGCAAGATGTCTTGGGAAGAGTTCGTGGTGCAACTGGAAATGCAATATTGCTCTGAGCAGGATCTTCTGGAAATCAACAATGAGTTCCAGAATCTGAAAAAGGGAAAATTGAGCGTCACTGAGTACGCTACAAGCTTTACGGAGAAGATGAAGCTTATTCCATACCTAATTCCAACAGAACTTTCCAAGGTCAACAAGTTTGTCAATGGATTACCAGCGGACTTTGGTCTGATAGTCAAAGAAGCAACCACTCTGAAAGCTGCCATCTGGGCAGCCAAAAATGTTGAGACTCAAATAAAAGAAAAGGGTCTGGAGAGAGCTGAAGATGGAGAGAAAAGGAAACATGAAGGATCTTCAATGATCAACAAAGAAACAAAAATCTCGAAATCTGGAGGAAGAGATGAAGCTAAGTGGTGTGAGAAGTGTAAAAATAAATACTTCGGGAAGGGAAACGAGGAGACAACCTGCTACAAATGTGGGAAGACAGGGCATTTCGCCAACAAATGCGCAGCTAACAAAAAGGTGTGCTACGGATGTAATGAAGAAGGGCATATTTCTAGAGACTGCCCAAAGAAAAATGCACAGCCACAGCCAAGGGCATTCCACATGCTCCTCGACAAAGCAGAAAACGATGGGAGAATTAAAATATGAAGACTTCATATTAATATATAAAGTCTGTATCAGGAAGCATAGCCTGTTAGAGGCATAGTATAGGGTGAACTTGAACTTTTGTGTAATAGTTTCAAGAATTAATATAAACCATGGTTTTGTTATCTGATGTGTTGAATGATTATATGATTTATGTATGGTGACTTGGTTAACTATGAGACAATACTTGGGACGAGTATGAGTATGTGTGAATAGTAGTAGAGATCTATACTACTAGAAGCACATGACTCATGCTTGGATCATGGGAACTCGCAAGGTTACCAAGAAGCTAGTAATTGATTCCATTTTATTCAAGTATGTCATTACCATTGTTTCGGTAATGACTAGTAAGATGGTTGTTATTCCGACCCTAGTGGTCATATCAATTGAGTCCGACTACGATGAGAGGTCATCAGGACACGACCCACTGGTCTGTTACAATAGATAAAGGAAAGTATTTATCCTAAGAAGAAGAAGGAGTCCACAATAAGGACTTATTTGGTAACTCGGAAGTTATGATTGAAAGTACAACATAGTACGAAAAGTAGATGCAAGATTTGGGCCCTATCTGTAGTCAAGAAAGCCATAGAGTTAAACATTCTTTCAAGGAAACATAGAAGTTACGGTTATTACCTAGGATGAAGAAATAAGGTGTGGAATCATTATCCAAGCCCTATTTCGATGATGATTCTGGGACGTAATCATCCTAAGGGGAAGATAATTGTAACGCCCGTAGATCATGGCTAGTAAATTTAGAGACGATAAGCGTCAAAAAATGATTTTTTAATGAAAGATTATTTAGAATGAGTAATCTGAACTAAGTTATAGTATATGTTAAAAGGATTCCGTACATATAAAGAACGCCGAAATCCGAGTTATAACGAAGAAGTTATGACCTGTCAAAGTTTCACGACAAAACCGATACGACACAGCGTGACGTAAAAAGTGAATTTATGTTAGAGTGATATTTAGCCTTAGTGATCTAAACGAAATTCGTAGAATACGTTAAACCGTGAGCGTGCATAAAAAGAACGTCCAAATCTGACTTCGTATGAGGAAGTTATGATTTTTCTAAGTTTCGACTTAGCGGTATGCGGCCCGAATACTCGATTTGACATCGAGCGGTTTTTAGCCGAAACAATCTAAACGAAAATCGAAGATCTCGTTAATAGTAGTGAAAGGATAAAAAGTTAGGCGAAAACGAACGTCCGATGAAGAAGTTATGAATTTATAACGGAGTTTTCCTGTCCCGGCCTACTAAAAATAAATAATAAAAATAAAGTCAAAATTAGTCAACGGAGTCTAAACGAAAGTTGTAGAGCGTAGTCTCACTTACGCGGGGATATAAGAACGTCGAAAACGGATCTTGTATGAGGGAGATATGAATTTTTGAACTTTATTAAATAAATTCGATATTAAATTTAAATATAAATTCCCGATATTATCCAGGGGGGAGTCAGCGAGCTTATCCAGGTTACGCCCAGCGTAACCTTAATTACGCCCAGCGTAATTAGGTGGTTCAGCCCCTATAAAAGGGATGCGAAGGCAGCCGAGTTCTTTGCTCATTTCTTCCCTTTTCTCTCGCGTTTTTGCATCGTTTTTCGTGCAAGAAATATCCCGAAGCCCCGGTATCATTCCCGAACCCCGAAGTAAGTCCTGAGGCCCCGAAGATCCCGTCAAGTGAAATTCCCGAGCCGGAGCTCTGCCAGTGAGGAGCCTGGTTTTTGTGAAGATCTTCCAGATCTACCGAAGGATACTACTTTTACAAGCCGTAGTGTTGTCCGATCATCTTCTGATCAAGTGAATGTATAATTACTTTCTTCTAACACATAAATATAAAGTATTAGCTATGAAATACGTGCTATGTGTTATATATTATTTGTCTATTTGAGATGGGTTTTGAATTGATGTTTTTATACGGGTGTTAAATGATTTAAACTGTGTTTGTATTTATATCTACAAAATTGTTGGGTAGAACATGGGTATATAGAATAGTTGGTGACGATGCGACTTCGTGCCTATTGAGTAAAACCTTGGTGACGATGCGACTTCGTGCCTATTGAGTAAAACCTTGGTGACGATGCGACTTCGTGCCTACTGAGTAAGCCTTGGTGACGATGTGACTTCGTGTCTGTTGTGTAAACCCTGGTGACTATGAGACGTAATGCCTATTGTATGAACCTTGGTGACAGTGTGACGTACTGCCTGTTGTATAAACCGTGGTAGCAAATGGATTTTGTGCCAATTCCATAGGTAAATCCTTAGGAATGAATGAATGAAGGATAATGGATTCTTAGGATAAACCCTTGAGAAAATAAAGGAGATATGGGGATGGGTATTTGGGTTGATTGTTTGATAATTTAATATAATAAATGTATTATTGTTGGTTTAAAACCCTATATGCTCACCAGGCTCCCAAGCCTGACCCACTCAATTTTCTTTGCATTACAGTTAATGGCACAAGAGTATCAGTTGGTGGACCCGACGAGAGATTTTGTATTATAGATCAGTAGTTATAAATAACTGTTGTAAGGTCTATTTTATATTGTTTATGCTTTTGGTCTGTATCGGAACATGACATCCCGAGATTTTGTTATTTAATGAAAATAGATTTCTTTAATAAATGCTTTGATAAATTTTATTTTATCATATTTTATTTTGGGAACAAATTCCGCAACTCTTTTAATCAAAGGATTACTCTGATTTTATAAAAACAAAGCATAAACAAATCGATCTTTTCTGGTCGTGAAATTAGGGATGTCACAAGTGTGCAACTCAAACTTGCTTGAGCTAGAGAACCAATTCCTGGCCCTGCAAAAGAGAAGCATGTCAATCGATGAATACACCAACAAAACTTCACATAAAAGATGGAGTTTGCCTTGCATCTTATTCCGGATGAGCTGACGAAAATCGATAAGTACGCAAAGGGACTTCCATGGGAGTACGCGGTGCCAGTGCGTCAGGCACCTACTCTGGAGGCAGCTATCTGGGATGCTAAATCTATGGAGGATATGATCAAGGGAAGAGCCGTCAGCAAGGTTAAGGTGGGCGAGAAGAGAAAATTTGAAGGGTCTGCTAAACCCAACAAAAAGAAGAGAAAGTTCGGTTCAAAGAAGTTAAGGGGAGGAGGAAATGAATCGAAATGGTGCGAGAAGTGCAAGTAGACGCACTCGGGAAAATGTAGCGAGGAAGTAACCTGCTACAAGTGTGGGAAAACAGGGCACTATGCCAATGAGTGCACCATCAACAAGAGGGTGTGCTACAAGTGTCGTGAAGAATGGCACATTGCCAAGGATTGCCCAAAGAAGAAGGATGCGGGAAGGCCCAACGTTCCACCAAAGCCGAAGGGGAGAGCCTTATAGATGAAGCTCGAGGCTATAAAGGAGGCAGCAGACGTCTCTTCAGGTACCTTTCTTGTAAATGGTTTGCCTGCCAATATACTATTTGATTCCGGAGCCAACTACTTCTTTGTATCAAGTAAATTTGGTGGGAAATTAGCATTGCCTGTAGAAAAACTTGATAATGCCCTGATTATAGAAGTTGCCAGTGGCAAGTTCGTACCTGTTAGTAATCGTATTAAGAACGTAGTCATCGACTTAAACGAAAACGGATTCCACGAGGAGCTGTTACCCATAGAGTTGAACGGTTTTGACATCGTTACAGGTATGGATTGGCTTAGTGCCAACGATGCTGAGATTCTTTGCAGAAAGAAGATAATAAGGGTAAACCCACCAGGGAAAGAGTCATTTATGGTGTACGGGGACAAACACATAGTACATTCTAGAATCATTTCCGTGATGAAAGCCAGGAAATGTTTATCCAAGGGATGTGCATCATATTTGGCATTTGTTATCGATGCTAAGAAGGAAAAGAAGGAGGTGCAGAATATACCGGTCGTATGTGATTATCCGGAAGTCTTTCCTGAAGATCTTCCCGGATTACCACCTGATGGACAAGTGGAGTTGTGGATAGACTTGTTACCAGGTACAACACCGATAGCAAAGGCACCTTACCAATTAGCACCGACGGAGATAAAGGAGCTTATGACGCAACTTCAAGAGCTATTGGACAACGGATTCATTTGACCTAGTTCATCACCCTGGGGAGCTCCGGTGCTATTCTTGAAGAAGAAAGACGGGAGCATGAGAATGTGCATAGACTATAGAGAGTTGAACAAGTTAATGGTAAAGAATAAGTACCCTTTGCCAAGGATTGATGACCTATTCAATAAGCTACAAGGTTTATTTGAGGATGAAGGTTGTCTCTCCACTATTGGATATGATCAATACGGCTCAAGTGGAGGGTTTAAAGAAAGAGAACTGGAAGATAGAGCGAATTCGAGGCCAGATTCCCTTATTTTTATGGGATGGTTGGGGACTCTTGACATAATGTGGCCGAGTGTGGGTACCGGTATCTGGGGTAGTAAGAAAGAAAATATAGAGGAGGCACACAATTCCATGTTCTCTATACATCCGATGGCAACAAAGATATACAAATCTCTGAGGCTGTGTTATTGGTGGCCCTGCATGAAGCGGGAGATTGCCTGGTTTGTGGAGCGGTGCTTGACCTACAGAAAGGTCAAGGCTTAACATCAGCAGCCTCATGGAATGGTTCAGCCACTACCGATTCCCATGTGGAAATGGGAAGAGATCACCATGGACTTCATCACGAAGTAACCAAGGACGGCGAGGGGTGTTGATGCCATACGGGTCATCGTGGACAGATTGACGAAGAGTGCCCATTTTACTATGATTTCTAAGAGTATTTATGCATAGAAATTAGCAGATATCTATTTGAAGGAGGAGGTGGTCAGCCACGGAGTGCCAGTATCAATGATCTCTAACCACGATGTTAGGTTCACCTCCAGGTTCTGGAGGAAGTTCCACGAGGAACAGGGCACACAGTTACACTTCAGCACTGCTTACCACCCTCAGATAGATGGCCAGAGTGAGAGGACGATCCAAACGCTCGAGGATATGCTACAGGTAGAGGGATTTGGGATACATACCTTCCATTAGCAGAGTTTTCATATAAAAATAGTTATCATGCTAGTATTGATTGACCCACGTTCGATATGTTGTATGGAAAAAGGTGTAGGACCCCAGTTTGTTGGGGTGAAGTTGGGCACCGAGTCATGGGAAGCACCGAGGTGGTGCTTAAGACTATCGAGTTGATCCAGCAAGTGCACGACATAATGCGGGTCGTGTAGAGCCGTCATAAGAGCTATGCTGACTGGTGTTACTCAGATCTTGATTTCCAAGTGGGAGACTTCGTCTTGTTGAAAGTGTCACCATGGAAGGGTGTCATTAGGTTTTGGAAGAGGGGCAAGTTAGGGCCCCGATATATTTGACCATTCAGGATTTCTGCCCGGGTGGGCAAGGTGGCTTACCGTTTGGATATGTCGGATGAACTTAGCCAGATTCACAACACCTTCCATGTATCTCAGCTCCAAAAGTGTGTCACTAACGAGGTTGTAGTTATTTATTTGGGTGACATTCAGGTATATGAGAGCCTGAACTACATTGATAGGCCCGTTGCGGTCTTGGATAGGAAAACTAAGGGTCTTTGTAACAAAGAGGTGAAGTTAATGAAGGTGAAATGGCAGCACCAGAATGGCTCGGAATGGACGTAGGATCCGGAGGATGAGATGCGGGAGCATTACCCATACTTGTTCGCATCCACAGATTTCAAGGATGAAGTCTAGTCCAAGTGGGGGAGATTTGTAACGCTTGTTTAAGGTATCATTTATTTCTCAAATTTTTAAGGTTTTAGATTGGAACTCGACGATTTGGGGAGCTCCAACTCGTAGTGTAAGGATCATATTGGATGTGGGATTAAGGGTTTACTCGATGAGTTGGAAGGCCCAAACTCGATGACTAGATATTGTAAAGGAAAACCTTAAATTTCAGGGCTTGTACCCTATTTGAAGGCCTTAAGTCTCATTAGTATCCTTCTTTATTTCCCCCATCATCCAGACAAACTCTAGCTCACCTATTTCCTCTCACTGTGTGTATGTGTGTGTGAGCTTGGAAAGTGACTTTTGGGGTTCTTTTGAAAGGAACTTGAAGCTTGAAGAGGTTAGATTGAGTAGAAGGCAGTAGATCCGGTATTTCCTCCAGTGTTGCAGCTACATTGAGGTATAAAGTCGAAACCTTATATGTTTATATGTTTGTATGCATGGCTTACATGTTTGTATGCATCGATCACCGGATTAGGAGCATTCCTCATGCAGAGAGGGCATGTGATAGCCTATGCTTTGCGGTAGCTGAAGCCGCATGAGACGAGATATCCCACACACGATCTGGAGTTGGGAGCGGTGGTGTTCACTCTCAAGATTTGGAGACATTATCTTTATGGGGTCTGTTGTACATATACACGGACCACAAGATTTTGAGTCATATCATGGATCAGCCGAACTTGAACATGAGGCAGTGCAGGTGGCTAGATGTAGTCAAGGATTATGACTGCAAAATCTTTTACCATCCGGGTAAGGCAAATGTGGTGGCGGACACCTTGAGCCACAAGTCGGCTGGATCTTCAGTTCCAACGACATGTATGAGGATATCAGTGGATTCTCTACTTATGAGCTTGATCAAGGAAGCGCAGGCCAAGGGTGTACGATAGGAGAACTATAAGCTGGAGAGGATTAGGGACAAGATTACCAGATTTGTGCAGGATAGTCGGGGATTGTTGACCCATTGTGGTCGGGTATGGCTTCTGATGTCTAGTGGGGTCATACATATTGTACTAGAGGAGGCTCATAAGTCTCACTTCTCTATTCACCTGGGAGCCACCAAGATGTACTGAGATCTGACACTGATTTACTGGTGACTGTGTATGAAGAGGGAGATCGTCTAGTACGTCGAGAGGTGCTTGACCTACAGGATGGTCAAGGTCGAGCATCAGAGGCTGCATGGCAAGCTGCAGAGTCTAGAGGTGCCCTTGTGGAAATGGGAACAAATCATGATGGACTTCATCACTAAATTCCCGAGAACGACAAAGTGTTTCGATGCTATTTGGGTCATCATGGATCGATTGACCAAGAGTGCCCATTTTCTGCCCATTCGGGAGAGCTCATCGGCCGAGAAGCTGGACGATGTGTATATTCGCGAGATCGTTTCTCGCTATGGGGTTCCGGTCTCTATCATTTCAGACCGTGATGTTCGATCACCTCCCGTTTCGACTGGAAAGGGTTGAATACATTAATACAGGAAAACTCGACAACTTGATTAGCCAACTCGACGAGTAAGTGAAATCGAAAAGTTGATGAGATTACTCGATGAGTTGGTTGAGTTTTCTTCGGTTTCTAGACACCGAAGAACTCGGCGAGTTGTCTCGAGCTTTTCACGATCTTCTGAGATATGAAGGAACTTGACGAGTCAGTAGATGCACTCGGCGAGTTGAGTTAACATGGACTGTTGACCTTGACTGTTGACTTTAACTTTGACCATGTTTGACTTTTGAGGGTATTTTGGTAATTTGGTATTTTAATGGAATTAGTCATATGGTGATTACAGGCAGTTGAGTTCAGATTTGTGAGTTGGGATTCGATTTTATCGGTTCAACGCTACTTGTGAGGTGAGTTTTCCTCATTATGCCAACAGGGTGGAAGGCACCAAGTTAGCCATTTTTGGATTGTTATCCTGGTTATCGCATGATGACATGCTTAGTGATCTCTTATATCTGTATCCTAGTATATAGAATGGTACTATGCTTAGTGATCTGTTAGATCTATATCCTGGTATATAGGATGATGCTATGATTAGTGATATGTTAGATCTATATGACTGTCTGTACATGCTAGCTAGTGTTTGATATCCATATGTTGATTGTGTGTTTGAGGGTAGGTTGGGGCGGTCCTGCTTTGTGCTCTAGGCTAACAGACCCAGGGCGACCCGGATAGGCTGAAGGCCAAATGGGGTGTACTAGTCAGGCCGAAGGCCGGAAGAACGGTCTAGACATGCTGAAGGCCCGGTAGGGCGGACCAGACATGCTGAAGGTTTTGAGAGTGGGCCAGGAAGACTGAATGCTCAGTGAGGGCGGTCCAGTCATACAGAAGACTCTATATGCATGTTGTTTGTTATGATATTGTTCTGGTTTATATGGCGTTAGTATTTTGGGGGAACTCACTAAACTTCAGGATTACAGTTTTGGATTTTGTTTTAGGTACTTCAGATGATCGCGGGAAGGCGAATGCTTAATCATGCACCTCCTCACATTTTATGATTTTATTTCTGGGATTCTCTGATATGAAACTATTTTGAAAACATTTTGTAATAACTAATTAATTTTCGATGCTTGAAAAAGTTTTAAATTTTTATGAATTTTATGGATGTTACAACATCGAATGTGTATCAACCACCAGGAGCTGAATAAGCTAACGATGAATAACCATGATCAACTCTCGAGGATTGTCGATTATTTGACCAGCTTCAAGGCACATCTTGATTCTCCAAGATTGATCTACATTCAGGATATCATTATATGAGGGTTAGAGAGGAGGATATGCATAAGACGGACTTCCAGACTCTTTATGGTCATTACGAGTTCGTGGTGATGCCCTTTGGGCTTACCAATGCTCCAGCCGCATTCATGGATCTCCTGAATTGCATATGCAGAGATATGTTGGATCGGTCGGTGATTGTGTTTATTGATGACATCTCGGTCTACTCCAAGACCTCTGAGCAGTATGAGGAGCATCTAAGAAATGTATTGGATACTCTGAGGAGGAGAGATTGTATGCGAAGTTCTCTAAGCGTGAGGTTTAGTTACGATATGTGCAATTATTGGGACACCTTGTCAAACATAACGATATCTTGGTTGATCCGGCCAAGGTTGAAGTGGTGATGAAGTGGGAAGTTCCGAGGTCTTTATCTGAGATTCAGAGTTTCCTTGGACTGACGGGTTACTATCGGAGATTCATTCAGGATTCCTCCAAGATAGTTGTTCCTTTGACCAGGTTGATGAAGAAGACGCTCACTTTTCGTTGGGGGCCTGAGCAGCAAGCAACTTTTGAGACTCTGAGACAGAGATTGTGTGAGGTGCCAATTTTGAGCTTGCCAGAGGACTTTAGGGTATATTGTGATGCAACAATCACAGGTTTGGGTGCAGTGCTAATGCAGCGGGGTCAAGTGATTGCTTATGCTTCGAGGCAGCTGAAGCCTCATGAGTCGAATTACCCTGTGCACGATTTAGAGTTGGGGGTGTGGTTTTTCCCCTTAAGGTTTGGCGACATTACCTTTATGGAGTCCGATGTACTATCTACACGGATCACAAGAGCCTGAGGTATCTAATGGACCAGCCGACTCTGGATATGAGGCATCGTAGATGGTTGGATGTAGTGAATGATTATGATTATGAGATCCTTTATCACCCGTGGAAGGCCAATATGGTGGCCGATGCTCTCAACCGCAAGGCGGTTGTTGCCCCAATCAGGGATTTGTGTCTGAGGATGACAATGATTACCCCACTCTTAGAGCAGATTCGAGAGGCTTAGGTTGAGGGTATGAAGGAAGAGCACCGACAGAGTGAGCACATGTAACATCCATAAAATTCACACCAATTTTAAACTTTTTCAATCATAATAAAAACCACATAGCATTGTTTACAAAGTGTTTTCAAATCATTTTTCAATCAGAGTGTCCCAAAAATCATAACATAAGGATGAGGAGCGATACGGTCATGCCTTCACCTTTCCATGATCTCCTGAAGTACCTGAAATAGTAAACTGAAAACTGTAAGCCCGAGGGCTTAGTGAGCTACCCCCAAAATACCAACACGACACTGACAATACGATAACAGTAATAATCAATCAATCAACATGCATACTGGGCCATCAGCCTGACTGGACCTCCTTACCGGGCCTACAGTCCGTCTGGATCTATCTCGAGCCTTCGGCATGACTCATCCACTACGTGGGCCTACAGTCTCCCCGGACTGCTCATAGGGTATATTGGCCTTCGGCACAAAGCAGGACTACCTCAACCCAGCCACAAGCAAATAACCATGTGTGCATACTATTATATACAGGCATATATAAACATCAACATATCTATCACACTGATCATAAATCATAGAGTTCTCCTGTAACTAGAGTACCGACCTAGCAGGTCACTAACATACCAATCCCTATGGATCATAAGAGCATAACATCCTGTCTACCTCGATTCCGATCTAACAGATCATAACCACATGTAGCATACCATAACAATAACAACTAAATGGCCGACCTTGGTGTCGTAGACCCTATTGATATAGTAAGGATAACTCACCTCGTGGATATCGACTTGGAAGGTAAACTCCAACTCTCGGATCACTCGACACAGGCCCACCACCTATAACCATAGTTCAATATACGCATAAGTCTTTAACCTTATAAGGTACTCCATAACCCAATAGTCAACCCCTGATCAAGGTCAAAGTCCTCAGTCAAGGTCAACAGTCCATGTTGACCTCAACTCGCCGAGTACACCCATCTACTCGTCGAGTCCCTTGAAGCACAATCCAACTCGCCAAGTCATCGAGGTGACTCGTCGAGTTCCTTCGAATCTCGATCAGACCTTAAGTCCACTCGTCGAGTTCCCTTCCTGCGACTCGACGGATATACTCGTGAACATATTCTTGGTTAAACTCATCCGACTCGCCGAGTTGTTCTTCAACTCGTCGAGTCTTATGACAATCTTCATCGGACTCGTCGAGTTGTTCAACCAACTCGTCGAGTTCAATGGCCATCTTCATGCGACTCGCCGAGTCGACCCTGTGACTCGCCGAGTCCATTCAGTCCTCTTCCCATACATATCTATTTTGAGCCATGAAACGGCTACAAATCACAGATCCAAGCTTCTAGGGCATGCTTATCACGTAAAGTTGCAAACTTTACGTGCATGCATGGCTTTAAAGGCTCAAAATGGCAAATCTAAGATATTGATGGGTCTTTATGCATAAACAGGACCTCAATCACGACTAAATTTGCAACTTTATGCTTCTAGAATCCAAAGAGAGTCCAGATCTGAAGTTACAACTTCAGATCTAGCCCATAGCTCATCATACCAACTTGATATTCAATGAAAACTCTAAACTCACCCAATAAAGAAGATTATAAGGAGAATAACGGTTTGGGTACCTTTTGAAGTTGATATCTAAGATGAGTGTTGATTGCCACACTCCAATTGCTTCAATCTTCTTCTCCTACAAGTCTCTCCCTCCAAGGACTCTCTTTCAAGCTTCACACACACACACACAAGGCACACACACACGAATAAGGCTCTCAAGGGTTCTTTGGAACTGTAAGGAGGTCCAAGGGAGGCTAAGGTCCCTTTAAATAAGGGTGCGAACCCTAGGAATTAGGGTTTCACTTGCCAGCTCCTACTCACCGAGTCCCAATATGGACTTGTCGAGTAGGTCACTTAACCCGCGATCCTTCTCACTGCCACTCGACGAGTAGGTAAACCAACTCGTCGAGTAGGTCCTAATCCAAAAACTCATATTCACCATACCTGACGATCGGGGCATTACAGCGCATAGTAGGTCAGTGGCTTCCTTAATTATGATAGTCGAGGATTATTGACCGATCAGCAGAGAGTGTGGGATCCATATTCGGGTGGTGTGCGTCAGGTATCGATGGAATAGGCTCACAAGTCGAGGTTTTTTTATTCATCCTGGAGTGACAAAGATGTATAGAGAACTCCAACTAGACTATTGGTAGCCATGCATGAAGTGAGATGTGGCCTGGTATGTGGAGAGGTGTTTGACTTTCAGGAAATTCAAGGTCAAGCATCAGCAAGCCCATGGCAAAAAGGAGCCGTTGGGTATTCCCGTTTGGAAATTGGAGGAAATTACGATGTATTTTATTACCAAATTGCCTCGGAGGACGCGCGAAGTGGATTCGATATGGGTCAACGTGGATTGATTGACTAACAACGCACATTTCATTCCGATCCAGGCGAGTATTTCAGTGGAGAAGTTGGCTGATCTCTACATCCAAAAGGTGGTGGAACGACATGGGGTGTCGGTTTCAGTGGTCTTAGATTGGGATGTTGGGTTTACTTACAGGTTCTGGAAGAGATTCCATGAGGAGTTGGGTACTCGACTGCATTTCAACATGACTTTCCACCAGCAGACTGATGGTCAGACCGAACAAACTATCTAGACCTTGGAAGACATGTTGTGGACATGTGTTCTAGATTTTGGCGGTATTTGGGATACGTATCTTCGTTGGCATAATTTTTCTCACACCCCCAAACCTGAACGGCGGAAACGTTCGGGGGCGGATGACTTCATGTGGTAGCGTAACAAATGAATACATAGTAAAGAAAGCAATACAACCATCATATATATAATTGAAAGTTTACATTTGTCAAAAGTTACATGTTCAAAACCAATTACAATATGATGTCAAAAATATGAGATTGAACTGGCGCCGCAGCATCTCTTCTTCAAAAGCATACTAGTACCTGAAATTTACTGAATCCCTGGGACATACAAGTAATTTTGAAAGAGTTGATCAGCATTTAAGCTGGTGAATTTCATAAGTATTTAAATGACAATGTTTAAATGAAATGAAATGTTTTATCTTTGTTTGTATGTATTTTAGAAAATCCTATATTTTCTACTAGCATAAAAGTAGTCTTCATTCAAGACCAATGTTTGTTTCCAAGATATATGTAAAGGTAAAATAATAAATGAGTTTGAAATCCTTGTAAATCAATGCGTTTTTAATACCCCTTGTGAGTTTTATAACCATACTATTGACTCGAAATGCCTATACACAACGTTCTTCAGGCGTTGGAATGTTATGACGTTTGTCACCCCAAACGGTGGACTGTAGCTAACAGTCAGGGCGCGGGTTGTCAAGCCCGTATAGATCTATACACAAACACCATGCTCCCCCTCCAAGGGATTCTGGTATATAATACAGGACTTGAGATGTGTACTCGAACGTACATGAAGTTAGTGTCTCACAAACCCGTGGTATAAAAACAGATCAACTTGTTAAAATGTTACGTTTATTCTTGTATACGAAGGTAAGCCTCTTGAAATATATGTTTCTAGTACATAAGAGTTAGAAATCTGTTCGTAAAACTATACCTATTATAGTTTTAAAAAGTGTGCTTTGTTTGTTTAGAAATACTTAGGAAAAGGATAATTTAAGAACGGTTTAGTTTTATACCTGTATTACAACAACTTCATATTTTAAAAGATTGAATACTATTGTAACATATGTTTCATATTTATATATACAAGTTCCTTTAAAAGTTTATAAACCGATTGTGATTTGAATATTTAACAGTATATAAAAGAGTTTCTTTATGTAACACACGATAATACTCGTGTGTTATACTTGTAATCCCCCCCTTTGAAAGCATATAAAAGTATTTAGAATAATTAAAACGGTTGATTAAGGGGTATGAAACTCACTTGAAAGTTTTGGAGATAGCGAGATGGAAAACCGGGCAGAGTTTCGTCTCGGGAAACTGATTTTCCTCGGGATTCTCGGGAATCTCGGGAGTAAAATCGACCTTCGGGACTTGAGCCAAAAAGACCAGAGCTTCGGGTTTGAACGGGAACGGAAAACGAGGCAAAGTAGAGTGAGAGAGAAGAGAAATGAGCCCCTTCTTTGGAAACCCTCGCAAGCTATTTATAGGGAGGCTGGTCTGCCTCGGTACGCGGGGCGTACGCTAGTACGCAGCGCGTACGCGTGCGTCACGCATGACCGAGCCACGACCGCCTCGGCCTCGGATGGGACGGGTTCCTGGGTTCGCGGGTCGGATGGGACGGATCGCTGGCACGCGGGTCGGATGGGACGTCGGGTCGGGTTCTCCGGATCGTGCGACGTGGACGATTTGGGACCGAGCTTTCTCGGGTACGCGGGGCGTACAGGAGTACGCGGCGCGTAACGCGTATGCTGACTCCCCTTCGGATAATATCCGAATTTTGAATAAAATAAATAATTAATTTATTTAATAAACTTCAAAAATTCATATCTTCTTCATACGAACTCCGTTTTCGATGGTCTTTATATCCTCGCGTAGGTGAGACTACGCTCTTCAACTTTCGTTTAGACTCCGTCGGCAAATTCCAAAATTATTTTTTTCATTAAATATAAAATCTATCGTGTTTAAGGAATTTCTTTGAAAATTCGTAACTTCTTTATCTGATGTCGGTTTTTGCCAGACTTTTTATCGCTAGAATACCATTGTCGAGACCTTCGATTCTCGTTTAGGTCATTCCGGTCAAAAGTCACTCGATTTCCGATTCGAGTTTTTAGCTGTCTGTTGCTGAGTCGAATTTGGAAAAATCATAATTTCGCTAAATGAAGTCGGATTTGGGCGTTCTTTTTACGTACGATCATGGTTCAAAGACATTTAATCATAGAAGGAAATTAAATAGGACTTATTTGTACATTTTATTATGAAAGTAAATTTTATTACTCAGAAGCGGTTACAATACTTGACCCACTTTGGTCGTTACAAAGAGTTGAAATATCGGGTTGTCACAATTTTCGTATAACAACAGTTATTAATCCAACATTGGTCGACCTCCTTTTGAGATGCTCTATGGTAGAAAGTGTAGGACCCCACTATGTTAGGGTGAGATCGGTCAGCGAGTAGCCGACAGCACATAGCCGACAGAATAGTTATGCAGATAGCAAGCGATCAGACTTGGAGTTTGATAACGTTTATTTTATGCATATATTTATGATGTTTTCTTATTATTTTATACTATGTTTTTATGTTATTTAGAACTAAAAGATACTTAATATGCTTTGAAATATTCAGTTACATTTGAAATGGGAGCTAGAATGCAAAAGGAAGAGAATGGAGCTGAAAAGATGTAAAAAGATATTGCTGGCAGATTGACTCATCTTCAGTGTTTCGGGTATATCTTATGACTCATAACTCCAATTGACGAGATTCAAGATGTTCTGAAAACTAGACGAAATTTCCTACGACTTATGTGAGAGGGCCTTTTTGGTAATTCGGCATTTATCATATCCAAAATCGGCCTTGAAGATGAATCATAAAAGCTAGACGGAAATTCCCTCCAAGTTACTTTTTCCCCAAGCACAACTTACCTTATTTTATTTGCTTAATCCCTAAGCCAGCATTAGTTTCCTTATTCCAATCCAACTCTAATATTCCATATTAATTCCATCTCCATTCAACTATAAATACGCCATATCATTCACCATTTTCATCATCTATGATATTCCACTTCGACTTGTGCGACAAGAAAACTTCATAACTGCCGTTTTGAGGGTCTAGAAGGTGGACGGAAGGCCGTTAAGCTGACAAGAGCGAAGATTTGAAGGATTGGAGAGCAATTTCATGTTAGTAATCATGTAGTTTGTTAACGTAAACATGTTTAGCATTCCATTATGATTCTATATGCAATAACTTTCTGATTTGTGTGTTAAAACCCTCTGCTTTGTGTTTATGATTAGATGAAAACTTGATTTATGGATTAATTGATATTTGGATTGTTTTATTCGTGTTTAATTTATCTTGTTGAGCTTGCTTAAAGATCCTAATGTGTTAATAATCAAGTTTATTGAGTTGTATGAACATCTTCTTAATTGCTTGAATCATATAGTTTTGTGAAAACAAGATTGTATGCCTAGTATTAGTGAACATGAACCTAGGGTTAACTAGAAAAATAAGTAAGTTAATGTGTGAGTATGTGTGATGACCAATCACACATGAGTTAATTAAATTAACAAATTTGATTAACTATTATTACAAGTATTGCTTGATACGAATTGAACACTATAAAACCTGTTAGTTTAATCAACTGATCACTGCTTGAATTGAAGCACGAAGTACTTAGCGAGGAGGGCAATAATTCATGATGTTAAGACACATCACGTTCTTCGTAGGGACTTGATGAAATATATTTGAAATGTCGACAACATCGATCTTAACGTGGAACCGATCGACGATTTGGAAGGTCAATTTTCCGATGAAGATTTCATTTAGATCTATCTACATTTGGTAATTTTAGTTTCTATGTTTTTTATTTTAAATTCAAAGTTATTTATTTATTTTTTGTGTTTGGTGTACTTTTCGTTGAAGTATAATGAAATTATAGTTTTAAAGTAAGTTGGTTAAATTTATTATTTTTAATATAAATTAATTTTTTTTAAATAAATAACAAATATAACATCTCACATCATGAAAATGAAAAGTATGACACCACCCTAGCCTTAAAACCTATGTATCTATGATATTTATTTATTTTAAACATCAAGATTGCTTTTTTAATGTTATGATTGAAATATATCATTTACAAGGTTAGATATGTTATGGTTCTAAAATTATTAGTTGTATTAATTTTAGTGGCAAACGAACTTACACTTCCGACCCACAAAATATATATTCGCATACGAAACTTTCAATTAACTTTTAACAAGATTAAAAGCTACGTGTATCCTTATAAAAACTAATATTTAAGTCATGTTTAAATCTTAATAGATTATAAATATTAAAAAAAAGGGGCCAAAATAAGTTAATTAACAAAGGAAGAAAAGTATTATTTAAAAAAACGAAAATATTATATGTTATCACCATAACACGTTTTATTGGTTTTGTATTAGGATCCAATTTTTTTTTGAAAATTCTACTTCGAGACAATTGTCCAAGATTTCAAAAACATAAAAAATTAGTGACTGCTATTTTGATTAGGGACGTAAGAATATTTCATATTTGTCTTGTTTAGATTTTTTTTGATATGCCATTAATTTGAATCAAATTAAACTTGTTTATATTGTTTCGTTTTGAAGTTTGGATTCGCCCCCAATTTTTTGTTCTTGTGTTCATTCCTTATCAAAGCAATTTTCATCTTGTTCAAGTTTCAAACTTTTTTCTCTATATAAGTTCTGAAAGTCATATAAAGGGAAATACTAAGAAGGGTATTGAAGATGTACGAAGAGGAGTTGCAAAGAAGAGTTTCGTAGATGTTTAGGGGTTATGAAAATCATATAACTTTTTATGGCGACCACAAAAATGAGTTCGAAACTCCATTCTAGTTCGAAAGGTGGGAATTTTTGAAAATATTGGTTATTTTGGTCCTTTGTTAAAATATGGTCAATTTGTTATGTATATAGATATTTTGGTTATCATCCTTTAAATCTACATAATAAAAGAGTAATTGTGTATTTAGGATCTTATTTGGTGCTTTTTAGAATTTTAAAATTAAAAGGGTACTTTTTAATTTTTTGTTGGTCAATTTTTTATGAACCCCAATATTAATTACTTTCGTTTTTGTACGACGGTTTATAAACTTGGTTAACGTTATTCATGAAACTCGCTTCTGCTAAAAAATATTTAATTACAAGTTAAAATAAATGTTTGGTTTTATGAAATTTAAAACAGTAATTTTAATAATAAAATAAATATAAAATCACATGATGACCTATGGATAATATTTTGTCATCATTTCTTAGTTACAAAGATGTCAAAGTGACTATGATAATGTCCATACACCATCATGACAAACTCACATCAACACTAGAGAACCCAAACATATCAAACTTAAAAAATAGACACTTATGACTTCATATATAAAACGTTATTGCTTAAATATGCAGAAATTCCATAAATAAAATAAAGTTACACATTTAAGAAGTTATAACAAAAGAAAACACAATTATTAGATTTGCACTATTATAACGATTTTTTTTAACAATAAACAATCTGTACTAGAACCGAATTACATTGAATATTTAGAAAGTTAGCTTATTCGTAATTCTTATTAGAAGATGATTCGTACACAATAATTTTTTCAGTACGCAACAAATATGTTTTAAAATATTGTATTGTACAATCCTATAAAATATAAATTGTTGTGTATAAATATTTTTTTAATACAAATCATTTCCCATTCCAATTATCCCAAATTAAATTTCTAATGTTTTTAACATGCATAACAATTTTCACATTGAACACACAAATGACGGTATTGTTGAGTTACACCCATATCAATAAAACTTTCTAATATAGTTTGATCACTCGTTCTGATATCCTCGTGTTGACTACTATTTTCACTTTTACTACAAATGTAACTAGAAATATAATTATTACTGATTTATCATTACCACTTACAATGTAACTATCAATATAAATTTTGGATAACTATCAATGTATCTATTAATGTGATTATTCCAATAATTCAATGGAAAGATAAAGTAACAACTCATTCAAAAAGTTTGATTGTTTTACTTTCAAATTGAAAGATCTTGTAATTCTTGTAAAACCAAATCATCCAAATAAAAGCTCAATAGCATTGTACATTACCGACTTATAAATATCTTGAAAAAAAAAATTAAATAAAAGCCAATACCATTGTACATCATCATCAAGTAGCTTGCACCATTAGCGAGTTCAAAATATCTGAAAATAACTTGATGTCATAATCTTGCTAATTAACCAACCAAAAATGAGTTATTCCAGACGACAGGTCCAACAAACGATTCATCAATTCCAATGCGGTATACTCCAGAATGTCATTAACATTTCATATCATCATATGCCCCTCCACTACCAAAAAAAAGTCTAAGCGCATTGGTTAATTGGTGAATTCATTTTCGAAAGAACAGATTTTTTGGATGAATGTGCGGTTTTATTCCATTAAATAGTAGAATAGATACCCAAATTACAAAGAATTTCCTCACAAATACTTATTATTTTTGTTGTATTATGTATCAATTAATTTTTAGCAAATATACCCTCTAATGATTGTTTTACTTTGGAGCATGATGTTTTAAAAAAATGTGCTGGTAATAAGATACCCTTTAGACATTCTATAATCATTTTTCAATTTATAATCAACTTCTTGTAATCATTTTTTTCGGAAAACAGTAAAATTTCAACCAATAAAAATATTTCAAACATTAATTAGGGTTATCTAAATAGTAAAATAGAGTGTCTTTTTAACCAACCCTTTAAAAAAACAACCATCATTAAATATGCTCTAACTACGAAATATTACTTGTCGGAAACAAACATTTTTATAATTATTTAAAATTTCACAAAACCAATTTTGCAAAATAAATAAAAGTGGTCAAAATACTTGAGACGTACATTTTTGTTATTTTATAATTATGCCTTTTAAATATTATTATTATTATTATTATTATTATTATTATTATTATTATTTTTATTTTGACAAAGAAAATCAATAAACAATCCTACCAACTTGAAATTCATTAAGTTTGCCACGAGTTTAAAAAAAGTCGTGAATATTTAAACTAAAATTATTTTTAAACGAAAGATCTTCTAAAAGCCAACTAATTATATTTAATAGGTTCCACGAGGATTTATTATAAAATAAACGTTTTCTTTATTTAACATAAAAATATAATAGATCCTAATTTAATGAAATACTTGTCTTTTATAGAAATAAAAACCTAAAATATTCGTTGTAACGGTGTAGATCCAGTTTGTGTAATTTTGTAGAGTCAAAATAAAAGAAAAAAAATGCGAATGTCTAATTCTCAATTTTATGTTACCAAATTTTGAAAACGGTCAAGGAAACAAATTAAACCACGGTTATCTTAATCTTAAAATATTATGAGGAGTTTTCGACCATAATAGGGTGGATGGAAAAAATATTTACCATTTTAGTGTTCTTTCAAAACTATTTACCATTTTAGTGTTTTTCTTCTTTTTCTTTATTTTTTAGTTTCCTTTTTAGTTTTTTTTTTTTTTAAATTTAAATATCTTATTTTTCTGTTTTTCTTTTTTATTCCACTTTTTATTGTTTTTCTCATTTTTCTTTACTTTTTAGTTTCTTTTCAGTTTTTTTTTTTAAATTTAAATATCTTATTTATTTTTCTTTTTTATTCCACCTTTATATATATATATATATATATATATATATATATATATATATATATATATATATATATATATGACAACTTTCATTTTAGTTTTTTTATCCTTTTTTACTGTTTTTTAAATATATGTTTTTTTATTTAATTTTTTCTGTTTTATTTAAATATCCGATTTTCTTATACAACCTTTTTACCATCAAATTTTAGCTTCAACATTAAAAAATCATCAAAAACCACCACTATAATCAAATTTTAAGGTGCAAAAATTCCAACATTCACATACAATGTTTTTAAAGTGAAAAAAAAAATCTCAACATTGTTTCTTACAAAAAACATTGTAGGTGAATGTCACCACAAAAAAATCCAACATTGTTTATTACAAAAAGAAAAACATCACAATTAGCTTCATATTGAACTGGTAAAAAATCATTACCTGTAAAAAATATATATATTATTTTTTAAATTACCTTGACATAGACGGACATCTATTAAGTGGATGACTCTCCAACCATTCTCGAGCACGTGGATTTAACGGGACATAATCGAAAACGATGTCCGTCTATACCAAGGTAATTTAAAAAAATAATATTTTTATGGTATTTGTTATAGTTATTCTCTTGTTATTATTATTTTTTTTACAAGTAATAATTTTTTACCGGTTCAAGATGAAGCTAATTGTGATGTTTTTCTTTTTGTAATAAACAATGTTGGGTTTTTTTTTGTGATGTTTTTTTTGTAAGGAACAATGTTGAGATTTTTTTCACTTTAAAAACATTGTATGTGAATGTTGGAATTTTTACACCTTAAAATTTGATTATAGTGGTGGTTTTTTATGATTTTTTAATGTTGAGGCTAAAATTTGATAGTAAAAAGGTTGTATAAGAAAATCAGATATTTAAATAATACAGAAAAAAAACAAATAAAGAAAACATATATTTAAAAAAAACAGTAAAAAAAGGATAAAAAAACTAAAATGAAAGTTGTCATATATATATATATATATAAAATAAAAATGTGGAATAAAAAAGAAAAAAAAAGATATTTAAATTACAAAAAAAAAAGCTGAAAAGAAACTAAAAAGTAAAGAAAATGAGAAAAACAATAAAAAGGAAGAATAAAAAAGGAAAAAAGAAAAATAAGATATTTAAATTAAAAAAAAAAAACTGAAAAGGAAACTAAAAAATAAAAGAAAAATGAGAAAATCACTAAAATGGTAAATAGTTTTGAAAGAACACTAAAATGGTAAATATTTTTTCCACCCACCCTATTATGGTCAAAAACTCATATTATGAGTATAAAACAATCACAACTGTAATAGAATCGATTATGAAGTAAGATTTGTATTGGAATATTAGGATACTACTAAAATTATAAAAGTACTTAATTTTTTCAAACTTTTTGACTCTAAAATTTGATATATTTCTCAAAAGATCTTCTAATAATACTAACCAATGAAGTGCAGTTAATAGGTTTCACGAAGATTAATTTTTTGTTTACCTCATTAGTTTATAAACTAGTTTTTAGCTTATAAGCTAACTTATCAATAAGCTATTAACTTTTATATTTATATATACTTATAAAAAAAATATTTTTTCTTTCACAACATTCATTTGAAATTTTCATGTAATTTTCCTTTCACCACATTTATTTAAAACTTTCACGATTTTTCAATTTCTTTCTAATAATGATTATAAGTTAGTTAATAAGATTAAATAAATATCAAATTTAAAGTGTAATCATATATAAACTAAATTTTAATATTAAAATAATTTTTTTACTTCTAATTATAAAGTTATGTTTTTAACTTTTAACATATTATACATAATTTATTAGTTTTAATATATTGTTGAATGTAAACCATTATCATTTTAAAACTACAACTTTTGAACAATTTGTATAAAATACTTAAATTATTAATTTAAATATAACATTACAAGATCAACTTAAATATAAATTTTAGTTTAACTAAAACAACCCAAAAAATATTTTGTAAAATTATAAAAATGATAAATTGTAGTGGTTTTCTAATAATAATTATAAGTTGGTTAAATAAATATCAAACCTAAAGCATAATCATAAATAAACTCAATTTCAGTATTAAAACAATATATTTACTTCTACTTATAAAGTTATGTCTTCAACTTTTAACATATCATACTTAATTTATTAGATTTAATATGTTATTGTATCTAAATCATTATCAGTTTAAAGCTACAACTTTTGAATAGTTTTGAGAAAAATACTTAAATTGTTAATTTAAATATAATATTACAGTGTCAACTTAAATATAAATTTCAGTTCCACTTAAAAAACCCAAAGAATATTTTGTGAGTAGTTAAAAGTGATAAATTGTAGTGCTAAATGCAAAAACTAAATTGTAATCTCAATTTAACTAAAATATTTCCTAAATATACTTTTATAGTTATTAAAAGTTTTCAAATATTTAGCTTAAAATAACTTACAATAACAATAGTTAAAAATAACTCTATATAAATGATTATATTGTTACCTTTAAAATAAAAAAACAATGTTTGATGTTTTAAATAATTATAATGATAGAAATTAAAACGTTAAACAAATAAATTTTAAAAAATTAATTAACTATAACAACAATTATAAATAACATTAAACCATATATTATACTTAATTTTATTCAACAGTAACTCGTGAGTTGAAGTCATTCAAACGATTGAGATTGTGCAATTATAATATATATATATATATACACACACACACACACACACACACATATATATATATATATATATATATATATATATATATATATATATATAATCATCTAATTTAAGATAATCAATATATTATATCAATTTAGTATACGAATTATTTTATCAATTTAACAACAACGTTATTGTTATATTTAAAAAAACATATATTTGTAAAGATTTTAATTATATAAGTGTTTCTACGCAACGCGCGAGCATTCGCTTAGTATACTTATAAAAGTAATATTTTTTTTCTTTCTCCACATTCATTTGAAACTTTCATGAATTTTCAATTTCTTTCTAATAATGATTATAAGTTGGTTAATAAGTTAAATAAATATCCAACCTAAAGTATAATCATATATAAACCAAATTTCAATATTAACATAATATCTTTACCTTTATTTATAAACTTATGTCTTTAACTTTTAACATATTATACTTAATTTATGAGTTTTAAAATGTTGTTGTATGTAAACCATTATCATTTTAAAGCTATAAAATTTTGAACAGTTTAGATAAAATACTTAAATTGTTAATTTAAATATAACATTACAGGACCAACGTAAATATAAATTTTAGTTTAACTTAAACAACCCAAAAAGTATTTTATAAATAGTTAAAAATGATAAATTATAGTGTCTTTCAATTAATGATTATAAATTGGTTAATAAGATTAAATAAATATCAAACCTAAAATGTAATCATAAATAAACTAAACTTCAATATTAAAATAATATATTTATATCTACTTATACAGTTACGTCTCCAGCTTTTAACATATTATGTTTAATTTATTAGATTTAATATGTTGTATGTAAATCATTATTATTTTGAAGGTACAACTTTTGAATAGTTTTGATAAAATACTTAAATTGTTAATTTAAATACAACATTACACGGTCAACTTAAATATAAATTTCACTTCCATTTAAAAAACCTAAACAATATTTTATGAATAGTTAAAAGTGATAAAGTATAATTCAAAATGCAAAAATTAAATTGTAACCTCAATTGAACTAAAATATTTGCTAAAGATACTTTTGTAATCATTAAAAAATTTCAAATAAGTAACTTAAAATAACTTACAATAACAATAGTTTAAAATAACTATAAATGATTATATTGTTACCTTTAAAAACAAAAAACAATGTTTAACGTTTTAAATTATTACAATGATAGAAATTAAAACGTTGAGCTAATAAATTTTAATAATTTACTTAACAATAACAACAACTATATAACATTAAACCATATATTATTTTTTTAATTTCATTCATAAGTAAACGATGGAGAGTTTATTCAAACGATTGAGATTATGTAGTTCTAATAGATTAATGTGTTATCATATAATTCAAAATAATCAATATATTATATCAACTTAGTATACAGATTATTATATCAAATTTAACAACAACATTATTATTATTATTATATTTAAGAAAACATATGTTTGTAAAATTTTCAACTATATAGGTGTTTGTAATACCCTAAATTTTCAAAAAAAAATTCATTTTTAATTACACACAAAACATAGTTTAACATCTCTCATACTCAATTTACAAATGTTTCAAAACACAATATAAAAACTATTTGTCACATATCCCAAAATCCTCAAAACATAAATCAACAATCTAGTGTGTACAATCATGTCGGCGCCTTCATGCGATCATGAGATGTACCTGAAATACATTTGACACAACAATGTAAGCACAAAATTAGTGAGTTCCCCAAAATACCACACACAAATATTTAGCCTCTCATGGCTATATCTCGATAAGGACCCTCCTATCATGTGTCTCAGTGAAGACCCTCTGGTCTCACAGCTCGGGTTGGACCCTCCAGTCCTGTATCTCAGTGAAGACCCTCTAGTCTCACGACTCGGTTTGAACCCTCTGGTCCTATCTCAATAATGCACAGAATAATATATAACATAAATCACAAAGACAAAATACATAATATCGCATAACTCAGTATAAGCCCATAAGACCATTCAGTGAGTTGGTTCTAAAATCATGCGGCCAATATCAGTCTCTATTCGATGAGTTGAGGCCTCCAACTCGTCGAGTTGCCTTATCAATATGAATATAAGATAATTTAATTTATACCTGGGAGTCGGTATGTTATAGTGTTTCTGAGCAACTGGCGGGCATTTGTCTAGTTTAACTTATAAGTTAAGTTTCCCGCTTACTATGAAATTGAAAATAAAAATAAATAAATAAACATGTATTTTTGTTTTTCCTTAAATATGGAAGACCGCCATCAACCCATTATGCAAGTCATTTTATCTCATTTCTAGGTTGTTTCTATGGAAAGCAAGGTCACTATCATTTGATGGGAGATTTACTCTTTGCCAATTAGTTATGGGCAGTGTTGACTCTTATTGCTTCTCTTTATTTAAAGCCCCGATGAAAATTATAAAAACGTTCTAGAGGAATCGAATGAGATTTTTTTGGGGTGTGGATTTAGATAACAGAAAACTGGCATGGATTGCTTGGGACAAAGTGTATGCTCTTATAGATCATGGTGGGCTCGACATTGAAAACCTAAAGAGGCAAAACTTAGCTCATTTGACTAAGTGGTGGTGGAAGTCTAAAACGTTAAACAACTACATGTGGGCCAAAGTCGTCATAACAATTCACGGGGTTGCAGGCAGATTTAAGGCTCCATTAATAGCTAAGAGGACAAATAATACTTAGTGGGTTATAACTAATCTCCCGCAACCCCTATCAAAAAACAACTTGGACTTCATTCAATTTTTGCAATTTAACTCTTCTCATACTGATTATGGTGGATTGTCTTGGTTATTAGAGGCTTCAAAAGTTTTTTTTTTTTTTGTGCTTCCGACTGCAACTATTTAGATTACACGGTCCTTCCAACATCCCCTCACCACTGGTCTTGGAACTACCTCAATCCTAGGAAAGTAAATATTCTGATTTTGCGGGTAAACCACGAAGAACCGCCAAACTCTTCTATCATCAGTGCAACTCAGATGTGGAGTCTGAAAGTCATATTTTCCTTGATTCCCACGTAGCCAAAGAAGTTAGGGTTCAAATCTCATCATGGTGGAGGATTCCCTGCCTCCTTTCCCTTAATGACAGATTTGATTCATTGCATACATCTTCTACGTAGGAGAAACAAGTTTGGCTTAGTCCATGGAGCTATTATGAGGATGTTCATTTGGGTGATCTAAAACTTTTGAGATCATAAGATGCATTCTTCAAACACTAAGGCTTATTCTACTTTGGTAAATGAGGTACAAATCTTATCGCATTTATGGATAAACTCTCGAAAGAGGGAAGTCATTGCCCTGAGGTGGGCAAAATGGTGCAGTGATCTTATTATGGAATGTCAATCGCAATTCCTAACCTAATTATTTATTTTGGGCGTTGTAATTCTTTAAAGCTTTTATTTTATTTTTCTTCTAATCTTTTGATCTTTTGGATAGACCTGACAATGGAGCGGGTTTGAAGCGGATCGGCCTTGATCCAAACCCATTAAGCAATTTTCAAATGTTGATCCAAATCCAACCCATAACCCGTAAGGTTTTGAATAATTAAAATCATACTCTTATATACCGGATCAATGAATTTTCAACCCTTTTGTCCGACCCATTTATAATAATAAGATTATGTTGTAACATTGCATTACAATACATATAACACGAATCACTAAAACAAGACAACATTCATTCCAAAACAAACATCAATTATAACTTAATAAATACTATTTCCAAAACAAAACAAATGTCGACTAATGAAGTGGAAGTGGAATGATTGGACTCCTTGAATCCTGTACAGAACATTGTTTCGGTGATAAATGTATAACTTACAAATAATAAATTTATATTTTAAAATTTTAGATGAGACATATCATAAATAGATCGGATTGATAGTGATCCACATCCGACCATTTTAATAAAAGTGTTAACGAGTACGGATCATTAACGTGCAAACGATTCATAAAATATGATCCAAACTCATTAACTTGTACAAGTTTAAAGCGGATCATGATCAAAACTCACTTTTGTACCTCTTCTTCCTAGTTTCATGTTAAGTTGCAATAACAACTTTTACCATTAAAAAATAAAATAAAAATAGCTATAGTATGTATTTAAATTGCTTGTCATAGTATATGACATTCATTATTATTGGTATTTGTATCCATTATAGGTAGTTGCTATTTGATATTACAGGTAGTTGTTATTTGATATTAGGTATCATTGATATTTGACATTATTACATTATTTATGATTAATATTGACATTTTTGTGTATGGTTTTCGGGTATTTTTTTGTTACCTCTAGTTTATTTGAAAAATAAACTGTATTTGTCTTACTCTGCACATTATTTGCTCGAACATTATTATTTGGGATTTGACATTATATCAATATTTATGATAAAATTAAATGTCTTAATTACGTGTTTGTCGTAAATTGCAAAACTTGATATATATATATATATATATATATATATATATATATATATATATATATATATATATATATATATATATATGTTCAGGTTCATTTGAGACCATTCTAATTTTGTGAGACCGTAAAACCAAATCTAAAAATAATTTTAAAATGCAAAATAAATGGAAAAATCCAAAAAAAAAAAATTTAAATATTATTTTCGGAACTTGAATTAACTAAAAAAAAATTAAAAAAAATTTTAAAAAAATTTAAAAAAAAAATCGTTTTTTTTTTGAAAAATACGTGAAATATTCTAAATAGAATATTACACTGACATATTCTAAAAAATAACTTTAAAATGTAAAATAAATAGAAAAATCTAAAAATTCTTTTTTTAAATATTATTTTTGGAGCTTGAATTAACTAAAAAAAATATAAAAAAATCCTATTTTTTTTGAAAAATACGTGAAATATTCTAAATAGAATATTACACTGTACATATTCTAAAAATAATTTTAAAATGCAAAATAAATGGAAAAATCAAAAAATTATTTTTTTAAATATTATTTTCGGAACTTGAATTAACTAAAAAAAAATTTTAAAAATAAAAAAAATAAAAAAAATAAAAATAAATAAAAAAAATGCGTCTCACGGTCTCACAAAATTAGGTCGTCTCACATGAACCTAACCTTATATATATATATATATATATATATATATATATATATATATATATATATATATATATATATATATATATATATATATATATATATATATATATATATATATATATATATATATATATGAATTTCAATTGGTATGTTGACGTTATGTAGCTTTCAAATTAGTATATGTTCGTCAAGATTAGTTGCTTGCTTGCTTGTTTGTGACTTGTGAGTGGTAATCTAATCTTACCTGTTTTCAAATAAGTCCCACTCTCGATTAATTACTTTCATATGGTATCATTTATATGAATTTTTTGAATTTATTTTTATTAACTAGGTTGTGGTTGGTTTTATTAAATTTTAATATTATATTTTTAATCCGAAAAATGTCATTATGTTTGTCATCATCAAAAGTGGGCAAATTATTGGTACATTTGGTGTATGTGATTAGCACCTCCTGTCAATCTCATTTATTTTTATGAAAACAAACATGAAACTTTAATACCGTTAACTAATCATTCTACGTAGTATGAAGACTTTAATAAAACATAGACCGATAACAATTCGATAGATATGTGCCTCAAACTAAACTAGATATTTCATTTGGATGCACTTGCTTTGACATTCATTGGATTGGTGATCGTAAAGCTTGATGATTAAAGATTATAACTCCGTTATCAAATTGATTGTTTGTTGAGATTAAATATTTTGTATAGAAGCGTGTCATTGCATTGATACGTGTGTCACAACGGTTGAAGGAGAACAATATTAAAACTGCATGGTGTGGACAACGTTCAAAGATGTTATTGTGACGTGGCAACAGGAGGTAATGTCCGTTTTCCTCTCTTCTTCCTCTATGTTTTTCTTCTTGCTTGGTCTCACGATGGCGTTTTCTTGGCGGAACACCACCCATTTTCCCGTTTTCATGGTGTTTTTCTTGCTTCGCCTCCCAAAAACGCAAGTGGGCGTTGCCCACACCTTACACTCTAGAGGAAGTTGAGATTGTTGATCGATAAGATTATGTTTATCAGTCGGGTCATGGACAATCGATCATTAAAAAGTATAAAGTATACTACATGGGGTAATTGGTCCCAACCTACGTCATCTGACAAACAATTTTCACAGCCAGTGAATACATGGTAAAGAATAAATTGTTTTTTTTTTTTTTTTTTCTAATTTTCAATTTAACAATTATTTATTAGATATTTTGTTGTGATAAAATTATGAAAAAATATAAAAAAATTTATGATTTTTAATTCATTATCAATAAAGTATAATACTGGTATAATTGATATATTTTTTTGAAACTATTATAGTTTTTAGCTGTGGTAGGTTGTTGATAAATGTTTAAAATTTGAGTTTGGTTGGTTGATTATGTGGATGACATTTTTTTAATTGAAAGATTGGGTTGTGATAAGTTGCTGATAAGTAATAAACATTGTCTAACTTAAATGTTATAGCTTTCTAAAATATTTATTGAAACACTTAAGTGAAAGTAATTTTATAAAAATATTTTTTTTTTCCTAATAAAATAGGATTTTTACATAACAATTACCATAAATAAAACATTTTTTTATATGTTAATAATGTTCTAAAAATTGGTGACCTTAAATGAATTCTCATCTCGTTCGTATAATAGTGGACAAGGCACATATGTTTCATTCCTGAGATTCATATCTCATTTACATGATAGTAGATCATATAGATATGTCTCATCTGTGGTCCATTTATTACTATATTAAAAAAATGGTTTCTTTTTAAGAGTATACAGCATGGGTACTCTCCACGCCGTTATTGCCTATGTGGAGGGCCCATAACGCCGTCTTAACGCAAGGTACACCGCCCGCTTACTTGTTTTGTTGCTTCTTGTGGTAACGAAAACCTAAAGTAACGACGTTCTCTTTTTTCATCTGCTTTTATTCATCTTAACGACGGTATAACATGGAACATTATCCCCTAATCTCGTTATGGAGAGCTGGCTAGGTTGTGGGTGGATATGAGTGTTGCCCGTACACAGTGCTCTAAGATTATCGGAGGCTATACATTATACACATATGGTGTGGGGATGACACGATACCCATATAGCTACAAGAACACCACCCCGAGGTTGTGTGGAGTCTCCCTCTCTCACTCTCTCATATTAAAGACTAAGGTGGCCACTCTTCTAGGCGTGAGTATAGTGGACGGTTTAATCAACCAAAGCATCAAAGAAAATCAAAAAATTACAACTGAACTTTTACAGAGTTCATGGCCATGCTTTTATCTTATTTCTTGATTGTTCTTTTTTTAAATAAAACTCAACTAGCCAAGTTTAGAAAATTTGGATTTGAATGTTGGGATTTTAATTATATGATATATGATGTCCCTTGTTCATTTTTGCTTAAGAAAATTAACATCGTAATAAACAAATCTCTAAATGACGAAGGTTTTTCAAATCTTTACAAGCTCGAATACTCGTATAATTTAATCTAGTAATCGTAACTTACTTGCTTCATATTATGTATTGGTTGGAGAAAAACCATTGAAGATTATTGTTATTGTAAGTGTCTAGCTATTCTGTGAGTAAATCCATATTCTCCTCTTAAGATAATGGTGAGAATTCAATATAGAAAATGTTGTATATACAATTTCCAATCTACTTTAAAGATTTGTATTTTAGTGGATCATCATCATGATTGAATATGGTGAAGAGGGAGTAAGAGACTCCTCTTCGAATCGGATTAAGCCCTCGATGTAAAGATTAACCACTATAAATCGTTGTGTTTGAATTATCTCTCAAAATTTGGCATATAACACATTTACATTTATTTTTATCTTTGTAAATGCCGGTTGGAAGACCGACCAACTTTGTAATTTATTCATATAGATTAAAATGTTGTGTTTAATTTTATAAACATTTTGTGGGGTTTGTTCAAGATTGTTATTATTTATAACAAAGTGTAAGGAGCCCCCCCCCCCCCCCCCCCCCCCCCCCCAAATAAACATTTTGTGGGGTTTGTTCAAGATTGTTATTGTTATTATTTAGGTTTTAGTATTTGATGAGGTTTTAACTCCAATAAAACCGGTTCATGATGGCAAAATGGCCTATTAAGGTAGACTTTAAAAGTGAAGAACAAACGACATCCACACAAATGTTAAACTTCAAGGAATGGACCAAATCCGTAGCTCTCATCTAACCATAGGGACGAAAACTATAGTTTACCCTAAAATAAGCAGGCGTGATTCATGCTTAACCCATTATACTCGCATCTACATAAAACTCGAATATTTTTAAATCCACACTCCAACTCGATAAAGTTCAACTCAATAGAGTTTCAAAATGTTAAATTCCTTTAGATATGAAAAGATTCAGTTGATGTAAAGCAAAATTATATGACCAAAAAGTGACCATTCCTTTCGATTAATTAGAATATGAATTTTAAACGACAATCACGTAACATAAGACATACAAACATGTTTACGATTTCATTCAATCTTACGCATTCACAATACTATGAACTCCATAATTTTATAAATTGTTATATAACAATTCCATATTCCATGCAAGTATAACAATTTTTTCATATAATGCATCTTCAAAATTCAATTAAACAATACAAAATTAATTTATTATATTTATTAAAGAATTAAAAAACTTTCATTTTATTCATATCATTTTTTCCAATGAATAGTTCAATGGTAATTGAATATCAAATATATTGAACGTTGTGGCATGTCATAATGGTAAGGTTTCATATATCAAATAGGGAAATAACACTTACCGCCTCATTTTTTTTTAAAACAAAAAACTATCTAAAACCTCCTCCTAAATATTACATTTATATCCTATTTTTTTTAAAACAAAAAACTATCTAAAACCTACTCTAAATATCTATCCTAAATGACTTGAGCCCATAACCTCATATGAGATGATTACTCCTAAATACCACCTCATTCAACGGTACCATTAAAATCTTATGTTCTTAATAGAAATTTATCTATCATAAATGATATATATATATGGGTGATGCTAATAAGACACCCCTTAGACACCCTATAATCATTTTTATAAAAAGTCAACCTATAATCAACTTCTTGTAATCATCTTTTTCGGAAAACAATGCAATTTCAACCAATAAAAATATTTCAAACATTAATTAGGGTTGTCTAAATGATAAAATAGGGTGTCTTATTAACCAACCCTTTTATATATATATATATATATATATATATATATATATATATATATATATATATATATATATATATATATATATATAGTTAGCTATAAAATCCTCATATTTACTTACAAATTTACACTAGTGAGAACTAAAACATAAAATTAAATAATTCTCGAAAGGTGTTAGATGGTTAGTGAATGTAACATCTTAACAAAACTCACTAAATTCTATTTGAACATCATGTTTGCTTAGAAGTGAAATAATGGATGGAGAACATGACCAAAGATGATCAATAAAAGTGGTATATAATTAAAAGACTAATCGTTTATGACCAAGATAAAATTGTTAATGCGCCTTTATAACTTATTCAAATAATTTGAATAGATTTGGGTTAATAAACAAATTTTCGTTTCAATCTTTGTTGGTAAGGCCTATTTCAACAATGTATGTGCCTCTATTTACATATGAACTTTATGCATTTAGGCACTAACCATAAATAACTCATTATAATTTGTGTAAGGAGATAATCGATAAAAACTATTACAGAAAAATAATTATAAATCCTAATTAATTAGAAGGGCAAATCCATGATTCTTCATTACCTTGAACTTGATCATCACCGTTTCTTGATGCAACCACGATATTCTTTGAGCCGCCTATGTTTTGAGTATTTCCAATTAACCCCTCAAAATTTTCCAATTTTTCATCTTCGCTCCTCCATCTCTTAGAAGGATCATGAAAACCACTCAAATGGTGGGATTGCTGCTGAGGAATTGTGGTTTGTAAGAGGGATTGAAACGATAACATTGGGTTTTGTATATCTAACAAAGTAGAGGGTTGTTTTTGAAAACCATGAATATCGGAAGGGGCTAATTGGTAATTACTTGAAGTAGTGGCGGCAGTAATATTATTGCTAGTGCCAGACTCTACAATATTGGCCGTAGAATTCAAAAATGATGGCTGCTGTTGTTGAACTTTCTGCGCCGACGGCCGGAGAGGGTACAACGACCCGCCGCCGCCGTCACTACCGCGACCAAAAAGATCCAGACGGCGAGAAAATGGGGCGGAGGAGAAAGGTGCGGTGGGGATGCCGGTGAATTCTTGAACCATTTGCCGGAAGTTAGTCGTGTCGGTGGTGAGAACGGTGGTGGGTGCTCGCCGGGAAGCTCTCGTACGTTTCTTTGGGTTCTTTACTGTTACTTGATGAAGATGATCCGATCCATGACTGGTTTTTGTATTTGTATCCATGGTTGATGCCGGGTTAGGGTTAATAGGGTAGGTACCGAAGTCTGCGAGGCTCCGGTCCGACCGGATGTTTCCGGTCCAGACTGAGCCGAGATCTTGGAGCGTGTTTGGGGTTGAAAAGGATGAGGTTGAAGAAGGATCAAAGAAGGAGGTGTCGGAGGGTGGCGGACGGTGGTTGTGGTGGTGATGAGATGATGACGACAGTGGTTGTAGGAGGTGGTTGAGGTTAGGGTTGAAGTGGTTCGAAGGATTTAGGAAGGAAGATATCGATGTTGTTCTTGAATCATATTCTTCATTATTATCGCCACCACCGGCGCCGCCGCTTGATGACTGAAAGCTGCCACTGTTGCTGGAGTCCATAGATGGTGGTGGAAAGAAAGGAGATGAAAATAAGGGAAAGCAAGAAATGATTTTATCATGGATTTCTAATGGTTCTAGTTTTTATTTCTTCGTAATTTTATTTTTAAATGAAAAAGTTACGACAATCATTTGTGCAAATTAAGACAAATTATAAATAAGGACATTTGTTAGGTCAATTTTTTGATTTTTGGTCATCCAAATTTAAAAAACGACATTAAATTATAGAAATCTTTTTCAATTGAACGGCGAGTCAAGAATCAATTTTTTAGATTTAAAAATAGAGCTATTTTATTTTAAGCTTTTAGATTTCAAACGTTCGCACATAGTATTAACTTGATAATAAATTTAAAATAACTAAATCATAGAATTCATTTAGCATGTTAGCATATTTCTTGTTTTTCAATTGTATAGAAGATTTAATGATTTTGATAACGAATTTTAAAATGTAATAACAAAATTATAATAATAACTAGGGAAGGACCTCCGTTTTCGAGGGTTAGAAAGTGTTCGGTTGTAAAACATAGCAATCATGGAGTTATAGACTGTTGTCATCCACCAATCAATTATAGAACTCATGTTAGGTTCATTTCTATCACAAATATTTACCTTGAATGGAATACCCACACAAGATAGTAGAAGCATATCCTCTTTATTCAAGAGAGGAATATCAAAATATTAACCATAAATAAAATAAATTACCAGCAAAAACATGAAAAAAATAATAATAATGAGCCCTTGTATAATGCCAAAACAATTTCAAGCTTTAAGGAGTCACCATGGTTTCACTTTGAATAGAGGCGTGGATTTTGATTTTGTGTAGGTATCGAAAGCAAGAAACTCAACCATATCTGAAAAATAACCAAGAAGATTGTTAGTGTTTTGGATCCAATGAAGAAACAAATTCAAGTGAAACATGCGGAAAAAAAAAGTTCATACCGGAGTAGTCAAACTAGAATGCTATATCATCACTTCTAATATCATTTTCTCATTCAATCCTACCCGACTGTTCCTTTCCTGACCTTAATTATTTTGTCCATACATGTAAAGCCACACTAAACATTGGGCCTCACCTATAAAAGCAGGACCAAAAGGGGAAAAAACATTAAATGCAGATAAGAAAAAAATGGTGTCACTTAACTCACTGTACTTAAACTTGTGGTTACCTTTGTACATGGTCATAGCATTGTACTTTCAAAGTACAATGCTCTAATAAGAAAAAAAAAATTAAAACGGTTTTAACAAAGCACAAACTTTAGAAAACTGTATACCCGCAAATGAAGCAATCGAATCATAGACTTTATCCAACTCGAGAGCCTTAAGAGTATCTTCAACAACATCATTTTTTTCTAAATTTATAAAAATTCTAAAAGAAACCCTTTTCCCTTTTGTTTGCCCACCCCTTCCATTGATTGTATAGTATAAACCGAAGGGTAAATGTGGAATGTTTTTGGGTTGTATTTGATTAATATACAAATGTTATCTAAATGGATGTCAAACACATAGCAGCACAATCACCAACCAATTTCATTACATCCATCAAATAAAACTCCTAAAAGCAAATTCTTATTAAAATGTTCCACTTACCGAAGAAAGTTTGTACATAGATAGAGCAACTGCAAGCCTGTACACATGCCTAATTCTGTGACATTTATCCATTGCTTGAAGATCCATTTGAGATTTCTGAATCAAATACAATTCAAATAAATGGATGTTTATTAAATGTAAACGTAAAATTTAAGAAAAGTAAAAAATTTAATATGTTGGATGCTTTACCCAGTCACTATCATATAAAATGTTAGATATAACTATATTTTTTTGTAAAAAATAAAATAAAAAGTGGATATAGTGAATAGTCGATTTAAAAATCTGGTTATATTGTATCCAACATTTTTGGTCTATATCTAGAGAAATACTATCAGAATATTGATGAACTTCGGTTCAGATTTTTTTGGATTAATTTAAATTCAAAATTTTGGATATCATAATATGGCCTGTATGCACTTGTAATTGTATTAGCGGTTTCTCTCCAATGAAAATATATTTTTGTTTAAAGGATTACTTTGGCAAAGTATAAAAGATGCGAAATTTAGTTTGAATAAAAACTTCTCAAGCCATGTGAGCAACTCATCTGGAAGAAGTTATAGTAGCCATATCACATCTAACAACCAAAATAGAGGAAGATGATATGAAGGACAAATAAGAAACTATTAAAGAGTTTACAGATTAAATAAAAATGTAATGATTGTTAATTCTAATTTAGAACTTGATTATTACCTGATGAGATGCATGTCGACTTCAAATAGACAATCGTCTTTCTGTTGCTTTCATTCTTGGTGACCGCCAGTTGCAAGATCATCATTAGACTTTCATCAAACACATGGCGTGCATTCAATCGGTCTGCTGCATGACTGCAATCCAAAAATATGTATAAACCGATGAAATTCAATGATCAAATCCAACATCTATAGAAACCAAAGGATCAGGAACAACCTGAGTTCAGAACATACTCGATTTTCAGAAATCAAAATACAAACCTGTAGAGCGGCGACTACAGGCGGTTGAGGAGACGGACGATGAGGCGAAACACAAATATGATGGTATTTGAATAAGTTAATCATACTACTTGATACTTGGAAGCAGCAGATGAGAGAGGCCTGAAGGGACCTAGAAGCCGACGACGAGCATGTGTTGTTGAAGATAAGGAATCAACAGAAGCTGAAGATGGAATCTCCATGGCGATCAGTGGAGGGAGCAATGAACAATAATACGTATGAGAGTCTCAGAAGCTTCTTTCTCAACAACGATTTCCTCCCTAATCTGAATATAAACCCCTTCCTTTTCTTTGTCTTCCTCGTTGTGATGGCGGCTTCGATTAATATCGATGGTGCAGAAGAGAACAGGGGAAATGCGGAGAAAATGGAAGATTTGCTGAGAGAAAAAATTGTTCTCTCATTTGACATAGACAAAGGAGAGATAAACGGTGGAGCGGTAGGAATGATGGAGAAGAAACTAGAGAAATAATGGCGGTGGTTAGATCATTTTTTGGAGTTATGCAATTGGAAGCAGCGAGAGGTTGGAGCAGGCAATAACAAGTAGTTTTGTTAATGTCACCACATGGAAAGTGTTATTTCAAACCATAAACAGGGATAACAATTGTAAAAGAAAATTAAAAAAAAAAAAAAAAAGATAAATTTTGGTCCAATCAACAGCTGGAATTGTTAAATTGGAAACTCTTTTTTTATATAATTATATAATAAACGATAATAAGCTAAAAAGTAAATTGTGTATGTTTAGTTATTTATATTTATTTCTATATGTATTTTATTATTTTGTTTTTTTAAACATATAATCATTAAATATAATTGTCATATATGTATACAAACTAAAACACATAAGTGATTAAATATTTATAAAAACACAAATAACTAAATGTATTAAAAATAAACATAAAAAACTAAATATGTATATAATTTAAACTATATTACCCTTTTAAGTTATTAGTATGATTTTAATTACTAGATTATGACTCACGTTAAACGCGAATGAACGTATAAATAAAAAACAAACGTATGTAGATATTATAGAATAATTATAAAAAATCAGGGTTATTGATATTATTGAAATGTGTAGAAAATCCACTGAAATCGATTATATATATATATATATATATATATATATATATATATATATATATATATATATATATAGGCTTAGATTATTTTGTTTTTATTAACTATTGTTTGCCAGAATGCACAGATCTGGACCATCGGATGGAATATAATCAAAGATCATGATCTGAGGGTCTATGATAGTACAATATGGTAACATGTATCATATAATCACACAAGTTTTAGTATAAGGGCATTTTAGTCAACTGAGACAAAATTAAAAAAGGAAAATTCGAGATTTATGGGATAATTATTGATTTTGATTTAAAAATTTTGATTTTTTTTTTCAAATTAATTCAATTTCAAACATAATTTGTAAACCTAAACTGATTTTATTCTATCATAATGTTATTTTGTTAGAATGATATTCTGTAATTCTGCCAGAATGATATACAACTATGAACATAATATTATAAACACATATTATCAGGACCAATAAATGAATACAACTTTTATATAAGACGAATTTTAATAGTAATAAGTAATTACATTCATTCTTAGAGACATTTTGTGAAATAAACAAAAATACTTCAAAATATGCTAACATTCTATGAGATTGACATTTTGTGAGATTGGCATTCTGTCAGAAATGTATTGCATCAGAATGATTTTATACAAGGAGTCTTTCCCATCATATCTTCAAGCCATTCTTCAAGCCATTTCTATCACAAATTCGTTGCCAAATATTTTGTAGTGATACACTTGTAACAACTGCACATTAAACATATAACTTGTTAACTACAATTCTATCAGAATACATCAATAATATTCTTACAGAATAAACCATTCTTGCAGAATGGTTTTTAATATTCTTAGAGAATTTGAACTTAATAGCAGCTTACAGTATAATGAAATAAAAAAATATTATAAAAAGGTAAACAAGGTCTCTAGGAAGAGATTCTAGCAAACAAGATGCATACCATTCTTCTAACCATCGATGATTAATAAGATTGAATCATAAACATAGATTGAATCATCAATACTTCCAACTACAAGTTCTCTGCCATCAAAGAATGGTGTCTTGAATTTCTAAAAAAATAAAAAAAAGTTATAAAAACCCAACTCATCACCAAATTGATCTATAAAAATCTGCATTTGATCATAAAAACCATTTTTTTCATTCTTTCATTTACATGTCAAGAAGAAGCAACCTCATCACATTTCGTTTTCCCTTGTTCATTTCCTGTTAAAAATCAAACCCAAAACCCACCAAAACTCCATCGATTTCAATTAAAAAAAAGTTTATAGAAGCAACAGGGAGGCCGCCGGAGCAGCCCCAATTCCACTTACCTATTGGCCACCTTGAACATATCCTCCACCATCGTCGGTCGCTGCTATTTTTGTCCCTTCGTTTTCCCACCGCTAACAACAAGAAAGAAACTCAAGATGGTTCACATGAGATAGGTTGCTCCATTTACCCCTGTCAAACACTAAAGCCCAAAATAACCACTTGGGTATATCGATTCTGTCAAGAATCACAAAAAAAAAAATGAAGGAAGAAGGTTACCTGTTGCTGATCCCGTTCATATTTTATGTGGATAAAGGAAGAAGATTACCTGTTATGAAATTATTTTTTAATTTCCATCTACCATTGTTGTTCCAAGAAACCTTGCTTCATTCTGAGTAGCCCTGAAACAAAACACATACAAATAATGAAGTTCATAAACATTTTAACATACACCTGGTAGGCATCAATTTATCATAAACTTACACATATAAAACGAGACATATCTTTGATTCCTTCCCTGCGATTAATGAAATTCATAATTCATAATAACAAACCACCACACAAATTATAGACAAAAGTCAAAATTCTAATTAAAATAAGCAAAAAATTAATTAAAAAGCCACCGAAGAAAGGATGTTTTCAAATGCAATCAATTTTAAAGAATCATAAACATGTATTAAGCACTTTGAGTCATTTATCTAATTAATATAAAATAATATAGTTGGAATTTTGACGATTTAAGTTTTAACGAAGCTATATTCAATTAATGGTCCAACTTTATGATTGAGTTTCATTTTGATCGACTATACATACCCTTACGATGAATTTCTTTATGGCATACCATTATTAAAACTTCAAAAATTTAACAATTACTTATAAATAAATAAGAACAACTTGTAGCAACAACTGTTGATATATTATGGCCAGCAAAACCAGTAAAATCGATAGTAATGGTGAAGAATGTGATTGTGAGTTATGACAGAATGGATGCAAGGCAAAAGAATTTAAGGAATTTAAGATAGAAAAAAGAATAAGAACCTTGATATAGACAATGCGTTTGTTTTGGTCGAACTGGGTGGTGTTGGTGGTAAATAAAGAAGATAATGGTTGGTATTGCAGGGAGAAGTGATTTTCTCCGACGAAGAAAGAGACGTCGGTGGTTGTGATCGGCGATGGGAAGTCGCTGAATTTCTTCTCTGTAGTGGTGATGTTCCACGCAGGAAACGAAGATGGAGGATTAGGTCAAATATATTTACTTTATTTCCATAATTGTAGGATTTTAATTAAATGATTTCCTTAATTAAAAGTACAAAAGGTCCAAAATACCCTTTATTGATTTAGTTAATTATTTATTATTTCTTGAATTCTCATTGGTGCATTTAGGCACACAATATTTGTGGAAAACATTTGAACCTAACTCTCTCTCTCTCTCTCTCTCTATATATATATATATATATATATATATATATATATATATATATATATATATATATATATATATATATGAGAAAAGTGAATATATGGTTGTCATGTATGTAACATTAGGTATAGAACCATCAAAGTTAACTTCATTTTGATTAATAAAAACACAATTTTCTTTCATTTTTAGCTTTTTCCTATTGTTTCTGAACTCATCTTAATTTAGATTTCGTGGTTTATCCCCAACATCTATGTATTTTGAATTTGGTTTTTTATTACACCTCTAGTAAGTTTTATAACTTCCTTCGACATCTACCTTATGTACACTTGCATAGTCTTTTTATTTTTATTTTTTTTATGTGTTATGTAATGAGGTTTATTGGGTTTTTTAATAAGCACTTTCAATCTTTCACTATAGTTTTATGTATTACATTTCAATATGGAGACCTATATGTAGTTAGTAAAATATTCTTATACACGATTTGTGGTGCAAAATTAAACTTATAAAACTCCATAAATAATATATATATATATATATATATATATATATATATATATATATATATATATATATATATATATATATATATATATATATATATATATATATAAAGTCTAGCATAAGGTCTAACAAAAGATGCAAGAAAGAGGGTAGAGAGATTTGATTGTATTTGGTTAAAACGATGTGGTTTTTAATGTTTCTATACCTAATAATATTAGGTACATAACAACCAGATATTCCCTAAGCTCTCTCTCTCTCTCTCTCTCTCTATATATATATATATATATATATATATATATATATATATATATATATATATATATATATATATATATATATATATATATATATATGGAGTGGTTAAAATAAGAACCATAAAAGATTAAGAACCCTAAGAACATCAATTAATTAGTAAATATTTATACGATACTCTTATTAAACATCTTAAAATCCTAATTTTTTGTGTTTTTAGTACGAAAAGAGCATACTTATAATTTTTACAGTCTAATATTTTCAATCGTATATGTTCTCATATTTTAAGACAAACATTATATAAAATACATATTTACACAATCCATTTACAGTTTAATGCAAAAAAATCACAACTTAATTCAAAGTGGTTTACAATAATTTACTAATTCACAGTCTAATAAAACCTATTAATTCACTCATTTTAAATTTAATGCAAAAAATTATAAAAACTAGTGGATTCTTCCAAATATATACAACAAAAAATAAATATATTCATAAGAAAATTAACACAAAAATTTATACATAAATCATTCATATTTTAACACCAATATAAAAAATTCACAGCAAAACGCAGTCAATTCACAGTTTAAACAGAAAATCTATAGTTTAATGCAGTCTATTCAAAATTTTAAACACAAAAATTACAGTTTAATATAAAAAAATTCAAAATTTAATATAGTCAATTTCACAATTTCAATAAATATTCACAGCTTAATGCAGTTAATTCAAAGTTTAAATACAAATATCATAGATTAATACGTAAAATTCACAATTTATTACAATAAATTTATAGTTTAATACAAAAAATATAAACTCACAACAATAATGTCAATTTGATACTCTTAATACAGACAATGAACAGTTTAATATATAAAATTCACAACTTAATATAATAAATTCACAATTTAAGACAAAAAAAATTATATTCACAATCATATTTTTAAACTTAAAAGTTATATTTATATGTTAATATATAAAGACATTTATACGTATTAAATTATGAATTTAATATATTAAGTCGTGAATAAAATTCACAACGTAATATACAATTCACAGTTTAGTATACAAAATTCACAGTTTAATATAATAAATTAACAATTTAAGACAAAAAAATTTATATTTACAACCATATTTTCAAATTAAAACTTATATTTATACGTTAAGATAATAAACACACAATTCGTAGTTTAGTATACAAAATTCATAAGATACATTGTGCGTGCACCACATAAATTCACAAATTAATAGAGTTTTTCAGAACTCTCATTTACAGTTTAATAATAAGTTTAGGACTCTCATTCATAGTATCTATAACATAAAAACATATTAATTCACACAATCATAGTAACTAACATAAATAGAACTAAACAAAAGTTGAAACATTAAAACATCACATATCAAAGCTTAAAAAATAAAAAATCATATTATTTGAGAAAACACTAACATAATAAATATACATTTTATATTCAATTCACGGCTTAACAACAATAAAAGATAAAGTGTGAATACAAATTTGAGGAAAAAAAAAACATAATCGTAACGTCCGGTTCCTGATATGTATTTTAATAAAGAATTATTCATTTTTGCAAAGGGACTCGATGAGTTGGAGGCCCCAAACTCGTCAAGTAGGGAATGAGATTTTTGAATGGGGGGACTTGAAGTCTACCCGACGAGTCGAGAGGCCTCGACTCGATGAGTAGGGCTGCCAGATTGAAACCCTAATTTTCAGGGTTTGCACATTATTTAAAGACCTTAACACCCGCATTATGGCTTCCCTCATCGCCTCCCATAGTCCAGCAAAACCTAACTCGTGATCTTGATCTTTGTGAGTGTGTGTGAGTGAAAAAGGAATGATTCTTTGGTGTTTTCTTGAAGGAGTGGAAGCTGGAAGTGCTTGGTTGAAGGAAGGAGCTTTGGATCCAGAAGAATAACTGCATTTTTAGTTCATTTAAGGTATAAAGTTTATACCTTGTATTTTTGGTTACTAGATCTCTTCATGGGATAGTTTAGGGTCATATGGAGCATATTATGAAAATATTCATGGACGCATGCATGTTTTGGGGTAATAACTTCAGATCCAGAGTCTTTGAGGGACTCTATTGCATAAAGGTGCCAACTTTATGGCCATAGGAGTCCCATGCATCATATGAACCACTTTTTAGGGCTTTTTGAACTAAATAACCCATGGATGGTTAATTAAAGGAGATTTTATGTGCGTTAGTTTGAGAGGAGTTGATCCCAGCACCGAGGGCAGTTCAGCTACTTCATGACATTGAGGTGAGTTACCTTCCAGTATAAGTGGGTCGAAGACACCAATGTCGGCCCACTAGTAAGAGCTATAGTAGAGATGATTGTATTTGTGATAATTATCTGGTATGTCGCTATCTGTTATGCTTATGTGCTAGTATGTTATGATGCTATGTAATAGTGGTAGGAGGGGTAAGATATATCCCAATACCGGTTGATAGGGCTGAAGGGGTATGCTAGCAACCGGATAAGCTAGACAGTCTATGACTTATATATTTATGCACTAGGATGCTATATGGTAGAAGTAGGGGTGAAATAGTCCCCGTTACCAGTCGAAAGGACCGACGGGGTAGGCCATCACCCTAATATGCTAGGCAATGTACCGGTTGACAAGACCGAAGGGGTAGTCCAACACCCTGATATGCTAGGCAAGTTACCGGTCGAAAGGACCGAAGGGGTAGGCCAATACCTTGATATGCTAAACAAGTTACCGGTTAAAAGAGACCGAAGGGGTAGCTAGTACCAAGATATGTTAGATAGAATGTGTTATGTATGGTATGTGGTATGATGGGGGAACTCACTAAGCTTTGTGCTTACGGTTTTTAGTTTTGGTTTTAGGTACTTCTTTCGCGAAGGGAAAAGAGTCGGTACGGTAGCAGCGCATCGCACACATGATTTTCCGCATATGAGATTTTTGGGATATGTACTCTGACATTGTTACTATTTTATGACATGCTTTTTAGACTTATGATCTATGGTTTTTTGAAATGAAATAACTTAATGATGTTTTCTTTATATCGAAAATGAAATTTTTGGTCCGTATTTTTAGGATGTTTCAAGTTGGTATCAGAACTTTGGTTTGAGGGATTCGGACACACATTCAGGGGTGTTTGGACTCAAATCAAGGGTTTGAAAGATTTTTACAAGAAAAATAGTTTTCTAAAATTTAAAATAAAGAGTTTTGAGAAATAACAAGGTGTGTGATGGATGCAATCGGTCGAGCTCAAGTAAGTTTTCCCCAAGTTACCCATACATGTTTGCTATGATATATGACATGATTATGAGAATTGCATGCTAGATTACGACTAAGGATCTAAAAACGATCCCTTATATGCCTATTATATATGTATGATAATTGCATGCTAGATTAGGGATAAAGATCTAGGAAGGATGCCTTATATGCCTATTGTATGTGTATGAGAACTGCATGTTAGATTTGGGCTAAGGATCTAGGAAGATGCCTTATGTGCTTGTTATATGTGCTTATCGAATTACATGCTAGAACTAATTAGTCAGTGATATGATGGCCCAAATAGGATATACTTGGTTTGGGTTACTCAATGCCCGAATGTTGCTTTCTTTGTGCTTTTAGGAGTTCCAGTTATCTTTAACTAATTAGTAAACAAATACATTACGTTACATATTGCGAGGACTAAATAATTTTAGAAGGTTTGGTCTAGCCCTATTTCACATCTCTTGTATGAGTCCAACCGCTGTAGGGTAGGACCTCTCATTCGAAGAATTATCTGGTCTTAGTTATATATAATGGTATTTGCGAGCTAGTTAGGTAAAGGTAGTAGGGACTTCTTACGCAGCTGATGGCGGAGAGTAGGTTGGAGAGTTACCCTAGGGTAAGCTTAGGATGAGAATAGTGCAACAATCAGTAGTAGTGAAAGGGACTTGGTAGATTTAAGGCAATCCTTGAGGAAAGTACGGATAGATGTGGAAGGTAATATGGGCTCATGCTACTAAAAGAAGAGGATCCGTACTCGAATCAAGGAGGGCTGAGATAGAACTAGGGAACTTGTAGAGTGTGTGAGACCTCTTGAGATTATGTATGAGCATGGCGATTATGTGTTTTGTTTCAGAATGGTGGTGACACATTTCGGAGTAGGAGGTTCAAGGTTGGGATCAGGTTCAGGTTTAGGTACAGGTTCCGAGCCAGTTGATGATGGGTTATGTGAGTTCATCGCATCAGAGATTACGAGAGGCATCCTTGAGGCGACCCCGATGATTTTCGGGTCAATCAAGGAAGAGATCATTGAGCTGATGGAGGAGTGTCTCAAGGCGTTCATGAGTGACATGGAATTTGGCCAGACAAGGACACACATACTCTCTTTCAAGGACTTCAGGGGATGTGGTGCGCCAGACTTCCACGGGGTGAAGGACCCCAATGTTACTAAGAGGTAGATCGTAGACATCAAGTTTGCATAGTTGACGAGCTTCTGCCCTGAGGGGATGAAGGTCCAGTGTGTTGCAGGTTATTTGAGAGACCAGGCTCGAGATTAGTGGGAGGCAGTCAGTGATTCGTTTGGAGGCCCAACCATTAAGGCTCTGACTTGGTAGGATTTTTTGACCAGGTTTAGGGCAGAGTTTGTGCCAGCTGTGGAGATTCAACAGCTGTCCATGGAGTTTCTTGACATGAGACAGACGACTGAGTCAGTGGGGGAGATTGCCACCAAGTTCAGGGGGGAGCCTTACTGGTGCCTCAGTACGCGGGGGACGAGGAGATGCGGAAGACCCGATGCTATGACATGTTGAGAGCTGACATCAGGAAACATGTCAGCTACTTAGCATGCCCGACTTTGGATGACATGATAGCCAGGGAGAGAGAGAGAGAGAGGGAGAGAGAGAGAGAGAGAGAGAGAGAGAGAGATAAGGATATTAATATAGAGAAAATCCGAAAGAGGAAGGCGGAGGCTGGGTAGGTTACTTGGGTTTCGGGGAAGAAACCCAAGGGATCCGACACTAGGTCGAAGGGCCAGCAAGGCCGGAGTCGCTGTGGAAAATGAGGCAAGACTCATGAGGGAGTTTGTAGAGTGGGATCATCGACCTGCTATAAATGCGGCAAGCTTGGGCACTTTAGTAGGGATTGTACTACCCCTACCCCGACACTTCAAACGTCATACCTGATTTGCTTCCATTGCAATCAGAAGGGACATAAAAAGGCCAATTGCTCGAGATTGACATCAAGATCGCCAGTGGTGGCGCTAGCTCCAACGACCATGTGGATTACGGATGGCCGACAGGGCAAGATGAATGCTCCAGTGTCAAGAAGCCGAGCCTTCCAGTTGACCGCCCAAGAGGCGTGTGCTGCATTAGATGTGGTGATAGGTATGTTTTCTTCTCTCTAACTCTGATTACATTTCAGTTATGTTATTTATGTTATATGTTTTATGTGTTTTGTTAGGATCGTTCCATGAGAACGGAATTCCAGCATAGGTGTTATTTGACTCGGGGGCCACCCGATCATTTGTCTCTGTTGCTTTTAGCAAGAGGTTTTCCGAGTCATCAGGGATGTTGGATTGTCCTCTAGAGGTTGATATTGCCGACGATCGATCCGTCCGGGCATCAAAGGTTTTCAGAGATTGTGTTTTGGTTCCCATTCCGTTGCGTGGGAATAAGGTTATCATCGGAATTGATTGGTTGAGCCGTAGTGGGGTGGTGGTCGACTGAACGCATCAGTTGGTACGTGTCAGGACCCCAAGTGGGGGAGAGCTGGTGATTCAGGGCAAGAGGCCACAACACAGACCAGCTTTGTGCTCAGCACCGAGGGATAGGCACTACCTTTGGCAAGGTTACACAGGGTATGCCGCCTATGTTATGGATACTCGAGAGGCAGGTAAGGCGAGTGTGAGTGATGTACCAGTGGTGCGAGAGTTCCTGGATATATTACCAGAGGATCTGCTTGGGATACCTCCAGAGAGACAGGTGGAGTTCCAGATCGACCTAGTCCATGGTGCGGCTCCGATAGCCAAGGAACCATATCGGTTGGCTCCTCCCGAGATGAAGGAGTTGTCTACACAGCTGCATGAGCTGTTAGACAAAGGATTCATTAGACCGAGCAATTCGCCCTGGGGAGCCCCGATCCTGTTTGTTAAGAAGAACCGTTACCCACTCCTAAGGATTAATGATCTCTTTGACCAGCTACAGAGGGCATCCTGGTTTTCCAAGATAGATTTATGTTTAGGGTACCATCTAATGAGGGTTATAGATGAGGATGTACATAAGACTGCTTTCCAGACTCGCAACGGGCACTACGAGTTCGTGGTGATGCCCTTCTGGCTCACCAATGCCCCTGCCGTATTCATGGACCTCATGAACCGCATGTGCAGACCAATGTTGGATCGGTCTGTGATAGTCTTTATTGATGACATCTTGATTTACTCAAAGACGAGCAACATGAGGAGCACTTGTGAGAGGTGTTGGATACCCTATGGAGGGAGAGCTTGTACACCAAGCTCACCAAGTACAAGTTCTTGTTACGCGAGGTACAGTTTCTGGGGCACCTTGTCAACCAGAACGCAATTTTGGTCGACCCAGCCAAAGTGGAGGTTGTGATGAGATGGCAGGTTCCGAAGTCTCCATCTGAGATTCGTAGTTTCCTTGGGCTAATGGGCTATTAATGGAGATTCATACAGGACTTCTCCAAGATAGTGTTGGATTAATGTCTAAGTCCATAACTATATTTGGTATGTACTTGACCCGACCCAGCATGGTCCATTTGGGTTGCACTTCGCCAACACAATTTATATGGATGGTCTTTTGAGAATAGTAGATTTATGATTAATATTAATATATTATAAGTTCTAATATATTAATATGGAATCATATTATTTAATTAGTATTGATCAAGAATTAATTTAGACTTAATTAAGTGATCAAAATGAACTAATTAAATATGGACTCTTATATATATATATGGAATGTGCCAAGTTCATTTAGGTTCGGCTAAGCTTTCATGGATAATCCATGGAGTGTTTAACCCATGGATCATATGAAATGAAAGGTCATGGGTATAACCCTAGTCTCCATACTATATAAAGATGTCATTGGTTGGTGAAATGGGCACTAGTGTGGTACACTAAGAAGGGCTAGCCGATTTCACTAGAGAGAACCAAGTATCCATATTCTCTAAAGTCTTCCAAGGTGTTTTGGTGATTTGTGATTCCACTTGAGGCTTCCACACTATTGGGGCTAAGCTCTTAAAGCTTGAAGACATCAAGCTACATCAAAAGGTATGTTATCTAACTAGTACTTTGTAGTATATGAACTTCATAATATGCTAGCTAGGATTAAAGCCTTGGAAAGTTCTTATTTGCATGTATAATAGAGAAAACATAGATCCAAGGTTTATAGGGTTGAATGTACACCAAAGGAGTGTTAGAATGCTCAAAACCCAACAGATAGCAGTGCCCTTGACCCGGTTGATGAAGAAGGTCGTGGTCTTTTGCTGAGGGCCTGAGCAGCAGGCAACATTCGAGATGCTGAGACAGAGGTTGTGCGAGGCACCGATCTTTTCCCCGACAGAGGGCGTGGAGGATTTTATAGTATATTGTGATGCGTTCATCTCGGGTTTAGGCGCAGTATTGATGTGGAAGGGGCACGTCAGCGCTTACGCCTCGAGGCAGCTGAAACCTCACGAGGCAAACTACCCAACACATGATCTGGAGTTGCGGGAGGTTGTCTTTTCCCTTAAGATTTGCCGGCATTGCCTCTGTAGGGTTCGTTGTACCATATACATGGACCATAAGAGCTTGAGGTACCCATGGATTAGTCGAATCTGAACATGAGGCAACATCGGTGGTTAGATGTGGTGAAGGATTATGACTGTGAGATCCTTTACCACCCGGGGAATGCCAACATTGTGGCTGATGCTCTTAGCCGCAAGGCATTCCCGATCAGAGACATCTGCTTGAGGATGACAGTGGTGAATCCACTTTTGGAGCAGATAAGAGAGGCGCAAGTTGAGGGTATTAAGGAGGAGCACCAGAAATGTGAGCGGATCATAGGCCGGGCGGCCTCGTTTGACTATTATAGCCGTGGGTTGCTGACCCTACATGGGAGGGTCTGGGTTCCTGTGACACCCCCAAACCAGACGATGAAAACATCCGGGGGTGGATGACTTCATTTATAGTATCATAACACATGCATTTATAGAAATCAAAGTACAAACAACCATTGCATTAATAAGTAAAAGTTTATACATGTGTTCAATCATAGTATATTGACACCAAAATAGTTAATACAAAATATAGCAGACATGACTCAAAACGGCTCTATCTTCTCAGAAGCTTGGGGAGTACCTGCCTACCGATTTCCTGAGAATACAAGTAATTTGAAAAATGAGTATCAACATAAAGTTGAGTGAGTGCATAAGTATCTATGTTTGAAAGCTTTTTTTCTGTTCTTTAAATATGTAAAACTGTTCCAGAAAATCCTATATTTCATGTTGTATATGAAAAGTAGTTTTAATTTCATAAAACCGTCCCATTTGTAAACCAGGATTCTGTATTTGAATTCCTTTGTAAAACATGTAAAAGTGATTGTGCCTGGCTTCACCAGCTGTTATTGTAAACTGTAATGTAATACTGTAAGTTGTATTTTTGTAAAATTAGTGTTTTGAAATGTACTCAAGTTTAGTTCATTATACACTAACCATATTGTTTAATATCTTTTTCATGAGTTTATTATAACCATACTATGACTATATGGCCTGATACGATGCTTTGGAGGCGTCGGAAATGTTGATAACAATTATCACCCCAGATCTACCGGTCTAACTATAGCTAACAATTTAGGTGCGGGATTGTCAATCCCATATAGATCTATACACATTTGTTTCGATCCCTATAATGGAGATTCTGGTTATAATATCATGACTTTAACTATGTTGTTTAAATGTACTAACAACCTAAACATATTAACTCCTAGAAAAGTATATAGATGTTACATGTATAATAATGATGAAAACTCAATCATTCTGAAATAAATGATTCTTCGTAAGTTTCTTGTTTAGTATTCTTGAAATTTATTTGTAAATTAATATTAACTGTTCATGAATGCAACCTGTCAGAAAAGAACGATTTTGTTTATGCTTTATAAAAATGAAAGTACCTCTTTTAATAAAAATGTTGCGGAATTTGTTCCCAGTAAAACATGATAAATACGTTATCAAAGCATTTCCGAAGAAAAGTATTTTTAATTCGTTTTAAAACATTTGGGATGTCATCGTCAATACAGAAACATAAGCATAAACAGAACTTACATTCATTATCACTAGTGATCTATATCTCCTTAATCTCTCAGTGTAAGGTAACTTCACATCGTCACCTGTAATATAAATAAACTGAGTGGGTTAGGTTGAGAAAACTGGTGAGTACATAGGGTTTTCAATCTATAATAATATAATTATTATGTTTAAACAATCAAACAATCGACCCAATTATCCATCCCCATTATCTTCTTTACTCTTAAGGATCTATCCTAAGAGTCATCTATCCCGCATTCGTTTATTCTGAAGTCCTTTGCTTCGAGAGTTATAGGACTGGCACTAAATTTATAGCTGCCAATGCTCGTTCGTAAAGCACTAATTCTGTAGCTGCTGGGTACTAAATCCATAGTTACCAGTGTTTATCTAATAGGTACTAAGTCCATAGCTACCAATTCCTAACAGGTACTAACTCCATAACTACCAGTATTTGTCCAATAGGCACTAAGTCCATAGCTGCCGATGTTATTTATTAGGCACAAATTCTATAGTTTCCAATGTTTACTCACATCATCTTTTATCTCTCATCATTCATCTACCCATGTCATACCCAACATATTTGTATATATAAACTACGTATATAGTTTAAATCATTTAAAACATCTATAAAAACATTCATCCAACATAGACAACAAGTATTCAGATAATATGCACACATAGCACGTAGTTTATATAAAATACTTCATATCTATGTGTAAGATGAAAGTAACTATGCACTCACCTGAGAAGGTGGTGACTCGGTACTCGGACAACGCTTCGTTTACTTTAAAATAATTTCCTTCGACGAAACCTAGTATTATTACCACTAGATTTTAGTCTAATATTTACCGTGACTAATTATTAGTCTAATCATTATTATTATATAAGCGTTTAAACAATACTTTCCAACCACTATGTACAGACAGGGGCCAAACATAAAACATCGAAGGGCAGGACCATTTTGGGGTATAGCACTTCTGAAATCCAACAACCCTATCCGGCCCTTTAAACCAGATTCCCCATACCGCGAGTAGTTAAAAAGATATTATAACGACACTTATATAAGTCATAATAATAACTCAAATATTTATTATAAATTTATAATAACAATACTCATTTTAAATATAAACTGTATTTAAAATAGGGTAAACATAACTTACTTACAAGGGGATTTTAGCTAGGAGTCAGGCTCTGCAGGGGAAAAACTTCATCGCTGAATCTTTCTAAGAAAGATTCGTGCAGCGCTTCAGTGCTCACCTTACTATACTAAAACTACGGAAAGAGAAGTCGAATCACGAGGGACCGAAATGCTCGGGGGATAAGGAGAGAAGGACTCTAGAATTAAGAGAATGGTGCAAGAAATATGAGAGACCCAGGCTCTTATTTATACTAATTAAATTTTCAAAAACTACCCTCCATAATTACTTAATGACCTTTAGTTATGTAACCAATTAAACACCCCTTTATAATACTATTTTAAATAGATATAACGATATTTGTACTAAACTAATGTCGAAAGAACTCAACAGTAGTCTTATAATGACCGCATTGTCGATACCTTTCTAATGATATATATACATATGTATATATATATATATGTGTGTGTGTGTGTACGTATATATGATTTATACTTTATTTTAATACGTAAATATGCTATTATTTAATGACGAGTTGGGTACTCGTCTGCACTTTAGCACGACCTCTCACCTGCAGACAGATGGTCCGAGTGAGCAGACCATCCAAACTCTGGAGGATATGTTGCGGGTATGCGTCCTTGACTTCGATGGTAGCTGGGATACCTACCTTCCCTTGGCAGGGTTTTCCTACAATAATAGCTATCATGCAAGTATCGACCATACTCCCTTCGAGATGTATACGGGAAGAAGTGAAAAACCCCGATATGTTGGGGTGAGGTTGGACAAAGGGTCATTGGGAGTACCAAAGTGGTACTCAAGACAATGGAGAGGATACAGCAAGTCAGGAGCAGGCTTCAAACTGCTCAGAGTTGGTAGAAAAACTGCAGCGACAAATGCCGATCAGACCTGGAGTTCCAGGTCGGGGAGATGATTCTCCTAAAGGTGTCACCTTGGAAAGGTGTCATCCGGTTCAGGAAGTAGGGCAAGTTGGTCCCTAGGTACATTGGTCCTTTCAGGGTTGCAGTCTGGGTGGGCAAGGTGGCGTATAGGCTAGATCTGCCAGCCAAGCTTAGTTAGATCCACAGTACCTTTCATGTCTCCCATCTGCGGAAGTGCCTGGTAGATGACTCTGCGGTGGTACCTCTAAAGGATATTTAGGTGGATGACAGCCTGAACTACATCGAGCGGCTGGTAGCCATCCTTTACAGGAAGATGAAGGATCTGAGGAATAAGAAGGTTGAGTTGGTGAAGGTGCAAGGGAAGCACTATAAGGGCTCAAAACGGACTTAGTAGCCGGAGGACGAGATGAGGAAGCACTACCCCGAGCTATTTCTAGATGCAGCAGACTTCGAGGACGAAGTCCAAAATAAGCGGGGGAGATTGGTAACACCCGGTTCATGGTATATATTTTAATAAAGAATTATTCATTTTTTCAAAGGGACTCGACGAGTTGGAGGCCCCAAACTCGTCGAGTAGGAATGGGATTTTTGGACGTGGGACTTGAAGTCTACTCGATGAGTCGAGAGGCCTCGACTCAATAAGTGGTTGCCAAAGTGAAACCCTAATTTTCAGGTTTTGCAATCTATTTAAATACCTTAACACCCACATTGTGTCCTCCCTCATTGCCTCCCATAGTCCAGCAAACCCTAACTCATGATCTTGAGCTTTGTGAGTGTGTGTGAATGAAAAAAGAGTGATTCTTTGGTGTTTTCTTGAAGTAATCGAAGTTGGAAGTTCTTGGTTGAAGGAAGGAGCTTTGGATCCAAAAGAACTTCATTTCCAGTTCATTTGAGGTATAAATTCTATACCTTGCCTATTTGATTACTAGATCTCTTCATGGGGTAGTTTAGGGTCATATGGAGCGTATTATGGAACTATTGATGGAAGCATGTTTTAGGGTAATAACTTTAGATCCAGAGTCTTTGAGGGACTCCATGGGCATAAAGGTGCCAACTTTATGGCCATGGGAGTCCCATGTATCATATGAACCACTTTTTAGGGATTTTTGAGCTAAATTACCCATACATGCACATAAAGCTAGAAAGTTTACGTGATATATCGACCCTAGGGAACCAAATCTCTGCTTTGGATGCATTAAGCCCGACTAAAAATGATTGTATGGATTTAGACTATGTGGGACTCGACGAGTTGTTCATACGACTCAGTGAGTTGGGTCGTGGTCTCCCAACCTTTTATGTTACTAAGTAAATACGTTGAGTCTAGGAGATTACTCGACGAGGTTGACATGTTTTGGGCTTGAAGATTAAAGAACTCGATGATTCCAAGGAGGAACCCATCGATTTATGAACAAAATGTCTCGATTCAGTATGAAGGAGAACTCGACGAGTTCAAGGAGGAACTCGACGAGTTGTAGGTAAAAGATCCATACTATGTTATAAGGAAGAACACAACGAGTTCATGAAAGAACTTAATGAGTAGGAGCAGGACTTCAGGGTTTTATGGATTATGGAACTCGACGAGTTGAGTCAACCAGATGTTGACTTTGACCAAAGGTTGATCTTGACCAGGGTGTTGACCTTGACTTTGACTTTGACATGAGTTGAACCTTAAAAGGGTTATGAGTATGGAAGGATAATTAAAAGGATATTGTTATGTGCAGGAGTTTGACACGAGTTTATCCCAGCACCAAGGACAGTTCAGTTACTTCACGACATTGAGGCCAGTTACCTTCCAGTAGAAGTGGGTCAAAGGCACCAATGTCGTCCCACTAGTAAGAGTTATAGTATAGATTATTGTATTTGTGATAATTATCTGGTATGTCGCTATCTGTTATGCTTATATGCTTATATGTTATGATGTTATGTGATCGTGGTAGGAGGGGTAAGATAAACATGGTGGAAAAGGCCCGGGGATGGGAAATTGAGTTAAAGCTCCGCACGAAGCGGAAGCTGGGGCAGGTTCAGGCAGCTGTGGTTCAGGCTAAGAAGCCTAAGACTTCCGATCCTCCTAGAGGGGGCCATCAGGGCCGTGACCGATGTGCCAAGTGTGGCAAGCCACACAGTGGAGGTTATCTAACTGTAGGCTCGACATGTTATGCATGTGGTCAGTCGGGCCACATGATTTGGGATTCCCCAAGAAAGGCTTGATTTATTTCCACTGCAACCAAACTGGTCATGAAAAGGCCAATTATCCGAGGTTGGATAGAGGAGGAGGAGCGGTGGCAGCGCCTGCGCCCGCCACAGTGAGGATCATTGATGGCCGTCCAATCAAGGCGTAAGTTCCTGCGGTGAAGAGCCACACATTTTAGTTGACCACCGAGGAGCCCAAGTAGTGTCAGACGTTGTGACTGGTATGTGATCTATTTCTGTCTTTTTTATCTTATTTTTATGCTTATGTTGTTATGATTTCATATAGGGACCTTTCTGTTCAATGGTTTGTCGGCTCAGATTCTTTTTGATTCAGGGGCTACCCGACCATTTGTATCTCTTGCACATAGCAAGAAGTTTTGAGATGCTCTGAGGACTTTGGATTACACAATCGAGGTGGAGATTATGGATGATCACACCATGAGTGATGCGAGGATATTTTAGAGGAGTGTTCTAAATATGTTCGGGGAGAGGTTTTCCTATCGACTTGGTTCAAATTCCTTTGTGTGGTTTCAAGGTGATCATCAGGATGGATTAGTTGGGGATCAATGGGGACATGATAGATTGTGAGCATCAGTTGATGAGAGTTCGAACCCCAAGTGGGCGAGAATTGGTTATTCATGGAGAGAGATCCTCTCATGGACCAACTCTCTGTTCGGTTACGAGGGCTAGGAGACTCCTCCAGCAGGGTTATTCTGAGTTTTTGGCATATGTCTTGGATACGAGGGTGGAGGCCATGCCAGCTATGAGAAGGGTACCGATTGTACAAGATTTTTTGGATTTATTTCCAGGGGAGTTGCCTTGGGTGCCTACTGAGAGGCAAGTGGAGTTTCATTTCGATTTAGTGCCTGGTGCGGCTCTGATAGCCAAGGCGCCGTATTGTCAAGATTCGACTGAGATGTAGGAGTTGTCTACACATCTTCAGGAGTTACTAGACCGAGGATTCATTCATCCGAGTAGTTCCCCATGGAGAGCACCGATCATGTTTGTGAAAGAAGGATGAGTCACACAGGATGTGCACTGACTATCGAGAGTTGAAAAAGCTAACAGTGAAAAACCGTTATCCACTTCTGAGTATTGGTGATTTATTCGATCAACTTTAGGGTGCTTCTTGGTTCTCCAAGATTGATCTTCGTTTGGGGTATCATTAGATGAGGATTAGGGATGATGATATATATTGAGGATGCCATTCAGAACTTGTTATTGTTATTACGAGTTTTTAGTGATGCCATTTGGGATCACCAATGCTCCAACATCATTTAGGATCTCAATCATCTCATGAACCGGGTTTGTAGATCGATGTTGGATCGGTCTGTGATTGTTTTCATTGATGATATCTTGGTCTATTCTAAGACCAAGGAGCAGCACGAGCAACATTTTATGAAGGTAGTGGAGACTTTGAGGAAGGAGAGGCTTTATGCTAAATTCTCCAAATACGAGTTTTTGTTGTGTGAGGTGCAGTTTCTGGGGCACATCATCAACCAATAGGGTATTCTGGTATATCCGACCAAGATTGAGGTGGTAATTCATTGGGAAGTTCCGAAGAACACATTCGAGATTCGGAGTTTCTTGGTTCTAGCAGGGTACTATCAGAGATTCGATACATTGAGGTAGAAATTATGTAAGGCCCCGATTCTGGCCCTAGCTGAGGGAGTGGATGATTTGTAGTATATGCTGACGCTTCTATTTAAGGATTGGGAGCTGTTCTGATGTAGAGGGGGCATGTGATTACTTATGCCTCGAGGCAGCTGAAGCCGCATGAGGCAACTTACCCCCACTCATGATTTGGAATTGGGGGTGTTGGTTTTTGCCCTCAAGATTTGGAGGCATTATCTATATGGGGTTCGATGCACCATTTTCATCGATACAAGAGTTTGAAGTATTTGATGGATCAAAAGAATTTGAATATGCATCAGAGGACGTGGTTAGATGTGGTGAAATATTATGATTGTGATATTTTGTATCATCCTAGGAAGGCCAATGTGGTGGCCGATGCCTTGAGTCATAAGATGACGAGTGCTCCGATTCGAGATGTTTGCTTGAGTATGACGGTGATTTCACCTTTATTGGATATGATTAAGGATGCACATGTAGAGGGTTTGAAAAGGGAAAATTGGAAAATGGAGTGGATTCGGGGGCACATTCCTTTGTTTGTTCGAGATAGCCAGGGGTTATTGACAGGGAAAATTGGAAAATGGAGTGGATTCGGGGGCAAAATCATAACTTCCTCTAATGAAGTCGCATTTAGACGTTCTCTATTTGCATGCTCTCAGTTTAAAGACTAATAAGACATTCGTTTAGATCACTAAGGCTAAAAATTAATCTAACAAAAATTCAATTTTTACGATACACGGAATTCTGCTAGTTTAATCGTGAAACTTTGAAGAAGCAAAACTTCTTCATATGAAGTCGGATTTCAGCGTTCTTAATTTGTATGGAATCCTGGTCACATATATTATAGATTTTGTTAAGATTGTTTGTCCTTAATAATCTTCTACCAAAAAGTCATTTTTAAAGCTTATTGTCTGTAAATTGACTAGCTCGAATATACGAGCGTTACATTAGAGCATGATAGATGTTCGTTTTCGGCACCAACTTTGTAAAAATCGAAAAACAAACAAACATGTTAATCACAGCCACACCACGACCACCCTTTGGATGCCACACAGTTGGTTTATTTTTCAGATTTTAGGATTTTGACTGATTTCGAAAATCTGGGGATAAGCCTCTAATTTGAAATATTAATTTAATTGTTTTAATATAAATATTCGCTTTTTTATATTAATTTGAAATATTATTTTATTATATTTAAACTGAATATTTAATTAATTAAATTTGAATATTTTTATCTTGAACTTTATTTAATAAGAGAATTAAATTAGAAAGACAAGATTATAAATTTAAAAGGTTTAAATTTAGTATATTGTATAATATAGTATATGTATAATAATTATACATATGTGTCCTCACCACCTCGTTCACAATTTCAATTTAACGAGAGAAAAGAAATGAAATGAGTGGAAGTGAGAAAAAATAAAAGAAATTGGTGTTATCGAGTATCATTAAAGGAAAGAAGTGGAGGGAAATGAAAGGATCACTTTCACTCCTAACTTTCCTTCCGATTTGGAAGGATTTGAAAAGAAATAAAAAAATAATTAATTTTCCTTCCATTTATCTCCAACCGGAGAACATAAAAGACACATTTCTTTTCTTTTCTCTTCGTACTTTCTTTTCTCTTCTTTTCTTTTCTTTGCTTAATAAAAATATAATAATCGAATCAAGACTAGGCCCAGCTACTACAATACACTCTAAGAACGGTTTAAGAATGTCTCTAAGATTCCTAATGAGGTCGGTTTTTAAAATGTTTCACGCTTACCACCCTGCCCGTATTTTTGTATTTTGAGACTGGAGTTACCAAAATGGTTCAGTTGGATTTTGTTTCAAAATTAAAAGTATTAATCAAGTAATAAAACAAAATTCTCGTTTTATATATTAAAACATGAGTCATGTGCAACCCATGAACACATACATTTTACTTGTATGATGATAATGGAGCGTGTGTGATTAACCGACACACCATTGAGAGAATATAAGTTAAAATGGAGTTGTGTGTGGTTAACCGGCACATCAATGTAAGAATAATTTTATGTAGAGGTTTAATCAGTTTTGCATGGTTGATTCACTATGTATTTAATGGTTTGCGGTATCCCCATCATTAAATTTGAGATGAGCACAATCGAGATTAACATGCCATTGAATGTCAATGAATCTCAAATGATCTAGGAGTTTCATAAGAGATTAAAACTCGAAAAGTGCATTGCCTAACTAATAACTTTATGGTGTGTTTACGACATCCCTTTACACATCAAAGAGACAAATATGGATCCTAGCCTTTGAAAATAATTAATTAGGGTTCAAAATTACTTTAAAGATTAATAAAACAAACAATAATGGAATTGATATAACATGATGTCTATAAGATAATCCACCAAATCTAATTCAATAAATGTAACACACTACGAGCCTTCGACGTGACTGGACCGCCTTGTTGGGCCTACAGCCTATCCAGGCCACTCCATGTGTCGTCGGCCTGGCTAGACCGCTTCATAGGGCCTACAACCTATCTGGTCATCCCCGGGTGTCTTGGCCTACATCACAAAGTAGGACCGTCTCAACCCAACACAACATGCCGACATATACAACAAACAAACATACACACAGAGCCAACAAATACGGGTAATCATAAGGATCTACTGAGTAGCTATAAACTATCATATCACTATCATGACCAGGATAAATAATCTAGTGGACCGACATTGGTGCCTTTGACCCATGGGTACAGTGATGAAAACTCACATCTCAGTCTAAATGCAAGCTAAATAAATCTCGGCCCCAAAAATCGGTTCAAAGATTATCTAACCAAAACCAAGGACCTTGTAACGCCCCGTTCCTGGTACGTATTTATTTTGATTAAATGCTCTTTTAGGAAGAGCTACTCGGCGAGTTGTAGCCCTAACTCGCCGAGTAGATGTCGAGTTGGATACGGGTTTTAAGTGATCTACTCGGCGAGTCCACGCATGGACTCGACGAGTAGGCCAATCTGGAGGAGACCCTAATTCTTAGGGTTTCCAACCTATTTAAACGTCGTTATAGCCCCCATTTCGGCCTCCATCACCCTCAGAGCATTCCTTATCAAACCCTAGTCGTTTCTTAGTGTGTGTGTGTGTTTATTGCTTGTGAAGGCATCTTTGGAGTAAGAAGGAGAAGGAGAAAGTTGGAGAGTTCAAGGAAGAGGAAGTAGATCCAGAATACACACTCTATTAGCCATCTTTTCTGGTATTAAATTCTATACCTTTCCTATTGAACATATAGATCTATGTTGTTCCTAAATTGTGGTTCCTAAATCCCAAAAACCCTAAATTCCCTTGTGATTAGGCCTTGTGGTCGGGTTATACCTCAGATCTAGACACTCATGGCATGCTAGAAGTATAAAGTTTTGGTTGTGGTTGTGATTAAAGTCCCCATTGAGCCTAGAACCTCATTAAGAGCTTATTTTGGTCATATGAAGCCTTTAAAGCCATGCATGCACGTAAAGTTAGCAACTTTACATGAAAAACATGCCCTAGAAGTCTAGATCCATGATTTGTAGCAGCTGCACGGCTCAGATCGGACATGTATGGAAAAGCGCTGAATGAACTCGGCGAGTCCATAGGACGACTCAGCGAGTTATATGAAGTTAGCCGTCGACTCGACGAGTTGGAAGAACAACTAGGCGAGTCCGATGAAGTTTGCCTTAGAACTCGATGAGTTGCATGAGCAACTCGGCGAGTCGGATGAGTTTTCCCGAGCAAAGTGGTGTTTGAGTAGGGAGGCTTCATTTCTTCGTAGTTACACGTAAAGTTAGCAACTTTACGTGTTCAGATGGTTCCAAGATTTCAGATCTACGAGTTAGGAACCATAGAGCAGATTCGAATGTAGTTGTATGGAATCTGCTCGACAGAACTCGGCGAGTAGTTCCTCAGACTCGGCGAGTAGTTCCTTAGACTCGGCGAGTAGTTCCTCAGAATTGGCGAGTAGTTCCTCAGACTCAGCGAGTCCGGTCAACTGGAGGTTGACTTTGACCAGGGGTAAAATAATCATTTTACCCTCAGTACAGTTATCAGTAATTGATTGAGTGTATTTATGGAAATTGTAGCCGGGGAGATACTGGAGCTGCAGCAGTCGATTTCCAGAACAGTTCATTTAGCAGCCAGTGTATGAGGTGAGTTTCCATCCAGTAGGAACGTGTCTAAGGCCACAATGCCTACCCATTTAATTAGTAGTAGTTTCCGGACCTCGGTCCGATGCAGTAGTTAGAATGTTTGATGCCTTCGTGACTCAGATAGTGTTTATGTGTTATGTGTTCCGAGCTACGACCTGATGTAGTATGCAGTTATGTGTTCATTCTAGTTGATATGTTTATGTTATGCTATGCTCAGTTAGTTTCCGGACTTCGATCCGATGCAGGTAGTTTCGGACTTTGGTCCGATGCAGGGGACAAGGTCCCAGTCAGTTCCGGACTTTGGTCCGATGCAGTCAGTTCCGGACTTTGGTCCGATACAGTTAGTTCCGGACTTTGGTCCGACGCAGGAGACAATGTCCCAGTCAGTTCCGGACTCCGGTCCGATGCAGTTTTCGAACTTCGGTCTGATGTCGTGGGCAAGGCCCAATATGTGTTTATATGTTACTGTATGGTGTGTGGTAGCTTGGGGGAGCTCACCAAGCTTTGTGCTTATAGTTTCAGTTTTGGTTTCAGGTACTTCCACAAGTAAAGGGAAGAGCTTGGGTTGATGGTATCGCACACACCACAGCTTCAGTTTATCCTGGGAATTGTTTTAGCTTTTCATAGATATGATTTGATATAGTTTTGATACAGTTTTCTCGTAATACTTTGCTATAGTTTTGAGATATTGACGGACGAACTTTATTTTATGATAGTGACATGATGTTTTCAGTAATTATTAAACAAACGTATTTTTAGGATGTTACAAGTTGGTATCAGAGCCTTGGTTTGAGGGATTCGGGCACACTTCCGAGTGTGTATGAACTCAAACTAAGGAAATGGTAAAATGTTTTTCGAAAGAAAAGAGTTTTAGAAAAGTAAAAAGAATTTTAGAAAGATAAGAACTTTGAAAAGAGAAAAGGGTGTGGTTCATGCGATCAGCCGAGCTCAAGTAAGTACTCCCAAATTACCCATACAAGTTATGTTATGAATATCAGTTTCTGTTTCAGTAGAACAACATGCTAGAATAGGACTAAGGATCTAGGAGGATGCCTTATGTTCCTGCTATATATGTTTCAGCCTCATAAGAATTGCATGCTAACATGGAGTAGTCAGCAGTAGGATAGCCTGTTTAGGTTATGCCAGATAATATTAGCTTAGCATTGCATGCTAGTACAGTTCCCCATTATGAGGATAGAATTGCTTGAGTAGTCTCCTATGTCTGAATGTTGCTTGCTTGGTGCTTTGTGGGACTCTAAGTGGTGGGAGTTAGCCATTAGGTGAATGCGTCACGTCACATGTGAACAAGGTTGAATAATCTCAGAGTGCTAGACTTACCCCTATTGCGCAGCTCTTGTCTGAGTCTAACCGTTGTAGGGATGAGTCTTTTACTTGAAGGATTATCTGAGCCTCGCCGCATGTAATGGTATTCAGGTGACGGCTAATTGGTATTACAAGGAGGCCTTCAGCAGCTGAGGACTAGATTTGGTGGAGTCAGATATTTCCCTAGGGCAAGCCTAGGATGGGAGTAACAGAGATCATTAGCAGTAATAGTGACTTGGTGGAGTCGAGGTAGTTCTTGAGGAAGGTACGGATAGATGTGGAAGGTAGTAGGGGCCCATACTACTGGAAGCAGAGGATCCGTACTCGAATCGAGGAAAAACTGAGATGAGACCAGGAAACTTGTGGTAGTAGTGATCCCTCGAGATATATCAGTGTTCCTGATGTTTATTATGTTGTGTTTCAGAATGGTGGTGTTACGCCCTAGACCAGCAGTCGGCAGTTCGGGTGCTGGAGGGGGATCAGGATTAGGCCCGGAGGCCGGGCAGTTGGATGAGCAGACTAGGGAGTTTCTCTCTTCAGAGATTACTCGCACCATACTTGAGCAGACTCCTATGATCTTCGGTTCGATCAAGGAGGGTATCTTGGAGATGATGGACGAGAGGTTGAGCACCTTCCGTGCTGAGGTGGCAGCCATGATGGGGCCGTGCACGCTTACTTTTAGGGAGTTCCGGGCATGCGGGGCTCCAGATTATCACGGGGTACGAGACCCTATAGCAAGCACTAGATGGTTGGCAGATATGGCCAACGCCTTCTGCACTAGTAGATGTCCCGAGGGGGATAAGGTCAGATTGGCATCCTGTCTTCTGAAGGACAAGGCACGGATTGGTGGGAAGAGATTGGTCATGCCATCGGGGATGACACAGCCTTGGATGCCATGACCTGGGCATACTTTACTACCAGATTCAGAGTAGAGTTCATATCGGTTATTGAGGTGCAGCAGTTAGCACGCGAGTTTTAGGATCTTACTCAGACTACAGAGACAGTGGCGGAGATTACCGCCAAGTTCAGGGAGAGGGCCTTTCTTGTTCCTCAGTACGCGGCAGATGAGGAAATGAAGAAGGCTCGTTATCATGAGATGCTGCGGAGTGATATCCACCAGTTTGTGAGCCGGTCCAGCTGTAAAACGTTGGATGACATGATTGCTAGGGAGAGAGAGAGAGAGAGAGAGATTGACCTTGAGATGGAGAGAAAGAGGAAGTCGGAGGCGGCTCCAGGTACACGGAGTGCGGGCAAAAAGCCCAAGGGTTCATATCACAGAGCTAGGAGTCAGTAGAGCCACGCTCGGTGTGGCAAGTGTGGGAGATTGCACGATGGGGCGTGCAAGGCAGGGAGTGCCAGCTGCTACAAGTGTGGTCGGACCGGGCATATGAGCAGAGATTGTACAACCACTACTACCGCCGTTGCAGTATCAAATATGATTTGCTTCCATTGCAATCAGGGGGGACATAAAAAGTCCCAGTGTCCGAGTTTAGTTGCTGCAGGAAAGGTGTTAGCACCTGCTCCTGCTACTTTGAGGATTACAGATGGCTGTCAGGGCTGAGCTGAGACGCCAGTGGCAAAGAGTAGGGCTTTTCAGCTGACAGCAGAGGAGGCGTGAGCGACTCCTGACGTGGTGACGGTTATGTATTTTTCCCTTATATCTGCAATTATTATTGATTGTACCTTATGGTTATATGTTTTGTATAGGGTCGTTCTCCGTGAATGACATTTCAGCTACAATATTGTTTGATTCGGGGCTACCCGATCATTCATCTCTCTTGCGCTTAACAAGAAGTTCAGCAGAGCTCGTGGAGAGCTAGATTGTCCACTTGAGGTTGAGATAACAGCTGATAGGACCGTTAGGGTCGCAAGGGTACACAGAGGATGTTCTCTATAGTTATTCGAGGAGCGGTTTTCAATGGACTTGGTCCCTATTCCCCTGCGAGGGAATAAAACCATAGTAGGCATGGATTGGTTGAGCCCCAATGGGGCGGTGATAGATTGTGAGCTGCAGTTAGTGAGAGTTCGCACTCCCAGTGGGGGAGAGTTGGTGATTCAGGGCGAGAGGCCACAGCGCATACCGGTTTTGTGTTCAACGGCGAGAGCGTGGCGTTATTTTCAGCAGGGTTGTGTCGGCTATGTTGCCTATGTTCTAGATGCCTGTGAGAAGGGTAAGACGACAGTTGATGAAGTTCCGGTGGGACGAGACTACCCGGATGTATTTCCTGAGGATTTTCCAGGAATACCTCCTGAGAGACAGGTTGAGTTCGGGATTGACCTAATCCCTGGTGCGGCTCCAATAGCCAAGGCACCGTATCGGTTGGCTCCCCTGGAGATGCAGGAGTTATCTACGCAGCTACAGGAGCTGCTAGACAAGGGTTTTATCTGGACGAGTAGTTTTCCCTGGGGTGCACCGATTTTATTTGTAAAGAAAAAAGGACGGATCGCACCGTATGTGCATAGATTACCGGGAGCTGAATAAGGTAACAGTGAAGAACCGTTACCCACTTCCGAGGATAAATGATTTGTTTGACCAGTTGCAGGGAGCGTCTTGGTTTTCCATGATCGATTTACGCTCCGGGTATCATCAGATGTGAGTCAGAGGCGAGGATGTGCAGAAGACTGCCTTCAGGACCCGATATGGTCATTACGAGTTCGTGGTGATGCCGTTTGGGCTCACCAACGCTCCAGCAACGTTCATGGATCTCATGAACCGCATGTGCAAGCCGATGCTGGATCGGTCTGTAATAGTATTCATAGATGATATCTTGGTGTATTCCAAGACTCAGGAGCAACACGAGGAGCATCTGAGAGAGGTGCTAGAGATTTTGAGGAGGGAGAGACTTTTCGCAAAGTTCTCCAAGTGCAAGTTCTGGTTGCGCGAGGTGCAATTCCTTGGTCATCTCGTCAACCAGAAGGGTATTTTGGTAGATCCGGCCAAGATAGAGGTCGTGATGCAGTGGGAGGTCCCGAGATCTCCATCCGAGATTCGGAGCTTCCTAGGTTTGGCAGGATATTACAGGAGATTCATCCAGGATTTCTCCAAGATAGCAGTACCGCTCACCCGACTGACCAAGAAGTCGGTGGCGTTTCGTTGGGGGCCTGAGCAGCAGGTGGCGTTTGAGACACTCAGGCAGAGATTGTGCGAGGCACCGATTCTTACCTAGCCAGAAGGAGTAGAGGATTTCGTGGTATACTGTGATGCCTCGATCACAGGTATGGGAGCAGTATTGATGCAACGAGGCCGTGTAGTAGCCTACGTCTCAAGACAGTTGAAGCCTCACAAGGCTAACTATCCTACGCATGATTTGGAGTTGGGGGCAGTGGTGTTTGCCCTCAAGATTTGGAGACATTACCTCTATGGGGTCCGTTGTACTATTTACATGGATCACAAGAGTTTGAGGTACCTCATGGATCATCCGAATCTGAACATGAGGTAGAGGCGATGGTTAGATGTGTTGATGGATTATGATTGTGAGATCCTTTATCACCCAGGGAAGGCCAATGTGGTGGCCGACGCTCTGAGCCGCAAGGCAGTGGCAGCCCCGATCAGAGGCATTTTTTGAGGATGACGGTAATTACTCCATTATTGGAGCAAATCAAAGAGGCGCAGGCTGAGGGCCTTAAGGAGGAAAGGTAGAAGTGTGAGAGGATTGCAGGTCGAGTAGCTTCTTTTGACTACGATAGCTGAGGATTGTTGACCCTTCATGGGAAGGTATGGGTACCGTACTGGGGCCCATAAGTCTCGATTCTCCATCCATCCAGGGGCAACGAAGATGTATAGGGATCTTCGACCTAACTATTGGTGGCCCTGCATGAAGCAGGATGTCGCCTGGTATGTGGAAAGATGCCTAACCTGTAGGAAGGTTAAGGCGGAGCACCAGAGGCCTCACGGCAAGATGCAGCCGTTGGACATACCAGTGTGGAAATGGGAGGATATCACTATGGATTTCATTACTAAGCTTCCCAGGACCACACGTGGAGTGGATTCGATTTGGGTTATAGTAGATCGGTTGACGAAGAGTTCCCATTTTATACCGATCTAGGAGAGCATATCGGCTAAGAAGCTAGCTGATATATATGTGCGAGAGGTGGTGGCACGGCATGGAGTGCCTGTTTCAATGGTGTCAGACAGAGATGTCCATTTTACTTCCAGATTCTGGAAGCGGTTTCACGAAGAGATGGGTACTCGTCTCCTTTTTAGCACCACTTTCCATCCTCAGATGGACGGACAGAGCGAGAGAACGATTCAGACTCTCGAGGACATGCTGCGGGCATGTGTCGTAGACTTCGGTGGTAGTTGGGATATGCATTTTCCGCTAGCGGAATTTTCGTATAACAACAGTTACCATGCGAGTATTGATCGATCTCCTTTCGAGATTGTCTATGGGAGGAAGTGCAGGACCCCGATTTGTTGGGGAGAGGTCAGTCAGCGGGTCATTGGGAGCACCGAAGTGGTGCTTAAGACGATATAGTTGATCCAGCAGGTTCGTAGCAGACTGCAGACTGTGTAGAGTCAGCATAAGAGTTATGCCGATAGGAGGCGTTCAGACTTGGAGTTCTAGGTGGGCGATATGGTCCTCCTGAAGGTATCACCCTGGAAGGGTGTTATCAGGTTTCGGAATAGGGGCAAGTTGGGCCTTTCGTTCATCGGTCCTTTTAGGGTTTTGGCCCGGGTGGGACGGGTTGCTTATCGATTGGATCTCCCAGCAGAGCTCAGTCAGATCCACAACACTTTCCATGTTTATCAGTTGATAAAGTGTTTGGTGGACGAGTCAACAATTGTACCCTTGGAGGACATTCAGGTTGATAGCAGCCTGAATTATATTGAGAAACCCATAGCGATCATAGATCGGAAGAAGAAGACCTTGAGGAACAAGGAGGTTCAGTTGGTGAAGGTACAGTGGCAGCACCGGAAGGGTTCCGAGTGGACATGGGAGGCGGAGGAGGAGATGAGGGAGCACTACCCAAAGTTGTTTCTGGAGTCAACAAACTTCGAGGATGAAGTCTAAGATAAGTGGGGGAGAATTGTAATGCCCCGTTCTTGGTACGTATTTATTTTGATTAAATGCTCTTTTAGGAAGAGCTACTCGGCGAGTTGTAGCCCTAACTCACCGAGTAGGTTGGATACGGGTTTTAAGTGATCTACTCGGCGAGTCCACGCATGGACTCGACGAGTAGGCCAATCAGGAGGAGACCCTAATTCTTAGGGTTTCCAACCTATTTAAACGTCCTTATAGCCCCCATTTCAGCCTCCATCACCCTCAGAGCATTCCTTATCAAACCCTAGCCGTTTCTTTGTGTGTGTGTGTGTGTGTTTATTGCTTGTGAAGGCATCTTTGGAGTAAGAAGGATAAGGAGAAAGTTGGAGAGTTCAAGGAAGAGGAAGTAGATCCAGAATACACACTCTATTAGCCATCTTTTCTGGTATTAAATTCTATACCTTTCCTATTGATCATATAGACCTATGTTGTTCCTAAATTGTGGTTCATAAACCCCAAAAACCCCAAATTCCCTTATGATTAGGCCTTGTGGTCGGGTTATACCTCAGATCTAGACACTCATGGCATGCTAGAAGTATAAAGTTTTGGTTGTGGTTGTGATTAAAGTGCCCATTGAGCCTAGAGCCTCATTAAGAGCTTATTTTGGTCATATCAAGCCTTTAAAGCCATGCATGCACGTAAAGTTAGCAACTTTACATGAAAAACATGCCCTAGAAGTCTAGATCCATGATTTGTAGCAGCTGCATGGCTCGGATCGGACATGTATGGAAAAAGGGCTGAATGAACTCGGCGAGTCCACAGGATGACTCGGAGAGTTATATGAAGTTAGCCGTCGACTCGACGAGTTGGAAGAACAACTCGGCGAGTCCGATGAAGTTTTCCTTAGAACTCGACGAGTTGTATGAGCAACTCGGCGAGTCCGATGAGTTTTCCCGAGCAAAGTGGTGTTGGAGTAGGGAGGCTTCATTCCTTCGTAGTTACACGTAAAGTTAGCAACTTTACGTGTTCAGATGGTTCCAAGATTTCAGATCTACGAGTTAGGAACCATAGAGCGGATTCGAATGTAATTGTATGGAATCTGCTCGACAGAACTCGGCGAGTAGTTCCTCAGACTCGGCGAGTCCGGTCAACTGGAGGTTGACTTTGACCAGGAGGTTGACTTTGACCATGGGTAAAATAGTCATTTTACCCTCAGTACAGTCATCAGTAATTGATTGAGTGTATTTATGGAAATTGTAGCCGGGGAGATACCGGAGCAGTAGCAGTCGATTTCCATAACAATTCATTTAGCAGCCAGTGTACGAGGTGAGTTTCCTTCCAGTAGGAACGGGTCTAAGGCCACAATGCCGACCCGTTTAATTAGTAGTAGTTTCCGGACCTCGGTCCGATGCAGTAGTTAGAATGTTTGATGCCTTCGTGGCTCAGACAGTGTTTATGTGTTATGTGTTCCGGGATACGACCCGATGCAATATGCAGTTATGTGTTCATGCTAGTTGATATGTTTATGTTATGCTATGCTCAGTTAGTTTCCGGACTTCGATCCGATGCAGCTAGTTCCGGACTTCAGTCCGATGCAGGGGACAAGGTCCCAATTAGTTCCGAACTTTGGTCCGATGCAGTTAGTTCCGGACTTCGATCCGACGCAGGGGACAAGGTCCCAGTCAGTTTCGGACTCTAGTACGATGCAGTTTCCGGACTTCGATCCGATGTAGTGGGCAAGGCCCAATATGTGTTTATATGTTATTGTATGGTATGTGGTAGCTTGGGGGAGCTCACTAAGCTTTGTGCTTACAGTTTCAGTTTTGGTTTCAGGTACTTCCGCAAGTAAAGGGAAGAGCTCGGGTTGATGGCATCGCACAAACCACAGCTTCAGTTTTTCCTGGGAGTTGTTTTAGCTTTTCATAGATATGATTTGATACAGTCTTGATACATTTTTCTCGTAATACTTTGCTATGGTTTTGAGATATTGACGTACGAACTTTATTTTATGATAGTGACATGATGTTTTCAGTAATTATTAAACAAAAAATTTTGGGTCGTATTTTGGGATGTTATAGACCTAATCTCAATTAATAAGCTCAAAATACTTAAAATACCCCTTGGTCAATTTGGTCAAAACTTATGGTCAAAGGTTAAGGTCAACGGTTTAACTCGGTCCACTCAGCTGAGTATGTGGGACATACTTAGATCTTACATTAGGTGTATTCGGGATTTGACTAGAGTCGGGCGGTTGACCCCGTACGTGCGGCGTACACTGGGTTAGGCACCGCGTATGTACATAATCCCTTTTTCCTCAATAAGATCTTAATGCATTAAGCTCTCACGACTAAATTTAAGATCTAAGGCCAAAATACCACTAAGAGTCATAAAATTTCCAACTTTATCACTTTGCATGCCTATTAATTGCTTAGTACACAAAATCCAAACTTATTAACACCTTAAGACCTTCTAGAGCATGCATGGGGAAAAACTAAGCATCAAGACCACATTTTTATGATTCAAGACCCCTCATTAGGTATGAAAGGATGACTTATTCAACTAAGAGCATGCTATGCTCAAGAATCTTCATAGTTTGGACCAAAAAATACCCTAAATGAATAAATAGATAGATCTATAAGATAAGACGATCAAGTTAGGAGCTTTTTACCTCCTGGAGGTTCCTAGAAATAAGAGAATCCTAAATCCAAGTTGCTTCCAAGATCCAAGGTCTTCCCACCACCACCTTGTTCTTCTTCTTTATGAATACCACCAAAGCACAAAAATAAGCTCAAGATGCACTCTTCTCACTTAAGGTTAGCTAGAGGGTCATTTTCTCAGGTGGAGGCTAATGAGGGAATGACAAATGAAAAGTTAATGATGATTATATATGGGCCAAACCCTAAAAATTAGGGTTTGAAGATCCTTTATGTGCGCCCGACATACATGGTGTATGTAACATCTATTTTTTAGGTTTGCTTTTGGACCCTTAAGTTTTGATTTGTTGCAAGAAGGTTCCTCGATGTCAAAATCTATCACTTTTTGGTGTTGCTCCAGTATGCAGGGCGTATGCCTTGGTACGTTGAGCGTACTATGTTCCATGCCAGTACGTTGTGCATACTTCGGTACATCTGGCATACGTGTTTCAGACCAAAACTCTAATAATTAGGCTTTGTGTACTATTTAAACACCATTATGGCCCCAAGACCTTTCCCTTTATCAGTCTCCATCCCAATATCAACCCTTTTTGCAAACCCTAGTTCATTTTGAGCATTTTAAGCTTTTTGGAGTGATTGTGTGATTCCTTGGTTATGAAGAAGGACCTTCAAGGAGTAAGCTTTGCTCTTAAGACTTTGGATCTAACATTTCCTCTTGTTTGTGCACCATTTGGAGGTATAAAGCTCCAAACTTGGCTTATGTTTCTTTAGATCTTAGTTAAGCCTTGATTTTCTTCCTTTTTGTCTCAAAGTCTTAGGCTTGGTGAGTATGAGGTACTTCTAAGCCTTCAAGGTGTCCTTTCAAATGTTTTAAGGCATTTCAAGTCATAAAGATGCAAGCTTGGGCATTAAGTTGTCCCCATCCAAGAGTTAGGGTGTAGAAAAGGGTTAAGTAAGTTAGGATTTTAGTGTTGGGCATCTTGTAGCCATGCAAAGGCATAAAGTTTGTAACTTTATGGCCTTAGGGTCTTAGTTGGTTTAGATCTGAGTTTTGGTTGTAGGGTCTTATTGCATGAGTTTTCATGAGGGGTGTGTATGTCGGGTGTAACTCGCTGTATGTTACACATACTAGATCTCACTCGCGATCCTCCTACTTCGGTTGGGTACGTTGCACATACCAGTTGGTACGTCGAGCATACGACCCAGTCTATCTTGGGGTGATTTTTGGGCCTTAATCGTTGGACTTTCTTTTTGGGCTGGACCATAGACTTACTTGTTGTTGGGTCAATTCTAATGTTGGGCCCATATTGGATCTTGGATGATCCATGGGGTTAGGCATACGATTTTATTGGGCTTTAAAGACTACTTCACCTTTTTATCCTGGACATTAGGCAAGTATCGTAGGTTTTTAGTTTTAGATTATGTCTCATATATTAATTGGGACTCTATTGTTTAGTTACCACATGGATTTCTCAAGTCCAGCGCGAGTGTTTATCTGGGTTTTTCAGCAGCTGAGGTTAGTTTCCTTACTAGATCCATGGTTCGAAGGCACCAAAGCCATCCCATTGTTTGTTGTGTAGAATTTTGGATGCCATGTGATGATTATGTTGGGTTTTAGTTCAAAAATAGTTTCATAAACTAGAAAAATATCGCAACGGAAGACTTAAAATTTGAAATAACATAAATATTTTATACCCACCAAGGATCTTCTTGCAAGTTATAGAAAGATAAAGTACCAAACATAGAAATGATGAAGAAATAACAACCTTTGTTATTCTTTGGATCCTCTTGGGAGGCTTGGAAGTTGATGAATGCGGAATCTTTGAGACACCAACAATGACTCAACTTGATGTAGATGCTAGTCCATAAACTTTTAATCTCTCAAGCTTTAAGTTCATAACCAATATGAACTTAAAGAGGGCATGAAAATGCAAGTAATCTTCAAGAAGAGATGAAGAAAAGAGAGAGTAACCTCGGCTAAGTAGGTTACGGTTTTGGCAAGCAAGAATGAAGCCACCAATTCAGGATTGGAAGCCTCATATTTATATTGTATTAAAGTGAAGTCTTTAACCATTAGGTCCTTCCACTTTAGACAAGCATGTCCCAAAAGCTTACATGTCTCCCATACTTCTTATTACTTTTGATTAAACAAATTGGAAAGCCATGTCCCCTTATGAAACTCTTAATTTCATCCATCATGGAGAAAAAGAGAAAAGGAAGTTTATATTTTATAAACTCAAAGTTTATAAGATATAAGCTTTGTCTTTTGCTAAAAGAAAAAAAGCATACCTAGTCCAAAATGTTGTACATGACTTATTAATTCGTACATTATGAAATAATATGTTATATTACTTGATAATGAAAATTTTTATTTCCATGAAATAAATAATTTACAATTTAATTATAAGAGTTTTATTGAATATTATTAAAATCAATTTCTAATAAATAATCAATTATATCAAGTTGTTGTTAGTGTGTCCAATTAGTATCATATGTTAATTATCAATATCACTTTAATATGATTCTTGAGAATACTAGACCTTTAAGATTATATGAAAGACCATGATTTAGCCCCTAACATTTGTATGAAAGACCAAGATCTGGCCACTGACAGTTATATCAAAGACCATGATCTGGCCCCTGGCATTTTTATGCAAGACCAAGATATGGCCCTCAGCACTGAATGGAAAAACTATGATTTGGCCCATAGCATTTATCTTCTTTCATGTATGGTATTTGGTACTTGGGGAACTCACTAAGTGTTATGCTTACATTTTGTGCTTATGGTTTCAGGTACTTCCAGTTCCAAAGGGAAGGGTCTAGCATGATGGCACGCCATCCTCCCCTCATGGTTTCCGCTTTTTAAATAATTTGTACTCTGATGGTTTAATACTATGATTTGTATTGGTTCCAAACAATTAATGAATTTTTGAATGATTTTTATATGAAAACAATTTATTACTATTTTGGGACATTACAGTGTACGCTTAGCTCGCGCATATATGCCCAACGTACTAAGCCTTTCCCTGAATTTATGAAATTGCCACTATGGGACCAATTTGAAAACAAAACTCACTCCACATGTCAAAGTCACAAACCTTCATAATTAAGAGTTAATTTTGCAAATACCTTATTTTCGGGATGTTACAATAAGACCTCTCAACAAGATTAGTTGGTAGGATGAGCGATCTAGTCTGAATTATTATGTTAGTAAAGGTTCTCATTTATGAATAGAGAGATCATGCTTTAAATAAATCTCTTCCTGAGGTTCCTCTAACCACTTCATTCCAAAAATATTAGAAACAATTCTTAAACATAAAATTGAAGTGAAATTGACTTTCATTAATCTGGACGTGGATAGTCAACTAGCTGACATGTAAATAATCTGTTTACTCTGATTTTCATATGAACAAGTTGAAAATGTCCAAAAAGGAGTTGAATGACATGTTGAGAGCCTTTGGGACTTACATAAAAATCATAGAAACTCCAACTTCAAATACTCCTAAATTCATTATCATTGAAGTTTCAAGAAGAAGAAAGTCACTTCCCCATGCGTATAAGGAGATGGCTCTCACCAGATGAAAGTAGGCAAGTGGTTGTAACCAAGATTCATAGGTACTTGTCAGAGAACTGGTATTGTACTAACACACATCAAGATCACCTCATGGATCGTTATCATGAGTGATACTTGATAAAAGGTACTATCTTTGTATCCTTAACACATGAGTTACATAGTCGGTCTTAAGTATAGGGAGTGTTATGCTTTGATATTGTCAAATACTAATCCTTAGACATGCATTTATGAAAGCCAATTTTAGGTATGATGTGCTCTATGCAAGAGGCTTATGCAATCAAGATGAGATTTTTTCCTCTTATGTGTTGATAGTTAAACATCCAAGGCGCCTTACCAAAAGTTAAACACGTAATGAGATTGATCGCGATCTGTGTCTCATGATCAATATGATGTTTGTAACAAAGAGATAACTAGTAACTTAAATTATACACCAATTGCAACTTTGAGTTTATAAGGAATTAGATGTTGATAGAATGACACAAAGTCATATATTACTAGGGGCAGTAAAATGTTGCTAGACGTTCACCACTATCTATATCACTTTATAATGAATCTTATGGAAGTAGGAGATTGAAAGATCTATATGTCCAAGAGTTATTATAAAATGACATTGCTAGATAACATATGATCCTAAAGGGTTAAACTAACAACAACCGGATATAACTGCTTATTTATTAGAAATTGATTTTAATAAATATTCAATAAACTCTCACAATTAATTGAAAATTATTTATTTCTTGTAAATAATAATTTTCATTAGCAAGTAACATAATATATCATATGTTATGATTTATTAAGTCATGTATATTATTTTAGACTAGAAAGACTCTTTTGTATTTTAGCTAAAAGTTAGGGTTTATAAAATATAAAAGAGTTTGTATATGTTAAAAAACTTTGAATTGTTTTTTTTATGAAAAAAATGTAGCTAGTGATGAATCAAAAGAGTATGGACATTTGATTTATATATTCAAAAGTTATGACATGCCTTACAAAGCATGGCTAACATCTTGGTCTAGAGAATGCATGTCCAATAGGTTAAGACCCTGTGGGTATAGAATTAGCTTTAATAAAAGGGCTTGACTCTTTTTTTTCTGGTTAGTTGAAAAAAAAGCGTAAGATGCATAGACATCTTCATTCTCTCCCTTTTGCTCATTACTTGAAGTTTACTTGTTTTCTTTTTTATCCCTTTAGTTTATATTTTGATTAACCAAACGCTTAAGAGTTTAAGAGTTTAAGAGTTTTCGATTCGCATCAACATCAAATTGAAGCATTGTTGGTTGATTAGTAAATATGAAGTTCTATTTTCATTCTTCTACAACATCCAATTCTCCCCTTAAGAACTCAAAGACTATAATGGTTGTTATCATCTACTTATTCCTCTTTGGCTATTGTTTTTCTTTCCAAAATTTGCGAGAAGATTCATAGTAGGTATAAACTAGTTTTATGTTTATTCAATTTTTAAAGTCTGCCGTTGCTAAAATCTTATGTTTTTAAAACTATTCTTGAATAAAAAACCCAACAATATATACCTATTCATAAACAAATATATATATATATATATATATATATATATATATATATATATATATATATATGAATAAGTATGTGTCTGTTCATAAATGATTATTCATATATGAATATGGCGGTTAGTGATGGAGGTGGTGACGGTTGTGGCGACAGTGGTGGTGGGGTTGTGGTGGCATGGTTGGTGGTTACATCGGTGATGGACATGGTGGCAGAGGTGGTAGCAGGGGTAGTGGTGACAATGGGGTGGTGGTGGTGGCGGTGCCAGATATGGTGGCGAGTAGTGGCGGTGGTGTAAATGGTGGTGGTGGAAGTGGCAACGGGTAGGTGGCGGATGGTGAATTCATATATGTATATGCATAAATTTATATTCATATGAATATTACATCTTCCTCGTCATGTCGATATGACCAAGAGTTTTATGGCAAGATATAAATGAGTGACTGAGATTTATTTCTATATCTAAACCTTTTTTTCTTAATTGAACTTTTATATATATATATATATATATATATATATATATATATATATATATATATATATATATATATATATATATATGAGAACAATTGCAAACAAATTTAAACCACTCATTTATTTTTTCTATACCATACCCACCCCCACCCCACCCTCTCCCACTATTTCTCTTGTCTTTCTCTTCACGTCAGACCACCATTGAGACCACCGGACTTCCGCAGAATCACATGACCTCCACTGAACCACCGCCTACATTTCATAACCATCGGACCACCTACATTGTTCTCCGATTTTCTTGTCTGCACCTGTCGCACCTCGAAACCGATGGCGGAAACATTTCGGGGTGCGACAGATTGGTATCAGAGCACTTTGTCCCCTTAGTGTTTGTCGCACCCCGAAACCGATGGCGGAAACGTTCCGGGGCGGAGGACGTCATGTAAGTATCACAACCAATGTACATAGTAAGCATAGTAAACACAAAACATTACATTACATATGAATAATTACATTTGTTTGAGAGTAAAGTGATACATGTTTATCTTTACAAAAGTTTGAACAAAAGTAAGACGTGTCTTCTAAAATGCTCCGTCTTCTCCAAAAGATTGCGGGTACCTATCTAATGTGGACCTGAGAATACAAGCAGTTTGAAAATCCGCATAAAGCTGGTGAGTTCATAAGCTGTTTGTTTATGTAAAAAGATCATGTTTCCTTTGGTTTTCTGAAAAGTTGTTATCAAGAAAATCTCATATTTTCTTATAAAGACAGTTTGGTCAAAGTTCTGAATTTCTGTTCAATACAACAGTAGATAGTTTAATACGTAAAACTATATATTGAAAGATCCCTGGGAATACCATCCAGGACAACAGTAGGTAGTTTTAATATATAAAACTACAGATTAAAAACCACTGGGAATACCATCCAGTAAAACTATAGATTAAGAGAAGATATAGATTCCGTGAATAAACTTATATTTTTATATTAATACGTATTATGAGTCGGATAACCATGCTAATATGACAACGAGACCTCCTTGACGTTCTTCAGGTGTCAGACGATATCCAGAATTTGTCACCCCACGCGTGCCCGCCTAACTGTAGCTAGCAGTTAAGGTGTGTGATTGTCAGTCCCGAATAGATCTATTCACAAATTCCATGCTCTCCCTCCAGGAGACTCTGGTTACACTTCCGGAGAGGATTTACTGATGACCCGAAGGGTTTAATGAAGATAAATCTCACAAGCTAGTATTAAATTATTCATGGTATACTCGGTGGTTATCAAACATCATACAGTAAAACAGTTTAATACAATGAAATTATCTGGCATGATATTCTAAATTAAACAGAGATAAACTGAATTAGACATAGTTTATCTATTAACTTTGCATGAAATTTGTGTCCGTAAAACAAGAACTAAAGATCCCAAATTATTCCCATAATAATTTGATTGGTTTTATTGTTTCCTTTATTGTAATTGAAATCCACGTGACTATATTCGATAAAACATCCCTTATGCTCCGCATAATACATAAGGGGTAAAGATATTTAAAAGTTTGCTAGATATTTATAGAATTTCATCACTTTTAAGTTTCGAAAACATTTATAGTTTGCTTGTATTCCCCCCTAAAAACATTGAAAAACACGGAAAAAGGCGTAGGGGTATGAACTCACTAGTCAAGAAACGTGTCGGTTTGGATGCTATGTGTCAGTTCGAGGCTCGAGAGTACGCGAGGTTCCTATGTAATATGAAGAGATATATAATTGTATCTAATTATACCTTGAACCACTAATTAGATAAGAGTAAACACTTCTAGACGCGAAAACACTTCAATTCAAGTGTTTGGAGTGACCCGGGTAGCATCTACGGACGTGTATGGCTTGGATATGGAGTTTACTCTTCAAGAGTAAACTTCCAATGGAGTTTTCGGCCCAAATACCAACTCCCCATGAGTTTATGGCTGTAAACTCATGGTGGGGGTGTTTTTGGTTGCCTAATGGTCTTATAACTCATGAGGGGTGATGTTAGGCTTGGTTTCAAGGCATTTGAATGAGATTAGAACATCATAGGGACCATTTGAGGAGTTTATGACAGTAAACTATGATTTTATGGCCATAAACTCTTATATTCCATGTCTTAATGTGTTTTGGTGGTCCTAGATTAATTACATGTGATTCCAACTCATTTTACAAGTCATTGGATGAATTTAAGGCACCATTTGACCAAGTTATAGGAGTTTACGGCCCAGGAACGCATCCTTGGGGGGTTTACGGCTATGAACTCCTTATGGAGTGGTTTCTATCAAGTTTAAGGTCCCTAACTCGTTTGTGATTGCTTCTAGACATTATTCCAAGGCTTAGGAGGTGTTTAAGGGGCATCTTAACACCTTAAAAGGAGTTTACTGCCTATGAAATGGTGTTTACGGCCCAAGCATGTTCTTGGGCTGTAAACTCATGTTTACTCCTCAAATATCAAGGTTTAGGTGTTCTAAGTCCAGAATGATAAGCCCCTAAGTCGTATCTAAGCTTCAAATGTGGTTTGGAAGGGTTTTAAGGCTCAAAAACCCAATTCATATGAGTTTGCAGCCCAAGGGTGTCCCAGGGCTGTAAACTCATGTTTATGGTCCTATTTCACAGTTTAAACACGAATTTGAAGGCTAAAGATGCTAATCTATGAGTTAGGATAGTTATCTTACCGATTTGGAGCTTGTTTTGGATGATTTTGGATCAATCTTGGGTTTCTAGTGAGAGAGTAGAGAGAGAGGAGAAAAAGCTTCAAATAAGACCCAAATCAACTTTATATATGGTTCGGGTTTGGGGCTCGGTGAAATTCTACCCGATACTGACGTTAAACGGGGCTTTTGGTCGTACCCGATTTGGTTACCGTAACCCGACGTGATCGTAACTTATAATTTCTCCAAATAAATAATTGGAATGTTTTCACGCAGTTCTAATGTGTTCCGACACTTATGATGCCAAAATGAGAAGTCCCAAATTTTATTAATCTAAAACAAAGTTAATGGAAAAATTGGAACATAATGGCTTAACTGACAGAATACAAGTTACAAAGATGGAAAGTTTTTGGATTGTGACAGCACCTCCCTCCACCTCACTCATCCCCTTATCGGAAACCACTTTCATGTACTTTCATCGAGTTTATTTCCTCCATAATTTCCAAACTTTCCATCCTCGTATTCTCGTTTCTCCTCTTATAACCACCATTTCTTCTTTGGAAGACGATCCCCTCGCCAAACAAACGATTGATTTGATTTCCGAAATGTGCAGTTCAAGTGATTCTTCAATATACAACGAGTTTCTAGGATTTCAGATCTCGATTATCTTTTGGTTCCTTATTTTGGAGCAGGCATCAAATATATTTGGTAATTTTCGTCTATTCCTTACACAGATTTGTTCTTATGAGTTCTAAGTGACGTCGAATACATACTTGCTAGATGATTAGCGATTCTTGTTTGTTATTGTTGCTTCGTTACTCTTTCATTTGGGATAATTAACTTCTATCTTGTTTCATCTAATCTCATAGGCATTGTGACAACTTATAGATTTTTTATGAACACCAAGTGTTCGATGAAGTACCTAAATGATAAAACCTCCACAAATAAATCAAGAATAAGGTGGTGTATTTATTGTTGTAGTCTGTAGGTGCTTGTTAATGTTTTTTTTTGTTTGCTAAAACAACATCATTTTGATGTCTCTGTTTAATTTGCTTCTATTTTTTTTTATTGGACTTCATTTCCTCAAACATACTCAACAACTTGAATGTTTAGTTGTTGAGATTATAATCACATATGATTTATATGGACAAAAAATAATGATGTCTGTATAAATTATATGTTATTAGATACATATAATCACATCTGATTATATACACGAGAACTACTATTGAATCGAGAACACAAAGATAAATATTGCCCACATATATCATATGTGATTAATTGTATATAATCACATGTGATTATATATATATATATATATATATATATATATATATATATATATATATATATATATATCAAATCACATAGAATTTATCTGGAAAATATTCATTTTCGTGTTCTCGATTCAGTTGTTTTTCTTGTGTATTTAATTACATGAGATTATATGTATCTAATCAGATATGATTTATATGGGCAATATTCGTTTTTACATTCTCGTTCAATAATTGTTCTTGTACATTTAGTCATATATGATTTCTATTCACAATATTCATTTTTGCATTTTCGATTCAATAGTTTTCTTTTTCCACATTAGTCATATGTGATTAAATACATACAATCACATATGATTAAATACATGAGAAAAAATATTGAATAAAAAATGCAAAAACGAATATTATCAATATAAATCATATGTGACTTGATACATATAATCACATGTGATTGAGTACATGAGTACAACTATTGAATTAAGAAAGAAATAATGAATCTTGTCCACATAAATCATATGTGATTAGGTACATATAATCATATGTGATTATATGTATTTAATCACATATGATTTATGTGGGCAATATTAATTTTTGCGTTTTTAATTTAATAGTTGGTCTCGTATATTTAATCACATATGAATTATGTGAAAAAGATTTGTTTTCACGTTCTTGATTCAATAAATCATATATGATGAAATATATATAATCACATGTAATTATATACACGAGAACAACTATTGAATCAAGAAAATTAAAACAACTTTTTGTCCACATAAGTCATATGTGATTAAATACTTATACTCACATGTGATTAAATATATGAGAAAAAATATTGAAATGAAAACTTAAAAATGAATATTGTTCATATGATGGTAGTGGGTGGTGGTTTTGGTGGGTTGGGATGATGGTGGCGGATGGTGGTGGTCGGTGGTGATGGGTAGTGGTGGTCGGTGGTCATGGATGATGGTGGTGGGTGGTGGTGGTGGTGGCGAGTGTTGGTGATGGGTAGTGGGTAGTGGTGGGAAGTGGCTAGGTGATAATGATGGGTGGTGGAGGTGGGTGGTTGGTGGTTGTGGTGGGTATGGTGATGATGGTGGGTGGTAGGTGTGGGTGATAGTGGTGGGTAGTGGTGGTCGGTGGTGATGGGTGGTGGTAGTGGCAGGTTGTGGTCATAGTGGTAGAGGTGGATGGTAGTGGTGGGTGGGGGTGGTGGTGATGGGTAGTGGAGGTCGGTGGCAGTGACAGGTGGTGATGGTGGATGATATTATTTAGGTGATGAGTGGTATTGATTGTTGGTTTTTTTTTTTACTTATTTCGTGGTTTATATTAATATTATATGATAATTTTAAAAAAAAAAATTATAGGTTAAAATTTGTTTTCAAATATTCTCGTAATAAAAAATATTCTCGATTGAACTTATATATATATATATATATATATATATATATATATATATATATATATATATATATATATATATATATATATATATATATATGTAAAGGTTCAAATGAGAACCAATAAAAATTAAGAATCGTACGAACCATTAAATCAAATCTATCTTTTCAAATGATAAATTCTTTCAAACCCTCCCACTATTTTTGAAGAACACGCATTCCATATTACCACCACCACCTACCACCGTTGGCACCATCGTTGTCAGCCGCTTAACCTTCGCCGGAATGTTAAATCAATCATATTTTTTTCTCTTCAGATTTGGAACTACATCAAAACACGACATCACTGAGGTGTTTCCGCTTCATATCTACCCTCCACCGCCTGTCATCTCCGACGACATAATTCTGATTACTTTATTTTTTTTGTTTTTTGCTCCGATCTAACCATATCTGAATGATTCTAGTGATTTTTTCTCATCTCTGATCGTGTTCCTAGTCTAGATCTTTCGAGATGTGGTCAGATCTAGAACCTCCACTTACTGATTTTTCATCCGCTTCGCCTCCACCTCCAAATCTAACACTTTTTGTCACCGAAACACTAGATCTTTCGTACCGTTGTCTAGATCTGTAAGCTCTGGTCCAGAGTTATGATTTCTACCACCACCGATGTCCAGATCTATGAGGTCCAACAATATTGAAAGAGTTCAGACAAGATCTAGTGTCATGTTCTTCATGTTGCACATTTGGTTTTGTGTTCTTCATCTCAGATCTATGAAATTTTGTTGTTTTTTTTCCTCTGAAGATATGGATCTGTTCTTTCCGTTAAACCATTATCGTCAAACCCCTCTGGAGAAACAAACAACATCACCTCACTTCAGAGATGATGAAAACCTTATGTATTTGGTTAGATATGATGTTTTATGGTGATTATGGATATGATGTATCTAGTGCACACAAAGTGTTTGATGAAATGACTCAATGAAATGTGGGAAATCAAGTCATTAAGTTGTAAATATGTGTTTTATATGTATTAATTTGTCTAAGTTATTAAAGTTGTGAATGTGTATTTTTTGATGTATTAAGTGTTGAATTAATGTCTACAACATTGAAGTAAGTTTTGAATTAGTGTTTGAAATGTTGGATTAAACTGTGAATTCTGATTTTTTTTATCCAGATCTGGTTTTAAAGGGAAGGATATTGGCGATATTAGCACCGATGGTTGATGGTGGTGATGGTTGATAGCGGTGTACGATAGTTGGCGGTGTTGATACTGGTGGTGGTGGTAAGGTTAGCCTATTCTTCGGTGATTTCAGATAAGTTATTATCTTTCCTGATTAATGTGTATTTCTTTTTTATGTTTTCTTCTGAAATATGACATAATTTATTTATGTATTAAACTGTGAATGAGTTTTTTTATGCACTGAAATATAAGATTATACTTGTAAATGAGTTGTGAATGTATTGTATAAAACTGTGAATTTTGTGTATTACGTTGTAAAATTTTATTCATGACTTAATATATTAAATCCACAAATTAATACATAGAAATGTCAACATGTACTAACATATAAATATAAGTTTTAATTTGAAAATATGATTGTAAATATAAAAAAAAATTGTCTTAATTTGTGAATTTATTATATTAAGTTATGGATTTTGTATATTAAACTTGAATTGTGTATTATGTTGTGAATTTTATTCACGACTTAAGATATTAAATTCACAATTTAATACATAAAAATGTCTCCATATATTGACGTATAAATATAAGTTTTAGTTTGAAAATATAGCTGTAAATATAAGTTATTTTTGTCTTAAATAATGAATTTATTATAATAAGCTGTGAATTTTGTATACTAAACTGTGAATTATCTATATTAAGAGTTTCCAATTGATATTATGGTTGTTAATTTATATTATTTGTATTAAACAGTAAATTTATTATAATTAGTTGTGAAATTTATGTATTAAACTGTGATTTTTCTATTTTAAACTTTGAATTAATTGCATTAAGCTATGAATATTTATTTATATTGTGAAATTGAATATATTAAACTGTGAATTTTTTGTATTAAACTGTGATTTTTGTGTTTAAAAATATGAATTGACTGCATTAAACTATGGATTTTTTGGTTAAGCTGTGAATCGACTGCATTTTGCTGTAAATTTATAGTTTGTGTTAAAATATGAATGATTTATGTATAAATTTTTGTAGGCTTAATTAGACTCTGGATATAATATTTAAGTTGTTAATGAATGACTTTATTATTTTTTTTTTTTTGAAAGGCCAGTTAGTTGTTAGATGTTAAATTCACCAAGTTAGTAATTTGCCTATGCCTGGGATTAAACCCAAGACCTTCTGTCTAAGAGGCATCCACCTCTACCAAGTGGGCTAGTCCCACATTGGCAAATGACTTTATTTAAAGATCTGATTTAGAAGAAATGACGGCTACTATGTTGATATAGGTGGTTAGTGGCGGCATGTAGTCGTAGAGTTTGAGTTTTTGACTTCTTTGAATTAGTAAATTAATATAAAACAGTTTGTATTAAGTTGTAATTTTTTTGCATTAAATTGTAAATTGACTGTGCAAAGTTGTATTTTATATAAGTTTTGTGTTAAAATATGAAAGCATATACAAATGAAAATACTAGACTGTAAAAATTATAACTTTGCCATTTTCGTACCAAAAACACAAAAAATTAAGATTTTAACATATTTAATAAGAGTGTCTTATAAATATTTACTAACTAATTAGGGTTCTTAGGTTCTTAATCTTTTATGGTTCTCATTTGAACCACTCCTTATATATATATATATATATATATATATATATATATATATATATATATATATATATATATATATATATATATATGGAAAAGTGAATATACCCTTAAGGGTATATAAGCTTAGGTACCCAAACTCACCATACTACGTTGTTTTGTATTATATAATACATTCTAATTGTCTAATGTTCTTATAATATAACTTCTAACTTGATTTATTTCCATAATTTTTATAAATTACACATTTATCTTCATCTTAAATCATTTTCATTTTCAACTACAATATATGTAGCCTAATATGTGTTCGACAAAAAGATGTGATATAAGAGAAAGATAATAGTGAATTTCAAAAATCTTGACAGTAAATCAAGTTAGAGGTTTATGTTTAAGAACATTATAATGAATATATCAAACAAAACGATGTATTATGGTGTGTTTGGGTACCTAAGCTTATATACCCATAAGGGTATATTTACTTTTCCCATATATATATATATATATATATATATATATATATATATATATATATATATATATATATATATATATATATATATATATATATATATATATATATATATATATATATATATAGGAGTAGGTTCAAATGAGAACACAAAAAAGGTTGAGAACACGAGAACAAAGTAATTCATTTGCGATTCCATGTATTCATTTATGGAAAAATAATAAATTTTTACGCCTTTAATTTCAATTGAAGAGAAAAAGTATATTCATTTTGATTGTGCGTAAAAATTTATCATTTCTCCACAAATGAATACATGGAATCACAAATGAATATACTTGTTCTCGCGTTCTCAACTTTTTAGGTGTTCTCATTTGATCATTTCCCTAATATATATATATATATATATATATATATATATATATATATATATATATATATATATATATATATATATATATATATATGGAAAAGTGAATATACCCTTAAGGGTATATAAGCTTAGGTACCCAAATTCATCATATCACGTTGTTTTGTGTCATATAATACATTCTAGTTGTCCACTATTCTTATAATTTAACTTTTAACTTGATTTACTTCCATTATTTTTATAAATTACATATTTATCTCTCTTATATAATTTTCATTTTCAACTACAATATATATAGCCTAATGGTGGTCGGCAAAAAGATTTGATCTAAGAGGAAGTTAATAGTGAAATTTCGAAAACCTTGAAAGTAAATCAAGTTAGGGATTGAAGTTTAATCACATTATAACGAATATATCAAACAAAACGACGTATTATGATATGTTTGGGTACCTAAGCTTATATACTCGTAAGGGTATATTCACTTTTCCTATATATATATATATATATATATATATATATATATATATATATATATATATATATACTCAAGGGATGAATCACACGTTTGGAGAGAATAATTGGAAAAAAACGTTATCAATGCAATATGAGTTGAAGAGTTGCTACCTTTTCTTTCAACTTGTCAAGTCTTAACGTTTTTTACGGGGGCAGTGGGGTGGGTTTGGTAGGAATTGTGGGACCCAGAGACGGAAGGTGCTCAGAAACTCAGAGGATGTCAAGTAGAGTTTTTATTCGAATATTTATCAAATCATTTCGTTTGAAATTTGTTTATGTAAAATTAAATTTAGCCATTAATGCCACGTTTTCTAAATAAACAAAACAAACAAAATAATAATAGCTTTGAGAAAGAAGATTTCGGCAACCTTATATGAGAAACCTCCGCCAAAACAGATAATGATTTAGGAAGGTAATAAGGTTTTCAGTTTTCCGTATTAGGTCATTAAGGTTTTTTTGTGTGTATTTGATCAATATGGTTGTTATTATCGTTTAAAAATAGTCATTTTTACCGTTTTTAACCGCTAAAAATGATTATTTTTAAACGGTAATAACAACCATATTGGTCTAATACGCACACAAAAAAAAAAATTAGTGACCTAATACGGACAAACTGGAAACATTATTACCCTCCTAAGTAATTAACCCTAATTATTTAGAAAACATGCTTACTAATCAATGTGACTGGTTTGTTTGACTGAAAATAGTTGCTTCCATTTAAATTTATCTCACAACCCTTACAGAACTTCTAAGTCCAAAAACTCATATGATTAATGATCTTCATTACATAAATATGCAACATTTTATAAATAACTTCTTTTTTATCATTTAAATGTTTACATGAACACATTCATATGTACAAAAACAATCTCACTTTGATACCTCCCATCAATGTCTACATTTGATAACGAATGAAAATGTAATACCAACAGGGAATTACAGAGGATGTCTATTATAAATTATTTTATAAAAAGCAAAACCGCAACATGAACTAAGAAATTGAAGTTGCAAAATGAATAAAAAAATCAGCACATAAACAAACACATACATACTATCTACAACACATAAACGGAAGTTTATAAAGTATGAAACTTAATGATAGGAAAAATAAAAACTTAAAGGAGACTTTATAGAAAGAAAGATCACCCTTACTTACCACAAATGGTTGAAGACATCAACAAGAAGATCAATCTGACCATAGAATCCACATGTTGTCTGATCATGACTTCAGTAGATGAACTACTGAAACGTAAGAATTGAAATTGACCTCTATTAGCATTTGAAAAGGGAATTAGGGTTCTAGAGAAGACGACGAAGGGTTAATTTTTTTTTTGGACCATTTCTCGATTTGTGTGTGTCATCCTTGTGCAGGGGCCATGCTAATCTTCTTTGTATCGTTCCAATTTTATTGGATGTCCCCAAAAGGACAACTATAGATGAAGAGCTTCACCATATAGAGGAGTAGCAGGTTATATGGGACGATGCGAGTTCTAAATGAAGTAGTTTACTATTGATGGTCATATATTCTCAATGTCTTTAAAATTAGGGTTAATGACTTAAGAGGGTAATAAGGTTTACAGTTTGTCTGTATTAGGCCACTAAGGTTTTTTTTTTTGTGCGTATTAGACCAATATGGTTGTTATTACCGTTTAGAAATAATCATTTTTAACCGGTAAAAAGGACTATTTCTAAACGGTAATAACAACCATATTGATCTAATACGCACAAAAGTGACCTAATACAGACAAACTGAAAACTTTATTATCCTTCTAAGTCATTATCCCCTGCCAAAACCACTGTTTTACTCTTTGCGGTGATGGACGCTCATTTATATAAGACATAAGAGTAGAGGATAAGGAAATACCATATAGTTAAGTTAGTGCTATGTTGCAACGTATACGTGCAATAACACCACATCATATCCATCAAGAAGTGCTGACATCACTACATGTTATTTTTAATATATATATATATATATATATATATATATATATATATATATATATATATATATATATATATATATATATTCAACAGCAACAAAAACTAAGCAATCAATACACATTCAATGAAGATGGTTTAAAATAAAACGTTTTATTTGTTAATAGATTCACATTCAAACAATTTAGAAGTAGATTTTTAATTATTACAGATGTAAGATAATACTTTTAAAATTTTTAATTACCATGATAATTCAAAGATATAAAAAAACATTATAAACTATTAAAAGCATTTAAAAATTAAACAAATATAATATTTTAAAGATTTATAAAATATAATTATGATATTAAAAATATATTACTCTTTTAAGTCATTATCCCTATATAAAAATTAAAAAAAAAAAGTAAACTGCACGGATGATACATGTGGTTTAGATCCTTTTGGGCGTTTAGTCATTTTTTTCCAATTCAAATTGTTCATGTTGTTTGGTTTTATTTCAATTTTAGTCTCTGTCTGGAATAAAATGACTATAATGCCTTTAGATATTATTTATTTATTTATCGTGTATATTTAAAAAATTAAAATACCCCCCCCCCCCCCAACACACACATACACCACTCCTATCCCTATCACACCCTCTCTCTCACCCCACATAATGCATACATGATACTGTGATCTACTTCTTTCTCTCTTCCCTCATCTTCAACATCCTAACAAACTTTAAATCGTTGAACTCTATAGTCTTCAACACGATGACTGAATCGTTGTAGGTCATTATCATCGGATCGTCGCCGACCATCATCACCGGACTACCGCTGACCGTCTATTTCCCTAACCAAGAGAAATTTCCAAGCAGATCGTCTCCTTCCCCGACCAAGAGAATCGCCGACGAACAAAATCTATTGTTACCTCCTTATCTCTCATATTAACGTAAGAGACATTCATCTTCTTTTCTCATATCTCACATTGTTCTTCTTCCTTACCCTATTTCAACTCTGAGGAACACCATCACATACCATAATATATATCTCTCTCTCTGTGTGTGTGTGTGTGTGTGTGAAATTGGTACGAGGAGTCGAATAAGAGGAACGAGAGTCAAATATGCAAATTGGGTTCCACGATGGATATGCTGCCTAATTGTCTCGTTCCATTATTGTTATGGGTCAAAGTCTCCTTCCCCATCTACTAACCATTGTCCATTAAGTTGAAGATCAAAGTTTATATGTATCGGTGGGTTAGTCAACATTAGGTTTGTTTGGTTTTTACAAAATGATTTCTTGATTGTTAGTGTAAATGAAAGATTAATGGTGTTGCAGGTTTTGTGTGGATGTGTGTGCATGTTTATACAAGTATTTGATTTATGGAATGGATTTGTAGGTTGTCTTTCCGTTGTTGATTTATGGAATGGATTTTGATTCTTAAGTTGAATGGATTTCCATACTTGAATGTTTTTTAGTTATTCAACTGAATTAATTTTTGGGTTAGTGTTTTTTTGGATTTGAACATCGGTGAGGTTTTTTTTTTTTCCCTATGATAGGGGATATGAGAATTTAATCGAACATAAGAGATGTTGTTAATTTGTTCTCGTAGTAGAGGCATCACATGCGGTGGAGGTTTCCCCTGACAAGAGGTGAGGGGAAGAACTTGGTGTAGGTGTGGGTGTGGGATTACAAGACTAATATTTTTTATTCAACAATTCATTAATGATACATAAATAACAAAATATTAAAAGAAAATATATAAATGCATTATAATTATTTTATGTCTATATAAAGGGGTTATAGTTATTTTATGTCGACAAACTAAAAAAACAAAACTATAGTGATGGTCTAAATGAAATATAAATAAAGACCAAATTGAACCAAATAATAAGACAATACGTATAATTTACGCTTTAAAATATCCGATAGATATAGTATTTTCTAATAACATAATAAAGAATTATTTAACTAATAGTTAAAAGAATAGTAGGTCAACTGCATTCTCGTTTGCTACAACAATCTAAAACCAACGAAATCATTAATTAAGGTAAGTTGCTTTTTTTTAACGGGAAAATTAATTTTAAATATATTTTTATAAATTTAAGCTATATATTTATACTACAAAATTAGTTTTAAAAATATACAAAACATACCTTCTACAGAAAAATATTTTACATCTTCTAATACATTAATAAAAATCTTCCTATTTTAATTAAAGAGTAGTTTTTAATTTTCTTTTAATATGTATCACCATATTAAGTCTTATAATTAATATAATTAATACATACCATTTGTCAAAATATTGATTCTCCATTTCAAATTTTAAATTTCTCATTCTAATTACATTAAATTAATAATATTAGAATAAAAATTAAAATAAAATTAATACAAATTATAAAGTGATATAATTTTACATATTTATTCAAATAAATGATTATAATTTTATATAATTACAAAAAACCTCTTAATTAATAATTTATTTAAAATAAGTTATTAATAATTTTAAATTTTAACTATAACCGTGGTTTCCACGGGTTATAAACTAGTGATGTGTATATTACTATAAACTTGAAAACTAATACTAAAAGCTTTGGATGTTCTTTAAGTTATTATTATTTATTTTTTTGTTTAGAAGGTTACGAATACTTACGATTGTCATCTGAGAATACTAGTGAATGTAGTTATTCACTTATTCATATCATCTTAGACTTGAGTATGATCCTAAGAGCGATGTTCTTGCAATTTCTTATTTACCTTCCATAATCCTCTTTCATTTGACAATCCACGATTTTGGATTTTACTCATATCATTGTTGATGATTACACAATCGATCGAATTCAAATTTACAATCAATAATCATTACATTTTATCATCGTTGATAATTATGTTCCATAATCGTTTATAAAATAACTCCAACTTCTTCAATTCGATCAACCCAAGTTATAACTTATTTATATTCTATTTTATTAACAATTTCTGATTAAGATCCAAAAGTTTGTTCTTTTTCAATGTGTTCAATTATTTTGATTTATCAACCGTTACCATTAATCATTATATGATTATAAAATTTCAATTTTAGTGACATTAGTGAACTTATAAACTAACTTATAAACTTCATTCGTTTCTTTTCAATGTGAATATTGTAATATCATTGTTGAAGTCGTGTCATTCACAGAATCTGATCAAGGTTCAAATCAATTTTTTTTAGTTTTAATGATTTTTTTAATCAAATGTTAATATTTTATTCATCATCATTTGATTATAATCTAATAATTTTAATCATGTCAAAGAACTTAGAAATTCTATTTGTTCTTTTGCAATCTAAAAACAACTATCTCAATGTGCAAGTTCTCATGATGGAGTTCAATCTTGCAATGTAAAAACAATTATCTCAATGTGCAAGGTCTGATGATATAGTTCAATTTGAAAACATAAATACTAATAGTTATATATGGTGGATTAGGTGTTTAAGACCATAATTATTTTTGGTATGTACTTGATTTGATTATGAGTATGGTTCTTTTGGGTTGCCTTCACTCATGCAACTTTATAGGATGACAAGAGGAGATAGATAGTAGGATTTATTATATGAATAATAATTTGATACTCAAAATGGTTTTATTAATATATTATAAGATTAATATATTATTTGGAAATCATATTATTTAATTAATATCACTACAAGAAAAACAGTCTTTTACGACGCTCATTGTGCATCGTAAAACGCTCAGACGATGCGCAAATGTGCGTTAAGGAAGGTCCTATCATAAAGATAGATGACACACATTTACGATGCGCATTTACAATACGCATTTATGACACGCAATGCGTATCAAGGAAGGCCTTGTCATAAGGAAGACGACGCGCATTTGCGTGTCGTAACCTTACGACGCGCGTGTTTATGACACGCAATGCGTATCAAGGAATCCCCTGTCATAAATGAAGATGACACGCATTTGCGTGTCATAAACTTTAATAACCATTTTCAATATGCATTTACGACGTGCCTTTACGATATTCATTTACACATAATACAAAAATATGTAAGCAAATATATACCAAAACACTCAATTTCATCCAATAACATCATGTCAAAAAATTGAAATACATTGATATTAAGGGGATCTAATTGTACATTGTTACTAAGAGGTTTTCCTTAACTATATAACCTAATACTACATTGCATATCAAGGGACACCTTCTGCAAGGTAATGCTATACAAACTAAAAAGATATACACAAAGATGATAAACATCAAATTCCAACTAAGTAGAGTTGCATCTTGCCTTTAATAATTCTTTAAGACTAATGAACCCGTACTCTGATAATTCTTGTGACCTGATCAAATAAAAGTCAAAAAATTAATATGCTAATATAATTAATAGAAGAATCAAACAAGGAATGTTAGTTGCAAATACTTGTGCCAAATGTGAGTGGTCAAACGAGGAAAAAGTGAACATTTGTAAGCTTTTTGACACCAACCTACACACACGCACATATACATATCAACATAAGTGCAAAAATAAATAAATAAATGGGGACTAAAGGATTATAAAACATGGTGTTAATGGAAGTGGAATTGTATGCTTAAAGGTAATCCATTATTTGGACCAGTGGATGTTAGCAGATCATTATTATCCATGTCCCAAAACTTAATCTGAAACTCATCTCCAGCAGCTAAAAAACGGTTTTTGTTGTGTCAAATTTTATAACTCCCATAGAACGCTTTTTGAAACCAGAATATTCCCTCTTTATGGCTCCTTCACTCTCATTCCACTCTACTAAATGGGCTTCACCTTCTTTAGTTGTTCCACAAGAAAACAATCTGAAAGAATATTATGTGTCAAATACTCATATAATTAAATATTTTAATCTTATGCATATTGAAGTTAAGTATATAACCTAGTTCCATCAGTGCTATATGCCATTGTTGTGCACCAAAGACCAGGGGCATCATAGTCTACCCTTGACCTTAAACAATCTTACAACCATGCTTTGATAAAGGGACAAAAGGAAACTTGCCTGTATTTGTTCTTTAGAGTGAGGACATACAAAATAAACAGGAGCCTCATGACCTTCAAACATATACAACCTCTTTCCACCTACAACATCCCATACCTATTACAAAATATGTAAGAGCTTGTTATATGAGTGAAAAATAAATAAATAAATAAATAATATCTTTCTTGATAAAATTTGTGTACCTTAATTGTCTTGTCATCGCCACATGTGACAATACACATTTGCTTATTGGGTTGAGCAAAAGAAATATCATTTACACCACCAACATGGGCATCTATCTGTAATGTGAAAGATTCATAAAAAATTTAGTAATCAAAAGAGAAAGAAAGAAGGAAAAACAAATAGATGGAGGATTGGGTTTACTTCCAAATGTTGTCTTAATTCCCCTTATTGGTTGTACATATATATCTGAACAATGTGCTTGGAAAAGGCCACACATATGGTAGGAAATTAAAAATTAATACACTCGCACAAGATTCCCTATTTTTGACAGTCGATGAGAAAAAAAAAGGCAAAACACACAAGCAGGAATTACCGAATTGTTGTAGGGATCAGGGAAAAAAACCACAATGAAATCGAATACCTCTTTTTCAATTATATACATATAAATATATACAAATACAAATACAAAGTTAAGAGGAAATGAGGGGGAATTAATGGAGACGTAGTAGCGTATATGACCTGGTAGTACTACCATTGGGGACAAGAACGTAAATCCATCAATCGGAGGAGAAGGAAAAGATTTCAGATTATGAAAAACACTGAAGAATGGGCAACTCATTTGCGAAGTGTGTGTTTATTCTTTGCAATTCAGTTGATTGAGCGCCATTTGTTTAAATTGGGGAGAATATGTGATGGCTAGGGTTAATGGTGGTGGTGGAGAACGTGGTGAGGCCATTGTAGAAGGAGGAGAAGGCGGTAGGTGATTTAGATGCGAAATGGTGATGATCAATGCGTTTTGTTTTTTTAGAGAGAGAGAGAGAGAGAGATAGATAGATAGATAGAGAGAGAGAGATAAAGAGAGAGAGAGAGAGAGAGAGAGAGAGAGAGAGAGACGAACTTCTTAAAGGATTATTAGGGATTTTTGGTAGAGGATTTTAGAAGAAGAAGAAGGAGATGTATCGGCGGGCTATTTAATTTTTGGTATTTCATTTCCCCCCTAAGAGAACGCGCCTTCCTAAAGAAAAATATAAAGCGACAGTTTTAGACGACGCGCTTTTTTATGATAGGTTCCCTCCGTGTTTTTAATTTTTTTGTTAGACACTATTTCTAGGGCAGGCACAAATGTGTGCCCTCTATCCTTCAAATTTTGCAAAACTGACATTAGTTTTTAGGGCACGCACAAATGCGCATCCTCTATCAGCGAGTGTCATTGTTTGCGCGCCATTAAAGAGTTGTTTTCTAGTAGTGTATTGGCCATAAATTAATTTGGAATTAATTTAGTGATCAAAAGAGACTGATTAAATAATTGGGGATTGATATTGCAAATCACTGATAGTTGCAAATGGGCTGATGGATCACCTTGGAATAAGGTTGGACGAATTCTATGGGATTCCCATAAAGAATTCGTCCAAAGGGGTATTCTAGAAAGTGTCCATGGGCTGCTTAAGGATTAAACAGTCATATTAGGGTTTCCACCTAAAACCTAGCAGCCACAATTATAAATAGACCCCAAGACTAAGGATTTTTGGATCGATCTTTGATGAAACCCCAAGGTGGCCGAAATCCTTCTCTCCTAAGTCATCTTGTTGCATTAGGTGTTTATGACTCCATTAGAGGTGCGACACTTGGGGTACCAGGCTTTCAAATTCCAGGTTCAATAAGGATTATACTTGTTATTGCTACATAACAAGAAAAGTAAGCTTTTATCCCTAGTTTACATGTCAATTTCGAATTGTGTATGCTAGTCCATTAGGGTTTTAGCTTTGGATGATTATTGCATGTACAAATAAAGAAAACCTAGATCCAAAGCTTTAGGGTTGCATGCGCACCATAGGATTAATGTAATGCTCAAAACCCATCAGTGGTATCAGAGCCTGGTTCGTTTGTATATTGTATTTGATGCTATGATTAATTTTTGAAAGCTGAAAATTTTCATTTTTTGATTCTGTCTAATTCCACGACGTGGAATAGCCTTCCACGACATGCAATGGGATCTTACAAAAATTTTCAGGATTTTGGCTAAGATTGGATTTGGATGATTACCATAAATTGTTTTCTAATAAAAAATTTCGTTTTATCTGTTATGGTAATGCATATCTTAATCCAATTAGAAGATAATCATCAAACTATAAGATAACTATCAGTTTATATGATAAATATAAATATTTGTATTATTTGATGTGAATTATCTTGCCATAAATTAAATTATGTCAAATTATTTGATTAATTAAATTATTTTAAATTTGATCTAGAAGGTTTTGAAAAGTTTTAAAACTTGCTCTGAAGTTTTGGAATTTAAAATTTGTTGAAGAGGTTTTAATTTTGAAATATTAAATTCTAAAACCTTATTGCTTTGAAAGTTTCAAATTACACCCTTATGAATTTTATTAAATTAATTAAGTGTTTAATTAAAAGAGAGAATTAATAAATCCATAATAATATGGTTTAAGTATAATCAAATTAAAAGTCTAATTTATTAATAGATTAAACCACTTAGTATTTTAAATGTATAAAATACACCCTTATACTCTATATAAAATTAAAAGTCTAGTCTGTTATATATGTATAAGTAAAAGGTCCGTCTTACCGTTAGTAGGTCTCATTCACGAAGCTAGTCTATAATGGGTGTTTAAGGAAGTGACCTGTAAAATGACCGCCACTGGGTATCCACTCTTACCCACCACACCCTTGACTAGTGGAGGGTCGTTAGCCGAACAGGTAGGATAGGACACAAACTTCCAGTATAAGGATAATCAAATACAAAGTAAGTAAATGCTTTTATAAATTCACAAATCTTAGTTACTTTTGGAAAAATGTGAATTTGGTGCTAATCAATGAAATTGCACATTGCACCTTGTTGGTCGTTAGTGGAGCGTGTTTGGTTAACCGACACACTAATATGAGACTAATGAAGGATAACAATGGGTAGCTCGTAGATTATCATAGATCAATGGAGCGTGTGTGGTTAATCGGCACATTGATTAGGTGATAAATAACTTCGAGAGTACCAAGCTAATTTGCATGGTTATTTACACATTGTTTGTGATCCTCGGTATCCCAGTCACAAACTTGAAGGGGATAATCGAGATTAAACATGTCGTTGAAGAGTTCAATGAATCTCAAAAGATCTAGGAATTTCAATTCAATTAAAACCTAATGTTCATTTTTGTTTTTCATGGTGAAAATTGGTAAATTGTCATTTACCTACCTTCAAATATTTTGCAATTGAGTTACGACATCCCTTTTCCGAATTGTAGAATATTATGCTGGGTCCTAGCTTGATGAAAAAGGAAACATATATTTAACCCTCCTCCTCCTCCTCCCCCCCCCCCCCTAAAGCAACGCGAAAGAGAACACGAAGTTGAGCCTAATTATAGTGTCACCTACAATATGCCTATCCAAGTAAAGATACTCACACCAAACACACACTACTATAAGGCTCGACACCAATGACACCAAGGTTTACCTACACCATCCCTAAAACCCCTTCGTCCATCAATACACTGCCTCAAATATTGCATTCAATTACTGGATTGCAGCACCACTCTAACCACCTAATTTTTTTGGCCTTGCTTCCGGAATTAATCCACATGTGACCCATAACATGAGTTTCATTTTCCAGGTTACTATGTGATTTGTTTTGGTTGGAATGTATCCTTTCATTTCGGAACTTCCAACTACTCGCAAGCGACCAATCCTCGTCGAACTTTGGATTGTCCTTTGATAGTTGTTTAATTATTTTAGTCAAAACCAATTCTAGTCCCTTTTCCCTCCAAATGCACTATACATTTGGAAAATTTTAGAATGGTCAAACATTAAAGCATTCGCAATCGATCCTATACCCGAAGCGTATGGGACACGACGCATAATGTTTTATTTGCTATGTTCTCAAAACTCGAATTGCGAAGAGGAATGCCATAATCACAATCGAAATTTTAAGAACACACTATGTACCTTTGACTAAATTTATTAACATTCCACAACCTAATCCTTTAGATTTGAAATGAAGCATAATATTCTCTCCCTTAATTATAGCAAAACAACCTTTCAACTCTTACAACTTTGCAAAGTATGACTCTTGTTTTCTATAATTAATATTGCCAACTATGCAATACGTGCCTTAATAATCATACAATCATAACATTTATGCTCCCACTATCATGATGATTATTATAAAACATAACACTTATGCTCCCACTAGCTTCGACATGTATTCATAAACATCTTAACTTTCAGAAAAACAATACTTATTGAATTTCTTAAGTTCATGTTTCTAATACTTAGTGCTTTGATAATCTTTTATCAAGGCTTCTTGAACTTATACACTTTTGCCTTAGATAGTTCATATGTGTGTCTTAACAATTAAGACTAATTGCCAAACCTCACAATTCAAATTATGGAAAGGGATGCCGTAACCATGATCGAATTTGAGAATGCAATTTTACAATCACTATCTTTTAAAATCTTTCTTAGTGAAAGCATTTTCTCACAATCATTTTCATGAAGGAGGAAATCTTATGACACTTAGATTTAAATGGTGTATGTGTTCCTATCCATGTGAATTTGTTAAAACCAAAGTTTACGACAAATTCAAACTCATATGGATCGAACTTTCTTAATCTTGATTTTGTTGCCTTATGGTAGCACAGCTGCCCACCACGTCTTCCAAGTAGTTAAGCATCTTACCTTTTTCCTATCAATGTACCTTTCATTGATCAAGGTCCTTGCCTTTTACGCATTCAAATGAGAACTCATAGGACTCACATGCATAATTAACTCGATTGGATTGGCACAGAAACAAAATAATGTCTTTACGATAGGTTGTAAACCTCAACTCGTGTGCTAGTGATGATCGATAAGGTTTATTTGATTTGTTCTTGAAACTTTTCGAGACCATTAAGACTCCCACTGACTCCTTGACATATAAGATTCTTTTGTCAATAAACATTTCTTGACAAACAAATTTTCAAGAGTTAGTGTAGCTTGTATCAAAACACTTCATAAATTGGTCATAGTTGGTCTTTGTCTTATCCAAGACATCACAACTTTCCACATTTGATGAATGTTATAAACCTTTAATACTTTTTACTCATTGTCACAATCTTAACTTTAAGACTTGTTATTGGAACAAAGTATGATTGTCTTCTTGATTTGACCATTTCATCAATCTTTGATTCCTCTTCTTGGACATACAATTGTACCAAGACTCACTTAGAGGATCAATTGAGATATGGTTCTTAATCATTAAGACCTATCATAAAGCATAAAAGCCACTCTCCCTTCTTCTTAGAATGGAGAAACTCTTATCTTTCTGCCTATTTGATTCTTCTTATTCATTTTGCTATTGATAAAAACCCTTTAATCAATTCAAAATTACACTTAATCTTGTAAGTATAATCATATTTACTAAACCTTTAGTAAATGATGACGAATATCTTTGTTACTCTTATGGTGAACTTGATCAACACACAACTTTGTGTACTCGATCTCCTAGTCCTTCACTTGACACTTTGTCAACGAATTAGTCTAATTATCAAATATGAAATTTCTCATTCATCATGCAACCAAGTTGCATGATTCCAAGTTTCTGTCCAATTGAAACTTGGGCGATGAGAAACTCTCCCTATTTGGTAAATTCTTGACTTTCCATAACACAATAAGAAACAAATCCATTATTGCTAATAATTTTAACATCAATTTTTCATACACGCCATTGTAAGGATAAATAAAATTTAAAATCAAAATTTATTTTATTGCGGAAAAATTTGTCCTTCACAATGCAACTCATTGAAAAACTTATGCGAATACATCTTTCTTAGCAATCTAATTCTAACTCTAAGTAGTAGCTCAAGAATCTAATCTTCGAGAAACGCAATCGAAATCCATTCCTTCACGGTTAGATTCTGCTCACTTCTTCCCTTAAGCTTCTTTTCTTTTCTTTGATCCTTCTAAACATCAATTGTAATCTTATCACATTATGTATTCAGAACCTAGAATGAAGCTTAAAAGAGTTAGTCAATGGATTTTACCTAAATTAGAGCCATACGTTTCGACTCTCCCATCTCTTAGATCTCTTAGGTAAATAGGGCAGCTTCGTCTCTAATGCCCCTTCTCTTGGCAATAAAAGCAAATTGACTCTTTTTGGAACAACACATGGAACTACTTCAGACATCGCCTTTCTCTTATGATCAAACTTTTCGATCATTGCATGTCTTTCATTGCCATTGTCTATATCCACAGAGGTCTCGAAGGCAGATTCACCAATCAACTTTGCTTTTCTATTGCGCCAAACCATTGTTGATTCAGCAGCAATAAGCATATAGGTGAGATCTATAAGGGTCACGTCGTAGCTCATCATATAGTACTCTCTTGCGAACTTACTATATGAGTTGGGAAGTGACTGAAGAGCCCAATCAACAGCCATTTCCTCACAGACAACGGATCCCAACAGTATGACTTCATCCCTAGGACGTGTGCACACACCGACTTTCCTTCTTTATGTTCACTTGCCAAAAGGGCTTGAGTGATCTTGAACTTTTTCAAGCCTTTGAACTTGTGGGTTAGGGAGAATAATTGGAGGAGGAGGAGGAAGTGAAGCATGATTTCTTGTTCCTTGATCGAATCGTGGAATATCATCTTCATGTGGAATGCTTGTTCCACGGAATTTGCGAAGACCATAGTTGTCGAACTTTGACATCGGGAGAAAAACGAATTCAAGTTAGTTGATTGATTGAGTCCTTGGTAAATCACCCAAATGAAATTCCAAGGCTAGGACCCAACACAATATCCTACAACTCGGGAGAGGGATGCCGTAACCCAAATGCAGAACATTTGAAGGTAAGTGAATGACGATTCACTAGTTTCCACCATGAAAAACGAAAAAGAAATTTAAGTTTTAAACCTATGAAAACTCCTAGATCCTTTGAGATTCATTGAACATTTCAATGGCATGTTTAAATCTCGATATGCCCCTCTAGTTTGTGACTGGGATGCCGAGGATCACAAAGCGGGTGTGAATAACCATGCAAACTACATGGTGCCCTCACATGTTACAATCACCTATTCGATGTGCCGGTAAACCACACACGCTCCACCGAACTATGACAAACATTGAGTCACCCTTTGCTACCTTTGCTTAGAACCATTTAGTGTGCCGGTTAACCACACACGCTCCACTAACGTCTTCGCAAGGGCACAAAGTGTAATTTCATGGAATTGCATCAATTCACTTTTGCCTAAGTAACTAAGATTGGGAATTTGCGAAACATTTAGTTACTCTGTATTTCATTATACTTATAATGGAAGGTTTCGTCCTATCCTACCTGTTCGGCTAACGACCCTCCACTAGTCAAGAGTGCGGTGGGTAAGAGTGGATACCCATTCAATCGCCATTTTATAGGCAATTTCCTTAAACACCCCTTATAGACCAGCTTCGTGAATGAGGCCTACTAACGGTAAGACTGACTTTTACTTATACATATATATAATGTTAGACTTTTAATGTTATATATAGTATAGGGTGTACTTTATACTTTTAAAATACTATATGGTTAACTTTAACAATTACACTTTTAATTCAATTAAAAGGTTAACCTAAATTTTTTTATGGATTTATTAAATCTCTTTTAATTATACTCCTTAATTAATTAATAAAACCATAAGGGTGTGATTTGAACTTTTCAAAACATTACTAGAGTTTTAGAATTTAACATTTCTAATTAAACCTTTTAATCAACTTTTAAATTCCAAAACTTGAGGGAAAGTTTTGAAACCTTTTTTTCAAAACATTAGGGTTTTAACTATTTAAATTTCAAAACAACAAAACTTTTGGGGTTCAAATTTAAACTATAAAACCTAAAGGGATTAATTTGAAACTATTCCAAACTTTGTCAAGAATATTCTAGATCACATAATTCAAATAAGGCAATTAACTATAATTGGTGGTTATCTAATTAGATCTAGTTCAAATTCTTGCAAGATAATGATCAAATAATTTCCATAACTTCACATATATCAAATAAGGTAACAATTATCTAATTAGATGACCAAAATCTTTTATCTTGACAAGGATAATCATAAGGGATTAATAAAATTCGAATTTTATCAAGTTTAAACAATTATGGTAATTATCCTAAGTCATAATAGGTAAAAATCCCGAAAATCCGCCTGTCAGACGAGTTGACTCGTCGAGTCAGCCTTGGACTCGTCGAGTCTGCATGGACTCGGCGAGTTCAGCCATGGACTCGGCGAGTCCAGCTTCCAAAACATCAAAAAATGAATTTTTCAGTTATGTCAAGCATCAATACAATTGAAACCAATCAAGGCTCTGATACCACTGATGGGTTTTGGTCATAAGACATCCTATGTGCTCATACAAACCCTAATGCTTGGATCTAGGTTTCTCTATTGTACATGCTTTGAATCCAAGACTATAAACCCTAATTCTAACATATGGAAATCGACATTAACATATAATTAGGTTTAAGAACATACCTTGATTGTTATGTAGCAATAACAATCCCAATTCCTCCTTGTATTGACTTTGGAAGGCTTAGAGTCACAAGTGTCACTCCTCTAATGGCTCACAAACACCATAAGCAAGTGGAGAAGGTATAAGGAGAGAGGTGAGAGGTTAGAATTCGTATCTAGGACCTCTTGGGAAGGGATACACGAATTCATGGCCCTAGGGGTGTTTATATAGGTGTAGAGATAGGGTTTCAGTCATTATCCTTATCTAGTTGATTATCCATTAAGAAACTAATAAGATAATCCTTGAATCCTTATCATACTCGAATTCTAAGGGATTTACACCTCAAATTCGTTCACCATATATATAAGATAATCCTTACCTTATTTTGTAACTATCACATAATTACAATTCAGCCCCTCTAGTTTAATTAATTACATTTGATCACAAAACTAATTCTTAATTAATTATTGACCAATATTAATTAAACAAATATGATTTCTCCTTTAATATATTATTCTTATAACATATTAATAAATCATATTATCCTCTCTCTCTTTATTCATTTCTCCAATCAAGTTGCTTTGGTGAAGGCAACCCAAAAGGACCATGCACCATCGGGTCAAGTACATACCAAAATAGTTATGGACTTAGACACTAATCCAACAATTAGTTTGTTGCATTGAAACATGTCTGATAAGGAGCCAAAGGAAGAGGGAAACAGGTCCCACCACTTCTTAATTTCTTCCCAAACTTGTATTGTAATTGCACATTCCGTTAGGAGTTGAGATTATGATTCCTCGGCGGTTTTGCATAACGAGCAGGTAATTGGTTAGGTTCGTTCTTGTTGGTAGCCGCTTGTGACAAATTCGTCAAGCCAAGATGTTCACTTTTCTAGGAACTAGGTTATTCCATTTCTATACACCCGCTGCAATTTTTGGTAATATTTTTTCATCGATGTGTCTCCTTAATGAGGCTACTGTGTATACCCCCGAAGACTCTAACCTCCAGCTCAAGGAGTAGTCTTGACCAGAATGTGAGATAGAGAAAAAACTACAACGATTTATGTTATCTTTAGCAAGGGTGTTACCCAAGTTAACTATACTTCCCCAGCAAGGCGTTTACATTGATGAATATCATTTTAAGGATAAATTTCACAGATTACATTTTGTTGGAGATAAACAAGCACTATATCAATGGTCTACTATGGTTGGATCTGGAGTTGGTGTAGGCAAGAGAATGGAGGGGAGAAGAGGCTCAATTCACTTCATTAAATCATCTTATCAGGTTAGTTCATGTAATGGATTACCCAAATGAATGTGTCGAATTCTTATAACTTTGATGAATTTTCTGTTAGTTCCACTTGACCCTATATATACTAGATGACTTTGGAAAAAAAATTCTCTACAATATGAAATAGTTTTTTCCCGAAGAAGACTAATGTTTTATTCTAGACTTATTTAGTTAAAAGGATGTATATTAGATTCGATTTTATGCACTATTTTTTGAACCATACTGAGAGCGTGGATCATTTGTTCCTTGCTTGTGTAATGGCGACTCAATCTTGGTTGTGGATTGTTCATTGGTGTGACATTTTGTTTCATGGGAAAATAACTTGTGAGGGTAATTACATTATCCTCTTGTTGATGTTTAGATCATTTTTTATACATATTTGACTATTTAACTTGATAAATATGTTCATATATTACAATTGTCTCATGCTATAGCAGGTAACAATGATAATATGTGAATACATTTAACAATTAAATGCTTAAATGTGTACAAAAAAAAGAAAGTTGCATAAATATGAACAATTTTTTTTTTTTAATTTCTTACGATTTTTTATAATTCTTACAATATTTTTATAATATTTTTTTCGTATAATTTTTTTTAATACAATGTTTTAAGCTTTGCTTATATTTTTTTAAACTTTTTTTTATTCTTTATATTTTCATACAAGTTCTTTTAAACCAAATTTTTTTAAATGTTTAAAATTTTTCTTACACGTTTTAATTTTTTTAGTTTTAATTTTAATTTTTTTTAATACAATATTTTTATAACTTTCATACAACTATTTATAAACTTTCTTTTATAACATTTTTAAAGCATTACATAGATTTTGTATGACAATTTAATACTTTTTTATAACATATAAAATATTTTTGTTAAATACTAGTTTAGAACGTTGAATTAAAAAATTAAAAAGTTTATAAAATTTTAATTAAAAAGTATAAAAAAAATTGTAAAATTTTTAAAACATTTACATTATATAGTTTTTTTGTGTATTTTATTTGCTATATAATATATTTTTTATATTTTTTTTAAAAGACACTCCATACTTATTATTACATATTTTATTTATTTAATTTTATTGAAAGATACTATTTATTTTAAAAATATTACGCATAGTTTATATATATATATATATATATATATATATATATATATATATATATATATATATATATAAAAGACGCTATATCAAAATATCTCATAAAAAAATATTTATTAATTAAAAATAGAGTTTAAAATTAATCAATAAGTAATTAATATTTATGATAGTAAGTATTTATGAAAATAAATTAGTAGAAAATAGATTTGTCAAATTCAAAAAACAATAAATAGGATAAACAATCAATCATTATGAATACTTTAAAAATAAAGTTTGGAAAGATAGTACAAACAAATATGAATAATAAAATCGCTAGTAAAAATGAAAAAAAAATGACCTATCATGATATTTAACTTTTTGTTTTCTTGACATTTAGATAATTTTTTTTATATACATTTAACCATTTAGTTTGTTAAATGTGCTCATATATTACCGTTGTTACCTGCTATAATATATGGCAATGGTAATCCTTATACTAATAAAAGAATAGTTTTTTTTTGTCATGTATCACCATATTAGACATCTTAATTAATGTGTTGTCACTTGTCAATTTATTAGTTTTCCATTTTAAATTTATCAGAACTCCTCGTTAATATGATATTATTTGTCAATGTATTTATACTCTATTTTAAACTTTAAATTTTTTTATTATTGTTTTCATTAATTCACAAATAAAAAATATTTAATATATATTAAAAAATTAATTTTACATATTTATTTGAATCAACGATTATAATTTCACATAACTAATAAAATAATCTCTTAAATTAATAATTTATTTAAAATAACTGATTAATAATTTTGAATTTTTATTATAAAATTTTAATTAATTTTATAACCATGGTTCCCACGAATTATAAACTAACAATGATAATATGTGAACAAATTTTACAAATTAAATTGTCAAATATAAATAAAAAAATTACCTAAACATAAATAAGACAAAAGAAATAATTAGCTTGAGAGTTTATTTTACCTTATTTCATAATATGATCTTTGTTGGAGACTTGTTTATATGGGTAGATTTATTGGAGGCGATCATTATGATTTCTATATGGGCCATTTTGGAGTTTTCAGAATTCCATGATGTTTGGGTCGTAGAAGTATCAAAGAATTCTAGTTTTGATAAAATCGTTTCACATTTGTTTAATTGTCATGTTCATAGAAATCGCAAATTTGAAATCAACCGAATTTCTTTGGTTATAAAACCTAGTTTTGACTATTTCTTTGTAACTATTTTGGTCAATTTTTTTAGTTTTTTCTAGTATATTTTAATATAAACACCCGTTCAAAAAAGATAAAATTGAGAAAAAATTTAGATCACAACTAAATCCATGAATATCTTGAAGTGAATTTCTTAAATAGATATAGAAACCCCAAAATGAATTCTTCCAAAAAAGAACATATTTCTTACATAATGTGTTGTTTTTTGGTCACGAATATATCAGAATATTTCTGATTCCAGTAGAGGTTAAGTCATAATTTACTTTCTTAACTAACAAAATGTGTTATCTTTCGAGTTGATTTATGTTATCATTGGTCTTGGTGTATCATAAACATTACTTTTGGAGTTGGACCATTGTATTCTAATATCAATTCGCTCACAAAGATATACTTAAAACGGCCCTGGTGCTGATTCTAAGTCCAATCTTTAACCTTTAAAAAAAAAACATTTAGTGACGTTATTAAGTCCACTTGTCAATCTAAGTCCAATTTTTAACCGATTTAAAACCGGCCAAGTTATTAAATCTATGATTTTCTCTAATAAATAAAAATAATTTTTTCATATGTTAATCTCTAATTAATTTTAATACTTATCATTTTATAATATTTTTTAAATAAATATATTCACATATCAATTTGTGGGTTTTTTTTTTTAATTTTTAAAATTTAAAAGCCAGATAATTTATATATATATATATATATATATATATATATATATATATATATATATATATATATATATATAAATATTAAATGTAATAAATATGATAGTAAATTGTAAATAGTATGTTTATTTATTCAATATTTAAATTTTATTATTTAAATTTTAATATTTAATCAACCGTATGATATTAATGTCTTACACCTACTATTGTTAACAAACTCTGAAGTTTTTCTTTAATGGTATAGATGTCTTTATATTATTATAAAATACAAAAAAGAAAAATAATACAAAACTTTCAAAAACTAAACATTACTATTATATATATATATATATATATATATATATATATATATATATATATATATATATATATATATATATATATATAAATATTTAAATTTTATTATTTAAATTTTAATATTTAATCAACCGTATGATAACAAACTCTGAAGCTTTTCTTTAATGGTATAGATGTCTTTATATTATTATAAAATACAAAAAAGAAAAATAATACAAAACTTTCAAAAACTAAACATTACTATTATATATATATATATATATATATATATATATATATATATATATATATATATATATATATATATATATATATATATATATATATTATATAATAAAATGGTTGAACCAAATGTCATTAGTTAAGGTTGTAAGTAAAGAAAATAGGAGAAACTAATACTTAAAATTTTAATGGGAAAAATAACAATATATCAAGAAATATGAGAAACAAATACTTAAAATTTTAACAATACTAACTCGTCTGTCTATTTGTCACCTTCTGTAGTTTGATTGATATTTGGTAGATAAATTTAAAAACATTCAATACCGTTTTATATTTGTCATGAAGAAAGTGTATGAATTTGGATAAAATAAAAAAGATAGAAATTAAAATTTGGATGACTTGAATAACGTGACCAAAAGTTTGAACGTGCCCTTTGCGTATAACGCAATTGCTATATATACACTTTCCTCACCCCGCACGTTTGTTCCACTTTTACCCTTTATCTTTTCAATCCTTTTACTTCACAAATTCACCTAACTACTAGACTTGACAAAAATGATTTGATTATTCGTCCATCCAGGTCCAGGAAAGCTATTTTTTTTTTTTTTTTTTATTAATAATTAGCAAATAGCTAGTCAGCAATATAAAATGGTTAATATCATTGCAAGCAAACTAATTATTTGGTTTGTAACAATTTAGACTCTTTTTTTGGGTTGTATTTTAGTTCCTCTAAGTTTTTATTTTAGTTGTTAAGAAAGAAAATATCCCGTTTAATTCCGATTTTCCGATTAGACCTGGTCCATCTGGCTTTTTATTTATTTTATAAAATTTAAATCAGTAAAAACCCAAAAAATACATAAAAAAATGACTCGGGATGGTAACAAACTATTGATTTTGTTCGCATTTTGTCATTTTTTTGTACGCAATATACCATTTAACTTGATTGTGTTCTCCATAACCCTTTTGACCGATTATCACATGTGATAGCCGGTCAAAAAGGTTATGGTGAATACAAACAACATGTTAAATGATATATTGCGTACAAGAAAACTGAAAGGAAACAAATTTGAACAAAATCAAGAGTTGGTTACTTTCCTGAAACAGTTTCTCAAAATTTTAAGCATGTGTAATTTTACATGGGATCTAATAGGTAAATAATTCAAAACTTAAGTCAACTAAAAAGAATACAAGCACTGGTTTAAAAGTTATGGAATGTGTAGTGAAATGCATGCACAAGAATAATGCAAAAGTTGCCATGCTCTGTAGTGAAATGCATGCACAAGAATAATGCAAAAGTTGCCATGCTCTGTCAGATGGGAAGTTATGGATTTTATGTTATGCCCAACCATGTAAAGATTCACGGGGGACTTGAGGCAAACCAAATTCATCTCCGACTAGTAAAACATTAGATAAAATGACAAAAAATGCCTTTAATTAATATGTGTACTTAAAAAAATTAAAGTCTTAGAATACTAACCTTAACAATACGGGATGGTATTGCGTGCCCACTGCCCAGTGGGAACTGAAGGCAAGTTGAGCTCTTCATTAAAACCAGGTTCATTTGCACGTTGAAGATATGAAGATGCACCTTCCCCAACTATGGACAATGATAATAATTAGACATACCTGTTACCACCCATGATATATTCTTAATCAATGTCACCAGGCACACTATAGCTTCTATGTAACATCCCGGAAATTATCAGGTAAAAAATTCATCTTTAAATCAACCATAAACACCATTTATCCTTGTTAATCATTCAAAATTGTATCGGACTAAAAATAGTTATCAGAATACAATCCCAAAATCATAAAGTTGCGAAAACATGGGTGGATGCGCTACGATCAATTCGGGTCCTTCCCTTTCGAACCAGAAGTACCTGAAACCATAACCATAAAACCGTAAATACAAAACTTAACGAGTTTCCCAAACTACCTCATACCATACATACAATGGGCCTTGGCCGGTAATCATCGGGCCCCACCCGGAATAGATCTATCAGTAACATGCGATGTGCCTTGTCCAACACACTCATCAGCCCCACCTAGTTTACATACAAACACATACAATACATGCAAGAGTCATACGGACAACTAGCATACAAATAACAATATTTCATGGGTCGACATTGGTGTCTTCGACCCACCAAACACTAGGAGGAGACTCACTTCAATTCAAGATAATCGAGACACACGTTACTGCTACCGGAAACCTTATACTAAACATAATCAAATATTCTAATCAATAATTAAGGTCATTTCCCAAAATCCAAGGTCCAATCCATATTCTATCCTTCCAATGGGCAAAAGACCATTTTACCCTTCACGTATCTGATCTAACAACTCATGACACAACTCCTAAAAGACCTGAGGCCCAAAAGTCCCAAAAAAAGGGTTTCATGAGTACGCCCTGCGTACAAGACTCGTACGTCTAGTGTACTACACGCTGATGCCTAACGTACAATCCACCACAACATGATATCAGGGAAAACGATGTGCGTATGCATATGTACGCCCAACATATCCCCGTGGTAACCATTTTCTCATTTTAGGACTTAATGCTTAAGACCAAAATGTCAAAACTCATATCTAATTTCAAAACATCGATTTAAGTCATAAAGTTTCAACATTTATGACTTTCCATGGTTAGAAAAGGTCCAAAAGTAAAAAACTTAACTTATTTATCCATTAAGACATCTTAAATCTTGCATGGAAGGGATATGAGGTTCAAGATCACATTTTTATGGTTCATAATAACTCGATAATGGATAAAGTTTCCAACTTCATCCATTAGAATGGTCCAAACAACCAAGATCTAGTCTTTAAGTCCCCGAGGAACCAAAAGTGCGTCTTTTTCAACCTAATCCATTAAGTCCAAGTCTCCAACTTCATATATGAATCAATATGATGTTTAGATGGATAAAGTTTCCAACTTTATCCATAATAAGGTCACAAACTTTCAAGATCTAAACTTTATGCACTAAAGTGACCAAACGCTCATAACACCCAAAACTAGCTAGATCTAACAAATGCATCATCAAGATTCAAGCTTTATACCTCTAGAAGAAAGATCAAGGTGAACAAAGTCTAGATCTACAAGATCCAATGCAACCAACACTTATCCAATGAGCTCCTTCTACTCCAAGAGGCCCCAAGAACACTCCAATGGACTTAAAAACACCTTTTTTTTGCTCACAAGGCTCAAACTAGGGTTAGGGTTTTAAGGGAGGGTGTTGGAGAGGTAAAGACTAAGAATGGAATGGGTTTGGGGAAGTTAAGAAGCTTAAATAGGGCTCAAACCACAAAAATAGGGTTTGGAGATTGATCGCGTACGCCAATGTACTCCTGTTATACCTAGCGTACTTAGGGTACCCTACTATGCCCAACGTACTTCCATGTACGCCCAGCATACACGACTTAAACCAAAACCATCCTCACTACAATCATAACTTCTTCGTTTCAACTCTGATTTTAATGATCTTTATATCCACAAAAAGTTATTGAGGAGCTCTACAACCCTATCTAATTACTTTTAACTTAAAACACATCAAACTAAAATCCTTAATTCCTAAAAGAAGTCTGAAACACCACTTTTCCTATTATACCCTTAGGCTCCAAAGTACAAACCAAACTCTTGGATTACATAATGTACATTACCCACATACAAAAGGTTTAAACCTCTCCTTCCCCAAGGACCGAAGCCTTATGACAATTGATCTTTGGGTCACGTCCCCAAATATGGAACGAATCGAAACATAGTGTTACAACTCTCCCCCACTTAAATTAGATTTCGTCCTCAAAATCACTCCTTGCTACCTTCTAGTAAATCAGACCATCTGTCCATTTCCTCTCGAACCCTGCTTCGATGAAAAGTTGACTCATACTCATAACGACCTTCCAGTGTTACCATCAAAACCCAATCATGGTAGTATTCATATGCCTTGGTGGAGAATAATTGTATCCCAATCGGGTGTTTGAGTCATGCTTCGAACCCTAAAGCCCTCACCAGACAAGAAAAAGTAGAGAGGCTCTAACACGACCCTCAACCTGGATCCAACCACATATCTACTATGCATCACTATGAATGCACCACTATATCGTTGAGTGTTTTTGAACCCCCCAACCTTGTGCAACCTCTATCCAGATTGCCACTTGAACTAGTTTCCCTCTCGACTAGGATGTGGAACTCTTGGTTCCGCACTTGATTCTATCCCTGGAATCTAAACAGTTCTCCCCCACTTGGATTTAACTACACCATGCCAACCTTACTAAAGACTATGAATAACAATATTCACACAGATAATGGTTTTTGTTTATTTATCCAACACTGTGCTAACAAGAAAATTAATTTAATACTATCACAAGAGCTACAATATTTCACACAGATAATGGTTTATATTTATTTATCCATGGTAAAATTAATGGAATATGACTCATGAAGGTAACCGATAATTAATTTTGTTCACATTTGGCCTTTTCCTTTTTTGCACGTAATATACCATCTAATGTGTTATTTGTGTCACCATGACCCTTTTGACCTACTATCACCTCATAATGCATAAAAACCTTCACACACATACATATATCATTATATTAATTAGGTTCTTTTTCCTGAGCATATGAACCAGCACTATACCTTGATAAATGTTTCTAGGACTAGTACTTGGCTCACTTAACATCACTAGTCTTGTGCCTATGCCAAGAAGAAAGAAACAATATCTCTTTACTTGATTTTGTCCCGAAAATTCACAAACTAAGAGCTACACTTCATGAATTCTTTTGGAATCTGAAAGATGATTTTCCACTTCAGTTTTGCTGTTAGAACATATCTTAAATCATATCTTACAGGTTTGTTTAGGTGTGAGAGATAAAAAAAAATTAAAAAAATTCGGTTTTGGACGTGTGAAATCTAAATGTCTAACAAACACAAAACAACCCCATGTCTATGATTTTGAGGTGTCTAGACTTCAAAGATCTAACAAACACAAAAGAGCCCCCCATCCTAGATCATTAGAGTTTAATAAAATGGCTTCCAGTACACTTAAAGATGCCCCAAATACAACTTATGCAAGAAAACCTAGTATACAAACCTATAAACAAAAAAAAATGTATAAATGATGATGTTATGGAATTTTGGAAGTAAATGAAGATAAAAATATGTATGTGTGTATGTATATATATATATATATATATATATATATATATATATATATATATATATATATAGAGAGAGAGAGAGAGAGAGAGAGAGAGAATGGTTATATGGAAAACAAAAAAAAAAACTAAAAATCAAATGCATTAAAAAATACTTAGAAATCACAATTTTTTTTTTTTGACTTTATATGCTTTAAAATCGCACCTTTTTATATAAATTCGTTGAATTTTTTGTTGAAAAAAACCAATAATAAATAAAATAAAATAAAATAAAATAAAAAATAATAAATTGATTAAAATTTTTTTTTCAATGAATTTATAAAAAAACTATGATTTTTAAGAATATAAAGTAAAAAAAAAATTTATGATCTCTAAGTATTTTTTATGCATTTTTATGATTTTTAGGGTTTTATGTTTTCCAAAGAAACTAAACATATATATATATATATATATATATATATATATATATATATATATATATATATATATATATATATATATATATATATATTGTTAGGGCCAAGATCTTCAACCCTATTTAGGATCCCAGGTCTTTAAGAACTTTCAGGACCCCGAACATATCTCAGGATCCTAACCGTTATTATTACCTAACACTTCTAATGGGTATATGTATGGTCTTTCTCTCGTATATAAAAAAAATTGTCAACATAAGACTCATTCTCAACGAAGAAGGACTTCAATGAGATAGAAGACCCGGAAATACCAAGTCAAAGTAACATGTTCATTTTTATTCGAGAGGATCCCGAGAATATCGGACTTGTTGTTACTTATGCTATATATATATATATATATATATGTGTGTGTGTGTGTGTGTGTGTGTGTGTGTGTTTTTCAGACAACACACACATAGACTTATGATAACACTTGTACTCAATTATTCATCATTTTTTTTGTAACTCATCTTTCAATTATTTACAACTAACAAGGCATGTGATCATTATCACCTCCCAAGGTTTTATGCCTGAGATCCTAGTAAGGATTAAGGATTTTCCTTGTAAACCACTTGTGTCACCTACTCTTGATTTGATCATCTATTTCAAGTACAACACCACAACCTAATTTGGTTGATTTATACTTGATTAAATTTTGACTGAAAACAATTTGGTGCTCACCGTGGGGATATGGTGTTCGTAATCCTCAAAAAACATGTCTTCAAAACCAATTATTTCTTCCTCATCTGTTCCCCCAGTTCCCCCGAAAAATCTCTCATATCTTACAAGCGGACTGCCTGGGCAGAGGAAGACTTTCGATGCACTAAAGAAAAAAACTCCCATGGTTGCTCCAGTATCCCTAGGATCCTAGGATTCTCATGTCTTGGTCAAATAATGAAATCTTCTCCATGATGAAGACATTAACACAATTGGTGGCTCGGTAATAGGAAGACAACAGAGTGCTACTCAATAAAGTGGAAAGAATAAGAGCAAAGCTCCGCAAACCTTAGGAGGTGGCACCTTCAATCCTACAACCGAGGATCCTAAATTTTGACAATCTAGGACCCCTAGGAAAACATCTGGAGTTAACCGTTCCAACATTTGTTACTACCTCAACAAGGAGAACAATCCCAAAAATCATAACTCCTATGACCTAGGATCTTGATGAAACCTTCAATACTCCTAATAACAAAAATACTGGTAACTTATTTAACAGTAACATCACCACTATTACTCTACGGATCTTGATGCAGGAATAAGTCCAATTATGGAAAAAGAACTTTAAAAGCTAAGGAAAATGATCTCGAGTGTATCGGGGATAGTCTGGCCTATACCTGATGTATCCCTCACCAGTCACAGGATCTCAAGATTTGCTCCTGCGATAGTTGATATTAAAGTCCCAAAACATTTCCAAACGCCCGTCATGAAACCTTATGATATGACTACGGATCTTGAAGAACATGTCGCATAATACATACAAAGTTTTGAGATCATCCCTATTTCCTTACATTTGATGGAAGCCTGCCTATGAAAGGGTTTTGGTTCGAACCTCATAGGATCAACCTTAAAATGGCTACTTAATGTTCCTCTTTACTCTATTACTTCACTTGCACATCTGGTTTATCTTTTTAATTATCAGTTTTCTTGTTGCAGGAGTTTTCAAAGGATCACTAGTGATCTTTATTAGGTAATTTAGGATCCTAAGGAATCCATTAAGGAATTTTTTAAAAGGTTTGGTAGGGAAGCCTTTACTATCCCTAACATCGATATGGCGACCGTCGTAGGAGCTTTCAAAATGGGTCTGAAGAAGGAATCCCCTTTTTATAAAGACCTTGTAATGACCCCATGCAAAAGGATGGAAGAAGTTAAGAGCAGAGCATTGAGCTTCATCAGGATAGAAAAGGACAAAGAGATCCAGAAGAAGAGCAACTCTCCTAACTCATCTGATAATCCCAATAGGAAGGATGACTCCTCAGTCCAAAGATCCTATAAGTCAAAACCTTATTCTAAACCCAACCATCACAAAGCTAATTCATGTGAGGATGAAGGGAAGGAAGATGATTTTCCTAAGATCTCTGATTATTGTTTTGTAACATCCCAACTGTCAGGTATCATTATTATTCCATTTAGATTTCATGTTCTAAGGTCTACTCGACGAGTTGACGTTGTGACTCGTCGAGTAGCAGCAGGTCAGGATGCGTCATTTAATGAGTGACTCGGCGAGTCGGCATGGGGACTCGACGAGTAGGAGCTGGCAGAGGAAACCCTAAATTTCAAGGTTTTTGCACCCTATATATTGGACCATTAGCGCCTCCCACTGTCCTCTATCACCCCTTGATAGCCAGAAACCCTAATTTCCGTGAGTGTGAGCTTGGAGAGTGTTTTGGATCTTTCGGAAGTGATTTTTGTGAAGGAAACTTGTAGATCAAGAGACTAGCATCAAGGATTTAGTGTGGATCCAGAGTGTACTTTAGCTTGGGCACATTTTGGAGGTAACTAGCTGTTACCTTGACCTCTTTTCTTCTAGAATATTTCATGTGTGAAGATTAGGGCTTTCTTTAGCTATTCATGAAGGGATTATGGTATGAGAGCTAGATCTGAAGTTGAAACTTCATATCTAAACCTCTTTTGAGTCCTAAGTTCATAAAGTCATTAATAGGGTCATGAAGGAACCCTTGTTTATGAGTAAAGTCCCATTTCAAGCTTTAGATGTGGAATTTGAGTCATGAAAATACGTAAAGGTAGCAACTTTACGTTACTAATGCTCTCTAGGGACCTAGATCTACTGATTGGAACAAAGGGGTAGCTCAGAATCGCGTGATCATGAGAGTATGTGTATGGACTCGGTGAGTCTGGGAGATGACTCGGCGAGTTGGGTAGGGTTTTATCCAAATTATTCTTGCATGGACTCGGCGAGGTCTGTGAGATGACCCGAGGAGTCAGTTGGATTCCAAGCACTGGGCTCCGTATCGACTCGGCAAGTCTGCTAGAGACTTGATGATTCGAGTCGAGAAATTCTGGAATCAGGAGGGACTCGAGGCAGAGAGAGAGTTATATTCAGAAAATAGGTCAGCATGGATGTCGACCATTAACCAATGACTTGACTTGACTGTGGGATGTCTTGTACCTCCCAAGGGCATTTTGGTAATTTGAGTGATTATTGAGTGGACCACTTATGGGTACAGACGAGGTGGTTGGAGCTATATCTGGAGGAGTGGACAGTATCATTCCGAGCTACTACCAAGGTGAGTTATCCTCAATATATAAATAGGGCCTAAGGCACCAAGGCCGACCCTTTTAGTTGTTATCTTGGTGATGCATATGGTTATGATCTGTTAGATTGGTATCAGGATAGACAGTATGTTGTTATGCTCTTATGATCCGTTAGGATTGGTATGTTAGTGACGTGGTTAAGTCGGTGCTCTAGTTATAAGAGATTGCTATGATCGATGATCTGTGGGATAGTTGTATCTGACATCTATATATGCCAATATATGTTAGTTATGTGCACGTGGTTATTTGTTTGATGTCTGGGTTGAGGCAGTCCTGCTTTGTGCTTAACGCCAACATACCCTACGAGCGGTCCGGATACACTGCAGGCCCGTATGGCGGTCCAGTCATACCGAAGGCTCGAGATAGTTCCAGATAGACTGTAGGCCCTGTAGGGCGGTCCAGTCAGGCCGAAGGCCCAATATGCATGTTTTTGATTATCTATTATTGATATGGTATTATTGGTGTGGTATTAGTATTTTGGGGGTAGCCCACTAAGCTCTTGGGCTTACAGTTTCATTTTATTGTTTCAGGTACTTCTGGAGATCATGGCAAGGCGAGGGCTTAACCGTACCGCTCCTCATCCGTATGATTGTATTTTTGGGACACTCTGATGAATAATATTTTGGAAAGTTTTTGTAAAACACTATTTAGCTTCATGGTTGAAAAAGTTTAAATTTGGCTTAAAATTTTTGGATGTTACAAGTTGGTATCAGAGCCTTGGCTTGAGTGAATTGGAGGAACACTTGTGTGAATCCAGTCTCAAATCGAGGAATTTTTTTAGAATAAATTCTAAAGTGGTTTTCAAAATTAGGGATGGAGGATGCGGAGTGTACGATCAGCTGGAGCTAGTAAGTAGACCCTAACATACCATAAAGTTATTTGATATTATGATATGTTAGAACAACATGGTAGTTTTAGGCTAGGGATCTTCAGTAATTGCATGATAGACTTGCCTGATTATATGATGCCTACTAGCCTAGGGTTTCTTTTATATGAAATTGACATCATTACTGTAGTTGTTTAGTGTATGCATCGTGGTTGTGCATTATCAGGATCTTATAGCCTGAGAATGTTTGATTCGACCTTAGGGTAGGATTGGATATTCAAAAGTCTATCAGGTCTAGCGTTATGTGTGGCTACCATGCACTAATGCTGCAGGGTTGGTGGAAGTTTCTGATGGGTTTTAGGCATAAGGACAATCCTATGTGCTCATACAAACCCTAATGCTTGGATCTAGGTTTCTCTATTGTACATGCTTTGAATCCAAGACTTACAAACCTAGATCTATCATATATAATTTGAAATTATCATAAAGAAACCAGATCTAAGTGTTTTACCTCTTTCAAGTAGCTTGAAATCCTTGTAATCTTCTTGATCTTGAGCTTAGAGTCACAATTGTAACTCCTCTAATGGTTCACAAACCCCACAAGCAAGAAGGAAATATTAAGAAAGATGAGAGGTGTTGAAATCGGCCCTAGGGTTCTCATAGAAGCATGTGTAGCCGATTTCCATAGCCTAGGGGTCTTATTTATACTTGCAAGCTGCTAGGGTTTCAGTCTAAACTCTAAGACTTGACCCGACCCGACATGGTCCATTTGGGTTGCATGGCATCATGCATTTGGATAGACTATAATGAGAGAAATAACACTTAAGGATTATTAATATATTATGAGTTCTAATATATTAATAAGATTATTTAATTAGTATTGATCAAGAATTAATCTAGGATTAATTAAGTGATAAAAAGAAGACTAATTAAATATATGGGTTGATTGTGTAAATGATCCATACTTATATAGTGGGCTAATGCTCCATGGATTGTTAAGTTGGGCTAAAACCCATTAGATGATCCATGGATGCTCCATGGTGTATTCGTACCCATGGATCATGGAAATGAAAGGCCATGTCAATTAGTGTTTACATGGTGTAACCCTAACTATATATGCATCTTATTCTTGACCAAAATCGGCACTAGTATCATCTAGAGAAGGGCTAGCCGATTTTCTTGAAGTGTGGAATTCTCTGAAGTGTTTCCAAGTGCATATGATGTTGTGTGAACCATTTGACGTGTCACACTTGGGGCACTAGGCACTCAAGCTTCATGAAGACAAGCTACATCAAACAAAGGTATGTATTCTATCCATTTGATTACCTAAGTATCAATGATTGTATGCTAGATAGGGTAATACCTTGGATATTCATATTTGTATGTATAATAGAGAAAACATAGATCCAAGGTAATTAGGGTTGCATGTACACTTAGGAGTGTTAGAATGCTGAAAAACCCCAACACGGTTAACCACACACGCTCCACTAACGACTTAAACAAAGTGTAAAGTGTAATTTCATGGATTAGCACCTTATTCACATTTTCCTATAATAACTAAGATTGGGAATTCAATAAAGTTTAGTTACTTTAGTATTATCATTATACTTTTAATAAGAATTTATAAGTCCTTGTCCTACCCGTTCAGCTAACGACCCTCCACCGATCAAGGAAGCAGTGTGTGAGAGTGGACACCCTTTAAGTTGCCATTTTATAGGCAACAACCTTATACCCCCCTTATAGACCGATTTCGTGAATGAGGCGTACTAGCGGTAAGACGACTTGGTCTTTTATATATATATATATATATATATATATATATATATATATATATATATATATATATATGTTATTAACTTATAAGTTTATAAAGTATAAGGGTTGAATTTTAACTTTTAAAATTCTAAGGGTTGGAACTAAAGTTTTTAATCATGACTTTACTTGTTCCAAAACTTGAGGGCAAGTTTTGTAAACTTTCAAAACTTTTCATTTCTTATAACTAATGAATTTAATTGAGTATTAAAATGAAGACTTTTCATTTTTCTAATTCTTGTGTTCTTTTAATGGATTTTATTAAAGTGTGACCTTCGGTTTTCCATAACTTGAGGACAAGTTATGGACTCCATTAAAACACATAATAACCATGAATTAAACTACCAAGTAGGTTACAAACAATTCATATGATCATCTAATCTTCATAAGTTCAAGAACATGAATATGAACATTTCAAGAATCATAAATTACTCATAAAACTTGTAATTTTTTATTATAGCCATTGTAAATGGATTAGCATAAACATTACACCATCTAAAAAAGTTTTAAAACACCAAAACAGATTAGGGTAATGTTTCTAGTCCATTTCCAACAGCAAAAGTCGAAAATCTGCATTCTGAAGCTTATACTCGTCGAGTGCACGAACCTACTCGACGAGTAGGATGAATTTGGTCATGGACTCGGCGAGTCCCCACATGGACTCGGCGAGACAATAAGAAAATCGACTTTTTTTTCACTATTTTGCATCAAGTATCAAACAAACAAGCCTGGTCTCTAATATCACTGATGGGTTTTGAGCATTTTAACACTCCTATGGTGTACATGCAACCCTAGAAACCTTGGATCTATGTTTGACTATGATACATGCAAATAATTATTTTTCGAAGGTTCTTATCCTATCTAGCATGGCATGGGGAACTTGAATCAAATAAAGCTAGTAGAATTACTTACCTTGAAGTTGTAGTTGATTGCTTGGAGTTTTAGAGCCTAGCACCAATAGTGTGGATGCCTCAAATGGAAATCAAAAATCACCACAAACTTTGGAACCTTGAAAGAATAGTCACAACTATCTTGAAATCAGCCCTCTTACTTTACTCACCACACCTAGTGTCATTTCAAGAACCAAAGCCTCCTTTATATAGTGTGATGGATTAGGGTTTCATCCATGTAAACCCTAATACCCATGTCTTTTCATTTCCATGAGATCCATGGGTTAAAGCTCCATGGAGTATCCATGGACTTTCCATGCAAGCCTAGCCCACACTATATATATATATATATACAAGAGCCCATATTTAATTAGTCATACTTTTGATCTCTAAATTAATCCTAGATTAATTATAGATCAATACTAATTAAATAATATGATTTTATATTAATATATTAGAACATATAATATATTAATAAATCATAACTTATACTATTCTCAAAAGATTATCCATAAATTGTTCGGGTGAAGTGCAACCCAAATGGACCATGTCTGGTCGGGTCAAGTACATACCAAATATAGTTATGGACTTAGACACTATGTGGTAGGACTTATCACGTTTGTTTTATCTAAACATGCCCATGACATGGTGACATGTTTGCCACAATGTGGAAGCAAATTTGGATCAGGACTAGATTGAGTGGCCAAGGCGTGGCCATGGGTTGGCCACAACGTGGTTGCCAACTGGATTGACTGTGGATGTTGATTTTTTTACCTATTGACTTTTGGTCAACCTTGGGTAGCATGAAGTATTTGACTAAGGTCTGGTATCAGTTTGGCTTTAGGAAGCTTGGGTTGGCTGATCTGTTGCTGAGGTAGATGTAAGCTTCTGTTGAGTAGTTCAGGTGAGTTTCCTTAGCTATACTCATGGGTCGAAGGTACCAATGCCAACCCACTAGATTATGTTGGTAGGATAATAATTGTCTTCGTGGCAATTTTCTTTATTGCTTGTATATGCTTTTTGTCTTTGTAACTCTTACTGTTAAGATTATATGCTAGCTGTAGCGGTGAAATAGACCCGATACTAGTTGAAAGAGAATGAAGGGGTTGAAATACACCTACTACCAGTTGAAAGAGTCTGAAGAGGTTGAAATACACCCAATACTGATTGAAAGAGACCAAAGGGGGTGAAATAGATTCATTATTTGTTAAAAGAGATTGAAGGGGTTGAAATATACCCAGTACCGGTTGAAACAGACCAAATAGGGTGAAATAGACCATTTATATTTTGACTGTTATGTATATGTGGTATGGGGTATTTCGGGAGAACCCCCTCAGCTTTGTACTTATGGTTTTCAGTTTATGTTTCAGGTACATTTCACTATGATACATTTTTGGTTGTTTTTACATGATTATTGGATGTTTTGAAATGAATTTAAAATAAAAATTTTGTCTGAAATTTTTAGGATGTTATAAGTTGTTATTAGAGCCTTAGTTTGAGGAATTCGGGAATACCCGTGGTTGTGTTTGAACTTAAATTGAGGATTTCTAAAATCTTTTAAAAGAAAATAATTTTCTTAAAAGGTCTTCTAAGAAAAAAGGGTGTGATGCATGCAATCAACTGAGTTCAAATAAGTGTTTCCCAAAATAACTATACACGTTTTATGTTTGATGTTTGATATAAATATATAAGAATTGCATGCTCGAATAGACTAAGGATTTGCTCAGGATTGCATGATAGTATGCTAGGAGAGATGTATGTATATGCCTTCTATATGAGCTTTTGGAATTACATGCTAGTATGGATTCATATAGTGGACAGAATGGCCTGATTAGGTTATGATGTAGTTTGGACAACTCGATGCTCAAATTCTTCTTGCTTTGTGCTTTTAGAGACCTCCACTAATATCAACTAACTTTTAAGCGAATACGTAGGGTTAAATGTTACAGGAATTAGATAATTCTAGAAGGTTAGGTTTAACTCTATTTCACAGCTCTTGTTTGATTCCAACTGTTATAAGGTGAGACCTAGTAGTCGAATAATTATCTAGTGCCTGTGGCATGTAATTGTATTTGTGAAGTAATTAGTAGGTACTAGAGGGAGTTTCTTTTGTAGCTGATGGAGGAGAGAGGTGTGAAGGGAATCCTAGGAAAGCCTAGGGTGTATCCTTAGCTTGATGCTCGCATTATTTAGCGGTGTGTATTCATTTAGGAACCAGTGTATGGGATTGGATAAGACGGATGTGGATAGGAGTAGTTACTTAAAGAACATGAGATCATTCTTAAGGAGAGTATGGATAGGTGTGGAAGGTAGTATTGAGACTGTACTACTATATTACATGATCCATACTCGAATCGAGGAAAATTGAAGGTAGATTGTATGGTTTGGCACCATGGTTCATTACATGTGTTTCCATCTTATTCAATTTATCGGTCATGGTTGTTCAGGCTAGGGATGGGCCTGGTGATTGTTTAGACATTTATGGCATTATCATATTTGGATTTAGTGGCACAGACCTAGGTGAATTAGTTGATTTCGAGGTCTCGAAGGCCTTACTCGAGGTAGTTCTAGTTAAGTCGTAGGACTCATGAAGTAAGAAATTATGAAGATTGACTCAAGGATTGCAGCTAGAGGCTGAGTGATTGGCAGGTAGATTGGGATGACTCTATCTTCGATGTGAATTATTTTGTCCAATGTTCCGTATTCATAGGAAAGAGAGAGCTTACATGAGATTTATAGAGTTGGGATGTAGACTCATCATAGGGCTAGATGGTTATGGTTTGTTAGCATTAGGTATGACAGTGTGGGAATAAATAAGAGGATTCTTGTGGTATGGTGGCCTTGAGATGAGATAAGGGGTCTGTTGTAACATCCACAAAATTCATGAATATTTTAAACTTTTTCAAACATTCAAAAACCATTATTTATTACAAAAGGTTTTCAAAATAGTATCATATCAGAGTATCCCAAAAATCAAAAACATAAAATGTGTGGAGGTGCACGATCAAGCCTTCGCTTTCCCGCGATCATCCGATGCACTTGAAACAAAATCCAAAACTGTAAGCTCGAAGTTTAGTGAGTTCCCCTAAAATACTAATGCCATACAAATCATAACCATATCATAGCAAGTAAAAATCATGCATACGGAGTCTACAGTAAGACTGGATTACCCTCACCGGGCCTACAATCTATCTGGCCCTCTCTCAGAACCTTCAGCATGTCTGATCCGCCCACCCGGGCCTTCAACATGTCTGGACCGTTCTCTAGGCCTTTAGCCTAACTGATATGCCCTAATGGGTCTGCAATCTATCCGGTCCGCCCTGGGTCTGTTGTCCTTCAGCACAAAGCAGGTCCCACCTCAACCCAACGCCGCATATACAATCAAAACATAAATATCATAAGCTAGCTAGTATGTGCAAACAGTCAAACCAATCTAACAGATTACTAATCATATCATCATCCTATATACCAGGATACTGACTTAACAGGTCACTAACATATCATCATCCTATATACCAGGATATCGACCTAACAAGTTACTAATCATATCATCATGCAATAACTAGGATAACAATCCAAAAAGGGTTGGCATTGGTGCCTTATACCCTATTAGTATAGTGAGGACAACTCACATCACAACATCGAATGGAACTAAAAAGATCAAACTCCCAAAACACGGCTCCAAACACCAACACATACAACCACCATTGATCCAATTCCATAAATTCCCAATTTACCAAAATACCCTCAGAAGTCAAACTTGGTCAAAGTTAAAGTCAACGGTCAACATCAACAGTCCATGTTAACCCAACTCATCAAGTTCATCCACTGAGTCTTCGAGTTACTCCAGAACGCAGAAATCGAAAACTAGAGCTAACTCGCCAAGTTACCTAAGTAACCCATCAATTTCCTTCAAAACTTCAAAACTGAAAACTCGAGTCAAATCCTCGAGTTACTTGAGTAAATTGTCAAGTTCTTCGGTGTCCAGAAGATCGAGAAAACACTCATCTACTCACCGAGTCATCTCACCCACTCGCTGAGTTTACTTAGAGTCCAGAAGGCGGGTAAACCCTAACCAACTCGTCGAGTTGGCTTATGAAACTCGTCGAGTTCCTTTGGTCCTTTCCTTATTCAGATGCTTTTAAGCGAAACCAAGGCTCCAAACTGTAGATTTATCAATCTAGGGTGTAGTTATCATGCAAAGTTGCTAACTTTACATGCATGCGAGGCTTAAGGAATCTAAATCACTCAAAACTAGCCTTAGGAAGAGGTTTAGGGAATGAAAGGGCTAGGGCTAGATAAAGTCGAGAACTTTATGTTCATAAGGGCCTAGAGGAGTCCAGATTTGAGATCATGTTCTCATGACAAGCTCAAACCCGAGAATGACCCCATTTTGCACCAAAAATTCCGATATGCTTGCATAAGAAGACATCTAAGGAATGGAAAACCAAGGTAAAGACTTTTTACCTCCAAATGGATTCAACATAATGTATATGCTGGATCTACATGCTTCCTCTCACTACAAGCCTCTGAATCTTGAAGCCTCTTTAAGAAATGCACCAAACACACACTTTTAGCCTCACACACACTCAAAATATGGGTTAGCTCGCTTAGGGTTTGCTCTCTCGACTTGAAAGGTGGTAAGGAGGCTGTAAGGGAAGAATTAAGGTCCTTTAAATAGAGTGAAAATGCTAAAAATTAGGGTTTTCATGTCCAACCTCAACTCGTCGAGTTGGGTCCTCCAACTCGTCAGGTAGATTCTAGAATCCACGTGACTTCAATAGTTTCTACACGACGAGTTGAAAACCAAATCGTCGAGTAGGTCTAGAATTATTATTATATGAAAGCTTTACATAAGTACCTGGGATTCATGATGTTACAATTCTCCCCCACTTGATCTAGACTTCATCCTCGAAGTTCCCTGCCACAAACACATCCGGCTAATGTTCCCGCATCTCCGCCTCCGCCTCGCAAGCCCACTCAGATCCCCGCTTGTGCTACCATTGTACATTTACCAAAGGTACCTCCTTGTTCCATAGAACCTTCATTTTCCTCTCCGGAATTGCCACAAGCCTCTCCATGTAATTCAGGCTCTCATCACCCTGAATATCATTTAATGGCACTACCGCCTCCGCCTCAAGTATGCACTTCTGTAACTAGGAGATGTGAAAAGTGTTATGAATCCGACTGATCTCCTCCGGGAGATCCGGTCTATATGCCAATTTTCCAACCCTGGAAATAATCCGAAAGGGCCCAATGTATCGGAGACCCAACTTTCCCCTCTTCCTGAAGCGGATCATACCCTTCCACGGTGAGACCTTCAACAATACTATGTCACCGACCTGGAACTCCAACTCGGATCAGTGTTGGTCGGCGTAACTCTTCTGCCCACTCTGAGCAGTCTCCAACCGCTACCTGATCTACTGAATCTTCTTTGTAGTATGCAGAACTACCTTGGTCCGACCCGTCACCCTGTGGTCAACTTCACCCCAACAAACTGGGGTGCAACATCTCAGTCCTTACAATAGATCAAATAGTGGAGAACCAATACTAGAATGAAAGTTTTTGTTGTAGGAGAACTCTACAAGCAGTAAGTGGGAATGCTAGCTCCCACCGAAGTCAATGACACAGGCCCTCAACATATTATCGAGGGTATGTATGGTCCGCTCACTCTGGCCGTCAGTCTGCGGAATATAAGTGGTACTAAAATGCAGTCGCGTGCCTAGCTCCTCATGGAACTTCTTCCAGAAGCAGAAGGTGAACCTAACATCATGGTCTGAAACAATAGAGACTGGAACCCTATGGTGAGCAACGATCTCGCGGATATACACGTCGGCCAACTTCTCGACCGATGAGCTCTCCTGAATGGGCACTCTTGGTCAATCGATCCACGATGACCCATATAGCATCAAATCCATTCGCCGATGAGCTCTCTCGAATGGGCAGGAAATGGGCACTCCTGGTCCAAATCTAACTTTATAGGAGGAAGTTATGATTTTTCTAAGATTTCGCATAGCAGTACACAACCAGGAATTCAAATTTTAGATCGATTGATTTTTAGTCGAGAAAATCTAAATGAGAATTGAAGATCTCATTAATAGGAGCTCAACGACAAAAAGACAGTCGAAAACGGAGTCCGTATGTAGAAGTTATGAATTTTACACGGTGATTAAAAAGTGTAATCTTCTCATACTGTTAAATTTAAAATTGGTCAAGAATTATCCGATGGATTCAAAAAGAGAGTTGTTGATCTTGTTAATATCTATTTTTGGATATCAAGAACATAAAAAATGGTGCTCATATGCGAAATTTATATATTTTATAAGATAATTAGTTTTTGGAGTAATTTGTGAGTGACACGTGGCAGAATCCTGACCATTGCTTCCTCCCCATGCCTCTCCACCATATGGTGATATGTGGTACACCAACACGATGATTTGGAGGCCCAGAACTCGCCGATTTGAGACAATTTTCAGCCTATAAATAGCATGCGAGGTTATCCCATTTTCTTCACACCTCAACCCTTCTCTCTCTCTCTCTCTAACTTCTCTCTAAACCTCCCCCAAGCCTTAGTACTTCCTAAGTGCTAAGAGACAAGTCTTGGAGTGCCAGAAGTCTCTGAGAAGAAGAGCTTTTGGCTCAGAAGTTCTGCCCCCGAAGAGCCCGGTTCCTAGCCAAACCTCCTAATAAGTGAGTTATGATTACCCTACTTTAAGTAGAGCTTATGTTTAAGTTTAATATTGTTATTATGAAATTATAAACAATATATATTATAAAATATAATATACAAAGTGTTATTATAATATATTTTAACTATTCGCAATACGGGTACTTTGGTTTGAAGGGTCGTATAAGGTTGTTGGATTTCAAAAGTGCTATAATGCCAAAATGGTTCTGCCCTCCAGTGTTTCATGTCTAGCCCCTGTCTGTACATAGTGGTTGGAAAGTACTGTTTAACACTTATAAAACAATGTCGCTCGTAAATAATCGCTATAAATGTTAGACTAAAATCTAGTGGTAATAATACTAGGTTTCGTCGAAGGAAAAGACAGTTGTTAGAAGCGAAACATTGTCCGAATTTCGAGTCATAACCCTAACTAGTGAGTGCATAGTTACTTTCTGTTGGATTAATGTCTAAGTCCATAACTATAATTGGTAAGACTTGACCCGACCCGGCATGGTCCATTTGGGTTGCATACCATCATGCACTTGGATAGACTAAATGAGAGAAATAAGACACTTATGGTTATTAATATATTATAAGTTCTAGTATATTAATAATAAGAATAATGAGATTATTTAATTAGTATTGATCAAGAATTAATCTAGCATTAATTGAGTGATCAAAAGAAGACTAATTAAATATATGGGTTGATTGTGTAAATCATCCATACTTGTATAGTGGGCTAATGCTCCATGGATTATCTAGTTGGGCCAAAACCCATATGATGCTTCATGGATGCTCCATGGTGTATTTGAACCCATGGATCCAAGGAAATGGAAAGTCATGACAATTAGGGTTTACCCTAATTGTATAACTATATAAGCATCTTATTCTTGAGGAAAAATTGGCCACTAGTGAGAGTAAGAAAGGGCTAGCTGATTTCATGAAGTGTAGAATTCTCTCTAAGTTATTCTAAGTGTTTTGATGATTGTGAACCATTTGAGGTGTCACACTTGGGGCACTAGGCACTCAAGCTTCATGAAGACAAGCTCCATCAAAGAGGTATGTATTCTATCTTGTTATATTGATAGTTGTGTATGCTAGTTTAGGATAATACCTTGGATATTCATATTTGCATGTATAATAGAGAAAACATAGATCCAAGGTATTTAGGGTTGCATGTACACTTAGGAGTGTTAGAATGCTTATAACCCAACACTTTCATCTTACACATGGATGTGAAGCATTTAATGTAAATTACATGCTATGTGTGCATATTATCTATGTTCTTGATATCTATACTGAATGAACAAAATATACATGTTTTATTCGATTTAAACTGTATACATATTTGATATTGATAATTATGATGGGTAAAGAGGTGTAGATGAAGGATAAGATGAAAGATGAAATATGAGATGAAATGAGAGATGAAGGATGATATAGCTTATGAGAGGTGAAAGTTGATGAGAATCCTTGACCCAAGCGATGGCCCAATCGTCTACCAGAGTATAGATGACAACTACAGACTATTCTTGACAGTCCAGTGCAACACGAGCAGGCTCACAACCTGTAGGTGTTGTGAACGATATGTTCATTAGATGTACTCTAAAACTCATTGACATGTATTATGGGTGGACTCCCAAAAATAATACTATCAATAAACGAGATAAATCCTGGAAACTATGGACTTAATGCCTAACAAATAAAATCGACGGCTATGGACATAACGTCTGTTATACAAACCTCGACAATGATGGACTTCATGCTTATTCCTTAGGACAATCCTTAGGAATGAATGAGTGAATGATAGATGATTCTTAGGGTAGACCCTTAAGAATAAAAAAGATAATAGGGATGAGTAATTGGGTTAATTGTTTGATAATGAAACATAATAACTTTATAACTGTGGGTTGAAAACCCTATGTACACACCGAGTTTCCCAACCTGACCCACTCAGTTTATTTGTATCATAGGTGTCGATACGAAGCTACGTTCCACTGATATATTAAAGGAGATGTAAATCACTGGTGTAAATGAATGTATCGCCTATTTATGCTTATGTTTCTGTATTGACGATGACATCCCAATGTTTTAATATAAACAAAACACATTTCTTCGGAAAATGTTTTGATAATATATTTATCATGTTTTTCTAGGAACAAATTCCACAATATTATTATTAAAAATGAATACTCTGATTTTTCAAATAATCATAAATAAAAGTTTTTTAAATGACCATGAATTTGGGGATGTCATTGGTTCACATGAAACGTCAATCCAATGCACACAACCACCCAAGGTGGTGGCTAGTGGCGGCAGCCACCATGGTTGCCTGCCATGGTGGTTCTCTTCGCTTTTCCGGCCAACAAAACACACACACACACACACGCCTCACGACTTACAGCAACAACATACACACACAACCATACGAAACATAAACACCAACATAGCCTCAACGCACACTCTTGGAGAAGGATGAAGGGAAGAATTTTCCACAAATGACAGTCGCATGGAGCAGCGACGATGGCAGCGACGTAGCACCAGAAAACAAACAGAGAAGGGAAAGGTTGCACGACCCCTAACCGAGAATAGTATCAGCGACAGTCACGAGCTTCCATTCTTCTAGCTTCCTCAGTATCATGGCGTCGGGCTCGGGATTCTCGTCTTCATCGGCAACGTGAGCAGCGGTGGTGCTTGCTTGGTGATTCACAATGGCGACAAAGAGATGGCAGTGGCTGGATATTGGAGAGATAAGTGTGGCGGCTAGAGAAGATGTTAGGGTTAGGGTTAAGGTTTGAATAAGAGACGAGAGGCAAGTGAGGGGAGTGTCAGGTTTTAGTCTTGACTCCACCTTTCAAACTTATGTCCATTTTTCCACTTTTAGCCCCTGTCACCAAAACATTTTCAGACTAAGTCCATTATTTACCAAACAACTCCTGATCTTCCATAGTTATATTCATAACTAGTCAAAAAGTTACACTTTAAACCCTGATTTCCAACATTTCTAACATTTAAGTTCTTGCGCTCATACTCTAATAAATTATTACGGATTTAGGGTTGACAATAAAAAAAATATATATAAAAATACATCTCGGGGTTTTAGGGTTTATTATTTATTTATTTATTTATTTATTTTAAATAGGATGTTACATGAATAGGCATCAGATCATGGTATTCGATGAAATCTCGTATTCTCCAAGTCAGCTCAAGGACCGCGAAGCTTTCAATTTCCATAACGTGATGTAGAGCAACCATGTCATGGGGTTTAGGATTTTGGTCTACTTTTTGCCTTCAAATGTTTTGGCCCATTCTTTCCTGCTTCCAACTCATCATTTGCTTCTTTTTCATCCCAGCCATGTATTTGCTACTACGAAACATATTTCAAACATAATAATTACCTTCTGCCCAAAATAAGCATAATTGTAGCTAAAAGTATTCAGATAGTGTACAAAATATATGAATAAATATGCACATATCATGACATGTCACATAAATCCTGGAATACCATACACTTCAAAGCATATTTCATGTAAGTTTATGTCTTTTTCTTTCCAAAATGATCAAAGGTACATACCTTCTACACTTTACTATTGGCTAATTCTTGTACTTATTTTTTCGAAAAACCATTACTGACCTAAGCGTCGAAGGGGAATTAGCCAAGCTAACGCCCACCCCAAGCTAACGTTTACAACATATAGATGGTCAAGGATCCCAACAACTATGAATAGAGACTGATCATTTATCCTGCAATTAAGGGTACTTAATCACCTCTATGTTTTAAAGAGTTAATTACCTCTTTCACACGAGTTTAGGTTTTTACACCTTGCCTGGACGCACGATATCTAACTATGGGATGCGAATATGGGGATCATTTCACGCTATAGTGACTTGGCAACCCTCTTATTTATGAACATATGTTAAGATCCTAACGTTTAAATCTAAGGTTTATAACATTAACATGTTATCTTAAGTTGGGATCTTCCCTAATAATTTTTTAAGGTTTATAACATTACATGTTATCCTAAGTTACGATCCTCCCTAGTTCTTTTCTAAGGTGGGATCCTCCCCAGCAAATGCCTGAGGCTTATAACATTATCATGTTTTCTTACGAGTTCAGATTTTCCCCGGTTATTTTCTATGTTGGGATCCTCCCTAATTATTTTCTAAGGCAAGATCGTCCCTAGAGTTTTTTAAGTTGGGATTTTCCCCAGAAGATCATTAGAAGAAATCTTTCCCAAAGTTTACTAAAAGTGGTTTTTTTCTAGTGAAAGCCAAGTAAGGATATTCTTCAACAAACTCCTAAGTGGATCATCCAAAGACGGATCCTCTTTACATAAGAACCTAGGAAACTAAAATACATACAAAACATAACTCCTCCAAAAGATATAACTCTAAAGGAGAATTTTAAAGGCCAAGACTACACCTAAGAGTCATCAAGCTCTATCAATCTTTATTAGTTTCTTTATAATAAAACTCTACTATACTATAATTAAAGACTTATCTATTCTAAGGATCATAATCATTTTAAGACGTTGATTAAGTATCTTAGATTAATAGGATCCCCAAAAGTTCTTGTAAGACCTGAACCTTTTATGACCCCAATAGTCTGAGGAACCTTGTGAGAACTTAACTTATTTTGATTCTACAATCACATCAACCATGCAGGAAAAACAATATATAAACAACCATAACATTAAAAGGGTTGCTAATCAACCCTACAAAAATAGAAAGTAAAATTTTGTTATACATCTAAAAGCATTCAAATTGTTTTTAATGAAAGCAAGCTTAAACCACATATTGATCTTCAACACCTGGAACCTTTTTGGTTCCCTCCTCTTCTTCTCCCACCTACAGCTGCTTTGTAGGATCCCGACCAGCGTTAACAAGCTCAACAGTTAATTTAGCTAGGGTTTCATGCCAGCTAGCTACGTTCCAGGACCCCACATTGTCTACGTCCTCTACAAGTTTGATCTTAGCTTCCCAGATAATTGTAACGACACTACCCCTCACCCCAACTATCACTTTCGCCATCTCAGCAGGATGCTCCTCTTCCTTCTCAACATTCTCTTTACTCAGTATCTCTACCTTCATTAGGAGATCTTTATTGGTGGATTTCCACACTTTCTCCTGCTCCATTAAGGCCAACTCAACCTTCTCAGCTCTCGTCATCAAGTCAACTGTAGAGGAAGAAACTGTTGGATTAATGTCTAAGTCCATAACTATAATTGGTAAGACTTGACCCGACCCAGCATGGTCCATTTGGGTTGCATGGCATCATGCACTTGGATAGACTATAATGAGAGAAATAAGACACTTATGGTTATTAATATATTATAAGTTCTAGTATATTAATAATAAGAATAATAAGATTATTTAATTAGTATTGATCAAGAATTAATCTAGGATTAATTAAGTGATCAAAAGAAGACTAATTAAATATATGGGTTGATTGTGTAAATCATCCATACTTATATAGTGGGCTAATGCTCCATGGATTATCTAGTTGGGCCAAAACCCATATGATGCCCCATGGATGCTCCATGGTGTATTTGAACCCATGGATCCAAGGAAATGGAAAGTCATGACAATTAGGGTTTACCCTAATTGTAACACTATATAAAGATATTATTCTTCCCAAAATCGGTCACTAGATTATTCTAGAGAGGGCTAACCGATTTCATGAAGTGTTCTAGTTTCTCTCAAGTTATTCCAAGTGTATTTGGTGTTGTGTGAACCATTTGAGGTGTCACACTTGGGGCACTAAGCACTCAAGCTTCATGAAGACAAGCACCATCAAGAGGTATGTATTCTATCTTGTTATATTGATAATATTGTATGCTAGATTAGGATAATACCTTGGATGTTCATATTTGCATGTATAATAGAGAAAACATAGATCCAAGGTATTTAGGGTTGCATGTACACTTAGGAGTGTTAGAATGCTCATAACCCAACAGTGGTATCAGAGCCTAGGCTTGTTTTCTTGTTATACCTGCAATAGAAGCTGAAAAATCGAGTTTTGATGCTGTCAGCCTAGCTGACTCGCCGAGTCCATGAAGGGACTCGACGTGTCCAAGGCAAAATGCATCCAACTCGCCGAGTTGAGTTCATGCACTCGACGAGTTGGACCCCAGACAGCATATCTTCGAGGTTTTTGGCTAGAAATGGACTAGGAACATTACCCTAAGGTGTTTTGAACTTATAAACTTGTTTTTAAATGTGGTAATGTTCATGCTAATCCATTTTCAAGATAATTGTCAATAGATTCATGTTTTGTATTAGTTTAAAGGTTAGACTAATTACATGAAAAAGTTTGATTTGAATTATCTTGCTCTTATGAGTTGCTTAGATTAATAGAAAAGTTGAGTGGAAAAGTTGTTTTCAATCCAAATTAATCTAAGAGTTGAGTATAAAATGTGTTTGTGTAACTTATCCTTAAGTTACATGAAGAGTCACATTAAAGACTCATAAAACTCATAAAGTTGGCAAAGGTTACAAAAGATGAAGAGTCTTGTCCTTAAGTTATGGAGGTTCAAGAGTCACTTCATTAAAAAATAAATAAATAAAATATGTAACCTTAATTAATTCCATAAGTTATAAAATAAAGAAAATATTAATTCTTTATTAATTTAAAGTCTTCCATAATTTGTCCACAAGTTATGGAACTTGAAGAGTTTTTGGATTAAAACTACTTTAAATACATAAGTTATGGAATTAATTAGTTTTGAATAGTTTCAAAACTTGCCCTCAAGTTTTGGAATTTGTAACGTTTTCTCTTATGAATACTTTAATTCCAAGTTAGCCCTTAGAATTTTAAAAGTTAAAATTCAACCCTTTATACTTTATAATATTATAAGTTAATAATATATATATGTATAAGAGTAAAGTCGGTCTTACCGCTAGTACGCCTCATTCACGAAGCCGGTCTATAAGGTGGGTATAAGGTTGTTGCCTATAAAATGGCAACTTAATGGGTGTTCACTCTCACCCACCGCTCGCTTGACTGGTGGAGGGTCGTTAGCCGAACGGGTTTGACATGACTATAATTCTCCCTTCATTAAAAGTATTAATGATAAATACTAAGTAACTAAACTTTTAATAATACCCAATCTTAGTTACTTAGGAAAAATGTGAAGAAGGTGCTAATCCATGAAATTACACTTTGCACTTTGTTTAAGTCGGTTAGTGGAGCGTGTGTGGTTAACCGGCACACTAACTCGTATTTAACAAGGTAGGCAAAGGGTAACTTAATGTTTATCATAGTATCGATGGAGCGTGTGTGGTTAACCGGCACATCGATTGAGGGATAAACACTTAAGGGTACCCAGTAATTTGCATGGTTACTTCACACCTTGTTTTGTGATCCTCGACATCCCAGTCACAAAACCTGAAGGGCACACTCGAGATTGAAACATGCCATTGAACAGTTCAATGAATCTCAAAAGATCTAGGAGTTTCAAATCCAATTAAAAACCTAATAATACATTTCGTTTATCTTGGTGGAAATTAGTGAATCGTCATTCACCTACCTTCAAATTGTTTTATAGCTTGGATTACGGCATACCTCTTCTAAGTTATAAAATAGTTTGTTGGGTCCTAGCCTTAATATTTTCATATTGGGTGTCATATTAAGGACTCAAAGATCAACTATCTTGAATATCTCCCATAACATGTCTAGTTTAGACATTTATGATCTTCCCAAATCTCTTGAAACAAGCTTTCCTAAATGAAGATGATGTCCCATGGATATCATACTTCTCTCTCCTCTTCCAATTATTCTCCCTAACCCACAAGTTCTTGAAAAGTTTAAAGTCACTCAAGCCCTATTGGCAAGGCAAGGTCTAGGTGTGATCACATCTTGGAGATGTAGTCACATGTTGACAAGCCGGGAGAGTTGGGTGTCAAAGTCTTGAGAAAGTTGGTGGTTCAATCACTTTCTAAGTCACATAGTGAGTTCCTTTGGGAAACCTATGAAATAGACTATGACAAGACCCTTAATGATCTTATCTTTTGTTAAGATCAACATCCTGAAACTTTATGGACATTGACAATGGTGACACTGGAAATACAGAAAAAAGCATTCTCTTCCCAATGGAAAGGGATCGGCCATAGTCAACTCGGTTGAACAAATGGTAAAGAGAAAAGCTAAGTCTGTGATAGTCCTATGTACCATTATCAAAGGTTCCATATGTTTATATTGCCAAAGTAAGGGTCATTAGTTGCGAAGCTGCCAAGTTTACCTAAGGATGTTAAAGTCAATAAGATTGACTCTACTTCAGGTAAAGTCCACTAATCTAACTCTGTTAAGTTTCTATTCTGAGATTCCGGATACATGATGTGACTGGGTCACATGGTAATGTTTTAAGAATCAAAGAAAAGTAAAGGAACTTAAAGAAAGAATATGCTGAATCTGATCGCATAGATGGATTTCTATCGCGTAGTTTGAAAATCGGATTCTTGAGCTACTTCTTAGGAGTTATGAGATATTGCTAAGGAATAGATAACAACAAATTTTCATATGGATTGTAAGGATAAGTTTTTCCGCATAGTTTTAAAATAAAAGAAAATTTTGATTTTATTTATTTTAAATATCCTTACAATGGCATTTGAGGGAAAAAATTGTTGCTTATATGATTCCATTAATAGCAAGAGTGGAAATATGAAATTGATTCCTTCATTTGTGGTAATGTCTAAATTTACCAAATAAGGAAAGATTCTCATCACCCAAGTCTCAATTGGACCGGAACTTGGAATCATGCGAGTTGTATAGCATGATGAATGAGAACTTTCAAGTATTGGAAAAATTAAGACTAATTACTTGTTCACATGGATGTGTGAGTCAAGTAATGGACTAAGGGATCGAGTACATAGTTATGTGCACTGATTAAGTCCACCACAAAAGATGTAAGGCTATTCGTCATAGTTTACTAAAGCTCAGTAAATATGATTATACTTACAAGCTTAAGTGTAACTCTGAGACATTGGAAAAGGTTCCAATGCATAGCAGAGCGGATAAGAAGAATCAAATTAGGCAGAAGGATAAAAGTTTCTCAAATCTGAAAAGATGGGAGAGTACTTTAGTATCAGTTTTGTGATCATCTTAATGATTAAGAAACCATATCAAAATTAGTTCTCTAAGGAAGTCTTAGTTCATTTTTATGACTAAGAAGAAGGGATCTTGAATTGTTGAAATGGTTAAATCAAGAAGACGAGTCATACTTCGTTTCAATACAAGTCTTAGAGTCATACTCCAAGATTGTAATATGAGTGACATGTCTTAAATAAGGTTTAAAACACTTGACAAATGTAAGGGTAAAAGTTTTCTACTCTTGTACATTTGAAATTGGTAAGTTGTGATGTTTTGGATAAAACAAAGACCAACTTCGGCCAATTGTGTGAAGTGTTTGTCTTGATTAGAATCCACACTATCTCTTGGATGTTTGACAAGGAAGTCTTATAGGTCAAGAGGACAGTGGGAGTCTTAAAGGTCTTGAAAGTCTCAAGAACTAATCAAGAATAAAACCTAAAGTTCTTCACTAGCACACGATTTAAGGTTTATAACCTATCGTGTTGACATATTCTGTGCCCATTCCAGTTAAAGTTGGCTTTGCATATGAGTTCTTAGAGTTCTCAATGTGTTGCACAACAACTCGGAAGCAATGGTAGGCCCTTGAGCTGCCAGGTGGCAAGAAATTAAGATTAAGTTCAATCCATATGGTTTTGGATTTGTCATTATCCTTGTCTTGTGATTATGGTTTTGACAAATTCATATGGGTAGGAACTCATACACCATTAAATCTAAGTGTCATAAGGTTTCTCTCCGATTCATGAAAATGATGGTGAGGAAACACTTCCACTAAGTAGATTTTAGCTAGATAGCAATTGTGATCTCAAAGTCGTTAGTGGAGCGTGTGTGGTTTACCGGCACACTAACTTGGACTTGTGAGAAATGGCAAAGGTCAAAACGATCAAGACTATGATTACGACATCCCTTTTCATAGTTCTTAAAATTGTTTTGACACACCCACAAGCTATCTAAGGAAGGTGTATGTTTTTGATAAAGTTTTATCAAAACAATTTAATATCAGAAATCTGAACTTTGGTAAGAAAGTCAATAAAGTATTGATTTCTAGAAGTCCAGTGATTTCTGAGTACATGTCAAAGCTAGTGGGAGCATAAGTGTTATGCTTATAATCATCATGTTAGTGGGAGCATGAAAATTACGATAAGTATTGCAAGCTAGCAATGTTAATTATAGAAAACAAAAGGTTTCAATTGGGAAAAAGTTGTTTTGCTATAATTAAGGGAGAGGAAATTATACTTCATCTCAAATCTATAAGCTTAGATCGTGAGGTTTTAATCATTTAGTCAAGGATATATATGAATTTCATGTTGGAATGGCTCAACATAAGGAAATTCTGTATATGGATCCATTATTTGCGTTCTTAAATTCGATTATGATTACGGCATCCCTTTTCATAATCTGAATTATGAGAACTTGGCAAATAGAAATGGAAATGTTATAGCAAAAGACTGGTTTAGTCTTTATGTGAGACATCATGAATCGTGTCCCATATGCTTTGGATATAGGACCGACTACATGTGCTATATTCATCCGTTCTAAAATTTTCCAAATGCCTAGGGCGTTAAGAATGGAAAAGGTTTAGAACTGGATATGACTAAAAGGATTAAACAATTGTCGAGGACAATCTAAGGTTTACCAAAGATTGGTTTCTCAAGGACAATTGGAAGTATAGTGATAATTCTGGAAGGACCATATTGACATAATCTGTAAGGAGGCAACTCTTGTTCAGAAGTGATAGTCGAAATGGAATCTGGAAATGTTTCAAAGTTAGAATTTTCAATCTGTGTAAGATTAAGGAAACTTAATGCAAGAAGGATGGTTCCAAGGACTTGATCTTCTTTGGAATGCTCTGTAATGATTGTTGTTAAGTCTTTCTGACTTTGTGCATAATCATTACAAGAGGGTCAATGCATATAAGTTTAGAATCTAACAGATTTCAGTAAATGGCATGAATTTGGAATTCTTGCATTTGCAGTAAGGATTTGGGAGTGTGAAAAGAGAATCATTGAAGTTGTGTTCAATTGATCTAGTTCACAAAATAAAGATCATAGACAAACATATTATGCATACTTGGTGTATGGCATGACTAGTGTTTAGAAAACATAGTGTACATGCTTGGAGCATGGACAACTATTGTTTTAAATTCAAGAATAATGTTGATAGCTGAAACAATATACAATAAATAATGTGTAATCATATGGTGATAAATAAAAAGTGTTTTATTTATATTCATAAGTTCTGAGACCATATTGGATTCAATTATTATTGTGTTTCACTTTGCATGTTTTGACTTCCCGAATAAACTAGGTTATTCTTCCGGAATGACTAAGTTATTCAAACCATCCACAGTCGGTCATATGTTGGAAGTAGATATGAATTAAGACTGTCATGGGTTGGCTTGTAGAGGTCTAAGTTGTTGGACAAATGGCTACAACACTCATGAGTGCTCATAAGTTTTGAGTATTGGATTCAACCCGCGCTCATTGGAATTATTTTATGGATTTTATCACGAGTGATCATGAGACGATAATATCTTATATTCTTCAAACCTAGAGATATGAGTTGTTACTATGAGTTGGTTGTACATTGATTGCACGAAACTGCATTTGGTAACTCGGTGCTATAAAACGTGCCTTTGTGTATGATTCAACAAGTAGTAGAACAAGCCATATGAGTCGAAGTTTATCCATTCCTTTTACCTTCGGGATAAAAGCGATATCTGTGGGCCCCTCGATGATTTGATGATGACAAATGGAAGTGCTCGGCCGGGCCAGGACTGATTTGATTTGTTCAATTAGTCAGTCGTCATAAATCGGAAATCGGGAAACAACAAATGGACAGAGAGAATGATTATAATCCATGTCTCAGTCTATATGATATCTAGAATGGAGGAATATATGATCCCTTATCTAATGGACAAGTCGTTGACAAAAATCAAAGTTCATCTACAAGGTCAGAGTTCGACAGAAGCTTTTGAGAGCTACGATTGCCAGTTGGTTCCTGAAGTCATACGCAATAATAGTTTTAGACTTATCCAAGTGGGAGACTGTTGGATTAATGTCTAAGTCCATAACTATAATTGGTAAGACTTGACCCGACCCGGCATGGTCCATTTGGGTTGCATGGCATCATGCACTTGGATAGACTATAATGAGAGAAATAAGACACTTATGGTTATTAATATATTATAAGTTCTAGTATATTAATAATAAGAATAATAAGATTATTTAATTAGTATTGATCAAGAATTAATCTAGGATTAATTAAGTGATCAAAAGAAGACTAATTAAATATATGGGTTGATTGTGTAAATCATCCATACTTATATAGTGGGCTAATGCTCCATGGATTATCTAGTTGGGCCAAAACCCATATGATGCCCCATGGATGCTCCATGGTGTATTTGAACCCATGGATCCAAGGAAATGGAAAGTCATGACAATTAGGGTTTACCCTAATTGTAACACTATATAAAGATATTATTCTTCCCAAAATCGGTCACTAGATTATTCTAGAGAGGGCTAACCGATTTCATGAAGTGTTCTAGTTTCTCTCAAGTTATTCCAAGTGTATTTGGTGTTGTGTGAACCATTTGAGGTGTCACACTTGGGGCACTAAGCACTCAAGCTTCATGAAGACAAGCACCATCAAGAGGTATGTATTCTATCTTGTTATATTGATAATATTGTATGCTAGATTAGGATAATACCTTGGATGTTCATATTTGCATGTATAATAGAGAAAACATAGATCCAAGGTATTTAGGGTTGCATGTACACTTAGGAGTGTTAGAATGCTCATAACCCAACAGAAACATGATCAGAAACTTGAAACAAGAACGAGGTTAGTACATATAGAATTAGAAAAATTAAGAATCAAAGTTCATGAAATGCTTACGACTTGAGTAAAGGAGACCGGCTTCTTAAGAACTTCCTCAGATCCAAGATTTTCTAGGCTCAAATCTATAACCTCATAAGTTTTCCTCGTCCGAGATCTCAGAGTTTTGACAGTGAGATCGATGTGAGCCCTCTTGGAAGGAAGAGAGGATGCAACTTTTTCCCTCTTGACCAAAATCAAACCGCTAGACATGTCAACATCCATATTCGGAAGGTCGAATCGAGCACTAGTACGGGTAGCTATAGATCCTATATTAAGGATACCCATCAGCTCAGGATCCCAAAAATAAGGTAAAACGATAAAAAGAAGAAAAGATTCTTACCAGCAGCCATTGAAGTTGTGGTAGAGAAACCCTCTTGAAGACTGGAATAATCGATACCTATCGGTTGTAGATAAAGTGAGGAAGTTTGCAACCTTGTCCTCAGTATCCTCAGTGGCAAGAGAAATCTCTTCAAATTTGAACCCTACATCACAATAAACAAAATAAAAAAATAAATCCTATGATCCTTGCAACTAAAGAGTAAATCCTAACCTTTTTGACCTAGTACTTTGGCAGGAGATTCACGTCGGGAATAGTATCACACCTCACAAAAAAAAATTCTCTTTCCAATCCCCTTCATTGTGTTTTGATTTCAGAATGAGTGTAGATTTTTTTGGTTTGATCTTTAGAAGAAATGGGAATTTCCGAAGGTTAAGAGATCATAAACATTAGCCAATTTGGTGATGATCATTCCTAGGTCATTGGATTGGTTCAAATGGTCGATCCAGAATAGGATCCTCCATATAACAGACATGGATTCGATATATGAAATGTTCATGATGTTGAAGAACTCAAAGATAATTCCGGGAAATAGGTACTTTAAACTCGAAGAAAAATGGTATTTGGGAAATCAAATCCAAGAAGAAGAGACAAAATCCGGTTGTATCGAAGCATCAAAAGGCTTAAAAATCGTGTCTATAGGAAAGGCCCCATTGGATTTTAAGAATGTGATGTCCTCATCATCAAATAAACAAATCTCATTGTAAGTGAGGAGGTTTTGATTGATAAATTCATCCTCAGAAGGAGCAAGGATGTTGGCTCAAGAGCAAACCATCTTTTTGCCCATGATCGAGAAAAGAGAAGAACAAAAAAGAGAAAGGAGTAAGAAGTTACATTTGAAGCTAGCCGGAGATGATCAAAGAGAAGTGAGAAAAAGTAAGGAAAAATTCACTCTGATTACCGCTATTTATCTCAGTGTCAGATAAGAGAGAAAAAAATGATTTGACTGCATCATCATGAGTTTTAAATGGATAAATTCTATCCATTATGATTTAAAAATTGAAATCTTATCTCTATCTATATAAAATTATACCTCTAAATATTTGAAATTAACCTTGATATTTCGCAGGTATAATTTGGGGGAAATTATCAAGGCCACGATCCTCAACCCTATTTAGGATCCCGGATCTTCAAGAACTTTCAGGATTCTGAACATATCTCAAGATATTGACCATTATTATTTCCTAACACTTCTAATGGATATATTTCTAGTGTATTTATCACATGTACAGAATTAATCAACATAAGAATCATTCTCAATGAAGAAGCACTTCAATCAGGAAGAAGACCCATAAATACCAAGTCAAACCAACATGTTCATTTTTATTCGAGAGGATCCCAGGAATATCAGACTTGTTGTCACTTAGATTAGATTATGAATACACATGTATTTTGCACACAACATGCACGTAGACTTACGACAACACTTGTACTCGATTATTCATCATTTCATCTATAACTCATCTTTCAATTAATAGAAATTAACAAGGCAGGTGATCATTATCACCTCCCAAAGCTTTATTTCGGAGATCATAGCAATGATTAAGGGCTTTCCTTGTAAACCACTTATGTCACCTACTCTTGATTTGCTCATTTGTTTTGATTACAACATCATAGTCTCTTATACAATTTGGTTGATTTATACTTGACTAATTTATGAACAAAACACAAACACACACACACACATACATATATATATATATATATATATATATATATATATATATATATATATATATATATATATATATATAAGAGTCACATAGTGGTTAAAAATATTGGAGCCTAAAACTTACAGTAAATGTAATTTCTGCATTTAGGGTTTATTTGATGAGTTGGGAAGATTATGTGCCTTGTGTAAAGGGAAACTAAATTGTAGAGGAAAATGTGAGTACGTATAATTTTTGAGCACGCATCCCCTATAAAAATTATGTTTTTTCTTGCTATGTGTTATATGTGTACTATAATACTATATGCAGTGTTTTGTGATTCTTATATGGTATGCAAGGTGTTTGAGTGTTATTATTCCATTATATAGCATGCAATGTGATAAAAAGTCTAAATGTTAAAGTGAAAAGTGTTTTTACACAATGTGTTGAAAGGGAAATGGGTAACAAGTTTGTGATGACTTATGAGAGCTTCAGATCATAAAGTTGAAAAGTTATAACGTGAGAAAACAAGTTGTTGGATTGATATTCTAAACACTCATTCCATTGTCACCAAGGGTAGTTGCTGTTGTGATAGGACAAGCTTTGTGTTAGATCCCCCCTCCTCCCACAAGATAGTATGGACAAGTTATGTACTCAGGTCCACACAAGCTATTTTTAGGGACACGTTTTGTACTTGGATCCCACATGATATTAGGGATGAATTATGTAATTTGAACCACACAAGATTTGTTCAAAGACAAGCCTTGTGCTTGGACCCCAATGTAATATTAGGGATGAGTTATATACTCGGACCCGCATAATATATTTTTGGGGACAAGTTTTGTAGTTAGACCCCTACAAGATACAAATTAGGCGATTAATTAACTGATATGTTCATTCCCCATCACATCAACGGGTCATGGATGTCTCCCCCATATGGTTTCGAAGCGATGAGTTCGTGTTATAGATGGGGCAGGGTGTAATAACAATTATATTTGATCTTATGTGATTTTACTGCCTACTTGTATGTTATAGGCTTCAAAATAATGTGTTTGTATGTATGGGTCAAAACACTATGTGTCTCACTAGGCTTCCTAACCTAAAGTACTATATTGATGTGTGTCTCAGGTGAATGCTATAGTAGACAATGCTTTAGACTGTGCTTAAAAAGTGTTGGCTATTTCAAAAATTGTTTTCTCAACTGATACAATGGTTAGAGAAGTTCATAACACATCTTCTTAATCAAATTCACGAACCAATTAGGAAACTAGTTCATGAAAGTTGAGTGACCTAATTGAGTTGTGTTTGTTCGAACAAAAGATTTTTAGTTGTTTATCCGATATGGTTTGGAAGGCATAAATTGATATGGTTTGGAAGACGTAAATTGAAGATGTGAAGTTAGGATATTTTAGAAAAGCCAGAGAATGGTAAGGTACATAAATCATCTTGATAAAATTAATGAAATTAACATAACATTTTAGCTGATAACTACCGAAAGTCAAATTAATAATGACTAATGAGTATAATTGATAATTATTGGAATTCATCTAACAAAACCAAATCGAATCCAAAACTTTTGTTTTTTAAATACAATCAACCTTTCGGTTTGGTCTTGTTTCGGTTTGTTTTTTTAGTTATTCGGGTTGCAATTCAATTTTTGCTCACCTCTAATAAATCCGTCATTAAAGTAAAAGAACATTGGAACTGATGAAACTCATGATTGTAGGTAAAAGTAGACAAATTTAAAAAAAAAAATTTTTTTGCCAAGTTTGTATTTAATTTGAAAAACCTTGATTAAGTATTATTGTAATTTTAAAAAATACACTTTAACGGAGAACGTGTATTCACTTGAAAAACATAGTGCAACATTCATAAAAGCATACGAATCGGATAATTTTTGTCTAACAAACGCCGAATTTGTAAATATGGAAATATCTTAAAAACCAAGCATAGAAACAATCAAATTGAAATCTTTAATGAAGAAACTTTTCCATGATGATTTATTAATATTGGTTATCAAGTATAATTAGCCTTTAAAACAATTGTGAGTTATCCTTTTATATATGATATATAAACTTTCTGTTGTTATTCATATTGATGGTTTTTATCCACGTTGATTTCCCAAATAGAATTAGAATGCATAATATATAGATTCTGGAGGAAACACAAACTAAAAATATAAAACAAAAGGCAAATAATTTAAAAAATAAAAGAAATACCCGTCTAAAAAGGTTTATAATATAAATTTATAAACTAATTATAAATAAGGTCAGAAAATAACAAAATAATAAACAATAAATAAATTCCAATGTGGAAAATAACGACTAATTTGGTATAAGACAAAAAAATTTAAAAGAAAGAGTCTGTTTGATTCCAAAAACATACTTTGAGGTTGAAAGGCAACAAGCCATCATTCATGGTTAAATCATGACAGCACAATAAACATAAAAGGAATAGAATAAAGGGATAATCGAATAAACGGATAATCGTGGAAATGATAGAGTAAATATTGCAAGTTGGCAGATTTTTTTATTTCGAAAAGAAACATTCAGTGGATTTATAAGGTTTTTTCCTTATTAAATGATCAATAGTCTAGCGGTAAGGAGTGACAATATCACATGAAAACTCGTGATTTCAAATCTCTAGTGAGACATAGGTGATTATTTAGAAATAGTTTAGTTAATTTTTTGTTTCAAAAAAAAGTTTTTTCTTGATAGAACTTCAAAGGCTTTAGTTGATCAAGAGACCCACACATCGGTCGTTCGGAGCTGAAGAGCTTTTATTTTTGCCAATTTCGGGTCAAGTCAATTTGACCGATTTGTTCAAATGGTTGACAAGCGTTAACTTCACAGATTAGGTGACAAAATATTCTAGAAGGCTCAAAAAAAGACTTGCTTAGAGAGCAAATTATCGTCCTAGGGTTTTAGAAAATGGGTGATTTTTAGGGTTTCATTACCTATAAATGTAACTCCTTAGGAGTCGTATTTTACACACGAAAATTCAAGGTTCTCTCTCTGTCTCTGTCTGTCTCTCTGTCTCTCTCTCTTCTCTCTCTCTCTCTCTCTCTCTCTCTCTCTCTCTCTCTCTCTCTCTCGTCGATTTCTTTCCGGTTTTTCAGTATTCACTTTACGTTTATCGTTTTCCATTGCTGTTAAATCCTGAGGTTTTACTATGTTGCTTACATCCGATAGAAGAGACATAAAAACCTTTAATTACAGGAGTCGATCCGTGTAATTATTCCACGTTCAAAGATCATGTGTTGATATGTCGGTATTAATTTACTGTCTCGCGTTTACTTTCGTCCAATAGCAGGACACTCTTCTTCTACCTTTCTTATTATCTAATCTACTCAAGAATGATTGATCTAACTTCTGGACGAAACTTGGTAATTACATTAATAATAATTGAATTTATTATTTGTAACTTATCGACATATAACTATTATATTATTTGTCGGTTTCCTTGCATGTCTGTTGTTTCTGGTTTACAACAAACAATGACTTAGGGGTTTGTTTGGCCTCTTAATGATCTCATAAAAAGGTAGACTCTAGATTGGTTTAAACTTTTTTTTTGCCTCTTAATCGGTCAGGCAAAAATGGTCTGAATCGGGAAGAGATATTGAGAGGTCTGGATGAAAAATATTCCATGTGCTACCCTTACCTTAAAAAATCAGGTTCACCATTTGTTTTCTTTTCCCCTCTTCCTATCGTCGATCACTCATCCCTCATTCTCCCTCTTCTTCAAGCGCTGACTTCATTGCCGCCTCCTCATGCCAGTCTTTGCCAACACTGCTCCAACTCCGCCTTTGTCATCTCCCCTCTCCTCCTCTCCCTTTGCAGGTAAGTTTTTTTGAATTTATTATTATTATTATTATTATTATTATTATTTTCTCATAATTGATGTTTGAATCGTGTTATTGTTGCTCGATTTTTGTACGGAATTGATGTTTGAATTACTATTCTTGCTGTTCTTCACTAGTTCATTGAGTTGTTGTATGCTTGATTTTTCCATTTGATTTTGTCTAATTTCTATGAAAATTCCAATGGTGGTGAAGTTTTTTCGGTGCAAAGACCACAACATTCCACTCCTAAGCATATGTGTTTGTTAATTTTCATGAAATCGAAACTGAATTTAGGTTTTCTAATAAAGCTCATACCCGTGTTTAATGGTACTTATGTTGAACTAGTTTAAGGTACTTGTTGAATTTGATAAAAACATTACTGTCCACAATACTTTGCAAATTGTATGGATTATATAATAAGCAATGTTGGATTTAATGTAAAAAAAGTTACTTCAAAACGGTTAGTTTAGAAAAAATACCAAAATATAATGATTTTTTTGGTAATTTTATAGTATTTTATTTTATAAAATATATTTTAAATATGGGAAAATGACTTATATGTGTAATTATGTTTCAAAATCGTTCAAAAATTACATTCAAGTTTGGTGTCTCCAAAAATACCATCAAGTAAAACATTTGTACAAAAAACATCAATGAAATACATTCTTTGTTCAAATTTAACCTTGTGGTAACCGACAATTACCAATAAAAAATAAGTAAAGGAAAAAAACAAGAGGAAATGACTCAAAGGAGTAACTGTGTTTCAAAATCGTTCAGAAAACACCATCCAAGTTTGATATGTTCAAAAAAAAAACCATCCAAATAAACTTTTTGTACAAAAAACACCAACAAACTATATGTTTTGTTCAAATATTACCCACCGGTAATTGGCTCTTACATGTTAACTCATAACTTGACTTAACTATTATGACATGACATAATAATTATTGACAAACAATAAATGATATATTTCTCATTTAAAAATTGATTTATGGTTTCTTCATGAACGAATAACTTCTTCTTCTCCTATGATTTCTCTTCTTCATCTAAAGTGATGATCTTGAACTCAAGTCCAAAATCCTAATTTTTTACTTAAGGAAAAAATGACTCCTTTACCCCTGCCTCAATGGGCCTCCCTCCCCTTAAGGCCCAAATCCATAAAAGCCCAAAAGGCATCCAAGCCCAACTACAAGGCCTCTAAGGTCCAATATGGCCCAAGAACCCCTAATATTGCCTTAAGCCGAAAAAATAACCTGCTACAATCAAGTGGGCTAGAGGCCAAACTTAAACAAGTCCATGCATACGTCCAACATATGTTGAAACCTCTGCGATCTGGATTTCAAGCCAGTACGCCGGGTGTACTCCTAGCGTACGTCCAACTTAATTGGCGGTTCTTAACCTGTCTGAGTACACTGGGTGTACGCGCAGGCATACTGGCTTGAAATCTGGATCGCAGAGGTTTCAGCATATGTTGGGCGTATGCATGGACTTGTTTAAGTTAGGCCTCTGGCCCACCTAATTGTAGCATGTTATTTTCTGGGCTTAAGGCCATGTTAGGTGTTTTTGGGCCACATTGGGCCTTAAAGGTTTGACATCCCCATTTTCACAACCAGAAAAAACCGATTTCGTTTATGCTTTTATAATAAAATTAGAGTAATCTTTCATAGGAAAGTGTTGCAGAATTTGTTCCCAAAACAAAATATGATAAACATTTATCAAAAAGAAATGTATTTTCACTACATTACAAAACCCGGGATGTCATCGTCAATATAGATCAAAACCATAAAAAAACATCATAGGCCACAAAATAAAATTGGCCTTAAAACAATATAGGCCTTACAACATTCTATTTATTTTCTACTGCCCTATAAATCCATATTCTCTCGTCAGATCATCCAACCATGCTTTTGCCACTACCTGTAATACAAGAAACTGAGTGGGTCAGGCTGGGGAGCCAGGTGAGCATATAGGGGTTTCAACCCACAATAATAAGTTTATTATTATTATTTTTCATCAAATCATTAACCCGATTACCCGTTCCCATTATCCTTACTTTACGTCCCTAAAGCATCTATTCTAAGGGACGTAGCCTAAGGATTTTTCTTCGGGGTGACAACATTGCTTAGGGGATTCCTCAGCAATACATGTCAAATAAGGCAACCATGGGGGGGATGGAGTACATCCGGTGAAAACTTAGTTCAAAACACCTACAGGTTGTGAGCCCACTATCGTTCCACTGCACTGCCTAGAATAGTCTGTGGTCGTCATCTATACTCCGCTAGATGACTAGATTATCGTAAACATCGAGGCCTCTTATCATTTTACCACACATCAACTATTTCATCTACCCATGTTCTGAAAAAAAAAAGTTTAAATCTTTCATCCAACATAGATCACAAAGTATAAAATACATATACAGTTTAGATATGAAAAGTGTAGATCTGAGATGAGAAAGTGTAGATCTGAAGGAAAAAGTTTAGATCTGAAAGATAAAGTTTAGATCTGAAAAGAAAGAATTATAGATCTTTCGTCCAGCATACATCTCAGGTAAACAGATAATATATATATATATATATATATATATATATATATATATATACACACACACACACACACACACACACACACATACACACACATAGCATGTAATTTATATAAAATATTTCATATCTATGTGTAAGATGAAAGTAACTATACACTCACTTGATAAGGTGGTGATTCGGACAACACTTCGCTTCTTAAAATGATCTTATTTGATGGAACCGGGAGGTTTGATTGAAAACCGGGCTCTGTGGGGGCGGAGTTTCTAAACCAAAAAAAATATTTTTCTCGGAGCCTTCGGGTGCTCCGGGGATTTCTTCTAGTGCTAGGCAGGTTCCTTAGGCTTTGCGGTGGGGGGGGGGGGGATATGCTAGAGAGAGAGAGAGAGAGTAGATAGAGAAAGAGATAGTGAATTGGTAAAGAAAGAAGGATGCCTTGCAGCCCTTTTATAGGGTGCGAGGCCTCGGTACACTGGGCGTACAACAGCTCTACGTGGGGCGTACTGCGAGGTTCGTACAACACGTGTCAGAGTCTCGGTGGGGCTACGTGGTCGCTTCGGAACCGCAGGAGGAAAGAGTTCGTGTAACATTCCCTTCGTACGCGGTGCGTTCCTCGGATGCTAGGTGTTTCCTTGTATGTGAGGCGTATGCGAAGCCAACTGTCACCATCTGAAGGCGAGACCGTGGGGAGCAAGGGAGGGCTGAGATCATGTCACATCATCACTCTTGCAGATTCGCATCCCGACTTCTATAATTCACAACTTTTGCATACGAGCTCATTTCAACGCTCTTTATATCTAAGCATAGGCGGGACCGCACTCTACAACTTTCATTTAAACTATGTCGGCTAATTTCGACTTTATTTTTAAATTTATATTTTTAACAAGTCGGGATAGGAAAAGTCCGTTAAAAATTCATAACTTTTCATATGACGTCCGTTTTTGTCTGTTTCTTTACCGTTGAACTACTATTGACGAGATCTTCGATTCTCGTTTAGGTTGTGTCGGTTAACAATCACTCGATCTATAATTCGAATTTTGTGCTGCATACAGCTATGCCAAATCTTAGAAAATTCATAACTTCCTCATACGAAGCCTGATTTGGATGTTCTTTTTATGCACACTCTTGATTTAACCATTTAACGTACATTACGACTTTCATTTAGATCACTAAGGCTAAAAAGCATTTTATCGTAAATTCACTTTTTACGTCACACAACGTCATGCCGGTTCTATTACGAAACTTCGGCAGACCATAACTTCTTCGTTATAACTCGGAATTCGGCGTTCTTTATCCCTCCGGAATCCTTGTCACGATTACTATAACTTTCTTCATAGATATCGTGTTTATCTAACATTTTATTTTTGACACTTATTTTCATTCTTAATTTATTATATCATCATAGTTAAGTATAACGCACATAAATTCACATAATACTCAAATAATTCATCTTTATTATTTCAAAATGAGTTACAATGGTTGACCTAGACTATTACATCATCATTAATGCTTAGCCCAGAAACAAGAGCGTTACAATTCTCTCCCCTTATGATTATTCCGTCCCGGAATCATGCATCAACAAACAAATGCGGATAGCGGCTCATCATGTCACTCTTTGTTTCCTAGGTGAGATTTGACCCATTCGTATGTTTCCATGGCACATGCACTAAATCGACCATCTTGCATCACAACTTCTTAGTCTTACGGTCAACAATCACCTCTGGTTCTTCAATTAGCCTCTTGTTTTCATCCATCCTTAATTCAGAAATTGGTATTATGTCGGGAACTTCTCCCGTGAACTTCCTCAAATAACATACATGTAAAGTGTTATGAATACCATCTAGTTCTTTTGGTAGTTCTAGCTTGTAAGCTTCCCAATCCTCAGGAGAACTTTAAACGTCTAATAAACCTTGGACTCAATTTTCCCCTTTTACCAAATCTTATAAGTCCCTTCCATGGTGAGACTTTAAGCAAATCCGAATCCCCCAATTTGAATATCATTGGTCGTCTTTTCTTATCAGCATAGCTCTTTTGACGATCCTAAGCTGCTAACATCCTTTCCCTAATTACTTTCAGCTTTTTAGCAGTCTGATGGACTATCTCTGGTCCCATAAAATTCTTTTCTCCAGCTTCAAGCCAACATGAAGGCGTACGACACTTCTGTTCGTACAATGAGTGATAAGGTGCCATCTTGATGCTCGAATGGTAACTATTGTTGTAGGAAAACTCTACCAGGGGTAAATGCTCGTCCCAGTTACCTTGAAATTTTAGGGTACACGCTCTTAGCATATCCTTCAGTGTTTGAATCGTCCTTTCGCTCTGTCAATCGGTCTGTGGATGATAAGCTGTACTTAAACACAACTTCGTACCCAATTCCTCTTGTATACTCCTCCAAAAACTTGACGTGAAACGACTATCACGATTTGATACAATCGTTAAAGGAAGATCGTGAAGTCTTACCACCTCCTTCACGTAAGCATTTGCAAGCTTATCCATAGACCATCTTTCATTAGCTGCTATGAAGTGTGCACTTATAGTGAACCGATCAATGACCACCCAAATCAAGTCATGACCGTCCTTCGTTCTATGCAGTTTAGTGACAAAATCCATGGTGATGTCTTCCCATTTACTTGTGGGTACAGGTAAAATTTGTAAATTCCCATATGGAATATGATGTTGTGCTTTAACTCTTGCACAGGTTACACACTTAGCCACATACTTTGCAACATCGAGCTTCATCGTAGGTACCCAAATCCTAACTTGGAATACCTTCAACCCTTGATTTTTTCTACAGAACACTACCGTTTTCCCTAAACGCTCTTCCTTTCGGTCCTTTTTCTCTGAAGCTTCTTCTTGAGCTTTCTTGATGCTATCCACAATCGTTGAGACAACTTCAATTCTTAACGCTCCTGTCCTTCTCCTTTCAAGGCTCACTTTTCAGCTTAAAGCATCAGTTATGACATTTGCTTTACCAGGGTGGTAATGTATCTCACAGTCATAATCCTTAAGCAACTCTAGCCATCGTTTTTGCCTCATATTCTCAATTCTTTTTTATCAAATAAATACTGAAGACTTTTATGATCATTGAAGAGTTTGCACTTCGTGTGGTAATGATAATGCCTCCATATCTTTAATACGAATACTACTGTTGCCAACTCCAACTCATGAGTGGGGTAGTTCTTTTCGTGTTCTTTCAATTTTATTGATGCATATGCTATCACCTTATCCCTTTGGGTCAGAACACAACCTAACCCAACTCCAGAGGCATCACTATAAACTGCAAAGTCTTCAACTCCATCAGGTAGAGAAAGAACCAATGCTTCACATAAATTCTTCTTTAGCTTCTCGAATGCTTCCTCGTGCTTCTCACTCCAAGTATAAGTAGCTCCTTAATGGGTCAAAGCTATCAATGGAGAAGCTATTGAAGGAAAGCCTTGGATAAACCTTCAATAATGTTCGGCTAATCCCAGAAAGCTTCGAATCTCGGTGGGACTTTTCGGTTGTTCCCACTTCATAACAACTTCAATCTTTGTTGGATCAAGCATTATTCCTTCTTGGTTGACCACATGACCCAAAAATTGGACTTCCTGAATCCACATATCACATTTGGAGAACTTTACATAAAACTTCTCCTTCTTCAAACCTTCTAGTACCTCTCGTAGATCAAAAGTATAACAAAATATGAAAAACGTCACTCTATACACTCCGTCTTCTCAAAATCCTGCGGGAGTACCTATCTACTGATTTCCTGAGAATACAAGCGATTTTGAAAGAGTATCAGCGTTAAGCTGGTGAGTTCATAAGAATATTTTTATAATGAAAACCTGTCATTGAATTTTGTAAAATGTTTGTATGCTTCCCCAGAATATCCTATATTTTCTAACATATATGTTTGTTATTGTTTTCTATAGTAGTGTATAATGTATTAGTTCGTATGCCTGGTTACCACCAATTGTGTTGTATATCGTTGTTTTGAATGTAAAACCTTTGTATGAAAACCCTGGCTATCACTAGTAATGTATAGAATGATCTATTTGAAAACCCTGGTTACCACTAGTAGTTTATAGAATTTTTTGTTTGAAAACCCCGGTTACCACCAACATGTATATCAGTTTCATTACTTAAAATAAAACCATGTATTGTATCCCCTGGAATCCTCCGGTAGTGTATAGTAGTTTTATTAATTAAAATAAAATTAGTGAAGAATGAAATCCCGTAAACAAAGGTTAGTTTATACTATTGTGAGTCGTATAACCATACTTGATATGACCTAGTGACCCCTACAACGTTCTTCAGGCGTCGAACGTTATGACATTTGTCACTCCATGCAGGCCTCCCTAACTATAGCTAGCAGTTTAGGTGTGGGATTGATATTGCCATATTTATACATATTTTTAGGCAATATTTAAGTACATTTTTATATATTTTTGGTTATTTGCATAGAATAATGATACTTATAAGGTTAAATTATATTTTGCAGCCAAAAAGAAGACATTTTGAAGAAAGGGACTAAAAGCGTTAAAGAATGGAACTTTGGAGGTTGAAGACTTGAAGGACAAGTTTTTAGCACCAGTTTTTATTCTCTGTTTTCAGTTTTTAATTCACTTAGTTTTTCATTTCTAGGAAGGTTTGATTAATTTTTTTTTATTACAGAACTCACGATGTGAGTATATAGATTCACGACGTGAGAACTGTGATTTTTAGTTTTTTTTTTTAGTTTTTAGTTTATTTTCGTAGTACGGTTTTATGTTTTTATCCTTGTTGTTTAGTTTGCAGTAGTTCATGACCAGAGGCTCTAACACCCCTTTGGTAATACCGCTTGAAGATCCCAAGTCTGCAATTCACAAGAAGAAGACCCCCTTACAAGAATTCAAATTAGTGTTTTCAAAGAAATCGGGGAAGAAAACGGGGGAGTCAAGTTCATCCTCAATGAACAAGATCAAGCTTGAACACTTGGATCAAATACCCATCCAAACCGAATCCGAATACGATACCGAGCATGAATTTGAAGAACATACGAGCGAACCCGAGAACGATCCTATGAACGAGATGGCAAATATTGAAGAAATGTCCATGGGAGCTTACAAAAAGAGAATTCGAGATGATGTTGGTCCAGGCTTAGTACAACCTGCAATCCCTGACACTGCCACATTCGAGCTAAAGGGACATATCCTTTCCCCACTAAAGGATATCCCATTCTATGGAAATGATCATGAGGATGCGTTCAAACACTTAGATGAAGTGAATGACATTGCTGATTACTTCAATGTCCCAAATATTAAAAGAGACACCGTTTTGCTAAGAATGTTTCCCGTTACCTTTAAAGGAGCTGCAAAGGATTAGTTAAAAGCACTCCCACCTGGTACAGTAACTACTTGGGCTAAAATGCGTGAGCAGTTTCTAGACCAATTCTGTCGGCCATCTAAGATTGCTAAACTTAAAAAGGCAATAGCCAATTTTGAGCAAAACCCAAGAGAGTCACTTTACGAAGCTTGGGACCGTTACAAAGGGTTGTTAAGGAATTATCCTCAACATGACCTTAACATTCAACAAGAGGTGTCAATATTTTATGACGGGGTAAATGTGATGACAAGACAACTCCTTGATTCTCAAGGACCACTTACAAAGAAAAATCCGGGCGAAGTCAAGGAATTAACTGAAGAATTCGCAAAACACTCTCGTGAATATCATAATCCAAGGAATGAAGGCATTAAAGGAGTTGGGGGTGCACAACGTGAAGAGATGGCTGCGGTGATGGCAATGCTTAACACGATGGAGAGAAGATTAACACAAATGGACCAATCAATTCATGCAATTAGAGTTGGTTGCGAGAGATGTAGTGGTCCACATTTAACAGAAGATTGCAACTTGGATGAATATGGAAACAAGAAAGCCCAAGTTTGCTATTCGAGTGGGGACAAGTATGATGAAGATTGGAGGAAACCAAAGAAAGAGTGGCTGAACTATGATGAATACAAGAAGCAAAAGGAAGAAAAATATAGACAAACTGGCATAGGCTTCTACCAAAAAGAACAACCACCAATCGAGAAGAAACCCGATCTAGAGACCATGTTAATTAGGTTTATGGAAGCTTCCGAAAAGAGACGCGAGGCTACTGATTCTTTTATTAATGAACAAAGAAATTTGGTAAAGAATCATCATGTATTGATGGTAGAACAGCAGGCTTTAATAAAAAATCAACAAGCCTCCATCAATAATCTTGAAGTGCAACTTGGTCAACTAACCACTTTGGTTCATGAGAAGATGTCCCCGAAAAATCCTGAAAACAAGACCCAGTCTCACGTAATGGCTACAGATACTGACAAGGAGGCCATCTCTGAGTTCCTGGAGGCCTTGTAAGAAGAGCCACAATAGCCCGATCCAAAGCCAATGAAACCCAAGTTCGAAGATCATAAAGATGCTGAAATAACGAACTCACGATGTGAGCCCGCAAAACTCACGTCATGGGCTATGTCTGAATCGGAAATTTTTGTCTTTGTTTTAGCCTATTAGCCTCCTTTGGCGTTTCCTTCACGAGCTGCCCTTAGTCCACTGGAAAGAGAGCATGTTGAGTTTATTAAGCACGTGAAGGGTATCCCGATTAATAATCCCTTTGTCGAGTCCTTGTCCAAAACTCCCGACTATCAACAATTATTACAAGACTTGATAGCCACTCGGCAACAACTAAAGAAGAATTCTAAAGTTATTCTAAGTTAGCAAAGCTCAAAAGCTGTGTTGGGAGAGATACCTAAGAAGATGGGGGATCCTGGACGCCTCACTCTTCCATGTTAGTTTGGTAACAACATGAAGGTTGATGCTTTAGCTGATTCTAGGGCTAGCATTAATTTGATGCCTTATTCATTGTATCAGAAGTTAGATATTCAGAAGTTGAAGGCTACAAGAATGACTATTCACATGGCGAACCATTCAGTGACACAGCCCCGGGGCATTGTGGAAGATATTTTAGTGAAAATTGAGGAATTCGTTTTTCCAATAGACTTTGTGGTATTGGACATGAAAGAAGATCCCGGTGTACCAATTATTCTTGGTCGCCCGCTGTTAAACACTGCTGGAGCTCTTGCTGATATTCACGAGTCTAAGCTCACCTTGAGGGTTGGTGATGAAAATGAAATTTTTGGGATGGAAGATGGCTTTCAAGAGAATCATGCTCACGAGGAGGTTTTCAACATTGATGAAGAAAATGAACTAGAAGAATTAGAGAAGCTCATGGAAGAAGAAATCAAGACAATTCATCAAGTTGAAAGAACAAAACCAAGAGCATCTGTTCCGTATTTAGTAGAAGTTATTGCCTACACAAGTCCAATTTCTTGGGTGAGCAAGGAATATGATGAGATGGCGAGAGATGAAGAGGAGGTTACTTCAAAAGTAACAACTCCAATGGTAAAAGAAGAGAAGAATGCTATGGAGTGCAAGGGAGAAACTAAAGGGACCAAACACAAATTTGATAAAGAAGAGGTAAAAGCTAAAAAGGAAAATTCGAAAAGGCATACAAAAGACGAGTTCAATCTTACAAAAGGCATTTCAAGGAACAAAGGATCATAGTGGTGGACTCTTCAGACGACTCAACATATGAGGCATGAAGTCCGGCTTACTACTCCTTCAAAAAGAAGTGCTTCTCGGGAGGCAACCCGAGCTCGGTTTGAATTTTTCTTTCTTTTATGCATTTAGTTTAGTTTTTACATTTTTAGACATTCAATCATTTAATCATCCAAATTAAGTGGTAAAAATTTAAGTGTGGGGTTCCTAAATTAAATGATAAAAAAAAATTAAAAAAAAATGGTGAATCTTCCAAAAACTCACGAGGTGAACACGAAGGAATTCACCTCGTGAGTCCATAATGCATATGGGGAGTGACAATTAAGTCCATTAGATTTATTAGCCCAAAAATGTTAGCATAGATGGCTGGCCAAGTTAGCCCAACCAAACTCACGAGGTGAGTTCTAATAAACTCACGACGTGAGTGTTAATGATCACGGGACCACATCTTTAATAATGCAGAATCCCATTTGACCAAATAAGTTTCTCATCCTCACGAAGTGAAGCTTGTTCTTTGGTCCCCCACCCGATTTTGGCCTAGAATTACTTAATTTAGTCATTTTGCTTACGTAGTCTTCATCACCAAGGTAAATATTTCTTGCTTCTTTGGTTCATTTTCACTAATTTGTTGATTTAGGGGTTAGGGTTTTTCATATGCTTAAATGTCTAAATTTTGCCGAAAATGTGTTATTCATCCATTGCATGATTGTTATTTAAAATGGTTCATGAGTAACCCTAACAAAGATTAAGTCTCGATTTATGAAATTTTAAGGCCAATTCTCGCTGTCACTGTCGAACTCACGAGGTGAGTTCTTAAGACTCACGACGTGAGTCCAGAGTATCAACAAAACCTTCTGTGATTATCTAATATATAGGATATTTGGTTTTTTTTGTTGCTTGTTTATTTTTGCAGAAATATGGCACCTAGACGTGAGGCTAGTAACGTCCAAGCCGGGATTGCTAATTTGCACCCGTTTTACGTATTCCCAACGAATATATCTAGGGACGTGCTCGCTCGATACAACACTAGATTGGGATGGTTACACAACAGGGATTTTGCTATTTCCCTAAAAATCAATTGGCAAAGACTTCGGGAGGTTGGAATAGTTGACAGGCTAAACCCGTTTCTTACCAAAACTTTTATGAGAAACGGGTATTCATTTACATGCAAGGGATAGAGTAACTTGTTCGCCATCTAGGAAAGGGTTTACAAGGAGTTGTGTGTTGAATTCTTTTCTACTGTGGTGTTCCATGAAAATGTCCAATACCCTAACTACTCACAAGCATTGGTCTTTCACTTGGGTGGGGAGTATAGAGAGTACAGCTTGGTAGAATTTGCATGGAGGATGGGTTTATACGAGGCCCAAGAGACCGTAACCCCCAAGTTTTCTATGTTCTTACGGAATGTTACCCGTACTTATTCCGGGGAAATGACGAGATATGAGTTTTTGACCAATATTGCTTTTGGTGTTTTCAACTCCGGTGTGTCGCCAGAAAGCAGCATCAAATCACCTATTCACCGTTTGCTGCACAGGCTAATTACATTCTCCATCCATCATAAGAAATTTGGAGATAAGGTCACGAAGATTAATTTATTTTTTTTGTGGTCTATTTTACAACAGGGGTTTTGTTACAATCTTCCCTACTTTTTAGCTCGTTACTTGGCGGAGTATGTAGTGAGTTCCCAACCCGGGAGCCCAATATGTGGTGGCCACTTTGTCACCTGCTTAGCCAAGTCTTATGGTGTTCTTGTCCCCGCGGTTACATGGACACTTACGTGTAAACAAGGGAACGAATTTTCTATGGGCTATCTTGAGACCATGCGAGTTTGGTTAATTATGGGACGCATTATGGGATACCGCACATCGATAGCGAGGGTGAGGATCAACCGGCCGAAGATCCCAAGCAACAACCAAGGCCTCGAAGAAGAAATGTGTGAACCCGGGGGGAGATGGGACGATCCCATCCATATGAGGGTGGAATACCCACCGACCCGTTCCAAAGCCGGGTGGGTTCTTACTTGGATAACTTACGGTGTGGAATGACTTATAACACCCAAATGATTGAAGCCATGTTCTCTCATATGAATGTGGTGAGACCACCGACCATGCCTCCTCATGGCCCTTATATTCCTTCGTGGGAAGAGTTGTGGATGCCAAAAGGAGAAGGACCTGGGACTAGCGGAGCGCACGAGGATGATGAGGATGATTCATTGTTTCTGTTTACTTTTATTTCGTTTATTTTCTTATTGTTTGGTTTGTTTTTTTTTGTTTTTCAATTTGTTTGCCTGTAAGACTATGAGATATTATGTTACTTTTCTCTTCTTTGGTTGATTTTCAGATTTATCAGGAATCACGCGAAGGAAATGTCTAGATATGAGTGCATACATGTTTAACCGAGGGTGTTTAAAGTCGAGAGTCGAGACCCACAATTTAAAATAAGTGTGGGGTGAGTCAAGTGAGAAAGAAGTTAGAGAGAAGAGTCCAAAACAATAGGGTTAGAAGAGTCTTAATCCATTAAGACATGGGTTAAATATAAGAAGTGAGAAAGAAGTATTGGAAGAAATATAATTTTGGAATTCCAGTTTTCACGATGTGAATATTTTGATATTCACCTTGTGGGTCAATAGATGATGATCTCTTGGAAACTGCTTCAGAACAAATTCACTTCGTGGAAGTTAATAAATTCACGACGTGAATTTATTTTGGTTCACTACGATTGTTTTTTTGGGATATTATGAAGATGATCATGTTTTTTTTTCTATCTACCATGCAATGTGGAGTCTGGTTTCCCACATTGTTCGGTCCATTTTGGTACATCTATATGCCACATTTGTTGAAGATTGAAGACTAGATTCCATATTTTGTTGGTACATTACTTATCTCGCGTATTCAAGATCCAAGTTTTTATTTCTGAAAGTCTGTATTCAAGATGCACATTCAATCCGCACTTTTGGAGATGATCACACCACAGGGGAGTCTGTTCCTTTTTCTCCCTTCTCTTAATTTTTATATTAATTTGAGCATACAATGAGGGCATTGTATGAAATAAGTGTGGGGTAGGGGATAGAAAAAGTAAATTGCTAGATAATGGTAAAAATTTGAAAATTTGAAATTTTTAATAATTAAATTTAGTAATAATAATTTGAATTGTAGTTGCCAATGTTATATGGGATGATCCTATAAGAGCTCAAATGTTTAGTTGAGCCAATACACGTTATAGTGCATTTGTGGCCTCCCTTATTTTAATGAAATCATGGAACAAAAACACGGCCTCACTTAGTTTGAAGGATGCAATATGTTTAGCATCATGTACCAGAAATGTATCCAGGAAAATTATTATCTTTAACCAATAAAGGTTGAAGTTGAGCGCCCCTGCTTAAGCATGTATGATTTTGAGTGAAAAAAGTGAGTTACATGTTAAAGAGAGAGAGGGAGAGGGAGAGAGAGAGAGAGAGAGAGAGAGAGAGAGAGAGAAAATTACAAGAAAAGTTTGAAGAATTTTTGGAGCATCAAAGTCAAAGTATGAAGAACAAAAATCAAAATTCCAAGAAATTCAAAAGTTGAAGATACCCAAAAATCGAAGATCAAATATCAAAGAAGTGAAGAATTCCAAATGAGCTCCATAGTGGTATCATAAATTGTAATTGTCTAGATTATGTATGCTTGGGTTGCTCAACCAAAAATACCTTGAGGTTAGGAGGTTTTCTGCCGATGGATTCGGAGGGATGCATAAAATGAGCATTGTTCGGAAGAAGTGGGCAAGTGTTTATCAAGACTGTGAGTATTTAAAGTATGGGGGTACTTTAGGAAAAATGTAGACACAAATGCATGCGTTGAGGTCTTCACATAATGGCTTAGCTGGAATTGGATTGTTCTATGAAAGGCTAGTGATGAAAGTTGGAGTTTAAATAAGTAGATTTGCTTGAGGGCAAGCAAAGCCTAAGTGTGGGGTATTTTGATATTTCCATATTTATACATATTTTTAGGCAATATTTAAGTACATTTATATATATATATATATATATATATATATATATATATATATATATATATATTGGTTATTTGCATAGAATAATGGTACTTATAAGGTTAAATTATATTTTGCAGCAAAAAAGAAGACATTTTAAAGAAAGGGGACTAAAAGCGTTAAAGAATGGAACTTTGGAGGTTGAAGACTTGAAGGACAAGAAAATTAGGAAAAAATGTGTTCACGAGGTGAATCTTATAAAACTCACGAGGTAAGTATGGCTTTATGGAGATAAGCATTGTGGATCAGGAATCCGTGTTGAATACAGATATTACGAATTCACAAGGTGAATTCTGAGAATTCACGAGGTGAATCAGGAGAAGTTCAAAAATATATATATCCTTGTACCCTACGACTTGGAAGACTTTTGGTGGCTGAGAGGGGTTCCTGAAGATGAAAATTCAGAGGAGAAGAAGACCTGGAAGCTGGTTTCAACACCAAGGAAGTAGAAGTACATAAATTGATTCATATTTTGGTACACTTTAACATGTTTTGGATTATAATATTGGTTTGTTTACCTGTTAATATGTCCAGCTAAATCTAGCTACTTCTGTTAGCTAGATGAAGCTGGAACTCATGGTTTTAATGCATTAGATTTAACTTTAATTGTTGGTGATATGCTTGTGTTTATTGATTATACCTAGCATGCTTGAATTAGTTATTTAATTGCTTTGAATTCTTGTTCTGTGTAGTTAGTGAACACAATTCTGCATGAACTTGAATACCCAATAATATAGTGAACACTAGTTATTGGATCTAAGATCAAACGAATCTTAGATTAGTAATTGAATAATTAAATTAAGCTGTGTTAGAGAAATCATATTATGACTATAATTGTGTTTTGATTAATCAATCTTCATTGCTCCAATCTTATTTAATAATTCATTATGTGTTAAGTATTGTATGAACATAAATAGAATTACATGAATTGATTAATAATTAGTAAATTTAGAACTAATTACTAATACTATCTTAATTGGTCACCAACAGTAATAGTAATAGCTAATGTATAACCATTGAGTGAAAGTGGATTCGAACTAATAGAAGTGTTTTGTTTATTGATTAAGTTATTGTTAAAGAATTAAGTTCATCTAAACTTGAAAAATTAGATAAAAACCCTTTTAGCTTGTTAATAATTAGATTAATTTAGTAGTAAATAAAGTAACACCGTTCCCTGTGATCGACACCCGACTTACCTAAGCTATACTGTAATCTGACTAGGTACATTGCCTATAAGTGCATAGTTAGTCTAAGTTTGTTAGGTTATAAATATTAAAATTAGTGGGTACTTCTGTGCACATCATGGATAGTCAGTCCCGAATAGATCTATTCAAAAATATCATGCTCTCCCTCCAGGAGACTCTGGTTATACTATGATAGGATTTAGTCAGCACCACGAAGGGTACAATTAAAGTAGTGTCTCACAACCCTATATTAACTAGTTTACATGTAGTGTAATGTTATTTTGTACTTGAATCCGCATGTATTCCTTGTAGAGTAAAATAGTTATACTTAAATAATTATCTAATGTTGTACTCTTGAAATCCGAAAGTAATAATGTATATCATAAACTAAGTCTGACATAGTTTATATGTCTGTTAATGTATAAACTCTGAATTTGTAAAACCGTGTATTGAAATCTTAAACTCTACCTATTATAGTTTGCATTTACGTTATGTACTTGGTTCATGTATTGATCTGAAAACTATACAATTATGATTGTAAGCTGAAAACATCCCTTATGCTCAACATGTTACAAAAGGGATAAAATATCTAAATATTTTGTAAAATGTGGAAATCATTTGGTTGTATCAATTGCATCAGTTTTAAACATGTTGAAATTCTTTTGTATAAATTCACAAAATCATTTATCTTTGACTTGTATTCCCCCCATGAAAACGTTAAAAATAATCAAAGCATAGGGTATAAATTCACTATTAGTTGCGTGAAGATGTCGGACTGTAAAACTGAATGAGGACCTTCGAGTTGTTGTATGCAGAATTAGCGGAATCCTTATATAATTAAACAGATATACACGCAATATTAGCGAAACCATTAATTATAGTGTTGTAAAACACTTGCTTTTAGTTTAGGAATGTTATCGGGACTCGATTGAATTGGAAAAAGATGGTTTTCAGCCAAGTTCACGACTTCAAGAGGTTTGCGGTCGTGAATTGTTCTCGGCTGTGAACAACCTCTTGAATGGTTTACATCCGTGATCGGTGTTATTGAAGAAAATATGAAGGTTTGAAGGGTTCACGACCGTGAACTGATTTCAGCCTTTGAAGATTTGAAGATTTGAAGGGTTTATGACCGTGAACTCAAGAACAACAATGCTTGATTTGATGAAAAATGCGTTTTATAGGCTCCACAATAACACCCAAAGGTGACTTTTGATGATTTTCGGAAGAAAAGGGGGAAATATTGAGTTTGCGGTTGGGAGATTAAAGAGATAATAGATGAGTTTTCGGCTAAAAAAGTGTAAATGATGGGTAGGAGTACATATATATAGGTTGGGTTCATGGTTAGCGGTGGGGTTCACCGGTCGTGAATCGTTGACGGTCGTGATCGGGTACATGGCCGTGAAAACCAGTTGGACCAATTTTTGTTAATTTTCGAAAAAAACTCGGCTTTTCACGTGATTTTGGTTTCGACTCTTATATAAAATTTAATTATATGACTTAAATGATTTTCCAAACCATAAGAATTTGATGGAATTAAATAAAAATTCAAAATTTATTTAACGGAGTTGGGCTAACGTTAACGGAAAAAGGTTCGGGTTGTCACAGAAGTTCTTCAGCCATATCGCCTCCTTCGATGCTTCGTTGATGCTATGTACTCTGATTCGCACGTTGAATCAGCTACAGTCTCTTGCTTGGAACTTTTCCAAGTAATTTCCCCTCTATTCAGGGTAAATACCCAGCCCGACTGAGAGCGGAAATTACCTTTGTCGGTCTAAAAGGTTGCATCACTATACCTTGTCACTCTCAAGTCATCACTCCCACTGAGTGTAAGGACCCAGTTCTTAGTCCTCTGTAGGTACTTGAGAATGTTCCTTATCACAGTCCAATAAGCTTTACCAGGATTCCCTTGATATCTGCTGACCATGCTCAAATCAAAGGCCGCATTAGGGCGAGTACAAGTCATAGCATACATGATCGAGCCAACCGCGAAAGACTCATCTCAGCTATCTCATCCTTTGTACTCGGACTCTGAGTCTTACTCGGTTTGGTATTGGCTTGGATGGGTAAGTCACCTTTCTTGGAATACTCCATGTTGAACCGTTTCAACACCTTGTCTAAGTAGGTACTTTGACTAAGTCTAATTAGTCATTTACTCTCGTCTCTCAATATCCTTATCCCCAGAATATAGGCAGCTTCTCTGAGGTCCTTCATAGAAAAAAACTTCCCAAGCCAGGACTTAACCTCCTGTAAGGTTGGGAAGTCATTTCCTATGAGAAGTATGTCATCCACATACAACACTAGAAAGCTAACTATACTCCCACTAGCCTTGATGTACACACAAGACTTATCCTCACTTCTTGAAAAACTAAACTCTTTGACTTTCTCATCAAAATAAAGATTCCATCTTGGAGATCCTTGTTTCAATCCATAAATGGATTTCTCAAGCTTACACGCTCTATTAGGGTACTTTGCATTGAAAAAAACCCTCTGGCTGACACATGTAAACATCTTCAACCAACTTCCCATTGAGGAAAGAGGTTTTGACATCCATTTGCCATATTTCATAATCATGAAATGCAACTACGGCTAGCATAACCCTAATATATTTAATCTTCGCTACTGGTGAGAAGGTCTCATCATAGTCAACTCCGTGAGTTTGAGTAAAGACCTTTGCAACCAATCGCGCCTTATATGTGTGCACTTTCCCATCCATTTCGTTCTTCTTCTTGAAGATCCGTTTGCACCCGACTCTCTTACAACCCAATACATTGTTAACCAAGTTCCAAACTTGATTTTCATACATGGACTAAATCTCGCTGTCCATAGCCTCTTTCCACTTTACAGACTCGAGGCCTGTCATGGATTCCTTGTAGTTGTTAGGTTCATCCAAATTTACGAGTGTGCTATTACTGATAAATGTATCACCATCTGCATTAATATGGAAACCATAAAACTTAGGTGGAAATCTAACTCAATCGACTCAACATGAGTTTCCTCCTCAGGTTGATCGCTAGTGCTTAAGGTTCCTTCATCACTTGACTCTTGAAGTTCTTCAAGGTCAATTTGCCTCCCACTGTCCCTTTGGCATATGAGTTCTCTCTCATGAAAGACTTCTCTCCTCGCAACGAAGACAAAATTGTCACTCGGCCTATAGAAGAGATATCCAAAAGACTTCTGTGGGTAGCCGATGAAAATACAATGCTCACTAAGAGGTTCGAGCTTGTCGTGAGTCTCGCGTCTCACGTAATCCTCACAACCCCAAACCTTGATGTGTGCTAACGAGGGAACTTTCACTATCCACATCTTGTGAGGTGTTTTGGCAACCTTCTTAGTTGTGACTAGATTAAGGATATGGGCGGCAGTCTCTAAGGCATACCCCAAGAATGAGATAGGTAACGAAGCTCGACTCATCACAGAACGAACCATATCCAACAAGGTTCGATTGCACCTCTCAGCCACACCATTAAGCTTTGGTGTCCTAGGTGGCATCAATTGTGAAAAAATTCCACATTCCTTCAGATAGTCAAGGAACTCAATACTAAGATACTCACCACCCCGATCAGATCGGAGTATCTTTATCTTCCTGTCCAGATGATTCTCTACTTCTTGTTTATACTCTTTGAACTTTTCAAAGGTTTCTGACTTATGCTTGGCTAAGTAGACATACTCATATATGCTATTATCATCAGTAAAAGTCACATAGAAGCGGTTAGCATCCCTTGTGGAGATTATGAGATCCAACAAACCTTCACCCCTTTCACAAGTACCCGTGAAGAGTGACTTGGTCATCTTTCCAAGCAAAGAAGATTTGCAAGTGTCATCCGACCTTAAGTCAAATGACTCCAAGATTCCAACCTTTTAGAGTTGGCCTATGCGGTTCTTGTTGACATGTCCAAGACGACAATGCCACAAGGATGCCTTATCCAAATTATTGGAAGAATCAATGTGCACCACATTATTACCTAAGTTTTCTACAATCATCATAGTTTCATATACACCATTACATGGAAACGCTTTAAAACAAAAAACACCATTATAAAAAGAATTAATAGCACCAATTTCATTATCAAATGAAAAAATAAAACCTTGTTTGTAAAAACCATGAAATGAAATAATATTTCTTGCCATTTCAGACGAGTAGCAACAATTATTCTAATCTAATTCTAACCCACTACTAAGTAATAAAGAATAAACTCCAATCTTGGTGACATGCGACATTTTCCTATTCTCCATGATCAAGTTCATCTTCCCGTGCTAAACATCCTTACATCTTCTTAGTCCATGCAAATTAGAACAAATGTGGAAACCACAACCTGTATCAAGAACCCAAGAACTAGAATGTGATGAGTTATTAGATAGAATATTATAAATACCTGCATGGGTGGGTTTAACCTTCCCATCCTTGACATCCTAAAAGTATTTGGGCAGCTTAGCTTCTAGTGCTCGTTTTCATGACAATAGAAACACTATGTTTTCTTAGGAATGGTAGAGGGAGCAGCAGATCCACCTTTAGTTCCACTTGAAGAGGATTCATCAAGAGACTTTCCCTTGCGGTTCTTAGAGGGAGCCTTCCTCTTCTTCCATTTCCCTTGTCTAATTGCCAGAGCAGGGACAATATTTTTAGGAGTAGGAACAACATTTTTACCTTTGAGACTTCTCTCAACATTCCTCAAAAGTCTTTGAAGCTTGCTAAGGTGACCTCCTCCTTGCTCATATGATAGGTCATACGAAACTGATCATAACATGGAGGCAAAGAGTGTAGAATGATATCTATGGCCAACTCTTCATCGAAGTTGACATTCAACTTCAGCAAGCGGCCCACAAACCTTTGCATTTTCTACAAGTGGGTAGTGATGGACTCTCCATCCTTCATTTTTGTTGTTATCATGGAGGCGATGATTTCATACCTCTCTTGACAAGCACTCTGACGGTATCTTTCCATTAGGTCTTGGTGCATCTAAAAAGGGTAATAGTCCTCATAGGACTTTTGGAGTTTAGTTGTCAAAGTGGCCAACATGATACATGACACATTGGTGGCATTCTTCTCATGAGTCCTATACTCAAAAATCTCGTCAGGAGTAGCAGACGACTCATCAATTTCCTTAAGCTCTTTGTCGAGGATATATTCCTTTGTCCTCATAACGAGTAACGATCTTGATGTTCCTGATCCAATCATTGAAGTTGGAACCATCAAATATAACTCTCCCACACAAGTTCATTAGCGAGAAAGAGCCAGGAGGGTTTGAGCCAGAAGCAGTGTTGGAGACATCTGAAAAAGAAAGAAATAGTTTAGATTAGATAATAATCCTTAATATAACACCCAAATAAAATATTAAGGCTATGACATAAGACAATATTTTACAATTTGGAAGAGGGATGCTGTAATCCAGTTCGCAAAATATTTGAAGGCAGGTAAATGAAGATTTACCAATTTCCACCATGAAAAATGAAACTGATTATTAAGTTTTAATTGGATTGAAATTCCTAGATTCTTTTGAGATTCATTGAACTTTTCAATGACATGTTTAAATCTCAATTATGCCCTTCAAGTTTGTAACTGGGATGCCGAGGATCACAAACAAGGTGTGAATAACCATGCAAATGTGCTTGGTACTCTTGATGTCATATATCACCTAATCAATGTGCTTGATAACCACACACACTTCATTGATCTATGATAAACATCAAGCCACCCTTTGCCACCCTTACTAGTCCATGTTAGAGTGTCGGTTAACCACACATGCTCCACTAACGACTTGGAAATGTGCAAAGTGCAATTTCATGGATTAGCATCAATTTCACATTTTTCCTAAAGTAACTAAGATTGGGAATTTAATAAAAGCTTAGTTACTTTATAATTATCATTATACTTTTAACGAGAATTATTGTACTATCCTACCCCTTTGGCTAACGACCCTCCACCAGTCAAGGAAGCGGTGGGTGAGAGTGGACACACATTGAACCACCATTCTATAGGCAGTAACATTATACCTCCCTTATTGACTGGCTTCATGAATGACGGCTACTAACGGTAAGACTGACTTGTCATATTATTAAACTTTTAATATTATAATAGTATAAGGGCTGAATTTTAAACTTTTAAAATTATAGGGTTTGGAATTAAAGTATTCATAAGTGCGACTTTACAAATTCTAAAACTTGAGGGCAAGTTTTGAAACTCTTCAAAACTTTTCATTTCCATAACTTATGAGTTTAATGACTTTTAAAAAATGAGACTTTTCATTTTCCATAACTTAAAGACAAGTTTTGGAATTCATTTAAGGCATTTAGATCAATATTTTAATTAGGAAAATAATCAAAAAATTTATCTATGATCTAGTTAAACTCATAAGTCAAGATAATTCACATCAACAATTTGCAAGAAATTAGTCTAATCATATAAACTAATACCAATCTTGAAATTTTGACAATTATCTTTTAATTAGATGAGCATGATCACTACCATATCAAGAAAAAAAATTTATGTTTCAAAAAAACAGTTTGTGGTAATGATCCTAATCCAATTCTGGCCAAAAACTCGTAATTTTGCAACCAGAGCCATCAACTCGATGAGTGAATGAACCTGACTCCTCGAGTTGGTCCTTTACTGAGTGGACTCGTCGAGTCAGCTAATGGACTTGACGAGTTCATTAGTCAGAGGCCAGAAAATCAATTTTTTTCAATTTGGAAAACTAACAAGCATCAAGTATAGCAGAAAACAATCCTATGCTCTGATACTACTAAAGGATTTTGAGCACTCTAACAACCTTATGGTGCACATGCAACCCTAGATGCTTTGGATCTATGTTTTCTCTAATTATAAATGCAATTTGATTTTCCAAAGCATACATCCTAAATAGTATACAATTTTAACAATTGAACAATATAACTAATTAGATAACTTACCTCTTAGTAGGACTTGTAGTTCTTGGCCTTCAAAAGCTTTAGCACCTCAAATGTGATGCCTCTAATGTGTCACAAACACCGAGTGCAAAAGGAGTCTTGAGAGAATAAGTTATATAGCACAAAATCAATATCAAACTCTAATAATGATATATGTAGCCGATTTTGGCTCTAGGGGATCCCATGTATAGTGTAGCAAATGCTAGGTTTACATCTTTGTAAACCCTAATGACTTTTCATATTACTTAGGCTCCATGGGTTAAACCTCCATGGACTATCACATTGGTTTAGCCCAACCTAAATAACCATGGATCATTGGTCCACACTATAAGAATCATTGATTTACCAAATCAGTCCCCGTGTATTTAATTAGTCTTTTTTTATCACTAAATTAATTCTTGATCAATACTAATTAAATAATTATGATTTCATATTAATATATTATACTTGTAATATATTAATAAATCAATAATAACCTTATTCTCAAAAGTCCATCCTATCAATTTGCATTGATGAAGGCAACCCAAAAGGACCGTGCTATTCTCAGGTCAAGTACATACCAATAATAGTTATGGGCTTAGACACCTAATCCAACAACTACAACTTTCTTCATAGATATCATGTTTATCTAACATTTTATTTTTGACACTTATTTTCAATCTTAATTTATTATATCATCATAATTAAGTATAAAGAGCATAAATTCACATAATACTCAAATAATTCATCTTTATTATTTCAAAATGAGTTACAATGGTTAACCTAGACTACTGCATCATCATTAATGCTTAGCGCTTAGCCCAGAAACACGGGTGTTACAAAAGGCCTTGCAGTTAGGCTTTGATACCTTTTTTTGGCTTTTTATGGATTTAGGCATTAGGGGGAGGGAGGCCCATCGAGGCAAGCGTAAAGGAGCCCTTTGTGTCTTAAGTCAAGAATTAGGGTTTTGGACTTGAGTTTGAGATTATCACTTTAGAAGAAGAAGAACAATCATAGGTGTAATATCCTGACTCCCAGTTACAATATTTATATATTTATTTATGAGTTAATTGAGCAACTCGACGAGTGGGTGCCCCAAATCCTCGAGTCGAATTGGCCACGTGGATTTTACAACCAACTTGGCGAGTCAGAGAGACCAACTCCGCGAGTTGGCATTGTGAGAAGAAACCCTAGATTTTTGGGTTTGTTTGCTATTTAAAGGGCCTTAAGCCCTCATTTCCGCCTCACTAGTCACCTTACTTCCCTGAGTAAAACCTAATCGGCCATAGTGAGATAAGAGAGAAAAGAGAGCTAATATTTGAGTGTTTTGTGATCCATTGGAAGAGAAGAAGAGAGAATCAAGCAAGGAATAAGGAAGGCCTGTGGGATCCAGTGTTCGTCCACCTTGAGCTTCTGTTGGAAGGTAAAAGTCATCACCTTGCTCATTATATTGTGTAGATCTTGTTGATAGGAAGCTTTTAGGGGTTTTCTATATTTCATTGAGACTTTGAGTGACATGAGCTTGTAAGTGTGTGAGACATCAGATCTGGACCTTGTGAGGTCCCTAGAGTCCAAAGGTCGCAACTTTATTCAACAATAAAAGAGCTTCCATGCTTAAAACTAGGAATGGCAATGGGGCGGGTTTGGGGCGGGGCATGGATTCCCAAACTCGCCCCGATAACTTTCGGGTATCTTATCGGGGCGCCCCATTGGGTTTCGGGGTTCCCCGTCGGGTTTTGGGTATCTTATCGGATTTACAACAACTGATAACGAAATCTTTATTCTCTTTTAGGGTACCCCAATGTCTTATAAAATATACATGTTCTAGCAACTCTTTTAAATTAAAAATATGATGCATCACTTTAATAAAATAAACTGGATGTTATATAAAAATTATTTGATTTAAATTTTTTTTAATACGTCAAAGCACATAAAAATGATCATTAACACCAGATTGTTAATAACTAAAAAAATTGTCCACGATAAGTATTTTATATTTGAACGTGTACAATTAACAGCAAATTTTTTTTGAACATATTATATATATATATATATATATATATATATATATATATATATATATATATATATATATATAATCGGGGCGGGGCGGGTTGGGACGAGGATAACCCACTCCCTGCCCCGAACCCGATAAAAAACCCGATAACGACCCGTTACCCGACCCGAAATGATCGGGTTTCGGGTTTCCCCGTCGGGTTCGGATTTTTTTGCCATCCCTACTTAAAACCCTAAAAGAGATTAATTTTGGTATATTTAGGTCCAAAGTGCCATGCATGAACATAAAGATTTGTGGGTTTACGTGATATCTCAGCCTTGGGAGGCTAAATCTAGAGTTTAGGGTTATAGATCTAACTTAAAACGTCTGAATGAGACATAGACTGAATGGACTCGCCGAGTCAATGAGCTGACTCGATGAGTCGGCTAGGGTTTTCCCTGATGAGTTTGGACATGGGAAACCCGATGAGTTAAGTTGGGTTTTTTGTGACATTTCTGAAGGAACAATGAGGACTCGACGAGTCACATAGATGCACTCGGCAAGTCGGGTCAACATGGACTTTTGACTCGATTGTTGACTTTTGTTGACTTTAGGGCTTTGGTCAAGACAGGGATTATGGGGACCATGGATGAGTAAAATGGTCTTTTACCCATTCAAAGAGTTGAAAGAGAAAATAACTTGGTTTATTTAGAGTTGTGATTAAATGTTAATTAGAGATAATTATCCTATGTGTTAGGTGGAGGCTAGTTAGGAGATTCGTGTACGAGATTATTTGCTTGCTTGCTTACGAGGTGAGTCTTCTCACTATACTTACCTAGAGTAGTAATCTTTGTGTGACCGGAGGGTCTTATGTGCTTATATTGAGTATCGTGATACCCTGCATGATGTATTTGTGATTTAAGATGTGTATTATTCTGAGCTTATTGAGTTAGGACCGGAGGGTCTACCCGAGTTGTGGGATTGGAGGGTCCCACTGAGGCACATTGATCAGAGGGTCTTATTTAAGCATAGCCATGAGAGGCTAATGAGATATGTGTGGTATTTTGGGGAACTTACTAAGCTTCGTGCTTACCGTGTTATGTGTTATGTGTTTCAGGTACTTCTCAGGATCACAGGAAGACACCGGCTTGATTGTACACATACGAGTTGGAGATATGTTTTGGAGGATCCTGGAATGTGTTTTAAACAGCTTTATGAACATGTGTTTTTGATAACTTGATATTTTTGGGAGATTTTGTGATTGTGTTAATGAGATTAATGTGATTTTAAATGAAAATTTTGTTGAAAATTTACGATGTTACAATAGGAGAAGAAGAAATTATTCGTTCATGAAGAAACTGGAAATCGATTTTTAAAGGAGGAATATATCAATTATTGTTTTATCAATAATTATTATGTCATGTCATAATAGTTAAGCTAAGTCATCATTTAACCTGTAAGAGCCAGTTACCGGTGGGTAATATTTGAAAAAAAACATATAGTTTATTAGTGTTTTTTATACAAAAAGTTTACTTAGATGATGTTTTTTTAACATACCAAACTTGGATGATGTTTTTTGAATGATTTTAAAATATAATTACCCATTTGAATCATTTCCTCTTGTTTTTTTTACCTTTACTTTTTTTTTTACCGGTAATTGCCGGTTACCATAAGGTCAAATTTAAACAAAAAATGTATTTCGTTGGTGTTTTTTACAAATGTTTTACTTGGATAGTGTTTTTTTGACACACCAAGTTAGAATGGTATTTTTTGAACGATTTTGAAACATAGTTACTTATATAAGTCATTTTCACTTTAAATCAATGGCAGACCTTAGTAAAGCCCGAGGGGTTCCGGGCCATTGCTCCGCTTCCGACATGTAATGTAATTTTTTTTTTGTGTTTAGTTTTTCTTATATTTTTTCTATTAAGTGCATCGGTTTAAAAAAAGTGTCACTACTAATTTAGTTTTATTCGGAAATTTTATTTTAATGTCACATTTACTAAAACGTTCAGCGTCCACCAATGCGTTAAATATTTGGTGTAAAGTTTTACACAAAGTTATATATTATCTTTTTTTAAAGCGAAAAATATAAAATTTTCACAAAAAGTTATAGTCATAAAAGCCAAAAGCAATATAAGATAGTGATAGTGTGCAATTAATTGCCTGGAGAGTATATATAGCATATATGTAACCAGTTCTTAGTCCTTTTTATATAAAATAACCTTCAAAATTCAAAAATAAATGTAGAAAAATAAATAAAATCACTTATGTTTTTGCCTGCCGTCCAGGGCTGCTTTTTGTGGTGTACGATAGACCAAAGACCGGGTTTGAAAGGGGCAAGCAATGCCGGCCACCGACCGGATTTATTAGTGTTACCAAAATTGAGTGTTACGTGAAAACAAAACCCAAATAGAACAATAATTAAATCATTTTTCCAATAAACAAAGAATTTAAATCGAAGATTTCATTTGCTAATAATTTAATACCTCTTATATACAGAAAATATAATTATTTTAACTTAATTAAAACTGATTAATACGATGTTAAACATATTTTCAGCACTTGAACAAAATGTAGATGATTTTACTCAAATAATTAAAATTATTGAAATGAAAAATAAATTACTCAAATATAGCAGTACTACAAAGTACAAAGCCTGCAAAAAGACACCAAAAACCTTTTGATATTGAAGAAAATATGTTTAGTTTGACCCGATATTTGGCTTTGGCCTATCTTTTAGATTCTAATTTAATCAACACTCAATTCTATTTTGACTCATCGAATGTGTTAAAAACTCACTCATTAATTCACCAAACAAACGTTACAATTTTTGGACCATAAGTTCAACATTAATAATGGGTGTGAATTGGTTTATTTTTATATGAAAAATAGAAAAAAAAAAATAATAATTCTCTGTCACGTAGTCGTTATTGAAAGCTCAAATTTCGACATTTAGTCCTTACACCATCTCAATAGGATTCTTGAAATCTTTTGTTGTCACTTTCCTTGGTTTTTGTATGTTTAAATGTAATTTTGATTTTAAAACATGCTTCCAAGTTCCAAACATATTGCTTATTAGTTAACCGAAAGAAATGTATTATGTTTCTCAAAATCTATTTGTAAATTACATAAACATTAACATCAAATTATAATTTTGCAACTCAATTACAAAAAATACCACACACCCATTCATAAATGGTCACTTACCTTCTATTAACATGAAAACAAACAATTAATTAACAATGTTTTGTTATTTGGACTTTTTACACAAATATGGCTGTTTCCATCCAAGTTAGATAGCTAATCATGATTAGTGTTGTTAGTGTTGTTTCCTTTGGGGAGGATGTGAGGGAAGAAACAAAATTCACTGGATAAAATGGGATATTGTCCTGGCTAGTAAAGAGTGCAGTGGCCTCGATGTTAGGTCTATGAGGAGTATCAGTATTGTTTTACTCTTCAAACGGATCTGGAGAATAAAGTCAGATAGAACAACACTTTGGAGTCGGGCTATTTGCACTATTCATAACTCCTTTTCGAAACCGCTATCTAATATTTCTAAGAAGTCTTTTCCAGACGTTTGGTATAATATTGGTAAAATTATGCATGATCTTGAAGCTTTAGGCATCAATCCCATGATGATTCTCAAATGTTCGGTGGGCTCTGGTACTAACACCCTCTTTTGGCATGACTATTTGCTGGGAGATGAACCTCTTGCCTCTCAATTTCCTCACATGTTGGCCCTTGATGTGAAAAAAATCTTGTTTTGTTTCTGAGAGAATTTCCGTAAATGAGTGTTGCTGGAAATGGAAAAAACCGCCAAGCCTCCCTTGTGAGATCGAGGAGTGGGACAAATTTCAAGATTATTTCCGTAACTGGTCTGTCTCTAATTCCCCTGACAGATGGACTTCTACCCTGGCTACTGATGGTAATTTTTATGTCAACAATTTAAGACGTATTATCGATTTTAAAATCACATGTGCTGTTGATAATCCGATCATCTGGACTAATGAGGTACCCCGCAAAGTAACTAGTTTTGCTTGACACACATGTATGGATCACATTCCTTCTGCGGTGGCTCTTTCTCTCAGAGGAGTCTCCATTCCCACCTCCTGTCACTTTTGTTCTAATGGACTTGACTCTACAAATCACATTTTGATTGGCTGCTCGTTCGCTACTGAGGTGTTTCAATGGACGTTAAAATGGTGTAATATCCCATGGCTGACTTTTGATTCGGTGAAAGACCTAGTGGGTTTTGCGGCTAATTGGGTAGATGTCCAAAGAAGAGAAGAATCTTGATTGCCATTCTGTACGGTTACCTTTGGTCGTATTGACTTTGTTGTCCTTTTAAAACTATGTAATCTTGTTTTGTTTTCATTTTGCTCCGTCTGTCTCTTGTAGGCATGTGCTTGTTCTGTTTTGTTTGTTGCTTTTTTATAAATCGTCGTTTCCAAAAAAAAAAACATTGATATTAAATTAAAACCATCTTATTTTGTAAAGTTCTAAATTTAAGAAACATAAAATTGGTTAACCTATATCAATGTTCTTTACAGAAATCACAACATCAACATTTCTCTTGTTATGAAAACAAGAACCAATTGGTTTATAGGATACTTACAAATTAAATCAAAACTTACTAATGTAAAGCTCACACTCACATGACTGGACTAAACACAAGGCACAAACACTTATAGATTCCGTTGTACTTCAGACGAACAAGAACAAAGATTGAAACCCTAACAAACCCGAAGTAAAACTAGAGAGAATATGAGAGTGCTACAAGAAGTACCAAAATGAGAGAATGAAAACATTATCTCTAAAAACAAGTCAACAATATATAATCGGGTTACAATATCGGTTCAATCATAAGTAAACCCATACCAAACCCGATACTCCGAACCGAGATAGGATTCACGCTTTTACAATCTTTCACTTAAACAAGCCGGCCCCTCAACTATCAATAATCACAATACTAGTCCTTGCACCGTGAAGCCATTTACACCTTCATCTTTGTACCACTTTACAACTATTATCCTATCTAACAAAAACCTGCACGTAGCACATAAAGTTACATTTCTAATCCTTCCAATGTTAAGTCTTGCAAATGATATTCTCAACACAGTCACAGTTTTTATTTATTTATTTATTTTCTTTTTTGAATAAATGGTAGAAAACCTAAATTTTATGTTAAGTGGGTTGTTGGATACAAAATCTTAAATTAATAACATACTCTTTTAATTTGCTTTTTTATCGATTCACTAGCCTTTTAATATTATTGCCGCCGTTTCGAAAAAGAAAAAAAAATCAATGAAATTAAAGTATAAAAACTTAATGTAAATTTTGATTGTAACATTAAAAATTTTAATAAGACTACTTTATCGATGAAGAACATATAGGATTTGAGTGTTTCCACAAGTCAAAGTCGATGTCGATATGGTACAAGAATAAAAAAATGTTGATATGGTACAGCAATAAAAAAATAACTAAGGGTTTAATTTCGTTTAAAAAGGTGTAAATTTAATAGCTTTAAAAAATGTGTCGGTTAATCGTTCAACATTTATAATTTAAGCTAACAAGTTTGATTTTAAGTAATTGTTTTTTTTTTAAATATCAAGAACGTCATAAGCATATAACTGAAAATCAAATATTCTATATGTTCTACATCAATCAGAAATTATATATTTTTTAAAGACTATATTAAAAAAAATTATAACTTTTGTGATTGGATGGAAGGATTTATCAATTAGTGTAAATGTTATGTAGGATTTGCACTTCAGCTAATGGACAAACATTTCGTATCATTCAATTTTATATCCTAATGGAGATAACTTTAAGTATTTGGATGCAGTTTAAAAGAATTAGCTAAGAGAAAAATTATGTAATATTTTATTTTATCAATAAGGGGAAAATTGTAAAGAAAGCTATATCTTACTTTATTAAGATTTTATTTTTGTAGTGCATTACTTTAATTTAGATAACATAACTATACTTTTAAAAATATATGATTTAAAATAAGTTATTATCTTATAGGAGTCTGTCGGCGGCAATATTGTTTTGATATGGTATATGCCTGGTTTAATTAAAGTGTTTAAAATGACCCCACAAGGCATTCTATAAACAATGAGAAGTAGATTTGATTTTAAGAATAAAACAAAATAGTTTGATAGTGAAAAGTAAAACGTTTTCTTTATAATGATTTCGAAGACGTTTGAGACTAAGTGGTGTGATTCAACTCATTAAATTATTGTTGGATCATTTCCTTTATTAGAGTTCAAATTATGGGTTCCGGTATTCTTTTATCTATTCGACTTAGATCATATTGGTTTGTGATTTGGTGTCTTATAGTACTTAGATTCATTGATGTTGTCCGTATTGTCACTGGATAGTTCTTTTAAACTAGTCAATACCGTGTGCCATTTAGTCCTTGTTCTACTAAGTCAGGCTTGGAACGTTTCCTTACTATGTACTAACGACTAGGATAGCAAGAGATGCGATAAAGAATGCTACGATGTAAGAAATAAAGCTTCTATATAAGACTCGAATACTTTACAAGGCAACTTCCCAATGATCCGTACAAATGAGACATCATTCATATTTATAGGTACCTTACACCTCCTCAAATGGAAGTTTCTAGGTCCCAATCATTCTTGACTAATCTGGACTCTTCCTATTATATACATGGATTTTACAAGATTCTAGAATATGGTATACTTGTCTACGATGCTCTAGAAATCTCTAGGTTGTCCCGACATTATCCAAATTGCTCTTGTATGATCTAACGTGTTCTAGATTGTTCCAAAGTCTTCCGGTCGTTCTAGCTTCGTCTAGTGTTTTCTTGATTATTCCAGACTTTTCTTCTTTGTTCCACGGACATCTACAATATTCTAGCTTCTTCTAGGGTCCCGTAGAGCATTCTTGATCGCTCCAGAGACTTCTCAAGTATACTTGATCATTCCAAAGTTCTCTAGATGATCGTGGAATTTTCCAGAAGCTTGGTCCATGACACCCTCCCCCACTCAAATCCTTGACGTCCTCGTCAAGTCTTCTATACATATTTCTAGATCTTCTTACAGAGCTACTTCGTGTCTTTTCTTGTTCTCCAAAGTATCGCTTCGAGTAAGGTGTGATTTTATTTCTCAACGTACCTTGAATCCTACTTCTTCTCTCAGCCTCATAAAATCTTGAGTAAATCTTCAAGTGGGATATGAATCCCTGTTCCCTCAAATGTACCTTGTTTACTCGAATTTCCCTTTTTGGCTTCATATTCTTCTTGATCATATTACTCTGGCCATAACACATGTGCATACTTCCTTCTTTCTCGGGGCCTTTATGAAACTTCATAGTTGAAAGGGTTCGAGCTTTTGTCGTGTTTCTTTCCGAGGGAATTATATGGATAATTGATCCCTTGGTTATACGCATGGTGTTGTCTCTTTTGAACGACCAAGGACATACCATATCTAGGAAGTCCATTCCTAGTACCATGCGATAGTCGTCCATCGGAACCACTATCAAGTCGATGGTCCCTTCCCATTTTGCAATCTTCATGGGTATTCCACGAGAAACTCCTAGGATCAGATTGGATGGAGGGTTTACAATTTTCAACTATCCTAACTCCTTTGTATAGTGAACGCCCAACTTCTTGGCTTGTTTCTCTGCGGTGAAACTATGTGTTGCTTAGGAATCTACTAGCACCTTAGTCTTCCTTGCATTCACTTTGTCTTCGACAAACATGAGACTCCCTCATTTATTTTCTTCCTTTTTAGATGATTTTATCTCATCCTTCAATATTGAGTTCATAAAACGCATTGAGCTTATTTGTACTTCGTCTTCTTGTTCTTGCAACACCATCGCATAGAGGGTCTTTTTCTTCAAGCAATATCGGATCAGGTGAGGCCCATCACACAAGTAGCACTTGATCTCCTTCCGTTCTTCTCTTCAGTTTCTTCCTTCGATTGATTTTCCTTTAGTATTCAAAGGTTGGGGTGTGTTTTGTTTTGGTTCCGGTTCTGTCATAGCTTGCTCTACCCCACTATTCTTCTTAACCATGCCTTTTCTTTGAAATTCCATTAGATCTTCTACCACCGCAATAGCTTCGTTGATGTCTCTGACATTTTTTGTGACAACCCGATATTTCAACTCTTTGTAATGGCCTAATAGGTCAAGTATTGTAAACATTTTTGAGTTAATAAAATTAACTTTGATAATAAAATGTCCAAAAAGTTTCTATTTAAATTCTTCTATGTTTAAATATCATTAAACCATGATCGTACGTAAAAAGAACGCCCAAATCCGACTTCGTATATTGAAGTTATGATTTTTCCAAGTTCAGCTTAGCAACAGACAGCTAAAAACTCGAATCGGAGATCGAGCGACATTTGGCCGGAATGACCTAAACGAGAATCGAAGGTCTCGACAATGGTATTTCAACGGTAAAAAGTCTGGCAAAAACCGACGTCAGAAAAAGAAGTTATGAATTTTTAAAGAAATTCCTTAATCACGTCATTTTAATAAATAAATAATAAAAATAATTTCGGAATTTGCCAACGAAATCTAAACGAAAGTTGTAGATCGTAGTCTCACCTTCGCGGGGATATAAAGAACGTCGAACACGGAGTTCGTATGAAGGAGATATGAATTTTTGAAGTTTGATAAATAATTTATATATAGTTTTTATTAAAAATTTGGTATTATCCGAAGAGGAGTCAGCCTAGGGCCGAGGTACGCGCCGCGTACCCTCGTACGCCCCGCGTACTCGAGGCCACGACCTCGGATCGTCCATGTCGCCCTATGCGAAGCTACCCCCCTGTCCCGTCCGAAAAACGCTGCAGCCGATGATGCAGTCAGCAGTGACGCCCCGTACGCGCCGCGTACGGGAGTACACCCCGCGTACGCATGCCTCTCAGCCCCCTATAAAAGGGATGCGAGCCTTTCCGAAATTTTTTTTCATTTTCTCTCTTTCTCTCACAATCTTGCCTCGATTTCTGTGCCCGTTCAAACCCGAAGCTCTGGTCTTTTTGCTCAAGTCCCGAGAGTCGATTTTACTCCCGAGATTCCCGAGAATCCCGAGAAAAATCCGTTTCCCGAGACGAAACTCTGCCCGGTTTTCGATCTCGCTATCTTCAAGCTTCCAAGTGAGTTCATACCCCTTTATTCAACCTTTGAAATGCTTTTAAATGTTTTAAATACTTTAAGGGGGGGGGGGGGGGATACAAGTTAAACACTTATAGTTATTGCTTCGATCACATGTGATTGCATTAATCACATGTGATTAATAACTAGGAAACCAATGATTTTATCACTATTCAAACTGTTTTACTTCAAAATGTTTTACAAACTCTTTTACTTATCAAATGCTTTTATTTAAACTTTGTTTTACTACTTATAAATTGCATGCCCATATATGTATAGATATATAAGTAATGTTTAAAGGGCTTAGGAAGGCCATCCGCCCTATTTCCTTTTCGCGCACTGAGATGTGGTCTGGTGGGATTTCGGGTGACCATCCGAGGGTCGTTTCAATATTAGTTATATATCATATATACATGTATAGACATAAAAGTACTTCCATATTCATACTTATCAGCACATCATTAGTAAGTTACCATCGGGGTAACACAGGATCATACTACTACAATTTCTAGATCAATGAGTCAGTTCATTCAGGAGTCAATACTTATTACTAAGAGAACATATACAACGATACTAGAACAAGTAACATTATATTGCATATACACGAATACGTTAACAATTGTGATCCACTGTATGGGAGCATGTCTTAATTGTCATGACCCGAGTTGTAGCCAGAGTCTCTTGGAGGGAGAGCGTGAGTTTGCGTATAGATCTATACTGGATTGACTATCCTACACCTCGCGGCTAGCTACAGTGGGACCGACAGGTCTGCGGGTGCTAAACGTCATACCTTATTTTTCGACTATACGTTGTCGTTGTTACCAGTCGATAGTATGGTGCAATTTATCACATGATACCTTAATATAAACCCGGTTTAAGGTAGTTAGTACAACAGTAGTTCCTATAAAACAAAACTACAGTAGTACAATGATTTACCCATTACATTTTGGTGATAACCTCACTTAAACTTTAATGTACAAACTATATTTTGTTAAAAGATAGTTACACTTGGGAAATTACACACTTTTACATCAAATGAGCATACAAAACAGTTAAGCCTTGGTAGAAGGCTACTTTAACAGAAAATATAGGTTTTTCTAAGAGATTCAAACTTTTACAAACACCTACATACATTTACAACTCATACTTGCGACAGGTTCAAACGTTTTGATAACAAACATCGACATTAAAATACTTATGAATTCACCAGCTTAATGCTGATAAACTCTTTCAAAATAACTTGTATTCTCAGGTCAACAGTAGACAGGTACCGATGCTAGCTTTTGAGAAGATGGAGCGCATTCAAGACTCATCATATTATTTTGATTTACATTATATTTTTGGTGTCTAAAACTGTACAGAACACGCTTGTATTAAAATTTTATATTTAATGCAATGGATGATGTTGTTTGCTTATTTATATTTACTGTGTTGTGATACTTTACATGACGTCCTCCGCCCCAGAACGTTTCCGCCATTCTTGGTTTTGGGGTGTGACAGATTGGTATCAGAGCATTGTTTATAGTGAAGCAAGTATATCAACCCATAAAAGATATACTAAACTATAAACCCATTTGGGATTAAAACACTCTGACCAAGAGTCTATACTTTGCATACTAAAATAGTTAATTAAGTATACTAGTCTGCATTCATACTAAAACCAGTGTCACAACGACCAAAACAAAAGTATTACGATTGTTAAATATCACAGGTAAGCTAGGGGATGTATGGTCAGTCCTGGGAATGGCATAGCCTGATCAACTATGCTGGTCCGAGGAGTGATTAACATATGCCCTAGAATGGTTGTGATGTGTTAACAAGTCTAAAAAAAAACTTACCAACAATGCCACAAATAGATCAGTGGAACTTAAACTTAAAATACTATAGGTGTATTTTGTACTATTAACTACATACATACTATATCTTTATACCTCTCTTCTCGCGTAGATTTAAATGGCTGGATTCCATCACGACGACCCGTACTTTCCAAATGAAGGCAATGCCGGGTGGATCGATGAAGAGCCCGAAGATGAGCATCCAATCCCTTTGGATGATCACCTCGCAGAAGGCTTTTCTAATGGATCCAACTCCGAGCCTGAAGTCAACAACCTACCGCTCGTAGGTCAAGCCCCGGACAACAACCCTCGGCCAGCTTTTCTAGGTCCTACTCCCTTGTGGGCAAACAACTTGAATCGCTGGAGTGATGAACAGGGTCAACCCTTACCATACTTTGGGGACTGAAGCGTTTACAACGTCAGCGATGGTGGCTCTGCTGACCGAGCTCTGCCTGTCATTATCCACATAATAGCTCGTAATGTCGAGCAAGGTCGAGCAGCCATCGACCAGGTCATGGAGATTGATGCCAACTCAGGTGTCAACACAGTCCGCATCCGCCGTCTTGAAGAAGACATGGAACGGACCCAGAGAACCAATGAAACCCTACAGCAACGTCTGGTTGCCTCTCAAGCAGAAGTCATGGAACTTCGAGCTCGTCAAAGGGCTCATGAGCGACACCTTCAAGAGGTGGTCCGTCAAATGAGAGACCTTAGGGTTCTCCCGAGGAATATTCATCGCCGTTAGATGATGTCTAGTACATCATTATCTTTTGGATTAAGGATTAGCCTTTAACATCTGTGCTCTAAGTAGCACTTGTCTGTAAAATATTCCTAACTTTCAGTACTCTAATTAGGAATCTAAGAACTGTCAAGCTTTTCTATATGGTATGATGTAAGACCTACTATTAGGTCGATTTTCCTTGAACTTATTACATCAGTAATACCAGTATTATTGAAATCTATCTAATCTGTGGGAAAAATCTATACACTTGTGCTTTCCTATTAATATTTCTTATTATGATTTCAAACACTCATTCAAATGTTGGGCTATGGTTAGTTAGTCCATGTGTCACTCTCACGTTGCTTACAAATTGATTCTTACCATTTTTCTTATCTTTATAAACTTATAGCTGAAAGATGCCTCCTCGCAAATCTCCCAGGAATAATCCTGCACCACCACCTCCTCCGCCTCCGGTCATCGATACTGCAGCCCTAAATGTTGTCGTAGCTGCAGCAGTGGCAACTGCCATGGCTCAGTATCACTCTTCTGATGCCAGCAGAGGTGGAACCCCTGTGGAATCAATCCCGGTTGAAACCCCTGTGCGCTCGAGAGAGTGCTCTTACAAGGATTTCACCAACTGCAAGCCGAATTCCTTTCATGGGACCGGCGGAGTCATTGCCCTCTTGCAATGGTTCGAGAAGGCTGAAGCGGTCTTCGAAATTTGTTCATGCCCTGCTGCGAGCAAAGTGAAATATGCCGCATGCACCTTTGAAGGAAAGGCCCTGACGTGGTGGAACGGCCATGTTAAATCTCTAACTCTCGTCGTAGCCAACGACATAGGCTGGGAAACGATGAAAGACCTCATGATTGAGGAATACTGCCCGCGGGGCGAGATCCAGAAACTAGAGCAGGAGCTTTGGAGCCTGACCATGAAGGGCACCAATATTGTTGCTTATACCGCCAGATTCAGCGAACTGGTGGCCCTCTGCCCTAATATGGTTCCCACTGAAGGGAAAAAGATCGAAAGGTACATATGGGGGCTAGTGCCTCCGTATCAGGAGAACGTCCTATCATCAAACCCCGCTACCTTCGACAGTGCCAAACGACTGGCACAACGACTCATTGACCATGGGGACAAAACCCCTACAACAACAACAACGCTAGCCATCTCAGAACCCTCCAAACCCGCTGACACAAAGCGGAAACTCTGGGAGGAAAGGAAGAAGACGAATCGAGCTTCCAAAAAGCAACAAATTGTGGCGGTACATGTTGCAATAACCCCTGTTGCTACTGCTACTACTGCTCCGATAGGACAGTATGCTGGAGGTTTGCCCAAGTGCAACAAATGCAACTACCAGCACAATGGCCCCTGCCATGAAATGCAGTGGTCTAACTGCCACAGGAGAGGACACATAGTCCGTTTCTGTAAATCTCCGGCGAGACCGATCGCCCAAGTCCCCGGCTCTGGCGCGAGCCCGGCCTGCTATGGATGTGGCGAAGCAGGCCACTATAAAAGGGACTGCCCCAAGGCAAAAAATGCTGGCGGAGCAGGGAGGGTACTAGCTATAGGCCACGGGGAAGCAGTTGCTGACCCGACAGTGGTGACTGGTACGTTCCTCCTCGATGACTCCTATGCATGCATTCTATTCGATAGTGGACCGGAGCGAAGCTTCGTTAACCATAAATTTGCTCGCATGCTTAATCAACCACCGCACACACTCAAAGAACTATTCACAGTAGAAATGGCTAATGGAAAAACTGAAAGTACGAGTAGCATATATTTAGGTTGTACCCTAACTCTAGATAACCATTCATTCCCAATCGATCTCATGCCAGTTTCAATAAAAAGTTTCGACGTTATCATTGGCATGGATTGGTTAAGCCTTCATCGCGCCGACATCATGTGCTACGAGAAAGCAGTCCGTCTAAACCTTCCGTCTAACGAAACTCTTATAGTCTACGGCGACAAACCCGGTGCAAGTCTTCGCATCATATCAAGTATTCAAGTACAAAAGTATCTGCGTAAGGAATACCATGCATTCCTTGCTCACGTCGTCGACACGAGCCTCGAAAACGAAAGAACTAAGGAACATCCCTGTAGTGAGCGACTTCCCCGACATTTTCCCAGAAGAACTACCCGGGTTACCTCCGCAACGACAGGTCGAGTTCAGAATCGACTTAGTCCCAGGAGCTACCCTAGTAGCCAAGTCGCCCTACCGCTTAGCACCAGCTGAGATGCAGGAACTCTCTGGTCAACTTAACGAACTGCTCAGCAAGGGCTTCATAAAACCAAGCTTCTCACCTTGGGGAGCACCGGTCTTGTTCGTTAAGAAGAAAGACGGATCATTCCGTATGTGTATTAACTACAGAGAACTCAACAAACTGACGGTCAATAATCGTTACCCTCTGCCTCGCATAGACGATCTATTTGACCAACTACAAGGGGCGAACTATTTTTCTAAGATTGATCTGAGATCCGGATATCACCAGTTACGAGTGCTAGAGGAGGATGTGCCGAAGACAGCCTTCCGAACTCATTACGGACATTACGAGTTCGTGGTGATGCCATTTGGATTGACCAATGCGCCTGCAGTCTTCATGGATCTGATGAATAGAGTATGCCGACCTTATTTGGATCAGTTCGTCATCGTTTTCATTGACGACATCCTGATCTACTCCCGAAGTAAGAAAGAGCATGGCGATCACCTGCGACAAGTTCTAGAGACATTACGAAAAGAGAAGCTTTATGCGAAGTTCTCAAAATGTGAATTTTGGATCCGGAGAGTCGAATTCTTAGGACACGTGGTAAGCGAAGAGGGAATCCACATGGACCCTTCCAAAATTAAAGCCATTGAGAACTGGTCAGCATCTAAGACGCCTACAGAAATTCGTCAATTTCTAGGTCTCGCTGGTTACTACCGCAGATTCATTCAGAACTTCTCTCGAATAGCGAAACCTCTTACAACCCTAACCCAGAAAGGTGTGGCCTTTGACTGGGAAGAGAAACAAGAAAGAGCATTCCAAACACTCAAACGAGCCTTGTGCACCGCACTAATACTATCCCTTCCCGAAGGAATAGAAGACTTCGTAGTCTATTGCGATGCATCGAATCAAGGGCTCGGATGTGTCCTCATGCAGCGAGGTAAGGTCATCGTCTACGCCTCGAGACAGTTGAAGACACACGAGGTTAACTACACGACCCACGATCTCGAACTAGGAGCAGTGGTGTTTGCTCTGAAGATCTGGAGACATTACTTGTATGGAACGAAGAGCACTATCTTTACCGACCACAAGAGTTTACAACACATTTTCGATCAAAAGGAGCTCAACATGAGACAACGACGGTGGGTCGAGCTACTCAGTGATTACGAATGCGATATTTGTTATCATCCGGGTAAAGCCAACGTAGTAGCAGACGCCCTAAGTCGGAAGGAATATTCTGGTCGCAAAATCAAGTCATTGTCAATAACCATCCATTCATACTTGTCTAATTAAATTCAGGCGGCCCAATTTGAAGCCAAGAAACCTGAAAATGTGACGAGTGAATCCCTCAGAGGAATGGACAAGAATTTAGAAGCCAAGGATGACGGAGCCTTATATTTCATGGACCAGATCTGGACACCGAAACACGGTGGTTTCCGAGACTTGGTCATGACCGAGGCGCACAACTCTCGGTATTCCGTCCACCCAGGTTCAGATAAGATGTATCTGGATCTTAAAAAGCTATACTGGTGGCCTAATATGAAAGTAGAGATTGCTACCTTCGTGAGTAAATGCCTTACTTGCGCAAAGGTTAAGGTCGAGTACCAGAAGCCCTCTGGTTTATTGCAACAACCAGAGATCCCGGAATGGAAGTGGGAGCGGATCACTATGGATTTCATAACCAAGTTGCCCAAGACAGCGGGTGGACTTGATTGATGGGTTTTAGCCATAAGAACTTTCCTATGTGTGCATGCAAAACCCTATTGCTCGGATCTAGGCTTTCTAATTAAACATGCTTTGAATCCAAGACTTCTAATGGCTAATTAGGTTAAATAACAATGATGAAACAGATCTAGAATCATACCTTTGAGTTCCTTGTTGATCTTGTTGTCTTGGAGCTTCTAGAGTCACAAATGTCACTCCTCTAATGGCTTACAAACACCAATGGCAAGCAAGATAATTTAGGAGAGAGGAGAGGGGAGGAATTCGGCCAGAGGTTCCTTGCTTTAGGTTGTGTGTCGAATTCCCTCACCCCTAGGGTCTATTTATACTTGTAGACTCCTTAAGGGTTACCACCTAAACCCTAATTGGATAATCTTCTCTTAAGGCTATCCAAATCCATTCCATAGATAACCCTATGGACGATTTTGGCTTATCCAAGCCCTAGAAATCGTCCATCCTATCTAGGATAAGGATTTACAGTCTAAAGTGTAACTATCAAACAATTGACAGTTTATACCCTCTTATTTAATTAATCTCTTTAAGTCACCAAATTAATACCAATTAATTTATGACTTATATTAATCAAATAGCCATATATTATTCCTTATAATATTTACTCTCTCTTAACAAATCATCCTTCAAGTTGCTATGGTGAAGGCAACCCAAAAGGACCATGCACAACCGGATATAGTTATAGCCTTAGACACTATTCCAACAGTCTCCCACTTGGATAAGTCTAGTAACTATACAAGTATAATTCGGTTTGCAATCGTAGCTCTCAAAGACGCTGTCAACTCTGATCTAATCAATCTTGTCCTTTAGATAAGGGATCGTACAGTCCTCTGTTAGATATCATGCTGACAATCCTATGGAATGGTTAGTCAAGCATTTAGATTTCTCGATCTCCAATTTATTCGACATAGAACTTAATCGAACACATCAATTTAGTTCTGACCGGGCCCGGCACATAAGTCAAATCAAATCATCGAGTGGCCAAGATATCTCTTCTACCCTCTTAGGATAAAATTTACAGATAAACTTCGACTTATATGCATTTACTCATTCATTAACCAACAATACACAACAATGCGTTTTATAACATCAAGTTACTGATGCGTTTTCGCATTATCAATGCACAATCAATTAACAAATAATAAACCATATATCTAGGTTTTAAGACTATATGATATTATCCTCTTGCGATCACCTTTCATATCGTATTCCATAAGGTGATTCCAGCAAGCGCGGGTTTATTCCAATGCTCAAAACCAGTTCATAAGCACTCATGAACGTTGCAGCAACCCTTGCTATGTCTAACACCATTTAGACATTCTACACACCAATTCATGACAATCTTCATTCATATCTACTCCCAACATATGAACGATTGTGGACCATTTGAATAATTCGATTATTCCTAATAAACTCAATTATTCTGGAAGTCAAAACATGCAAAGTGAAACAATAGTTAAACAACTAACATGTGACAGTAACTTTACTCATAAATAAGACTCCTTTATTTAATCATCAAATGTTAATTACATTTATCTATTATACGTTTCTAATACTATCTAATCTATACTAATATCATCCTTCAGCCCAATACTCCTAGCATGCTGCAAGTGCTTAACCCTACTCAGTCCCTTCGTAAGCGAATCTGCTGGGTTATCTTCTGATGATATCCTCTTCACTACGAGTTGTCCTTCTTCTACACGATGTCTAATGAAGTGATATTTTCTGTCGATATGTCGAGATCTACCATGATCCCTCGGTTCCTTGGTCAAGGCAACCGCACCTTCGTTATCACAGAAAATCTCCATGGGCTCCTTTATGGCCGGTACAACTCCAAGATCACCAATGAAGTTCTTTAGCCATATTGCCTCCTTCGATGCTTCGCTCGCTGCGATGTACTCTGATTCGCACGTTGAATCAGCTACGGTTTCTTGCTTGGAACTCTTCCAAGTCACTGCTTCTCCATTTAGGGTAAAGACCCAACCCGACTGCGAACGATAGTTGTCCCTGTCGGTCTGAAAGCTGGCGTCACTATACCCTCGCACCTTCAAGTCATCACTCCCTCCAAGGACTAAGAACCATTCTTTCGTCCTCCGAAGGTACTTAAGGATGTTCTTCACCGCAATCCAATGTGCTTTGCCAGGGTTCCCTTGATATCTGCTAACCATGCTCAAAGCGAAGGCTACATCAGGGCGAGTACAAGTCATAGCGTACATGATTGAGCCAACTGCGGAAGCGTATGGTACTCGGCTCATTTCTGCTATCTCAGCTTCGGTACTCGGACTTTGAGTCTTACTCAACTTGGCGTTTCCTTGTATCGGTAGTTCTCCCTTCTTTGAGTTTTCCATACTAAAACGTTTTAGTACCTTCTCCAAGTAAGTATTCTGACTAAGTCCAATTACTCTCTTACTTCTTTCTCTTACTATCCTTATTCCCAAAATGTAAGAAGCGTCTCCGAGGTCCTTCATAGCGAAGCACTTCCCGAGCCAGGACTTAACCTCCTGCAGAGTCGGGATGTCGTTTCCTATGAGTAATATGTCATCGACATATAGAACGAGGAAGCTTACTATACTCCCACTGGCTTTGACATATACACAAGATTCGTCTTCGCTTCGTACAAATCCAAACTCTTTGACTTTCTCATCGAAGCAAAGATTCCATCTGCGAGATGCTTGATTAAGTCCATAAATGGACTTCTCAAGCTTACACACTCTATTCGGATGCTTCGGATCCACAAACCCCTCTGGCTGAGCCATGTAAACATCCTCAGCCAACCTTCCGTTAAGGAAAGCGGTCTTGACATCCATTTGCCAAATCTCATAATCATGAAATGCGGCAATTGCTAGCATCACTCTAATAGATTTAATCTTCGCAACTGGTGAGAAGGTCTCATCATAGTCAACTCCGGGAGTTTGAGTAAATCCCTTCGCGACCAATCGCGCCTTATATGTGTGTACGTTCCCATCCACGTCGGTCTTCTTCTTGAAGATCCACTTGCACCCTACGGTCTTACGTTCGGGCACATAATCAACCAAATTCCAAACTTGGTTATCGTACATGGATTGGATCTCGCTATCCATCGCCTCTTTCCATTTCGCAGACTCCGGGCCTGCCATGGCTTCCTTATAGCTATTAGGTTCATCAAGATTTACTAGTGTACCATCACTAATATACATGTCCCCTTCGGTAGTAATATGAAAACCATAAAACTGGGGATGAACTCTAACTCTATCGGAACGTCTAAGAGGTAAGGATTCGTCAATCGGTTCAACCGGAGTTTCCTCCTCGGGTTGAATGCCAGCGGTAGAGGTTCCTTCATCTATCAACTCTTGAATCTCTTCAAGTTCGATTTGCCTCCCACTGTCTCCTTGGCTTATGAGTTCTCGCTCTCGGAAAACTCCTCTCCTCGCAACAAAAACAACATTGTCTTTCGGTCTATAGAAGAGATATCCAAAGGAAGTTTGCGGGTAGCCGATGAAAATACATCGCTCACTTCGAGGTTCAAGCTTGTCGTGAGTATCTCGTCTTACGAAAGCCTCGCAACCCCAAACCTTGATATGTGCCAGCGAGGGAGCTTTCCCTGTCCACATCTCGTGAGGTGTTTTGGCAACCTTCTTAGTTGGGACTCGATTAAGGATATGGGCGGCAGTCTCTAAGGCATACCCCCAAAAGAAGATAGGTAGTGAAGCACGACTCATCATAGAGCGAACCATATCCAATAAGGTTCGATTACGCCTTTCTGCCACACCATTCAACTGCGGTGTCCTAGGAGGCGTCAATTGCGAAACTATTCCACACTCCTTGAGATAATCGTGGAATTCAAGACTTAGGTACTCTCCTCCTCGATCGGATCGAAGAAGCTTGATTTTCCTACCCAATTGATTCTCCACTTCATTCTTGAACTCTTTGAACTTTTCAAAAGTTTCTGACTTTTGCTTGATTAAGTAGATATACCCATATCTACTATAGTCATCGGTAAAAGTCACATAGAAGCGGTTCCCATCCTTCGTGGTTGATCTAAAGGGTCCACATACATCGGTATGTATTAGGTCCAATAGCCCCTCACCCCTTTCACAAGAACTCGTGAAGGGTGACTTAGTCATCTTTCCAAGTAAACAAGACTCGCATGTGTCATCTTCCCTAAGGTCGAATGACTCCAACACTCCATCCTTTTGGAGTTGGGCTATGCGTTTCTTGTTGACATGTCCAAGACGACAATGCCACAAGGATGCTTTATCCATACTAGTGGAAGAATCAATATTCAAAACATCATTTCCTAAGTTATCAACAATCATAACAGTTTCATATATTCCATTACATGGTATAGCTTCAAAGTAAAAGACACCATTTAGATAAGCCAAAATAGAACCATTCTCATTATTAAAAGAAAATCTAAATCCTTGTCTATATAAACCATGAAATGAAATGATGTTTCTAGCCATTTCTGGCGAATAGCAACAATTGTTCAAATCTAAAACTAAACTATTCCTAAGCACTAAAGAATACACTCCAATCTTGGTCACAGGCGACGATCTTCTGTTCCCTATGATTAGATTGATCATTCCTTGCTCCACATCCCTACTTCTTTTTAGTCCCTGCACATTAGAACAAATGTGATAACCGCAACTGGTATCAAGAACCCAAGAAATAGCATGATTAGAATCGTTAGATTTGATTGTGTATATACCTGCGAAAGATGGCTTGATCTTTCCTTCCTTGATGGCTTGCAGGTAATCCGGGCAGCTTCTCTTCCAATGTCCTATCTTGTGGCAGTGGTGGCACTCTGCCTCCCTTGGGTTGGAACAGGGCTTAGAGGGATCAACTTTGGTCCCACTAGAGGAGGAACCATCTCGGGCTTTCACCTTTCGATAGTTATTCGATGAAGCTTTCCTCTTCTTTCCCTTCCCTTGACCAATAGCCAAGACAGGAGCAGCGGATGGATTGGGAGTTGGTGCAACAGACTTGTCCTTGAAATTGCTCTCAGCAACCCTCAAGAGACCTTGGAGTTTGCTTAGGGTGACCTCCTCTTTGTTCATGTGGTAGGTCATCCTAAATTGGTTGTACATCGGAGGCAAAGAGTGAAGCACCATGTCGATCGCCAAATCTTCGCCGAAGTCAACATTTAACTTGCGAAGGCGGTCGACATACCTTTGCATCTTTTGCAGGTGCATGGTAAGAGATTCTCCATGACCCATCTTAGCGGAGATCATGTTAGTGAAAATCTCGTAACGCTCTTGTCTCGCGTTTTGGTGGTACCTCTCCAACAAGTCTTGATGCATCTCGTATGGATACATGTCCTCGTAGGACTTTTGGAATTCGGAGTTCATGGTGGCGATCATGATGCAATGTACTTTCGTTGCATCTCGCTCATGAGTTTCAAAGGCGGTGATTTCGGCGGGAGTAGCAACTTCGGGGTTGATTTTCTCGAGCTTCTCATTGAGGACATACTCTTTATCCTCATAGCGAGCAATGGTGCGAATGTATCTTATCCATTCGCTAAAGTTCCTTCCATCGAAGGTGACCTTTTGGCAAAGGCTCATCAACGTGAAAGAACTAGCAGCAGCGTTGTTTGCGTTTGACATCTATAGAAAGGACAAAGATAGATTAGAACAAGAATCCCTAATTATCACCCAATAAGAAAAATTAGGGCTAGGATCCAACAATAACATTTACATACTAGAAAAGGGATGCCGTAATCTAATATGCAAATAAATTGAAGGTAAGTGAATGACGATTCACTAATTCTCCATTACAAAACTTAAACTATTAGTCCTAAGTGTTTTTGAGAATTCCTAGGTTCGGATGAGATTCATTGAACTATTCAATGGCATGTTTAAATCTCGATATGCCCCTCTTGTTTGTGACTGGGATGCCGAGGATCACAAAGCGGGTGTGAATTACCATGCAAATTCACATGGTGCCTTCATTGTAACGATCACCTATTCGATGTGCCGGTAAACCACACACGCTCCATCGAACTATGATAAACAATGAATCACCCTTTGCCACCTTCGCTTAGAACCGATTAGTGTGCCGGTAAACCACACACGCTCCACTAACTTCTTAGCAAGGTGCAAAGTGTAATTTCATGGGATTGCATCAATTCACTTTTCCTAAAGTAACTAAGAGTGGGAAATTTTTAAAACGTGTAGTTACTTTGTGTTTCTTATTATACTTTTAATGAGAAGATGAGGTTTCCCTATCCTATCCGTTCGGCTAACGACCCTCCACCAATCAAGCAAGCGGTGGGTGTGAGTGTACACCCATTAAGCGCCATTTTATAGGCCGCAACCTTATATCCACCTTATAGATCGGCTTCGTGAATGAGGCCTACTAGCGGTAAGACTAGCATTTAGTTATACATATATATATATATTATTCTAGTAATATCATATAAGTATAGGGTTGTATTTTAAAACCTTTTAAAATCTAGGGTTTGAAATTTAAGTTGTCTAAATTAAAACTTTTAATCACAAATATAAATTTCAAAACTTTAGGGTAGGTTTTAAACATTTAAAACATGGAGGATCAAATAACAAATAATTCCAATTAACAATTAATATCCTAATTATCTTTATTTGATTTATCTAAGATTTCTTTCAAGATAATTATCAAAATAATTAATCATTATCATATAAGGAAATTAAATATTTTATTAGATGATAAATATCTTTAATTAGATCAAGATAATAGTCATATTTATCAAAAAATCGGATTTAGATTGATCTAATATGATTAAGGTAAGTTTCCATAAGATAATTATGAAAAAATCCCGAATCTGGCCATTCCTGACGCCTGGACTCGCCGAGTCACAAGGGGACTCGCCGAGTCCACCTTGGAACTCGCCGAGTCAGTGACTCATAAACCCAAAAAATAGAATTTTGCAGGTTTGTTTCAGTTAATCAAGCAATAATTTAAAGAAAACCAAGCTAGGCTTTGATACCACTGATGGGTTTTAGCCATAAGAACTTTCCTATGTGCGCATGCAAAACCCTATTGCTCGGATCTAGGCTTTCTAATTAAACATGCTTTGAATCCAAGACTTCTAATGGCTAATTAGGTTAAATAACAATGATGAAACAGATCTAGAATCATACCTTTGAGTTCCTTGTTGATCTTGTTGTCTTGGAGCTTCTAGAGTCACAAATGTCACTCCTCTAATGGCTTACAAACACCAATGGCAAGCAAGATGATTTAGGAGAGAGGAGAGGGGAGGAATTCGGCCAGAGGTTCCTTGCTTTAGGTTGTGTGTCAAATTCCCTCACCCCTAGGGTCTATTTATACTTGTAGACTCCTTAAGGGTTACCACCTAAACCCTAATTGGATAATCTTCTCTTAAGGCTATCCAAATCCATTCCATAGATAACCCTATGGACGATTTTGGCTTATCCAAGCCCTAGAAATCGTCCATCCTATCTAGGATAAGGATTTACAGTCTAAAGTGTAACTATCAAACAATTGACAGTTTATACCCTCTTATTTAATTAATCTCTTTAAGTCACCAAATTAATACCAATTAATTTATGACTTATATTAATCAAATAGCCATATATTATTCCTTATAATATTTACTCTCTCTTAACAAATCATCCTTCAAGTTGCTATGGTGAAGGCAACCCAAAAGGACCATGCACAACCGGATATAGTTATAGCCTTAGACACTATTCCAACATTGATACCATATGGGTCATTGTCGATAGATTGACCAAGTCTGCACACTTCCTGCCTATCAAAGAAACCGACAAGATGGAGAAACTGACTAGAACATACATTAGGGAAATCGTACAGCTACATGGTGTGCCTATATCCATTATCTCCGATAGAGATAGTAGGTTCACCTCAAGATTTTGGCAATCACTGCAACATTCCCTAGGAACAAGGCTGGACATGAGCACAGCCTACCATCCGCAGACCGACGGACAGAGTGAGAGGACCATCCAAACTCTGGAAGATATGTTGCGAGCCTGCGTGATTGACTTTGGGAAGGCATGGGATACTCATTTACCCCTTGCCGAGTTTTCCTATAATAACAGTTATCACACGAGCATCAAGGCTGCTCCATTTGAAGCTCTCTACGGCCGAAAGTGCAGATCCCCTCTGTGCTGGGCTGAGGTGGGTGATACCCAATTAGCCAGGGGCAAGCTTCCGATAGTACTCTCACCGGTCCGGAGATCATTCGGGAAAAGACAGAGAAAATCGTTCAAATCCGTGAACGATTGAAAGCCTCTAGAGACCGATAGAAGAGCTACGCAGATAAACGAAGGAAACCTTTGGAATTTCAGGTGGGAGACCGAGTCCTTCTCAAAGTCTCACCCTGGAAGGGCTTGATACGCTTCGGCAAGCGTGGGAAGCTTAATCCGAGGTACATAGGGTCTTTCGAGATTCTTACAAGAGTCGGCCCCGTAGCTTATAAACTCAACCTACCCGACACCCTTCGTAACGTACATTCTACATTCCACGTATCTAACCTGAAAAAGTGTCTATCCGATGAGACTCTCGTAATCCCACTCGACGAGATCGAGATCAACGAGAGCCTCAATTTTGTGGAAGAACCAGTAGAAATCATGGACCGAGAGGTCAAGAAAACAAAACAAAGTCGCATACCCATCGTGAAGGTTCGCTGGAACACCAAGCAGGGACCTGAATTCACATGGGAACGCGAAGATCAGATGCAACGCAAGTACCCACATCCGTTTCCCTAATCCACGAGTGTTTTCTTACTTTGAATTTCGGGACGAAATTCCCTCTAACGGGGGGATGATGTGACAACCCGATATTTCAACTCTTTGTAATGGCCTAATAGGTCAAGTGTTGTAAACATTTTTGAGTTAATAAAATTAACTTTGATAATAAAATGTCCAAAAAGTTTCTATTTAAATTCTTCTATGTTTAAATATCATTAAACCATGATCGTACGTAAAAAGAACGCCCAAATCCGACTTCGTATATTGAAGTTATGATTTTTCCAAGTTCAGCTTAGCAACAGACAGCTAAAAACTCGAATCGGAGATCGAGCGACATTTGGCCGGAATGACCTAAACGAGAATCGAAGGTCTCGACAATGGTATTTCAACGGTAAAAAGTCTGGCAAAAACCGACGTCAGAAAAAAAAAGTTATGAATTTTAAAAAAAATTCCTTAATCACATCATTTTAATAAATAAATAATAAAAATAATTTCGGAATTTGCGAACGGAATCTAAACGAAAGTTGTAGATCTTAGTCTCACCTTCGCGGGGATATAAAAAACGTCGAACACGAAGTTCGTATGAAGGAGATATGAATTTTTGAAGTTTGATAAATAATTTATATATAATTTTTATTAAAAATTCGGTATTATCCGAAGAGGAGTCAGCCTAGGGCCGAGGTACGCGCCGCGTACCCTCGTACGCCCCGCGTACTCGAGGCCACGGCCTCGGATCGTCCACGTCGCCCTATGCGAAGCTACCCCCCCTGTCCCGTCCGAAAAACGCTACAGCTGAGGATGCGGTCAGTAGTGACGTCCCATAGCCGCGTATGGGAGTACGCCCCGCGTACGCATGCCTCTCAGCCCCCTATAAAAGGGATGCGAGCCTTTCCGAAAAATTTGTTCATTTTCTCTCTTTCTCTCACGATCTTGCCTAGATTTCCGTGCCCGTTCAAACCCGAAGCTCTGGTCTTTTTGCTCAAGTCCCGAGAGTCGATTTTAATCCCGAGATTCCCGAGAATCCCGAGAAAAATCCGTTTCCCGAGACGAAACTCTGCCCGGTTTTCGATCTCGCTATCTTCAAGCTTCCAAGTGAGTTCATACCCCTTTATTCAACCTTTGAAATGCTTTTAAATGTTTTAAATACTTTAGGGGGGATACAAGTTAAACACTTATAGTTATTGCTTCGATCACATGTGATTGCATTAATCACATGTGATTAATAACTAGGAAACCAATGATTTTATCACTGTTCAAACTGTTTTACTTCAAAATGTTTTACAAAATCTTTTACTTATCAAATGCTTTTATTTAAACTTTGTTTTACTACTTATAAATTGCATGCCCATATATGTATAGATATATAAGTAATGTTTAAAGGGCTTAGGAAGGCCATCCGCCCTATTTCCTTTTCGCGCACTGAGATGTGGTCTGGTGGGATTTTGGGTGACCATCCGAGGGTCGTTTCAATATTAGTTATATATCATATATACATGTATAGACATAAAAGTACTCCCATATTCATACTTATCAGCACATCATTAGTAAGTTACCATCGGGGTAACACAGGATCATACTACTACAATTTCTAGATCAATGAGTCAGTTCATTCAGGAGTCAATACTTATTACTAAGAGAACATATACAACGATACTAGAACAAGTAACATTATATTGCATATACACGAATACGTTAACAATTGTGATCCACTATATGGGAGCATGTCTTAATTGTCACGACCCGAGTTGTAGCCAGAGTCTCTTGGAGGGAGAGCGTGAGTTTGCGTATAGATCTATACTGGATTGACTATCCTACACCTCGCGGCTAGCTACAGTGGGACCGACAGGTCTGCGGGTGCCAAACGTCATACCTTATTTTTCGACTATACGTTGTCGTTGTTACCAGTCGATAATATGGTGCAATTTATCACATGATACCTTAATATAAACCCGGTTTAAGGTAGTTAGTACAACAGTAGTTCCTATAAAACAAAACTACAGTAGTACAATGATTTACCCATTACATTTTGGTGATAACCTCACTTAAACTTTAATGTACAAACTATATTTTGTTAAAAGATAGTTACACTTGGGAAATTACACACTTTTACATCAAATGAGCATACAAAACAGTTAAGCCTTGGTAGAAGGCTACTTTAACAGAAAATATAGGTTTTTCTGAGAGATTCAAACTTTTACAAACACTTACATACATTTACAACTCATACTTGTGAAAGGTTCAAACGTTTTGATAACAAACATCGACATTAAAATACTTATGAATTCACCAGCTTAGTGCTGATAAACTCTTTCAAAATAACTTGTATTCTCAGGTCATCAGTAGACAGGTACCGATGCTAGCTTTTGAGAAGATGGAGCGCATACAAGACTCATCGTATTATTTTGATTTACATTATATTTTTGGTGTCTAAAACTGTACAGAACACGCTTGTATTAAAATTTTATATTTAATGCAATGGATGATGTTGTTTGCTTATTTATATTTACTGTGTTGTGATACTTTACATGACGTCCTCCGCCCCAGAACGTTTCCGCCATTCTTGGTTTTGGGGTGTGACATTTTTTAGCCCCTTTAGAGGATGGTTATATGGAGTAATTGGTCCCTTCTTGTGTTGGTGCTGTAGATCTGGACCCAAAGAGGTCCAGAGACCCTTTTCCCTTGAGCTTTATGGGTGTTAATGGGGGTTATGAGTTTAAGATGTCATTTTAGAGGTCATATCTTCAAATAAGGCCTTTGAGCCTTTGCATGTGCACCAAGATGTTAGCTTTACGTGATTATAATGCTTTGGGAAGCTGGATCTACGGTTTAGAGGAATGGATCTGATCTCAGGAGGTCAGTTCAGCTCGAGCATGGCATAAACTCGTCGAGTCCAATAGCTGACTTGCCGAGTAGGATGAGGGTTTTCCTGATAATCAAACAGTTGGTGACTCATCGAGTTGGGGAAGTGACTCGGTGAGTCAGAAAGAATCTTGAGGACAGAGTACATGATGGTACTCGCCGAGTCACAGTTGTGCACTCGGCGAGTTTGGTCAAGGTTGACCGTTGACTTCGTTAACTTTTAGGGTTAGTCAATGTTTGGACCTTAGAGTCATCGCAAGGGTAGGATAGTCTTTTACCCTTCCTAGAGGATGTATAGAGAGAGTGATTAGCCTAGCCCTGAGGGTTGTATTAATTAGAGTATTTATTTCATGTGATTAGGTAGGGGCTAGACCAGAGTTTACCGAGTCAGATATTTATTGAGATATCCGAGGTGAGTCTTCTCACTATACTTTACCTTGAGTAGGTAATCAGAGTTATGTGATACAGTGTTTGTATGCTATATATGTGTTATGTGTTGCACTAGATTATTCTATTTGATTTACGTTGTGCATGTTTACAGATTTAGAACCTGAAGGTTCACAGAGATAGAACCTAAGGGTTCACAGAGTTGGGTGCACGGACCCACAGAGTTATAGCCTCGTGGTGGTTGTCGAGACCAACACAAATAATAACCCTAAATATTACACACTAAAATAGTGTATAGTGGTAAAGGGATCGAATCCACGGAGATTGGTTCAATTTATAACTCTATGAAAAAATCTCTTTGTAAAAATACTTGTAAAATGACAATAAATATAAAATGGGGGGGGGGGGGTTGGTGTTTTGAAACACTTGAAACAAACTAGAATTAACTATGATTTAAATAGACAAATGCAACAAAAATAAGAGTTTGATGTAAAATCAATAAGGGAGAGAAGGTTGACTTAAAGTTTCCTCACTTTGACTTTTGATGAACATATCATTAGATTCCAATGGTGCAATACTTTGATTTAAATCCTTAATTTGGCTATAGTAATCCAAGGAGCTTGAGATTACCTAGACTTTTCTTAATTGTTGAAATGGCTGGAGAAGCTCATAACAATTTCCTTAGTCAAAGTCACTAATTCCAAATAGCATGTAATTAGTGAAAGTCAACTAGCATTAAGAACCAAAAAGTCACCAAATCCAAGAGGGGTCAAATGCTTTCACCACCATGTTGGAGGAAATGTTTTTATGATTGTGTGAAGCAAAAACAACACAAAAATCATTTGTTGCTTGCTAATTTGAAGATCCTTTACTTAATCAAGAAATTAGCCAACTAATCACCACAAACACATTTAAACTCATGAACTAAAACATACAAGTAATGATAAGATGTTAAAACACAAAACATTCCCATAAAGATTCAAGAACATGTTCATGGATTCTTCAACATTCAACAAAAGTTCAAAGGATCAACCAAAAGTCAACCAAGATTAGCTTAGCCAAGCATGGCTAAACCCAAAGAAACAAAGTTAGAGAAAATTGTACCAAACATTAAGCAAGAATCAAGAGGTAAAAATATGATGTTCTTCAAGGGTTCTTGGCCTTCAAAAGTCTTCAAAACTCTAGAGAGAATCTCCAAAAATCGGATGTCTAAGAGTCTTCAAAAGATGGGCACCAACCTTCCTCAAATAGCCTTCCAAATGGATTTCCGAAATTACCCCTGCAGAGCCTTGCACGACCCGCGTGCTGCTGCGCGGGTGGTGCCTGACATGGGCTTCTTTGAGATTTTGGGCCTCCGAAGCATATCCCACTAGCCCAGATCGAATCCAATCACCTCCTAGCCCATTTTCTTCAAGTTTTTCTTCATTTTAAGCCCAATTTGACCTGTCCAAATCCTCCAAAGCTCGTGAACTCGCCCGATTAATAATCTACGTACGCTTGAATATTCCCCCGCATCTTGCAAATTTAAAGTTTATTTCTCTCCAAGCCTTCAAATAATCATCAAGATCACTCCATGCATCATCTCCACTACCCATCAAGCCCAACATCATTTTTTTCTACCAAATCTCATCGCCTCCCATACGTCCCGAACACTCCCGCTCCGCTAGACCCGAAAACCTACAATTATGCTCACAAGATTCGAAAGTACCCGAAATAGTCATAAAATAAGAAAAAGGAAAATATGCATGGAAATTATCTAAATTATGAATGAAATATGCTAAAATAAACTATAAAAAGAAGTAAACAAAACTAACTATCAAATCACCCCAAGCTTAAACCTTACTTGTCCTCAAGTAAGACAAGACTAAAATGAACTTGGGATGAACTATCCCAGAGAAAACAAAAAGAATGGGTAGAGCCGCAGAACCTGATCACTGTTAGTTAACATGGTCAGAATTGATCTTGCTATTACCTTACGAATTTTTCATCCGATGACACCGGTACCATAAACCACAACCAGGACAACTCCTTTAGGTGAGTAAGGAGGGATGAGCAGTCGCAGCCTCAATGGAATATGCATACAATGAAGAATATATGTAGTAGGGAGAAAGCAGCTGGATGGGCTCGGGTGGAGCTCTTCTTTAAGTGTACACTCTGATCTCACATTTGTCGGTTTCTCTCATGTGTAACTAGGTTTAATCGCTCGGGCAACGTTGTAGGAATCGATTCACTTGGTGTTGGCCCAAACCTCCCGTAGTATCCGACTCGACAGTCTCCCTAACATCACCAATTTGCGAAAAACAACTCGATCTATATACAATAAAACATACCTAAATAAATGAATATCAAACGCCGGGTGACCAAAATGTTAGAAAATTTAGTTCAATAATTGAACCGGTCACCCTTCTCAGATTTCTGCAGCTGGGAATTTGTCTGCACACCATTTATTTTTATTTTATTATTTTTTTTTAATATTTTTTTTAATTTTTTTAATGATAAGATGTTACCATACTTGAAGGTAATGTAATAACAACCCTTTGACTCAACATTTGGTTCCTAAAGTGTGTAAGTGGAACCGAAAGGGTAGTAATATAATCCGAATGGTCTAAGCGAGAAAATGACCATGTGTGGAGCATAAAGATATAATGTAAGCTCCTCTTCCAATTTGTGAATATATATATATATATATATATATATATATATATATATATATATATATATATATATATTCAAAAATAATGAAATTGTCCACATGCGGACTAAAAGACTTCTCTAAAGTCCTAAGAAAATCGCAAAAAGATATGGTGATGTAAAAAGACTGGATATGGATTCTACTCGGGGACAAGCACTAGTGCTTCATCCTAACGGTTCAAACATGATCAAGTGTGATCCTCTCGGCGGTAGTGACCGCAAGGCTAAGACATCCTTTGCTATAGTATATCCTACAGTCATTAGTATTGTATGCATAATTCTTCATGAAAACTACCTGTCCATGATCACTTACCCCTTTAAGCTACCAGCATCTGATCCCAAGTATGAGGTCCCAAACTGCAGCTAATGGTCCCGGTTCGATGGGTGAGATAGCAACAAGATCCTGGACCAATAATGATACAATAACTATGAACCTGTTCTATGACATCTAAGGAGGTGAGAATAAACAGACAATAAAAATGCATGAATGTTAATGCCCTAAGCTAAATGTTATGCAAAAATATAAAAGGTGAAAAAGAAGAAAATAAAATATTTTTGAAATTTTATATAAATAAAAAAAATGAATGAAAATTAGCTTAAAACTAAAATGTTATGCAACCTAGTTAAAAATGCATGAAAAAAATAAATAAATAAATAAATAAATAAAAGATAAGGGATATGCCCCACCCCAAGCTTAAGAACAAGCATTGTCCTCAGTGGTTGAGGAAAGGGCGGAAAGGACCTAAATCGGGGTGTCGGGCAGCGGGAAATGCCCGTGGCGATAGTGGTAGTCCCACATATCCTGGACCTGGCGGGAAGTGTGAGGGAAGGACTGCTCCAATCGATCAACACGGCTTGCCACATCTTGGATGGCTCTCGAATTCTCTTGCGTTTGGGCGTCGATGCGCTGCACCGTGGAGAACATTGTGGCAAATTGGTCAAAGAACATGGGGGGGGAAATATGGTGGGACTTCGTGTCCCTTCTGCTGATGCGGCTGGTCAAAATGTTGTGGAGGGGCCTGGAATTGATCATGCTGAAACATCGGCTGCTGCATCGAGGGCTGGTCAAAATGGTCCTCAGCTTCGGGCATCTCGTCGTCCTCTTCTTATCTTCTTCCTCTTGTTCCTCTGCGTCGTCACCCTCATCATCACCGAATTCTGGGAATACACCTGCTTGGGTCAACTGATCTGGAGGAAGCCAAGTGTCAGGGTCATCTGTGTCGAATGAAGAACCGATCCAACTTGGCAGGATGTAAACCGAGGCTTTATCAGAGTCTAACCAACTGTACGTGCGGGTTCTCCGATCGAGCAACATCTCCATCCGGATGAGAGCATCACAGCCAAGCAGGAAGTTCGGTGGGGTGTCGACAGGTATGTACTCGGGAGACGGGAAGTCTAGGCCGACGGCTCGACCTATGATCGTGATAAGTCCCCCGATGAAAATTTCCCCTGAGGAACGTTGGCGTATGGAGTCGCATTTGTCTAAAAAGAAGTCTGAAAAACTGAGGGGGAGTGCACGCCTCATGCTTCGGAGGAAAAATAGCTCACATCTGTTGATTTGACCCGGCTCGAGACGCCCGAAGATACTCGTTGTAAGGACTCGGTGAGCAATTCGCCAGCAGGGGTGAATGATGTGCTTGGCTCGCTGTCGGCTTGGGTTGAAGGTTGCGAGACCGGAAATTTGCATCCAAAAGTTTGCATCCGGGTAACGCAGAAAATCTTGGTACTCTTGATTTTGGGGGCTGATGCGGAGTGGATCGTCTATACCCATGATATAATCAAGCTCTTCGTATGTGAGCCTATGATGCTCCCCTTTCAACTGGAATGTGAGGACTTTCGTGTCATCATCTCGTGCATATGTGCTAAGAAATTACATTGTGGGTTCCTCGTAAATTCTGTCACAAAGTCGAAGAAAACCACGCCAACCCAGTTTTAGGAACAAATTGTATACACCATCATGCACCCCAAGCTTTTTCATGGACTTTCTATGGTAGAATTTTGTCGGCCGGATTGCGCGACCCCGAATGTTGGAGCGATAGGTTTTGATCTCAACATTTGTAAGGGAAGGATCGCTTCCCTCTTCTCCTCTTTTTTTTTCGTTTACCGGCTGCTTTGCGTGATGGACCGGCGACATCCTTTTGCGGGTTAGGATCGATCGATGATCCATGGGTGCGTGTCCGAGCCGCGGTTTTGCCTATTTTCGAAACCTACAATATCAAAAACAACTTCACCAACGTAATACCTCACCTCACCACTCTCAAATCAATGCAACTATCTTTAGACCGAACACAAAAAAATCCAAGAAATAATGACACCCAACTTTTGACAATGTAAAATGGTTTCAACAACACCACTCGGTTAATTTGACAATCCCAACAAAAATTCGGCAGCAATACGAGACCAAATGAGAAAATCCCAACCAAAGTTTAAACACTTTTTGAACAAATTTCCAAGTAAATTAACCAATCTCAACCTTTCTCAAATCAATGTTTCCAAATAAACCGGGCAACAACTAACGATCCTAGGCAATTTCCAAAGCATAATTGGATGCAATTATCGAATTGAAACAATGCAATGTAATAAAAACCAAGGAAAGAGAATACCCGTATTATCCCAAAATTGAACTTGAACCCGGAATCCGCTACCGTGCACCCCAAGCTTTGGTTATTCGTGGGTGCTAAAATGCAAGACTTGTTCATTGAAGGGATATTTTCAACTTGATTTGTGTGAAAAATCCGGCGGCGGCTCGTGGTGGCTCAAAAATTCTGGGAAAATTTTTGGTGAGATTTTGAGGTTTTGTTTGGTTAGATGTAAAGAGCCCTGAAAAAGAAACACTTTGGTGGTGTCGGAATTGCGAGAGGTGGTCGGAGTTGGCCGGAAAATGGCCGGAAAGCGGCGAGTTGGGTGGTGGTGGCGCCCCTAGACCCGACAATGGATCGGAGTAAACTTCAGGTGGGGTTTGTAGAGCACGGAAAATGGTGAAGAATGGTGGTGGTCTCGTCGTATTCCGACCGGTGGAACTCCGGGAAATCAAATTTTTTGTGAAAAGTGGGTTTATGTGTTCTTGAGAGTTTGAGAGAGAATGGTGGGGTTTTTGAGAGAATGAAATGAAGAAGAAGAGTTGTTGGAGGTTTTCAATCCATATTTAAGTGTGGTCAACACCCGGTCAATTTTGGTCAACTCATTAAACCACCTGGTCAACGAAAGTCAAAGCTGGTCAACAAAATATGGGTTGGTCGTCAAAGCGGCACGCGGGTCGCGCAGAGGGGGCACGCGGGTCGCACAGATCATGCAGTTAGGAATCTGATTTTTGTCGCAAGTTGAAGACCGGCCGCGCACCCGTGCGCGGGTCGCGCAGATCCCTGCTCCTGGAAATCGATTTTTCTCTGTTTTCTTCCGTTTCTTCACTAGTTCTTGATCCCAAATGCCCCAAACACCTAGAAACTCTTGATTTCTTCAAAAATGACTTCAAAAGACGCATCAAAAGATTTTCAAAACTTCTTTATTCGAACGTAGAAACATGAAAGCATAAAGCTTTCCAAAAATGCCTCTCTTTAACGTCTTAGGCGAGACGTCCTTCTAGCTTGGTTCAACACACCGGGACATCCAAGTGGATGACTTCAATAACACTTGCATTAAAACTTTCATAGAATGGCTTTAATCGGTGCTCGTTAACTTTGAAAATTTGTCCCGTTTCTTCACTTTGGATTTTCACCGCTCCATGGTCAAAAGTCTTTATTACAACAAATGAGCCAATCCACCTTGATCTTAATTTTCCCGGGAATAACTTCAACCGTGAATGGTAAAGTAAGACCCTATGTCCCGGTTCAAAATTCTTCCGGGTGATGGACTTGTCGTGGAAGAGCTTCGTTTTCTCCTTATAAATCCTTGCGTTTTCATAGGATTTGTTTCTCAATTCTTCTAGCTCTTGGAGTTGAAGTTTCCTATGCCTTCCAGCCTCGTCAATGTCGAAGTTGCATTTCTTGACCGCCCAAAATGCTCGGTGCTCTAACTCGACGGGAAGATGACAAGATTTTCCAAAAACTAATCTGAAGGGCGACATTCCAATCGGGGTCTTATAAGCGGTCCGATATGCCCATAAGGCATCGTCAAGTCTCAAACTCCAATCCTTCCTTGTCGGATTCACTGTTTTCTCTAGAATAGACTTCACTTCACGATTCAAGACCTCCGCTTGACCATTCGTTTGAGGGTGATAGGCAGTAGAGACACGATGAGTCACGTGATACTTCTTCAATAGAGCCTCCATCATTTTGTTGCAAAAGTGCATCCCTCTATCACTAATCAAAGCCCTAGGCACACCAAATCTCGCAAAAACATTAGACTTTAAAAACTCGATAACCGTTTTGGCATTGTCCGATCTTGTGGCTTTGGCTTTAACCCATTTAGAAACATAGTCAACTGCGAGTAAAATATAAACGTTGCCAAATGATACGGGAAATGGGCCCATAAAATCAATCCCCCATACGTCAAAAATTTCACAAACAAGGATTGGATTTTGGGGCATTTGGTTCTTTTCCGAAATGTTTCCCGTCCTTTGGCACCGCTCACAACTTTTGCAAAACATATAACAATCGCGTGACATGGTTGGCCAAAATAATCCACACTCAAGGACCTTTCTCAAAGTCCGGCTAGGTCCGAAGTGTCCCCCACAAGCAAATTCATGACAAAATTGCAAAATGGATTGGTGCTCTTGTTGGGGCACACATCGCCTAATGATTTGATCGGGACAATGTTTCCACAAATAAGGTTCATCCCACACATAGTATTTTGCATCACTTTTCAACTTGTCTTTTTGAGCACGTGTGAATGTGTCGGGATACCTTTTTGTGACCAAAAAGTTAATGATATCGGCATACCAAGGAATAGATTGGGTAAGGGAAAAGAGATGCTCATCCGGAAACTCGTCCCGCAATGGGAGAGGAGTTTCATTTGAAGTGATCCAACTTAGATGATCGGCAACGAGGTTCTCGCATCCTCTCTTGTCCCGAATTTCCAAGTCAAATTCTTGTAACAGTAGGATCCATCGAATGAGTCTCGGCTTTGCATCTTTCTTCGTCATCAAGTACTTAAGAGTTGCGTGATCCGAATACACTATGACCTTGGTACCAAGTAGGTATTGTCTAAATTTCTCCAAGGCGAACACTATGGCCAATAGCTCCTTCTCCGTGGTAGAGTAGTTGCTTTGAGCATTGTCTAGTGTCCTTGATGCATAATAGATCACATGGGAGGCCCTCCCATTCTTTTGACCCAAAACGGCGCCTATTGCATAGTTGCTTACATCACACATGATCTCAAAGGGGAGATCCCAATTTGGTGCTTGCATGATGGGAGCGGATGTAAGCAACTCTTTGAGCTTGTCAAAAGCTTCTTTGCACGCCTCATTGAACTCGAAATCGACCTCCTTTTGCAAGAGTTGGCACCTTGGTCTTGTTATCTTTGAAAAATCCTTGATGAACCTTCGGTAGAAACCTGCATGGCCCAAAAAATAACGAACTTCCCGAACACAAGTCGGGTAAGGTAAGCTTTGAATAACATCAATTTTGGCCTTATCTACCTCAATTCCTTTTTTAGACACAATGTGACCCAAAATGAGACCTTGACTCACCATGAAATGACATTTCTCAAAATTCAAAACCAAGTTTGTTTCAATGCATCTTTTTAAAATTTTTGTGAGATTAGTCAAACATTCTTGAAAAGAGTTGCCATATACCGTGAAATCATCCATAAAAACCTCAATTATGTTTTCAACGTAATCCGAAAAGATACTAACCATACAACGTTGGAAAGTGGCCGGGGCGTTACACAATCCAAATGGCATTCTTCGGTATGCGAAAGTACCAAATGGGCATGTAAATGTTGTCTTTTCTTGGTCCTCCGGTGCCACCGGGATTTGGTGAAAACCAGAGTACCCGTCTAGACAACAATAATGGGATTTCCCGGCCAACCTTTCTAACATTTGGTCAATGAAAGGCAATGGGAAATGATTTTTTCGTGTGCTTGCATTGATTTTGCGGTAGTCAATACATACTCTCCACCCGTTTTGCACACGGGTGGGGACCATCATACCTTTGTTGTTCTCGACCACCGTGATTCCCGTCTTCTTTGGAATGACTTGCACCGGGCTCACCCACTTGCTATCCGAGATTTGATAGATCATCCCCGCATCAAGAAGCTTTAATATCTCTTTCTTCACAACTTCCATCATTGGTGGATTTAACCTTCTTTGCGCGTCTCTACTTGGCTTGCGTTCATCCTCCATTAAGATCTTGTGCATACAAGTGGAGGGGCTCAAACCCTTGATATCCGTAATCGTCCAACCCATGGCTTCTTGATGCTCCTTCAACACCTTGAGGAGTTGCTCTTCTTCAAATTCGGTTAAATGAGTTGAGATGATAACCGGAAGGATTTCATTCTTTCCCAAGTAGGCATACTTCAAGTGTTGAGGTAAGACCTTTAATTCCAATTCGGGTGGTTGAACAAGGGATGGAGACAATTTTGTATGAGTTAGGGGCAATTCAATTTGCTTGACATCTAATCTTGTGGATTTTTTCATCTCCATTTTATTTACCAACTTCTCAACTTCCGGATCCAAAGAATAAAGCTTTAATTGCTCGGCTAGCTTCCCACAATCGAATCCTTTGCTTAAGATCATCTCCAACATATCACCGTTAGATAACTCAAACAATTCTTGAGTAATTGGCTCAACAACATCAACAAAGTACAAAGATGAAACATCACTAGGATATCTCATGGCATCATAAATATTAAAACTTATTGTTTCGCCATCAAACTCCATTGTCAAACTTCCCGCATACACATCGATCTTTGTCCTAGCCGTCTTCAAAAACGGTCTCCCAAGCAAGATTAGAGCCGATTTGGAAGACACTTGCTCATCTAGATCAATCACATAGAAATCCGCCGGGAAGACTAATTGGTTCACTTGCACTAGGACATCTTCTAAAACACCTCTAGGGAAGACACTTGATTTATCCGCAAGAGAGATTATGACACCGGTTTCACTTAAGGGTCCAACATTTAATGATTCATACACTGAATAGGGCATGAAATTGATAGAAGCACCAAGATCAAGCATAGCACTACTAAAAGTGACATCTCCAATCTTGCAAGGAACCGTGAACATTCCGGGATCTTTGCATTTAGGTGGAAGTTTCCTTTGTAAAACCGCGGATGCGTTTTCATTCATCAAAATTTTCTCATTTCCCTTCAACTTCCTCTTGTTGGTACAAAGTTCTTTCAAGAACTTTGCATATCTCGGGATTTGCTTGATTGCATCAAGTAGAGGGATGTTTACTTCCACCTTTCGGAAGGTGTCCAAAATCTCTTTCTCCTCCATATTGTTCTTTGAAGTTGCAAGTCGAGATAGGAACGGTGGTTGAGTGGCTATTGGTGTTACTAGAGGGGCAGTCTTCTTTGGAACTCCAGCTTGTACATCATTCTTGATTATAGGTACTTCAACGGGAATAACTTCTATCTCTTCTTCTTCTTCCCTCGGCTTCTTCTTTGAACTACTTTCTCCGGCTTGTTTGCCACTTCTCAAGGTCACCACATTGACATTTGGGTTCTTTTCGATTTGAGAAGGGAGTTTACCACGGGATTCCAACTTGCTTATGGATGTAACTATATCTCCCATTTGTGCTTCAAGGTTGGAGATACTAGTCCTTGTTTCTTTTTGGAATTGTTGGGTACTAGTGGCTAGAGATTTGACAATGTCTTCAAGAGACATTCCGGAGCTACTTGGTTGAGATTGAGGAGGTTGTTGATGATGATGTGGAGGGTGCGGTTTGGGTTGAGAGTGTGGTTGTTGATGTTGGTAATGAGGTTGTGGTGCTGGATAGGATGGTCTAACCAATGCATTTTGAGGCAATGGTCTTGGGTTGTAGCTCATGTTGGGATTTGTCTTCCAACTTGAATTATATGCATTTTGGTAACCGGATGGTTTGTTGTGGTAGTTTTGGAACTCTCCCGTGGCATTCACATGCTCCGCATCTTCTTGAAGGATGGGACACATATCCGTAGGATGTCCCATTGTTGCACATATTCCACAAACCATCACTTGTGGAGTTTGCCCCATGGCTAGCTTTTGGACAACGGAGGTTAGATCTTTGATTTGAGACTCGAGATTTGATGTTCCCACTTCATTGACTTTGTGTTGTGTGTCTCTTTTCATATCTTGGCGAGGGCCAAAATGTTGTGAATTCGCGGCTATGGTGTTGAAAAGTTGTCTTGTTTGCTGTGGGGTTTTACTAAAGACATCTCCAGCACTTGAGGCATCAACTAGTCTTCTCTCCATTGGCAACAATCCCTCGTAGAAGTGTTGAATGAGGAGTTGTTCCGGGATTTGGTGTTGTGGGCAACTATAGCACAGGTTGTTGAACCTTTCCCAATAATCATGGAAAGTCTCATTTTGACCTTGGCGGATTCCACAAATCTCATTTCGAAGACTTGAGACTCTTGAGGCAGGATAAAACTTGTCAATGAAAGCTCTTGCCATGTCGGTCCATGAGTTGATCGACCCCGGTGGAAGATAGAATAACCAATCTTTTGCTCTATCGGCCACTGAAAAGGGGAATGCCCTTAGCTTGATTTGGTCATCGGTTGACCCTTGTGGCTTCATGCTAGTGCAAATAATGTGGAACATCTTCAAATGCTTATGAGGGTCTTCATTCTCCAATCCATGGAAAGTTGGTAGGTGATGGACTAAACTTGACCTCAACTCCGAGCCTCCTTCCAAAACCGGGTAATTGATACCGGTTGGAGTTTGTGTAACATCGGTCTCCATCATTTGCCTCAAAGTTCTTCGGGAACTTCTCCTCCGTCCGCCATTTCAATTGGTTCAATAATGGGTGGATTTTGTTGTAGGGGTGGTGTTTCGGGAATTTCTTGGCGAGGGTCGGGACTACAATTGGGCTCTATGTCACTTAATGAAGCGGTTTCAACCTCCGGATCCCCGTGAGGATTAGAAGTTTGACCACGTTCAATTCGCTTTTCCTTCGCCAAACGCCTTGCTTCTTTTTCGATTTCTGGATTGTAAATCAAGTTACCTGTACGCTGAGATCTGGGCATAGAGAAACAAATTGATTAAAAATAAACCAATCCCCGGCAACGGCGCCAAAAATTTGGTGGTTGTCGAGACCAACACAAATAATAACCCTAAATATTACACACTAAAATAGTGTATAGTGGTAAAGGGATCGAATTCACGGAGATTGGTTCAATTTATAACTCTATGAAAAAATCTCTTTGTAAAAATACTTGTAAAACGACAATAATATAAAATGGGGGGGGGGGGGGGGTTGGTGTTTTGAAACACTTGAAATAAACTAGAATTAACTATGATTTAGATAGAAAAATGCAACAAAAATAAGAGTTTGATGTAAAATCAATAAGGGAGAGAAGGTTGACTTAAAGTTTCCTCACTTTAACTTTTGATGAACATATCATTAGATTCCAATGGTGCAATACTTTGATTTAAATCCTTAATTTGGCTATAGTAATCCAAGGAGCTTGAGATTACCTAGACTTTTCTTAATTGTTGAAATGGCTAGAGAAGCTCATAACAATTTCCTTAGTCAAAGTCACTAATTCCAAATAACATGTAATTAGTGAAAGTCAACTAGCATTAAGAACCAAAAAGTCACCAAATCCAAGAGGGGTCAAATGCTTTCACCACCATGTTGGAGGAAATGTTTTTATGATTGTGTGAAGCAAAAACAACACAAAAATCATTTGTTGCTTGCTAATTTGAAGATCCTTTACTTAATCAAGAAATTAGCCAACTAATCACCACAAACACATTTAAACTCATGAACTAAAACATACAAGTAATGATAAGATGTTAAAACACAAAACATTCCCATAAAGATTCAAGAACATGTTCATGGATTCTTCAACATTCAACAAAAGTTCAAAGGATTAACCAAAAGTCAAACAAGATTAGCTTAGCCAAGCATGGCTAAACCCAAAGAAATAAAGTTAGAGAAAATTGTACCAAACATTAAGCAAGAATCAAGAGGAAAAATATGATGTTCTTCAAGGGTTCTTGGCCTTCAAAAGTCTTCAAAACTCTAGAGAGAATCTCCAAAAATCGGATGTCTAAGAGTCTTCAAAAGATGGGCACCAACCTTCCTCAAATAGCCTTCCAAATGGATTTCCGAAATTACCCCTGCAGAGCCTTGCGCGACCCACGTGCTGCTGCGCAGGTGGGTTGCGCGGGTGGTGCCTGACATGGGCTTCTTTGAGATTTTGGGCCTCCGAAGCATATCCCACTAGCCCAGATCGAATCCAATCACCTCCTAGCCCATTTTCTTCAAGATTTTCTTCATTTTAAGCCCAATTTGACCTCTCCAAATCCTCCAAAGCTCGTGAACTCGCCCGATTAATAATCTACGTACGCTTGAATATTCCCCCGCATCTTGTAAATTTAAAGTTTATTTCTCTCCAAGCCTTCAAATAATCATCAAGATCACTCCATGCATCATATCCACTACCCATCAAGCCCAACATCATTTTTGTCTACCAAATCTCATCGCCTCCCATACGTCCCGAACACTCCCGCTCCGCTAGACCCGAAAACCTGCAATTATGCTCACAAGATTCGAAAGTACCCGAAATAGTCATAAAATAAGAAAAAGGAAAATATGCATGGAAATTATCTAAATTATGAATGAAATATGCTAAAATAAACTATAAAAAGAAGTAAACAAAACTAACTACCACCTCGAGTGACTAATATATGTGTTTTATATATATATATATATATATATATATATATATATATATATATATATATATATATGTATGTATGTATATATATATGGTATTTTGGGGAACTCACTAAGCTTCGTGCTTACAGTGTTTTGTGTTATGTGTTTAAGGTACGAGTGAGGATCACGGGAAGGCGTCGACTTGATCAGTACACACACAAGATTTTTATGTTATGAGATCTTGGGATTGATATATGTTATGAATTGAGTTCTAAACAATGATGTTTTTATGAATAATGAAAGAATTATGTTTTTATAAAATGCGAAAAATTGTTTTGAAATTTACGGTGTTACAACAGGTGCCACATTGTGGTTTGTTGGGTATTTTTTTCCACCTAATATGTATTTTGCCTATGACTTTTTTTTTTCTTTAAAAATAAAATTCTGAAAATACTAAAGTTGCTAAAATTTAATTCTCTTAAAAATGAACATAATTATGAAAATTTGAAAATAAATAATATTTTTTTTTCAATTTTTATTCTTCAAAAATTATAAAAATGTTAAGTAATATTTCTACTTACTATATTAGTGACTTTGTAATTTTTTTTAACAGATATGGTGTTTTACATACAAAATTTGATTTTAAAAGATTAGAAGTATTTTAAAAAATTGGTAAATATATTATGATTCAAACAGAGATGATTCAAAACATTTATGATTCAAAAATATTATTATTTCATATGTTTATGATTCTTAACTAATGATAATCTATAAATATTTTGATTCAAATTTTAATGATCCTTAATTATTATATTTATTATGATTTAAAATTAAACGATTCAAAAAATATAATGATTCTAATGTTGTATTGAATAAAAACTCTATTTAATTTAATATATTATGTTTCAAATTAATATGATCCAAAAATGTATGATGCATAATATCATTATGATGCAAAATTTTATGATAAAAAATATTATGATCTTTAATATTTTTTTCTTATTTAAAATTGTATAGTTGTTAAATTTTAAAAACTCAAATTGATATTTAATTTAAAAAAAAAAACAAAAATAATTAAAAAAAAAAAAACCCTACTATCTTCAAATACAAAACAAAGATATTAAAAAAAATAAAAAAAAACAAAAAAGAAAAAAATAACTTAAAAAAATGAAATAAAAATAAAAATGAAAACGAAAAAAACAGGAAAAAATTTTAAAATATTTTAAACCGAGCATATATCTATTAATTTTTTTTTTAATGCGAAGTAAAAAAAAAATAATAATTAAAAAGCGAAAAAAACCAAAATAAATGAACAGAAAAGAAAAAGATCCACTTAAATGACGTTGTAGACGTTGGTCGTACATGCTTATTCTTTCGAATTTGTATTACTTTTGATGCATATGTGTCGCGTGCGAACAGGTTACGACCAAGTAAATGATTTTGACATTTATGTCTTTAAGGGATTGATCGGTGGATAATATTTCTCACGGTTCCTGCATATTTTGGGTTAATACGGGATCCAAAGTATATATATATATATATATATATATATATATATATATATATACATGGGAGGGTTGAATTGAAAAAAAAATTGAGAATAAGGGAATTATTCTCAGCCAATCATTTATTTTTGCTGCAAAAGCCTCCAACGTACCGGCGAAAATGGAAAAGTAATGCACATGTGTTTCCAACAAAACATATTTCCTTAAACTATAGTAATCATTACCTTAATATATACAAAAACATAGTTTTTTTTCGTTTTTTTTTTTAATTTTTATAAACTATTTTTATCAAAAAATGATTTTAAATATACAAAAATTCATGATTTTTTATTCGCTACAAATAGACATCCATATTGATATAGTTTTAAGATAAAATAAAAAAGTTTATTTTTTTTTTTATAATTTCATCTATCGTTATTCATAAGTGAATAAAAATTCATCAGATTTTATTACAGTACATTTGTTATTCACGTATGAATAAAAAGTATGATTTTTTTTTTTTTTATTTTTTTTATTTTTTTTTTTTTTATACAATTTAAGTAATATTCATATATGAATATAGCATATAATAAACATAGTATATTCATATTTTAATATTGAACGATGTATTCACTTGTGAATATTAACATATTATATTCACTTGTGAATATTAGATAATATATTCACTTATGAGTATTAAATAATATTTCATATGTGAATATTACATAGTATTACATGGTATATCACATGTGAATATTACATAGTATATTCTTATGAATATTACACCGTATATCCACATATAAATATTACAAGGTAAATTCACTTGTGAATATATTCATTTATGAATATTTGAAGGTATTTTGACAAATATATATAATTTTTATATGTTATTCAAATATGCATAACATACAAACTTATATATTTGTTTTGTGTTTTTAATAATCATATACTGATTCAGGTGAGAAAACATGTTCATATGTGAATATAACGTGATAATTTAGTTTATGCATTTCATCAAACAATTGGAGTGCATACAAATTAACTATTTTAAAAATGTTAAAAACATGAAGTTATCAATTTCAAATCATCATATACTTCTGATTTCGACTTCAGATGCGACATCCTATGTCTGATCGATTTCTCATTTTGATTTTGATTTCCGAAAATCCGATTGGGAACCTGTGAGTACTGATTCTGAGTCCCTCAATGTCGACTGTGACTGCGAGTTCAAAACTCCAATTCCAATTTCATGAACAGCGAAGAAATTCCAATTTAGTTGAAGAAATCTGGATGATTATTAAAGGTTGGAGGAAAAATTTTGATGATGAACGAACTGTTATCAAATTCTGTATAGTTACGTATTTGAGATTGAAGGTTATTACGATATTTACAAATTTGCCACCGTGTCTTTTATGCTTAAATTAAATGAATGGCTAAGAATGATTCCCCCATTCTCAATCTTTTTTATTTTGTCAATTGAACTCATATATATATATATATATATATATATATATATATATATATATATATATATATATATATATATGCTTAAATTAAATGAATGGCTAAGAATGGTTCCCCAATTCTCAATCTTTTTTATTTTGTCAATTGAACTCATATATATATATATATATATATATATATATATATATATATATATATATATATATATATATATATATATATATATATATATATATATATATATATATATATATATATATATATATATATATATATATAACAAAAATGCCTTGACCATTTCTTCAAATTGGGAAAAAAATTCGATATATTCTCACGGAGCAAGAAACTGAAGAAAAATGGCAGAAACACCACGACACATTGCCGGAAAAGACACAGGTTGTGGTTTCATAGGGGCTATTTTCAATTCCAAGCCCCGGAAAACACGACCGGTAGCGCGACTTGAAGCCTCCAAGGAGCACCGGCAAACTCAATTTCCCGGCAACCATACTTCAAAAAGACCACAGCGAGCCCACAGCCGCACCATCACCACCACGGCAGCCGCTGCGACGGAAATAGTATACACTGGCTTCTCAAAACCAGTAGCTAAAAACCCTCCTGCAACACTCCCTAAAGCCAAACCACCCACCGCCGTGAAAAGACCGCCTACCACAGTTAAAAGACCGGCCACCGTGAGAAGTAATCCGGTTAACTCTACGTATGATTCAGTCTCCAAAAGTGCATTATACAGTGTTTCACAAGTAACCAATATCACATACACTAAACAACTTCGAAAAGAGCCCAGTTTTACGTCCAGCGAGTTGAGTCTCCGAATCTCTGTTCGTGGAAAATCGAACCCAAATGGCTCCACTATATCTTCATATCGAGCTTCATCAAATCATGTCATGGTTCCAGGTCATTTGGGAAATCTAATGAAGAGAAAACCTGAAAAAACACAATCTTTCGCGGAACTTGGAAACGTCTACAAAAACTCAGATAAAAAATGGGATTCTGAATCGTTTAAGAACATGGGTAACGAGAAGTACAAACACGGCCAATTCGATGAAGCAATCGCATTATACACAGAAGCAATTGGGATGAATTCATCAATCGCATCTTATTACAGCAACAGAAGTGCTGCATTAATAGGTTTAGGAAAATTAATCGATGCAATTCTTGATTGCAAAATCGCTATTCGTATCGATCCTTCGTATCATCGCGCTCATTATCGTCTCGCGTCTCTGTATCTCAGGTACTATCTGAACTCTGATCTCGTGAACGTTTGTCTGCATTAATGACTTGTACAATTACTTTTGGTCCTTTTATCTACTTTAAGATCTAGATTGCTAGATCTTGAATCTTTTCGGGGTTTTTTTTTCTGGGTCCAGTAATCCGTAACTTGCGTCTGATTTGCATTTATGAGTTAAACAGTACAAGTCAGTAATTCGTACGAAGGTACGAGTATTTGTGTTCTTTGCATTGATGACTTGTACTGTGCAATCATATCCATGCATAAGGTTGTTTTTTGTTTCGAGGTTAATTTTTTGTAAACGTTTTAATGTGTTTTTTAGGTTTGGGGAAGTAGAGAAAGCTCTATGCCATTACAAGTGTTCAGGGGAGAAAACTGAAAGACATGATATTGCTAAGGTACAAGCAATTAAAGCACAATTTGTTACGTGTTTGGAAGCTCGAAAACTCGATGATTGGAAAAGACTATTGAAAGAAAGCCAATTTGCAATTTCTTTGGGTGCAGATTCAGCTCTTCAGGTATTTTTGATAATAATGTTTGATTACTGATTAGTGTACAGGAATAAAATTATTTTTATATGATTTTTTTCTGTATTGTATAATACATCATATAGATTTTTAGCTTTAGATAAAAAAATAAAAATATAATTTAATTAAAATCATAAAGATTTTCAAAACAGATTTTTACCTTTAGAATAATATATCGTAACTTTTCATTGGATTAAAAAAAACCCTAGACTAAACAATGAAAATTAACAAATTAGAATTGTTATAAATTTATCAAAACAAACGCTACGTTATTTATATACGTTTCATCAACGACATTGTTTTTTAAGGTCTATGCTATGCAAGCGGAGGCATTACTAAATCTCCAAAGACACGAAGAGGCTTACTCCGGCTTCCAAAATGCACCCACTATCGACATTAATATTTCAAGTCAATTGTTCGGACCAAAGGTCACTGCCAATTTCTTAGCTGTCCAATCACAACTTCACTTAGCATCGGGCAGGTTAGCAACCGATTAATTTTCGTGTAAATCAATTTATTCTTATGGTAACATTTTTTTTTTTATAAATTGAATTGTTTATTATATAGGTTTGAAGAGGCTGTTAGTGTTTCACTAAGTGCATCACAACTCGATCCAAGTGAGGAGGTCTTTAAAGTAGCACGAAAAGCCCGAGTTTTGGCAAAAGCTAGAGCCAATGGTAACAAGATTTTTAGGGCATCACAATACTCGGAAGCGTGTAATGTATATAGCCAAGGATTGGATCATGAACCATACAACTCTATATTACTATGCAATCGAGCTGCTTGTCGATACAAACTAGGGCAATTCGAGAGAGCAGTAGAAGATTGTACCATAGCCCTAAACTTAAGACCTTCGTACACAAAAGCTAGACTCCGAAGGGCAGAATGCAATGCGAAGGTCCACTCCAATCTTTTCTAGTCATTATAAATTATGGGTCCCATATAAGTCATAAGTTGTGGGCTACCAATAACTTATAACTTTTGATTTATTTTGCAGTTGGAAAGATGGGAGGCTGTGATCCAAGATTATGAAGTTTTGAACCACGAGACACGAGGAGACAAAGAGTTGGAACGGGCGTTGTTGGAAGCTCGGATGCAACTTGAGAAGCGACACACCGCAGATGCCAAATCTTTAAAACTGATTGATAGACATAACTCGGAGAAATTTGGAGGCTTTTTACTTGCGGTATAAAGACTGAAAACTTTGGAATGGTTTATGGAATGCAAGATTGATAGACAATATTTAAATGTCGATTGTAAAATTAATTGATATTTTTTGTATGCATGTTTGATTTTATGTTTTTGGATGCAGCCTAACTTAGTGTCGATATAGACTACTTTTTGTGTCCCCACAAATATTCGGGGGCCGGAATTGGAGAACAGATTTGTGTCGTGTAACAAAATTAATAAATTAATTTTTTTGGTTATGAGACGGCAATTTAGAATTTCTATCTGGCAATTAAGATAGAATGATTATCTTATTCAATCAAGATATACTTATATTGATTAGAGTTCGTGAAAAGTATAAATTAATGTTTTTCTCATGCCCAGATTTTATAATTTTATACTTGATCAAATAAATGAATTCGTATGTGTGATTATATTTTGGTCATATTTGACGTAAATAACATTGATTAAAAACTAATATTCTTTTAAATATTTTTTATAGATAGGGTGACGTATCTTAGAAACTGATTCTATCTCAACTCATATCTATCCTTCTTTGATGTTTTATATAAGCGCCATAAGTGGACAAGGCCTCTTTGAAGTTTCAACTAGTGTATATTGGGCTAAAGCGATGACAATAAAACTGGATATGGTTCGTTTTGGACTTATGATGAACAATCATAAATTTATATTTGATAAAGAGATATTAACAAAATTAACCAAAGATAATTAAAAAACTAATTAACTTTTTTTATTGGAATTTTAAAAACTATCAAGTTTTTCGAAGCGATTTATTTCAGATTAGTTATGAATGTTCTGGAGTTGATTGTGGTTGTTGAGATGTGATGTAAATGTATGTTGTCCGTATTGTAATGCGATAGTGACTTTCAAAATTCTCAGATATAAACACTGCAATAAATGATTGCAATGGTATTTCACAATGGAAATGTATCAAACAAGATATAAGGTGGTGATGCATCATATGTCAATGCCTGTGGAATATGAACAACCAAATCATGTCAGACTTGTAATATGGACAAAAAACAAGTTGGACATCCACGAACCATAACTGCATCTCATCCCAAGAGAAGATCTGATAAATAAAAAAAATGTAGTTACTGCCAACATATTAGACATACATGCATAAAGTGTTTATTATGTAAATATATGTGGAGTCCCATAATAACTCTCCAAAAGAGCTATTGTGGAGAGAGGGAAAACTCCAATATATATAGTCACTTATAAGACCATGTCACACTGATATTAGATACACTAACACTCCCTCTCAGATTCGGAGGTTCGATATGGATAGACATGGATGTGCTGAACCACGGGGGTGCAAGACGCCGACTTTGATACCATGTAGATATATGTGGAGTCTCATAACTCTCCAAAAGAGCCATTTTGGAGAGAGAGAGAAGACTCCAACATATATATCTACTTATAAGACCGTGTCGTACCGATGTAATATACACTAATATATTATTGTTTACAGGGGAACCAACAAATTCTAAATGATAAAGTATGAGTAAAACGAAGGTTAAAATTAAGTCTAAGTCTAAGATTAATGTTAGTAATCTAAGGGTTTGTTTCCTTTTTTTATTAAGTACTGAATTGATTAAGTGTATCGAACAAATAATGATAGCTGAGTGACTAAAGTATTGTTGAGATAAATAATCTTTTTTTACTTAATGTAATAAACAAATGATTATTTTACCCTTATATTTAAAATATCAATTAACGAATTGATCAATTATTTAATAATTATTATAAATTAAAAATAACACTAAAATGTTTTAAATCGTCAATATCAACTAATAAAATCCCATTAGTGTGTATAATTATGTACAACGAGAATAAATTACAAACATAAATTAAATTACACAAAATTGCAAAAATTATGTCAAAATTATATGGTTTTAGACCAAAAATGTTTGGTGGTGTATCAGTGGTCTAATCTTAGATATCCTATTTATTTTTTGGTCAAAAATATTAACTTTAACAACTTGGTTTTAAAATGAAAATTTTACCATCAAGGACCATGTTTACAACCAAACTATAATGATAATTTCAACATATTTTCTTTTTAATTTTATTTAATTATTATACATTAATTCTTTCCTAATTTCTTTTTATTGGATTAATTCTTTTTTAAGGTATTACTATATATTAATAAATATTATTTTTAATATATAATATTTATATATTAATAAATATTACTTTATTGGATTATTAATTTTATTTAATTAATTTTTTTATGTTCTTTTTTAATGATTTAATCTTTCTTATTGGATTACTATATATTAATAAATATTACTTTATTTGATTATTCACATTTTTTAAATAAATCTTTTTTAATTTTTTTATTGGAATAATTCTTTTATTCGATTATTATTATTAAGAAATATTATTTTTTAAAACCAAGTCCCTGACGATCGATCATGTTTGTCACTGTTACTATTATTTTTAAATCATATGTGCAAAAAGAATTTATTGTTTTATAGTTTTGAAACCCATAAAAAACCACCATCATCACCCAGTTCGATAATGGTGGGATAGGTGTGATTTTTTAAAATAAATTAGGATGGTCGTTGTGTACTAAAACAACTTAAACTAATAAAAGCAAAATTAAAAAAAAATTATCTAAAAGAAATTAATCATCCAATAAAATAATATTTATTAATATAAAATTATTATATATTAAAAATAATATTTATTAATATATAATAATCCAATTAAAAAAAATTTAAATAATAATTATTAAAAAAATTAATCATATAATAAAGTAATATTTATTATTATATATTAAAAATAATAATTATTAATATATAATAATCTAATAAAAAAGAATTAAGGATAAACAATTAGGTTAAATGTTGGGTTTTTATCCAATATTTTTTTTTCTTCTAAAACACAATATTAGCAATGAAAGTATTTAAAATTCAAACAACATAAACTACTTTTATTCCCACTAAGGGATTTAATTGCAAATAAAACAACCAAAGAGGGGGATAGGGGGGAGATTAATAACTTTTGTAGTCATTTGAGTCCTGAATGGGAGGCTTGAAAGTTGATAAAGATGGTAAAGATCCAAAGTAGAATCTTTATATATGTATCCACCAACAAGTCACCAAGCCACTAATAGATTCTAGTCTATCACTTTTATATAGTTATTCTTAAGCCTTAAAGACTTATACTAAACAAGTCTCCAAAGGAGAATCAACTAGAACACCAAAAACTACACAAGAAGATTGCTAAAGAGATGAGAGGGGACGAGAGAAGTGCTCTCACCATTTTGCTTCAAAAAGAGGAAGACGAAGTAAACTAGGTTTAGTTCTCTAGCTTCTTTTATACTTACACTCACATGTTAGAGCCTATGCTTTCATTAAAAAACTTCATGACTTGCAAGTAATCTAAGAGGTGTAAGAAAAAGTCAAAGCAAGCAACCAACCATACCTAGTACTAGGTATGAACAATTTTATAAAGTGGTATCTCCTCCAATTAACATATTAAGACTTTATTTATATATTAAAAAGAAACATCAGTATATATCTGAATATATTAAAGTATTTTTAACCATTAAGCTTGTTAAGTAAAAATGAAACACCCTTTAGTTATACTTTCCACATGTGACAGTGGTCCACTTCTTGGATAGTTTATGCCCCTATGTAGCAGGTTCATCATATGCCTTCTTCTTTTTTCTTCTTGGGCCTACCCACCTACAAATGTACATAAGATAAAATTGTTGTTCTTCAGAAGCTGCATTTATATTGATATATGAAGGCATACATGAACAACATGTTTGGGTGCAAGCAACTAGGTTGGGCATGGTGATTTGGGCCACATCAATCTACCATTTATAGGTTCAATTTTGTGTTTGTACACTTCTGCCCATGTAACTAGCCAATAGCATGGGTGAACCCAATGCTCCAACTCAGGAACATTCTTTGCTCCATGTTTAATCTAACAACCCGAAATTTCTATCTTGTACAAACCATGCACTTCAATCAAAGTCAAACTTGTTTCTGCTAACTTTTAGCACTGTTTAGAGTCTGTTTGAGCATTCTGAGCTTAGTACACCAAAGGAATGAGTGAAAGGAAGTGTCAATTGAAGTTGTAAACTATTAAGCAAGCCATAAACCCTTAAAAGAGGAGTTTATGACCAAGAACCATGAGTTTACGGCCGTAAACTCATGGTAGCCATAAACTCTATGCTATATATATGGTCCTTAGTCATTTTTCAATCACTTTTCACACTTCCAAGCCTAGAACTCGATTTCTCTCCCAAGGATCATAAGGCTTTTGCTTCCAAAATTAAAAAATGTAAGTGATTCCTTCCCTTTATGAGTTAATACATCACTTCTTCTTGATTCACTCTTGAATTCATCCACAAATTTCATCTTTTGGGTCTAGATCTTCAAAGATCATCAAGAACATCAAGAACACTTAAGTGTTTTAGGCCGAAAACACCCCCATTTGCCTTCAAATCGTAAGTACACTAACCTTAGCTTGTTATATACATGAATCACATATTAAACACCTAGAAAACACCAAGAAATCAAGAACAAAAGGGTGTTTACGGCCAAGGCAATCTACCTTGGCTGTAAACCCTAATTTGTGGTGCAATGTTGCCACAACTCCTTCCTAAGCCTTGGACTTGAGTCTAGAACCCTTCCAAGAAGACCATAGGACCTTATCACACAAAATGGTACAAGATACCATGAGTTTACGGATGTAAACTCATTGGGCTGTAAACCGATGGGCCATAAACTCATATGGGGTCTTACCATTGGGCCATAAACTCTCATGTGAGGCCCTACACCCCTAAAATGCAACCCTTTGTACTTCTAGCACTTAAAGTGAAGTGTTTTCTATGTCCTAGGGTGTCTTTACTTGCTTAATTAGTTGTTTAATCACTAATTAGATACATATATGTGTCATTATATGTTAAATAGGATCCGTGTGTGCTCAAGTCTTCACTTGACACTTAGCATCCTATACCGATCTTTCATTCGCATCACTCACTGCAAGTGAGTTCATACCCCGTAATCAACCTTTTAAATAATTTTAAATGCTTTTAGGGGGGGGGGGGGGGAATACAAGTTGAAACATTATAGTTATTATATCAATCACATGTGATTAATAAGTATCAAACAGATGGATTTACTATACTTTTAACTGTGTTATCAAACAAACTATTTCAAAATGTTTATCAAACTCTTTTACAATGGTAAAATCTTTAGAAAACTTGTTCTTATATGCTAAACTTTTTTTTAACTCTTTCAAACTTATATATTGTCAACACCATGTCAAATGCATATATAGTTATATAAGTAAGGTTTGAAGGACTTAGGACTGATAACTCACTTTATTTCCTGTTCCTTGTTTGGTTGTGGACTTAGAGTACCTTGTTGTTTGTCCGAGTGTCGTTTGATCGTTAGTTATATATTTAGTGTATATGTATAGACATAAAAACTTTTATTTCAGTTTAACACACTCAGTCATACAACAACTCTACTAGTAAACTATAATAGGTATAGTTTAAGAGGTTACTACTCACTATTACTAGTACAAGGAGCCATACAAGATTCAGTTCATTTATGAGTCAGTACAAACTTACTATTATGAGAAACAGAAAGAACATACTATGTTGAGAAACTAAGAGAACATACACTATACTATACGAGAGAACATACTATACACTAGTATAGAGAGAACGTTATTACACTATAATTTACTATACAAACACTAGGATGTGATAACTAGAATGTGAAATACTACTTCATGATACAAAAATACATTGTTTTTTCACATTGTAACCAGAGTCTCCTAGAGGGAGAATGGGCATCGTGTGTATAGATCTACATGGGACAGACACTCCCACACCCCGACTGCTAGCTACAATCCTAGCCGGTAAGGCCAAGAGGTGACAAAATGTCACCTCACTATTTTATGACACTGAAAGGTCGTCAGGTATTCAGCCGTCAATCAGCATGGTTACAACCAGTTCACATCTAAACCTTTAATTAACCGACTAAGAATTAAAGGCAACAAGACTCCCTGAGGGGTATATCACATTTAATACTACCTGGAGTCTTTATTTTATATAGTCAGTAGTGTCAGTACTGAGATGAAACATTGTTTTCCTTATTGCATTTACTTTGTGATCTTCTCACATAAACGATAATGTAAACTATATTTTGATAATGATAGCTATACTTGGGAAAACTCATACATTTACAAAAGAACAAACATACAAATAGTCAGGTCTGGGTAGAAGACTATATTTCAGTAGAAAATATAGGATTTTCTAGGAAGTGAAAACATTTAAAAACATTTACAAAAAATTACAAACACTTACATTACTCTGTTACAAACCTTTTTATACAAACAATGACACTGAAATGCTTATGAACTCACTAGCTTTAAAGCTGATAAACTCTTTCAAAATAACTTGTATTCTCAGGTCATCAGTAGACATGTACCGATACCAGCTTTTGAGAAGATGGAGCACATCCAAGACTCATCATTTGTTTTGATTCATATTTTTGGTGTCTTTTAAACTATACAAAACAAACTTGTATTAAATTATATTATTAATGCAATGGATGATGTTGTTGCTTGTTTACTATTATGCTTTGTTGTGATACTGTACATGATGTCATCCGCCCCAGAACGTTTCCGCCGTTCCGGTTTTGGGGTGTGACATTTAATCTTTTCCCATATTGAACTTATTTCATGTGAGCATAACATATCTGTAATTTCCCAGTGTCTACATGTGCATGTTTTTTTCATCCAAATTCACAATAAACTGATCACCCCAATAAGTAGTGACTTGAGTTTTAACCCCATTGAAAATACACTAGTGCTTTTGTGCTTATCTTTTCATTTGATCAAGAAGAATAGTGGTAGTTGGTGTGAGAGGACCATGAGATCTATCAATCTCTCTTTGGACATTTCAAATTCTCTTTATCAAATACTCTATAATATACTCCAAACACTAAATGATAGGTTTATCCCTACTGCCTTGTATTTTCCATTCACAACTCTATACAAGCTATTCAACAAGATGTTAGTATATGCCCTCCCTGTTTAATGATATAATACAAAATGAGAACATAACCTAACAGTGACAAGTAAATGTAAACATCATTGAAAGATGAAGTGCTAACCTGAGAAATGAGATCTTGCCCAATGAGTTGGAGGAATCTGTATTAGCTAATCATGAGCTTCAACATTGAATTTTTTAGCTCTTCTAATGCTTTATGAAAATGCCTTACAGTAGTAGCAGTTGCACACGTCCACACAAAATCTTTCAGCTCTTTATCTTTCCACTGTCTTTTCATATTATCATAAGTATGCCTCAGACAGAACCTATGCCCAGCTTGAGGGTATAGTTTTGCAATTGCAAGAATGATGACCTATTTAAATATTTCAATAGTTAATTGACCAAATAAAAACAATATCAAATTAAATTGAAGTATATGTTCCTTCTGCCTATCTGAGATGAAAGTGAAATTTAAATTAGCATCAAGTTCCAGATCATCACCAAGTTGTTCCAAAAACCATGTTCATGAATTTGTGGTTTCATTTTCAACAAGTGCATATGCAAGAAGATATATCCCATTATTGGATTCTACCCCCACGACAGTCAACATTTGACTAGGATAGCAACCTTTCATGCAAGTACCATCCAACCCTATGAAATCTCTTAGATTAGCCTTAAATCCTTCCTTCAATTCCCCTAAAAAATGTAAATTCTCCTAATTACGTCATTGTATCAGAATTTATATTTGGCTCAGTATGACAATCGATCTTGACATTAGTACGTGGGTTTATTTCCATCAACTCTAGTCCATCGTCCCTCAAGATAGCATATTGTTTATTAAAATCCCTAAAAACATGCTTCTGAGCCAATGCCTTTTCCCGATGTACCTTCATTCTTAACAAGTGCATATGCAAGAGGATATATCCCATTATTGGAATCTACCCCTACGACAGTCACAATTTGACTAGGATAAGGACCTTTCATGAAAGTACCATCCAACCCTATGAAATCCCTTAGATTAGCCTTAAATCCTTCTTTCAATGCTCTTAAACAAATGCAAATTATCCTAAACATCCTTATATTAAAATTTATATTTGGATCAGTGTGACAATCGATCTTGATGTTAGTACTTGGGTTTATTTCCATCAACTATACTCCATAGTCCCTCAAGATAGCATATTGTTTCTGAAAATCCCCAAAAACATGTTTCTGAGCCTATGCCTTTGCCTGATTTACCTTCATTCTTGACATGTTCATCTCGAATTTCAGGATGAGATCTTCTTGTAGTGCATTGACTGGAATGGTTGGATGACTCTCAATTTGCTTCACAATGTTTGTTGCATTGAATTTGTAGTTGCAAGCTTTAATGGTTCTTGATTGCACACACAGATGTTTATTAACTAGGGTGTTCACCACCCAGTCATCCGTTTCTTTAGGTCTAGACACTAGTACAACCCAAGGACATTTACCCGCTTTCATATTTACTATTTGGTCCTTGAATCCAGTCCTTGACTTTTTCCATGGCCCACCATCATATCTGGGACCACTCCTCTACACTTAGCCCTAATCCTTATTTTTTCGTTTTTTTTTTCAAAATGTAAATCCCTTTTGGTTTCTACTACATGTTTGTTTATATAGTCTTTCACGTCTTTCTTTGTTTTGAAATTTTGTTCCAATGTGAAAGCCTTTAGGTGAACTACACCCTCGGAACAAGCTTTTGTTTTTCCTATGTCTTTCAACATTCTCTCTCCGTTGTTATCTTCACCTACAATAGGTGAATCAAACGATTCTGGGTCTATGAATTCCAAATCTTCACCTTCAGTAAAGTCAACACCACTACCACTTGCTTCTTTGGTCGTTTTTTGAATCCACTCAACATATTCATCAACATGTATATGAAAATATTTCATATGAACATCCACATCATCTACAATATTTTCTAAATCCACAAAGAAGTCTTCATCCTCACTACTATCATCTGTCCTATTACCCTTACTCCTACTAGCCTCACTCCAAGCACCCTCACTAACACTTTCCTTACTTCCACTATATTCATTCTCAAAAAATCAACATCATGTAGATTTTTTACCCACCATATTCTGTGTCTACATCCCCCATTACCTCATAATCATCCAGTAGATCAACATCCCCTTTTGGTTGGTGATCATCCCCTGTGTCAACATCTCTTTTATCTTGGTTATCCTCAAACTGTACCCCCTAAAGGGATCACTCTCTCGATCAACTGAGTGTTTTTTGTTGATCAAATGTTCATAGGGTACAATCAACTTTGACAAATTAGCGGGCTCATTCAAATCCAACTTTTTACTACATGACCCAACTGATTTCCTTTTCATTCTAACCCTATTCATTTAAGGAGAATGATCCCCTTCATCTTCCTCAACACGAACCTTCAATGGGGACTTAAAGTAAGGGACTACTCTAGTATTCCCATGCTCAATGTATAAATTAATTTCCTTATGATTAGTCACATACCTTGCCAATTGAATGACTTCTTGATCGGTGCCACGGGGTAACAATCTACTATCCAAGTCTGTCTCTGGGATCATGAAATGGTAAAACCTTATACCTCCATCATTGTACCCTAAAACTGCCATCATATCATTTAACTTGTGGACTGAAAACACATATATGTCCACAAAATAAAAGTAATCCACAAGCCCATCTATGTACGACCTTCCAGATACCGTATTTGTGAACAGACCCCCATGATTTATCTTCAATGTGCAAAAGCTTGAAATAGAACCTAAGGTGAAAATTCAAGAACAAAATGTCACTGGTGGAGGAAAGCAAAATTACATGTGTACAACATTTCGTCAAACCTAACATTACAAGGTTGTGCTTATAATATTTTTTACGTAGGTCAAGTGGTTAAGTGTATCGTGGACGTAACGACCACAATGTGAGCACCATTTTCCTCAACACACCCTTTAATTAGTTGAACTATGTTGATGGACGACGATAAGAACTCACGATTGAAGAAGAGGGGATGATCAAAAGATTTTCTTGGGGAAAGAGATAGAGTGTCAAAGTCAATGTCTAAAACTAAACCCTACCACCTTAATGGTTATATCTATTGAGTTAAATGTTTAGAAAAGGTCCTTTAGAGTAAAATGACATAAATATTGTAACACCCATAAAAATCGTGCCAAATTTGAACTTTTAAAAACATTTCAAAACCATTAATTCATTACAACTTGTTTTTAAAATATATAATATCAGAGTTTTCCCAGAAACATAAACAAGACATGAGGAGCTGTACGATCACGCCTTCGCCTTGCCGCGATCCCCTGATGTACCTAAAACAATAAACTAAAACTGTAAGCCTGAAATCTTAGTGAGTTTTCCCCAAAATACCCATAACCACAACAATACACATATAATCATAAACAACATACTATGGGTGTAACACCCAAAGTTTCAAAGGCCAAGAAGGGAAAGAAAAGCCCTAATTTAAGGGCCGACTCGGCGAGTCCAAGGAGGGACTCGGCGAGTCCGAGCGGGATCCGGGTCGAGGTGTAAGCGACCGACTCGGCGAGTCGGTCAAGGTGACTCGGCGAGTCTGGTCTGTGCGTGGAAAACCCTAAATTCGGGACTTGGGGACTATATAAATGTCTTAATCTTCTTCCTAGGGTTCCTTACTGCCTCTTTAGTCCTGGATATCAAACCCTAGCCGTCATATCTCCTAGTTGAGCCTTGGAAGGTGCATTAAAGCTTGGAAAAGGAAGAAGGAACTTGGAGGAGCAAGAAGGAGCTATAGATCTGGGATTGTGAGTTCATTCTGAGCACTTGGAGGTAATAAACTAGTTCCTGGACCCTTTTTGCACCTAGATCTATGTGTGGTTGTTGGGGCTCTTTTTCCATAATGTTATTATTTTGGGTTAGAAGCCGGATCTGGAGTTGCTACTTCAGATTCAAGTGTTTTAGGGCCCGGAGAAGCATAAAGTATCAGCCATTGAGTCGATTTTGAAGTCCCTTGGCCTTACACCCTAGTTAATGGCGTATCTTGCCTAGATCTCCTTCTCTACACGTAAAGTTTGCAACTTTACGTGTGGAATAGGCTTGGGAAGGATGGATCTATAGTTTGGAGTCCATGCATGAATCAAAAATCCTCTGCATGTAAGGAGATCTGAAGGGACTCGACGAGTCCTTTGAGTGGACTCGGCGAGTAGCATGAAGTTTTGGAGAAACTCGACGAGTGGGATGAACAACTCGTCGAGTCGTATGAAGATTGCCTTGGACTCGGCGAGTCAGGTCGCAAAACCCCAAACCCTTCACGTTGTGACTCGAATCAGTGAGTCGGGTGGAGACTCAGTGAGTTGAACAGGTCTAGACTCAAAAATCAGTAGACTCGGCGAGTCGAGTCGCGAATGAAAGGAATCTGATCATTTTGAACTCGGGAGTTAGTAGGGTGACTCGGCGAGTAGGGTTGACCTGGAAGGTTGACTTTGACCAGGACTTTGACTTTGGACCAGGGTGGACTTGATTGTCTTTCGGGGGTCAGTGAGCAAGGGGAACAGGAGTTCCGTGAGTTGTCGGGAAGCAGCTAGTGAGATCATCAGCAAGTTCAGCCAGTTCAGGTGAGTTTCCCTTTGTGTGAATGGGTCTAAGGCCACAATGCCGACCCATGTAGTTATGAGTAGAAGACCTGGGGGTTAGCCCTAGGCACAGTATGCTAGCATTGTTTGCAGTACGAGGTCCAGTAATAGCAGGCGGGCGCCCAAGGAATTGTTTATATATGATAGTTTATACTTGTTGTCTGTGTGATCCATGTATGTACCTGGTAGGGAGGTGAGTGTGGGCGAGGTCCCGTATCTCACCAATAGCAGAGTGTGGATGGGGTTCCATATCTCACTAGTAGCAGATTAGGGGCGAGGCCCGAATTAGAACAAGAGTGAGAGTGGGCTAGGCCCGTACCTCACTACCATTAGGAGCATGGATGGGGTTCCATGACTCCTCAGTAGCAGGACATGGGCGAGGCCCAGGAAAGGCGAGGCCTTAGGACAGAACCAGTTGCATGTGTTATGAAATGTTTATGTGTTATTATTTGTTGACGGGCGAGGCCCTGTGACAGGCGAGGCCGAAGTAAAACAGATCTGTATCCGAGCGGGGCTCGAAGCCAGGCGGGGCCGTTGTAGCGGGCGAGGCCCGAGGTAAGGGGGCGAGGCCCAAGATAGGGGTCGTGGCCCAATATGTGCAGTATGTGGTTATGCATGGTATGTGGTAGGGTGGGGAACTCACTAAGCTTCGTGCTTACGGTTTTCAGTTTTGGTTTCAGGTACTTCCGGTAGCGGAGGAAAGAGCTCGGGGTGATCGCATGGCACACACCATAGATTAGACAGCCTGGGGATGTTTACTCTGATAACGAACATATGTTTTGAAAACTTATACTCATATTATGTTTTGGAATGATGATGTTACTTTAAGTAATGATTTATTAAAGAAATTTTTGGTCTTAAATTTTGGGTCGTTACAAGTTGGTATCAGAGCCTTGGTTTGAGGGATTCGGGCATACTCTCGGGTGTGCCTGAACTCAAACTGAGGAGTCGGATAAAAGGTTTTCAAAAGCGAAAAGATAGTTTTGTAAAGAGAGTTCTGAGAAAGAAAACGGGTTTATAAAAGTAAAAAGAATTCAGAAAGAAAAGAACTTGAAAAGAGAAAAGAGGTGTGGTGCATGCAATCAACCGAGCTCAAGTAAGTACCCCAAAATACCCATACAAGTTTATGTTTTGATTATCAGTTAATAGAGCAGCATGCTAGATTAGGACTAAGGATCTAGGGAGGATGCCTTATGTGCCTGTTATATGTGCTTTTGATCTGCATGATAGTGCTGAATAGTCAGTAGTAGGATAGCCTGATTAGGTTATGCCTGAGTTATGAGTTGTGTTGCATGCTAGTTCAGATTCTTGCTATGTGGATATGATTGCTTGAGTATGTCATGGTTAGATTTTCCCTTGTCTGAATGCTGCTTGCTTTGTGCATTGTGGGATTCTAAGTGATGGGAGTTAGCCATTAGGTGGATACGTCACGTCACATGTGATCAGGGTTGAATAATCTCAGAGTGTTGGATTTGGTCCTATTGCGCAGCTCTTGTTTGAGTCCAACCGTTGTAGGAACGAGTCTTTTAGTTGAAGGATTATCTGAGCCTCGTCACATGTGATGGTATCCAGGTGATGGCTAATTGGCATTGCGAGGAGGCCTTCAGCAGCTGAGGACTGGTTGAGTTGAGTCAAAGGTTTCCCTAGGGTAAGCCTAGGATGAGGTAGTGCTGGGAGTAGTAGTAGTAGAAAAAGGGACCTGGTGGAGTCAAAGCAGTTCCTGAGGAAAGTACGGATAGATGTGGAAGGTAGTATGGGCCCGTACTACTGAAAGCAGAGGATCCGTACTCGATTCAGGGAAGGCCGAGACAAGACCGGAAACCTGGTAGTGAGTATGTTTGGTCTCGCAGCAGTAAGGAGTATTCTGATAGTGGTTATGTTGTATGTTCAGTATGGTGACATTGCAAGAGGGACCAGCGGGCAGATCAGGCGCCGGAGAGGGATTAGGCTCGGGTTTAGGGGCCGAGCAGCTCGAGGAGCAGATGAGGGAGTTGATATCAGTGGAGGTTACGCGCAGTATTCTAGCTCAGACTCCTGTGATCTTTGGCACGGTCAAGGAGGGTATATTGGAGATTTTGGATGAGAGGCTGGGAGCCTTCCGTACTGAGATGATGGATTTGTTGGGAGCGTACCTTGACATTTCGGGAGTTCAGGGCTTGCGGGGCACCAGATTATCATGGGGCTAGGGACCCCATCGCTAGCAGCAGATGGTTGGCTGATGTTGCCAATGCATTCCGTACGAGCCGGTGTCCTGAGGAGGACAAGGTCAGACTCGCTTCCTGTCTTCTGAAGGACAGAGCAAGGGATTGGTGGGAGGAGATTGGTCACTCTTTGGGGGATGATGCCGCGTTGGGCGCGATGACTTGGAGTGATTTCTCAGCGAGGTTTAGAGCGGAGTTTTCGCCGATTATTGAGGTGCAACAGTTGGTCCGGGAGTTTCAGGATTTGACGCAGACTACTGAGACTGTGGCGGAGATCACCGCCAAGTTCAGAGAGAGAGCCCTTCTTGTTCCGCAGTATGTCGCGGATGAGGAGATGAAGAAGGCACGATATCACGAGATTCTGAGGGATGACATCAGGGAGTTCATGAGCAGGTCCGGATGTAAGACTCTGGAGGATATGATTTCTCGGGCCAGGGAGAGGGAAATTGATTTGGAGCAAATCCGAAAGAGGAAGCCGGATGAGGTTCAGGTAGCCGCGAGTTCGGGAAAAAGGCCCAAGGGAACGGATTCAAGGTCGAGGGATTATCAGGACCGCAGTCGATGCGGAAGGTGTGGCAGGACGCACGGGGGCGCGTGCAGGAGTGGTAGTGGTGGTGAGTCTTGCTGTTTCAGGTGCGGTCGGATGGGTCATTTTAGCAAAGATTGTACTGCTACCATCACCCAAGGATCAGACTTGATATGTTTTCACTGCAATCAGCGGGGCCACAAGAAGGCCCAGTGCCCTAGTTTGTTTTCAGCAGAACGGGTGATGGCACCCGCTCCTGCAACTTTGAGGATCACAGACGGCCGTCAGGGCCGTGCGGAGGCGCCTGTGGTAGGAGGCAGGGCTTTTTAGATGACTACTTTGGAGATGCAAGCAACGCCGGACATTGCAGGTATGCGACTTCCGTTTTCAGTTCTTTTATTTTGTGCATGATTATATTGTTATGGTTCTGCATCATTAGCGGTTAAGAATTTTATTTTCGAGCGGGTTCATTGGGATCGAGTTATACGCCATTTGCATACCTTGGTTATTGGTTAGTAATTAAGGGATAAGTTGTATCGAAGAAGGTTACTTTGAGTGCAGTATCCGTAGCATGCCTTGGAGGGACTCGGTATGTCTCGCTAGTTCGGAGCCGTATAAGTTTTAAAATGGACAGGTTGGATCCTTAGCTATGGTAAGCTTGGGATTCCTCAGCGGATTGATTATGGTAGCAAGGATTGGGATTTCTTCTCACCGATCATCGAGGTGTGAGCAGGATCTTAGTGGGGGAGAATCCTCCGAGTGTATAAGGGTAAGGGCATGCGAATCCAGATCGGGTATATGATTTCGGATAAGGAAAAGGGGTAGTTCAGCGTTTAAAAGTTCAGGGTTGGGAGTTTGAGAACTTCCCATCAGCGCGTGCGTGTGAAGGGTAATGGTGGGTATGTGGTTCGGATTCAGGTTAAAGGGCCACATGTGGAGCTCGTGTGAGTCGAAATGGGGATCTTGAGGTCAAATAGCAGGAGATGTTTTCGTGTCAGCAGTCAGTGGTGGAAAGTGATGTAAGACTACGGGGCAGTCATAGCATTTTGTAGTAGCTCGTTGGCGGAGTCAGGGCGAGGCCCTTATCTCCTAACATTCAGATAGGGATCGGGAATAGAAAATGGATGAGAATGGTATGGAGTTGCCTGTATAGTCTGGAGAGATGAGACCTTGGAAGAGGCCTCTCCAGGATACAGTCGGGTGAGACCCGTGGGCGGGGCCCGTATGAGGATAGCAGTATAGGTGAGACCTGAGAGCCGGGTGGCTCAGTAGTACGGTTGGGTGAGACCCGTGGGTGAGGCCCGTGAGTTTTAGCAGCACAGGTAGGACTTGGTAGGATCTTAGCGTCTAGACAAGGGGATCGGGGATCCCAGGAAATTGTAGTGCCAGCATGGTAGAATAGATTGAGCTGTATAGGTGGCGGAAGTATCTTCGAATGTCGCTGGGAGCGACTAGTGGTTGTGCTGGATCAATAATCGGTGAGGGTCGGTAATCCAGTTGTTGATAGGTTGGTAGGGACCAGGATGGCCTCAGTTCATTCGGAAGCCAAATAAGAATAGCAGGATTCCTAGTCAGTAGCAGTGCGGGGATGCAGAGTATGGTGGAATTCAGTTAGTCGATCGTGGGGTGCTCAACACCAAATGATAGCAGGATGAATGCCCAGAGGGTACTGGCAACGATGACCCGTACTGGGAGTGGCGGGAGTAATAGATTTGGTGAGGAAAGGGTCTTCACAGCGGTAGAAGGGATAGATGGTTATGGAGCGTTGCCTTGGGAAGACAGGGAAATCGCGCAAGGAAAGAAGGGGTGGACCCTTATGTTGCAGTACTCGGAGATTACCAGAAAGATTGTCGGTGGAGTAAGTTGTGTTTCCAGGATGTTCATGGTCAGGATGCATCCGAAGTTATTATCTGTAAGGATTGGCGTTGGTCTGAATGATTAAACGGAAGGCCAACAAAGTTAGGCAGCTGGTGCTAGAATGGATGGTGGGGCTTTGGAGGTTGATCGCCGACAGTAGAGTATAGTAAACTTCGAGGACGAAGTTTAGTTTAAGTGGGGGAGAGTTGTAACACCCAAAGTTTCAAAGGCCAAGAAGGGAAAGAAAAGCCCTAATTTAAGGGCTGACTCGGCGAGTCCAAGGAGGGACTCGGCGAGTCCGAGCGGGATCCGGGTCGAGGTGTAAGCGACCGACTCGGCGAGTCGGTCAAGGTGACTCGGAGAGTCTGGTCTGTGCGTGGAAAACCCTAAATTCGGGACTTGGGGCCTATATAAATGTCTTAATCTTCTTCCTAGGGTTCCTTACTGCCTCTTTAGCCCTGGATATCAAACCCTAGCCGTCATATCTCCTAGTTGAGCCTTGGAAGGTGCATTAAAGCTTGGAAAAGGAAGAAGGAACTTGGAGGAGCAAGAAGGAGCTATAGATCTGGGATTGTGAGTTCATTCTGAGCACTTGGAGGTAATAAACTAGTTCCTGGACCCTTTTTGCACCTAGATCTATGTGTGGTTGTTGGGGCTCTTTTGCCATAATGTTATTATTTTGGGTTAGAAGCCGGATCTGGAGTTGCTACTTCAGATTCAAGTGTTTTAGGGCCTGGAGAAGCATAAAGTATCAGCCATTGAGTCGATTTTGAAGTCCCTTGGCCTTACACCCTAGTTAATGGCGTATCTTGCCTAGATCTCCTTCTCTACACGTAAAGTTTGCAACTTTACGTGTGGAATAGGCTTGGGAAGGATGGATCTATAGTTTGGAGTCCATGCATGACTCAAAAATCCTCTGCATGTAAGGAGATCTGAAGGGACTCGACGAGTCCTTTGAGTGGACTCAGCGAGTAGCATGAAGTTTTGGAGAAACTCGACGAGTGGGATGAACAACTCGTCGAGTCGTATGAAGATTGCCTTGGACTCGGCGAGTCAGGTCGCAAAACCCCAAACCCTTCGCGTTGTGACTCGAATCAGTGAGTCGGGTGGAGACTCAGTGAGTTGAACAGGTCTGGACTCAGAAATCGGTAGACTCGGCGAGTCATGGACTGACTCGGCGAGTCGAGTCGCGAATGAAAGGAATCTGATCATTTTGAACTCGGCGAGTCAGTAGGGTGACTCGGCTAGTAGGGTTGACCTGGAAGGTTGACTTTGACCAGGACTTTGACTTTGGACCAGGGTGGACTTGATTGTCTTTCGGGGGTCAGTTAGACTCAGTGTTGCATTGATATTGGTAGTTCGGGGAGCAAGGGGAACAGGAGTTCCGTGAGTTGTCGGGAAGCAGCTAGTGAGATCATCAGCAAGTTCAGCCAGTTCAGGTGAGTTTCCCTTTGTGTGAATGGGTCTAAGGCCACAATGCCGACCCCTGTAGTTATGAGTAGAAGACCTGGGGGTTAGCCCTAGGCACAGTATGCTAGCATTGTTTGCAGTACGAGGTCCAGTAATAGCGGGCGGGCACCCAAGGAATTGTTTATATATGATAGTTTATACTTGTTGTCTGTGTGATACATGTATGTACCTGGTAGGGAGGTGAGTGTGGGCGAGGTCCCGTATCTCACCAATAGCAGAGTGTGGATGGAGTTCCATATCTCACTAGTAGCAGATTAGGGGCGAGGCCCGAATTAGAACAGGAGTGAGAGTGGGCTAGGCCCGTACCTCACTACCATTAGGAGCATGGATGGGGTTCCATGACTCCTCAGTAGCAGGACATGGGCGAGGCCCAGGAAAGGCGAGGCCTTAGGACAGAACCAGTTGCATGTGTTAGTTATGTGTTATGAAATGTTTATGTGTTATTATTTGTTGACGGGCGAGGCCCTGTGACAGGCGAGGCCTAAGTAAAACAGATCTGTATCCGAGCGGGGCTCGAAGCCAGGCGAGGCCCGAGGTAAGGGGGCGAGGCCCAAGATAGGGGTCGTGGCTTAGTATGTGCAGTATGTGGTTATGCATGGTATGTGGTAGGGTGGGGAACTCACTAAGCTTCGTGCTTACGGTTTTCAGTTTTGGTTTCAGGTACTTCCGGTAGCGGAGGAAAGAGCTCGGGGTGATCGCATGGCACACACCATAGATTAGACAGCCTGGGGATGTTTACTCTGATAACGAACATATGTTTTGAAAACTTATACTCATATTATGTTTTGGAATGATGATGTTACTTTAATTAATGATTTATTAAAGAAATTTTTGGTCTTAAATTTTGGGTCGTTACAATGGGTCCAGTCAACTCGGGTTGGAATTGCCCAGGCCCTTAACCATCAGGTTGGAATGCCAACATACTATGGGTCTAATCATCCTCGGGATGGAATACCCCAGGCCCACAACCAACAAGTTGGAATGTCCACATAATATGAGTCCAATCATCCTCGGGATGGAATACTCACGACCCACAACCAACAGGTTGGAATGCCCATGTCTATTGGCTTTCGCATAAAGCAGATAAGCCTCAACCGCAAAACAAACATGTGCACATATAACAGATAATCACATATCATTCTATAGACAACAACTGATCTAACGGATCATACCACATAACACATAATACCATCCTATCTACCAGGATACCGATCTAACAGATCATACCTCATACCACATAATATTATCCTATCTACCAGGATACCGATCTAACAGATCATACCACATACCACATAATATTATCCTATCTACCAGGATACCGATCTAACAGATCATACCACATACCACATAATATTATCCTATCTACCAGGATACCGATCTAACAGATCATACTACATACCACATAATATTATCCTATCTACCAGGATACCAATCTAACAGATCATACCACATACCACATAATATAACCCTTGCCTCTAGGATACCGATCTAACAAATCATATTATCATAACATAACCAGATAACAATCCAAAGGGCCGGCCTTGGTGCCTTAGACTCTTGAGTATAGTGAGGATAACTCACTTGGCACTGCTGAAGTCCCGCAGATAAAACTCCAGCTACTGATTGATAGATTCTCGAACTGTTAATATCAAACAATATCCAATTAATAATTGGGTTCCAAGTCCAAGGTCCAACTCACACACTAAAAGCCCAAACGTCAAGTAAGGAGCTAAAGCCCAACATATGCCCCAATTTTCCAAATTGGGCCCAAACCTTTATAAGGTCATACCATAAGGCCCAACCATTTAGTCCAATCCAACATTCGACATTCTGATGGCCCAATCTCACATAATCATAAAGGCCCAAACTATGGCCCATCTATGGCCTAATATTCCAAATTGGGCCCAAGTCTCTCACATGGTCCTTATCCTAAAAACCTTCCAGTTATTTAGGTCCATTTACTTGTTCTTGGATAGCCCATCCATAGTCTAATCACCAAGGCCCAATAGAAAGGCCCAACTCAAGGCGCAAGTGAAAATAGGGTTTTCACATGAAATGAAGATTAGGGTTAAGTGTTTCTCACTTAACCCATTAAGGACTTAATCCATTAAATCCATTACTCTACTAGATAAATCATATGGTGTGATTGGGTGTAATTCACAACCCCATTCCAATGGCCCAAATGTGGGTTTTCTTTCATGAAATGATGATTAGGGTTAAGTATCCCTACTTAACCCATTAAGGACTTAATCCATTAAGTCCAATATTACCTTGGATTAATTGCAATGATTACCAATTAATATTTTAGGTTTATTAAATAATTCTCGTGTGTGTGTCCCGACAAATTCCCAAAACTAGGGTTTCATGAGATTAGGGTTTTCCAAACCCTAATTAGGGTTTTCCAAACCCTAATTAGGGTTTTCCAAACCCTAATTAGGGTTTTCCAAACCCTAATTAGGGTTTTCTACCCACTACTAGCCCATTGATCAATTGATTGGGCTTCTGGGCCAAATAGGGCTTCATTGGGCCCATAAGGGTCTCTTTGGGCCCACTAGGGTTTCATTGGGCCCACTTGGCCCAAACATCCCAAACGAGTCCAAAAATGCAAACGATGCAAACCGCCACCCAACACAGTGGCCGATGGCGGTAGGAGGCAGCAGCCACCACCTTAAGGTGGTGGTTATATTTTTTCTATTATTTTTTCCAGTTACAAAATACAATAATACACACAATGACCCAAAATAAACTCCTAATAACTACACCCACAACCACCTTGCGGCAGCAGACAGTGGTAGAGAGTGGCAGCCACCACATCACGGTGGTGGTGGTGGCCCCCCAGTGACTCCGACCAAGATAATTAAACACACATGACACACACACACACTTCAGTTGCGAGATAAGCCCAACCACCCACCTGGTGGCACATGATAATGGAGACAGCGACCCTAGTGGCCACAACCCTAACTAACAACGAAAGTAAATGACTACCAACGACGGTTATCGTTGGCAACAGTGACATTGAGACCCAAACCGCAACAGGTTCGACCTACCCTTCACACGAACACAGCACCGGTTCAACCTCTCGTCTTACGGTCTCCGACATCCCACGGGGAACTTTTTACTGCCCACAACATCCAGCAGCGGTGACAGAGGACTGAAGAAGGAGGGTGTGTGCAACCTAATCACGAACCAACACAACTTCTATGGTCATTGGCTTCCGATCTCCATGGCTAAACGACGACGGTGGCGGCTTGTTCGACGACAACTTTAGCTTCACCAGTGGTTGTTGCGGTGGAGGAAAATGGTGGTCGTGCCCCCACCGGGAAGCGACCACAATGGCCATACCCACGGTTCCATCGAGCGTCGATAGTCTCCAGTCGTAACGAGCATCATCGGTGGTTTAGCCGGTCGAAAAATGGAAGTGAAAGGGGTGGTGGTAGACGAAGGTTAGGAGGGTGACGGTTTCATAGTGAATTAGGGTTAGGGTTAGGTTGCATGAGTGGGTTATGAAGAATATATATGGAGGATAACAAGGGTGACGGGTTCAACCCATGTCTAGCTTCCAACATTCGCATACATTACACTTCTATTCCTTCTCCTCCTATTCTTCTCAAATTAGATCCAAATATTACCATTCAGCCGTCAGTATTTCAATATCCTTTCCATTTAAGTCCCAGTCTTACTAAACAACCCCTGACTCCTAAAAATCTTCACAAATAAGTCTCAAAATTACACTTTAACCCCTGGAGATTCAAATCTATATCATTTTGGCACCCATAAACCAACACCCCGCTAATTATTATCTGATTTTGGACAATAGTAATGTAAAATAATAATTAAATTGCTTCTCGGTGTTCTGGGTTTTATCATTTTAATTATTCTATTCAAATGTGTAACACCAAAATTTTCAAATAATTTTTCACATTTATAAAAACACATTTTCATTCATAATTGACATAAAAACATCATTGTATCACTTAATCAATTCATAACATCACATCCCAAGATCAAAATATGTAAAATCTCCTCGAGTGTGTACTGATCAAACGGGCGCCTTCCCGCGATCCTCACTGGTACTGAAACACATAACACAACACTGAAAGCATAATTACTTAGTGAGTTCCCCAAAATACCACATGCAACACATATAAGCCACTCGAGGCTATAACTCTGTTTGACCCTCTGGTCAATGTGTCTTAGTGGGACCTTCCGGTCCCATAACTCTGGTGGGCCCTCTGGCCCTAACTCTGTGGGCCTTATGGTCCAACTTTGGAAACTCTGTAACATGCATAGCATAAAACACATAGAAGTCTCATCATGCAAAATCATACAAATACTCTATCACAAAACTCTAATTACCACTCTAGGTAAAGTATAGTGAGAAGACTCACCTCGGGTACCTCGGTAAATCTCGAACTCTGTAAAATCTAATGTAGCCTCCGCCTAATCATATGAAATAAATACTCTAAATCAATACATCCCTCAAGGCTAGACTATTTCACCAGTGGTTGTTGCGGTGGAGGAAATCTAATGTTCGACGACAACTTTAGCTTCACCAGTGGTTGTTGCGGTGGAGGAAAATGGTGGTCGTGCCCCCACCGGGAAGCGACCACAATGGCCATACCCACGGTTCCATCGAGCGTCGATAGTCTCCAGTCGTAACGAGCATCATCGGTGGTTTAGCCGGTCGAAAAATGGAAGTGAAAGGGGTGGTGGTAGACGAAGGTTAGGAGGGTGACGGTTTCATAGTGAATTAGGGTTAGGGTTAGGTTGCATGAGTGGGTTATGAAGAATATATATGGAGGATAACAAGGGTGACGGGTTCAACCCATGTCTAGCTTCCAACATTCGCATACATTACACTTCTAGTCCTTCTCCTCCTATTCTTCTCAAATTAGATCCAAATATTACCATTCAGCCGTCAGTATTTCAATATCCTTTCCATTTAAGTCCCAGTCTTACTAAACAACCCCTGACTCCTAAAAATCTTCACAAATAAGTCTCAAAATTACACTTTAACCCCTGGAGATTCAAATCTATATCATTTTGGCACCCATAAACCAACACCCCGCTAATTATTATCTGATTTTGGACAATAGTAATGTAAAATAATAATTAAATTGCTTCTCGGTGTTCTGGGTTTTATCATTTTAATTATTCTATTCAAATGTGTAACACCAAAATTTTCAAATAATTTTTCACATTTATAAAAACACATTTTCATTCATAATTGACATAAAAACATCATTGTATCACTTAATCAATTCATAACATCACATCCCAAGATCAAAATATGTAAAATCTCCTCGAGTGTGTACTGATCAAACGGGCGCCTTCCCGCGATCCCCACTGGTACTGAAACACATAACACAACACTGAAAGCATAATTGCTTAGTGAGTTCCCCAAAATACCACATGCAACACATATAAGCCACTCGAGGCTATAACTCTGTTTGACCCTCTGGTCAATGTGTCTTAGTGGGACCTTCCGGTCCCATAACTCTGGTGGGCCCTCTGGCCCTAACTCTGTGGGCCTTATGGTCCAACTTTGGAAACTCTGTAACATGCATAGCATAAAACACATAGAAGTCTCATCATGCAAAATCATACAAATACTCTATCACAAAACTCTAATTACCACTCTAGGTAAAGTATAGTGAGAAGACTCACCTCGGGTACCTCGGTAAATCTCGAACTCTGTAAAATCTAATGTAGCCTCCGCCTAATCATATGAAATAAATACTCTAAATCAATACATCCCTCAAGGCTAGACTATTTCCTCTTTTAGTACTCTCAGAAGGGTAAAAGACCATTTTACTCCTCTCATGGTCCCTAAGACCCAAAAATTGGCCAAACCCTAAAAGTCAACAAAAGTCAACTCTCCGGGTTACGCTCCGCGTACCAAACATGTACGTTGGGCGTACCCGGTGTCTTCACAGAAAACGGGATGCGCGACCCCTTACGCCACACGTACTGGGATTATTCCCCGCGTAACTCCTAGTTTAAGACTCTAAGCTTTTTGGGGTCTTAATCAGTTAAGACCCACGTCCAACTTCTAGATTTGACCATTTATAACCCTCTTAATCCATAAAGTTGGTGACTTTAAGCCTTTGCATGGCTGGACAAGTCACTAACACCCATAATATTCCATTTCCTAACACTAGAAAGGTCAATACTCAAGCATGACCTCATATTAATGACCAAGATGGAAACTTTATGGATCTATAACACAAATACCATTGAAATGGGATAGATCTAGGTCCATGGAGCACATTACACTCATAAAGTCTCCACCTTTAGGGCTTTTTAACCCTAGAATGGCCCATGCAACATCAAACCAAAAGGAAGAGGAAAGTTTTGAACTTTATACCTCCAGATGCACCTCCTTCCTCTATAGATCTTAGATCCAAACTTGCACTTCAAGCTCTAGCCTCCACAAGCTCCTCTTCTTCTTCTTCACTAACACACCAAGGCACTTTTAGCTCTAAAACACTCACTCTCAACCTAAGGACGATGGGGGGGGGGGGGGGGGGGGGGCTCTCTTAGGGTTTCACTTACTGATATGGAGGCTGAGAAATGAGCCTTAGCATCCATTATATAGTGCACAAGTCAAATATTAGGGTTTACGTCTGGACCCATTACGCCCAGCATAAACCTGGGTATGCCTAGCATATCCAGGTGAGTCTGAGTCCAAACTAAGCGCATGAGTACGCGCGGCATACTCCCCAGTACGGCCAACGTACTAATTTGCTACAAAAACTCTTCCAAGGGACCACTCTTGACAACTTGACAAAATGGAAGGATTTAATAGCTTACTTGGATTTTGGGATGTTACAAAATGGGATGTTACAGATACCCTCATGTGCAAGTCACATGGGGGCAGCTTAACGTTGGAATGTACGGACCTCCAACTCGACGACCAAGAACGTGCAACTTATCGTCCATATGTACTATTTGAGGGAAAAAAATACTGTAGAGACTACTTTAGGGAAAAAACCAAAACCTAAAGGACCATTCATGTAATTTGTTGAATAATTTAATTATTGTGGGTTAAAAATCCTATGTACTGACTAGACTTTTAAGCCTGAACCACATAGTTTCTTGTATTACAGGTAGTGGCACAAGAGCAGAGATTTGATGATCAGATTAGAGATTTATGGATTATAGGTAGTGGCACAAGAGCATATATGTTTGTAAGACGTGTACTATTTTCGTTTAAGTTTATGTATTGTATTGACGATGACATCCCAACGTTTTTAATATAATTAAAATACATTTCTTCGGAAATGCTTTGATAATATCGTTATCATATTTTAGGAATAAATTCTGCAACATTATTCTTCAAAAGGATACTATGATTTTAAATAACGCATAAACAAATCGGTTTTTTCTGGTAATGAAATTCGGGATATCACATATTACCCAAAGTTAAACACTCGTAGTCCAATGATGCATATCCTATTTTCCATAGTTCTCCCCCAAAATTTACTAATGGTATCTTCTCAGTTTCCCATGATAAACTCAATCAATATTGACCGTTTCAATGATCGATCTTTCAAGTCAATGTACTAAGATACTTTATTCTGATATTCAAGTTCCATCATCGGGTAGGAGTTCATTTACCTTATCGTATATGAGTTCTACAATGTTGACACACCAACTCTAAGGAAGGATTGATCGTTTGATCATTCCTCGGTTCCCTTCTATCGTCACCTATGGACATATGTATCAATCTCACTAAAACTATTGATTCATTAAGAGTCACATAAGTTGACCCTTCACCGGTTTCCAAGAATAATCACTCAACATATCAAAATAATTGTTTTATGTCTTTAAAAGACAATATGCCCTTGACTCGTTCCCTTTTAAGTCATTGAATGTCATTAACTTGATGTCCCATTAAGTACTATCACTCAACATATCAAAACAATATACCCTCGACTCTTTCCCTTTAAGTCGTTATACAATAACAGTAAGTATGCATGCATGCTTTAAAAATTATATTTAGACACAATTATACTTCACTGTAATCTTGTTATTGCTTTCTAGTTTAAAAGCAAGCAAAACATAAAAGTGGACAATCGGGTAGCCACAACCAAGGTCAGCCCTTCGGAGGTGTGGAGTGTGTGACTGTACATGAACCGTGTCGTCAATGGCCCCACAAGTTTCTACGTAGCGAAAATTTTCGTTGGAAATCCGTTGCTAATTTGTTGCCAATCCATCGGTAACTAGTGTCTAATCCGTTGAAATCAAGTGGCTTCTGTCGGTAATTATCGCCACGATTATTTGTAAATGAAAAATTATTTTTAACCAGTGATATAGTTAGAAATTGTCTATTAGGTGTCGAATTTTTTTCGTAGTATTAATAAAATTTGTTTATATATAAAAAATATATTTAAGGGCCTATTTGTTCTGGACATCAAAATCAAAGGACTTGATCACTACATGCTTTTCTATCCCACATATTCATACATACATACATTAAGTTGTCCGTCTACGAGATAAAATTTATTATGATGTAGATTGATAATTTAACAAATCTTGATTAATTAGTTACCAATGATCCATTGTCTTTAACGACATAAAATTGTGCAGAGATGGATAAAGTAACTTATTTCGACGAGTGTAATTATTCTTAAATATCACCATCAAGGAAATATCGCTAGGAACAACAATGCAGGGTCATATTATCGACGTAGTAAATTAAGTATGTATCATACATAAAGAAACACACGAGAAAGACAATTAGATGTTATACTTGACATTCACGATAAATTAAATTTGTTGTATTATATAAGTGTGATGATATTAATTATATGACACAAAATGAAAACGGTTATTAATTTATTGTAAACATAATCATACAATAGTTGTTACTGGCATGCATGTTATCAACAAAATACTTACAAAACTCTCAGAAAAAGGAAAAAAAAAAAATAGGAACAATTTTAGATTGTTGATTCAGATGGATCATCTTTTCCAACTTCTACTTCTTGAGAATGGATCTTTGTGAATCCCACCAATAACCCATGTTTCCTTTGCAATATCACAAGATAATTTGTAGAAATCACTTTCGGTTTTCATCAATTCCTTCAAACTCTTCCTTTTGTTTTCTTTCTTTTCGATGTCATGATCATTAACATGTTCTTCTTTTTCTTCTTTATCATGATCTTCGTCGTCATCATCATCATCATTTTCTTCTTCTTCTTCTTGCTTTTCCTCCATCCAACTTTTAGCAGGAGCAGAACGACACCGCATGAGGAAAAGTGCATTTGCAGGTGGCAGACATGGGAGATCTTCCGGTGTTTCAGATTTCAAACTTTTTTCTTCTTTTTCAAACACCCCAGAATCTTGATTCTCTTGTAGGACCATAAACCATTTCGAAAACACTCTCGAGTCCTTGTCATGTTCATAGTCTTCATGGTGATCTTGATTGATTTCTTTATCATTACTATCTTCATCTTCATCTTCATCTTCATCGTCTGAAGTGATATCTACATGGGAAAACCCCCCTAAACAATGAAAATCAAACTTAATCCTCCTTAAGCAAGTTAAAAACTGCATAATTTCTTTCTTGAACCCTAATGTCGCTCCCCAAGTAGGCTTCTTCTTTCTATTATGAAGCCTCTCGATCTCTTCCATGACTGTCTGCCAATTCTTGCATGATCTTGTGCTGGGTCGGACCTTAATCTGGCCAGCACAAGTTACTTTTGGAGAAGTTGGCTCCGATAAGTTGTCTGAACTCATCTGCTTGGTTCCCGACCATAGATATGGACTTGATCGGCCTCCACCGGCACCACCTCTCATAGACTTCCGAAGGTGGTTTTGGTGGTAATTCAATCGACGGGGGCTAGAAACTGACTTTGGCATTAGTCTAAGATGTGCTCTTGTAGGAAAACATACCATAAGATCTCTTGAAGGAGGCCCTTTCCCTTCTCTTTTATTCATCTTTCTCTCTCTAAACTTGTGTGTATGTGTGTGTGTTTGTGTCTTTGCTTAGACTTCTTGTTATTTATTTCAAGTTGTTATCAGAGGCTATTTGTATGAGTTCCCCAAAGAAAAAGGTATTACAGAACACCATATAATTAAGAAAAAGCAGCCCGGCCCTTTAATTAGCTACATATTTTCAAAGTAGCAACTTTTTTATAATCAATGTGTTTAGGTAAAAGTGATTATTATTCTGACTTTTGTATGTTTAGTTAAGTTGAAAATTATTATATAAATTAAAAGTGCTACAAGAAAATTGCTTATTGAGATAATAACGAATTACGTGCATACTGTTAACTTCCTTTTAATTTGCTAGCTATTTGATTCTAAATTAGTTCTTTAAGACCCAATAATCATTTTTAAAAACATATACAACTTTTCCCATAAAAAAATACCACCATTAATTAAATAATAATAAATAAGTTTAAGTTTAATTAAAAGAACAAATAAGTTAGGAATCAAAATCACATTTATTAAGTAGTAAAAACATCTTTCTACATAAGTGCCAACTTTGTTGGGCAAGTGGAGAAAATGTTGTAATTAGAATACCTTTTGATACATTGGAATGAGGTTTTAGTTTCACTATACCTCAGCCCTTAATTAAACTATATCTTATTATATCTATGTCCCTACTCAGAAATTAAATAGTTGCACAAGGGGAAAAGAAAAGAAAAGTTAGATAAAAGGGGAAAGGTGTGATGATGGCCACGAGCTTTGTTTTATGATCTAATGATATCACCAACTTGGTGACACTTTCTCAATAGATACATGCATTTGTATGTATAATTACGCAACCACCATATAACTTTTATTAGTATTCGGTAAATAAGTACAGTTAATACACTATTTTTACATCAAAATACTTTCAAATTTCTTTCCAATCAGTCATTTTATAATGCACCAAAATACACATTACAATAAAGTATGAATCATAATAAATACCGATCTCATATTTTTTTTAGACAACGGCCAAATTCATTAGCGAAAAAAAAAAAAAAAAAAAAAAAAAAAAAAAAAAAAAAAAAACACACACACACACCTAATCGTGAAGCTTAAACGCTTTATCGCCTTCCAAATCGGACAACAACTTCTCCATCATTTTTACTAACAACAGTCAACTTAATAATAATAACCGTTCTCCTAATAATTTTATACCGCCTACCATGGTTATTTTTTTGACAGGGAATTAATCTAGAGTCAACTTATATAAATTTGTCTCTTTATAGAGATAATAACTCACATAAAAAGTATTTTAAATAAATTAATGTGATTAATTAAAGTGGGAATAGTCATGAAGGGAAGACAATGGAGAGCATGGTTGATAGGTCCCTCAACCCACTTCATCTTTGCTTTAGAAGTTAGACTTCTTTCAATCATTTTGGTTGAGTCCCTTTCACATATAAGGATGGCCAAAGGGTAAATGGGTAATTGTCCCTTCCCTCTATATGGGTTAATGGTTTTTAATATTGAATACATTTCATAAGTTCAACATATTTATCTATATCAGATAAATTAAATTGATCGAAACTCATGTAAAATGTAATTAAATACTTAAATAAATTTTTTTTCCCTTTCCTTTTGTTCTGTCAATATTTTTCTTCCCTTTCCTTTATTGAATTTATAAAATAACTCACGAATCCTTTGAATTCTTCTAAAACAATTTGAATAAAAATGATAAAGATTTGAGATGATTTATGTTTAGTTTACGGCTCATACTTTTAATATTGACATTTTTTGGGACACACTTTTAAAAATAATCATTTAAGCTAAAATGCACTTTAATTTAATTGCTAATGTGTTGATGACAAAAGAAAGTAAGATTTTGACTTGAGATGTGTGGTTCCGTTTCAAGCTATGAACACTTGGAGTTGGAGATGCTTACCTCAACAGCCTGTAAAGCTTTCCTAGCCCATTCCCTACTGTACCAATCGTATAAATTATCAATCTTGACCATCACCATTATTAAAAGACCATCTGTACTTGAAACATTACAAATAATAATATGTGTAATGTTTTAGAAATAGAATCAAATCGTCTTATTGATTAAAAACACGCCAAATTTGGGTTCTGTTTTATTGTATAATACAAAATTATAATCAAACTAGAATGTCATACCTAAAACGTTAGTGCAACACCATTATCATCTCCATATATGAAGATTTTACCTCCAGATGGAAAAATGAATGGATCATTAAACCACAAACGTTTTTTGTCTGTTTTCTTTTATAAAAAATGAATTCTTTATTTTGATAATTACACATTTGAGGTGTTTTGATTTGAGCCAAGTTTTTAAAAGCAGATCATTTTGTCATCGGAGGCTTTTACGGGGTGGGAGTATTCACTAAGTCCACCACAACCACGTAGGCTCACCGTAATGGACACCGATAACCGCAACCCACATCCTTACTACTAGAAAACATGGGGTTTTCCTATGGAAAATAGCTATGAAAAATTTCCGTAGCTAATTAGCTACGGAATCGTTACGGATCAGCTACAAAATGGGACGTCGTAGTTTAGTAACAGAATAGCTACGGATGCTAGTCTGTAGCTATTCCGTAGCTAATTAGCTACGGAATAGCTACAAATGCTAATTCATAGCAATTTCATAGTTAATTAGTTACAAAATGGCTACTTAATAACTACGAATATTAATTACCTATGGATTAGCTATGTAATGTGCCTTCCATTAGAAATCCGTAGATAATTAGCTACGGATTAGCTACATATTTTTCTTATTTTTGATTTTTTGGGCACTAAACGCTGTTTTTTTTACTTCGTTTTTTTCACACCTCTCACCACAAACAAAATGACATTTTGTGGCATATTTTTAATGACATATATTTTTGTGCCACTATATCATGCTTTTAGTGACATATTTATATACCACAATAAAAATTATTGGATTTAATGGCACTTAACATTTTATGCCACTAATGTTTATTATTATTAGTGGTATAATGATATAAATGTCACTAAATATTATGTGTCGTATAAAGTATTGCTGATTTTTTTTTCAATTCCCTTATATGCCACTGTATGGATTTTAACTCATTTTACTGTAAATTTCCATTTCACACCATATTCTATCGCTTTACGTCCCAAAATACAAAGGGGGTAAAAAACCCTAACTAATGAAATCGTCGATCCATTCAATCATTCTGTGGGAATCCTCTCTCTTTTAAGTTCTAACACCCAACAACTATATGTAGCACCTGGTTCGCGGTACGTATTTCTTGTAATTAAAAATTCTAAATTGATGCATTTTTGCCTTGGACTCGGCGAGTTGAAGGACCGACTCGCTGAGTAGGAGTGGGATGAGACGCGAGGTCTGAGCCTTGGACACGGTGAGTCGGTTCCCCGACTCAGCGAGTAGGCCCTGTTTGGACAAAAACCCTAACCCGAGTGTTGGCACCCTATTTAAGCACACTAACTCGGCCTCCTTTGTCCCTAACACTTCCAGAGAGGTGTAGAGAGAGACCCTAGCCCCCATATTGTTCTTGTGAGTGAGTTTTGCTTGGTGAAGGAAGTTTGGAGCTTAGAAGAAGAAGGAGGAGGTTAAAAAGTGCAAGGAAGGGAGTAGATCCAAAATCTACACTATGAGAAGCTTCCATCCATGTAGAAAAGTTCCTACCTTGATCACTAGTTCATTAGATACCATTTTTGTCCCTAATTGGTGGTTTTCAAGCCCTAAAACACCAAACTCCATGTGTTTGTGCTTAATGATCCGAAAGGACTTCAGATCTAGACCTTGTGGACGTATTAGAAGCATAAAGTTTCTGTGGTTGAAGTGATTGAGGTCCCCATTGAGTGTATGACCTCATAAAGAGCCTGGATTTGCCTTTTTGAGCTTGTAGGGCCATGCATGCACGTAAAGTTTGCAAGTTTACGTGATAAGCATGCCCTAGGAACATAGATCTACGGTTTTGAAGCGTTGCATGTCTCAGATTTGGTCTATATGGGAAATGGGTCAAGGGACTCGGCGAGTCCCAAAGTGGAACTCGACGAGTTATTTGAAGATAACCTTAGACTCGGCGAGTTGGATGAACAACTCGGTGAGTCCTATGAAGATTGCCTGGTACTCAACAAGTTGTTCTTCTAACTCGACGAGTCAGATGAACAGTTACTGAGTAAGAGGGGTTTAGGTGTTGAAGGTCAAACCCTTCGTATCTGTACGCGGAATTAGCAATATACGTGTAGCAATGGTCCCAGAAACCCAAATCCTCATAAAGGATGCTTTGGTGAGGATTTGGAAGCGAGCGGGAGATCTGCTCGTATGGACTCGGCGAGTCGGATCGCGAGCCGGTTCTATCGTCCCAAGTAGTGAGTTAAGGGTGACTCAATGAGTGGGAAGGGGGACTTGTGGAGTAGGATCGGGTTAGTGGGAGAAGGACCCGGCGAGTCCAGTCAACTGGAAGTTGACTTTGACCAAGGAGTTTACCTTAGACCAAGGGTGGGTCATTCATCTGACCTAAGGGTATCTATGAGTGGCTAATCTATGTTTATGATTTATAGCCGGAGGATTACCGATTCAGCAGTCAAGCGCTTAGCAAGCAGACTTTCAGCAGCTACTTTTTGAGGTGAGTTACCTTCTAGTAGCAATGGGTCTAAGGCCACAATGTCGGCCCACTAGTAGGAGTTGTATGATTAGATGATTGTCTCTGTGATATTCATCTAGGGCTGCTACTACATGTGTTATGTTTATGTGCTAGTATGATATGATGCTATGTGCTAGTGACAGTAGGGGAGATAGTCCCTAGATTATCGATCGATATGACCGAAGGGGCAGTTATGCCCAACCATGCTAGATAGATTATGTGATACGTGTTTTGTGGTTGTGGTAGAGGGTGAAATAGTCCCCAGCATCCGTTTGAGAGGACCAAAGGGGAGACCAGCACCCAAGTATGCTAGTCAGTATCCGGTCGAGTGGACCGAAGGGGAGACCAGCACCTAGATTTGCTCGTCAGTATCCGGTCGAGAGGACCGAAGGGGTAGGTTGGGCACCCAGATATGCCTGACAATATATGTATATTATGTGGTTATTTGGTATGTGGTACGGTGGGGGAACTCACTAAGATTCGTGCTTACAGTTTTCAGTTGTTGTTTCAGGTGCCTCTTTAGCGAAGGGGAAGGAGCTGGTGCGGTAGCGGCATATCACACACACGCTCTTTATTTTCTGCACTACGAGATATTCTGGGATTTATACTCTGACATTATGGTTGTTTTTATGTTTTGGTCTCGGACAGGAAATATGTTTATGAAATGATGATGTTTATTCACAAATGTTTTTCCAAAGTGTTGATTTAAAAATGAAATTTTTGGCTGCGAAAATTGGGTCGTTACACTATAAGCATATCCTTAAGTCATTGCTTCTTAGGTAGAGGATGTGGAATAATATAGAGATAGCCAATAACTTATCATGAAGATCGATATGATTTGGAGCAGACAATGGATGAGGACATGGTACTACTCTATGTTTCTTAATGTTTTCTATTTTATAATGCTTGAATCGATCGATCATGCTTGACTTAGCTTTATATTCCTTGATTTGGTCATTAATTTGCTCCAATTTCTTTTCTATACTTGGCGACGACCATGTCTTTTATTGTTTTTGTACTGCGTAGAATATATATAACTTCTAGGCCAACTATTTGACGAAATGCCTGAAAGAAGAAGTCAAGAAACAATAGTGTTTGATGAATTACAAGCAATAAGAAATGATGTATATAACATTCTTTCCTTTGAAGGACTTTTTCTATATAACCATGGTATCTGGCAGGCGTAGTCAATTGTGACAAGTTAAGTTGGTGCTGATTGAGGAGAATAGAAATTGAATTTTGGTACTAGAATTGTAGACATGTAGTTAGAAAATCGAACTAATAAAAAACATTTCATGTTGGAACTTGGAGCAAACTTGCAAATTATCAATTGATATTAATCTTATTTTCTAATAAATCGTTGTTGTTCGAGTGAATGTTATGTGTTCTAGGCACGATGCATCTACTCTGGATGTGTTGGTGGTGCCTCAAAGATCGCAATCATACTTTATTCGGGATAAAAAGCTCTTGTTTTCACAAATCAACATGTCATTCGTAGACCAATGTGCATCTGATCTCAAGTTCGTTACTTTTCATATTATTATGTCATTATGTATTTATGTATGTTAACCAAGGCTATCATGTCTCTGTTGCTGTTGTGGTCATCTGGTCACACAAGGATGATCCTCACACTATTGACTACTCTAGCCTTGATTTGGTTGTGACTAAAGGAGATCAGTATGATGTGAGAGAGCATACAAAAGATAACGAGATGATTTTAATATTATAAAAATCATAGCCAAATTTTTTTTTTTTTAAAAAATAAGCTTGTTTGTTGCAGTTAATGGTTTGAAGATAATGTATTTTTGTAAGAAGTTTTTGTTGAATAAATAAATAGTGTGATAGGTGAGGAATCTGGGGAAGCCAGTTGAACTTGCTGGACAATATTACTTAGATAGGGCTGGTGAGGTACTTAATTACTGTCTGCCACTTTCTTACATATTACATATTAAAATTTACATATTACATATTAGGTCTTAGGTCCTGTTTGTTTGATAGAATGGAATGGAATGAGTCATTCCATTACTGAGTTGTAAATGTTGCAGGTTAGCTTTTTGAATATTACAGGCTTTCGCAATTTGCCAATGTTGCATGTACATATGTTACTGTATTAATTAATGTCCACATGCGTTTTGACTAAATAATAATATTATTATTATTATCTAATTTGATAGATATTCAAATACACATCAGAGAATGTTTTTGTACCACTTACAGTTGGTGGTTCAGAGATTTCACTGATGCAAATGGAAGGTACTGTTAAATGTTAACTCTACTTGTATATTACATATGTAAAGATATTAATAAATGTTCATACTATGTATATATAATATTAAATAGCTACTATTCTAGTTTGGAGGTGGCTTCAGAATATTTCAGATCTGGTGCAGATAAGATATCTATTGGGAGTAGTCAATACATAGTTTTTTAGCCTTTAATTGAAATTTATCTAATTTACTTTACTGTTTTTATAATTAAGTGCTCAAAAGAAGGTATGAGGTTATACTGAAAACACTAAGACATGGAACGTGAATAGTTCCCAAAAAATAATAGTGACAATCTTTTTAAAATTTATTTTCTTATGTAGGCTCCCCCACAAGCCATTGCAACTAACTGACTCCACAATTACCAAAGGATCTAATGATATTTCAAATGTGTTGGAATGGTATATTGCAAACATGTCTGGAGTGCTTAGCAATATGAAAATATGGGTACATACATCATCTACCATTTGATTGTCTTTTTTTTTTCAGTTACCCTATGTTGTAGTAGTAATGATCGATGTTTTCATTTTTTATTACAGAGCCTATTGAACACTTATACATTTCCACACAACTCTAATACGATCCACCAAATATCATCTTCTGAAATTCATCAAACAATGGTAATCATTTTTATCTTTTTCTTTCTACAGTTTTTCTTATATTACATAGTTGATTTGTGCTCAATGTTTAACTATTGACTTTGTTAATTATATCTTATTTAAGTGTATTTTGAGTTATCTTTATTTGTGTATTTGACATCGAATTGCTAGTATTGATTTTTTATGAGGTTATTCAAGATAGTATAAAAATTGGTGAAGAAGTTCAAACGCAATTAAGTTTAAAGTTTTTTTTAGATATTTTAATATTTAGCATCTACGTGTTTAAGCATATAGACTTATTTGACACTGATAAAAAATAATTGTTTTTTTTATTATTTTCGATGGATTATAATTGTAATTAGTCTTTTTATATCATATAATAGCTAAAAATGTGGATATTAGTAGTGTAATTCTAGAATTGCATGAGTATTTAATGTCATAAAATATGTGACACATTTTTTTTTATTTGTGGCAATTAAAAAGTGCCACTAAAAGTAACATAAATTATAGAATCGAAATGATATTTAGTGGCACAAAATGTATGCCACAAAAATAATAATCTTTTATTGTGGAAAATAAAGAAGTGCCACTAAAGCCCTAAAAGGCTGCAGCGTCAAAACGGAAAAGTGTCACTAAAGGATTTTAGTGGGAATGCTTCTAGTGACACTTTTTATTTGAGCTGCTGATTCTCTCAACAACCTTTAGTGACACGTTTTTGGGTTTTTAATGACAGTTTTTGTGTGCTACTAAATGACATTTTTTTTGTAGTGTCTACGATACATGATTATCTATATTTTCACCAACTTATAACTATTAATATCGTTCATAAAGTCGTGTGTTCCTTCATGATCAAGTACTTGTTTCACAGTTTAACATTGTAAAGCCTATACTTTTCACCAACTTATGATGAGTTTATGTTTGTATATGTATATTTATATAAATGAATGAGTTGTGATAAATGTGTACGTGTATATGTGTATGCATACATGTTTGTGAGATGTATGTGAATGTATTCATAAGCATTATAGTTGTAATGACCCAATTTTTCACATCAAAATTTTTTGTTTAAAAACGTTACTTTAGAAAATATTAATAACTAAAACATCATTCGATCATCCATATTATAAACTGGACCATGTCTGAAAACCAAAACATACAACTAATCAGAATATCAGAGTATCAATCCCAGAAAAGCTCGTAAATACGGAAACCGAAGAGTGTGTGTGTGACATGCTGCTACCGCGCCGGCTCCTTTCCCCTAGCTGAGGAGGTACCTGAAACCAAAACTAAAACCGTAAGCACAAAGCTTAGTGAGCTCCCCCATAATACCCCATACCACGCAAGCATTTAACAAACAACATGCAATTAGGAGATACGGGCCACGCCCACACTCGTGAAGATACGGGCCCCGCCCACACTTCGCTTTCTGAGAGATACGAGCCCCGCCCACACTCGTGAAGATACGGGCCCCGCCCACACTTCGCTATCTGGGAGATACGGGCCTAGCCCACACTCCATTCTCGGAGAGATACGGGCCTCGCCCATACTCAACCGCCAACTCATATCATACAAGTATCGCACAGACAACAAGTGTAAACAATTCTATCATAGTGGCATATATCATAATCAACTCAACTAAGAGATACGGGCTCGACCCACACTCTAATACTAACGTCTCGTCTATACGGGCCGGCCTTGGTGCCTTAGACCCGTTACTACTGGAAGGAAACTCACCTCGAAATAGCTGCTGGTCAGTGTGGGAATTGATCACCTACTACTGCTGCTGCTGCTCCGGAAACTCCCCGGCTGTAATTCTCACAATATACTTAATCATACACCACTAACTGTCCTTTGGGTAAAAAGACCATTTTTCCCTGGTCTAGCCTAAGTCAATTCGAAGTCAACTTTTAGTTGACCCGACTCGCCGAGTGGATCTCCACTCGCCGAGTCCCTGTCCAGACAATTGTCCTGGGTCCCTGATTCTACTCGTCGAGTTGGGCTATGACTCGACGAGTTCATCTTCTAAACTGACACTCAACTCCTTCATCCTACTCGCCGAGTTGTATGAACAACTCGTCGAGTTCATCTTCATCCGAAGAACACATATGCTAAGACTCGCCGAGTTGTATGAACAAATCACCGAGTCTGTTCTTGATCTATGAAGATTGCCTTGGACTCGCCGAGTCAGGGCATTGACTCGCCGAGTCCTAACATGGGTGAGTTCAGCTCCCAACTCACCGAGTCACCCCCCTGTGACTCACGGCTCAACTCGAAACATCATGAAGGGACCAAATCGGTGACTCGCGACCAGACTCGCCGAGTCACCTATACGACTCGCCGAGTCTCCGCCATGCATCCACCAAATACACCGATTTGCTTGATTTCAGTCCATGCCATTCATAGATCTGGACTTCTAGGACACAAATCACACGTAAAGTTTCCAACTTTACGTGTGGATATTCACCAATATGGATTTTAGGGCTCAAAATGCCTTAAAAGGGTAGATCTAGGGCTAACAAGCAACATGGGGCCATAAAGCTAACAGATCTGAGCTCCTGGAGCTCAATCTTGCCTAGATCCAGAGGCCAAACGTCTTAATACGACATATAAGGCACATACGAGCTTGGGGACTTGACCAAGAAAGACCCAAATGAAGTTTTAAGCATAGAATCATGGGGAAAACGGGTTATACCTCAAAGGAACTGCTAGAAGAACACAATAGTTGCTTGGTTGGCTTTCCTTCTTCTGGATCTACTTCTTTCCTCCTTCAAAACCTTCAAAAACACCCACAAAAGTCTCAAACTCTCAAGGAATGGCTTAGAACGAGGTATACAGGGCTCTAAGGGTGAATGGGGGCTGGCTTGGGGCAGTTAAGTCGTTTAAATAGGGTGCAAACCCCTGAAACTTAGGGTTTCATCCAACAGCGGCGACTCGCCGAGTCTAGGATATGGACTCGCCGAGTCGCCAACTTAAAACGTGACCTGGATCGCGTCTCTACTCGGCGAGTCGGACCCATGACTCGCCGAGTCCAAGGCTAAAATGGGAAATGTTCGAATAAGATTTACATACCAGAAACCAGATGCTACAAATCTCCCCCACTTATTTTAGACTTTGTCCTCGAAGTCTACTGCTCGTTCCTGAAACAGCTCGGGGTAATGCTCCATCATCTCGTCCATAGGCTCCCAAATCCATTCCGAACCCTTGCGGTGCTGCCACTGCACCTTCACTAATTCCACTCTCTTGTTCCTCAAGTCCCTCGACTTCCTGTCGAGGATTGCGACTGGGCGCTCAATGTAATTCAAGCTGTCATCAACCTAAATATCCTCCAAAGGCACTACTACTGAATCGTCCACTAAGCACTTCCGCAACTGAGAAACATGGAAAGTGCTGTGGATCTGGCTGAGCTCGGCTAGCAGATCCAATCTGTACGCCACCCTGCCCACCCGGGCTACTACCCTGAACGGTCCGATGAATCGCGGGCCCAACTTGCCCCGCTTCCTGAATCGAATGACGCCTTTCCAAGGCGACACCTTCAGGAGAACCATATCCCCGACTTGGAACTCCAAATCTGATCGACGCTTGTCGGCATAACTTTTCTGCCGACTCTGAGCAGTCTGAAGCCTGCTTCGGACCTGTTGGATCCTCTCGGTCGCCTCGAGCACCACTTCAGTGCTCCCCATGACCCTCTGGCCAACTTCACCCCAGCATATCGGGGTCCTACACCTCCGTCCGTACAACATCTCGAAGGGAGGGCAGTCGATACTCGCGTGGTAGCTGTTGTTGTAGGAGAACTCGGCTAGGGGAAGATAGGTATCCCAACTACCACCGAAGTCTAGCACGCACGCCCGCAGCATATCCTCTAGAGTCTGGATGGTCCGCTCGCTCTGGCCATCCGTCTGCGGGTGAAAGGCGGTGCTAAAATGCAGACGAGTGCCCAACTCGTCATGGAATTTCTTCCAAAATCTGGAAGTAAAACGCACATCCCTGTCCGAGATCACCGATACTGGCACCCCATGCCGTGCCACAATCTCCCTGATATAGATGTCGGCCAATTTTTCGGCCGATATGCTCTCCTGAATTGGAATAAAGTGAGCACTCTTGGTCAATCTATCCACGATGACCCAAATCGAATCCACTCCACGTGCGGTCCTGGGAAGCTTCGTGATAAAATCCATCGTGATATCTTCTCATTTCCACAGTGGAATGTCCAACGGCTACATCTTGCCATGCGGTCTCTGATGTTCGGCCTTGACCTTCCTGCAGGTCAAACACCACTCGACGTACCATGCCACATCCCGCTTCATGCAGGGCCACCAGTAATCCGGACAAAGATCCCTATACATCTTCGTCGCCCCGGGATGAATAGAGAATCGGGACTTGTGCGCCTCCTCCATCAAAATCTGACGCACGCCTCCGCGATACGGCACCCACACCCTACGGTGTAGTGTCAAAAGTCCTCGACCATCATAATCAAAGGAGGAAACCTAACCTACCACACGCTCGCTCTTCTGATGCTCCTCCTTGATAGCCTCCTGTTGAGCCTCCCGAATCTGCTCCAATAGGGGAGTCACCACGGTCATCCTCAAGCAAACGTCCCTGATTGGCATCGTCTTGCGGCTAAGCGCATCAGCCACCACATTGGCCTTCCCCGGGTGGTAAAGGATCTTGCAATCATAATCCTTCACCACGTCCAACCACCGATGCTGCCTCATGTTCAGATTCGGCTGGTCCATGAGGTACCTCAAACTCTTATGGTCCGTGTAGATGGTACACCGAACCCCGTAGAGGTAATGTCGCCAAATCTTGAGGGCAAAGACCACCGCCCCCAACTCCAAATCATGCGTCGGGTAGTTCGCCTCGTGAGGCTTGAGCTGCCTTGAAGCGTAGGCAATGACATGCCCCCTCTGCATCAGTACTGCGCCCAACCCTGAAACGGACGCATCACAATAGACCACAAAATCCTCTACACCTTCTGGCAGGGCTAAGATCGGTGCCTCACACAGTCTCCGTCTCAGCGTCTCAAATGCAGCCTGCTGCTCGGGTCCCCATCGAAAGACCACGACTTTCTTCGTCAGCTGTGTCAGGGGTACGGCTATCTTGGAAAAATCCTGGATAAATCACCGATAGTAGCCCGCCAATCCCAGGAAGCTCCGAATCTCAGATGGAGACTTCGGGACCTCCCATCTCATCACGGCCTCGACCTTGGCCGGATCAACCAGAATCCCGTTCTGGTTGACGAGGTGTCCAAGAAATTGCACCTCGCGCAACCAAAACTCACACTTGGAGAACTTGGCATACAAGCTCTCCCTCCTCAGGGTCTCCAATACCTCCCTCAGATGCTCCTCGTGTTCCTCCCGAGTCTTGGAATAGACCAAGATATCATCGATAAAGACTATCACAGACCGATCCAACATCGGTCTGCATACGCGGTTCATGAGGTCCATGAACGCGGCAGGAGCATTGGTGAGCCCAAACGGCATCACCACGAACTCGTAATGACCATAGCGCGTCCGAAACGCGGTCTTCTGCATATCCTCCTCCCTGACCCTCATCTGATGATAACCCGAACGCAAATCAATCTTGGAGAACCAAGATGCCCCCTGAAGCTGGTCAAATAGGTCATCAATCCTCGGAAGCGGGTACGGTTCTTCACCGTTACCTTGTTCAGCTCCCGATAATCTATACACATCCGATGCGACCCATCCTTCTTCCTTACAAACAGAATCGGGGCTCCCCAGGGTGAACTGCTCGGACGAATAAATCCCTTGTCTAGCAGCTCCTGTAGCTGCGTAGACAACTCTTGCATCTCGGGAGGGGCCAACCGATACGGCGCCTTGGCTATCGGAGCCGCGCCAGGGACAAGGTCAATCCTGAACTCCACCTGTCGCTCCGGAGGTATCCCAGGAAGCTCCTCCGGGAAAACATCTGCAAAGTCTCGAACCACCGGAACCTCGCTCACTGTCGCCTTACCCGCCTCCCGGGTATCCATCACATATGCGACATATCCTGCGCATCCCTGCTGGAGGTAGCGCCTAGCCCTCGCAGCTGAACATACAGTGGGTCCACGCTGAGGCCTCTCTCCATGAATCACTAGCTCTCCCCCGCTTGGGGTCCTGACCCGTACTAGCTGCTGCGCGCAATCTATCACCGCCCCATTGGGGCTCAGCCAATCCATGCCTATAATCACCTTGTTCCCACGCAGCGGAATGGGAACCAAATCTACCAAATAGCGCTCCTCGAACAAACGCAGCACACAATCTCGGAATATCATCGATGCTCGCACCGATCGATCGTCAGCGATCTCCACTTCCAAAGGGCAATATAACTCGCCCGATGGCTCATGAAACTTCTTGCTAAGTGCAAGGTAAATGAATGATCGGGATGCTCCTGAATCAAATAACACTTGAACTGGGAAGCCGTTCACATGGAACGATCCTAAGGCATACATATACATATAGAGCACATATCAATAACATAACATCATCATAAAAAAAATAAAGGGGAAGAACCATACCCGTCACCACATCGGGTGCGGCGCGTGCCTCCTCGGCAGTCAACTGAAATGCCCGACTCCTCACCACTGGAGCCTCTGCCTTGCCCTGCCGACCATCCGTGATCCGCAGGGTCGCTGGAGCTGGCGCCTTCACTGACGCTGCAACTATCAACTGGGGGCAATTGGCCTTCTTGTGGCCCCTCTGGTTGCAGTGAAAACACAGCAACTCGGATGTCTGAATAGCTGAAACTGGAGCAGTACAATCCCTGCTAAAGTGCCCTGTCTTGCCGCACTTGTAGCAGCCTCCTGATCCCATCCTACATACCCCCACGTGCGTCCTGCCGCATTTCCTGTAGCGGCTCGATCCTGACTGACCTTTCGGCCTACCGTCTGATCCCTTGGGCTTCTTCCCCAAAGCCCCTCCTGCCTGACCGTCCTCTAGTTTCCGTTTCCGGATGTGCTCCAAATCTATCTCCCTCTCCCTAGCCCTGGCAATCATAGAGTCCAGGGTAGGGCAAGCCGAAAAGCTAACATGCTCCCGGATGTCAGCTCGTAGCATATCATGGTAACGAGTCCTCCTCATGTCCTCGTCACCGGCATACTGGGGCACCAATAAAGCCCTCTCCCGGAACTTGGCGGTGATCTCCGCCACAGTCTCCATCGTCTGCCTCATGTCTAGAAACTCCCTGGCCAGTTGCTGAAGCTCGACCGCCGGTGCAAACTCTGCCCTGAACCTGGTCACAAAGTCCGACCAGGTCATTGCCTCGATAGCTGAGGCTCCCAACGAGTCACCCACTGACTCCCACCAATCCCGGGCTTGGTCTTGTAAACACCCTGCTGCGTACCTCACCTTCGACCCCTCGGGGCAGAAGCTAGTCAACTAGGCAGACTCGATATCTGCAATCCATCGCCTGGCAACAATGGGGTCCTTCACCCCATGGAAATCCGGTGCACCACTGCCCTTGAAGTCCTTGAAGGACAGTGTGCGAGATCCTGACTGGCTAGAGGCTAAATCGCTCCTGAATGCCCGTAGGCGATCCTCCATCAACTCCATGATCCCTTCCTTGATCGACCCAAAGAGAATGGGGGTCGACTCAAGGATGCCCCTAGTGATCTCCGACGTGATGAACTCACGTAGCCTCTCGTCAATCGGCTCGGAGCCTGATCTCGAACCTGACCCCTCTCCTGAACCGCCATCTGTCGGTCTCGGTCGAAGTACCACCATTCTGCAAAACATCATAATAATCATTAGTGATACTGCTACTTTATGAGGGATCTCAACTACTTACAGGTTCCCTGGTCTCATCTTGGCCTCCCTTGGTTCGGGTACGGATCCTTTGCTTTCAGTAGTGCGGGCCCATACTACCTTCCACATCTATCCGTACCTTCTCCAAGGAATTCCTCGACTCCACCAGATCCCCTTCACTACTGCTGATCAAAGCTATACTCATCCTAGGCTTGCCCTAGGGAGATCTCTAATTCTACTCTAACCAGTCCTCAGCTGCTGCAGGCCTCATTATAATGCCAATTGGCCATTACTCGAATGCCATCACACGTGACGAGCCTCAGATAATCCTTCGAGTACCGGACTCGTCCCTACAACGGTTGGACTCAAACAAGAGCTATGCAGTAGGATCAAATTCTACACTCTAAGATTTTCCAATCCTGATTACATGTGATGTGACGCATTCAACTAATGGCTAACTCCCATTATTCAGAGTCCCACGGAGCACGAAGCAAGCAACATTCAGACAAGGGTAACAGTCTCAATTAACTCTATCCACTTTCAGGAACTGAGCTAGCATATAGTGCTAAGCTCATACTACCAGGCATAACCTATTCAGGCTATCCTACTTACTGTCTACTCCGTAACTAGCATGCAATTTCTCATACAACTGAAACACAAATAGTAGGCACATAAGGCATCACTCCTAGATCCTTAGTCCTATTCTAGCATGCGGTTCTACGAAAGCTGATAAACATAACATAAACTTGTATGGGTACTATGGGGAATACTTACTTGAGCTCGGCCGGTCGCGCACGTCACACACTTCGCTCTTTCTCATGACCCCTTTTCTAAGTTTCAGAGAACATTTTCTTTTAGAAAATCTTTCCATCCCTCGATTTGAGTTCAGACACTCCCGAAGGCGTGTCCGAATCCCTCAAACCAGGGCTCTGATACCAACTTGTAACGACCCAATTTTTCACATCAAAATTTTTTGTTTAAAAACGTTACTTTAGAAAATATTAATAACTAAAACATCATTCGATCATCCATATTATAAACTGGACCATGTCTGAAAACCAAAACATACAATTAATCAGAATATCAGAGTATCAATCCCAGAAAAACTCGTAAATGCGGAAACCAAAGAGTGTGTGTGTGACATGCTGCTACCGCGCCGGCTCCTTTCCCCTAGCTGAGGAGGTACCTGAAACCAAAACTAAAACCGTAAGCACAAAGCTTAGTGAGCTCCCCCATAATACCCCATACCACGCAAGAATTTAACAAACAACATGCAATTAGGAGATACGGGCCACACCCACACTCGTGAAGATACGGGCCCCGCCCACACTTCGCTTTCTGAGAGATACGAGCCCCGCCCACACTCGTGAAGATACGGGCCCCGCCCACACTTCGCTATCTGGGAGATACGGGCCTAGCCCACACTCCATTCTCGGAGAGATACGGGCCTCGCCCATACTCAACCGCCAACTCATATCATACAAGTATCGCACAGACAACAAGTGTAAATAATTCTATCATAGTGGCATATATCATAATCAACTCAACTAAGAGATACGGGCTCGACCCACACTCTAATACTAACGTCTCGTCTATACGGGCCGGCCTTGGTGCCTTAGACCCGTTACTACTGGAAGGAAACTCACCTCGAAATAGCTGCTGGTCAGTGTGGGAATTGATCACCTACTACTGCTGCTGCTGCTCCGGAAACTCCCCGGCTGTAATTCTCACAATATACTTAATCATACACCACTAACTGTCCTTTGGGTAAAAAGACCATTTTTCCCTGGTCTAGCCCTAAGTCAATTCGAAGTCAACTTTTAGTTGACCCGACTCGCCGAGTGGATCTCCACTCGCCGAGTCCCTGTCCAGACAATTGTCCTGGGTCCCTGATTCTACTCGTCGAGTTGGGCTATGACTCGACGAGTTCATCTTCTAAACTGATATTCAACTCCTTCATCCTACTCGCCGAGTTGTATGAACAACTCGTCGAGTTCATCTTCATCCGAAGAACACATATGCTAAGACTCGCCGAGTTGTATGAACAAATCACCGAGTCTGTTCTTGATCTATGAAGATTGCCTTGGACTCGCCGAGTCAGGGCATTGACTCGCCGAGTCCTAACATGGGTGAGTTCAGCTCCCAACTCACCGAGTCACCCCCCTGTGACTCACGGCTCAACTCGAAACATCATGAAGGGACCAAATCGGTGACTCGCGACCAGACTCGCCGAGTCACCTATACGACTCGCCGAGTCTCCGCCATGCATCCACCAAATACACCGATTTGCTTGATTTCAGTCCATGCCATTCATAGATCTGGACTTCTAGGACACAAATCACACGTAAAGTTTCCAACTTTACGTGTGGATATTCACCAATATGGATTTTAGGGCTCAAAATGCCTTAAAAGGGTAGATCTAGGGCTAACAAGCAACATGGGGCCATAAAGCTAACAGATCTGAGCTCCTGGAGCTCAATCTTGCCTAGATCCAGAGGCCAAACGTCTTAATACGACATATAAGGCACATACGAGCTTGGGGACTTGACCAAGAAAGACCCAAATGAAGTTTTAAGCATAGAATCATGGGGAAAACGGGTTATACCTCAAAGGAACTGCTGGAAGAACATAATAGTTGCTTGGTTGGCTTTCCTTCTTCTGGATCTACTTCTTTCCTCCTTCAAAACCTTCAAAAACACCCACAAAAGTCTCAAACTCTCAAGGAATGGCTTAGGACGAGGTATACAAGGCTCTAAGGGTGAATGGGGGCTGGCTTGGGGCAGTTAAGTCGTTTAAATAGGGTGCAAACCCCTGAAACTTAGGGTTTCATCCAACAGCGGCGACTCGCCGAGTCTAGGATATGGACTCGCCGAGTTGCCAACTTAAAACGTGACCTGGATCGCGTCTCTACTCGGCGAGTCAGAACCATGACTCGCCGAGTCCAAGGCTAAAATGGGAAATGTTCGAATAAGATTTACATACCAGAAACCAGGTGCTACAATAGTGTTAAACCATTAAACGAGTAATGAATCCCTTATGTGCACACGAGTTTATGAATGAAATTAATAGCTATAAGTTACTGAAAATATAGATAATCATGTATAATAGTACTGTGAAAAAAAAAACGAAGCAAAAAAAAAAAACGACGTTTAGTGCCCGAAAAACCAAAAATAAGAAAAATTCGTAGCTAATTCGCTACGGATTAGTTACGGATTTTTCTTATTTTCGGTTTTTCAGGTACCAAACGTCAATTTTTTCATTTTTTTACACCTATATTATACATGATTATCTATACTTTCAACAATTTATAACTATTAATATCGTTCATAAAGTCATGAGCCCTTTCGAGATCGTCGTCATCATCATCATCATCATCATCACCATCACCAACATCATCATCATCATCAACAACAACATCACCATCACCATCACCATCACCATCACCATCAAATTCTTTTCAAAGTTCTTTTCTCTTTTCAAAATTCTTTTTAGAAAATGATTTTTCTTTTGAAAATTTTCCTACCAAGTCCTTAGTTTGAGTCCAGACACACCTGAGAGTGTGGTCGAATCCCTCAAACCAAGACTCTGATACCAACTTATAACATCCCAAAATTTAAGACCAAAAATTTCATTTTAATTAAGTTATCATAAAACAAACAGTACAAGAAAACATCTATAATAACATATCATGTCAAAACCAGTATGTCAATAATCAAAGTCATGTGCCCCTTCGGGATCGTCATCATCGTTATCACCACCACCACCACCACCATCATCATCATCATCCCCATCATCATCACCATCATCATCATCATCATCATCATCACCATCATTATCATCATCATCATCATCATCTTCACCACCACTACCACCATCATCATCATCATCATCACTATGTCTATCATCATCACCATCACCACCACCATCACCATCACCATCACCATCACCAACATCACCATCACCAGCATCATTATCACTATCACTATCACCATCACCATCACCAACATCATTATCGCCATTACCATCACCATAACCATCACTATCACCATAACCATCACCATCACCATCACCATCACCATCAATTTCTTTTGAAAGTTCTATTCTCTTTTCAAAGTTCCATTTTAAAATTATTTTTAGAAAATGATTTTTCTTTTGAAAATTTTCCTGCAAAGTCCTTAGTTTGAGTCCAAACACATCCGAGAGTATGCCCGAAACCCTCAAACCAAGGCTCTGATACCAACTTGTAATATCCTAAAATTTAAGACCAAAAATTTCGTTTTAATTAAGTTATTATAAAATCAACAGTACAAGAAAACATCCATAATAACATATCATGTCAAAAGTACATCAATAATCAAATAGCATGTCATCATAAAACAATATCAGAGTATAATCCCAAAGATCTCATATCTGGGGACTGTTTCACCCCTATCGCTACCATATAATCCCAGCGGTATCAGGTGGTGCCCTCCCTCTTTGAGGACGAGGGTTCAAGTCTCGTTGTGGACATAGGTGGAATAGGTGTTGTTAGCTTAGGAGTAGATTAGATTTGCTGGTTCAAATAAAAAAACCTACCATATAATAACATAGCATAACATATATATATATATATATATATATATATATATATATATATATATATATATATATATATTGTCGGGTATATCTGGGTGCCCGATCTACCCCTTCGGTATCTTTCAGCCGGTATCCGGGAGTTGGCCTCCCCTTCGGTATCTTTCAACCGGTAACTGAGAGTTGGCATCCTCTTCGATATCTTTTAGCCGGTAACCAGGAGTTAACCTCCCCTTCGGTATCTTTCAACCGGTAATCGGGAGCTAACCTCACATTCAGCATCTTTCAACCGGTAATAATAATAATAATAATAATAATAATAATAATAATATAATAATAATAATAATAATATGTAAAAAACGATCCAAAGAAAAGTTTTAATACTCTAATAATAATAATAATAATAATAATAATAATAATATAAATAGAAATAATAATAATAATAATAATAATAATAATAATAATAATAGTAATAATAATAATAATAATAATAATAATAATTATTATTATTATTATTATGATGATGATGATGATGATGATGATGATGATCATCATCATCATCATCATCATCATCATCATCATTATTATTATTATTATTATTATTATCATCATCAGGAAGTGTTTAAAATTAATAGTAGGTAAAATATATTTGGATGTGGCATTCCGAGCCGAGTGGTAAATTATTTGGTTAAGTGTGCTCTAGATCTAAGTTCGAAGTTTATCCCATACGTTTTTTTTTTCAATTTTTTTGAAACATATACAAAATGTATAAGAGATCAACAATAGATGGAAGTGGCATTCCCGGCATGTTGGTAAGTTCTTTGTATTATCCTGAGGGAGCCTTAGGTCGAATCCTTCTACAACTTTTTCTTTTTTGGCTCGCAAATGAAAATTTCTAACTCCCCAAAATTAGGTTTCCCTCTTCTCTCGTTTTCACTTACCACCTTCTCTTTCATAGTATCGCATCCACTCCCGCCTTATACCGTTATGCCCGCTGAAGATGAAGCTTTATCCGCCGGATTCATTTGATTGTTGTCTCTCTCAATGGGAGATTTGCTTGACGGCCGCTGCTTCGATCCTCCGTTCTTCATTTTCCAGTTGATGAAGATGAAGCTTGCTCTGCCGGATTCATTCGATCATTGTCTCTCTCAATGGGTCATTGTTAGGGTGCAAAGTCACACTTGGATGAGGCTTTACCCACTTGTATGTGTAATGAGTTGCTTTTCCTTTATAAGGAAGTGAGTGACACTCATTTTATGTAATGAACCATTTGGAGTGTTAGACTAGAGTGTTACATGATGATTCACTAGATCTTACATATTCCGCACATGCCATCATAATCAACATCACATCTATCAGAGCGGGTGTTCTTGATTGGATCCAGAATTGAACCTTGATGGCTATCTTGATTTGGTGATTCTTCATGTTCTTATTGATCTTCGTATTTAAAGAGTGTTTTGTGTTCTAGAAATCGAATTTTTCCTTAATTTGATCCATAATTCAACTTTCTCTCTCTAGAATACTTGTTTGTATCAATTTCTCTCTCTAAAAAACCCATTCGAAATCACTTTCTCTCTCTAGAAATCTTCAAGTTTTTGTAATCATGGTGAATTTGCCTTACAATTCTTGGATTGTGATCGTTGAAGATATCAAATACAAAGTCATAAAAGATCAATATTATGGGTTGGTGTTAAACAAATTGATATATTGGGAAACTATGGTTTCTTATGGAGGATTGAAGGATGATCGTGGAAGCTTGATATTTCAACCTCTTTGTAAGATCAAATGGTTGGCTGATATCACATGGTCCATATCAACTCGTATTAGTGATAAGAATGGAGAAGAAAAATATTTGTTCAATAAGAAATATGTTTCTCTTATTGAAAACCCAAATGATCTTCATGCTCTTAAGTTTGTTGAATTTCTTGACAATGGAGTTCAATGTGATGTTCTTGATGTTCAAGAAAAAGGAGTTCAACTTGATGCTCATGATGAAAAAGTTTTTTGCATAATTGGAGTTCAAACTGATGATATTTTGTGCTCTTGTGATTCGTTTGAAAAAATGATTCCTTATCGGAAGCCGGTGATCAAAGAAATTCACAAATATCAAACTCCAAAAGATTTGATTCAAACTAATAAAGTTGAAGTTGTGGAAAGTGGGTTTGTTCATGAAATCAAGTCTTCAAGATGCAAAAAGATGAGAAAGAAAAAGATTAAATGGAAGAACAAGCGGGTTTATTCACAAAATTCATCGAATGTTGGTGTCAATTCAAAATCTGTGAAACAAATGTGGGTTCCAAAGCAACAATCTCCAAACGTTGCATTGAATTTGAAGTCAAAACCCAAATGTGTTGGTGGTTCATTTGAAGATGTTCTTGGATTGTTGTAGAACACGAAGAATACGAAGAACGAGTTGTACAACACGCATCGTGGGTGGTACAATGTTCAAATCGGAGATTTTCTCATTCCGACAAAAGAACCAAGATCTTCCAAATTTGATTCGTTCATTGAAAATGGAACTCGATTTGTCAAAAAGGTATCTCAAATTCTCAAATGGATTCCAAAACGTTCATAAATTCAATTCGTACGTTTACATTTTTCAATTTTAATTGTTTTGTTTCGTTGGATCTATTTTTTTTTCCCAAACCTCATTGTTGATCCAGCAATTTTTTTTTGATCAAGTCCAATCCAAATCACAAAACATTATTGTTAATCATAAATTCTTTTGAGCCCTATTTTCTTTCAAACACTATTCACTAATTCATCTTTTAAGCGCATAACACAATTTGTTTTTTATCCAATTCTTAAATTCGAATACTGTTCAATCATTTAAAATTCTAGCCCAATATATTTTTTTTCGATAATGTTCATCATTCACATATGTTCGTAATCCCAAATGATAATCAACTGCTACTATTCATCAATTCATTATATTGATCTCATATTCCTTTGACTTCGTTATTGGTTAATTCTCAATACTTCATCCGATTTTCAAAATTGAACATTCCATCTGATTTTGACTTTTGAGATCAATATTAGTTCACGAATCTTCTGATCAAATTTTTTGATTATTGATAAATGATTCCTTTTGTTGTCTTTGAGTTGTTCGTTCCTCTTATTCTTAGTTGATACAATATATGATTTGTGTAATGAGTTTTGAGTTCTCGATCATGTTATTTGAGATTGAGAAAGTTCGACATAAGCAGGCCAACTCTTGTGTGAATGATTGATTATCTTCGATTTGGTTAAGATTGGAGGTTAAAATCAATGATTGGTATTTTTGGTGATAACTAATGGCTAGATTGAAGAACCGATTGCGAAATTGATGTTTGAAGTTTTGATCAGTCAGGTGGTCAAACTCGATTTACAGATGGTCTATATTGTGTTGTGTTTGGAGTCGATATATCAAAAATCGACTGATGTTGGTTATTGATTCGCTTGTGATTATTTGATTTTGGTTGATAGTTTGATTTCAAATCCTCATAAGTTGATATTGATGATTGGAAATTGTTAACGAAGGTTTTGATTTTGGGAATGAAGATACAGATAACGAAAAGTACGAACTGGGAAGCAAGGTCTATTAATGATTGCTTTAATTTTGTGGTTGATAATTTGGGAATGAGCTGAGAATCACGAACTTAGATATGTTCGTTCGTTGGATTGATGTTCGTGGTTGATAATTTCGTGGTTTTGATTTTGACACTGGAAACGAGATGGGATAATCAACGTCTTTGTTGATTAAAAGCGAAGTCATGGTCGATCGATTTCAAAGTGTTGAGGTTGATTGTTAAGTCACGAAAACTCGATTGGGAATTCAATTTGGGAGTTGATTGAAGTCAAAATAGAGGACGAAGAACTTGTTAATATTTTTTTCAAAACGAATGGAAAGATTTTGTATTTCCGTCATGAAGTTAATTGTGATGATGGTTTTTTTTTGGCTAATTGAAATCGACAAAGTTTGGGGATCGAATGGTTCTGTTTGTGTAGAACAAGAAACAAAGGGTTGGTGGTTAATTTTGAAATTTTGCATTGTTAAGAACACGAAGAATTTGATTTCATATGAAGGGGTAATCAAATTCATACGAAGGGTACTTTTGTCACTTCTTCGTATGTATGGAATGAGAAAACAAAGTTTTGAAAATTGTCCTTTAACCTTCGAATGTTTAACACTTCTTATAGACATTCGAAAGTTGGTACACCTTTCGTATATTTTAAAGGAAAATGAAAAAGTTTCATATGCAGTCCCTATCATTTCGAATGTTTGGCAGTTTTTGTCCAACTTCGACAATTGGGGTATTTTTCGAATGTTTGGAGAACAAATGGCAGAATTGTTGAAATGAGTCCCTGAAGTTTCGAAAATTTGGTGGTTTATACCCTAATTCAAAAATGGATTGATTTTGCTGAGTAATTGAAGAATATGCATTTTAGGCCCCTACAGTTTGTGCGAATTTACGCTTTATACCCAGTTTCGCAAATGGGCTAGAGTTTCGAATATTTGATTATTTTTGGCTCAACGGGTCCCTACAGAATTCAAAAAATGATAATTTTTACCCGGTTTTTGAAAAATCTTGCAACTTTCACCCAAAGAGTCAAAAATTTTCACAAATTGGAAATTTTTTAGAGACTTTTTCGTGATTGTTTTTCCGTGCAAGATTTTTGGTGATTCATTTTTGGTACACATAAAGGGGGAGTATTGTAATGTTCATTCCCCGGGTGCTTCTCACCCTTAATGGGTTTTATAATCATTTTTTTTATTATAAAAAAGGGTGAGAATGATGGGTATTCGAAGCGGGTTTTTCGGATATTAGTTTGCGGATATTGAAGACTGGTGTTACTTCGAGGGGGAGTTTTGGTCTTGATCGCGCTAGCTCGTTGGAAACTAAAGTCGAGGCATCTAATCCTAACTTTGAGGGGGAGAATGTTAGGGTGCAAAATCATGCTTGGATGAGGCTTTACCCACTTGTATGTGTAATGAGTTGCTTTTCCTTTATAAGGAAGTGAGTGATAATCATTTTATGTAAGGAACCATTTGGAGTGTTAGACTAGAGAGATAAACTTTGTACAAACCCATTTGTATATTCTTTCTAGATCTAATAAGGCTTAAAAAGATTTATTTTACTCCTTGTGTTCTTGATTTTACATGATGATTCACTAAATCTTATTCATTCGCTTGACAGCCTTCACCGTCGGTCTCCTCCCTTCATAACCTTCACCACCTACCGCCTTAACAACCACTATCTTCTTTGCCGGTGTTGGTAGGGGCTCGTCTTCAAGACCTAATCGGGTAGTTCACCACGACAGTGCGCCCTTTCACTCTTCTCTTTGTTGATCCATGGTTTTCTATTTGCAGATTAAAATAACGACGACCAGGTACCATTGGACTCTACAACACCACCAACTTCACTATCGTGCTGCTTCGATTCCCATTCCACTGTGAAAACAGTGATGTAAAATTTACCTTCCAATACTTCTTTTATTGAACATTCGATTCTAGGACGAGAACCATTGAGCCAGTAAGGTAATATCATATTAATTATATGTTTTTTTGTAGTATTGAGTCTCAATCATTATGTAATTAGTTTCCAATACGTCTAATATGTGATTTCCCTGATTTTGGTATGTGTTGATGTTTGATTTGGGTTTTGCCATCTGTGGTGTGAATAGGGTTCTTTGCAGCTAAACATAGGAAAACATGGAAGGAGTTTATTTGTTACAATGATACCATAGGTTTGTTTGCTTCTCGTTTTTTTTTTTTTAATATTTTGGGTTTTATTTTTTTGACTTGTGCTTTGTGTTATGTTGCAAAAAGATGCAAAGATTCTTGCTAGAAATGCTACAAACAATACACAGTTTGAGATGTGTATTTTTTTAGTGCTTAAAATGCATTTCATTTTTTGACAATGATGAGTTATTTATATTTTTTTATTTGGGCTTTTATAATTTTAGATTTGGTTTTGTTTGGTGAAATTTACAAGTACATTGCTATATATGATAAGAGTACATTTTGAGTTAACATGCAATTCAACAAATGATTTGGCTTATTTGTATGAATTTAATTGATTTGTATTTAAGTTACTTCTATCTTTTGGCTATTGTAAAATAGTTACTTACATTTACAAAAAAAAAAGAAAAAAAACAAAACAAAACAAAAAAACAAAACAAAACAAAACAAAACAAAAAACAAAAAACAAAAAACAAAAAAAAATACAAAAAAAATACAAAAAAAAATACAAAACAAAAAAAAAACAAAAAACAAAAAGAACATTTTTTTAAATGTCTAAATACTTCTATTAACTATTTTTTTTTGTCAATTAAAAATAATATGAAAATGGTACATGTTATGGCTTAAAAAGTTAAGTAGTTTGTTGTTAATATTGATTAAATTAATAATAAACAAAAGTGCGTTGTTATTATGGTTAAAAGTTAGGTAATTTGTTGATAATATTGATTAAATTGAAAATAAACAAAAGTATGTTGCTATTATGGTTAAAAGTTAAGTATATTGCTATAAGTATTATAAACAAAAATACATTGTTATAATAAACTAAAGTACATTGCTATTATTGTTTAGATATTGAGTTGTGTTACCATTTTTTTAGGTTGATAGGTTACGTGCACAAGTTTCTACCACGGAACAACAACAACAACAAATAAAAGAACAAATGGAAATGGTTATGAGGATGATGAATATGTCTGGAAATCAACCTTGTGCTCCCCCGATAATCCACATGAGGACAATTGATAAGTATTTTTGAACAATTGAATTTGTAAACACTTGGTATTGTTTGTTTTGTTAATTTGTGCTTCCTTTTGTATTAGATTTTGGATAATAGAATGAAATGTGTCAAAATTGGTATTATAGACGTTTTTTGGTATATTTTATATGATATTTGGGACAAATGTGAATTGAATATGGTATTTGATAAAAAATTAGAAATTTTTAATTTTTATTTTTTTTAAATAAAACGAAATTAGCTACGAAATTAGCTACGAAATAGCTATAGATTTCCGTAGCTATTTAGTTCCGTAGTTATTCCATAGCTATCTCCTTCCTTAACTTTTCCGTAGCTATTCATTTATGTAGTTATTCCATAGGAAATCCGTAACTATTTATTTCTGTAGCTATGATAGCTACGAAAAACTTTGTAGCTATTCTGTAGTTATTCCGTAGCTATTTCGTAGCTAATCTGTAACTATAATTTAGCCACGGGCTATTATGCTACAGACATTTTTCCGTAACAATTCCGTAGCTATCCATTTATAGCTACGAAATAGCTACGAATTGTGTTGTAGCTATTGTATGAAAGAACGTTGTAAGTGCATTGATGAATGGCTAGGGGCTATTAATAATCTAGTTGCATTGTTTTGACAAGGAAAATAAATTATATCTTTATGGAGTTTTTCCGCAGAGCTAATCCTAATAATAGGTTATGCTATTTATACAAAGCAAATAAGCTTTAATATCAAAATTTCGATACATTCGATTTTTGCTTTGTAAAAGTAAACAATATAATAAAATAGTCAATAGACAAATTGCTTCACAATCACAGGTTTTCTTAAAATAGGTAAACATGATACTTATGATATTATCTAATAACGCACAATTTGGTCCTTTAGCATGAACACGATCACCATGTGAACGTTAACAAACAATATGCATAACTTCTGCTGAGAACTTCACGCTTGTTATATATTTGCTTCGTACTATATTTTATGATGATGAACTTGATCGTTCTTACAAAAACTTCATTAAGAACGTGAATTTGGGACTCTGGCCCAAAAAATCTATTTGGCATTTTTTTTTTTTTTTTTTTTACCGAATCTCTACGTGAAATACATTTTATTAACATATATCATTACTTTTTGCAAATTTGTTACGTAATTCAGATCAGCATAAGTCCTCAAAATCTACACCCTTTTTTGAACCAATAAATTAAAAAAATATAGTTTCTATTTATGGAATCATAGATTTGAGTGATCTTGGAAATGTAATGCAAATCCAAGTGTAGATGTAGCACTTAACAAATCATTATACACTGTATTAGGGTTTTTGAAAGCATAACACAATGCTTGGTTCATTGAGACAAGTGTTGCCTTTTATATATATATATATATATATATATATATATATATATATATATATATATATATATATATATATATATATATATATATATATATATATATATATATATATATATAGGGTAAAGTGAATATACCTAACAACCTTATATAAGCTTAGGTACTTAACCTTATCAAACTACGTCATTTTGCATTAAACTTTCATTGCAATCATCCAAGGTTCTTAAACTTCATCCCTAAACTTGATTTACTTCAAAAAAATTTGGAAATTCATCATTATATTTCTCCTACATCGTTTCATTTGTAGCGGTAGGATATGAAGTCCATAGGTGGTATTCGATAGAAAGACGTGATGTAAAAGAAAGATATTGTTGAAAATCCAAAGATTTTGGAAGTAATCAAGTTATAGGGTTGAAGTTTAACAACCTTAGGCAATTACAATGTATATATGATACAACCGATGTAGTATTATGGAGTTAGGTACCTAAGCTTATATAAGGTTGTTAGGTATATTCACTTTACCCATATATATATATATATATATATATATATATATATATATATATATATATATATATATATATATATATATATATATATATATATATATATATATATATATAGTTCAGATCGGTTGAAAACTCAAAGTTTTCCGAAAACCCGAGAATTAAAAGTGGAGCGTTGGATCGAAAGTAATTTGTTAAGGACATGATCATCATTTTATCAATCTCATTTAAAGTTTTTTTTTTTTTTGTTATTTAATATATTAATATAAATATCTAAAAATTAACAAAATAACTCAAAATTTCTGATTTATTTTTTTAATTAATTTTTGGGTTTTTTTAAAGAATGAGGTTTTTTAATTTTTTTCAAAAAACAAGAATTTTTCAAAAAAAATTAAAAAAAAAATATGTTTTAAAAAACTGCGTCTTTAAAATTAAAAAAAAAAAAAAAAAAAAAAAAAAAAAAAAAAAAAAACTGCCTTTTTTTTAAATAAAAAACTACATTTTTACTAGAAAAAAACTATATTTTTTTTTCAAAAAAATAGCATTTTTTTTTCAAAAAAACTACACTTAAAAAAATTGTGATTTTTATAAAAAAAAGTACATTTTTTTTTTTCAAAACTGCATTTTTTTAACACAAAAATCAACGTTTTAGGTGTATATATGCATATTTTTTTCAAATGCACATACGCATATTTATTATACTATAATATTCGTAAGTAAATTATAAAAAAATTTCATTTTTATTAACCACTCTATAAACATAATACAAGTTTTTTATTCAATACAAAGTAAAATATTAAAAAAACTACAAAGATTTACAGTGTTATCATTTCTTCATATCAAGATTTCCATATTTTCTTCAATTTATCACTTTTCACCTCTTCAATATTTTCCAAAAATTCTTCAAAATCTACAGGAAAAAAAATTGATTAATGCAAGAACACACACATGTATATATCATATAAGATTCACATGTGATTATATAATGTGATATTCACATGTGATTGTATCTTTTAAGATTTAAATGTGAAATTCACAAGAAAATCTTAAAAAATAATTAACGAAGAACACTTACACAAAATGCATGTGTGCATATAGACGTAATTCATATGTGATTCACCTTTGATTATATGTGAATCACATGTAATTCCCTTGTGATTTACATGTGAATCACATGTAATTGATATGCGATTCACTTGTGATTTACACGTGAATCACATGTAATTCATATTTACATGTGAATCACAAGTGAATCATATGTGAATTACATGTGATTAAAATGTGAATCATATGTTAATTACATGTTATTTACATGTGAATCACATGTAATTCATATATGATTCACTTGTGATTTACATCACATATAAATTACATGTGAATCACATGTAATTCATATGTGATTCACTTGTGATTTACATGTGAATCATATGTAAATTACATGTGATTTACATGTGAATCACATGTAATTCATATGTAAAGTTTGCAACCAAAATACTTCATTAAAAATATTTTTTCATTTATATATTATACTAATGGATTAGTTTATTGGTCACCGAATCAGAAATCAAAGATGGAACAGAAATATCCCAAGGAATAATTAAAATATACCTCTTTCCTTAATGTAAAATGACCAAAAATCCAAACGAAAATGATCGTTATACTTTGATGAGTCATTTAATCTTATAGGAATTCTAATTTTTGGAGCATCAATGTCAATATCAAGAGCAAATGCAATAAGAAATACATGAAATTAGCAAACTTTTTTTTGTAATAGTTTTATCAAAGAGAAGGATATTAGTTTCTCATATATATAGTTGAATTTAGTAAAATTCATCCACTTATACCTATAAAGCAGTTGTCGTTTCATAAGCAACTTCAAGGCTAACAAAATTGTTCTTCACAAATTCCAGAAAATGGAAGGAATTACATTCATTCAAGAATCGTCCATTCCAATGGAATGATACATTCTGCAAGAAGAAATACAGGAAATTAGTAAATATTTTTTGTTTTTTTGTAATAGTTTTATCAAAGAGAAAGATATTAGTTTCTTTTATATATATATATATATATATATATATATATATATATATATATATATATATATATATATATATATATATATATATATATATATAAAAGGAAGAGTTATATGGAAAATGAATGATTAGGGCAACACATATTTGAACAATTGAAAACATGACAACACATAACTTCTACAATAACTTCCACAATACATTACTTGTGAAGAAAGAAATGGACACGTGTTATTTGATTATTGGTTGCGGTAGATGTTGCCCTAGTTATTTGTTTTTCATAGAACTCATTCCTATATATATATATATATATATATATATATATATATATATATATATATATATATATAGTTTGATTTATTAAAATTCATCTAACTGTACATGCAAAGCAGTTGCTATTTCATAAGCAACTTTAAGGCTAAGAAAATTGTTGCTCTTCATAAATTCCAGAAAATAGAAGCAATTACATTCATTCAGGAATCATCCATTCCAATGGAATGATCCATTCCATTCCTTCTCCATCATACCAAGGCTGAGCTCTTTGAGGGCATAGATCCTACATGACATTTTCCTTACAATCTTTGTGATCATGTAGTATACACCCAAATCAGATATAGATATGAAGTTGTTTACCAAATCAGATCGATGAGTAGGAGAAACATATATGGTAATGAAATGTAACGCCCACGTTTCTAGGCTAGGCATTATCATTGATGTAATAGTTTAGGTTAACCCTTGTAACTCTTTTTGAAGTATTAATGATGAAATAGTTAAGTATTATGTGTTATGTGCTTAATTGTGTGACTTAATTTAATTAAGAATAAAAATAAGCGTCAAAATGAAATGTTAGATAAACCGATATCTATGGATAATGTTGTAGTGGTTGAAACGAGGTTTCCGAATATATAAAGAATGCCGAAATCCAAGTTATAACGAAGAAGTTATGATCTGTCGAAGTTTTGCGACAGAACCGGCACCACTGAATGACGTAAAAAGTGAAATTTACGTTAGTGCGATATTTAGCCTTAGTGATCTAAGTGAATGTTGTAGATTTCCTTAAACCGAGAGCGTGCATAAAAAGAACGCCCAAATCTGACTTCGTATGAGGAAGTCATGATTTTTTCGAAGTTTCGACTTAGCGGTATGCAGCCCGAATACTTGAAATAGAGATCAAGTGATATTTAGCCAAAAATTTCTAAATGAGAATTGAAGATCTCATTGATAGTAGTCCAACAATAAAAATATAGACGGAAACGGAGTTCAGATGAAGGAGTTATGAATTTCGAACACAGTTTTCCTGTCCCGGTCTACTAAAAATAATATATAAGTAATATACTTATAATATATTAAAAATAAACTCAAAATTAGCCAAACGAGACTTGTAGAGCATAATCTCACCTTCGCATCGATATAAAGAACGTTGAAAACGGAGTTCGTATGCGAAAGTTATGAATTTCTGAAGTTCGGGGCGCGAAACCCCAAAACTGTTAGATACCACGACGTGGAAAGTCTTCTGACACCTCCGGGAGTCCCCCAGACGCAACATACGATGCCGCATGCAGTGAAGACCAAGCCCACGATGTGGAAAAGGGTGCCACGATGTGGCAAGGGCCAGTTTTGCCTTATAAATAGATTTGAAGGGGCAGTCGAGTTTGGTTGCTCATTCTCTCATCTCTCACTTGTATTGCATCGATTTACGTGCAAAGAAGTACCCCCAAAGCCCGTATATCATTCCCGAGTCCCGAAGTAAGTCCCGAAGGCCGAAGATCCCAAGAAGTGCAATTCCTGAGCCGAAGCTCTGCCTACGAGGAGCTCGGTTTTTGTGAAGATCTTCCAGATCTACTGAAGAATACTACTTCTGCAAGTCGTAGTGCTGTCCGATCATCTTTTGATCAAGTGAGTGTGTAGTTACTTTCTTCTAACACATAGATATGAAGTATCTCTATAAAATTCGTGCTATATGTTATATGTATATTATCTCGTTATTTGGAATGGGTAAGTGTGTGTGGTTGCTTTCTGTTAACATACATATATAGATTATACTCTATAAAATACGTGCTATGTGAATATATACTATTTCTCATGTGATATGAGTGTTGAAAGAATTTGTTATACAGGTTTTATGTTGTATATAAACAAATATATTTTATCTGCAAATATGTGGGTAGAACATGGGTAGATAGTGATGTGTGATGAAATAAAAATGTTGAGAGGCCTCGATGTCATTGTGATCCAGTCATCTAGCGGAATTTAGATGACGACCACAGACTCTTTCTAGACAGTCTTGTGGAACTCTATCAGGCTCATAACCTATAGGTGTTAATGAACTTGGGTGTTTATTCGTTGTATTCCATCCCCCTCATGGTTGCCTTATTTGACTTATATTGCTGAGGAACCCCCGAAGCATGTGTTGTTGCCCCGATGAAATATTCTTAGACTAGGTCCCTTGTGTTAGTTGTCTTAGGGACGTAAAGTGAGAATAACGGGAATGAGTAATTGGGTTATTATTGGTTGATGAAATTAAATTAATTATTTATTGTGGGTTGAAAACCCTATATGCTCACCAGGCTCCCAAGCCTGACCCACTCAGTTTTCTTTACATTACAGGTAATGACACAAGTGTATAAGTTGGTGGACTTGACGAGAGGTTTTGGATTATAGACCAGTAGTTATAAATAACTGTTGTAAGGTCTATTTTATATTGTTTATGCTTTTGGTCTGTATCGGAACATGACATCCCGAGGTTTTTATTATTGAATGAAAATACATTCTCTTTGATAAATGTTTTGATAAATGGTTATCATATTTTGTTTTGGGAACAAATTCCACAACCGTTTTCTTTAAAAGATTTACTCTGAAATTATTTTTAAAGCATAAATGAAACCGGTCTTTTCTGGCGGTGAAATTGGGGATGTCACATGAAGGCACAACAACAGAGGAAGAAGAGAGATCTCGATCGTAGTGGATTCATCCGATGTTGATAGAGAAACAAGGGAGAACGGATGTGCAATAATGGCGGACAAACCGATTCAAAATCAAAGCATCTTCAGTGGAATTTTTTCTATGAACAACGTGAGATCAAGGAGTATGACAGTTAACAGAGGTAGAGGTGGCCGGTGAAGGGAGGAGGGAGGCAATCCACGCCGGATGATTGAGGAGGTTAGAGGCTATTTGACGAAGCTCAGTCGTCGGAGGATGGATCGTACATTTGATCGAGAGAGGAAAACGGGGAGTAGAGAGAGAGAGAGAGATATGAAAATTTATTTAAGAAATCATTTAATTATACTTTTATTCCTATAATACCCCTGACTAAATTAATTAAGATACCTCTCCTTCTTCTTTTGTCTACTTATTTACAAAAACGACACCTTGCATCTCGACCATTCCATTTTTTGATCCAATGTTCCACCTTTACTTCTAAGGTTCTCGGGAATCTTTGAGTTCTCAAATAATCTTTCCTATATATATATATATATATATATATATATATATATATATATATATATATATATATATATATATATATATATATATATATATAGGAAAACTGCAATAAAACATTTACGTATTGACCTCATAATCGATTTAGCTTTTGTAATTTTTTTTATTCAATTAAGTCCCAAAAGCTTGTAATCGTATTCAATTTAGCCATTTGACCCAGTCAACAGGTCATCCAACCTTCAAAAATTACATTTTTGGCCCAAATTTCAAAATTTATTACAAATTTGATCCAAATTTTACATTTTTGGCCCAAATTTTAAATTTTATTACAAATTTGTTCTAAAATTTACCATTTTGGCCAACGTTTTAGAAATATGTTATGAATTCATCATAACTTTAGTTTTTTACAACTTTTTCTCAAAAAAAAATTGAATATTGTTTTACTTTATAATATCATATTTTTTTCTCAAAAAAAATTTGAATATGTTTTTACTTTATAATATCATATTTATACAAAAAAACATATTTTCTTATAAAAAAAACTTATATTTTCTATATAAATTCTTCTTTTTAGTTTTTTTTATACGAAATTCCTATTTATAAAATTAGGTATTTATTTTTCGTGTAGATGGTTTCATGATTTTTCTCATAAATAATATTGTAACAATTTTTTTTTCTGAAAACAATTTAAATCAATTGATTGAATCTATTTATATATGAAAATTCGTATGAGTTTGCAATTTAGTTTTTTATATTAGTTACAGATAACTATTGAGAAAAAATAATTAAGAAAAAAACTATTTTAAGTTAAAAAATTAGTTTATTTAAATATAATTTGTTTTAACAGTAAATATTTTATTTAAACCTTCTTTGGAAATATCTACAAACGTTTTAAAACGCAAAAAAAAAAAAAAAAAAGCACTTAAAATGAAAGAACTGATTTTAATCACTTCCATATCATAAAATAAGTATGTCTCTAGATTCAACAGACAGAAAGATAATCAGGACCATTGAATCCATGTTAAATGATTGTTGTGTTTTTATCTCCTTTAAGACTTTTTCATCCATATTATATTAACCTTCATTATTTTTCTTTTTAATTATTTTAGAATTCATTGTAACAAAATCAAATTAAATCATAGGATAACGAAAAATCAATTACAAAAAAGAGATAAAACTAAATTATATAAAAAGAATCAAAATATGATCTCTTTAAGTTTAATATTATACTCCCTATTAGTTTGGATCATCGCCTGAAAATATGATCTCTTTTGACTATATATTATGTTATTTTTATTAAACCGGTTCTAATTACATATTCTATTAGTTCCACGTAAATTACAACAAATAGTTGTTTATATAGCTATAAAAATGATTTATAGATGGATATGTAAAATATAATTTATTCTGTCAAACGAAATTGTTAAATACGCTTATTTATGTACTTAATAAATACCTAATTTTATAAATAGGTATTTTGTATACAAAAAATTTTAAAAAAAAATTTATAAAAAATATAAGATTTTTTAATGGGAAAATATGTTATTTTTGTATAAATATGAGTTTATAAAGAAAAAATATATTCAAAATTTTTTTGAGAAAAAAGTTGTATAAAATCTAAAGTTAGGATGAATTCATAACATAATTCTAAAACTTGGGCCGAAAAGGTAAATTTTGGACCAAATTTGTAATCAAATTTAAAATCTGGGCCAAAAGTGTAAATTTTGTATCAAATTTGAAATAAAATTTAAAATCTGAGCCAAAAATGTAATTTTTTGAAAGTTGGATGACATGTTGACCGGTAAAAGGTCTAAATTGAATACGATTACCGGTTTTGGAACTTTATTGAATAAAAAAAGTATATGGACCAAATCGATTATAATGTCAATACGTAAGGGCTTTATTGCAGTTTTTCATATATACATTTGTTTTGGAACCAATTCAAAACTATATATGTTCAAATGAGAACATTTCTTATATTGAGAACAATTTTTAAACTTTCTCTTGTTACATATCTCTCTATGTACCTCTCTCCTCTTTCTCTCTATATATATCTCTCATCTCTCTCTCTCTCTCCCTCTCTCTCTCTCTCTCTCTATATATATATATATATATATATATATATATATATATATATATATATATATATATACACACATATATAGGTAATTTAAACCACAATCACTATTAATAGACCTCCACTAAAACCACCGTAATGACACCGAAACCACCCTAACATTGCTAGAATCACCTTAATTTTGTTGGAATCATCAAGCTGCTTCTTCACTCTCTCTGGATCTATTTGGTTTCCCGATCTCCAACTCTGATTATTGTCATCTCTGTCCTTTAGAAACGACCTCCTCTGCCTCTTCACTTACTGTTATCTCGCTCGTCTCCCTCTGTTTGAGCAAAGAGTAGAAGAAAAGAGAGAGCGAACTAGAATAGGATCATCGAAAATCGCCACCAGGTCGGTGCTTGAAACCACCAACGATAGTGAGTCCTAGTGCATTCTCACCTCCAATACCAACTCATAAACCATTTTTGAAACCTAAATCCTTACCTGGACCTTTTCACAAGCCTACATTCAATTTTTCACCAGAAAAAGTTGGAAGACCGCCTATTTATCATCCGAAGATGATAGCAAGGAGCGAAAGTTAAAGATAATCGTTGCAACTTCAACCACAGTGACGAAATTTACTTGTAGTGTTGCTTTGAACAAAGGCATTGGAATCATTTGTCTTGGAACCAATTCAGAACTAGAGAATGCAATTCAAGGCACGTTTACAAATTTATGACTGTTGAATGTTGTTGTTTGAGTTAATCACATATGTGGAGTAAATTCTAGCTTTTTTTCTTTGTAGAGGTAACAACGATTATTTACAAATGTTTAAACATATACTATCTTGGTGGGTGTGTTTTGTAAACGGCAGTTGCACTAAAGCAGTTCGATAAAATGTCTCAAAGAGACCTCATGCTTTTTTTTTAAAGTCATTATCTTATAAAAAAAATTGTAATACAAGAGGAAGTTGGGAAAACTATAAAATATTTTAAATTTGATAAAAAAAATTATTACTAATTCGAGGTCTTTACCATCATCTGTTCAACTTAGCACTAGTATTGTATCTTGAAAGTTTATCGAATAAAATTGATAAAAAAAAAAAAAAAAGATGATTCATCATCCAAAAATAAAAATTAGAAAATTAAGAAACGCTAACTGATTTTAGCATTTATTAAATGTTGAAAATAATAGAAAAATAGGAGTACGTCTTTGATTTATTTAATAAAAACTAACTTCTACGGTAGATATGTGGAAAGATTCAATCACATAAGAAGGTGAATGGTTGTTCTATACCCTTACAACAACTTCAAAATTAAAATTCTAAAAAAACATTAGTCATATGCCCTAAAAATAATCTAAGATACATGTCTTTAGTTATATTTGAAAATTTTATCTTGTTATAGCAATGTAAAAAATATTGAAAAATGCAAAAATCATATCATTTTGACATTTTAATATGTATAATAATCATTAAATTTACTTTGTCACTTTCTCGGTTTCTATTTCTTTCACAACTGTCATAAAGATATGAAATGAACAAGCAATTAAATAATGACATATTAACATTTCTTTTCAAACAAAATGTCCTCCATTATTTTTATCAAAATGAAATTACATTTAACTTTAAATGATGTTGATAAATAAAATCAACGATAAGTTATAATTGGGCTAATAATATTAGTATATTTATACTTAATTGTTAATTGGGTTTAAATCGGATGAGGTCAACCATATGTTTTTGGAAGAATCCGAAACATGAAAATTAATCGTGCCCACATAAATCATATGTAATTAAATACATATAATCATATATGATTAGATACCTGAGATCAACTATTGAATTGGAAACCCGAAAATGAATATTATCCACATAAATCATATGTGATTAAATTCATAATAATCATATGTGATTATAAGTATCTAATCACATATGATTTAAGTGAACAATATTTATTTTTGCTTTGTCGATTCAATAATTGTTCTTGTGTATTAATCATATGTGATTAAATACATATAATCACATGTGATTAAATACATAAAAAATATATTAATTAGAAAACACAAAAAGGAATCTTATACATATAAATCATATGTCATTATACCATCCATAATGGGAGTTGTATAAGAGTTTAATAGAATAAATATGAATATAATAAAGAGGAGAGAGAGAGAGTGTGTAGTTAAATGTCCATGCAAGGGTTCAATGGAATTGTAATGGAAAATTATGAATTTTTAAAGAATTTAAATGAATGTATACATTCTCTTTCCTACTTGACATTTCATACAACTCTCAATGGGTTTAATCCATTGGAGATGGATTTAGATACATCATACATATAATCACATATGATCATATACATGAGAACAAATATTGAATAAAAAAATGCAAGAACTAATCTTTTCCCCATAGTTATTAAATACATATTGTAGCACCTCGGTGTTCACGTACTTTTAAATTCATCCTTATACTTTTAATTCGTGTCATTTTGGTCCCTGTAATAGAAGGAAGTATCCATGAGTAGCAAAATCGTAATTTGGAAGGAATGGGAGTATGTCATGCATATGTGTGTACGCTTAGTGTACTAAGGCTACGTTAACATACATGTGGCGTACTCATCAGATGTTGAAAACCCTAATTTTAGGGTTGAGCTTAGGGGTGTCAATTTATGACACAACACGACAAAAATACACGAAGCGAAACGAAATCGGGATGAAATAAAAATTCGAATTCATGTTCGTGTCAAGATTAGAAAACAAGATGTCGTGTCCGTGTTCATAAATCGACATGAAATTGACACGACTAAGTATGTGGTTTTCAGGTTTTTCGTGTTTGTCATTTTTATCGTGTTATATATCTTTAAGTATGAATGAAATACACTAATAGTTATGTAATATTATCTTTGTAGTTTCATGTCATGTTGTCGTGTTTTAATTGGTTCGTTTTCTTGTTAATGAAAAAAACACGATATCGTGTTGTGTTGTGTTCGTGTTATACAAAACTTTTTCGTGTCGTGTCGTGTCAGACAAAAACACGACACGATTGCCCGATTTGTATAACACAAACTCGACACGAATGCCTAACTTTATACCTTATGGAGCTTCCTGATTATTAACTGGATGTTTATGTTGTTGTGTTAGTACTTAGTGAGCTAGCAGTCGGATATGAGCTAAGGGCCGGGGAGTGCATGCCAGACTCATACTGAGGGCTCATGAGCATTCCAAATACGAGCTGAGGGATGGGAAGGGCATGCCAAACTCTTACTAAGGGGTTAGTGATATTCAATTCGAGGACTGATTTGGTTGGGGAGCAAGCCAAACATAAGTTGTGTGTTAAGTGCAAGCCAAACTTATGTCGTGGGCTTAGGGGAATCCAATATGTTAGTTGTGGACCCATTACATGTTGTTATTATTTATGTGTTATTTGTTGTGTGTTGGTATTTTGGGGGAACTCGCTATGCTTCGAGCTTACAATTTTGGATTATGTTTCAGGTACCTCAGATGTCCGTGGAAAGGTGAAGGCGTGATCGTGCACCTCCTCATGTTTAGCTTTATGATTTTGGAATACTATTATATTAAACATGTTTTGAACATTATTTTGTAAACAATGATGATTTATGGGTTGGTTTAATGTTTAAATTTTGTCATGAATTTTATGGATGTTATACATATAATCATTTGTGATGAAATACACAAGACCTACTATTGAATCGAAAACGCGAATGAATATTGTCCATATAAATCACATGTGATTAAATATATATAATCACGTATGATAATTTGTATCTAATAATATATGATTTTTATATGGATAAGATTTATTTTTATTTTCTTTATTTGATAGTTTTTATCAATTATTTAATCACATTTGATTATATGTATATAAATACATATGATTTATATGGAAAAAAATCAAATCTTGTCCATATAAATCATATGTGATTAGATACATTTAATCACAAGCGATTACACACATGAGGACGATTATTGAATCACGAACACAAAAAAAACTACATAAATCATATGTGATTAAATACATATAATTACATGTAATTTAATACACGAGACCAAATATTGAGCCGAAAACGTGAAAATGAATAGTGTCCATATAAATCATATGTGATTAAATACATATAATCACATGCGATTATACGTATCTAATAACATATGATTTATGAGGACAATATTCATTTTTGCTTTGTCGATTCAATAGTTTTTTTCATTATTTAAACACATATGATTACATATATGTATCTAATCTCATATTATTTATATGAACAATATTTGTATTGCGTTTTTTATTCAATATCTGTTCTCGTGTATTTAATCACATGCGATTATATGTATCAAATTACATATGATTTTTGCATTTTTTATTCAATATTTGTTCTCGTGTATCTAATCACATGTGATTATATTTATCAAATCACATATGATTTATGTGTTTAAAATTCCTTTTTGTGTTCTTGATTCAAATTTGTTAATTGTTCGTATTATTCATATATATATATATATATATATATATATATATATATATATATATATATATATATATAATCACACATGATTAAATACATGAGAAAATTATTGAATCGAAAAATTGAAAACGAATCTTGTTTAAATAAATAATAGTGATTAGATACATATAATCACATATGATTATATGTATTTAATCACATATGATTTATTTGACTAAATACATGTAATCACATATGATTTAAGTGATTATATGTATTTAAATATACGAAAACAACTATTGAATCACATATGATTTATATGGATAAGATTTATTATCGCGTTCTCGATTTAGTATTTGTTCTTTGTCAACTTTAATCACATGTGATTAAATACATCTAATCACATGTAACTATATGTATCTAGTCACATATGATTTATATGGAAAAAAATAATCTTGTCTATATAAATCATATGTGATTACATACACACAATCATATGTGATTATATAGAAGAGAAAAACCATAAAATCAAAAACATAAAAAACAAATCTTTGTTCTGATTAATCATATGTTATTAAATACAAATAATCAAATATGATTAAATACATGAGAAAAACTATTGAATGGAAAACATGAAAATGAATCTTGTTTATATAATCATATGTGATTAGATACATATAATCACATGTGATTATATGTATTTAATTATGTGTTATTTATGTGATTAAATACATATAATTACACATGATTTATGCCATTATATGCATTTAATCATATATAGTGTTGGTAGTTGTAGGTAGTAGGTGGTAGACATGAGTGGTGGTACGCATATATGGTGTTGGTGGTTGTAGGTAGTGGGTGGTGGAGATGAGTGGTAGTGTGTGGTGGTGTTGGAGGTGGGGAAGGGTGATAGGTAATAGTGACGGGTTGTGGTGGTGAATGGTGGGTGATAAGGATAATGGGTGATAGTTGGTTTGTAGTAGTGATAGGTAGCAGGTGGTGTTTGTGGTAACGGGTGGTATGTGGGGGTGGGTGGTGGTTAAGATGGGTGGTGGATATGTTGGTAGTGGTTGTGGTAGTGTTGATAGGTGGGTAATGATGGGTGGTGGTGTGTGTGGTGATGTTTGGTGCTGGCGGTGGACAGTGGTGATGGGTAGTGATGATGGTAGGTGGTAACGATGTGGGTAGGTCGTAGTTGGTGGTGGATATGGTGGTAATGATGGGTGGTGGAGGCAGGTGATGATGGTTGATGTGAGTGGTGGTTGGTGGGTAGTGGTGGTAGTAATGGTTGTGGGGGTTATAGTTGAGGGTAGTAGTGATGGGTGGTGGGTGATTGTGGTTTTGGTGGGTGATGGGTGGTGGTGGTGGTGGTGATAACGAATGGTGGTGATAGGTGGTGGAGACGAGTGGTGGTAACAGATAGTGTGGGTGGGTGGTGGTGGTAGGTGGTAGGTGTGGTTTTGGTGGGTGATGGGTGGGAGGGGTGGTGGTTGACGGTGGTGATAGGGGTGGTAGTGGGTCGGAGCGGTTGTGGAGGGTGGTGGTGATGGGTGGTAGAGGCGGGTGGTAATGGTGGGTTAGTGAGGGTGGTGGTGATGGGTGGTGAATGCGGGTGATGGTGGTGATGGGTGGTGGGTGGTGGTTGGTGGTAGTGGCAGGTGATGGTTATAACAATGGTAATGGGTGTATCGTAATGATGGGTGGTGGATATGGGTGGGTGGTAGTTGTGGTGTGTGTTGGGGGTGATAGTTGCGGATGGTAGTGATGGTAGTGGGTGGGGGTGATAGTAGCAGGTCATGGTGGTCGGTTTGATGGTAGTGATGGTGTGTGGTGGAGGTGGTGGTATTGATGGGTGGTCGACACAGATGGTGGTTGTGGGTGGTGGGTGGTGGTAGTGGCAAGTGGTGTTCATAATGGTGGGTAGTGGTTAGGTGATAGTGTTGGATGGTGGAGGTGTGTGGTGGTAGTGGCTGTGATCGGCAGTGGGGGTGATGGTGGTCGGTGGTGGTTTTGGTGGGTGGTGGGTGAGGTGGTGGTGATGGGTGGTGGTGATGAGTAGTGGTAGTGGTAAATGGTGGGTGGTGGTTGTGGTTGGCGGTGGCGAGTGATAGTAATGGTGGTGGGTGGTGGTTTTTTTTGGATTGTGGATGGGGGTAGTGTTGATGGGTGGTGGTGACGGGTGGTAGGTGGTGTTGGTTAGTGGGTTTTTAATCTTTTACTTATTTTTTATTTATATTAATATTATTTGACGATCTTAATTTTAATAAATCGTGTTGTTCAAATTTGTTTTAAAATGTTCTCGCAATAAACAATGTTCTCGATTTAACGCTCTTATATATATATATATATATATATATATATATATATATATATATATATATATATATATATATATATATATATATATATATATATATATATGTATGTATGTATGTATAGGTAAAAGTTCAAATGAGAACCATTTAAGGTTAAAAACTCTAAGAACCATTATTTTTACCTTATAATAAAGGGTATACTTGTCAACTAAAAATGTTTGATTATTTTAAGGTTTTCCTAAATGTCTAAAAGTAATAAGGGCATGATGGTAATTTTGAAAAGTTAAACAAAACAATCCAAACCTAAGACTAGAAATAAAGACATGGTCATTTTTTTTCTTACATTCAAACACTTACACACACCTTCAAGAACTTAAGACAATGCAAGTCTACATTTGCATCAAATACCTTCTTTGTCTGATGACTCCACCTTCCTTGTTTCAAATCTACACCGACAAGCACCTAAAAAATCGTTAGATCCACTCGGATCTATTTCTCCGCCACTCTCTGCCATCAGATTTAAAACCTAAATCATCTTCGCCGCTCATCTCATCCAGATCTATCGTGAACCACAACCGCTACCACGACCGACGACTACCACTGCCCTTTCTCATACCATATTTATTTAGATCTGATATAGATCTAAGAATTTGGGGTATTTTGCAAAGAGATTTCTTGCATTTTACTGACGACGTTACACCACCGCTGCTACGGACGACCACTGTTGCCACTATAGTGGTTCACATCCATATATTTCTCTCGAATCTATGTGAAACACCACCAAATCTGTTCAGATATGGTTTAGAGTTGTTCAGATTTGGTCTAGATCTAGTCTACCACCAACCTCTGATGACTTTCCACCACTAATCTTCGACGCATCTGATCTATTACCTGACTGTTAACGTTAAACGATCGTCAAACCACCGCCTCATCATCAGTATTTCTCACTTAATGATCGTAAAATGTTAGATCTGGATATAAATTGTCGGAAAGTTTTAGATCGAAGATAAAAAGATAAAAAAACAACCACTACATGCCGGAATAGCTTAGATATGAAACCTTCGTGTAGCTATTTTTATGAACCAACAAATCTATGAGCTCCCACGGATTATATCTACAAGCTTCGGTGACTAAAGAGGATCCACCACAACCTCCTCCATTTATTTCTTTCTCTCTTATCATTGGTGAACACATCTGGTAGGTCGATTTCTATTGTTTTTCCTTCTATTAAACTGTGAATATAATGTTTTAATATATCATTTTTGTTTATTTTTGTTAATCTTAGTTTTAATTGTTCTGAAGTTGTAAATGAAAGTTTATTTTCTTAGTTTTTGTAATATTTGTAGAAAAATGTTACTCCTATTTACGTTTTATGATATTTATATTGTATACTGAGTTTAGAATATGTGTTACTATTTAGTTTCTCTAAAGAAAGTTAATTTATGTTTTAATGTTGCAATTGTGATGTTTTAATGATTCGTTTATTGTTTAGTTGTTTTAATGTTAATTGTTTTTAATAAGAAAATATAAGTTTTAAGCTTTGAATTCATGAATTTTTTTATAATTTTTATGTTGTGCATGCATGTTTTTTTAAGTTTTAAACTACAAATGAATAATTGTTTTTTATAAGTTTTAAGCTATGAACTTTGTGTATTAAACTGTCAATTCACTGTATTAATAATTTTAATTTTATATTTTGGCTATGAATGCATACTTTTGTGTACTAAAATGTAAATTTATTGTATTAAACTATGAATTTTTTGTATGAAGCTGTGATTTTGGTGTTTTAAGGTGTAAACTGACTGCATTAAATTGTGAATTTTCTGTCTAAACTATAAAATGACTATATTATCCTGTGGGTTTTTTATTTAAAACTAGGATTTTATTGTACTAAGCTATGAATTTTGTGTATTAAACTGTGAATAGAGTGTATTAAAAGTTTTAAGTTGATAATATGACTGTCAATTATACTTTTTGTATATTAAACTATGAATTTGTTGTATTAAGCTGTGAATTTTGTACATTAAGCTGAGATTTTTGTGTTTTAGACTGTAAATTAATTGCATTAAGGTGCAAATTTTTTATTTAAACTGTTAACTAACTATATTAAGCTATTAAGTTGTGTACATTAAATTGTTATTTTTATGTTTTAAACTGTTAATTGACTGCATTAAGTTGTGAATTTTCTGTCTAAATTGTGCATTGACTGTATTAAGCTATAAAAGTTTAATGAATTTTTGTGTGAAAAATATGAATGATTTATATATGAATGCTTGTATTAATTTTCTTATGAATGTATTTATTATTTGTATTGTATAATTATTTTGCATTAAACTCTAAATAAGTGAATTAATTGATTTAATAAATTGTGAATATCATATTTAAGTTGTTAATTGATACTTTATATGTACATATTTGATTTAGAAATAATGGTGATTATAATGGTGGCACATGTGGTTTTTGGTGCCGTGTGGTATTTGGTGGTGATAGTAAAGTTTGAGTTTAACTTCTTTGAAATTTGAATTATTGTAAAATGAATTACATTAAGTTGTGAATTTTGTGTATTAAACTGTCAATGGACTGTATTAAGTTGTATATTTTATATAAAATTTGTATTAAAATAGGAATGAAGGTATAGATAAAAATATTAAGTTAGTGAATTATTATGTTTATTAAATTGTGATTATGATATTTTAAACGGTTAATATATCTTATACACGATATATTTTTCAAGAAATCTAAAATTTAGAAAAAGAAAAAGTTGAATATGTCAAGACATAAATCTATTTTGTTTTATTAAAATTTTGTATATTTGGTTGGAAAAATAAAATTGTACGCATTAAAAAAATATCACTAAAGAAGTGAGAACTATAATGTTTGTTCTATTAAGCTGTGAATACGACTAGAAAATGCAATTGAATTTGATGTTAGTCCAACGGTGGTCCGACTGCGGTCCGATGATGGTCTGACGGTGGTCCAACGGCTGCCAACAACAAGTGACAACTAGTTATAAATTAGGGAATGCAAATTTTTGTTTAATATAATATTAATGTTTGATTTGTCTAAAATTCCCTTAATGAAAACATTTAAAAAAATGTTTCTTAGGGTTCCTAACATTTTCGGGTTTTCATTTAAACCACTCCTTATATAATATATATATATATATATATATATATATATATATATATATATATATATATATATATATATATATATATATATATTTGAAATTTTTACAAATATATGTTTTTTAAATATATCAATGACATTGTTATTAGCTTTTATATAATAAAATTCATAATAAGTTGCTATAAACATTGTTTGTTTTGACCTATATAAGAATGTAGATATCTTTTAAAATTTTATAATCCTAAGTGTCATAATGACGTCTACCTGCAGGTTACTTATGATTAAAATTAAATATAATATATGATTTAATGATATTTATAGTTGTTGTTATGATTAACTAATTTTAATTAGTTTATTTGTTTAAGATTTTAATTTCTATCATTGTAATTATTTAAAACATTAAACATTGTTTTTTTAAAGACAACAATATAATTTTTGTATATAATTTTACTTTTAACTATTATTGTTGTAAGTTATTTAAAATAACGTATTTCGAAACTTTTAATTATTTTAATTTGGTTTCAAAAATTTATTTGATGAATATTGCTAGTTTCTATGATTGTAGTTCTTTAAAACAAAAAACAATGTTTTTGTTTTTAAAAAAAACATGATACTTTTTTATATAATATTACTTTTAATTATTCTTATTGTAAGTTATTTTTAAGCTATTTATTTGAAAATTGTTAATAATTATAAAAAAGTAGTTTCATGTTTTTTTTTTGTTAATTTAGGATTACAATTTAGGTTTAACACTATAATTTATAATCAATAACTATTTATAAAGCAGTCTCTTGATATTTTTCATGTTTAACTGAAATCTTGATTTAAGTTAATTGTTTAATATTATATCGAAACTAATAATTTAACTATTTTGCATCAACTCATAAATTATATAAATGTTGTGACTTTAAAATGACAATTGCTCTGTAACAACGTAAATTTTAAAACAAAATTTTCATTTTTGCAAACATCAAAAACCATCGCTTAATATTCCAAATTCAAACGCGAACAATGTTATCATAACAAAATACATCCCATGATCATAAAAAAACAGTTTCTCCGACAGTGTGTACAATCACGCCGGCACCTTCCCACGGTCCTCGCCAGTATCTGAAACACATAACACAACTACTGTAAGCATAAATGCTTAGTGAGTTCCCCAAAATACCACCAACGTACATACGCCTTTCCAGGCCCTGACCTTCCGGTCCATGTGTCTCAGGGGACTTCCGTCCCGACTAGGTAAACCTTCCGGTCCTACCTACGTCAATCTTACGGTCCACATCACAACGCCTTCCGGCCCATAACATATACGCCTTCCGACCCATATCAAGCATATCATACATGACACATATAAACAATTAACTTATCACATACAATGCATATAACTCATAACATATCCGACCTTCCGGTCACACAATAAGACCCTTCCGGGTACAGTATAGTGAGAAAACTCACCTCGTGGAAAGTCTAAGATCTTGCGTACTCGCTAACTCCAAATCCTAACGACGACTCTACCTCACCCAATCATAAAAATATCATTTTAATAATCAAAGACTTCCACAATTAAACTTTACCCCTTATCATCATTCCTCAGAGGGTAAAAGACCATTTTACCCTTCCTTGACCCAAAGTCTTCATGTTGACCAAAACCCTAAAAGTCAACAAAAGTCAACCTTGTGAGTACGCGGGGCGTACTGCTTGATGTACGCGGGGCGTACATCGCCAACCCATGGATTGGGGTCTCCGCTCAGTACGTTGCGCGTACTGGGAGTTACGCCCAGCGTAACCATCAGACTTTAACATACTTCATTTCTAGTCTTAATCGGTTAAGCCATTACTCCAACTTCTAGATCCGACTTTGTTTATGCGTCTATACCCATAAGCCTTGGCATGGCTGTAAAGGCTCCAACACTTCTTAACATCATTCTATTCCAACTCAAGGACCTAGATCTCATGCATGGTGTAACATTCACGTCCAAGATATCCTTTTTATGAGTCTACAACTCCAATAGACCAGAAATATGATGGATCTAAGCTTATGGAGACCATTTGCACAAAAAGTCTCCACATTTGGGACTAAAACCCTAGAAAATGGTACTTGAAGCATATAACATGAACCCTATGTCAAGATCCGAACTTTTTACCTGATAATGAAGCTTCAACCTTTGCAAAGCTCAGATCCACACTTGAACACCACTTCTAGCCTTCCCAATGAGTTCTTCTTCTCCTTTGCTACCTTGGAATGGCACCACCAAGCTTAGAATACTCACAAAATGGCCTAAGAACGAATGCACACTCTCTTTAGGGTTTCTCTCTGAGGGATGGTGGCTGAAAAGTCCAGCCACACATTCCTTTTATAGCCCTCCGAATGGATTAGGGTTTTTAGGTCTGGACCGATTACGCCCAGCGTAACCTTGGGTATGCCCAGCGTACCCGAGGGTGAAAGCGTCCAAATGAAGCGCGCGAGTACATGCATCGTACTCCTGGTACGCCCAGCGTACTCGCCTAACATGCAAACCCTAAATGGCAACATAGCGAAGATGCAGGGCTAAATAGAAACATACCTGGATTTCGGGCTGTTACATGCTAATATATGACAACAAATTTAAACTAATAAGTTAACTATAATATGTTAAAAAGTTAAAGTCATAATTTTATAAATAGAAATATAATATTAGATTTTAATATTAGTCAATGGTTTGAATGACTTCTACCTGCGAGTTACACAGGAATAAAATTAAATATAATCTATGGTTTAATGTTATTTATAGTTGTTGTTATTGTTAGTTAATTGTTTAAAATTTATTTGCTTAATGTTTTAATTTCTATCATTATAAACTTTTAAAACATCAACATTGTTTTTTATTTTAAATATAACAATATAATCATTTATATAGAGTTATTCGTAACTATTGCTATTGAAAGTATTTTAAGCTACTTATTTGAAAACTTTTAATGATTAAAAAAAGATGTTTAGGAAATATTTTAGTTAAATTGAGATTACAATTTATCACTTTTAACTATTTACAAAACATTCTTTGGTTTTTTTAAGTGGAACTAAAATTTATATTTATATTGATACTATAATGTTATACTTAAATTAATAACTTAAGTATTTTGTTCAAACTGTTCAAAAGTTGTAGCTTTAAACTGATAATTGTTTATATATAACAACATTTTAAATCTAATAAATTAAGTATAATATATTAAAAGTTAAAGACGTAACTTTATAAGTAGAAGTAAATATATTTTTTTTTAATTGAAATTTAGTTTACTTATGATTACACATGAGGTTTGATATTTATTTAACTTTATTAACCAACTTATAATCATTATTAGAAAGATGCTACAATTCATCACTTTTAACTATCTACAAAATATTTTTTGGGTTGTTTAAGTTAAACTAAAATTTATATTTAAGTTGACTCTATAAAGTTATATTTAAATTAATAATTTAAGTATTCTATACAAATTGTTCTAAAATTGTATATTTAAAATGATAATGTTTTACATCCAACAATATATTAAAACTAATAAATTAAGTATAATATGTTAAAAGTTAAAAAAAAAAAAAAAAAAACATAACTCTATAAGTAGAAGTAAAGATATTATTTTAATATTGAAATTTAGTTTATATATTATTACACTTTAGTTTTGATATTTATTTAACTTTATTAACCAACTTATAACTATTAGTTAAGTTGTGTATATTAAATTATGATTTTTAAGTTTTAAACTGTTAATTGACTGCATTAAGTTGTAAATTTTTTGTTTAAACTGTACATTGACTATATTAAGCTGTAAAATTTTAATGAATTTTTGTGTGAAAAATATGAATGATTTATATATGAATGCTTGTATTAATTTTCTTATGAATGTATTTATTATTTGTATTGCATAATTATTTTGCATTAAACTCTAAATAAGTGAATTAATTGGTTTAATAAATTGTGAATATCATATTTAAGCTGTTAATTTATACTTTATATATACATATTTGATTTAGAAATAATGGTGATTATAATGGTGGCACATGTGGTTTTTGGTGTCGTGTGGTATTTGGTGGTCATAATAAAGTTTGAGTTTAACTTCTTTGAAATTTGAATTATTGTAAAATGAATTGTAATAAGTTGTGAACTTTGTGTATTAAACTATCAATGGACTGTATTAAGTTGTATATTTTATATAAAATTTGTTTTAAAATAGGAATGAAGTTATAGATAAAAATATTAAGTTAGTGAATTATTATGTTTATTAAATTGTGATTATGATATTTTAAACTATTAATATATCTTGTACACGATATATTTTTCAAGAAATCTAAAATTTAGAAAAAGAAAAGTTTAATATGTCAAGAGATAAATCTATTTTGTTTTATTAAAATTTTGTATATTTGGTTGCAAAAATAAAATTGTATGCATTAAAAAGTATTACCAAAGAAATGAGAACTATAATGTTTGTTCTATTAAGCTGTGAATACGATTAGAAATTGCAATTGAATTTGATGTTTGTCCAGCGGTAGCCCAGATTCATTCTCTCATTATCAAAATTTTTTTCTCAATTGAACCTTATTCTCTCTCTCTCTCTCTCTCTCTCTCTCTATATATATATATATATATATATATATATATATATATATATATATATATATATATATATATATATATGGAAAACAAAAAACCCTAAAAATCATAAAAATGCATAAAAATTACTTAAAGATCACAAAACTTTTTTTTTTAAATTTTTTTATGAAAAAATCGTAGGATTTTAAATAAATTTACTATTTTTTTTTTAAAAAAAAGTTGATTTTTAATTTTTTTCAGCGAATTTATTAAAAAACATGCGATTTTTTTATAAAAATTAAAAAAAAAAAAGGTTTTGTAATATCTAAGTATTTTTTATGTATTTTTAGGGTTTTTTTAGGATTTTTTTATTTTCAAATTAACCTTCCTTTTATATATATATATATATATATATATATATATATATATATATATATATATATATATATATATATATATATTGTAAGGTTCAATAGAGAACTATGATTAACAATGAACTAAGGAACCAATTGTGAGGGCCAGAATTCATAATGTTCAACAGCCACATAAATGAATATACTTGTACATTGGATGCACATACACCAGATTATACGATAAAACCACAATTTTACTAAAAAACTCACCTCCTTTGTTTCGTTAATTTTTTTTTAAAATCATGTTTTTTATCGAAAAAAATGTATATACCATTGCCACGATTTTCCGTTATTTTCCGTAGAGATCCATGTTGATATATAAAAAACAAACTTCCTTTCAGAAAACTCCATTTCGTTTTGTTGTTTTTATTCAATATTTTAAGTTTATTTTTTATCAAAAGAAAACAAATTATACAAAAAATCTTAATTTTTTGTCGTTTGTTAATAAACATCATAACGATTAAAAATGATCAATAAAAAATAAAAAACTCGATCAGTTCATATTCACACTGTGAATTTAAACTATAAATTTTTCAATTTTAACATTCATAATGTAAATCTAACTTATAATTCCAACTCGTAAATTAGTTTTGTAAAATCAACAAATTGATTTATTCATATTGTGAATCTTAACTGTATATAATTTAGTTTTTAGAATTCACTCCGTGAATCTGCTTACTATTATTCATATTGTGAATCAAAGCAGATCACAATGTAAATATTAACTGAAATTCAATTTTGTTAGTCATCAATGTGACTCCAAGTTTAATAAGTACCAAAAAAATATGAATTTTGTATATTTATTAAGTTTTTTCAACAAAAATAGAGCTTAACTTTTCAAAAAAAAAAAAATGAAGTATTCCTTTTGAAAATGAAATCATTTTTATATATCAATATGGGATAGAAAAATGACGAAAATTCATATATAACAGTATATTTGTTTTATTTTCGATAAAAAACATGACAAAAAAAATTAAACCATAAAAAAATGGAAGTGGGTTTATTATAATCTGATGTATGTGTGTCCATTGTAAAAATCTACAACATTTTCTTTTATCGTTGATTGCTTTCAATTACGACGTTTTGGATTTTTTTTCATTTGTTTATTGATTAATAATGGTTCTTTATTGAATTTCTTATTATATATATATATATATATATATATATATATATATATATATATATATATATATATATATATATATATAAGGTGATGTTCGACAGAGGACCATTATTAACAAGGAACAAAAGTACTAATCGTTATCATTATCATTGAAATTTAAAGCAATCAACGACCAAATGAATGGATGTACACTTGTACGGTGGATACACATATACATCAAATTATACCATAAAACTATTTCTTTACCAAAAAAATTCAGCTCTTTTTTTGTTTAAATTATATTAAGCCATGTTTTTATCGAAATATATGTTGATATATATATATATAAACCAAACTTGTTTTTTTGAAAAAAAAACTCAATTCGTTTTGATGCTTTATTTTAATATTTAAGTTTATTTTTGTAAAAAATTAAATTATACCAAAAATCTAATTTTTTGTCCATTATTAATAAACATAATCAACGATTAAAAAAAACTCGATTAGTTCAGATTTATATTATGAATCTAAACTATAAATATTTCAATTTTAACATTCACAATGTAAATCTAAATTATTATTATTATTATTATTATTATTATTATTATTATTATTATTATTATTATTATTATTCACATTGTGGATCTGCTCAAATTTACAATGTAAATCTGTATTGAAATTTCATTTATTTTACAGTATTATGAATCTATGTTTAAAAAGTACCCAAAATTTTGAATTCTAATATATTTATTAAAAAATTCCGATAAAAGTTGGTGTTAACTTTTCAAAAAACAAATAAATGAAGTGAATTTTTTTTGAAAAAAAATTCATTTTTTGTATACCCACATGGATCTCTATATAAAGATGACGAAAAATCATGAACAATGGTATATTCAATTTCTTGTTTTGATAAAAAAAAAACATGGTCTAAAAAATTAAACGAAAAAAAGAAAGTGATTTTATTATAATTCGGTGTATGTGCGTCCATTGTAAAAGTCTACAACCCTCTTTATGTCGTTGATCACTTTGACGCTTTAGATTGGTTCATTAGTTCCTTGATGAATAATGGTTCTCTATTAAACTTTTCCACCCACATACACACACACACATATATATATATACATACATATATATATATATAGAGAGAGAGAGAGAAAGTTTGGTTATTGTGTTCTAACTATCTATTGTGTGCATATAGGATTGATTGTGGACGAATCTGAAACATCCAGGTATTATGACCCAAAATTTTCATTTTTTATTTAAGTAAAAACAATATTACAAAACATTGTTCATACATCCCAAACAAATAAATATGTCAAACATCTTGAAAATCAGAGTACGTCCCATAAACAGAATCCATATGGTGTATGCGATGCGGTCAACACGAGCTTTTTTCCTTGGAACAAAAAGTACCTAAAACATAAACTAAAAACCGTAAGCACAAAGCTTACTGAGTTCCCCAAGATACTGCATACTAAATAAATCCTATAACGGGCCTCGCCCAATGAGATACGGGCCCCGCCTACACTCGCATAACGAGCCCCACCTAATAAGATACAGGCCCCGCCTACACTCGCATAACGGTCCTCGTCCAATGAGATACGGACCCCGCCCACACTCGCAATACGGGCCCCGCCCAATAAACATACATATACAAGCACATACAAGTATCACACAGACAAGAAGTATATCGACATAACCAATAAAAGGGTCGGACTTGGTGCCTTAGACCTGCTAAACCCCGTGGGGACACTCACGTCGAGAAGATGAATGAAACAAATTATCTCTGACTGCTGGTTCTACATCTCCCCAAGCTATCAATTTCTAAATAAAAACTAATTAAATTTGGGATCTACATCATAACCGGAAATCCCTACTTGGGGTTAGAAAACTATTTTACCCATAACATAGCTTGGTCTAAGAATGAAGCCCTTAACCACAATCCAATTGGCCCAAAAGTTAAACAATCCATCAAGGCCCAAAATATGGCCCAATTTCCAATTGGGCCCAATCCCTTCACATGGGCCTTAGCCCAAGGCCCAATAATGCTCCCTTAGCCCAAACGTTCGATTCCAGATGGCCCACTAAGGCCAACAATATCCATGGAAGTATCCCAATCCATAAGGTCAACATTGGGCCTTATCATAAGGTCCAAATTTCTACCTGGCCCAACACTCAAACTCAAAAAGTCCAACAAGGGTCAAGGACGAGTTGGCCCAAAGATAGCCCAACTCGCAAAGGCCCATCAGAAGACATGCATTAGGTGTACTTTGAAACTACGCGGGGTATACACGAGCCTCGCATTGACTGCATATGTGGGGCATACTCCCCTCTACACAAAGCGTACCCTCACAGAGTTCAAAACTCTAATAAGTGCTTAATGGCTTAATCAGTTAAGCCTAAATTCCAGATACATCGACCAAATGTATCTTAAAAGCATAAAATCTCAAACTTTAAGACTTTGGAAGTATAAAAAGTCCTTAATACATGGTCTAAATCAATTAAGATCTTTCTACAATATGCATGGGACACTTCTAGCCATTAGGACTTCATTTTTATCACTTAGGACCCTTCCTAGGGTCTGAAAGGACAACTTATAATGTCCAAAACATAACATCCACCATATTAGGACTTTTGGGACATGAAGAGTACCAAAAAGCTAATAAAACAAGATCCACACAATACAAGCACAAAGGCAGAAGCTTTTTACCTTCTGGAGCTTCTAAATGACAAGATGATATCAGATCTGCAATCTTGATTCACTCTCCATACACCTTGATGCAACTTCTTCTTCTTCAACCACACAAGAACACACTCTTAGCTCACACACACGGAAGAGAAGCAAGGGTTTGTCAAAAACGATCTCGGGACTTGGAGGCTGAAAGGATGGGGGTAAAGGATCCATAATGGGGTTTAAATACCTAACAAACCCTAAAAGTTAGGGTTACACTCGGAGATACATACACCCTGCAAACTAGGGCGTGCCCTAGTATGCCTAGCGTACTCATATCTACGCCTAGCGTACTCCTCCTCCAACCAAAATTACCAATTTTCCCCTTGGGCCTCTTCGGGCTAAATTCCACCAAAATCAAGGACCAGCATGACATATTACTTACTTAGGGAATGATTTGAAAATACATGGAATCACGAGATGTTACATGATGGGATGAAATCCTAATGAGATAGATCACGGAATAACTCTGAGAACGGAAACCTTTTAAGGGGTAGATATTTGTAACATCCTAAAATTTTAGATAAGGTTCTTAAATTTATTAAGATATTTAAATAAAGTAGGATTTACATAATTAAATCATTTAAATAATAATCATATCATTAGACGATATGAAGCTTGCAAAGTTAAAGGTTGAGATGTTAACATTTCAAAGTTAAGGGACCCAAAGTGTCAATTTGGAAAAGTATGTTTCACCAAGGGTTGACTCACCAAGGTTAAATGGATGAGAAATGTTAAGAATGGGATGGTCAAGTACTCATTATGTCAACCTATTTTAGACAAATGTGAAAAGAAATGAAGAAATGGTAAATTTTACAAAAGTTGTAAAATAAATGGACTAAATGTGTAAAATCCGAAAATAAGAATGAACTCTCTTCATTTTCAGCAAAATGAGATTGATGAGAGGAAGTAGAATGATGTGAAACGGTGATTCTTCACTCTTTAGCACCTAGGGTTTGATTCAAATGAAGTTTTGAAGCATCCAAGCAAGAAGAGAAGCAATCAAAAGCTAAGAATGTATAAATTCTTCTCAACTACCTCTATATCTCGAGTTCATCATTGGGGATTGAAGCCCAATGTCGGTTTTTGCCTTAATAGATTATTAGGGTTTGTTTTTCTAAACTCCCTTGAGTGGTTTCCATGGTTCTAAACTCCATCCAATCATTGTATTTGTAAATTTGATTATTTGGGTAAAATCTCCATGAACCCTAGGAAACCCAAATTTGGGAATATTTCAATTGATGATGAACCGAGATTGTATTCTATGACCTAGATGATATTTGATAGCAATAAAACCAATTGGAATGTTAAAATTCATCCATAATGGTGGAATCAAACATAAACATGGGTTTTTGATGGTTAAATGAGAAATTGTGTTGAAAACACTGAAATTCTTGGAATGTGAGCATTTGATGAGTATATGATACTCATAATCATGAGTTGATACTAACAATATGATTTGAATGCAAGAATATGAAGGCTTGAGTGATCTATAGTTGAATTTACGGAATAATTGGCCATAAGGGCATTTTAGGAAATCTATTTATAATTACATAGTTATTAGCATCTAAGAAGTGAATGACATTCAAGAGCATGAATTGACACTCTAGATATGTTATTGGAACATTAAATTGAAGGAATGTTAGGGAAGTCCTAGCTCTAGTGGTTGTTTTAACCCATGGGCAATTTGGGAACATGGAATTGAATTGAGGATTCCATTGTTAGATTGGTTATTTACAATGAGATTAAATGTGGTTTTATATGCTTAACAACTTTCAAATGAGTATACATTGAGTTAGGTTCAAGTTTTGTAGACTTGGGAATGTCCAATTCCATTGTAGCATAACTAACCATCCTCTTGGAAAATATAAGAAACATTATGTCTTTAAGGAGTTCAATGATCACTTAATGGATTAAATGGGGTGTTTCTAGATGATAAAACACCTCCTAAACATATGTAAGAACCTATACAAATGGTACAAAGTGGTTTGTAAAAGGGTCTTCAAGAACTATTCAAAGTATAGTGATGTTTTGAGAAAAATCGAGTTTTGTGTGCGTGCAGACATGAAAACACGGCCCGTGTAAATGCATGCTTTAATTTACACAACCCGCATAAATCCTTATTAGAGGTTTTCTTTTTTTTTTCTTCATAACTTTTGCATACGGACTCAGATTTACGCACAGTTTTCGCCCATATTCATATTTTTGCATGAGGAATGATTTAAAGTAGTTTTGTAAAGGAACATATAAGGGGTATTTTGGTCATTTTAATTACTTATGTCCATATATGGTGTAGGTAGTATTTGAAGAGGGTTGTTCCAAGGAATGGAGCTAGAAGAGGACTAGATAACCTTCGTGTGACTAAGGTGAGTAAGCATTGGCATTTTCCTACTTTAGGGTACATATAAAAATGATTTTTGATAATAAAACACTAATGTTTGATATATGAAATGTTTTGAAAGGAAAATGTCAAATGTTTTTGGAATGAATATTTGGAAAGAATGTCTTGAAGGCAAAGATGTTTTTGAAATAAAAGAACGTTTTGGAAGATCGATTGTTTTGAAAATGTGCTTGAAGCTTTTCAAAATATAGATACTTTACTTTTGAAATAAGTTTTTGCTACTAATGTATGGAATGTGTAAAGTATGGAAAGTAATGACAAAAAATTAAAAGTAATGGAAAAAAGTGGAATGTAATGAAATGAAACAGGATGTAATGAAAAGACTTGGAAATGAATGAAACGAATATTTTACTCGCACCATGATGTCCCCGTAACAGGATATAGAGGAATATATCGGGGTGATGCCTCCCATTTGCGAGATAGATGTCTTAATGGAAATGATGCATTGGTTGATTGATTTGTTCTTTCCATCTTGGTATAGACTTGAGGATATTGCTAGGCCCTAAGTATAAAATGACGACAGTTTAATACCAAAATTAGCCCTTAATGGAAAAATGGAAATGGAAATGGAAAAGAAGATAATGAAATGATAAGATAAGAAATGATACTTATGATATGAGATGTTATGTTACGTATGAAATGCTTTTTCATTAAATTGATTGAAAAAGTTTTACGATATGCATGAAAGAAGTTTTTCTTTGAAAATGATCGAAATTGTTTTATTCTTACAACCACGTAGCACACGAGACATTTTTGTCTTACGTATCTCTTTTTAATGCCATGTATTCCAGGTTGCAATAAAGAAGAAAATATGATAGATGAAAGTTAGAAGTCAAGAGATAGAGAAATTAGTGGAACTTGTCAAGTTCCTTATTAATGTTATTAATGTAATTCATATTTTCTTGCTATGATTATATGGTGCTTAATAGTAACACCAAAGGTTTTAATTGTAATTTTTTTGTAGGACTGATTTTTGTGGAATGTGGGTTAATACGAAATGTTTTTATAACCATAGTATTTGAAAACGTTTTGAAAATTTTGGGGTGTTACATATATACTATGTTGCGGTATCTAGAGATTAGAAAATTTATATTGTTGATTGAATTCCATCTTCTAACGTGCATAATATCTTCTAACGTGCATAATATCCTTATCATTGTAATAACTCACCTTTCCGTTGAGAACTTGTAACATGCATAATATCTTTGTTTCTAACCTGTTTTCTATGATCTTTATATCTACGCAAAAGTAGGAACATACTCTACAATTTTGTTAAGTCATGTCTCACTACATTAATATGAGTCTTAATTTATTAAGTCACAAACTTTGACCAAAAGCATAAAAATACTCAATTTACCATTTTAGCCAAAAGGTATCTTCTCATGCATTCTTTCTCTTAAACTTATTCTATAATAAGTTACTTAAACTCATCTTAGCCATTTTCATGAAGCCACAACTTCATATTCTCATTAATGAACATTTTTCCCTTTTGGTTAATATTTGACTAAAAGTCAACTTTCTCTAAATTTCGGGTTCTTACATTCAACTTCACAAAATATATAACATCACATGCAATCATTATACATCGTTATAATATTGTATTACATATTGTTCCTTGTTTAATTCCTCATTGTAATTATGTATCCTCATTCCTTGTTGTGATTACTATTAATAATAAGTCATCATTGTAATTTCTTATCCTCATACCTCATTGTAAATAATGTTAATAATAATTCATTTATGTAATTACTTATCCTTATTCCACATAGTAATTACTATTAATAATAATCAATAATTGTAATCACTTATCCTTATTCCTCGTAGTAATTTTTTTCATCATATACATAGGTTCCTACATCGCTAACCACAAGGTAACAACACAATTTACTACTAGCCTGATCGGCTAGACAAATACACCAGGTGAGGCGTGACTCTCACTCATGACATGGTCACCCAGTTCATTGCTTTCGCTTCTCCAATGTTACAAAATAAAAGTATTTCACAGTGCCATTAATGATTGGTACGAATGATGCCGATACAATCACATACATCACATATACCCAATGTGATGCTTGTGTTAGCTTTCCTATTAAAGCTAACATCACTCCATTCCACCCATTGCAACAACCATGTTTTGAAATGGACATCTAGAAAACCATCGACTCTTCTATGGCTTAAGCTCTTTTACCTAAGGTATCTTTCAACACATAAGTCACCGTACAATCCAGATAGGGTATGCATGATTAAGGTTAATATGATTGTGCCTTTAAGTATGCTCCCAATTTATTAATTTTTAGTTTATAATTATTTACATACAGAGGAATTCATATTCATCCAAAACCATTATGTATAATTTTCACCACTTAACAATTCACATTACATCACTAGCATGTAACATCCCGTGATTCCAGGTATTTTCAAATCCTCCCCTTGGAAATAATATGTCATGTTGGTCCTTGATTTTGGTTGAATTTAGCCCTAAGAGGCCCAAGGGGCAAATTGGTAATTTTAGGCGGAGGGGGAGTACGCTATGCGTACATATGAGTACGCTTAGTGTACTAAGGCGTGCCTTAGTATGCAGGGCATACATATATGTATGCAAGGCGTACATATGTCTGAGTGCAACCCTAACTTTTAGGGTTTGTTGGGTATTTAAACCCCATTATGCACCCTTTACCCTTATGCTTTCAGCCTCCAAGTCCCGAGATCGTTTTTGGAAAACCCTAGCTTCTCTTTTGTGTGTGTGTGTGTGTGAGAGAGAGAGAGAGCTAAGAGTGTATTCTTATGTGTTTGAAGAAGAAGAAGTTTCATCAAGGTGTTTGGATAGTGAAACAAGCTTGTAGATCTGGGATCATCTTGTCATTTAGAAGCTCTAGAAAGTAAAAAGCTTCTGACTTTGTCCTTGTATTGTGTGGATCTTGTTTTGTTAGCTTTTTGGTACTCTTCTTATCCCAAAAGTCCCAATATGGTACATGTTATGTTTTGGACGTTTTAAGTTGTCCTTTCAGACCCTAGGAAGGGTCCCAAGTGATAAAAAATGAAGTCATAATGGCTAGAAGTGTCCCATGTATTTGGTACAAAGCTCTTAATGGATTAAGACCATGTATTAACGACTTTTTGGACGTCCAAAGTCTTAAAGTTTGAGACTTTATGCGTCTGAGATACATTTGGTTGATGGATCTGGAATTTGGGTTTAAGTGTTTAAGCCATTAAGCACTTATTAGAGTTTTGAACTCTGCGAGTGTGCGCCCCGCGTAGAGGGGAGTATGCCCCTTGTACACAGTCAACGCCATCGTTTCCGGTCAATGTGAGGCTCGCGTATACCCCGCGTAGTTTCAGAGTACGTCCAACGTATGTCTTCTGATGGGCCTTTACGAGTTAGGCTATAATTTTGGGCCATCTTTGGGCCAGCTCATCTTGGGCCCTTATTGGACTTTCTGAGTTTGAGTGTCGGGCCAATTAGAAATTTGGACCTTAAGTAAAGTCCCAATAAGGAGTTGGGCATAATTTGGAAAATTGGGCCAATTATGGTCCTTGTATATTTTGGACCTTTTGGGTCAAGGTTAGACTTGGGTTTGGCCCAGTTAATGAAGAGTTAATGGACGATTATGAGTTAGGGGATTTGAGGTGATAATCATTTTATTAATTGGAGGGTTATTTATTATGATAGTTTGAGATTTTCGTGGGCTAACGATCGGAGGTTCTGTTTGATACGTCAGTGTAAGGTGAGTTCTCATCACTATACTAACAAGGTTGAAAGCACCAAGGTCGGTCCTTTGGATTGTATCCATGTTTATCATATGATGTTATGTGTAGTGATATGTTAGATCTGTGTCCTGGTATATAGGATAATGTTATAATTGATGATCGGTTAGGCCTATATGATTACTGTATGTGCTAGCTAGCGTTTTATATTTATGTGATGTTATGTGATGGTGGTCCTACTGTGTGTTGAAGGCTAACAGATCTAGGGCGCCCCGGATAGACCGAAGGCCCAACAGGGCATACCAGTCAGGCAGAAGGCCTGGAGAACGATCCAGATAGGCTGAAGGCCCGGTGAGGCGGTCTAGTCATGCTGAAGGTTCTGTGAGTAGTCCAGATAGGCTGAAGGCCTGGTAAGACGGTCCAATCTTGCTAAAGGTTCTGTATGCATACTATTTGTTCATGATATTGTTCTGGTTTGTATGGTGTGGTATTTTGGGACAACTCACTTAGCTTTAGGCTTACAGTTTTGGATTTATGTTTCAGGTACATCTGATGATCGCAGAAAGGCGAAGGCTTGATCGTGCACCTCCTCACATTTGGTGTTACGATTTCTGGGATTTCTCTAAAGTTAAACTATTTTGAAAACAATTTGTAATAACCGGTGGTTTTTGGTATTTTAAAAAGTTTAAAAATTTTATGATTTTTTATGGGTGTTACATAGCATGCATTTTTCATAACCATTATAGACAAAGTAATTTCCATAATCTAGCATGCAAACATCCTTATATAACATCATTAAGTCCATCGACTAGCATGAATTCAGCATCACATAATATATCATCTAACATGCATGACAACCAAATACTCATACCGCAACAAGATAATATATTTCCAGCATATAAGTAATACAATATCACTCCACACATAGGATAGAATAATTCGGATCAGTGGATTCATTGTGGGTTATGGACTCATTATTCATGACAACCTAAAGCTCATACCGTAACCACATAATGTATTTCCAACATATAAGTAATACGATATCATTTCACACACAGGATAAACTAATTCGGATCAATCGATTCATTGTGATTTATGGACTCATTAATCTCTCATTGTGTTATTAAGATCTAGTAGCGATTCAACATCCTCGTTCTGAGTTTCTTTCTAACTCCCTTAGTGAAGTAGCAAAACGAAACTACCTCACTTTTAAGTGTAATTAGCACTTCTACCCTTAACCCTTGGGTGGGTATATAAAGTTTACATATACCAAGCACCATCTATATATTATGGGCTTTGAATCTAGTACTCAAAGGTTTCAAATTTTGGACTAATATGCTTTACAAATAGTGACCAAGCAAGTATCGTCGATTCAGCCTTCTTGGATCATGCACATTGACATATGTTTCATCACATTCAAAGCCTCGATCGTTATGCTAGAGAAATAACATGCAACAAAAATGAACAAGTAGCAGACACCAATGCACTTCTACAATCAAATCACGATTTCCTCAAAGTACAACTTGGAGTTTTGCAACTTTTAATCAAGGGAGTGTTAAAAACTAATTAACACTCTCGGCTTTAACCAATTATTGCTCCATTTCCCTCTAATCTAGCTCTAGTCAAAGTAGTTGAGAATAAACTGTTGTAATAGGTATTTTGCTTTTTATTTTTTCTGATTCGCTTATTAGATGTAACTATGTAAGCCTAGCAATTACGGCGTCCTTTTACTTTGTATTAATATGAATTAATAGAGTACTTTCATTAATGAAACTTGGTTCGAGCATTTTTAATTTAGTCAAAGAAGCGGTGGTTTTGTCTCACCTATGGGATGTTTGGAATTATAGGGATAGGGTTTCTTCTTGAGGACGATGTAATACATCATTTAAATAGGTCTTGTAAAATTCAAATCAAAACTCAAGATATGGAGCATTATACCAATCATAAGGCAATATGCGGACAATTACATACATCTAAAGGCTAACGTTTTCTCCTTTTAAATACTATAACGAAAAGAAAAAAATTAAACAAGTTAAAAATTATAAAAACCTAGTAATTCAATGGTAACGAAATCCTAGGGCAAATCACCATCACAACCATCAAACCACCATCGAGAATGTGATTAGTATCTCGTGGAGTAATCGCAATCTTGAGATAAAATACGTGGATTCTTGGCCAAATTATCGACCTTGAAATGACACAACATTGATATCGTCTTGCTCTTCATCTGCAACGTCCCCACCTTCATTTTCACCGGAACCCTAAACTCTAGTAATATTTCGACATGTCCTTGGGATTTTCCAGTCGTCCTATTCATGCTTTTTCGAATTCCCATCGGTAACTTACTGTTGGATGAACTCGTAAGGGTTAACTTCACGTCCTTCGAGTTTTTAGGGCTTTGTACAGACGACGGAAACCTTCCAATGGCGAATCTTCTATCTTTAAAAGACAAAGCAGCTTTGCCATGATCATCAAATGATATGATCGTGTGAGCATTAGGGTTTCTTGATGCCAACGTGATGTCGAAATCGGTTTTCTTCTGTCGGTTTTTTCCTTTCATGTTAACACGTACACGTTCTACGCGAAATCTAGGGTCATCTTTCTTGATCACCACTAACATAATCCCACCTATGAATCCTAGAAGGAGCACTATGATAGCGATGGAAATCAACAGATATTTAACACAGTTAGATTGTTTCTTAGCAGGAGAGTTACGATAACGTTCCACGATCAAAGCGTTTTCTGGTGGTGGGGTTCTGTAAATTCGATCTTTAGGGACTTGGACAACGTAAGTCCCCGGAGGAGCGTCTTGGAAGTTGTTGGTGGCGGGAATGCTGTGGTATTTGTGGGTGGAATTAGGGAGGTGGTCACCGGAGACATGGGAAGTGGAGGGAGGCCCCCTCTCCTCCATGAAAGGAACAAAAATGATGGTGGATGGTGGTGGTTTTGGCAATAATGGTGGAAGAAGGTGGTGGTGGTTTGCATACAGGGGGAAGGGGAGGTTTTTCTGAATTAACCATTTGAGAGGTTGAGCACATAGAGTGGGATTGATCTTGGTGTAAGAATTTTTAGCCTATTATAAAATTTTGTTTGGTTAATTTAAAAATACATTAAGCGCCAAGGAAATTCTTCAATTCGATTACGAATTTGATGGGAAATTAAATATTAATGCACAAGATTAATTTCGATAAGAAATTATGAATTATATATGCAAAACTCATATTTAGTATTATATTATACTATCTAAATTTGGATGCTTGCATATCTGGTTTTCATTTTACTTATTTTGGTCATAAGTTTATTTTTACTTATTGTAATCATAAGTTCATTTATTTAACAACAATATTCACTAACTTTATTACGTACAATCCCAATTTCTAACATATGATGAATTAAAGCACCTAACTTATTGTTCTCTATGTGCAGATCTAACTCCTTTTTAAAAAAAATGAAATTAGGATGTTATTGAAATGTAGGATATTGATGCCAATTATTAACGATAAATTTGAAAATATAAATGGCCAAAAGCATTTGAGTTTAAAAAAAAAAAAAAAAAAAAAAAAAACCTAAATTTTGGATTTTTGAAAACAGCAATCATCCTATTTCAAAATAAATGAAAAATGAAGTAAGTTCTATTTCTCGGTTTTGGTTAATAACTACATTAAATAGGATTATAATCTTTAAATATGTTTCCAGAAAAATAATTCGTAAGAAACTTTTACTAAATTGTTACAATAGTCAACTAAAGCTCTTCCTTACAAACAGAAAACCATAATAGACTTTGATCTTTGTTGGTCGAATTACAATAATAAAACTAAAATTCTCCATAGTTTGGTTTTGGTCCAAGTATGTAATTCAAAAAGAAAAGTAGGATTTTTTTTTTTTTTTGGTCTAATCTGGAATTTAAAAAGAAAAGTAAGATGTTATTTTAAAGTAGCTGAAAACAGCAAGCATTTAGTACCATAAGTACGATGATGTTTTTATGTTTTAAAAAAATAAGTATAGATTAACCTTATCATTTACATGCTTCAAAATTCGTGAGCAAAATGGAGGCATCTCTTATTAACAAGCTTATTTATTTATTTATTTTTTAATTTTGGAGACCCTTTGGTGTTAATTATAGTGTTTATTAATTGTTTATTACATTTTAGCCCAAATCTCTATGAGTAGCAAGCAATATAGATTCATGAGCTATATTTTCAATATTAGGCCCAACTAACCCTGGCATAGCTGAAGGGATAAGGTCACAAATGACATCTTTGTCCACCTCCATGAGGACCTCTCGTAAATATAAAAGAGGTCCTTTGAATCTTTTTTTAAAATAAAAGAGGCATTGGACATTGCTTCTTTTTTGAAATAAACTAATGGTTTTGTAAATTGTTAATTACTGAATAGCAATGTACCTTACCCTCTGATTCATGCCATGTACTTTATTGTAATTATGGTAATATAATAGAAAAAAAATGAAAATAGAATGCTATATAATACACAAATAGTTTATTTCTTGCATTTAACCCCTGATTGTGCTAAATGCAAGAAATACCAATACACTTTCATCAGTTTTTTCTAATATCGCATCTCACATATTACCTTCTTCACATAAACATCACTGCCATTTTATATATAATGGGCGTGTTTGGCAAAAGTAGCTGTTAGCTGGAAGCGGGTAGCGGTTAGCTGGTAGCGGGTAGCTGGTAGCGTATAGCTGGTAGCTGGTAGCGGGAAGCTGTAGCTTTTATTTGTTATATGAATGTTTGGCAAAAGTAACTGGAAGCTTTTGAAATATATAAAATTACATAAAAGGACAATTTATTAAAAATAAAAAATATATACAAATATATTTTTAAGGGTAATTATGGAAATTGATTTCAAAAGCTCCGGAGCGTTTTGTTAAAAGCTACATGAAGTAGCTTTTAGAATCGGAGCGTTTTGTTAAAACTAAAAGCTAAACGCTCGTACTGCCAAACGAAGCTTTTTGTTTAAACTAGAGCGTTTTGTCAAAAGCTAAAAGCTAGAAGCTCCCAAACGCTTCCAAAAGCTCCATGCCAAACACGCCCAATAAAATTTTGGCTGTTTAATCCATCAAAATCTGATACTTTGATGGTTTTTGATTATATACAATTAATTTAAAGTTAATATTCAAAACATTATAAGAAACATCAACAAGTGTATTATTATTCTTTTTATCGTTTGTAGAGGTGATGGGACTACGGTGGAATTGCAGAACATATCTACAAACTGATATTTGAACCAGCATGGAATTATTTGAATAAGATTGATAGAGTATGGGGAGTTTTCAAGCCAAAAAATCCCAATGAATTTCAATAGAGTTTTAGTGGGTTTAACCATGGCCTATACCATAATATGAATGTAGCTACTGTAAGTTTTTGGTCAATTGTGTCCCCTAGATATGGAAACAAGTCCACAATTGATCAGTACATTAATGAATTCACGTTGATGTAATCTACTGAAAGTAGATGATATAATTTTTTTTAACCCTGATTAGCAATGCACTCAAATTGTTTGACCTATAATATCAATATACTTACATTGCTATAGCCCGGTAGGTTTTGCAAGGTAAAATGTTGCATTAAGAAAAAATAATGGTGGAATGCTATGATAAATATTTAGTGAAAGTATCTTTTAACCCAATTGAAGCTAAATAACGGTAGAATGCTATGATAAAAAAATAATGGTAGAATGTTGCAAAGTAATATGTTCCATTAGATATGCAAAAAAATCATGAAAATGATCATTAATGGATATTTTTTAAGTTTATAGGAGTGTGTTTTCAACAAAAAATAATGCTTAAACCTCCGCCGTAACATGCGGACTTAAAATCTCGTTATATACTATAATCAAGTCCGATATGCCACTATGAATTCATATCCAACTAATTTTAATCAAATATAACAGCTCAATCAAAAGGATGTACTAAAACTGCAAACGAATTGAACGTTTAACAAATTGTTCGTAAATCGTTCGGCGGAATTTTACATTCGTTTATCTAATAAACGAACAAACATGAATAAGATATATCATTCGTTTAGTTAAACGAACGAGCATGGACAATGCTCTCGTTAATTTATTTATGTTCGTTTACCTTCATTCATTTGTTATTGTGTGTGTTTGTTTGTTTAAGTTCACATCTATCTATTTGTTTATGTTCATTTAAGTTCATTAGTATTTGTCCTTTAATGTTAAATTTTGTTCGCTTAATTATGTGTCTTTGTGCTCGTTTGTGTTTATTTATGTTCATATCTATTGGTTTAGGTTTACCAGTTAAATAAACGAACATAACTAAACACGAACATAAAATTTTGTTCATTTATTTGTTATTAATGTTCGTTTGTTTATCGTTCAAAGTTAAACGAATGAACATGAATACAATTTTGTTCATGTTCGTTCGCTTTGTTTACAGCCCTATGCACGAGCTTAAAGATGCACAAACATTGAGTAACTCGGAAACTAGATTAACCAGATATATTTTTGGATTTGTATATTGGATATGGATACCTGATAAATCCAAATTTGGTATTTTAAGATTTTTGTATTGGATATGGGTAACCTGAGTAATCAAATTAGGATTTAGATAATCCAAGTTTTATGGTATCCGAATTCAAAAAGTTCTTTAAAAAACGGTTTTAATTTGTTTTTTTCAGTTTTATATATATCTCCAACAAAATAAATACGTGTATAATATTTGGTTCTAAAATAAAAAATAAAAAACTAATGCTAAAAGTACATCAGTGTAAGGATAAAAACTGAAAATACTTTTAATTTGCCTTGAATTTTGTCGTATTCATAACATCGAATTTTATCCTAATGTGAAAATTCTAGAATGGTGTCTTTATCAATGTCATCCCCAGTACTTTGGTGATTGGAGGTGTATCTCTTGTGTAAGCTTTTCTTCATGTATGAACTCTTCGATGGGTGGTAAGAGAGCGGTTCTTGAATATCATTTCAGCATGGTTAAAAAGTCCTTCAAACAAACACATACTTTCATTGATTCGGCCAAGTAATCCAATTACTTTCATTGATTCGGCCAAGTTATCCAATTTTGACCCTTTATGTTCTCAAATTACCATAAAAGTTTAAACGGTTTGTATACCACAAGCTATGATGGATATAATCATAATTTACGATTCATTTTCTTTCTACCAATCCAAAATATTAAGGTTTTACGGTTTATGTGTGGTTGATGTTTATAGTAGGATTTAACGTGCGGAAAAAAGAAAAACAATAAGCATCTCCCAAAAACATTATAAAAGTTTTAGTTTCATGAGCATATAGGCAACAAAACAGGTAATCGTATTGTGTTTTTGTCTGACACGATACGGCAATATTTTATGTAACGCGAATATGATATGACACGATGATTTACTTTTTTAACTAACATGAAATTAACCAATTAATTAGTTTATTTAAGTAATAATAAATCATACATAACACGAAAAATATGACAGATAAATGCTAAATCAAAGTCAATTTTGTTTCGAATTTTGAACATAAACACGAACGACATAACGGTGTGATTTTTATACTAGACACGATAGGGACACAAATTCGAATTTCAATTCCGTCAGAATATTCCTCTATATCATGTATTTTTTTCATGTCGTATTATAAATTGTTACCCTTACATAAGGATACCCATATAAAAAAAATTATGGGCGTGTTTAGCAAAGAGCGGTTGGGGTATCTGGGAGTCTCTAACATTTGACAAAAAACTCGGTTATATATATATATATATATATATATATATATATATATATATATATATATATATATATATATATATATATATATATATATATATATATATATATATATATAGGTTTTTAGCGTTTTCTTTAAACAAAACACTCCAAATCTAAAAAGTTATCTCATGTAGTGTTAACAAAACGTTATCCACTACCAACTACCTACTACTTGCTAGCAGATAGTGTTATCAAACACGCTTATGGTAGCATTTGACATTTCATATTCGGTCCATAGTTTAATGCATCTCGTGTCTAACGATAATGTGACTTAGTGGATTATAATTGTAACGACCCAAAAATCAAGAGTAAAAATTTTATTTTTATTATAGTCAAAACACAGATATCTTTTAAATCCAAACATTCCAAAAACATGATTAATTAAAAACATTTATCAGAGTTCTTCCCAACATATATCGTGGAAACACGGGTGTATGCGCTGCGATCAAGTCGGGCCTTTCCTTTCCCAAACCGATGATACCTGAAACCATAAACAAAACTGTAATTACGAAGCTTAGTGAGTTCCCCAGAGCATGCCACATAATCCTCATAACCGCATAAACCATATCTATCACATAGGTCGTGTCAATCACATAAGCCACTTATATCAACATATAAGGAAGCCATGGAAACACTCCAAGGTCTTACACACATAATCACAGAAACCATATCAACTACACAAGTCATGCATATTAATATATAGGGATGCCCTGGAAACCCTCCAGGGTCTTACTCCGGGTGTCATGGGAACCCCCACATGGTCTTAGCCCAATGCCATATAAATAATACATGCAAATAAACATATAAGGATGCCCTGGAAACCCTCCAGGGTCTTACTCTGTGTGCCATGGGAACCCCCACATAATCTTATCCTAATGCCTCAGGAACCCCCCCCCCCCCCCACCCCCACCCCAAGGCCTTTCATACAAGTATCACAAAGACAACTAGCATATCATATACCTTATAATCAACTAGTATAACATATATAACTAATTTCCATGGGAACCCCGGTATGGTCTTCACATAAACACATAATGTATCAATAGCACATCCGTAATAATCATCGCAACTAGATAAATAGGATAGCATTGGTGCCTTCGACCATTGGTATGGTAAAAAGACTCACCTTACACTGCCGAAGTCCAGCGGATAAAACTCTAGCTACTGGTTGACATATTCCCGAACTGTCAACATCAAAACAACACCTAATTAATAATTGGGTTCCAATACATAACTATAAGTCCATGCATAGAGTAAAAGACTACTTTACCCCCAAGCTAGCTTGATCCAAGCCTAAGGCCCAAACACACACTCTAAAGGCCGAAAAACCAATTAATGAATCAAGGCCCAACATATAGCCCAATTTTCCAAATTGGGCCCAAACATCTATATGGTCTTATTTTAAGGCCTAATTATTTATTCAAGTCCAAACATTTGGAATTTCGATGGTCCAATATCTCATAATCATCAAGGCTCATTTTTGGCCCACTAATGGCCCAATTTTCCAAATTGGGCCCAAGCCTTTTCAATGGACCTTATCCTAAAGCCCAATAATTTCCTTAGTCCACAAACTTGTTCCCATTTGGCCCACGAAGGCCCATAGTAGCCCAGTCCAAGAAATGGCCCAACAAGAACCCAAACCCAAATTAGGGTTTTCACATAAAATAACGATTAGGGTTAAGTGTTCCTACTTAACCCATTAAGGACTTAATCCATTAAGTCCACCACTCCACTAGTCCAAACATACAATGTGGTCGGGCGTAATTCAAAATTCCAAATCCAATGCTGTAAACGTGGGTCCCGAAAAATCCAAGACTCACATTTCCAACATTAGGGTTTTCTAAACCCTAAATAGGGTTTCCAACCCAATCGTATGACAATTAGTCAAATGGTTAGGTTTTTAGGTCAATTAGGGCTTCATTAGGTCAATTATGGTTAAATAAGTCGGTCACCACCCACTTCCACCTCGGGTAGTGGTGGTCAATGGGCCGACACCTCCCAGTGGTGGTTATCAATTTCCTTGATTATTCAGGTCACTAATTACAATTATACAACACATTATTCCTAAAATAAACATACACAATAAGATACACACACTCAGCCACCTTTGTGGTAGTAGGCGGTGGTAGAGAGTGACAGTCACTACCTCACGGTGGTGATAGTGGCTTTTCTCGTGAAATCTGACCAAGAAACCACACGTATGTCATGCACATAAGTGGCAGATGCACATACACACACATTCTACTCGCAAAATGAACCCAGCCACCCACCTGGTGGCGTGCAGCATCAGCAATGGTTTGATATGACAACAACAACTCAACAGTCGGCGCTATCGACAGTGGCGACAACGGTGAGCATCTTCTGAGGCGCAGCGGCAGAAGACTGGAGAGGAGACGGTGCGCACGACCCTTCGTCTTTGTCAGCAGTGGTGGTGGCGCTGGTCCCGATTGAAACGAAATCATGATGTTTTTCCTTGTTCTCGTCCACAACAGGAATGGCGACATCGAGATTATCTCGGTGGTTCCTGGCTTTGACAGCGATGGTGGCGGCTGGAAAGTCAAGAACGATGACAACCACGACGTCGACTTCTTCCCTGGTCTTCAACTGGTGCAACGTCATTCCTGGTTTTCCTATTGGTTTTCATCATTGCCGGCAATAAGAGTCACCGGAGGTGTTCGATGGTGCCAAGTGGTCGGAGCTGGTAGTGGTGGCTGGAGGTAGGGAAATGAGGGTGGCGGATGACTCTTAATGTTAGGATTAGGGTTACTGGGAGGGTGACGAGTTATATAACCTGACTCACGAAACCTCCTCCCATAATGACACAATCGAACCCTCCTTCTCCTTTTTCTTTCAATTTAGCTCCAATATTTACCATTTATACCCTGACTTCTGAAATCCTTTTCAAATCCAATCTGTAATTTACCCAACAGCCCCCAGTCTTCAAAATCCTTTCATAATATGTCCAATACTTACCAAACACCCCCTAACTTCTGAAAACCTTTACGAAATAAATCCCAAAATTACACTTTAACCCCCGAAAACCTAAATTATATCATTTGGCTCCCCAAAACCAACACCCCGCTAAATATTATAGGTTTTAGGGCTACTATTCATTCATTAATTTGTCTATTTATTTATTTAGTAAACGGGGTGTTACAACTCTCCCCCACTTAATTTAAATTTCGTCCTCAATATCATTCCTTACCATTCCTTACATGCCAGACAACTTGAATGTCATGGTCACAACCACAAGCATACCCCAACTTTCCCAGGGCAACCAAAACCAACTCTCGCATGGCTCTTCAATCCGTAGATGAACGAACTCCTTGTAATATGATCACATATACTCAGTCTGAAATCTGTAGCCTTGAGGTGGTTTGTCTCCTTGATAGACCGCCCACACTAAATCATTGCCGAATTCATTGTACTTATCTCCCAACTTGCTACTAAAATTCTGATAACTAGATATTCCCACTAAAAAACTGAGTCACAAGCCAAATTTCCCTGCAATACACTTATACTTAACAGAAAACTCAGATAATTATTCGAGTAGGAGACTTATCCCTACAACGATTAAGACTCAGACAGGAGTTGCACAACATGGTCTAATCAACCACTCTAAGATTATTTAATCCAACTGCAACAACTTAGCGTATACCCCGGATACAAGAAACTCCACACACAAATCCCAAATCACGGAACCACTCCAACTCATCTTGCTACCACATAGCTGCTTTCCTTAAGAACAATCGGGACCTCCCTGGTCCCAACTTGTCTGCCAACTATCCGGAACACGGTACACCTACCCAATTTTTGAAACAAAATAGACACACATAACAACCTCGCATGCCTTCCAAAAAGAACTCCGACTGGTAAGATTTTATCAAAACACCTTGCTGCCAAAACTTCTGCTAGAGGAATGAATGTTACTTGATATTGCAGCCTCATATCATACACGATCACCATCTATCCATCTTTTCCTGATTTCCAATATGCCATGGCTCTATTACTGATAGAACCAGCCTGAGACACATCATAACAACTTAAGCTACCATCGAACCAAACCCATTCATTACCTTGGAATCCTGCATTTGACATCCTTGGCATAATGATGCCCCAAATCTCATATCACTGATACGAAATCCTGCACTTGCGTAATGCACCACGACTTCCCAACATCCCTTACTTGACCGATAAGTAAATACCCTTAAGCCATTCCCCGAGACTACCAATCTCGCACCCGGTCCAACTACCAGATTGCCAAGAGATCAATATCGAGGCTACCTAGCCTAGACTCCTCCGCGTCACATACTGATTATCCACATGATCCTACAACTCAAGATCCAAACCCTTGACTCAACAGTCTCTACCAGTTCCATCCTAAATTCCCATTAGAAGTTCGGGTTGCACCCATGTATTCCCACTTCTCATTATGCATAATCAAGGTGATGCCGACCGGCGATTGGGAGTTCCCTGAACTCCCATCAACACAACCTAGGCCTAAGCAGCCACTTGCTTCTCCCCCACTTAGGCTCAACAATGTTCTTCCACCTCTTACACCTTATGGACCTCCGATCCATTTTCATCAACATGCATAACCCGCCCAAATCCTGCACCGAACAACGCAAGCGCCCCATAGTTAGCCAAACACAATGGTACTCAGCTCTGGAATTCCCGGAGAATACTCTTGTATTCTTAACCAATCGGATGATCCAATCACTTCTCAAGGCACCCTTTTACCCAAGAAATCCGAAGACGAATACATATTTACCACTATCTTACCACAATCTAGGGTCCGATAAATGCTACAGGCTACCCCGTAGACTTATAACATTGTAGCCTCATCACAACTATCTATAATGTTACTGTCGGTCCATTAAATCGGACACTCTAAGTCAAGCATCCACTTGTAATGTCACCTACTAACACGATGAATCCTGCTACGCTGGTAGCAACCCATACTCCTAGAGTGATAACTCCATCGTACAATTTCCACACATGTTGTACTGACTCCGACCCTACTGGCCTCTTAAATGTCGTTCAAAATTCTTGGGTCTCTTCCTAAGACCTTCCACTAAATGCACCTGACCTGAACCTCTTTTCCTGAGGTACTCCAAATCGATCTCCCACCCTCGAACCTTTTTCATTTTGTTGTTCATAATTCAATAATCAAAATTACACCAAATTTTTAGGATTCAGGTTTAATTTCTACCACCTCAGTATTAGTATAATTTTTCGTTATAACACCAACACTACCGATGGAAGTGAAAGCTCGTGTGGATGTAATTTTTTGTTTTGAAATTGAAAAAAGAAGTTTGAAACTGTTATAAACATTGAAAATAATGATCGACTTTTCGGTGTGTTGAAACTAAATAAATCTTGAAAGTTATTTATAAGGTAGAATGATCGTTTTAGTGGGGTTCTAACGGATCATAAAATGTAACGTCTCGTTTTCAATCTAGCTATTGCAAATTAGAGTTACTAAATAATTTAGATAATGGTTTCATTCAAGGATAACTTGGGGCATAAGATAGTTAAGTTATTAAATAAAACACATTTATAGGCGAAAGTGGACGAATTAGACTAATTAAAATAAGATTTATTAAATTAAATTATTGATTAAGCACATCGAGAAGGTTGATAATAATAATAATAATAATAATAATAATAATAATAATAATAATAATAATAATTGGAATATGTTAGTCCAAGTTCGAAATGGTAACATTCGGAAATCGATTTGTAAGACAATTAGATTTAGGGTTTAAATTGCCAAGCTTGATGAACCCTAGGGACCAAATATGTCAACTTCAAAACCATGTTTTACTCTTCCTGATTCATCGACAGACACTGCAGCTTGTCGTTTTCCCTGTTATGGTCTTGCAATTGTCGATGCCATTGAAGGGAGTTGGTTCCATTCCCTCACACATTCCGTATTAGCCATTTAAAACAATTGTTACTCTTTGTAACGACCCCGAGCCCTCCCCTTCAACCTGTAATTTAGAGAGAGAGAGAGAGAAATATAGAGAGAGAGAGAGAGATAGAGAGGGAAGAGTAGAGAGGTAGAGAACATCGTGTCGAGCTGTCGAGTGTGTATATGTGTGTGAGCTCCGGTGATTTTTGTGTTTTCGGTGGTGTTTGTGGTCCTTTTTGGCAAGCGTAGATATCAATAGATCATAGATCAATAAGGAGAATTGAGTCGACAAAGTTTCATCGGCAAAATATGGGAGAAGTTGAGAAGTCGAAAAATTGAAAAAGATAGAACCAGAAATAGGAGATGAATTAGGTAGCTGACTTCCTCTCTAAAGATGATGATGGTGGTTTGTAACATTCAAGTTATGGTAAGTTTCTCTTTTATCCCTTAATGAAAAATTGTTAACATTTTGGTCCCTAGATAGTATGCGGGGCGTACTCTATAAGTACGCTTAGCATACTAGCCCATTTGATGATCGCAAGTTCCACCCACGTACGCAGGGCGTACATAGAGTACGTATGATGTACTTAGTGCAGGGGAAAACCCTAATTTAGGGCTTGCACCCAACGACTTAAACCCCTTCTTGGACCTTTATTGACCAGCCTCCATCTCCCTTTACTCTAAAAATGAAATCCTAAGAGCTTTTGGTGAGTTTTGAGCTTGAAAAATGGTTTGTTGGTGTTTTGTGGTGAAGAAAAAGAAGAGGAACACTTGGAGGAGTAACTTGAGCTTGTTGATCAAAGATCAACTTCTCATTTTCAATCTTTTTGAGGTAAAAATATCACACCTTGATTATCATTTGTGTTAGATCTACTTTATGTTGTTTTGCATTTTTGAGTCTTTTGAAATAAATATGAACTTTTGATCTGCTCCAAAAGCAATGGATGCTAGATCTACTCCATATGTTCATAAAAATGCAAAATTTATGGATGTTTTGGTTCATGCAAGTATTAAGACCTTTATTAAGCTCTTTTTGAGCTTTGAGCACCATTAAGCCATGCATGAGAGTAAAGTTGCCAACTTTACATGATAAGCCACCCTTTAAAACCAGATCTAAAAGTTTGACTTGAGGTCTCAACTGATTAAGTGCTTAATGGAGTAGGTTAGCAATCTATGGAGTACGTTGGGCGTACCCAGCTGGTACGTTATGCGTACTAATCCCTGATGGAGTACGCTAATCGTAAAAGCTGAGTTCGCTTCGCGTACTCGGCATGTGGGCTTGGCAATCATCGGTATTAGGCCATAGTTTAGGTTTGTAAGTATGGGCCTTTTTAGGCCCATAGACTTAGGTATTGGACTTTGGGCTAGTATGTTGGGCTTCCTTGGATTTAGGCCCATGATGGGTTTTGGGCCCAATTTGGAAGATTGGGCCATAAATTGAGCTTTGGGTTGCCATTTTGGATTTGGGCCTTTTAAGTGTTTGAGTCGGGCGTTGAATTTGGGTCAAGTTAATTAAAGAGTAAAAATGGTCTTTTACTTTGGTGATGGACTAAGTAGCTTAGATTTTTGGTTATGGATCGAAATCCAACTATTAATTGGATGTTATTTTTATGTTGATAACGCGGGGATTTTTCAGACCAGCAGACAAATTCATTTGAGTGATTTAACAGCTAAAGGCGAGTTTCCTCACTGTGTTTACCGGGTTGATGACACCAACATTGGCTCATGGTTTGTTATGTTAGGATGTTATATGTTTACATGACTCTTTCATGCGCTATGTGCTTGTATGCTTACCGGGCGGTGCCAGATGACCATTTTGTATGATATTTACCTTTGTGATTATTACATGTGTTATGTGTTTGTATGCTATATGACTATATGTACACCGGGTAGGGCTTGATGATCGATAAATCTATGTATCGAGCGGGGCTCGATGTCGGGCAGGGCTCGATGCCGAGCGGGAACCATTATGTGTTTATTATGTATGGTATGTGGTGTTTTGGGGAACTTACTAAGCTTTTTCCTTACGATTTTCAATTTATGTTTTAGGTACTTCTGGTTCGAAGGGGTAGAGCCTGGGATGATTATAGTGCACACACCACCTCATTCCGCATTTTATGATTACTCTAATGCTTTATGATGTTCATACACCTTATCCCACCTTGCTTTTATGATGATGTTTTGGATTATAGTTTTATTAATTTAAAAACAAAATTTTTGGTCTTAATTTTAGGACGTTACAAGGTTGCTAAGTTATGTTTGACAAAGGAATAAGGTGTGCTAGAGATGGAAGCTTCGCCGGAGGTGATGATATCGTCAGAGTGGAAGTCTGGAGTCGCGTAGGGGTGAAGGTGCCTACTTGGCATCAGAGATGGAGGTGCTAGAGGTATATCGACTTCTTTATTTCTCATGTTTTGGATATTAGGTTTAATCATTAATGGGATAATGAATCGGTTTGGGCTAATAAATCAAATTGGGCTGAAAATAAGACTATCTAGTATTTGGACATGGAATTTTGTGTTACAATAATAGTCAATTGAAGAAGGAAAAGATTTATTTATGGGATAACTATATTTTATCATGCGATTAATTAAAATATCAATTAGATGGAAGATATTTATTTAAATATGATTTGGTGTAATTATTTATATGATTATAGTTATTCAATGTCAATCAAGTAATATCAGGTAACGACATGTAAATATGATTTATGTTCATGGGATGACCAATCATAAGTAATTGATTTTATCTAAGAAATATCCTATAACTAATGATTGAGGGTGAAATAGCCAAATAGGTCTACCAAGCAGTTGAGATCTTGAAGTGAACTGCGAGTTAGGCACCATACTTTTAAACAAGACATTTATGATATTTTATATTGGACACATAGGAACACATGCCGATCGAGGATGAATTTAGGAGTAATTCATTCATTGCATGATAATAGTGAATATATATTATTGATGCCTCAATTTACTTTCAGGATGATTTAAGCGTGACTAATTTAATAATATCCCAAAAATTGTAAGGTAAAAATTTTATTTTTAATTCAACAAATAAACACGATTTATTCTTATCAGCCATTTAAAGGTATGTCAGAGTAAAAATATTTATCATAGTACAATCCTAAAATCATAAAGTACGGAAACATGGGTGGATGAGCTGCGATCAAGTTGGGTCATTCTCTTCCGAACTACAGGTACCTAAAACAGTAAATAAAAAACCGTAATCACAAAGCTTAGTGAATTCCCCAAAATACCACATACCATACATAAATGTCAGCTCAAGGCTGAACCGGGTCTGTTTCACCCCGACTCTATTTCACCCCCAAGTCTATTTCAACTCATGTGACAGCTCAAGGTTGTACCGGGTTTATTTCACCCCCGAGTCTATTTTACCCTAGATTTATTTCACCCCCACATACATATTGAAAACAAACATACATGTATACAACAGGATTCATAAAGACAACAAGCACATACTACCAAAGTATCCTATAGTATAATGTGAAAACTCACCTCAGTCTAGAGATAACCGAATCATACATGTTGCTACTACCGGGCCACTTGAACACATCCAAATTATCCTTATCAATAATCAGTAGAGTTTCCCATAATCCAAGGTCCGATTTATATTATATCATACCAATGGGTAAAACACCATTTTAACCTTCCTATACTTGGCCCAACAAAGCAAGGCTCAAACCCAAAATGACCCAAGATCCATTTAGGTGGTATGCCCCGCATACCAACCTGAAACGCCCAACATACGATGCTGAAGCCCAAATTTGACTCTAAACCTACTAATGCCTTAAGACAATGTGTATAACTTCCAGATCTGATTCATATGGGACATCATAAGTCATAAATCTCTTGACTTTATGACATTACATGACTTAATGGTATCCAAACCAAAGCCCTAAATCTCTAACTTCATCAAAATACTACCAAACCAACCCTAGGCTTGGAGTCATTACAGACTCGGGGTTGATACGGACTCGAGGGTTGTTACAAGCCTAACACAAATACTTGTTGTTATATGTAGTCATTATGAAATCATGGTTGATACGGACTCGAGGGTTGAAGGTATACCGACTTCTGGAGTCGTGTAAGGGTGAAGGTGACTGCTTGGCATCAAAGTTGGAGGTGCTGAAGGTATACCGACTTCTTTATTTCTCATGTTTTAGATATTGGGTTTAATCATTAATGGGCTAATGAATCGGTTTGGGTTAATAAATTAGATTGGATTGAAAATAAGACTATCTAGTATTTGGACTTGGAATTTTGGGTTACAATAATAGTTAATTGAAGAAGGCAAAACTTTATTTATGAGCTAACTATATTTTATCTTATGATTACTTAAAATATCTGTTAAATATGACTCGAGGACTTGGTGCATTTGGATCGTGTTCATGAAGCACTTGGAGCACTTGGACCTTAATGGAGCACTTGGGGTTCATGGAGCATGTGACAAAGGAACAGGGCCAGTCTAGACGGTGGGTAACCCGGGCGACCGCCTAGGGCCCATGACTCCTGGGGGTCCAAAATTTATGGGCTATATAGTATATATATATATATATATATATATATATATATATATATATATATATTACGAAAATGATATTTAAGGCCTAAAGTTGGTTCAAACTCAAACTAACTCAAAAGATAAACAATTTGGCTTGCTTTTTATTGTTAATTGAATGTGTTTATAGTCAATAAAAAACAGATTTTTTTAACCTTTATTATATTTATCTTTAAAGGGCCACTTTTTTCTTTTCGCCTCGGGTCCCATATACACTTGGACTGGCCCTGCAAAGAAACAGATCTTCTGAGAGAGGAATGGATCATCCGACAAAGGAATTGATCAAGTGTTAAAGGAACGGGTCGTGTACAAGAGGGTTTAAAGCACCTAGAAGGAGTTTGAAGCACTTGGAAGAGTTTAGGATCAACAAGGGGTCCTTGTTGAGCCACATGATGAAGAGATGGGTCAAAAGGGATTCTCTTGAGCCATCTTGTTCTCCTCTTAAGCCATCTTGTTTTCTTATTGAGCTATGCACAACCTTATTGAGCCATGCATGTGCCTGTTGCTCATGGTGATGTTGTTGCTCCAAGATTGATGTTGTGCACCATACTTGATGCTCTTGTACCATTTACATCCTTGTTGCGCCAACTAGGGTTGCTGTTGAGCTATGAAGAAGTTTTTGCGCCATCATGGACCATCTTGGTACATGATGCGCCATATTGATTCCTTTGTTGTGCCATGTTGATCCAAGTATTCCTAGAAGATGATAATGCTCAAGAATGTTCTAGAAGATGTTGCATGGCGGATTGTGTTTGGTTGACACCCTTCATGGGCCTATGTGCCAATGGGCTTGGCCCATTAGGGTTTTTATGTCTGATCCCTTAAGTATAAATAGGGATGCATGCTAGGTCATTTTTTGTATCTTGAATTCTAGAGTGATAGGAGAATCTCTGTGTAATTGTACTTGTAACCTCTGTGTTAAGAGCTCTGAAATAAAGAATGCCCCCTCTTGCCCGTGGACGTAGGTCACCTTGACCGAACCACATATATATTGTGTCTTGTGTCCTTTTGGTTTTGCTAGTTATCCACTTTACTTCCTAACAATATCAATTAGATGGAAATGTATTTAAATATGATTTGGTGTAATTATTTGTATGATTATGGTTATTCAATGTCGATCGGGTAATATTAGGTAACGGCATTTAAATACGATTTATGTTGACAAGATGGTCAATTATAAGTAATTGAGTTTATCTAAGTCATATCGTAGAACTAATGATTAAGGGTGAAATAGGTCTACCAAGCAGTTGAGACCTTGAATTGAACTGGCGATTAGGTACCATTATTTTAAACAAGACATTTATGATATTTTATATTAGACACATAAGAACACTTGGCGATCGAAGATGACTTTAGGAGTCATTCATTTATGGCATGATAATAGCGAAGCTATATCATTGACAACTCAATTTACTTTGAGGATGATCCGAGTGTGACTAATTTTTGGGCTACATCTTGTAGAGATTTAAGTGTGCTTTTGATCAAGTGAGTCTCTTCACTATACTCGTGGGTCGAAGGTACCAATGTCAACCCACTGATTTGTATATGTAGGATGCATGTGTTTATGTGACTATTGCTGGTATGATTGTATGTTGTATGCATAGAGCCGATCTGGGCTTGGAGTCATTATGGACTCAGGGTTGATATGGACCTACGGGTTGTTACAGACCCAACATAACTACATGCTGTTATATGGAGTAATTTTGGACTCGGGGTTGATATGGACCTTACGGTTATATATATACTCTAATAAATGAATTTGCCACATGTCATATTCTTATTGATTTAGCCACATGTTATTTTGTGGTTATTTTCCATTAAATTTTTTCCACATGACATTTTGTGGTTTTTCTATTTTATTAAATGTCATATAATATTTAAATATAATAATTATAACAAAAGTAATAATAAATGCATATCAATTTCAATAATTAACTTTCCTTTTAATTTCAACAATTGTAAATTAAAACTTTATTTGTTTATTTATCTAAATTATTTGTTTATATTTAAAAGAGAAAAAAACACATTAATTTTAATAAGAGTAATTTACACGAATGGTCCATATGGTTTATAGTAATTTAGGTGTTTGGTCCCTAACTTATTTTTTAACTCGGAAGGTCCTACTGTTTGTTTTTGTTACATGATTGGTCCCTAACTTATAGTATGTGGTATTTTAGAGGATCACTAAGCTTTGTGTTTATAATTTATGTTTAAAATGTTTTCATGTATATATGGTTTCAAAAGGAAGAGCACGGTTTAATTACACTACATCTCCTGAAGATTTATTCTGCGCTAAATGTTTACAAATTACTTTGATGTTTTGAGAATACTTTTATTCCGATTATCTTTGAGTTAATGAATAAATGATCTGACTAATTGTACCTTCTTTATTAAAAAAAATTTGAAATTTTGTCTTCCAACTATAATTTCCGGTTTATCCGGATCCGATCAGGATTTTTATCCCTCGAAAAGATCCGACTTCAGTCTTTCACGAATTCGGATAGGATGCAATCGGATAAAAAATATCCGGACTGGATTCGTAAAAGTCGAATCCAGTGTTTGTATGTACCTCGATCATAAAGATATTTAGTCACACAATTGGGCTTTTAATATGAAGCCCAGTCTGATGATTTGGGTTCTGTAAATTCACAGGTTGATCCGGCGAGTAGAAGATCTGACGACGCTGTTCACCGGCGACTCCAAGTTTCTTAATGCGATTTGATTGATTCATAAAGGAGTGTATTTTGTAATCTCTTGGATTCAGTCGAAGAAATATATTAAGTGGAAAATTTGTTCTCAAGATCGACACATACTTTGCATGTCGAATTCTTATCGGCCTTGTTCAGCTTGAAAATTGAAACCGAATATTAGAAAATTGATCTAAGTGTTGTTTAGATAGTGGAATTCTCTATAGATTTCAGAAAATGGAAAGGATAATGAGCAAGATGCGGAATTTGGATGCGTATCCTAAGATCAATGAGGATTTCTACAGCAGAACGATCTCCGGTGGTCTCATCACCCTTGTATCTTCCATCTTAATGCTTCTGCTTTTCTTCTCCGAAATGAGTGAGTTCTCTCTCTGCATATATACACACATAGGGATGTCTATGCTCGTTGATTGATGTTGTATTAGTCTCTGATTCACATGAGAATATATGATTGATTCGATACCTAAAAAAGTTAGGTTTTCAAAATTTATGACTGATTTCCATACAATTTCTCTTTCCGATTGGAAAAAAGAGCACATTTGGGCTTTTCAATCCGGTTAACTTAAAACTGGTGTGAAGTTTGGACTCTAACAGAACAAAATTGTCAACATCATTGAGTTTTTTGTCATTTACTTCAAAAAAATGATACTATTACATTTTCAGCAAACTTCGTTTTCTGAATTCCACTTTTGTTTCTCTAAACGATCTAATTGAAATGTATGCTGCTACTTCGTTGCAGGATTATATCTTAATTCTGTAACTGAAACAAAGCTAATCGTAGACACCTCAAGAGGAGAACGACTACGAATCAATGTAGTAGCATTTTCTGTACAGTATACCTTCTCAATTATGGTTCTATAGTATTTCAACTTCTGGAATTAATTGTTATACCCTCTATTTCATCTGAAAGTGCAGTTTGATATCATATTTCCATCACTTCCATGTACAATACTTAGTCTTGATGCTATGGATATCAGTGGAGAGGAACACCTTGACATTGTATGTAATTTCATATCATTTCTTCCCTATTTTCATTAAATCAAAATCCAAACATTATCATGTTGATTCTCATTTCAGAAACATGATGTTTATAAAAAGCGACTTGATGCTTATGGTAATGTCATAGAGTCAAGACAAGATGGCATTGGAACTCCCAAGGTTAGTGACAAAATTTCCTCCTTCTTCTTCTTCTTCTTCTTCTTCTTCTTCTTCTTCTTCAAGTCTCAAAACTTGATTAAAAACAATATTTTTCTTACAAGTAACAGATTGAAAGGCCATTGCAAAAACATGGTGGAAGACTTCAACACAATGAAACATATTGTGGTTCATGTTTTGGTGCTGAATCAGTATGCTTCCAAACTATGCAATGATTTGGTATTTTGGTATTGATTTCTCTCAATGTTCCAAATTATATAATTTTACTTTTTTTTTTTTTTTTTTTTTCTTTCTTTCTTTTTTAATTGTAGTCAGATAAGGAATGTTGCAACTCATGTGAAGATGTTCGTGAAGCATACAGAAAGAAAGGTTGGGCAATGTCAGATCCAGACATGATTGACCAGGTCAAATCTCTCTCCCTCTCTCTCTCTATATGTCTCTCTCTTCATCTCTCTCATTTACTTTTTACTTCATCAGTGCAAAAGGGAAGGATTCCTACAAAGAATCAAAGATGAACAAGGTGAAGGGTGTAATGTATACGGATTCTTGGATGTAAATAAAGTTGCTGGAAATTTCCATTTTGCCCCTGGAAAAAGCTTTCAACAATCACATATGCACGTCCATGATCTAAAAGCGTTTCAAAGAGACAGTTTTAATGTAAAGATATAAAATATAATCACAATTTATTATTATTATTATTATTACATTAAACTTTCATGTAATAATAATAATTAATAAATGACTCTTTTTAGCACAGATAAGTCACAGGATTATTCGTTTATCATATGGAGACTATTTTCCAGGTGTCGTAAATCCCCTTGATGGGTATGTATGTTAATGTTAATATGTTTGTCTTTTCTTAATTCATATTTAATTTTTTTTAATATATATTTATTTTTATTCAATTATTTTGATTTTGTAGTGTGAAATGGACACAAATAACCCCCACTGGAATGTATCAGTATTTTCTCAAGGTAGTACCAACCCTTTACACAGATGATAGTGGACACAGAATTCAATCAAATCAGGTTTTAATAATTTATAATATATATATTTTTTTTCTCTTTGAATAGGCAATGTAGTTTTATAATTAATTAACACAATTTTTTATATTTTTTTATATTTTTATATAGTTTTCAGTAACTGAACATTTCAAGGGAGCAGAAGTTGGGCGTCTTCAGACTCTTCCTGGAGTTTTCTTTTTTTACGAACTTTCACCTATCAAGGTTTTCTTGTTACAACATATAAAAAAAAAAAAAAAAAAAGATTTTTTTTTTTTTTTTATAAATTATATAGAAATGGTTTTTATTTATTTATTTATTTTGTAGGTTACTTTCACAGAGGAGCATGTTTCGTTTTTGCACTTTCTGACTAATGTTTGTGCGATTGTTGGAGGTAAAATTTCATTTCTTTTTTTTTGGATATTATGAAAGATTTCTCTCTTAGGGGTTGTTTTTATCTGACTTGTTTGAGGGCATTTAGGTATTTTCACTGTTTCGGGGATATTAGATGCGTTTATATATCATGGTCAAAAGGCTATTACAAAGAAGATGGAGATTGGAAAGTTTAATTGATGATGGAATTGGCTCATAAAAATGGCATTTTTTTGAGAAAGAGAAACAGATCCCCATGAAAGATTGTTTTTAAAAAAAAAAATTAGTTTGATTCCGGTTTATTACAATCGCTTTATTTATTTATTTATTGAAGGTAATAAAGTCGATGTAAAAATCTCATGGGTATAACAAATTCAATGTCAGCGGCTTCATTTTTTTTTTAATTATTATGATAAGTATATGATTTTTATAATATACATGCAATTGTAATTTGGTAAATACTATTAATGTTATGGGCTTATGGCGTATTTTTGTGGTATAAAGATGGCTATTGGAGCATATGTGGGTGCTTAAGGGCATATTGTATGCCAAAAGAGATGGTTATTAGTGGTGTGATACTTGAAAGAATCAAAACCAAATTTAAAATATGACGAATAAAAAATAAGCTATTTTAAATTGGTTTGGTGTTAAAGGGAAATAAACGACAACAAGATCCTACAATCCTATTAAAATGGGATAAGAAGAGGTGAATATGTTCGCAATGCTAAATCAATAAATCAAAGTTGGCTTAACTCTATAAAATGTAATCTTTAATTTCATTGGGCCTTGTTGTCACATAAGAGCCAGAGAGTGTGTGTTCCACTTTATTCAACCCGCCTTCATGTGATGGGTAACATCTATCTCCATGTCCCTTCCATGTGGATCATGGACCTTAAATACTTCAAATTATCAATTCATGGACCTTAAATACTTCAAATTATCAATTCGTCTAGGGTATGTTCCTCTATACTTGTATCTACTCATTCAACATTTTCTTCTACTCTAAGCACACAACACAACTTACACAACACAAACATTGTCTTAGGCCGAGTGGTATACCGAGCACGAGGACGTTCGTGGTTGAGCTAGCCACGAACAACAGACGTGCACACTACCCCGTTGCTTCGTGGTGGCTCGTGGTCGTTGTGTCTCGTGCTCGGCACAACGGAAACACACGCCCAATCAAATCGAAGCCTTCTATTTAAACGTTGCTATATCCGTTTGTAGCCGTTGAACGACTACTTTTTAAAAAAAATAAAAAATAATAAAAAAACAAATAATTAATTTACCTATAAATACCAAATTTTTACTTCTTTTTTTTACACCATTCTTTTCTTTCTCTATATACAAACTACAAACTACATCTTCACAACCAAAAATCATGGACCCCAACCAAAAATACCCCTCCAAACTACAGAAATCGCAAACCTGATAACACTTTCGCGTTAGATACAACACCTCGTCAATTCTTGACTATAGAGTCACCTCAAGGCGGGTTTATCAATCTACTTCAAACCGGTTCTCCTATCTAATAAACACCACTTTTCCAACAACATACCAACCTTTTCCGTCTTTCCAACATCAACAAATTTCACAACAATACCAACAATTATAACAATTCTAACAACTTCAACAACTCCAACAACAATCGTCACAACAACAACAACCACCAAGCTCACAACCGTCACTTTCGCCGGATTTTGTTGCGCAAACGCAACCTTCACCACCACCTCAACCAAAAAAGAAAAAAGGAAAAAAATCGGTCCGACCCACTGCCACCCAAGAAAGGGTCCCATGGACAAAAGAAGAAGAAGAAAAGTTAGTGGAGGCATGGGTGGCGGCTTCCGAAGATCCAATTGTAGGAGATAGTCAGCCTTACGAAAGTTTTCTACGAGTTAATGGAAAGTGAAACTCGAAACGCCGATCAAATTACGTCGAAATGGCGAGATATTCGACTAAAATGCACCGAGTTTGGAGGAATCTACAACAACCTCCTAAACATACGCAAAAGCGACTCGAACGATTTTGATGTTTTCAAGGCGACAATTGAGCAATTTGAAAAAACAACGCCAACATGCAAAGCTTTTCCGTATATGAAACCGTGGCTAAAATTGAAAGACGCCCCAAAATGGAAAGAGCAAACGAAAGGAACTTCACAGTCTTCCGGTTCAAATCGTTCGAGAAACCCCGATGCAAATTCCCAACAATCGGACGGCCGAACACACATCGACATCAACGACGATTCGCTAGATCTTGAAAACGACCAACCTCTTCGTAGGCCCGTTGGAAGAAAAAAAAAAAAGCGGTGGCAACATCTTCAAATTCTAGTGTTGTGGATATGTTTGGCGATAAATTTGATCGATATGTGAAACTTCAAGAAACGAAGGCCGATCTGATGACTCGGATAGAACAAAAAATATTGAAGCACAATCATAATTTCAAGAGGCACGAGAGGCGTTCCAAACAAAAACCAATATGTAAATCTTGAGGGCGAAGACTTGGAACTTCTCCAAGCGATAAAAGAGTCGGTTCGAGCCCGACGTAGGCGTAAGGGGTACTTTATTTTATTTATGGTTGGAATTTTTAGTTTTTTTAATGTTTTTTTTTTAATTTTTTTAATTTTAAGTAATGTAATTCTTATTTTTATTATTAGTTTTTTTTTCAATTAATGTAGTTTTTATTTAATGTAATTTGGTATTTTAATTTAATGGAAAAACTAGTATTAAAAAAAATGATTTTAATGTATTTTTGAATTAAATTAATATAAAAAATGAGAGGGGAGTGGTGTGTTAGTGGTAGGTATCTCATACTAGCGGTAGGAGAATGTGGCACCCACCACATATGTGTTGTGTGGTGGGTATAACGGATGGTCTTAGTAGTGTCGATGATTTAATACCTTCACTTCTAGTTCAAAACGTTCGAGAAACACCGATGCAAATTCCTAACAATCGGACGGTCGAACACACATCGACATCAACGACGATCCGCTAGATCTTGAAAACCACCAACCTCTTCGTAAGCCCGTTGGAAGAAAAAAAGAAAAAAAAAAAAAAAAGCGGTGGCAACATCTTTAAATTCTAGTGTTGTGGATATGTTTGGCAATAAATTTGATCGATATGTGAAACTTCAAGAAACGAAGGCTGATGTGATAACTCGGATGGAACAAAAAATGATTGAAGCACAATCATCATTTCAAGAGGCACGAGTGGCGTTCCAAACAAAAACCAATATGTAAATCTTGAGGGCGAAGACTTGGAACTTCTCCAAGCGATAAAAGAGTCGGTTCGAGCCCAACGTAGGCGTAAGGGGTAGTTTATTTTATTTATGGTTGGAATTTTTAGTTTTTTTAATGTTTTTTTTTTAATTTTTTTATTTTAACTAATGTAATTTTTATTTTTATTGTTAGTTTTTTTTTCAATTAATGTAGTTTTTATTTAATGTAATTTGGTATTTTAATTTAATGGAAAAACTAGTATTAAAAAAATGATTTTAATGTATTTTTGAATTAAATTTAAATAAAAAATGAAGGGGAGTGGTGTGTTAGTGGTACGTATCCCATACTAGTGGTAGGAGAATGTGGTGCTGACGTGACACCCACCATGTATGTGTTGTATGGTGGGTATAACGGATGGTCTTAGTAGTGTCGATAATTTAATGCATTCACTTCCAAATGTAGACTTCTAAGTGTCTAACCTAACATACAACTTCATCCTATTATCAAGCATCGAACATTGTCATCGGTAAAAAAAAATACACCACGACACTCATCTACGAGTCTTACTAGATATCTCATCGAAGATAACGCAAAGATATATAGGCTCAGAGTTGAATCCTGATAAAGCCTAATTTGTACATGGAACAACTTTGTGTCTCCAACTAGGTTTTCGACAGTGGTCATGGACCAAAAATGCATGTCTTAAATAATTTTCCATATCTCATTGGGAACCATCTTGCTTCTATAGTCCTTCAAATTAAATTTTGGGTTATATTGTCATGTCTTCTCTATGTTGATCAACATGATATGAAGATCTCTATTTATTTCTCTATAATTCTTCATAAGGTGTGTAAGTATGTGAATTTCCTTAGTCATTAACCTTCTTGGCATGAAATCAAATTGGTTTTCTAAAACAAATGTAATATAGTGCCACTTAGCTTCAAGAATTTTCTTCCAAATGTTCATGGTATGACTAAATAACTTAAAACATTAATAGTTCTTACATGTTTAAGCATCACCTGTGTTCTTAAAATTCGGAATCCAAATACAGTGTTAAAGAGGTTCGTTAGTCACCAACCTACCTCCTACTCAAGGCACTAGCATGCACTAATAGGAATTTGGTCTTAGATCGAAAATGAATTATATAAATAGCTAGGTTTAATCAGCTCAAATAAATGTTAATTCAAGAAGTTTTCGAGTTTAATTAGTTCAAATAAATGTTAATTAAGCGGAAAGTAGATTGCACCAAGACAAAATCGTTTGGGATATTAAGGTTGGATTAAGGTGTCTAAAGTCATAACTAAATTGGTATATTCTTGTAATTAAAAGCAAAATCCTTTTAAGGTTGATCTCATAGCTAGAATTGGTATAGAATGACATTTGGAGAAATAGAAAATAATTTATTAGTTTATTATGTAAATAATAAATTAATTTGAAATTGTAATAATTAATTAAGAATTAATCAAAATTGATTTGGAAAATAACTTTAGGTTAATTGGAATTAAATAAAGGTATAAATGCTAACCTGTAATTATCCAATAGCTGAACAAGAGGAAGGAATCCAGAACCTTCAAGGGTTGGACAGTTTTGAGGGATCCGTTAGAGTGATTTGGAAGCCTCTAATTGATATAAGGAAACTAGATATTCACTAATTTGAATTAATATTATTTTATGTTCAAATTTAGGGTTTATAGGGTTTCCATGAAACTATATACAGGGATGGATCCTTATAAAAGGCATCCATCACTTGTCACATAGAGAATCTATAAATCCTCTCCCTCCTCCTCTCTCCTCAATCGTCTTCTAGTTTCAAAGTTTTGGGTGTGAGCCTTGAGAGGCATCATACTTTTGGTGCTAAGCTTTCTGAAGATCAGAAAGGGAATCAAGTATATTGTTTACTATAACAATATCAAAGGTATGTAACCCTAACTAGCAATTCTTTATTCTATCATAGGGTTTATATAGTTTCATAAGTATGTTGTTATTATTGTGTAAAGACATAGATCCATTAGGTTGCATGTACCCTTAAGAGTTTAAGTGAATTTTTCCGTATATACATTAATTTTTTAACCTATAAATCCTATCAATGCTATCAAATCTTGGTCTTACAATTAAAAGTACATAATGGATGAAACCTGAAAAAACACAAAAAAAAAAAAAAAAAAAAAAAAAATCGGAGGTTGCGCTGCGTTTTTCAAGATTTTTGGTTTTTGGTGTTTGGCTTGCCTAATACGATTATGGGGGTTATTTTGGTCATTGTCTGATATTTTAACTGTTAAAATTTGATTTCAATAATGCTTGGTAAAATTGAAACCCTAATCCTAGTTTTAAGGCATTAAATAAGGAAACCAAATTTTAATTATAAGATAATTGAATACAATTATCATTTATGGATTTCAATATTAAATTAATTAATAGTTAAACAAAAGATAAATATTAAATTCATAACTGGATTAAGTGATTTAATTAATTTAATTAATTGATTAATTAAAGGATAATGATAAATCATAAAAGGGTTTAAAAAATTATTCAATAGTTAATGCACATAATTTAAACATTGAAATTTTAAAATGTTTAAAATACACCTTATACATATAAGACCTTATTACTATATGTATCATTAAAAGTTAGTCAAATATCTAGTACGTTTCATTCACGAAGTTGTGCTATAAGAGATATATAAGGAAACAACCTATAAAGTGACCATTAAATGGGCGTCCTTTTCACCCACCGATTCTTTCTCTGGTGGAGGGTCGTTAGCCAAAACGATTTGATAAGACATAAATAAGATTAAAAGTATAATATAAAGTAATAGAACCTTTTACAAAATCTCACTCTAGTTACTTTAGAAAAAATATGAAATGTATGCTAATCCTTGGAAACATACATCATTTATTTATTAGTCATTAGTGGAGCGTGTGTAGTTAACCGACACATTAATTTGGGACTACAAAGATAAAATGATGAAATACTCGAGTTTATTATTGTTGATGGAGCTTGTGTGGTTAACCGACACTTCAATGTGAGACCATAAATGACCTCGATATGTCAAGCGAGTTTGCATGGTTATTCACATCTTATTTGTGATCTTCGGTATCCAAGTCACAAATAGAAGAGCATAATCTGAGATTAAACATGTCATTGAAAAGATTCAATGAATCTCAAAAGATCTATGAATTTCATATTAGATTGTAATTGGTAATATGTCTTAACTACCTTAATATGTGCGCAATTAGATTATTACACCCCTCTTCTCAGTTAAAATTATATTTAGGATCCTAGTCTTGAATATTAATTTGGGTAAAAATATTAAGGATTAATGTTCCTACTGCTTCACATCTTCTTCATGCCTTATCACCCCACCTTCCTTTTGAACAACAGTCCTTTCTATATATCCTTATGAGACTTGAAAGACACAATATCACCAAAGTTTTGAGTAGTGTCAAGCACAAAGATGGAATGGATGTATGTTCCTATGTTGAGAAAGTAAAGACTTGCATTGACGGTCTGATCAAAATGGGTGGAGTGTTTCCTAGGAATCTACTATAGATATGATACTAATCTCACTCCCAGAAAGTTATAAGAGCTTTGTAGAAAACTTCCACCTAAAGAATAATAGAGTCACACTCATGAAAATTTCGAGTTTGTTTGAAGCTAAAGAAGCCAAAATTCTCGAAATGGAATGTAACATCTCATAAATTCATAGTACAATTTTCAGTTTAAAAAAAATAAACCATACAAACGAGTTGTTCCAAAACCGATCAAAATGAATATATTATCAAAACATCAGAGTAAATATCATAAATTGCCAATGCGGAAAACTCTGGGGATGTTGTGCAGTCATGTCGGGCCCTTCCCTTTCGTACCGGAAGTACCTGTAATTATAAACATAAAACCGTAAGCACAAATCTTAGTGAGTTCCCTAAAATACCACATACCATGCATACAATAGATATTGATATGTGCTAATCATAGCCTTTTCTTTATGCCATGAGTCGTATCACGGTCTTTCCTTGCCAAGCCTGGGGCCAAAACCCTGGGTCTTAAAGATAAGTGCTAAAAATCCACCTTTTGGTCTTCCATGCAAGTATCATAAAGACAACTAGCATACTACATATAACTGTCAGGGTCTGGTCCCTGGTCTTGCATACAATTTTTCAAGAACCACCTCCAGGTCATTCATACAAATGTTAAGGGCCACCCATTAGTCTTCCTAAATAATATAAACCAGTGGGCCGGAATTGGTGCCTTCGACCCCTAAGTACAGTGAGCAGACTCACTTGAATCAAAATGGTGACTAAAACCTCATTAAATGTCGCACCAACCACAACCAACAACTCTCACCGCCAAAAGGATGGGTGCTAAACACCTCCTAACAATCTACATAAGGTAAACCCTAAGTCTACCTTCTAAAAATATATAGATTGACCAAAAGTCAATCCATGTCAAAAGTTAATGGTCAAAGTCAATGACTAGAATTGACTTTATCTAACCGCCATGTCGTGGCCTTCAACCAGCCAAACATACGAGAAATTCCCAGTCGCCACGTTATGGGCACTGGGTTTGCAACAACTTAATGGATTAAGCTGCTTTCTTCAATTCCAAGAGCTCCAAAGCTTAGATCTGGTCCATACTATGATCTAGATGGGTAATAGATAAATTGTAATTAACATTCGATGATTAAATAAAAGAGTATTATTTATTTGTAATGTTACTGTCTTATGTTAATTGTTTAACCATTGTTTCATTTTGCATGTTTTGACTTCCTGGATAATAAGAATTATTCGAACGGTCCACAGTCATTCATATGTTGGAAGTAGGTATGAATGAAGACTGTCATGAATTGGTGTGTAGATTGTCTAAAGTGTATTAGACATAGAAAATTTTTGCTACAACGTTCATGAGTGCTTATGAACAAGTTTTGAGCATTGGAATAAACCTGCGCTTGCTGGAATCACTTCATGGAATTTATCATGAGTGATTGCAAGACGATAATATAATATGTTCTTAAAACCTAGATATATGGTTTATTGTTTGCTAATTGGTTGTGCATTGATAATGCGTAAATGCATCAGTAACTTGATGTTATAAAACGCATTGTTGTGTATAATTTGATTAGTGGATAGTAAATGCATATAAGTAGAAGTTTATCTGTTCCTTTTATCCTAAGAGGGTAAAAGAGATATCAGGGACCCTCGATGATTTGATTTAACTTATGTGTCGGTCCCAGTCAGAACTAAATTGATGTGTTCAATTATGTTCTATGTCAAATGAATCTGAGATCGAGAAACAAGCTGTTGGACAATAAGTATGACTCTGTTCCATGTATTTTTCCACACGATATCTAGAACAGAGGATTATATGATCTCTTATCTTAAGGACAGGTTATTGATAAGATCAAGAGTTTTAAGAACTGCGATTGCGAATCGGATCCAGAAGTTGCATTTTCATTTATAGTTATTAGACTTATCTAAGTGGGAGACTGTTGGATTAGTGTCTAAGTCCATAACTGTATTTGGTATGTACTTGACCCGATTGTGCATGGTCCTTTTGAGTTGCCTTCACCAATACAACTTGACTGGAGGAATAATATAGAAAGAGGTGATTATGGTTTATTAATATATTATAAGAATAATATATTAAAAGAGAAATCCTATTTGTTTAATTAACATTGGTCAATAATTAATTAAGAATTAGTTTTGTGATCAAAAGAAGTTAATTGAACATAAGGGGGTGAACTATAATTATGTGATAGTTGCAAAGTTGGGCAAGGAAACCCTAATGGATAGGGTAGAAGAATTGTAAGGATAAAGCCTTAGGAATTCGTCCATGATAAGGATTCTAGAATTATCCTTGGGCTGCTTGATGGCTAAGTAACCAGATAAGGATAATGACTAAAACCCTAATTCCTACACCTATATAAAGGACCCCTTGGCATGGGAATTTCGGTTACTTGAACCCTAGAAATCCTAGAGCCAAAATTCTCCTCTCCCTCGCTCGCTCTTGCTTCCTCTAATTGCTATTGGTGTTTGTAATTCATTAGAGGCACAACACTTGAGGTGCTAAAGTTCTCAAGGTTTCAAGATCTCCAATCAACAACAAGGTAAGCATCTAGATCTGCTTTGCCATGATAATTTTGATTATACACACTAGATCTATGGTTAGAAAGTCTTGGATGAATTGCATGTACAATAGAGAAACCTAGATCCAAGCATTAGGGTTTGCATGAGCACATAGGATGTTCTTTTGGCTCAAACCCATCACGATTACCTGAAAAGGTTCCAAGCTGGAGACACTAGCTGATTCGATGTGTGAATCAGAGTATATTGCAGTGAGTGAAATAGTGAAGGAGGCGGTATGGCTGAAGAACTTCATCGGAGACCTTGGAGTTGTACCAGCTATAAAGAAGCCTATGGAGATTTTCTGTGACAGCAATGGTGCGGTTGCCTTAGCCAAGGAACCAAGAGATCATGGCAGATCCAGACACAATGATAGAAAATATCACTTCATAAGACACAAGATAGAAGGACTCCTCGTGACAAAGAATGTATCGTCAGAAGAGAACGCAACAAATCTCCTCATGAAGGGACTAATTAGGGTTAGGCATTTGCAGCATGCGAGGCGCATCGGGCTGAAGGACGATATTAGTTTTACAGATTAGATAGCTATCTCTAAAACATGTAAAATGTAACTGACATTTGATAATTAAATAAAACTTGTTGTTTATTTATAAGTAAGGCGTTGTTATCTTGTGTCAATCGCTTACTATTGTTTCAACTTTGCATGTTTTGACTTACAGACTAATTACTTTATTCACACTCTCCACAGTCAGTCATACTTTGGAAGTAGGTATGAATCAAGACTGTCATGAATTGGGCTTGTAGATGTCTAAGGTGTTAGACATAGAAAAAGTTGCTACAACATTCATGAGTGCTCATAAGTTTTGAGTATTGGATTAAACCTACGCTCACTTATATCACTTCATGGAATTTATCTCGATTGATCGTGAGATGGTAATATCATATAAGTCTTCAAACCTAGATATATAAGCTGTAGACTATGAGTTGGTTGTGCATTGATTGTTCGAAAAGGCATCAGTAACTTGATGTTATAAAATGTGCCTTTGTGTATGATTCAACAAGTGGTAGTACAAGCATATGAGTCGAAGTTTATCTATTTCTTTTAATCCTTGGAGGATTAGAAGCGATATCTGGGCCCCTCGATGATTTTTTGACCTATGTGTCGGGCCCGATCAGAACCAAATTGATGTGTTCTGTTTAGTTCTATGTCAAACAAATCGGAAATCGGGAAACAAACTGCTAGACAATAAGTATGACGTTGTTCCATGTATTTTGTCCGGCTGATAACTTGAGAATAGAGTATTATATTATCACTTATCTAAAATGGATCTTCATAATTCAATAGAGTTTTAAGAGCTACGATCGTTGGTCGGTTCTTGAAGTCACACTTGCATCTATAGTTATCAGACTTATCCAAGTGGGAGACAATTAGATAAGTTGTCTAAGTCCGTAACTATATTTTTGGTATGTAGTTGACCTAACCCGACATGGTCCATTTGGGTTGCATTTCACCGAAACAATTTGTATGTATAATCTTTTGAGAATAGTATATTTATGATTTCTTAATATATCATAAGTTATAATATATTAATATGAAATCATATTATTTAATTAGTATTGATCAAGAATTAATTTGGTGATCAAAAGAAACTAATTAAATATGGACTCTTATATATATATAGAATGGGCCAAAGTTCATTTAGGATGGGCTAAGCTTGCATCGATAGTCCATGGAATTTTTAACCCATGGATCCTATGGAAATGAAAGGTCATGGGTATTAGGGTTTACATGGATGTAACCCTAATCCACCATACTATTTAAGGAGGTCTTTGGAACATGAAATGACACTAGTGTGTGTGAGAACAAAGGTGGGCCGATTTCTAGAGTGATTTATATTCTCTCAAAGTCTTCCAAGTTGTTTTGGAGCTTTGTGATTCCACTTGAGGCATTCACATTATTGGTTCTATGCTCTTAAAGCTCCAAGGAATCAACCATAAGAAAAGGTAGGTCATTCTACTAGTTTTTATATTACAAGTACCCCCATGATATGCTAGTTAGGATGAGAACATTGGATAAATCAAATTTGCATGTATAATAGAGAAAACATAGATCCAAGGTTTCTAGGGTTGCATGTACACCATAGGAGTGTTAGAATGCTCAAAACCCTTCAAAAAGGTTAGATGTGCCCTGAACTTGCTGAGGTTTGGGGCAAAGGATTCATGGATATTGATGTCTGGTTCGTATATGGATGACCAGAGAGTTGCTGCTACTTGGGAACAGTTCAAAGATATGTTTTGCGCTCGCTATATCCCACGGGTCGAGCATCAGAGGTTGTCTCAGGAATTCTTGGATATGAGGCAGGTTTTGGAGTCTAAGTCTATGACATCGTAGTTACATATAACTATCGTGTATCCACTTAGCAACTATCAACTTAGTAATGAAGATCCTGTTTTAGTTCTCAAGTAAGTAATTATGGTAACACAAAACACCCCTATGGTATTTTAAACTTAGGTTCTGTTATAATGTTCTCATTGTGGTAATGTTGGTAAGTTTTTAGACTTATTGCCATATCACAACCATTCTTGCGCATATGCTAATCACTCCTCGGAACATCATAGTTGATCAAGCTATGCCACTCCCAAGACTGACCATTCATCCCTGAGCTTACCTATGATATTCAACAATCGTAATACTTTTGTTCTTGTCATTGCGACACGGATTTTAGTATTAATGCAGGCACGTATACTTACTTAAATATTTTATTATTTTAGAAGTATAAACTCTTAGACAGAGTGTTTTAATCCCCATGTATTTATAGTTAGTATATCTTTTATGCGTTGATATACTTAATTCACTATAAACAGTGCTCTGATACCAATCTGTCGCACCCCAAAACCAAGAACGACGGAAACGTTCCGGGGTGGAGGACGTCATGTGAAGTATCATAACAGTGTAAAGTAGTAAACAAGCAAAAACATCATCCATTGCATTAAAAGTAAAGTTTTAATACATGTGTGCTCTTTCATAATGTACAAAAATAAAATGAATAATCAAAATAAGACGAGTCTTGTATGTGCTCCGTCTTCTCAAAGCCTGGCCATCGTACCTGTCTAACTGGTGACCTGAGAATACAAGTTATTTTGAAAGCGAGTATCAGCCTAAAGCTGGTGAATTCATTAGTATTTAAGTGTCATTGTCTTGTTTTGGAAAGCTGTTATGAATGCCGTGTAAATCTTTAAATGAAACAATTGATATAAGTATGAAAACCCTAGAAAATCCCTTATTTCCTACTAGTATGAAATATAGTCTTCTACCAAAACCCGAATGTTTTGCTATGATAATGATAGTTTTTCCTTCTTTTTGACTACTACGAACAATACTTAGTCTAACTCATCGTTTATGTGAATGTATCACAAAATAAAGTAATATGGAAAATATAATCATGTAAGTGTTATCCTTTTGTATTAGGATTAACACGACATCGCGATTTGCGAAATGTATAACCTTTGAACATCCGTAGATTGTTCAATTTTCCTCTGTAGCTACAGCAGGTGGGAGGAAGGGTTAGTCCCGTAAAAGTATTCCTAATATAAGTATTAACCGTAGGCATCCATAGATGTTCACCAACCTTTGTAGTGAACAGTAGGCCCAAGGAATGGTTAGTCCCATAAAGGTACTCCTAGTATAAGTAATAACCGTACGCATCAATAGATGTTCATCAACCACTGGTGCTAACAGCTGGGATTCAGAATGGTTAGTCTCGTCTAGACATCCCGTTGAATTGGGATAGGCAGGACAATTTACACAGAAGGTACTAATAAATCATCCTTGTGAATCGAGATACAAGTATTCATGTAAGTGTATACAGGTAAATGTATCTACGTAAAGGTACTCATGTAATATATTAATGTAAGGTACTCATGTAAGTGTATCCATGTAAGCGTACTCATGTAAGTGTATTCATGTAACCTGTAATGTATAATATAGACTCATGAATGAACTGACTCTGATGTAAATCCTTGTAATAGGAATAATGTTTTGTATCTTCTAACTACCCCTATAATAGTTAACTGGAAGGTAATTGGTTGTCCAAGCAGGTTTATACACCCTTGCTACACCAGAGTGTGGGAACTGAATGAAGGATGAAAACTATAACATCAATACATATATAAGAACATAAGTGCATAGATATAGTTTTGTTCAAGAAGGTAAAAATGGTTTTGTAAGACATCTAAGAGTTTTGAACAACAATTAACAATGACTTGATGTCATTTTAATAAACATTTCAAAAACTAATATATTTGATAACAAAGTATTTTAAGATAGAAAACCATTTCATGCATCTCATTTTGAAGTATGTGAAATCTATTGAATGAAAACACATTTATAAAATACATGTGAGTGATTTAATAACATACTATTTTCTACTTGTATTCCCCCTCCCCTCCATTAAAGCATTTAAAATTATTTAAAACATTGATTAAGGGGTATGAACTCACCTGTTGTGAGTGGTTCTAACGGGTATGCGTGTAGGGATGAGAAGTTCCACGAATGAAGTCCCGAGACACAATAAGTCCTAAATGACATATAAGGACACATATTGACATGATTATAGTGTTTATAACATCTATATGAAAGGAAACACCTTCCGGGACTAGGAAACACCTTGACCAAGTGTTGGAATCACATGTGATTCAACATAGGATGGTATAAAGGCACTCACATGAGTTTACTACGAGTTTACGGCCGTAAACTCATGGCTACTCATGTGGGAATGCAAGCTTGAAGGCTAGGGAATGATTTAGGGACATTAGCTCTAACCTTGGATGAAAAAGACCACCTTCCTTGGAGTTTTTGAGGAGTTCACGGACCTAATGAGTTTACTACCGTAAACTCATGGCCATTTATGTTTATGAGGGTCCTAAAGGTCATAAGGAAGCATTCTAACTTCAAGCCTAAGCCTTAGGTAGTGTTTGTGGTATCAAAACACCCCTAACTTGAGTTTACGACCCATGGACCATTTAGTCATGTGTTTGCAGCCGTAAACACTCATGGGTGTTGGTATTTTGATTGATTTGGGTCCTAGACACATCAAGGTAAAGTGCTATGCTAGTCTATTGGCTTAATGAAGGCATTTAGGGCATTTTGGCAACTTAAAATGGAGTTCATGGCCCAAGAACTTCCTTGGCCGTGAACTCACTTCTAGCCTTTGTTTCTTAATGATTTTGTGGTCTAAACATGTCATGGTAGTTTCTAGGTTTAGTTCCAAGGCTTGGAGGGACATTGGGCACACTTTGGCCCTCAAAAGTAGTGTTCACGGTCCAAGAAGATCTTGGGCTGTGAACACCATTTACTTGGTGTTTTGAGGTTGTTTTCTAGCCTTAAACTCATTAGTGTACAAGTCCAAACTAGTTTCATTGCTTAAGGAAGGGACTAGGCACCATTTGGCCTTTATAAAAAGAGTTTACTCCCCAAGTGTTCTTGGCGGTAAACTCTCAAATCTTGCAGTTTTGTTATGATTTTGATATTATTAGGCACAATCTAAACTATATAATACAACTAGATAGAAGTACTCACGATTTGGGATGAAAATCCAAAGATCCGTGAGAGAGAATTCGACTTTTCTCTAGTTGGAAATGTAACTAATGAATAAATATGATTCAGAATCCTATATATAGTCCTGGGATTTTTGGCAGAAAATGTTTTATTCACGAAATGAACTCTAATATCATAGAGCTTTGAAATAACAGAGTTGCACAAAACCCTAGTGCATCCACTCTCCTGATATCTCCTTAAGTGTAAATCCTGAAATACTCAAACTTATACCCAAAAGTCTGGAAATTTACTGTAACTGTTCTAACTTCTATTGACTTGATATGGTTTGTACATAATGGAAATTTCAGGTTGTCACATCATCCCCCTGTTAGAGGGAATTTCATCCTGAAATTAGAATCTATGTAAGGAAGTAGATAGAAGTGATTGAGTCGTGAGGTGGAAACTTCCTAATCGATTGGTTCTCACGCTTATAAGTGAATCCGGGTCCTCGGTTGGTATTCCAACGAAGCTTCACTAACGGGCGATGGCGTTGCTTCTTCTGTTTGACCTCTCGGTCTAGGGTCACTACGGTTCTAATACGAAGGCGAGGATCTCGTTAATCTCGATCTCGTCGAGTGGCTTACGAGATTCCTAACGGAAAGGTACGGTTTAAAAACTGAGACGCGAAGGGTAAAATGTACGTTACTGAGTTTGCGGAGTAGGTCTAGTTTGTGCGATACAGGACCGATTCTGGTAAGAATCTATAAGGTCCTAACTATATTGGATTTAGCTTTCCACGCTTCACGAAGCGTATTAAGCCATTCCCAGAGTGAGATTTCCTAAAGAATTTGGTTTCTCACTTGGAATTCCAATTGTTCTTTCTTTTGCTTAACTTCCCAGTCAAGGGCCACCCCTTGCCGGGTCAAAGTCGAAAAGGGGTTCTGTAATTTGGTGAGGAGTTCTGAATGGACTACGATAGTAGGTCTTCACGACCTAGAATTTGGCAAATTTCTGTTAGCGTCTCTGGTGTTGATAAGTTCTCAATGGTTTTGGCAAATTGAAAGAGTACTCAAACATTCCCTCTGACTCTTCAATTTCAAAACTCGTGTTTAGAGAACTTCGCGAAAGTTCCTCTGAAGGTAAAGTTTCCATGGGTTCCTTCTTACTACGCGGGTAGATAAGTAAGTCATTACATGGAGAAATGACGAACTGATCCTAGTAAGAAAGATGTACCCTACTCATTTAGCTCATGAATACTATGGGCGTATTGGTCCTATCCGAGGGGTATCACTACGGACTCGAAGTGTCCGCATCGAGTTCGGAGGGTAGTCTTCAGGACATCCTTCCCTAACACTCGAACTGGTGATATTCAGATCTCAGGTCCATTTCTGAAAGTAATTCTTTCCTTGTGTTTGCTAACTCAACCCATCTATGCGTGGCAGAGATAACGATTTCTAAAGGAAATCTTAACGGAGTCCCCGATCGTCGAGGTACATATGATGCAATCCTTCGACTTCTGGAAGAATAAGACCGGAGCTCTCAAGGGTGAGAAGCCTGGTCTTCCAATTCTATTGTTGAGTAGTTCGGTGTGTTATCCGGGATGTTCTTGTATCTCCGTAGGTGTTTAGACTGTGAGGCGATATGGTTATAAGAGTCATACTGGGTTCTAAGTTTGTTCACATGCCAATGCAATTACTCATAGTCTTGGGCAGTCTCTGTCCTGAAGTTCATATTAGAATTCATACATGGTTCAAGGATCACAATTTCATGTATACGATTCGTATATAATTAAGATTGAAAAGGTAGTCGAATAACTGATTCTTCTTGAAGCTCACATCCCCTTGAGAGAAAAGAAGTTAAAGTGGAATCATCAATTCTAAACCCGTAGAACCTTGATTATATATCACCCCTATGTATACATTCTTCAGTGATAGATCAACCGTATGAATCTTTGGATTGAACTTGACGTACTATACGAGTGATGCTGTGGGGATTCCTTCGGAAAGGAAAGAACTATAAGGTACTCCTTGCATGAGTACTTCAGTGTTCTGATATGACGGCTTCGCTAAAAGAAGTTTACTGAGAAAGAGATGTACTTATGAAACAGGTATTGCGAGGATCGAAATTTAGTCGAGTCAAAGGCTTGAATGCCACTTTATGGGAAACATATATTGATATGAAGCCCACAAATGTGTTATTGTATATATTGTAGTGCAAAGGCTTGAATGCCACTTTATGGGAAACATACGGCTCAACATTTATTAGCATATTTTTTGTGTTGCAAAGCTTTCTTGATGGATACATTACAGAGAACTTAATTTAGAGTATAAAGTTATCTTCATCAACTTCTTAATTGCCAAAAGGAATCAAAGTCTTCAAATGTTAGTTTACTTCCTTCTTCATTGGTTATATTTAATCTTTCTAAATTCTTGTAAAATGATTATTGGTGGGTATAAAATGGTTTTAGTTTATTCAAACAAAAATGTTTCCGTTGTTAATTACATATAATTTTATGTTTATAATTGGACTATTTTATATAAAAACCCAATAATAACAACACAAACATTATTTTGCCAACCAACTCAATTAACACAAACTTTAGAATTCCTCTGCGAATCAAACCATTTATAATAGTTTTTCCATACATCTGTGAACCAAACTATTCACAACCAATATATGGTGATCCAAGGGTGGATGTGTGTGGCGCATAGGGGCCCCGAGCCATTGTCGCGCTTCGGATCGTTAGGGTAAAAAAAAAAGTTTCTATTAGGTGCACCAACTTCAAAAATGGGTGCCCCTATACTTTCAAGAATTTGAGGCCCAAAGACTAAAAAGTGTAAAAGATGCTAGTCCAAAAAAAATAAAGAAACTTAGCCCAATAGCCCAAATGCAATGTGAGTTTGTGACCCAAGTTGCTTATTAAGTTTTTAACCCAATATAGAATTGTGACCCACATACCCAATTCCCATCCATGATCCATTTGACCATTCCATCGTCAGATCAAAGAAAAGAAGCATGAAACGATGTCCCTACTGAAAAGAAAAAAAAAATCGGCAATTCGGCATCTACCTTATGTGAAAGTTGCGACGCAAAAAAAAAAATCGCCAATGCAGCCTCCAACCTCCATTCAATCGATAACAATCAAGGCATAAATATTTCGATTTTGCATGGATTGGCCTGGCACTCTCTTCAAACCTACAAATACAATGAAACAAGTATTGATAATTTTAGGTTTATAAAATTAGTAAAATTAGTTGCTTTTTTGTTGAATTTTTTTATTGTTTAGGTTAAATTAGTAGTTCTTAACCTTGAAATTAGTTGTTTACTTGTAACTTGTTAGAATGTTAGATACTTAGATTGTTAACCTTGAAACTGTTCAAATTAGTTTCTTTTCCATTGAGTTTTTGAATAATTGGATGGCTTACTTGTTTGATATTGAATTGTTATGATAAAATTGGGTCCTTTTTTGGAAGAACAAGCATCAATAAATCAAGTGTTGAAGAATCCTCCAAAAGACCTTGCTCCAATGATTTAAGTTTTGAAAAATACTCTAAAAGATCATGTCCTTCTAATCAATCATTCCCTTCAGTTTCTAATGTAAATCCACAACCTACAACTACTCCAATTACAAATGTTGAATTGAAAGATTTTCCAAAAGACCTGGGTGTTAGACCAAAGATTACAACTTACCATCCAAATGAAAGAGATGAAATAAGGAGGGCATATTTCTTCAAGGATCTTGTCAACCAAGGGGTCATGCATTCCCTTCAAAGAAAACAGGTTCAAAAGAAATACGTTTTGTTGCTAAATGGGTTGATGACTTTGATTGGTTAGAGTATAGCATAAAAGAGAACATAACATTTTGTTTATTTTGCTATATATGTGGAGACATAGTGGGAAAACAAAATGGAAGATGTATTTGTTTTACAAGGTTTTGATAGTTGGAAAAAAAATTCATTGAGAGATCATATGGGTGATATTGATAATTTTCATAACAAAGTAAAAGAAAATTGTGAATTATTATTGAAAGAAAAACAATTTATTAGTGCAGCCTTCAAGAAGCAAACCAAAATTGAGATATATTATCACGTTTTGCATTAAGATGATCGGTTCACTAGTTTGCAAGGAATTTACGACCTTTCTCATTTGTTGGTGGAAACGGGGAAACATCAGTCTTATCCTATGATTTATAGGTTGTTGAGGTTGGTTTTGGTTTTACCCGTTACAACCGCAAAAGTCGAAGGATGTTTCTTTGTGATAAAGTTGTTGAAGACGGATTTGCGTAACAAAATAGGTGATGATTTTTTGAAAGATGTCATGATTTCTTATGTTGAAAAAAAAAACACTTGTGAAAGTGAAGATCGAAGATGTAATAGGTCGGTTTCAAAAAATATAAACCTGTAAATGTCAAATTTGAATATTAAGATGTAATTGATCAATTTGATGTAGTGGTACTTTTTTTTATGTTATTATATTCGGACGAAAAAAATTTATGCTACTGCTGTGACAACTTTCTGTGTCCACCACTGTGTCGATCTGTAGATCAAAAAAAAAAAAAAAAAAAAAAAAAAAAAACAACTTTTCGTAAAAGTCATTATGGATTCGAATGGTAGTCTCATGAACCGTATAAATTTATTATGTATAAAAGAATATACTCTATGAAGCAAATTTAACTAGAAACCATGCCCCATAATCTAATAAAAAGGCTTGAGTGGCATATGGAATACATCATGATGTGGAAGGCTTTTAAACAAATATACAACGCCCAAAAGTAAATTGTTCGATAACTTGATGTGGTAATGTTAATGTGTCATAGAATAAGTTTTATTTATTTTATTAGAAATTAGGTGTAAGATTCATATATTATATTGGTTAATTAAAAAAAGTTGAATATAAAGGTATAAATATTTAAAAATTTTGGATTTATAAGAAAAAAAAAATAACAAATTATTAAAATTGATTTTTTTATCTTTTAAATTTAAATAAATAAATAAAATAAATTAATGAGTTTTAGTTTGAAAATTTTGAAATAAAAAGGTAAATCTAATAATAAAATTGATATTCATTTATTACTATATTTATTTAATTATTACATTAAAGTATTATTTAAAATTTATTAAAATAGAAAACCTCTAAAATGACATATAAAAAAGAAATTAATTCAAAATAATCACGACATGTCAGTTGATAAATTGAATGAAAATATAACATGTAGAAAAAAAAAAACTTTCATATATTATAGTAGATGTCGTAATTATCAAGCGTCGTACGTATACGAATTACGCATTAATGGTGAGCGAGAAGAGTTTTTGGCAACGATATTTTTGTTGTGATCAATAAAAGTTGATTGGAAAGGTGTTCCCTACCACATACACTTTGCTTTAACTTGAATCAACATTCATTAATTTGACAGTAACTACAAAAACTTCCTTCAAATGCGCAATTTATTTTGGTTTCTCATCCCCACTTGGGTAACAATAAATTGTATAAAAGTACAATGATTGTTTATCAACAAGGATAAATATTTTTAGGGGACATTTATAACTTTCTTTTAATAAAGCAGTTGATGTGTTACAATAAGTTTGTTCTTGTATAGATCTTGAATAGTGATTATCAAAATCTACGGACATTTTTAAGTCGTGGGATGTACTTATTGAGTTATTGTTTTTTAAACCAAAAAAATGATAAACTAATTACTATTTTTTATTTTGATTTTTCCATTAACCGTATTAAACATATTATTTATGCTAGAATTTAAGTGAACAAACTAAAATAAAAACTAAGGCCATACCAATTGAAAAACTAAAATTTTAGCTGATAAGTTAACTTATGAATTAATAGTGTTTGATAGTTTATAAGTTGAAATGTAAATGACATAAATTAATATAATTAACTAATTAATGACATATTTAAATATTTTTGAAAAAACTTCATAGCCTTATCAAAAATTATCTTAAAATATATTATCAAACATTAGTTTAAAAGTTAAATTAAACTATTTTTATGATTTTACCAAATAATAAATCGCAATAAATGTTAGCTTATTTATTTCTTGATCATAAAAGTTTTAAGCATGTCAATAAACTTAAAAACGATTGTTCGTGAATTATATATAACCCATCGAGGCCTGTGAAAATTTATTTAAAATCCAGGAAAAATATGTGATTAATAAACTTGTTGATTATCTTTTTATAATTATAATAAAATGGTTCAAAATCAAAAAGTACCAACAACAGCCCAAAAATATAGTTGTCGTGAATATTTTTACAAAATAAAAATGTCAAAATCCACGTTAATTTAATATTTTACCCCATTTGGTGGGGTTGGTTTGGGATGATATCCACTTTCCTTTTGACTTATACAAGCAACTTCTTTGAAACTTCTTGTTCAACGATATATTATCAAATTTATTAATTTATAAATTTACTATTTGACGTTTAATTTTACTAGAAATCAGAAATCTTGGAGTCATCCATAAAAGTATGTTAATTTTGTTTTTGTTAGTGTTTGGAAGGAAAAGTATGTTTCTGAAATCAATTTTGTGTGCTCACTTTCTGAATTGATATTTCAGCCTTATTTGTAGATTAAAATTCTCATTCGTGTTCATGTTGTGTTCGCGTCAGGATTAAAAAACACGATGTCGTGTCGTGTCGTGTTCGTGTTCATAAATCGACACAATTAAGCATGTGGTTGTCGGGTTTTGAGTGTTTGTCGTTTTTATTGTGTTATATATCTTTAAGTATGAATGAAATACAGTAATAGTTATGTAATATTATCTTTGTCGTGTCGTATCGTGTTGTCGTGTTTTAATTCGTTCGTTTTCGTGTTAATGAAAAAAACACGACATCGTTTCATGTCGTGTTCGTGTTATACAAAACATTATCGTGTCGTGACACGACTGCCCAATTTGACAGCCCTAATTAATTACATGAAATCTAGATTATGAGGATGATATTTGAACTAACAATCTAGTATTAAGGAACTGGTAAGAGGCCACAAACAAAGGTTTTATAGCCCATTGAATTATTTTAATTAGCAAATATAAGATCAATCAGCATTAAATGTTGTTTTTATCATCTTAATCGGGGATGACGGTTTCAATGATAATTATAGAAAATATAATCTGAAATTAATATTTTCGTAATATTTTTTTCTTAACAAAGTAATTGTCCAGACCAGGGTGTTCCTCGCACCTCGCTAGGGCGCCTCCCTCGACACCGCCCACTAACCCCCGCCATGGGCATCCCCTTGAACACCTCTAGGGCGTGTTGTCCCTAAGACCCCACAAGGGGTTGCAACCCCCTTGACCCCCTTCGTTTTATCGAATCAATATCAAATCCGTTTTATACAAGACCTTTTAACTTGTTCAAAATCAGGATTTGAACTTCATTGATGATCTGGAAATTTTGCTATACTAAAATGACAAATCAACCCATATTTTTAACATGGATAATAATAACTTTTCTTTATTCAGATATAATATGTCAAATACTTATATTCCAAATTTCTTTTTAATTAAGAAATGAGTGATGATTAGTAGTTTAGTACTCATTGGTAGAAGATAGCAATCACATTCATCACGCCTTATCTTTCCACTATTCATTTGATAAAAAAAAGAAAATATTTTGAGTGATGATGAGAAGGTTAAGATAGGGATTCTTGACGACTTTTCTTCCCAAATGTCTTTTTCTTCCTTTTTGGTTATTTATGGTGTGAAGTGTGAACAATGCCCATACAAAGTTGAAATTGGAATATGATGTGGGGACAAAAAGACAAAAGGAAAAGATAATAACAATATTATTATAATCTTTTTCCATGTAAAAGATTCCTAAAAAATGATGTAAAAATATATGTAGTTAACGTTCAATGTTAAGAAAAGTACTTCAATTTTGGATGATAACCATTAACTTTAACAATTATATCGTTTTATAAAAGAATTGTATGTACTTATAACCGAAGAATATGAGTTATGACAAACAACCGACCAAAAGTTTTCCCATGAACATAAAGATGAGTCGATGAACTACAAGCTTGTCATCGTTATATACGGATTAATTGATTAAATAAGTTTTTCGATTCAGCATATGAGTCGTTGATGACAAAAACAACCTATCAACTTTGAAGTACTAAGAATGCTTCATCAATCAATAGTTAGAGATCTATTGTGATCCTGATACTCAGTGAGGTATAGTGCTAACAACTGTTAATCAACACATACACATTTTTTGTTAGTATTGTTTTTTTAAACAACAGATCACCTCGAAATTGAAGTCTGCAGGATTCAAAGTTGTATCAACTCCATTTTAAAGTGTTAATCAACACTTTTGTTGATCGGTAGCAACTTTAAAGATCGTCTAAACAGGTTGTAGACTTCACAGATGTCTAATTACCCTACTTTTTAAAGTCACTTCATGTAAATCTAATAAAGTTAAAATGTTTAATGTTTCGTAACTAATACTATATTAGGTTGTAACATTCATCCTATTTGTAGTCTTGAAAAAAATTTGTTTTTCATTATAATAACAGAATAACTAAGTATACGTGCGAGAATTTCATTTCATGAACTCAAATAAAGTACCACAAAATAAGGATCGTAGTGGTGTTAGATTTAAACAACTTATTTATTGTTAGAAGTGAGTCGGGACAACGAATGATTCTTATTTAATGTTGACTTTTATTTTATGCTTCTGTTGATTGTTTCGAAACAAATTGAGAAGCAATAAACTGAGTTTTTATAAGGAAAAAAAAAAAAACATTTCATATGATAAAACTTGATAAAATTCTAAAAGTATTTTTAGAATTTTTTTGTTCAAACATTGTTTTAACGAAAATTATTGGTTATTTAAGGTAATTAATCTTGATGAATAATATTTTGTATGCATGTAATACGTTGCGTAACATATTAATTTTTGTAAAATAAAGATTATACAAAGTTTAATAGACATCGTTTATTTAAATTTTGTCATCTAAAGTTGGAACAATTTGTAGGTATAATTTTGAATATAAACAGATCTAACTATTTGTTGTGAACTATTAGCTCCTGTATCACCGAAGCAAAGGTTCACATATTCCTATGTGGACAATTTGATAGGAGCGTGATTGATGCAAAAGATGAGAGATGTATAATTAGTAAATATTGCCTACTAGTCAAATTATGTGTTGTGTGTATATAAACTAATCATAATAAAATTCATTCAACTGCAAATCTTAGTGTTGATAAAATTGACTTTATAGCAAACATAACGATAAACAATTATTAAAGAGTTAGATATTGAAAATACTTAACTTCAACTTTAATTTTTTCTTATAGATGACTTTAACATTCATAAACAACTTGTCATTATATTCATTTCTTTCTTGATAACAACAAGCTAAATGACACGAATTCACCGATTGTCAAAATTTAAGAAACGGCATCAAACATGAAAAGAGTTGCACGTCGTAGCGTGACAACGGCAACAAAAAAAAAAACATCACCAACCGTCGTTAGAAATTGATATGAACAAATAAATATAATAGATTAATAATATAATAAAGAAACGGAACCATTACGACAGATAGACACAGAAGATAAGTGTGTGAAAAGCAGATTATTCACACAAGCATATTAACATATTAGAGAATACATGACAATACGATTCCAAAAATATAAGCTTCGTAAAAATCTGATTTAGTGCAGAAGAGGTACGATATTTATAGTAATAAATCTCTACCGCATACAAGAAGTTACGTCACAGAGCAATCGACTATAAGTAAAGTCACCAAAAGGTTAATTGTAGTATCTATCAAAGTAGAAAAATTGAGACAAAGAACGCCTAAAACGAAACCCGTACGAGAAAGTTATGATTTTTATAACAATTATAAAAAATAGGCTAAAAACAAAAATTAAAAATTAGCCAAAGCAACCATATAAATATACCCTTGATGCTGCGAGTGAATGCAAGCATGGAGCCTTAGATTTTATGTATGGCTGTGACCAGGAGGTTATGTATGTAGTGGTAATTCATCCTGGGGATGTCTGGAGGTATCATCAGTGTGTCGGGTTTTCCAGCCCAAGGATGTTGGATTAGGTACAATATGGGCATGAGAGTGTAGATGGGAGCTCATGGGAGCTACTCAGGGGCGGTAGGATGTATCATCCTATCAGTGCGGGAAGGAAAGAGTAGGATTCAGAATGGAAGCGGAATGAGTCCCAACAGTGAAATTCGATAAAAGTTATGCCAGTCAAGGAAAGGGATAGCAGTTTGGTACCGGGTCAGGACCCGGTGGTCTATAGTAATGCCCAACTTTTGTAAGAGGCAAGTGATTGGGTGAGTTGGAATGATGGAAGTATCATCGGGTGGTACTTAGTTGATGTGTTTATCAGGAAGAAGCCGGTGGTTGATTTGAAGCAAGTTTCATGACTCTGTAAGGGAAGAGTAGGGTTTTATTGAGATTTGTTAACAGTATTTGAAGGAACATGAGTCGATTGAGACCAGGAGCTGTAATGTCGGAGTATTATCGGGAAATGTGTTGTTGCAGGCTTCGAGGACGAAGCCTAATTTAAGTGGGGGAGAATTGTAACACCCCGAGTTCAGAAGTGCAAGTTTAGGGTTCTTAGAGTAAATAAGGAAGGTCGACTCGGCGAGTCGATGGGTACTCTCCTGGAACTGATCCCATGTAATCGCGCACGTCACACACTTCGCTCTTTCTTATGACTCTTTTCCAAGTTTTAGAGAACATTTTCTTTCGAAAAATCTTTCAATCCCTCGATTTGAGTTCAGACACTCCCGAAGGCGTGTCCGAATCCCTCAAACCAGGGCTCTGATACCAACTTGTAACGACCCAATTTTCATGTCCAAAAATTTCATTTTAAAATATTACTTTTAGAAAACATTAATAAATAAAAGCATTGTTTGATCACACCATAACACATCGCAAACCATGTTTTAATATTCAAACCATACAATCCATCAAATATCAGAGTACAATCCCAGTGAATCTCGTAAATGCGGAAACCGAAGAGTGTGTGTGTGACATGCTGCTACCGTGCCGGCTCCTTTCCCCTAGCTGAGGAGGTACCTGAAACCAAAACTGAAACCGTAATCACAAAGCTTAGTGAGCTCCCCCAACGTACCACATACCATGCAAACACATAACATAAATACTGCCAGGCTATTCTGGGGTGCCTGACTACCCGGTACGGCCATTCTGGGGTGCCGACCTACCCATACGGCCATTCTGGGGTGCCGTCCTACCCGTGTCAAGCCATTCTGGGGTGCTGACTACCCATCGGTCCTAACAACCGATCCTCGGGGACTGGTCCCCTCCCGCTACCTCTATCGCATAACATAACAGGCCAACATACAAGCATACCATCACATACGGTCAGATGTTTCTGGGGTGTCTGACTACCCTGCGGTCCTAACAACCAAACTCCACTACTATTGCATATAACGTATCATGAGAGCATATAACATAACAGGTAATAGCAACCTAGATGATATCACAAAGACAATCATCTATCATACGTCCCCTACTGGTGGGCCGGTATTGCGGCCTTAGGCCCACCACTACTGGAAGGTAACTCACCTCAAAGTAGCTGCTGAACTGATCGGGAACTAACTGACTGCCGCTGCTCCGGGAGTCCTCCGGCTGCAATTCCCACAATATACTCAATCATACACTGCTAACTGTCCTTTGGGTAAAAAGACCATTTTACCCCTGGTCTAGCCCTAAGTCAAATCGAAGTCAACTTTCAGTTGACCCGACTCGCCGAGTCCCTAGCAAACTATTGACCTGGGTCCCTGATCCTACTCGTCGAGTTGGGCTATGACTCGACGAGTTCATCTTCTAAACTGTCATTCAACTCCTTCATCCTACTCGCCGAGTTGTATGAACAACTCGTTGAGTTCATCTTCATCCGAAGAACACATATGCTAAGACTCGCCGAGTTGTATGAACAACTCGCCGAGTATGTTCCTGATCTATGAAGATTGCCTTGGACTCGCCGAGTCAGGCATTGACTCGCCGAGTCCTATCATGAGTGAGTCCAGCTCCCAACTCACCGAGTCACCCCCTGTGACTCACGGCTCAACTCGATACATCATGAAGGGACCAATTCGGTGACTCGCGACCAGACTCGCCGAGTCACCTATACGACTCGCCGAGTCGTCGCCATGCATCCACTAAATACACCGATTTACTCGATTTCAGTCCATGCCATTCATAGATCTGGACTTCTAGGACACAAATCACACGTAAAGTTTCCAACTTTACGTGTGGATACTCACTAATATGGATTTTAGGGTTCAAAATGCCTCAAAAGGGTAGATCTAGGATGAACAAGCCACATGGGGCCATAAAGCTAACAGATCTGAGCTCCTGGGGCTCAATCTTGCCTAGATCTAAATGAAATCTTGACGAATTGCTCAAGAGTGTCTTAAATGAAATCTTAGCATAGAAACAGGGGAAAAACGAGATATACCTCAATGATACAGCTGAAAAACACAATGATGCTCAAGAGTGTCTTAAATGAAACATTAAGCACAAACATTAAGCACAAACAAGCTTGACGAATTGCTCAAGAGTGTCTTAAATGAAATCTTAGCATAGAAACAGGGGAAAAACGAGATATACCTCAATGATACAGCTGAAAAACACAATGATGCTTGGATGGCTCTCCTTTCTCTTGATCTCCTTCCCCTTCTTGCCTCAAAACCTTCAAGAATGCACACAAGAGCCTCAACTACACAAGAAACAAGCTTAGGACGAGGGTTGGGAGCTCTGGGGGTGAATGGGGGTTGGCAAGGGGCAGATATGAGGTTTAAATGGGGAGCAAACCCCTGAAACTTAGGGTTTCATCCAACAGCGGTGACTTGCCGAGTCCAGGATATGGACTCGCCGAGTCGCCAACTTAAACGTGTCCTGTGTCTCGTCCCTACTCGGCGAGTCGGACCCTGTGACTCGCCGAGTCCAAGGCTAAAATAGGGCAATACTCAAATAAAATTCACATACCGGAAACCAGGTGCTACAAATCTCCCCCACTTATTTTAGACTTCGTCCTCGAAGTCTGCTGTCCGGTCCTGAAACAGCTCGGGGTAATGCTCCATAATCTCGTCCATCGGTTCCCAAGTCCATTCCGAACCCTTGCGGTGCTGCCATTGCACCTTTACTAGTTCTACCCTCTTGTTTCTCAACATCTTTGTCTTTCTGTCAAGTATTGCGACTGGGCGCTCAATGTAATTCAAGTTGTCGTCAACCTGAATATCCTCCAATGGTACCACTGCTGAATCATCCACCAGGCACTTCCGCAGCTGCGAAACATGAAAGGTGCTGTGGATCTGACTGAGCTCGGCTGGCAGGTCCAGCCTATACGCCACCTTGCCTACCCGGGCTGCAACCCTGAACGGCCCGATGAACCTTGGGCCCAACTTGCCCCACTTCCTGAATCGAATGACACCTTTCCAAGGCGACACTTTCAGGAGGACCATATCCCCGACTTGGAACTCCAAGTCAGATCGACGTCTATCGGCGTAGCTTTTCTGCCGACTCTGTGCAGTCTGAAGTCTGCTCCGAACCTGCTGGATCCTCTCGGTCGTCTCTAGCACCACCTCGGTGCTTCCCATGACTCTCTGGCCAACCTCCCCCCAACATATCGGGGTTCTGCACTTCCGCCCATACAACATCTCGAACGGTGGTCGGTCAATACTCGCGTGATAGCTGTTGTTGTAGGAGAACTCAGCCAAAGGAAGATAGGTATCCCAGCTACCACCGAAATCCAACACACACGCCTGCAACATGTCCTCCAAAGTCTGGATGGTCCGCTCACTCTGACCATCTGTCTGCGGGTGAAAGGCGGTGCTGAAATGCAGACGAGTGCCCAACTCGTCATGGAATTTCTTCCAGAATCTGGAAGTAAAACGTACATCCCTGTCCGAGATTACCGATACTGGCACTCCATGCCGTGCCACAATCTCCCTGATATAGATGTCAGCCAATTTCTCGGCCGATATGCTTTCCTGGATTGGAATAAAGTGAGCAATCTTGGTCAATCTATCCACGATGACCCAAATCGAATCCACTCCACGTGCGGTCCTGGGAAGCTTTGTGATAAAATCCATCGTGATATCTTCCCATTTCCACAGTGGGATGTCCAACGGCTGCATCTTGCCATGCGGTCTCTGATGTTCGGCCTTGACCTTCCTGCAGGTCAAACACCGCTCGACGTACCATGCCACATCCCGCTTCATGCAAGGCCACCAATAATCCGGACGAAGATCCCTATACATCTTCGTCGCCCCGGGATGAATAGAAAATCGGGACTTGTGCGCCACCTCCATCAAAATCTGACGCACGCCACCGTGATACGGCACCCACACCCTACGGTGTAATGTCAAAAGTCCTCTGCCATCATAATCAAAGGAGGAAACCTGACCCACCACACGCTCGCTCTTCCGATGCTCCTCCTTGATAGCCTCCTGTTGAGCCTCCCGAATCTGCTCCAACAGGGGAGTCACCACAGTCATCCTTAAACAAACATCCCTGATCGGCACCGTCTTGCGGCTAAGCGCATCGGCCACCACATTGGCCTTCCCCGGGTGGTAAAGGATCTCGCAATCATAATCCTTCACCACGTCCAACCATCGCCGCTGCCTCATATTCAGATTCGGCTGGTCCATGAGGTACCTCAAACTCTTGTGGTCCGTGTAGATGGTACACCGAACCCCGTAGAGGTAATGTCGCCAAATCTTGAGGGCAAAGACCACCGCCACCAACTCCAAATCGTGCGTCGGGTAATTTGCCTCGTGAGGCTTGAGCTGCCGTGAAGCGTAGGCAATGACATGCCCTCTCTGCATCAGAACTGCGCCCAACCCCGAAATGGATGCATCGCAGTAAACCACAAAATCCTCAACGCCCTCAGGCAGGGCTAGGATAGGCGCCTCACACAATTTCTGTCTCAGCATCTCAAACGCAGCCTGCTGCTCGGGTCCCCATCGAAAGACCACGGCTTTCTTCGTCAGTCGCGTCAGGGGTACGGCTATCTTGGAGAAATCTTGGATAAACCTCCGATAGTAGCCTGCCAATCCCAGGAAGCTCCGAATCTCAGATGGAGACTTCGGGACCTCCCATCTCATCACGGCCTCGACCTTGGCCGGATCAACCAGAATCCCGTTCTGGTTGACTAGGTGCCCAAGGAATTGCACCTCGCACAACCAAAACTCACACTTGGAGAACTTGGCATACAAGCTCTCCCTCCTCAGGGTCTCCAATACCTCCCTCAGATGCTCCTCGTGTTCCTCCCGAGTCTTGGAATAGACCAAGATATCATCGATAAAGACTATCACAGACCGATCCAGCATCGGTCTACACACGCGGTTCATGAGGTCCATGAACGCGGCAGGAGCATTGGTGAGCCCAAACGGCATCACCACGAACTCGTAATGACCATAGCGCGTCCGAAACGCAGTCTTCTGCATATCCTCCTCCCTGAACCTCATCTGATGATAACCCGAACGTAAGTCAATCTTGGAGAACCAAGATGCTCCCTGAAGCTGGTCAAATAGGTCGTCAATCCTCGGAAGCGGGTATCGGTTCTTCACCGTTACCTTGTCAGCTCCCGATAATCTATACACATCCGATGCGACCCGTCCTTCTTTCTTACAAACAGAATCGGGGCTCCCCAGGGTGAACTGCTCGGCCGAATAAATCCCTTGTCCAGCAGCTCCTGTAGCTGCGTAGATAACTCCTGCATCTCAGGAGGAGCCAACCGATATGGTGCTTTGGCTATCGGAGCCGCACTGAGAATGAGGTCAATCCTGAACTCCACCTGTCGCTCCGGAGGTATCCCAGGTAGTTCCTCCGGGAAAACATCAGCAAAATCTCGAACCACCGGGACCTCGCTCACGGTCGCCTTACCCGCCTCCCGGGTATCCATCACATACGCGACATAACCCGCGCATCCCTGCTGAAGGTAGCGCCTAGCCCTCGCTGCTGAACATACAGTGGGTCCACACTGCGGCCGCTCTCCATGAATCACTAACTCTCCCCCGCTTGGGGTCCTGACTCGCACTAGCTGCTGCGCGCAATCTATCACTGCCCCATTAGGGCTCAACCAATCCATACCAATAATCACCTTGTTCCCACGCAATGGAATGGGAACCAAGTCTACCAGGTAACGCTCCTCAAACAGTCGCAGAACACAATCTCGAAACACCATCGATACTCGCACCGATCGATCGTCAGCAATCTCTACCTCTAATGGGCAATCTAACTCGCCTGAAGTCTCATGAAATCTCTTGCTAAGAGCAAGAGAAACGAACGATCGGGATGCACCCGAGTCGAACAATACCTGAACCGGGATACCGTTCACATGGAACGATCCTAATACACATGTATACATACGGAGCACATATCAATATCATAACAACATAAAACAAAAGATAGAAGGAAAGAATCGTACCCGTCACCACATCGGGCGCGGCGCGTGCCTCCTCGGCAGTCAACTGAAATGCCCGACTCCTCACCACTGGAGCCTCTGCCTTGCCCTGCCGACCATCCGTGATCCGCAGGGTCGCTGGAGCCGGCGCCTTCACTGGCACTGAAACTGTCAACATGGGGCAATTAGCCTTCTTGTGGCCCCTCTAGTTGCAATGGAAACACAGCAACTCCGATGTCTAAATAACTGTCGTAGGAGCAGTGCAATCCCTGCTGATATGCCCAAACTTGCCGCACTTGTAGCAGCCTGACGATCCCATCCTGCACGCCCCCTCGTGCGGCCTGCCGCACCTCCTGCAGCGGCTCGGTCCCGACTGGCCTTTCGGCCTCCCATCTGATCCCTTGGGCTTCTTCCCCGAAGCCCCTGCTGCCTGACCATCCTCAAGTTTCCGTTTCCAGATGTGCTCCAAATCTATCTCTCTCTCCCTTGCCCTGGCAATCATGGAGTCCAGGGTGGGGCAAGCCGAAAAGCTAACATGCTCCCGGATGTCAGCTCGTAGCATATCATGGTAACGAGTCCTCCTCATGTCCTCGTCACCGGCATACTGGGGCACCAATAAAGCCCTCTCCCGAAACTTGGCGGTGATCTCCGCCACAGTCTCTGTCGTCTGCCTCATGTCTAGAAACTCCCTGGCCAGTTGCTGAAGCTCGACCGCCGGTGCAAACTCTGCTCTGAACCTAGTCACAAAGTCCGACCAGGTCATTGCCTCGATAGCCGAGGCTCCCAACGAGTCACCCACTGACTCCCACCAATCCCGGGCTCGGTCCCGTAAACACCCTGCTGCGTACCTCACCTTCGACCCCTCGGGGCAGAAGCTAGTCAACTGGGCGGACTCGATATCCGCAATCCACCGCCTGGCGACAATGGGGTCCTTCACCCCATGGAAATCCGGCGCACCACTGCCCCTGAAGTCCTTGAAGGACAGTGTGCGAGATCCTGACTAGCTAAAGGCTAAATCGCTCCTGAATGCCCGTAGGCGATCCTCCATCAACTCTATGATCCCTTCCTTGATCGACCCAAAGAGGATGGGGGTCGACTCAAGGATGCCCCTGGTAATCTCCGACATGATGAACTCACGTAGCCTCTCGTCAATCGGCTCGGTGCCTGATCCCGAACCTGACCCCTCTCCTGATCCGCCATCTGTCGGTCTCGGTCGAAGTACCACCATTCTGTAATTCATCATAATAATCATTAGTGATACTGATACTTTCTGAGGGATCTCAACTACTTACAGGTTCCTTGGTCTCGTCTTGGCCTTCCTCGGCTCGGGTACGGATCCTCTGCTTTCAGTAGTACGGGCCCATACTACCTTCCACATCTATCCGTACCTTCTCCGAGGAATTCCTCGACTCCACCAGATCCCCTTTACTACTGCTACTCCCTGTTATTCTCATCCTAGGCTTGCCCTAGGGAAAACTCAAGTTCAACACGACTGGTCCTCAGCTGCTGTGGGTCTCCTCATAGTGCCAGTTAGCCACCACCTAAACACCATCACATGGGACGAGGATTAGATAATCCTTCAAGTAAAAGATCCGTCCCTACAACGGTTGGACTCAAACAAGAGCTGCGCAATAGGGCCAGTTCCAATACTTTGGGATTATTCAACCCTGATTACATGTGGTGTGACGTGTTTACCTAGTGGCTAACTCCCATTACTCAGAACCCCACTAAGCACGAAGCAAGCAACATTCGGATAAGGGGAACAGACTCAAGCCAAAACTATCCTTATAACAAGAAACGACACTTAACATAGGATGCTAAGCTCATACTATCAGGCACAACCTAAACAGGCTATCCTACTGCTGTCTACTCAATTCTAGCATGCAATATTCATAAAGCTGTAACACATAAGCAGACACATAAGGCATCACTCTTAGATCCTTAGCCCTATTCTAGCATGCAGTTCTACGTAAGCTGATAAACATAACATAAACTTGTATGGGTACTATGGGGAATACTTACTTGAGCTCGGCCGGTCGCGCACGTCACACACTTCGCTCTTTCTTATGACTCTTTTCCAAGTTTTAGAGAACATTTTCTTTCGAAAAATCTTTCAATCCCTCGATTTGAGTTCTGACACTCCCGAAGGCGTGTCCGAATCCCTCAAACCAGGGCTCTGATACCAACTTGTAACGACCCAATTTTCATGTCCAAAAATTTCATTTTAAAATATTACTTTTAGAAAACATTAATAAATAAAAGCATTGTTTGATCACGCCATAACACATCGCAAACCATGTTTTAATATTCAAACCATACAATCCATCAAATATCAGAGTACAATCCCAGTGAATCTCGTAAATGCGGAAACCGAAGAGTGTGTGTGTGACATGCTGCTACCGTGCCGGCTCCTTTCCCCTAGCTGAGGAGGTACCTGAAACCAAAACTGAAACCGTAATCACAAAGCTTAGTGAGCTCCCCCAACGTACCACATACCATGCAAACACATAACATAAATATTGCCAGGCTATTCTGGGGTGCCTGACTACCCGGTACGGCCATTCTGGGGTGCCGACCTACCCATAAGGCCATTCTGGGGTGCCGTCCTACCCGTGTCAAGCCATTCTGGGGTGCTGACTACCCATGTCAAGCCATTCTGGGGTGCTGACTACCCATCGGTCCTAACAACCGATCCTCGGGGACTGGTCCCCTCCCGCTACCTCTATCGCATAACATAACAGGCCAACATACAAGCATACCATCACATACAGTCAGATGTTTCTGGGGTGTCTGACTACCCTGCGGTCCTAACAACCAAACTCCACTACTATTGCATATAACGTATCATGAGAGCATATAACATAACAGGTAATAGCAACCTAGATGATATCACAAAGACAATCATCTATCATACGTCCCCTACTGGTGGGCCGGCATTGCGGCCTTAGGCCCACCACTACTGGAAGGTAACTCACCTCAAAGTAGCTGCTGAACTGATCGGGAACTAACTGACTGCCGCTGCTCCGGGAGTCCTCCGGCTGCAATTCCCACAATATACTCAATCATACACTGCTAACTGTCCTTTGGGTAAAAAGACCATTTTACCCCTGGTCTAGCCCTAAGTCAAATCGAAGTCAACTTTCAGTTGACCCGACTCGCCGAGTCCCAAGCAAACTATTGACCTGGGTCCCTGATCCTACTCGTCGAGTTGGGCTATGACTCGACGAGTTCATCTTCTAAACTGTCATTCAACTCCTTCATCCTACTCGCCGAGTTGTATGAACAACTCGTCGAGTTCATCTTCATCCGAAGAACACATATGCTAAGACTCGCCGAGTTGTATGAACAACTCGCCGAGTCTGTTCCTGATCTATGAAGATTGCCTTGGACTCGCCGAGTCAGGCATTGACTCGCCGAGTCCTATCATGAGTGAGTCCAGCTCCCAACTCACCGAGTCACCCCCTGTGACTCACGGCTCAACTCGATACATCATGAAGGGACCAATTCGGTGACTCGCGACCAGACTCGCCGAGTCACCTATACGACTCGCCGAGTCGTCACCATGCATCCACCAAATACACCGATTTACTCGATTTCAGTCCATGCCATTCATAGATCTGGACTTCTAGGACACAAATCACACGTAAAGTTTCCAACTTTACGTGTGGATACTCACTAATATGGATTTTAGGGTTCAAAATGCCTCAAAAGGGTAGATCTAGGATGAACAAGCCACATGGGGCCATAAAGCTAACAGATCTGAGCTCCTGGGGCTCAATCTTGCCTAGATCTAAAGGCCAATCCACTTATTACGAAACATTAAGCACAAACAAGCTTGACGAATTGCTCAAGAGTGTCTTAAATGAAATCTTAAGCATAGAAACAGGGGAAAAACGAGATATACCTCAATGATACAGCTGAAAAACACAATGATGCTTGGATGGCTCTCCTTTCTCTTGATCTCCTTCCCCTTCTTGCCTCAAAACCTTCAAGAATGCACACAAGAGCCTCAACTACACAAGAAACAAGCTTAGGACGAGGGTTGGGAGCTCTGGGGGTGAATGGGGGCTGGCAAGGGGTAGATATGAGGTTTAAATAGGGAGCAAACCCCTGAAACTTAGGGTTTCATCCAACAGCGGTGACTCGTCGAGTCCAGGATATGGACTCGCCGAGTCGCCAACTTAAACGTGTCCTGTGTCTCGTCCCTACTCGGCGAGTCAGACCCTGTGACTCGCCGAGTCCAAGGCTAAAATAGGGCAATACTCAAATAAAATTCACATACCGGAAACCAGGTGCTACACAGGAGTTCTTGGAACTGAAGCAGGATTCGGAGTCGGTGACGGAGATCACCAGGATGTTCAATGAGAGGGCGATATTTTTCCCTAAGTTTGCTTCGGAGCAGGCTCAGATGTCCCAATATCTGAGTGTGCTCAAGAGGGATATCAGGCAATTTGTGTCTATGCAGAGGTGCGATACCTTACTGGAATTGAAGGAGGCCGCTCGGCGGCGTGAGTTGGAGATTGAGTTGCAGTTGAGAGAGCAGAGGCAGGCCCCGGTACAGTCGCAGTCGGCGTCGAAACGGTCCAAGACCGTTGATTCCAGTTTGGGAAGTCAAAGCAGCCGCACTTGCGAGAAGTACGGGAAGGGTCATACCGGAGTTTGTAGGTTTGGTGGTGCGTGCCGCAAGTGTGGGCAAGTGGGCATTATGTGAGGGATTGTCGTAAGTCAGCCACGGTTCAGGATTTAAGGATTTGTTATCATTGCCATCAGGTTGGTCACTTGACGGCTAACTGTCCACAACTTGTTTCCAGATCGGTGTAGGTTCCAGCACCTTCTACTGTGAGGATTACTGGCGGGGGTCAGGGTAGAGCGGAGCCTCTGAGGGCTCAGGGGCACGCTTTTCAGCTCACAGCAGAGGAGGTCAGGGCAGAACCGGATGCAGTTGCGGGTATGTTTTTGTTTCGTTGTGGTCTAGTTATCTGGTTATTTATGTAGTGTTGTATTTTATTTGCCGTTCTGCATGTTTTATGGTGTGGTTGGGAGTGTTAGTAACTAGGAGTTGTAGGCGTTTAGCATCCAAGGGATTGATGGTCAGAATTTGGTTGTATGGTCTTGTTGTCGGGAATAGCAATTGTGATTTGAGAAGTGTTCAACAAAGAGTCAAACTCCCTTAGAGTTCGTGATGTGCGATGCCAGGAAGTGATTTTGTGGAGGTTGCTCATTTCAGAGGAAATCAGTTCATGGATAAGAGGAGTATGTTGAGTAGGGATGATTGATTTATGTCGGTTTAGTCATCGGTGGTTGGTAGTTAGTTTTCTAAGTGGGGAGAATTGGAAAATTCTCGAGAGGATCGACAAGCATTAGAGGTTGATTAGTTGTTTGGGATTCAGTAGTGTTTCAGTCAGCCAAGAGTGTAGGCTGGTATGAGTAAGTGATAGACAAATGGGGCGGGATACGGACCAACAGTTTCAGAAAAGGTTATTGTTTGTTGTGAGGCCTAGGATTAGGCCGGGATCTGAGTAGATGGAATGGAGTTAGAGTTCGGAACCCCTAGAGGGCTAGAACAGTAAGTACAGGAGAGATTTCCAGGAAGGATAGTTCGGGATGATGTATGATTGTCTGAGCGGTCTGGGGAGACTGAAGGTCGGTGGGGGTACCAGTCAGGCCGAAGGCTCAGAGAAGGGTCCAGTCAGGTTGAAGGTCCTGGAGGGCGGTCCAGACATGCTGAAGGTTCTGAGAGTGGTCCAGATTGGCTGAAGGCCTGGTAAGTCGGTCCAGTCATGCTGAAGACTCTGTATGTGTTGATAAATCTATATGAGGAGATGGATTGAGTATGTTTCGATGCAATAGCAAACAGTAGGTCTGGCCCGGGGTATTGATCATGTTAGTAGAAGGCAGTGCATGGACCCGAGCGAATGCATGGATGGAGCCTTGGATTTTCTGTATGGTTGTGATCAGGAGGTTATGTATATAGTGGTAATTCATCCTGGGGATGTCTGGAGGTATTGTCAGTGTGTCGGGTTTTCCAACCCGAGGATGTTGGATCAGGTACAATATGTGCATGAGAGTGTAGATGGGAGCTCATGGGAGCTGCTCAGGGGCGGTAGGATGTATCATCCTGTCAGCACGGGAAGGAAAGAGTAGGATTCAGAAAGGAAGCGGAATGAGTCCTAGTAGTGAAATTTGATAAAAGTTATGCCAGTTAAGGAAAGGGATAGCAGTTTGGTACCGGGTCAGGACCCGGTGGTCTATAGTAATGCCCAACTTTTGTAAGAGGCAAGTGATTGGGTGAGTTGGAATGATGGAAGTATCATCGGGTGGTACTTCGTTGATGTGTTTATCAGGAAGAAGCCGGTGGTTGGTTTGAAGCAAGTTTCATGACTCTGTAAGGGAAGAGTTGGGTTTTATTGAGATTTGTTAACAGTATTTGAAGGAACCTGAGTCGATTGAGACCAGGAGCTGTAATGTGGGAGTATTATCGGGAAATGTGTTGTTGCAGGCTTCGAGGACGAAGCCTAATTTAAGTGGGGGAGAATTGTAACACCCTAAGTTCAGAAGTGTAGGTTCAGGGTTCTTAGTGTAAATAAGGAAGGTTGACTCAGCGAGTCGATGAGTAGACTCGACGAGTCAATTCGCGGTTCTGGTCACATGTTAAGTGACCAAATCGGCGAGTCGGCGGTTGGACTAGGCGAGTTGGTGCTGAAGGGAGAAAACCCTAATACGGGGGTTGTGCCCTATATAAAGCACATTATAACCCACCTTCAGCCTCTTTTCTACCCATTTGAGATCCAGAAACCCTCATATCGTGTGTGTGTGTGTGTGACTCCATTGATGAAGAATTAGAGCTTGGAAGAGAAATTTGGTGTAAGAAGCTTGGGGATTTGGAGGTCATCATCAAGGGGCTTGGTTAGATCTGGAATCTACTTCTATTTGAGCATATTTCAGGGGTAAGGAGCCTCCTCCTTAAGCTATTTCATTGTTGATTCATGAATGGTGGTTGATTTGCGATTCATTTGCTTGTTTGGGAGCTATCTCGAGTTTGAGGCTTAGATCTGAAGTTGCTACTTCAGATCTAGACTTGTGATGGCCCAAAAGGTCATAACATTCTGTCTAAGAGTTATTGGTGAAGCCCTTTGTCTTTAACCCTAGCCCTCGAAATGTTTTGGGCTAATATCTCCTTACTTTCATGTAAAGTTTGCAACTTTATGTTAGGCTTAGGCTGTAGAAGAGTGGAATTATGGATTGGAGTCCCTGCATGGCTTGAAAAGCCTCTGTATGGAATGAGAACTGAAGAGACTCAGCGAGTCATATGGGTGTGTTCGACGAGTTGTATGATTATGTGCATAAACTCGGCGAGTTGGAAGAACAACTCGGCGAGTCTGTTGATGATTGCCTTGGACTCGACGAGTCTTGTCGTGAACTCCTAACCTTTACTGGTTGAGCTGTGAATCAGTGAGTCGAGGGATGACTTGGTGAGTTGAGCAGGAAGGGACTCAGAGCTTGTTGGACTCGACGAGTCTTGGGGCGACTCGGCGAATTCAGTCGTGGCATGGGAGTTTCTGAGCATAGGAACTCGACGAGTCAACTGGTTGATTCGGCTAGTAGGGTCAACAAGGAAGGTTGACTTTGAGTTGGACCAAGGGTTGACCAGTTTAACTTCCAATGGTATTTTGGTAATTATTGGTGTTTATTGGTTTTGGTTATTTGGTAATGATCCGTGGTGGAGTTCGTGCTGGTGGTCGGAGCAGCGTGGTCTTATTTCTTCAAGTCGGCAGTTTCAGGTGAGTTATCCTTACTATATCGATAGGGTCTAAGGCACCAAGATCGGCCCTTTATCGGATGGGAATTCGGGTAGTTGTTTGTTATGTTATTGCTTTGCTATGACTGCATCCGGGTAGTCAGGATTAATGTCGGTATCCAGGTATATATGATGATGCTATGTTAGTGACCGGTTAGGTCGGTATCCTGGTATATAGGATGATGCTATGTTAGTGACCGGTTAGGTCGGTATCCTAATTAGGATGTTGATATGTTATGTGATATGCTAGATTGGATGATTAGTTGTGAATTGCTATATGATTATATGTTTATGTGCACATGGTTGTTGGACTGGGGTTGGGTTGAGGCGGGTCCTGCTTTGTGCTATAGGCCAACATACCCAGGGCGGACCGGTTAGATTGAAGGCGCGACGAGTGGTCCGGATGGGCTGAAGGCCCCAAGAGGGCGGACCAGACGTTCCAAGGCTCGAATAGTGGACCAGACAGACTAAAGGCCCGGTGCGGTCGGACCAGTGATGTTGTAGACTCAGAGAGTCGACCGGGTGGACTGAAGGCCTGGTGCAGGCAGACCAGTCACACTGTAGACTCGATATGAATGGTTGTTCTGTTTATGATATGATATGATATGTGTATGTTATTGTGGTTGGTATTTTGGGGGTAACTCACTAAGCTTTCGGGGTTACAGTTTCAGTGTATTGTTTCAGGTACTTCAGGAGACCATGGCAAGGCGAAGGCATGACGTACCGCTCCTCAATTTTATGTTGATGTTTTGGGATACTCTGATAATAAAAGAATTGAAAACCTTTTTGTAATAACTTAATGAATATAGGTTGTTTTTGAAAAGTTTAAATTGGTTGTAAATTTTCAATGTGTTACAAGTTGGTATCAGAGCCTTTGTTTGAGTGAATTGGAGGAACATTCGTGTGAATCCAATCTCAAATCAAGGAGAGTTTTCAAAATGAAATTGAAATGGTTTTCAAAAATAAGTAGAGGAGGATACGGAGGTACGATCAACCAGAGCCAGTAAGTAGACCCTAAAATACCATACAAGTTATTTGATTATGCGATATGTTAGAACAACATGCTAGTACTAGGCTAGGGATCTTCAAGAATTGCATGATAGAATTTCCTGATTATATGATGCCTGCTAGCCTAGGATTCCCTGTTATGTGAGGTAGTTAGCAATTAATCTAGAGGGGAGGATTGAGTGTTGCCGTGTATATGTTTATCTCTTGGGTGTTGTGGTGATACCTTATATAAATATGGGTAGGTGTGGAAGGTAGTATGGGCCTGTACTGACTGAAATCACAAGACCCATACGCGTATCAAGGAAGTCACAACCCCTAGGGTTAGGTTGGGAGTTGGTTCCTGGGTTACTGGGGAAGCATCTGATTTTTCTTGTGGTGTATTTTCAGTATGGTGGTTACGAGGCATGCCGGGGGTGGATCCGGGTCAGGATCGGGATCGGGAGAGAGCGGTCAGGGTAGATCAGCACCACCCGAGGTCATTGGTCAGATGAGTACGGAAGAGTTGGATGCCAGGATTTATGAGATCCTGCATGATGAGATTGCTGCTATGTTCAGGGCGGAGATGTCGGAGATGTGTGGGTCGATCAAGACCGCTATGGTTGAGTACTTTGATGAGCGTTATGAAATCACATGCCCCCTCTGTATCAGCACTGCACCCAACCCTGTGATGGATGCATCACAATAGACTATGAAATCCTTAACTCCCTCAGGGAGGGCAGGTACCGGTACCTCACACAGTCTCTGGAGAAGAGTCTCGAGTGATGCCTACTACTCAGGTCCCTAAATAAACACAACATCCTTCCTCATCAACTTAGTGAGAGGAACAACAATCTTGGAGAAGTCTCGAATAAAGCGTGTGTGGTTAACCGACACATCAATATGGATGATAATTGACATCGAGGTTGTCAAGCGGGTTTTCATGGTTATTCGCATTTCATTTGTGATCCTCAGCATTCCAGTCACAAAATTAAGAGCCTAATCCAAGATTAAATATGTCATTGATAAGATTTAATGAATCTCAAAATACCTAGGAGTTTCATAAGATTGAAATTTTTAAAAGACTTACCAACTTAATATTGATTAACAATCTGATTACGACATTCCTCTTCAAAGCTCGAATCGAAAATATAGATCATAGCCTTGATTTAAATTTATTGGTTAATAATTAAGGATTAAAGTCAACTAACTTAAATCCTCTCTTCTCCCAAATCAAGACAATGATGGTCTTCCTCATTATTATTGAAATGGTTTCCCTCAATCTTCTGGAGATAGTCTTCCACTTTTAAGTCAATGTGAAAATATCTTCCCTTCCTTATGAAATGGTGGAACTGGACATTGTCTCTCTTCAACTCTTCCACCTCCCCCTCCTCATGTGACTCTTCTTACGCCACGTATTCCTCAAGTTGAAATATATTAAATGACTCAAGTCCTATTGGCATGTAAACATGAAGATGGAAAATTGTGTGCGTACACATTTTATAAATGAAGTCGTACATTGAGAAATTGGAAACGATGGGTGTCGTATTAACAAAGGAGAAATCCACTTATTCTATTCTTCTTTCTCTTTTTAAGTTATATGGTTATTTCGTTGAGAACTATCATATGATGAATCTTGATGTAACCCTAATTGATCTGACCCATATGTTGATGGTTGTTGAAGTAGAAATGCTTAAGAACACAACTATAGTAGAAATGATTATAGGGTCTAATCCCAAGATTTCCATTGACATTTAAAATGGTGGCATTGGTGATGACGAAAATATTTATCTTCCCAATCGAAAGAGACCTACCAAGGTTAAACTGTTTGATCGTATGGTAAAGAGAAAGGATTGTTTTGATAATGTTCCAAATTTTGACCCCAATTATTCTATTTGTTTCTACTGCCAATTGAAGGGACATTGGAAACGAAGCTACCTAAAATATGAAAGATCTTAGAGACTGTAAAGATGTGTGACTCTACTTCATGAGATATGAACTTTGGTCACATGATTCGGTGGTTAGAATTTGGAGCTACTACTAGGGAGTTAGGATGATTTAACAGATTGCTATTACTCTTTGAAGATGTTTAGAAATATAGTTTTTTTATTTCATGCATTGTAAGGATAATCCAATTTTTCGTTCATTTCAATAAAACTGAAGTTTCGGTTTAATTAGTTGTCTTATCTTATTTCCTTGCGATTGCATTAATGAGAGTGTTAGTTATGTTTCTAATAATAGAAATATGAATTATGGATTAATTTCTTATGATATCTCATGTGGTATTGTCATAATTGACCAAGTGAAACGAATTCTCATCACCAACTGCATAGATACTTAGTGTCTTACAATTTGAATTGTATGAGAATATTGTTCATTGGAAAATGATGCTTAAATCATTATTCACATGTTTATGTAAGGCTAGTGAAGGACTAATAGATCTGGTATACGTTGTGTGACATCCCCATTTTCACGACCAACTTAGAACTTTTTTATTTATGCTTTATTTATTTCAAAGTAAAAAAACTTAATGCACAATTTGTTCCTGAAATATGATAAAATCATTATCAAATCATTTCCGATGAAATCTTTTTCATTTATATTTAAAATCATGGGATGTCATCGTAAATATAGATACATAAGCATATCATGTCTTAATAGGCCTTACAACATCTTATTATACTAATGGCCTACAAACTCCTCAAATCACTCATCATCCAAGTGTCTTAGTACCGCTACCTGTGATACAACGAAATTGAGTGGGTCAGGCTTAGGGGCTTGGTGAGTACATAGGGTTTTCAATCCATAATGTAACATTCAGTTCAGGCAAGCAATTGTCAAATTTTCAAATTTAAAGGTTTTAACCCTACTCACAGCATGAGGTATGTATGTCACGTCATGAGGATATTAGTGCAATCATACATCACCTTTGGGCTCACGACATGAGCACATATGGCTCACAACGTGAGACTATCCTAAGTGGAAACCCTAATTTTGGGGGTTTTTGAAACATCCCAAAATACGACCCAAAAATTTTGTTTAACAATTACTAAAAGTACTAAAATAATATCACAAAGTAAAACCCATACGTCAATATTTCAAAACAGTAACTAATAGTTATGTAGAACTGTATCAAAACTGTATCAATCACATTTATGAAAAACTAGAAACATCTCCCAGGACAACTGAAACTGCGGTGTATGCGATGCCATCAACCCGAGCTCTTCCCTTTACTTGCGGAAGTACCTGAAACCAAAACTGAAACTGTAAGCACGAAGCTTAGTGAGCTCCCCCAAACTACCACGTACCATACAATACATATAAACACATACTGGGCCTTGCCCACTGCATCGGACCGAAGTCCGGAACTAGCCAGGGCCTTGCCCTCTGCATCGGACCAAGGTCCGGAACTACTGAGGCCTTGCCTCCTGCATCGGACCGAAGTCCGGAACTAACTGCATCGGACCGAAGTCCAGAACTGACTGCATCGGACCGAAGTCCGGAACTTACTGCATCAGACAGAAGTCTGGAACTACTGATCATAGCATAGCATAAACATATCAACTAGCATGAACACATAAACAGCATACTGCATCAGACTGTAATCCGGAACACATAACACATAAAACCTGTCTGAGCCACGAAGGCATCAAACATAATAAAATCTGCATCAGACCGAAGTCTGGAAACTACCACTAGCTATACGGGCCGGCATTGTGGCCTTAAACCCGTTCCTACTGGAAGGAAACTCACCTCGTGATCTGGCTGTTGAGTGTATGGCTCTGGAAGCTATTCGTTGCTGCTCCGGTATCTCCCCGTTTATAATTCCACAAATACACTTCAATCAAAATACTAATAACTGCATTGGGGTAAAATGACTCTTTTACCCCTGGCTAAAGTCAACTCTCCTGGTCAAGGTCAACTCTTCTGGTCAAAGTCAACTTACAGTTGACCTGACTCGCCGAGTTGGGCCGCCAACTCGCCGAGTCCCTACTCTCATTTCTCAACCCTGATTGCTGCTACTCGTCGAGTATGGCTTAAACTCGGCGAGTTCCCATTTGATTCTAAAACTCAGACTATATGCATCCGACTCGCCGAGTTGTATGAACAACTCGACGAGTTGTTCTTGAATTTATGAAGATTGCCTTAGACTCGCCGAGTTGTATGAACAACTCTTCGAGTCCCTCTATTAATGAGTCTAACCTCCGACTCACTGAGGCCATTCCACTACTCACTGGTCCCCACTCCGAATCACTCAAAGGGGAAGGATCAGGGACTCGCGACTCGACTCGCCGAGTCCGAAGAACGACTCACCGAGTCACATGCATGCAATTACTAAAAACTCGATTCTGCTCAAAACCACTGCATACAATACATAGATCTGAGTTCCTAAGGCTGGTTTACCACTTAAAGTTCCCAACTTTACGTGTACAAATGCATACAAAAGGATATAAAGTCTAAAAAGGCACTTGGAAGAGTAGATCTAGGGCTATCATGCAAAATGGCTTCATAAAGTTGATAGATCTACGTTTTTGGAACTGAAACATGGCTAGATCCGAAAGCTAATCCATCCAATATGATTTATCTACTAAGAACAAGCTAAAGAATGGGCTAAATATGCTTATAAAGGAGAATCAATCATCAAAACAGGAAGAAACCGATTATTATCTCAAGATACTCTGAAATGGGTGCAAAAACTTGGATCTTCTTCTTCTCCTTTGGATCTAGCCTCCTTCTTATCTTCAAAACTTCAAGATTTAGACAAGAAAAGCTCAAATACTTAATGGAATGGTTAGGGTTTGCTAAATAATGCTTTGAGGGTGAAGGAGACGAGTTTGGGGGCTCATAAGATGGTTTAAATAGGGTGCAAACCTGGGGATTTAGGGTTTCTACGTGGCAGGCCGACTCGCCGAGTCCCGAATATGGACTCACCGAGTCGCCGATCTATACGCTTCCCAAGATCACGACTCTACTCGACGAGTCGGGCCATAGACTCGTCGAGTCCCTCTACAAACTTCTAAAATAAATAATATAAAAGCAACATACCAGAGATGGGTCGTTACAGTTTTATTCTGTATTTAAAGGAAGTGAGGGCTAGGTTATCCCACCCTTAGCCTCAATCTCTCCTTGTACTCCTTTTTGAGACCCTAACATCCATATTTTGATCTTGAGCTTATTTATGTTGTTTCTCGCCAATGAGAAGAAGAAGAAGAGAATCTAGTCCATAATTTCTGGATTTAAGTCTCAACATCGAGATTTTCACTCCTTTGATGTAACACCACAAATTTTTCAAAACATTTTCAAATACTATGGTTATAAAAACATTTGGGTATTAATCCCCATTCAACAAAAATCGATCCCACAAAAACAATTACAATTAAAACCTTGGGTGTTATCATTAAGCATCATACAACCATAGCAAGTAAATACGAATTACAACAATAAAATTAATAAGGAACTTGATAAGTTCCACTTCATTCTCTATCTCTTGACTTCTAACTTTCATCTATCATATTTTCTTGTTAATTGCAAACTGGAATACATGGCATTAAAAAGAGATACGTAAGACAATAATGTCTCGTGAGCTACATGGGTTTGTGACCCAAAACAGTTATCACATTTTGATCAAAACATTTTATTTTTACAAAACATATATTTTCAAGCATTTTCAATAAAACTCTCTTCATACACATCATTAATATCATTTCATCTATTATCACTTCATTTCAAAAGATATATTTCCTCATTTCATTCTATATCAAAACATTTCATTAGTCATAATGTAATTCAAGACATTTCTTTTCACTTTTCATTCCTTATTTCATTAAGGGCTAATTATGGTGTTAAACAGTTGCCATTTTTATACTTAGGGCCTAATAATAACCTTAAGCCCATACCAAGGAGGAAAGAACAGATCAATCCACAAAGGCATCATTTCCATTAGGACATCTATCTTGCGAAGAGGAGGCACCACCCCGATAGATTCCTTTATATCCCGTTACGAGGACATCATGGCTCGAGCAATATATTATTTTCATTACTTTCCATTTCTTTCCATTCTATTCATTACTTTCCATTTATTTCTATTAATTTCATTACTTTCCATTCTATTCATTACTTTCTGTTTCTTTCCATTCTTTTCATTTCTTTTCGTTCTTTTCATTACTTTCCATGCTTTACATAGTTCATACATTAGTATCAAAATACTCATTTCAAAAGTAAAGCATCTATATTTAAAATCATTTCAAACATGTTAACAAAACATTCGTTCTTCCAAAAATTTCTTTCTTTCAAAAACATTATTGCCTTCAAGGCGTTCTTTCAAAACAATTCTTTCCATAAACATTTAACACTTTCTTTTCAAAATATTTAATATATGAAAACATTGCATTTCATTATCATAAAATCATTTTTCCATGTACCCCAAAGTGGGAAAAATTCCAACACGTACTTACCTCAACCACACAAAGTCTAGCTAGTCTTCTTCTAGTTCGTTTCCTTTGAGAAACACTCTCAAACAGTACCTATATAACAAGTAAGTAAAGGTCAATTAAAATGTAAAAAATACCCCTCAAATATTCCATTACTAAATTTTATTGCTTTATGTCACTCCTTATGAAAAACTATGAATGTAGGCGAAAACCAGGTGTAAATCTGAGTCTGTATGCAAAAGTTATGAGGAAAATACTAAAGTTCAGATTTTTCGTCTAGCTGGGCACACTATTGTCTGTGCGCGGGCCGCGTTCCTGACCATGCGAGTCGCATCCTGTAGTAGCCCTAATACCCTTAAAACTCACTTTTTGAGTCTTAAACTTTCTTAGATGGTTTTGGTCTTTTAGGTAACCATTTGGAACATCAATAAAGGTCTTTAAGCACTACTACATGATGTTTTATCATGTTAAAATGTTCAACTTAATTCATTAAGTCCTCAAGAAACATGCTAAGTTCATAATGCTTACAAACATGCAAATGAAAGGGTTAAGAGCCCAAGTTGATCAAGAACACTCTGTTACCAATATTACTCATTCCCAAATCATTTGATACATCATTGGATGTTGTCAAGTAGATAAAACCACCATTAATCTCATTGCAAGTACTTAAACTAACCATGGAATCATCAATTCCATTCCATGTTTCCTAAATTACCCTTTAGGTTAAAACAATCACTAAAGTTAGAACCTTACTAGCATTCTTTCATGTTGGTGTTCCAATATCATCTCTATAGTGTCAATTCATATTCATGAATGTCATTCACTTATTAGATGTCAATCTTTATGTAGTAAGCTATACATTTCCCAAAATACCCTTTTGACCATAAACTCCATGGATTCATCCAATAATCAATCGACACTTAGTATTTTTCATCCAAATAATTCTAATAGCACCCATTCATGGTTATGAACTTTATTTGCTCAACAATTGTTCAACTACAAAGGATTCTATTGGTTTCATCATATTGTCCCCAAATACATTCCAAGCCTAGTTTATACATGATTCTACCATCATTGATGTGTTTGAGTATTCTAATTGGATTCATTTTCATCAAACAACATCTAGGTCATAGAATCTATTCCAATTAACATATAATCATGAAATCCCCAATTTCTATTTCTAGGGTTCTTGATGGTTTTCACCTAAATCCTCAAATCCAGAAATGAGATGAGTGGATTTGCATTAAGATCACCAAAACAATTCAATTGAGGTTAGATACCAAAACCCTAACCCTTAGAAGAAGCTAATTTGACATTGGGGTTACCCCCAAGTCATGAATTCGAATTTTAGAGCTATAGGAGAAGAGATTCTACCTTAAATGATCCCAATTCTTTGTTGTAACTTCATATCTTGATATATCTTCACTCTAGCATGAAATCCTCTCCAAAATCACCATATTCTGGGCCCTAAGCTCTCTCCATCGTGAAATGGCTAGAGTAGGGGAAGGGTTGAACCCTATAATCCTTATCTTACATATTAAGTATCTTTAGTTTGCACCTTTTAACATAAGGGTTTACATAATGAGTAATTCCTCATCCATTTTATAATTTTCATAGTCTCTCTGATTAATTGAGTCAACCATTTGGTCACTCTCTTTGCCAACTTGACACTTTTGGCCCTTTAACTTTTAAGATGTTAACTATTTTCACTTATAGATTTTCAAACTTCATACCACTAATGATATGATTAATCCTTGATGATTTATTTATATAAATATTTTTTTCATTTATTACTTTATTAATCTAAGAACCCAGTCTTAAATTTTTAGGATGTTACATTCCAAACCTTTTTATGAGTTTCAATTTCATTGATTTATGAGTCTATAAGCATATATCAAGGTTTTTATGCAGAATCCTTCATGTTCAAGATGATGTAACGGTTGAAATCCATAAATTTGCCAGCTTTATGGATCTTTAGTGCCCATTGAGTAATATAGATGCTAGATTTGAATTATGGTTGAGTTTTATGTCATATGCATGAGATTTGGTGTCATTTCCTCATTTTGTGCCCTAGATAGTATTTGGGACATGCATTGGACACACATGTCCAAAAAGCGATGATTTTTGTGATGTTTTGGAGTAAATAAGACACTATGGAGGACTTGGTTGTTTGGCTAAAAAAAGGATTAAGAGTTTCATTAAGAATTTCTAATCAGAGTGTTCTCACAACGTGATCACATGGGTGTCACGATGTGAGGATGGTATTCCTTAATTATTTTGACTTTTTACTTTGACCAAGGTTTTAAAAAGTTTGACATAAGGTTATTTTGGATATTTTGAGTTTTATTTGATATTGGTCATTATTTGAATAGGTGACCAGTAGAGTTAATATTCGGAGCAGTGTCCTGTTCGGCGATCTTTTTCAGTTTGAGAGGTGAGTTTTCCTCACTGTACTTGTTGGTTGAAGGCGCAAGATTTGATATTCTAGAAATATTGAATGCTATTATGATAAATATGTAGTAGATCTGTATGATTATCTGGTGATTGCAGATACGCGTTAGAATGGTAGATTTGTAGGACTACTTGTAATTACTAGCTATATGATTAACTGTCTGGTGAAAATATTTGTTATTTGTTATATGTCGACATGGTACGTTTAGGGTTGAAACTGTACTACTTCGTGATGTCAGTTAACAGATCGAGGCAATCCAACCGGGAGGTTATGGGCCAGGACAATCCAACTGGGAGGTTGTAGTCCAGGGTAATCCAACCGAGAGGTTGTGGACCTAATATGTTATATGCAGAGCAATCCAATCGAGAGGTTGAGGGCCAGGGTAAGCCAACAAGGATAAGGCGTGATCGTATATATCCTTCAATGACATGTTTTTGGGAGATTTTCTGATCCACATATCTTGGGAATAATTTTATTTGACACTTGATTGATATGGTTTTGATTTGAAAACAATGGTTTCTTTTAAATTAAAAATGAAAATTTTTATCGCGTTTTTGGGATGTTACAAGTTGGTATCAAAGCCCTGGTTTGAGAGATTTTTATGAGCATTTGTGTGAATCTAGAAACTAAGGAACTGAAAAACGGCTCTCAGAAAGTTTTTCAAATCATTTTCAAATTAAAATCAAATTTTTTTCAAAAAGAAACTCAGGAAGGAGGAGCTGTGTACGATCAGCCAAAGCAAAAAAATATACCCTAAGTTACCACAATATTATTTGTTATGATATGAGTAGAACTGTATGCTAGTGGTAGGCTAGGGATCTTCAGGAATTACATGACAAAACTATCTAATGTATGATGCCTGATAGCCTAGGAGATCTTCTAGTATATTAGATGAAATTGAGATCATTACTATAGTTGCTCAGTGGATGAATCATATTTATACATAACTAAGATTTTATAGCCTGAGAATGTTTGGTTTAGCCTTATTTCATGTATGATTAACATGCATGAGGGGGTACAGGGTTGGTGGAAGTTTCATGGGTGGGTAGGTGTATGAGCAGCCAACCAGATGAGGCGTGATTAGACACTCTTGAGACAGTGATGATAGAATCTATGTGTATCCTAGTTGTTTTACTTGCATGGGAACTTTATGATGATCTATTGAGACAAATATGGGCGGGTGTGGTAGGTCGTATAGGTCCATACTACGGGAAGCACAAGACTCGTACGCATAGCAAGGAAGTCACAAACCCCAAGGGTTTTGTTTCTCTAGGATGGTTTTATGGTATGAATTTTGGAATTTCTGATATATTTTGGTATATAGTTCGGTACGATGTTTACGAGAGGATCTAGTTCTGGGTCTGGAGCGAGTGGCCAGGATAGGCCAGGGTTGATTGGTGATCAAATACGTGAGATGACTTCCGCTGAGGTGGATACTGCTGTCTGGGGATAGATTCCGCAGTTGTTTGGATCTATCAAGACTAAAATGATTGAGATCTTTGATGATCGTTATGATACTCTTACTGAGGTTGTTATTGTTGCAGCCACCACAACTGTTGCTGTTGTAGGGGTTCGAGAGGAGATTCTAGTACCGGGACTTCGAGAATATGAAGCCCCTAATGTTTGATGGGATCAAGGACCCGATTGTAGCGATAATGTGGCTATCTGATGTGGAGGGTTGTTTCTTAATGTATTCTTGCCCTGCTGACGAGAAAATCAAGTGCACCCTGAACTTTCTCATATTAGGGGTGAAGGATTGGTGGAGGTTGTTGACTACTGCTTACACTCCTGAGCAGAGAGTTGTTGTTACTTGGGAGAAGTTCTCGAAGATGTTGAGGGTGATATATGTTCCTTTAGAGGAGAGGGAGAGGTTGGATCAGGAGTATTTGGATTTAAGGCAGACTACCAAGACGGTGAGGAAGATCACCAAGATGTTTACTGAGTGGGATCTTTTCTGCCCTGAGTTTACTGCTTCAGAGCAGGCTCAGATGACTCAGTACTTGAGCAATCTCAATACAGATATTCAAAAGTTTGTTTCCATCTAGCGTTATGGTTCCCTCGCTGAGCTTCAGGATGCCACGATGTGGGGGGAGATCGAGATGGAGATTTAGATGAGGGAGTTAAGGCAAACTCCTGTTCAATCACAACTAGTAGCAAATTGGTTCAAGCCTACTGATTCAAGAACTAGAGGACAAAAGGGTCGCACTTGTGGGAAGTGAGGGAAGGTTCATGATGGTTTCTGTTGGTATTCTTCTTCTGCATTGTAACACTGATTTTTCAAACAAAATTTTTTTTGATTTTTATAAAAGCATAATTCCATCAATATTCATAGAAACAACCCCTTTTAATTGTTCAACAAGATATTACAGAATCCCAAGATCAAAATGTCAAGCTCCAAACGTGTGTGTACGGATCAAGCCGTAACCCTGAAATCGCTAAACACTCGATCTGCCGAGCTGAAGCCCCCCTATAGCACAATATATCTCTAATTAACACTTTCCCAACTAGGGTTGACCATACCATAACAGGACAATCTAGGTCAACGCTGGTAAACGGTCAACTTGACCGGACTCGGCGAGTGCACTATAGAGACTCGGCGAGTCTGAGCGAAATCACCAATTTCCCTGGAATCCTCTCTTGACACGTCGAGCATCCCTTCCCAACTCGACGAGCTCCACCTGGCACGAGTTGTGGGGCCACCACGACTCAACTCGCCGAGTCTCAAGAACGACTCGGCGAGTCCGGTTTGACTCGGTCCACCTGTCCATCCTGACTCCCCCTTGACCCACTGAGTTCACTCATCCCAGCTCGGCGAGGCCACTCGCTGAGTGGTCGTGCAGCATTCAAGCTACTCGCCGAGTCTGTTCTTCGGACTCGGCGAGTCAGAGCCATGCACTGACTCAATTTCGCTCTAAAGGCCAGATCCAGTCCACTAATCCATAGATCCAGTCCCCCCATGCTTATTTAGCACGTAAAGTCACAATCTTGATGCATAAATAACCTCTACATGATCACAAATGATGTTTTTTACTCTACTACTTCAACACAAGGCCAAGGACTCCATTTCCACCCATAAAGCTTGATGAGTGAGGCCCTCTGGACCTCTATGGATCCAGATCCATGGTCTCAACTCAAAGAGGGAACAAAAGGGCACCAAATCACCCCATAAATGATCATATTAAGTCCTAACTCGCATCAAGTTTCACCAAACAGAAAATGGTCCGAAAATATTACCTTTAAAGTGATGATCCAAGCTCCAAATCCACGAAATAGCAACCTCCTTTGCCTCCTCTTGCCTAGAGCCTCCTTCTTCTTGCTAAACAACACTCACAAGGTCAAGATTTGCTCTCAATCCTTCACCAAACGCTCAAGAACTCTAGGGACACACTCTGGGGGTTGGATGAGCGCAAATGACGGCCATAAGGCCCCTTAAATAGGCCACAAACCCGGGGATTTAGGGTTCCATAACACAGCGCAGACTCGTCGAGTCCATACCCTGGACTCGCCGAGTCCAAGCGCGCACCTTCGCTCAGTCCCGCGCCCCTACTCGGCGAGTCTGAGCCCTGACTCGCCGAGTCCCTCTTACAAAATAATACAATTAAACTTACATTATACCTGGTAAAATCCGGATGTTACAACTCTCCCCCACTAGAACTGGACTTCGCCCTCGAAGTCCCGCTCTAAAACAGCTCCGGATGCTGCTCCCGCATCATATCCTCCGGCTCCCAGGTCATCTCTGATCCCTTCCGATGTTGCCACTGAACCAATACCAGAGGTACCTCCTTGTTCCTCAAAACTTTGATCTTCCGATCCCTAATAGCCACTGGTCTCTCCGCATAATTCAGGCTCGCATCAACCTGAATATCCTCAAGTGGAACCACTGCCGACTCATCGGCTATACATTTCCTCAACTGCGATACATGAAAAGTGTTGTGAATCTGTCCCAACTCTGCTGGTAACTCCAGCCGATAGGCTACCCGGCCCACCCTGGCGATCACACGAAATGGGCCAATAAACCGGGGTCCCAATTTGCCCCTCTTCCTGAACCGGATCACTCCTTTCCAAGGAGAGACCTTCAGGAGAACAAAGTCGCCGACCTGAAATTCCAATTCGGACCGGCGCCTATCCGCATAACTCTTCTGCCGGCTCTGAGCGGTCACTAACCTCTGCCTGACCAGCTGTATCTGCTCTGTCATCTGATTCACGATCTCTGTACTGCCCATTACCCTTTGCCCAACCTCTCCCCAACATATGGGAGTCCGACACCTCCTACCATATAACAGCTCAAAAGGCGGCATACCAATGCTCGAATGATAGCTGTTATTGTAGGAAAACTCCGCTAGAGGCAAATACGAGTCCCAACTACCCCCAAAATCCAATACACAAGCTCGAAGCATGTCCTCGAGTGTCTGTATCGTCCGCTCACTCTGACCGTCGGTCTGGGGGTGGTATGCGGTACTAAAATGCAACTTAGTACCCAACTCCTCATGAAATTTCTTCCAAAAACGGGAAGTGAAACGCACATCGCGGTCTGAAATAATCGAGATCAGCACCCCATGCCGAGATACAACCTCCCTCACGTAAACCTCTGCCAACTTCTCTGCTGAAGAACTCTCACTGATGGCAAGAAAGTGAGCGCTCTTTGTCAATCTATCCACAATCACCCAAATTGCATCAACTCCTCTGGCAGTCCTCGGCAATTTGGTGATAAAGTCCATAGTGATCTGTTCCCACTTCCACTCGGGAACCTCCAATGACTGCAACTTGCCATGCGGTCTCTGGTGTTCGGCCTTTACCCTTCGACAGGTCAAACACCTCTCGACAAACCATGCTACATCCTTCTTCATACAGGGCCACCAATACTCCTTCTTTAGATCCAAATACATCTTCGTGGCCCCGGGGTGGATCGAAAATTTTGATCTATGAGCCTCCTCCATCAATGTAGCACGGGTACCGCCCACAAACGGTACCCAAATCCTGCCCTGATAAGTCATAAGGCCTCGACTATCCGATATAAACTCAGAAACCATCCCAACAACCCGCTCTCTCTTCTGCATCTCCGGACGCACGGCCTCGGCCTGAGCCCCACGAATGGCATCCAGAACTGGAGCTATCACGGTCAATCTCAAACATACATCTCGCAGGGGAGTACTCTCCACCCTGCGACTCAACGCGTCGGCTACCACATTAGCCTTGCCCGGGTGGTACAAGATCTCACAATCATAATCCTTGACCACGTCTAACCATCTCCTCTGCCGCATATTTAGGTTAGGCTGATCCATCAAGTACTTCAAACTCTTATGGTCCGTGTAAATCGTACAACGAACCCCATACAAGTGGTGCCGCCAAATCTTGAGGGCGAACACCACTGCCCCCAACTCCAAATCATGTGTGGGGTACCTCGTCTCGTGAGGCTTCAACTGCCTCGATGCATAAGCTATCACATGACCCCTTTGCATCAATACCGCCCTCAATCCTAGGATCGATGCATCACAGAATACCACGAAACCTTCCATACCTTCCGGAAGGGCTAATACTGGAGCTTCACACAACCTTTGGCGAAGCGTCTCAAAGGAGGTCTGCTGCTCGGGACCCCATGCAAATGCCACACCCTTCCGGGTCAATCTGGTGAGTGGAACCGCAATCTTGGAGAAATCCTTAATAAATCTCCGATAATACCCTGCCAACCCGAGGAAACTCCGTATCTCAGAAGGTGACCTCGGCACCTCCCACCTCATCACTGCGTCAACCTTGGCCGGATCGACCAATATCCCCTTCTGGTTAACGACATGTCCCAGAAACTGGACCTCCCGTAACCAGAAATCGCACTTGGAGAACATTGCGTAAAGTTTCTCCGCTCTCAAAACCCCAAGCACCTCCCTCAAATGCTCCTCGTGCTGCCCACTAGATCTCGAATATACCAGAATATCATCAATGAAAACAATCACCGACCGATCCAACATCGGCCGACATACCCTGTTCATGAGGTCCATGAACACGGCCAGGGCATTAGTGAGCCCAAAAGGCATCACCACAAACTCATAATGCCCATAACGCGTCCTGAATGCTGTCTTCTAGACGTCCTCGTCCCGCACTCTCACCTGATGATAGCCCGACCTCAAATCAATCTTGGAGAACCAAGATGCTCCCTGTAGCTGATCGAATAAATCGTCGATCCTCGGCAGCGGGTAACGGTTCTTGACCGTCAGCTTATTCAATTCCCGGTAATCAATACACATGCGATGCGAGCCATCCTTCTTCTTCACAAACAAGATGGGTGCTCCCCACGGCGAGCTACTCGGCCGAATAAACCCCTTCCCCAGCAACTCCTGAAGTTGCGAGGATAACTCCTGCATCTCTGGAGGCGCAAGGCGATACGGCACCTTAGCAATAGGTGCGGCCCCCGGAACCAAATCGATGCCAAACTCCACTTACCTCGCGGGAGGCACACCTGGTAACTCTTCGGGAAATACATCTGGAAACTCCCGCACCACCGGAACTTCCTCCACAGAGCTCGGTCTCTCGGAGATCATTCGCGTATCCATCACATACGCTACATAACCCTTACAGCCCTGCTGTAAACACTGCCTCGCCCTAGCAGCCGAACAAAAGGCTGATCCAGAACGTGTACCCTCGCCGTATACTGAAAGAACTCCCCCACTAGGATCTCGTACAGTCACCAACTGTCGCTCGCAATCGATAACCGCACTGAATCGGCTCAACCAATCCATGCCCACTATAACACAAACATCACCCATCGCAATCGGAATCAGGTCGATCGGAAACTCGACCCCGAATATCTCCAATATACATCCCCGGAAGACCTCTGTAGCACAAATCACTCTGTCGGCGGCTATGGAAACCCGCAGGGGCCGACTTATTACTCCACGACTAACACTGATACGCTGACTAAATGCCAAAGACACAAAAGATCGACTCGCACCCGAGTCAAATAACACTAAAGCAGGTACAGAATTCACAAGGAAGGTACCTAAGCATAGCATGATATAAGCATAATATCTCAACATCATAAACAATAATGAAAAGGAAACATACCAGCCACAACGTCGGGTGCGGCGCGGACCTCTTCCGCAGTCAGCTGGAAGGCTCTCCCCCGAGCCCTTGGTGCTTCGGCCTTCACGGACCGACTCTCTGCAGCAGCAGCTCTGATGGCGGCGGGGGCAGACCCCTGAGATGCCCCGCGCAGCAGTGGACACTCCGCCTTCCGGTGTCCGGTCTGGTTGCAGTGGAAGCACACTGCAAATCCCTTGGGGCAGTCCTTAGCCATATGCCCCTCCTTGCCACATTTGTAGCAAGACCCTGCCCGACAGGCGCCATCGTGACCCTTGCCGCACTTCCCACAAGTGCGGCCCTTCTGGCTCCCTGGTCTGGGATCAGCGGGCTTGGCCCGCTTAGCTGCCGGCTGGGACTGTGCCGGCCGCCGATCCCTCCCCATAGACTCCGCCTCCTCCCTGGCCTGAGTCTCAAGCTCAATCTCCCTCTTCCGAGCATTTGCCTGAAGCTCGGCAAATGTCCGGTACGAGGAGTTCGCAGCGAACTCCCGAATATCCCGTCTCAAAATGCTCAGATAACGGCTCATACGTGCCTGCTCGGTGGATACGTGCTCAGGGCAAAACATCGCCCTCTCCTGAAACATCCTCGTAATCGCTGTAACTGACTCGGTACCCTGCTTGAGGGTCAGAAACTCCTGTGCCAGACGTTCCCTCTCCACCTGAGGAACATACTCATCTCGGAACATGGAAGTGAACCTCTCCCAGGTCACTGTCGCAAGCTCGGTCGGTGTGAAATGCGCAGTCACAAACTTCCACCAGTCCTTCGCTCCCAAGCGAAGCTGGTTCAGCGCGAACCGAACCTTCAAATGCTCAGGGGACGAGCAAGTGAAGAAGCATCCCTCCATATCAGATATCCACCTCATAGCTGCCACCGGGTCCTGTGTACCATCAAACTCTGGTGGCTTGGTGTTGCTGAACTCCCTGAACAACATCGCATCACCTCCCTGGGGTCTTGTCGCAGCAATCGCTGCGGTAGCTGCTGCAACCGCAGCCTCAGAAAGAGCGGCATAGCGCTCGTCAAACGTCTCAATCAAAGCGGTCTTAATGGACCCGAACATCTCTGGTATCTCGGCTCTGATGACCGCAGCCACCTCCTCATGAATGATCTGTCGAATGTCCTCATCACTAGATCCGGCATCCTCCGGCATGTGTCGTGTCCTCACCATGATCAACCTCTGAAATACAACATGCGATAATTAGAATTCACTCGAACACCCTTACATTCGACAATCCACCCGTCCTTGATTCTTGGCATCCCCAGATTCTTATTTGAACTGTGTACCGCTCCGGTGCTTTTAGTAGTACGGGCCCAATACTACTGTCCGCACCGTCTCGGTACACACCCCAAATCGTCCTCTTCGGATCCCAGTCCCCAAGTACTCTATTATACTTAAATCTCTCTGAACAGATCTCACACAAAACCCTAGCTGCTACCTAATTACTCTCAGCGTCTCGTAGCAGCTCACCATTCCCTAAGCTAAGGCATCACAAAACAGGCCACTCTAGCCCTATCAGCAATACCTAGCCTACTCTAGCATGCACACACTTCACAATAATAGTTATTACATAACAAAAGATATTTTGGGAATTCACCGTTCGGGCGCTGACTGATCGTACACACGTTTCTTCCTGGAAAACCCTTTACTCTTAGAAAATTTTGGTTTTTATTTTGAAAATATCTCTTCATTTCCTCAGTTTGAGTTCAAATACCCCCGAAGGTGTACCCGATTCCCTCAAACCAAGGCTCTGATACCAATTTGTAACACTGATTTTTCAAACAAAATTTTTTTTGATTTTTATAAAAGCATAATTCCATCAATATTCATAGAAACAACCCCTTTTAATTGTTCAACAAGATATTAGAGAATCCCAAGATCAAAATGTCAAGCTCCAAACGTGTGTGTACGGATCAAGCCGTAACCCTGAAATCGCTAAACACTCGATCTGCCGAGCTGAAGCCCCCCTATAGCACAATATATCTCTAATTAACACTTTCCCAACTAGGGTTGACCATACCATAACAGGACAATCTAGGTCAACACTGGTCAACGGTCAACTTGACCGGACTCGGCGAGTGCACTATAGAGACTCGGCGAGTCTGAGCGAAATCACCAATTTCCCTGAATCCTCTCTTGACACGTCGAGCATCCCTTCCCAACTCGACGAGCTCCACCTGGCACGAGTTGTGGGGCCACCACGACTCAAATCGCCGAGTCTCAAGAACGACTCGGCGAGTCCGGTTTGACTCGGTCCACCTGTCCATCCTGACTCCCCCCCACTGAGTTCACTCATCCCAGCTCGGCGAAGCCACTCGCTGAGTGGTCGTGCAGCATTCAAGCTACTCGCCGAGTCTGTTCTTCGGACTCGGCGAGTCAGAGCCATGCACTGACTCAATTTCGCTCTAAAGGCCAGATCCAGTCCACTAATCCATAGATCCAGTCCCCCCATGCTTATTTAGCATGTAAAGTCACAATCTTGATGCATAAATAACCTCTACATGATCACAAATGATGTTTTTGACTCTACTACTTCAACACAAGGCCAAGGACTCCATTTCCACCCATAAAGCTTGATGAGTGAGGCCCTCTGGACCTCTATGGATCCAGATCCATGGTCTCAACTCAAAGAGGGAACAAAAGGGCACCAAATCACCCCATAAATGATCTTATTAAGCCCTAACTCGCATCAAGTTTCACCAAACAGAAAATGGTCCGAAAATATTACCTTTAAAGTGATGATCCAAGCTCCAAATCCACGAAATAGCAACCTCCTTTGCCTCCTCTTGCCTAGAGCCTCCTTCTTCTTGCTAAACAACACTCACAAGGTCAAGATTTGCTCTCAATCCTTCACCAAACGCTCAAGAACTCTAGGGACACACTCTGGGGGTTGGATGAGCGCAAATGACGGCCATAAGGCCCCTTAAATAGGCCACAAACCCGGGGATTTAGGGTTCCATAACACAGCGCAGACTCGCCAAGTCCATACCCTGGACTCGCCGAGTCCAAGCGCGCACCTTCGCTCAGTCCCGCGCCCCTACTCGGCGAGTCTGAGCCCTGACTCGCCGAGTCCCTCTTACAAAATAATACAATTAAACTTACATTATACCTGGTAAAATCCGGATGTTACATGCATGCCGCAATTGCGATAGGGAGGGACACTTTGCAAAGGACTGCTATTAGCAGGCTCCTCCCTGAGTAGTAGGATTTGTTATCATTGTGAGTAGGTGAGCCATGTGAAGGCCCACTATCCCTTACTTGGTTCCATACCTGTACAGGTGCCAGTTACTGTTACCCCTAGGATTGTGGATAGATGTCATGGTAGGGTGGAGCCCCTGAGGGCTAGTGGTCTTGCTTTCCAGCTCACTGCAAAGGAGGCCAGGGTGGCGCCGTACGTTGTTACTAGTACGTTTCCATTTATTATCTTGTCAACTTATTTATGGTATCCTTATGTTTATGATTCCTTTAGGTACCTTCTTAGTGAAATCCTTGACTGTTCTTGTGCTATTTGACTTGGGTTCGAGTCGTTCCTTTGTATCTTAGTCCTTCAATAGGAGTTTTGATATGACACTTGGAGTGTTAGAGTGTCGGTTCTAGGATTCTATCGCCAACGAACATGGGGTTTCTACATAGAGTGTTTATCAGGGTTGTGTCTAGGACATTTTTGGGTGCCTTACTGTTGTGACATGTTCAACAGGGGTGTAGATGCCGGAACATCGATCTGCCTTGAGAGTTTACCTGAGAACATAATGCAAAGAAGAATCGTTAACGGACGTCCGGGTGTTCTCTCGGGACGTTGTTCCGACGATCAAGTTAGTTTCCTAAGAGAGGTAGTTTTAGGGTAAAGTTTGTGAGACAAAAGATGGATCCCTTCCTTGAGGCGGAGGAGATCCTTAAATACCTTCCTCTAATGGATTGTGGGTACCTCGTCCGATCAACATGAAAGGTGGCTTCCTATGACTGGGAGGATCACGTCCACGATGGCTAACTGCCTGGTGACGTAATTTATGGGCATCACCTAAGCTTTTTGTCATGTCCTAATTGGTCATGAGTGAATGAGAAGATTTTAGGGGATATTCTCCTCTCGTGGGGGAAACGAACTGTTGCCCTGGAGTTCGACTGCCCTAGCCAAGACTGGGCCTTGACCATTGTCCTGACGAGATAACGTATCGTATATGATGTCTATAACATTTAACAGGACCATTCATGGTAATGTTAACAAGTCCCTTAGACCAGTAGGCTTATGCGGTTGTGACGTAGAAGAGTCATTCTGGGCTATATGCAGGCATATGGAGAGTCTGCGCTTGCCCACCACTGATTTCTTCAACCTGATTATTCGGGAATATAGGTTCTCGGGGAGAGAGTTGACCCTTATTTCCATAAAAAATATAGTGGGTTTCGAACTACTATGTCATGCTCTGGGTTACCTGCCGACTGTTCCACCTTTCAAGCACTTCTTTAATGCCTCTTCCCAGTCGGGAACTCGAACCCTCTCTCGACGGCGGGGAGTCCCTACTCTTATCCATGATAAGAAATCGAAGAAGACATGGCAGGAGAAGTTCTTGTAGGTGAACAACGATCTCGTGGTGCTCAGTTATCCGAGGGCTAAAGTGTACGTTGACCATGCTCCAACGCTTTTTGGTCCTGACAAGTAATTGGCCGACGTCCTTGAGAAGACCAACATCAATGGTGAAGAGTGACTTGACTGCTTCTTGGCTTCTGTCGGAATGAGTACAGCTTGGAGGACACGTGGAAAGATGTCTGAGTTTTTCATTGAGAAAGATGGTATTTCTCTTGCTCCTCTCCCCCCCCCCCCCCCATTTTGTGAAAATTTGGCAAAAACCTGTTTAGATGGGCATTCAGTTTTACCATCGTTATCTTTTGTTTTTTTTCAGGTGTGGAGGACATTATTTCTTTGGAGAGAGCTCTTCAGGGTTAGTTTGATGATGAGCTTCAATGTTGTGATGTTGATCTTGTGGAGGCTCTTCCAACCCATGTTTCTGGATGAGGAATCAAGGTAGCTATCGGTTTTGACCGTGCCACCGACATCGGAGAGGATCTAGATCTGCAAGACATCATTGTTGTCGGTGTTTCTCAGAAGGATCCTACACATTCTGGGTCCCCGGGGAGTCTTCGCGGTGTCAAAGGCGTTTTTCTTTCCTGGAAGCCGCTTCCGGTGGTCCGACTGAGTTTGCCAGCACCAGGCCTCTTCTTCGTAAGAAACACAATCTTAGTTTCTTACTGGAGGGTAACAAGGATTCCACTCAGGCCCCTAATGAGGGTCCTCAGAAACTGTCAGAGGGGGCACAAACTAGGGAGACTGAACAGCCATGTCATATAGGAGAAAAAGTAGTGAGAAAACTAGCCCTACCCTCACAATTAAAGGAGCTAGAGCGGAATCTGGGTCTTCGCCTCCCCATGGTCTTGCCACGACCTCTTCTGGTAAAACCACAACCACCCGCCTTCTGATGGGTTCTCATTTGGATGCCTATAAGCCAACCTTGAGACTAACTACTCAAGATCTTGTCTCTGATCATGACACTGCTCTCGAGTCGTGTCATCATGCATTTGATCCTGCCACAACTGAGGTCCTAACTGTACAGTCTGAGATGGAGACCCTCTAGTCTGATTCGGAAAGGAGGGGCATTGAATGCGAAGACCTAAAGGCATAAATGGAAAAGTTAGAAGCCGATAAGAGCAACTTGGAGGCTAGGTAGGAGGCAGTGCTGCTTGAGAGGGAAAGTTTATCGGATCAAGTAGCAAAGCTGAAGGAACAGGTGGAGCGCCTGAGCAATCGTGTAGGGGTCCTGATGTTGGAGAACATCGATCTAAGAGGGCGGACGACGGAGCTGTAGGTTGATTTGGTTGCTGAGAACATTGCAAGGGGAGCGCTGGAAAAGGATGTTACTTGGATCCTTAATGACAGGCTCAGCTGGGTGGTGGATCGGGTAACCGAGATCCCCCTGTTTCTCCATCGTTTGGTGCAGGTATGGGTGGCTTGCGTAGCGGTGGGGGTGGAACAGGGGAAGAAGGCTCCTAAGGAGCTGGTGATCATCGGGGAGTTTATCTCGGAGGTTGAGGTGGACATGGCCACCAATGTTCACGAGATGGAGGATTCCCCGGGTGCTTTTACTGAAACAGATTATGCTGGCTATCTTCGCTTAGGTGATCTGAATATGGTCGGGCTTCGTGGCCTTTTCCAAGACGCTTAGGGTGATGGATCAGGCCCTAACCAAAGCTCTTCTGTTGGTGATGGTAACACCTTCTCCCACAAGTATCAATGTTTCTTTAATTTGTTGTGATGTAATATTAGTGAACAGTTTTACAATTCCTTGTTTTTTCGTTTTTTGGCTTTGCTTCCCTCAGGGTGGCCTAAAAGTCTAGGACTCCGGAAAAATGACAATTTCTACTTTATAATATGTGGATATGAATGTTTTTGTTACCTCACCTATTCTTTTGTTTGGTTGCTTCATGTGTGGTTTGTGTTGGCCATCACATGGTATTTATGCTGGGGTTCCTTGCACCCCAGGATTGAAATATGTTAATAGTGAACTATGTATGCTTTAGCAAAGATGGTCTTTGATAAATTTCTTCTAATTTGTTGCTTAAAGACCCTAGGTGTAGCCAAGATCGTCATCTTGAGGCTCACCCAATTATGATTTTTTGTTTCATTGGTAGAAGGTTATGATCCTTCTACACTCATGTCACATGTTTGTTTGTATGTTTGCTATGATGTAAATGGTGAACATGTTTTGGGAGGAAGGTTATAAGCCGTCTATATGAAAACACCCTGGCTGCCTCCTTGTAACGATTTTGCTCGTGTAACATTGGATGATCAATCCTTGTTGTCACACGGTAAATGTACACAATCCCTTTTTTTGTTTTTCAAGCTTGAAAATAAGGTGCATCTGAATTGCTCTTTCGATTTACTCTAGTTTTGTTTAGAGTGTAATAAAATTTAAAGTACTAAGGTAATTTTTGTTGATTACGTTTACATTTCAAGAGTAAAAGTGGTGCAGGCTCTGCGCATTCCACGTTCTTGGAATGGCACGGCCGTCCTGAGTTTCTAGGACATAAGCACCATTCTTATGGGCCTCCACGACTTTTTATGGTCCTTCCCACGTGACACTGAATTTCCCTAATGGTTCCACATGGCTAAACTCGTTATTTCTTAGTACCCATTCTCCAACTTTGAAGTTCTTGACCTGGACCTGACGGTTGTAATAGTTTTCAGTTCGTGATTTGTATAGTTCCGGGCGCAATTGTGTTGCCTCACATTTTTCATCGAGCATGTCTAGGTCTTGGTGTCTCCCTTCTTCGTTGCCCAATTCCTCGAAACTATTCGATCGTAAGGAGTTTGCCACATTCTCCAGGGGTAGGACTGCTTCTATCCCATAAGTTAGGCTAAATGGGGTTTCTCATGTGCTTGACCTTGCTGTTGTAGAATATGACCACAACACGGTTGGGAGTTCTTCGACCCAAGCGGACTTTAATATGAGTAACCTTTTCTGCAAACCATTGACGATGGTTTTTTTTATATCTTGGTTTGTCCGTTGGCCTGAGGATGAGCTACTAATGTGAACCAACGATAGGTTCTCTTGTCTTCGCAACATTATTTGAAAGGACAACCTTCAAATTGAGTGTCGTTGTCACTTATGAGGATCCTAGGGGTGCCAAAACGGGCCAAGATGTTCTTGGTCTTGAATTTTATCATCTTCTTTCCAGTGACGGTGGCCAGCGGTTACGCTTGGTATCCATTTGGTAAAATAATCCATGGTCACTAGGAAAAACTACACGCCCCCTGGTGCAGTTTGGAAAGGTCCCACTATATCGATTCTCCATTGATGGAAAGGCCAGGGGCTGGTGATGTTGGTTAACGGCATGGCTGATAGGTTTTCAAAAGGAGTGAATGCTTGTCACACTTTGCATTTCTTTGTTAGAGTTGCGGCATCGTTGTACACATCCGACCAATGTACTCCTAGGCGGAGTATTTTTCCCATGAGTGCGCGAGTGCCTTCGTGTGCTATTGCGTCCCCGGAATGGCTTCCTTTGAGGAGCGTCTGCCCCTTTGTTTTAGAGATTCACTTAATCCATGGGCTTAAGTATCCTCTTCGGTATAGTTGATTATCCCTGATTCCAAAATGCGGTGCTCTGACTTTGACTTTTCTCGCCTCCTCTAGGTCCTTTGGCAGCACGCCATGGTGCAAGTAGTCGAAAAAGGGCATGGTCCATTCTGGAGGGGCCGATATTATATTAACCTTTTGGTTGTCGATACTTCTTTTCGGGAGTACTTCAACCAAGACCTTCTTCGTCACGTGGTCATACGAAGTAGAAGCTAGCTTGCTAAAAGCGTCTGGCCTTGCGTTTTTACCCCAAGATATTTTTTTATTGAAAAACTTTTGAATGTGCTGGCTAGGCTACAGACTGCATCTAGGTATCTCTACATCTTAGGGTCCTTTTCCTCGTACGTCCCATTTATTTGGTTCGTGACAAGTAGCGAATCACTAAGAGTCGCTAGTTGTTTCACGTCAACCTCTTTAGTTAACCTTAGACCTGCTAAGAGCGCTTTATACTCCGCCTCATTGTTTGATACCTGGAAATCAAACCGTAGTGCGTAAGAGATTTCTTCTCCTTTTGGGCTTTGCAAGATCAAACCTGCGCCTGAACCTTCCTTGCATTTTGCGTCGTTGATATACGGTTTCCAGAGTTCTTTGCTAGCTTTAGGCTCGAGTGGATCGATGGAAATCGTCGTTGGTAGTCCTTTAATGGTATCTGGAATTTCGACAAGGAAGTCGGCAAGGGCCTGGTCCTTGATACTAGTCTGGGGTGATAATGGATATCATGCTCACCTACTCTATGGCCCACTTGGCTAGGTGCCCGGACTTTTCTGGACTTAGCAATACTTGTTTTATTGGGTAACTGGTCAGGACATCCTCCGTGTGGGCTTGAAAATACCTTTGTGGTCGCCTGACGACATATACCAAGGCGAGGACTAGTTTTCACAAGGTCGGGTAATTGATCTCCGGGCCTTGTAGGGCCCTGCTAACAAAATGGATGTGAACTTGATTGCCTTCCCTCTCTACTACCAACATAGAAGAAATGGCTTCTTTAGAGGCGGCTAGATACATCTATAGTGTTCCCCTGGCAGTGGGCAGGCAAGAGTCAGTAGTTGTTGCAGGGCACCTTTAAGTTATTGCAATGCCACATCCATTTTGTCTGTCCATTAGAACTTTTTGTTGTCTATGAACCCTTTAAGTGTTTGATACAGGGGGAGTGCTTTTTCTGCAGATTTGGTGATGAATCTTCCCAATGTCGTCAGTCTATCATTGATCTCATGCACTCCCTTTAGGTTGTGAGGAGTTTTCGACTCAAGGTACTCCTGGATTTTGGTGGGATTTGATATAATTCCTTCCTTGGATATCTAGTACCCGAGGAATTACCCTTCCTCAACCCCAAAGGTGCACTTAGCTAGGTTTAGCTTCATCCTCGCTTTGGCTATCGTCTGGAAAGTTTCTTTCACATCACGGAGAAGTGCCTCTTCATTGCGGCTCTTAATTACCATGTCATCGACATAGACTTTGATGTTCCTACCTATTTGGTCAGCAAATACTTTGTCCATGAGCCTTTGGTAAGTAGCACCCACATTTTTTATTCCAAACAAAATTTTCTGGTAGCAGAAGGTCCCTGTTTCGGTGTGGAAGGAAGTTTTTGCTTCGTCCTCTCCTTTCATCTGTACTTGATGGTAACCCTTGTATGCGTCGAGGAAACATTTGAGCCGAAAACCTTCATGTGATTGGACCTTCTGATCAATCTATGGGAGAGGGTAACAATCCTTCGGGCAGGCGTTGTTAAGGTCCAAGTAATGGATAAACATTCGCCATGACCCATTGGCTTTCTTTACCATGACAGGATTTTCTATCCATCTTGGGAACATTACTTCCCTGAGTATGCCAACATTCATTAGGTAGGACACTTCTACATTTATCCCCTTGTTTCATTCTGCTGCATGGCCCTTCATTTTTTGTTTAACCAGGGTGCTTCCGGATGTGACATTGAGGTTGTATTCTATGATCTGTCAATCAACGCCTGTCACATCTATTGGTTTCTAGGCGAAAATGGTGGAGTAATGCTTTACGAGTGCTACTAGCCATGCCCAGGTCTCGTTTTGATAGGGTATCATCCATTCGCATGATTTGTTCCGGATATTCCATGTTTATCTGGTGTTGCTCGATGGAACATCCCTCCTTGGACATCTTTGGTACGCGTACGAGCTCTGGAGATGCTATGATATGGTGGTAATGTTGTGCCCTGGCGTTTGTGGCGAGGACCATCACTGATCCCTGGCGTGTGCTAAATTTGAAGATCTCATGGATCATTGATGATACAAGGTGTAGTAAGGCGATTGGCAATCGTCCAAGCAGAATCTTGTGTTCTACTGGATACCAGACCACATAGAATTTGATTTTTTGTGACTCGGTCTTTCTCGTCGTAACTGACCAATCTAAAGGGCAGCCGAATGGTGCCTAACGGCCACAAGTTGTGCCCAGTGAATCCGACCAATGGTCCACCAGTCTGGGGCTGTAGCCCCTCCTTCCACGCGTCTGGTAGTTGTCAGAAACACTTCTCATAGAGTATATCGGAGCAACTACCATTTTTGATGTATATTCGATGAACCTTCGTGTTGCGAATGAACCCAGATATAAGGAGTGGGTATCGCGGATCCCATTTTAATCGTTTAGGATCGCTGCTCGAGAAACTAATATTGAGTAGGTTTCTCGACAACGCCTCAATCTCGTCTTCTGTGTAATGAGGTGTGCTCCTCTTACGAGAGTTAGAGATGGTGAGCACCTGTTTGCCATTATATGGATTTCTCTGCAACAGATCGGGATGCGATATCACCATTTGAGGCAACGGAACATCCACCAACGGTTGTTGCGAACTGCTCTGGAGTACTGGTTTTGTTATTTCGGCCGCAATCGGCAGAATCTGTGCCATTAGCACCTATATTGGGGCATGTATTTTATACTCGCGATGATGGTCATTGTTGTACGTCACCGGTATTTTGAAATGTTCTTCTACTGCTATCTCCGATGTTGTTGGGTGTAGATCCTCTTTTTGTAAAGAACCAACGTTGTTTGTTGGTTGTATCACTCTAAGGATACTTCCAGATGGCGAAAAATGTCGTGAAATGTTCAACAGGGGTGTGGATACCGGAAGATAGATCTACCTTGTGGTGGTTGTCGAGGCCAACACAAATAATAACCCTAAATGTTACACACTAAAATAGTGTATAGTGGTAAAGGGATCGAATCCACGGAGACTGGTTCAATTTGATAACTCTATGAAAAATCTCTTTGTAAAATACTTGGAATATGACAATAAATTAAAAATGGGGGTTTTGATGTTTTGAAATACTTGAAACAAACTAGAATTAACTATGATTTAAATAGACAATTGCCACAAAAATAAGAATTTGATGTAAAACAATAAGGGAAAGATGGTTGACTTAAAGTTTTCTCACTTTGACTTTTGATGAACATATCATTAGAATTCAATGGTGCAATACTTGTTTTAAATCCTCAATTTGGCTATAGTAATCCAAGGAGCTTGAGATTACCTAGACTTTTCTTAATTTTTGAAATGGCTAGAGAAGCTCATAACAATTTCCTTAGTCAAAGTCACTAATTCCAAATAGCATGTAATTAGTGAAAGTCAACTAGCATTAAGAACCAAAAAGTCACCAAATCCAAGAGGGGTCAAATGTTTTCACCACCATGTTGGAGGAAATGTTTTTATGATTGTGTGAAGTAAAAACAACACAAAAATCATTTGTTGCTTGCTAATTTGAGGATCCTTTACTTAATCAAGAAATTAGCCAACTAATCACCACAAACACATTTAAACTCATGAACTAAAACATACAAGTAATGATAAGATGTTAAAACACAAAACATTTCCATAAAGATTCAAGAACATGTTCATGGATTCTTCAACATTCAACAAAAGTTCAAAGGATTAAACAAAAGTCAACCAAGATTAGTTTAGCCAAGCATGGCTAAACACAAAGAAACAAAGTTAGAGAAAATTGTACCAAACATTAAGCAAGAATCAAGAGGTAAAAATATGATGTTCTTCGAGGGTTCTTGGCCTTCAAAAGTCTCCAAAACTCCAGAGAGAATCTTCAAAAATCGGATGTCCAAGAGTATGCAAAAGATGGGCACCAACCTTCCTCAAATAGCCCAAAAGAAGGATTTCCGAAATTGCCCCTGCAGGGCCTTGCGCGACCCGCGTGCTGCTGCGCGGGTGGGTTGCGCGGGTGGTACCTGACATGGGCTCCTTTGAGATTTTGGGCCTCTAAAGCATATCCCACTAGCCCAGATCGAATCCAATCACCTCCTAGCCCACTTTCTTCAAGTTTTTCTTCATTTAAAGCCCAATTTGACCTCTCTAAATCCTCCAAAGCTCGTGAACTCGCCCGATTAATAATTTTCATACGCTTGAATGTTCCCCCGCATCTTTCAAATTTAAAGCTCAATTCTTCCAAGCCTTCAAGCAATTGACAAGTCCACCCCATGAATCACCTTCACAGCCATCAAGCATGAAATCTCCAATTCCCTTCAAGCCCAATCGCCTCGCAAGAGTGCCGCCCCGCTAGTTTCCAAGAAAATCTGCAATAATGCTCAAGAAACTAGAAAGTACCCCGAAATGGTCATAAAAATAACAAAAGGGAAAATATGCATGAAAGTTAACTAAAATGCGAATGAAATGTACTAAAATAAACTATAAAAATAAGTAAATAAAATGAAGCTATCAACCTTACTTGTCCTCAAGTAAGACAAGACTAAATGAACTTGGCATGAACTACCCTAGAAATAAAAAGAATGGATAGAACCATGGAACCTGTTCGACGTTAGTCAACATGGTCAGAATTGATTTTGTTGCTATCTCACAACTTTTTCATCCGATGACAATGGAACCATAAACCACAGCCAGGACAACTCCTTTAGGTGAGTAAGGAGGGATGAGCAGTCGTAGCCTCAATGGAACATGTATACAATGAAGAACATCTGTAGTAGGGAGAAAGCAACTGGATGGGCTCGGGTGGAGCTCTTCTTTAAGTGCACACTCTGATCTGCCGGTTTCTCTCATGTGTAACTAGGTTTAATCGCTCGAGCACCATTGTAGGAATCAGTTCACTTAGTGTTGGCCCAAACCTCCCGTAGTATCCGACTCGACAGTCTCTCTAACATCACCAATTTGTGAGAAAGAAAAGAAAAGAAAAAAATAACAACTCGATCTATATACAATAAAACAGACCTATACAAATGAATATCAAACATCGGGTGACCAAGATGTTGGAAAATTTGTTCAATAATTGAACCGGCCACCTATCTAAGATAGTTGCAACTGAAAATTTGCATGCTTCATTTTTTTTTTGTTTTTGTTTTGTTTTGTTTTTTTTTTGTTTTTTTTTTTTTTTTTTTTGATGAGAAAACCCTTTGACTCAAAATTTGGTTCCCAAAGGTGTGTAGGTGGAACCGAAAGGGTAATGATATAATCCGAATGGCCTAAGTGTGGAAATGACCATGTGTGGAGCATAAAGATGTAATGTAGGCTCCTTTTCAAACTTGTGGTTTTTCAAAGATAATGAAGATGTCCAAATGTGGACTAAAAGACTCTCTAAATACTAAGAAAATCGCAAAAAGATATGGTGATGTAAAGAGACCGGATATGGATTCTACTCGGGGACAAGCACCAATGCTTCATCCTAACAGTTCAAACATGATCAAGTGTGATCCTCTCCGCGGTAGTGACCGCAAGGCTAAGAACACCCATTGCTATAGTATATCCTACAGTTGTTAGTATTGTATGCATAATTCTTCATGAAAACTACCTGTCCATGATCACTTACCCCTTTAAGCTACCAGCATCTGATCCCAAGTATGAAATCCCAAACTGCAGCTAGTGGTCCCGGTTCGATGGGTGAGATAGCAACAAGATCCTGGACCAATAATGATACAATAACTATAAACCTGTTCCATGGCATCCAAGAGAGGTGAGAATAAACAGACAACAAAAATGCATGAATGCTAATGTCTTAAGCTAAATGTTATGCAAAAAATAAAAAGTAGAAAAGAAGAAAATAAAATCTTTTTAAAATTTAATAAAATAAAAAAAAATAAATGCAAATTAACTTAAACTAATATGTTATGCAACCTTACTAAAAATGCATGAAAAAGAGTAAGAAAAAAAAGGGAAATACCCCACCCCAAGCTTAAGAACAAGCATTATCCTCAATGCTTAAGGAAAGGGCGGAAAGGACCTAAATCGGAGGGTCGGGTGGCGGGAAATGTCTGTGGCGGTGGTTTCGTGAAATTACGACCGGTAGAACTCCGCCAATCTTGAATTTTCAAGCGAGGTGGGTGCTGGAAGGTTATATGAGAGGAATGGAGTGGGAGGTCAAGATGATTAAATGAAGAAGAAGAGAAGCTGAACATTTTAATCTATGGGTCAAAAAGGGTCAATTTCGGTCAATGTTGGTCAAGAAAAGTCAAAAGGTCAACTCATTAAAACCTTTGGTCAACACCTGGTCAAATAATAGCCAAAAATAGCCCAAATTGCCCAGCACAGTGCGCGGGTCGCGCAGTGTAGCACGCGGGTCGCGCAGACCTTGCAGTTAAGTCTTGGGCCAATGTCGCTTCATCACACCTGGCCGCGCAACCCACCCGCGCAACAGCACGCGGGTCGCGCAACCCCCTGATCCTGATCTTCATTTTTGCTTCATTTTTCTTCGTTTTTCACCCGTTCTTGCTTTGAAAGGCCCCAAACACCTAGAAACTCTTGATTTCTTCAAAAACAACTCTTTTGAATCCTAAAAATATCTTCCAAACTCATTTATTCAAATTAAAAACACAAAAACACAATGCTTTCCAAAAATGCCATTCTTTAACGTCTTTGGCGAGACGCCTCCAAACTTCACTTTAACACTTTGGGGCGTCCAAATGGACGACATCTTGGACATTTGAATCAAAAACTTCATTTAATGGCTTCAATCGATGTCCATTAACCTTGTAAATTCTCCCCGTGTCGACATTTTTTAATTTCCACACCTCCATTGAGACTCTTTTCTTGTATTTGACTTTCTTTTTACGGGAGAACCATACCGGACTCAAACCTTTGATAATAGCAATCATCCAACCATATTCTTTCTTGTACTTGTTCATTAAGGTGACCAACTCTTCCTTCTTTGACATGGTTTTTGAGTAGGTGACCGGTTGGGCGTCTTCTTTCTTGTGATACGTATCCTTTGAAGAGTCCGACAGATTTATCGCTTCCATCTCTTGTGGTTGGTCTACCAATGGAGTTAGTTTCTTAATGGTAGTGGGCGGCTCAACCTCTCTTTCATTAACCCCTATCACTTCCTCTATAGTTTCATTGTCAGCTTTTTCAATTTCTTCTTCTTCTTTGACAACCTCTTCCACTTCTACTTCTTCTTCCTCTTCTTCATATAACACTCTTGGGCCATCAAAAATTTCTCACCATTCAAAGGAATGGAACATGCACTATGCGATGGGCTCTTTTCGGATGGTAATTTGTCTTGAGCTTCCATTAAACTAATTGATTGAGCAATTTGTGTTATTTGTTGCTCTAAGCTTTTGAGGCTAGCTTGGGTTGTTTCCTGAAAAAATTGGGTAGAAGTGGCAATGCTTTTAACAATGTCCTCTAAGGACATGCTTGGCGTTTCAGTTTGTTGAGGAGGGTAAGGATAGGGTTCTTGGAACAGTGGAGTTGGTGGGTATTGGTTATTTCCCCAAACTTGGTTGTTGTCCCACCATTGATCATGTTGAGGTTGATCATAACTCGATTGGTTTGACAAATAGTAGCTTCCCTTCTCTTGCACGTCTCCCCATTCTCCTTGTAAATATGAACACATGTCGGAATGATGTCCATTTTGGGCACAAAAATCGCAAAGAAGAGGTGTGGGCTGCACACTTTGGTCACTTTCAATCATCATAACTAACTGAGCTAGCTCAAAAAGTCACTCTTCGGTGCAAGGAGTGTTCATCTCCGAACCATACTTCTTTTTTTTTTTTTTTGTTTAATTTCAGGAATTTAAATTTGAGTACCTGCACAATGAGATCTAGGCATAGAGAAACAAATTGATTAAAAATAAACCAATCCCCGGCAACGGCGCCAAAAATTTGGTGGTTGTCGAGGCCAACACAAATAATAACCCTAAATGTTACACACTAAAATAGTGTATAGTGGTAAAGGGATCGAATCCACGGAGACTGGTTCAATTTGATAACTCTATGAAAAATCTCTTTGTAAAATACTTGGAATATGACAATAAATTAAAAATGGGGGTTTTGATGTTTTGAAATACTTGAAACAAACTAGAATTAACTATGATTTAAATAGACAATTGCAACAAAAATAAGAATTTGATGTAAAACAATAAGGGAAAGATGGTTGACTTAAAGTTTTCTCACTTTGACTTTTGATGAACATATCATTAGAATTCAATGGTGCAATACTTGTTTTAAATCCTCAATTTGGCTATAGTAATCCAAGGAGCTTGAGATTACCTAGACTTTTCTTAATTGTTGAAATGGCTAGAGAAGCTCATAACAATTTCCTTAGTCAAAGTCACTAATTCCAAATAGCATGTAATTAGTGAAAGTCAACTAGCATTAAGAACCAAAAAGTCACCAAATCCAAGAGGGGTCAAATGTTTTCACCACCATGTTGGAGGAAATGTTTTTATGATTGTGTGAAGTAAAAACAACACAAAAATCATTTGTTGCTTGCTAATTTGAGGATCCTTTACTTAATCAAGAAATTAGCCAACTAATCACCACAAACACATTTAAACTCATGAACTAAAACATACAAGTAATGATAAGATGTTAAAACACAAAACATTTCCATAAAGATTCAAGAACATGTTCATGGATTCTTCAACATTCAACAAAAGTTCAAAGGATTAAACAAAAGTCAACCAAGATTAGTTTAGCCAAGCATGGCTAAACACAAAGAAACAAAGTTAGAGAAAATTGTACCAAACATTAAGCAAGAATCAAGAGGTAAAAATATGATGTTCTTCAAGGGTTCTTGGCCTTCAAAAGTCTCCAAAACTCCAGAGAGAATCTTCAAAAATCGGATGTCCAAGAGTATGCAAAAGATGGGCACCAACCTTCCTCAAATAGCCCAAAAGAAGGATTTCCGAAATTTCCCCTGCAGGGCCTTGCGCGACCCGCGTGCTGCTGCGCGGGTGGGTTGCGCGGGTGGTACCTGACATGGGCTCCTTTGAGATTTTGGGCCTCTAAAGCATATCCCACTAGCCCAGATCGAATCCAATCACCTCCTAGCCCACTTTCTTCAAGTTTTTCTTCATTTAAAGCCCAATTTGACCTCTCTAAATCCTCCAAAGCTCGTGAACTCGCCCGATTAATAATTTTCATACGCTTGAATGTTCCCCCGCATCTTTCAAATTTAAAGCTCAATTCTTCCAAGCCTTCAAGCAATTGACAAGTCCACCCCATGAATCACCTTCACAGCCATCAAGCATGAAATCTCCAATTCCCTTCAAGCCCAATCGCCTCGCAAGAGTGCCGCCCCGCTAGTTTCCAAGAAAATCTGCAATAATGCTCAAGAAACTAGAAAGTACCCCGAAATGGTCATAAAAATAACAAAAGGGAAAATATGCATGAAAGTTAACTAAAATGCGAATGAAATGTACTAAAATAAACTATAAAAATAAGTAAATAAAATGAAGCTATCACCTTGATAGTTTCTATGAGAACACAATGCAAAGAAGAGTCGTTAAAGGATGTTTGGATGTTCTCCCGGGATGTCGCTTCGTCGATCAAGTTAGTTTCCTGAGAGAGGTAATTTTAGGGTAAATTTTATGAGAGAGAAGATGGATCCCTTCCTTGATGTGGAGGAGATCCTTAAATACCTCCCTCTAACAGATCATGGGGATCTCCTCCAATTAGCGTGAAACATAGCCTCCTCTGACTAGGAGGATCATGTCCACGATGGCTAACTTCTTGGTGACATCAGTTATGGGTGTCACCTAAGCTTTCTGTCATGTCTTGATTGGTTGTGAGTGAATGAGAAGATCACAGGGGATATTCTCCCCTCGTGGGGGGGACAAACTATCTCCCTGGTTTTAGACTGCCTTGGCCAATACCGGGCCTTGGCCAAAGTCCTGACGAGATAAAGTCTCGTACATGATGTCCGTTACATTTAACAGGACCATTCACCGTAACGTTAGCACTTACCCGGTTGATTTGATTCATATCCCCATGGCGGATGTGTGTGAGATAGTTAGGATGTATTCCTTAAGCAGGTTTGGTGCTATGATTGATTGCAAGGGTCAGAGGGCGGTAGTTCAAACCCCAAGTGGGGTAGATTTAGTTATCAATGGAGAGGATACCAGGATTGGTTTAGTTTTTTATTCTTTTACCAAGGCTCAACAGTATATTCAACATGGTTGTTTGGGCTATCTTACGTATGTGGTTGATACACGGATTGGGAAAGAGGTTTCGGTTTTGGATGTACCTGTTGTTAGACTGATGTGTTTCCGGAGGAGTTACCCGGTGTGCCTTCTAAGAGGCAAGTTGATTTCAAGATCGATTTGGTTCCAGGTGTGGCTCCGATTGCTAAGTCATTGTACCGATTGGCACCACCTGAGATGAAAGAGTGGTCCTCACAGCTTCAAGAGCTATTGGGAAAGCAATTTATTAGGTCGAGTTGTTTATCGTGGGGAGTACCGAATTTGTTCATCAAGAAGAAGGATGTTTCACACTAGATGAGTATTGATTTCCGGGAGTTAAACAAGTTTACGGTAAATAACTGTTACCCACTTCCACGGATTGAACACCTCTTCAATCAATTGTAGGGAGCATGTTGGTTCTCCAAGATCGATTTGAGGTCAGGATATCATCAGATGAGGGTTAGAGAGGAGGATATAGAGAAGACTGTGTTTCAGACTCATTATGGTCGTTACAAGTTCGTGGTGATGCCATTTGGGTTTACCAATGCGGATGTAGCATTTATGGATTTGATTAATCGAGTATGCAAGCTGATGCTTGAATGATCTATCATCATTTTCATTGATGATATCTTGGTGTATTCCAAGACCCATGATTAGCATGAGGAGCACCTTCGAGAGATTTTTGGAGTATTAACGCGGGAACAGCTTTATGCCAAGTTCTCAAACTGTGAGTTTTGGTTACAAGACTTCCAGCTCTTGGGACATACCAGAGTGGGATTTTAGTCAACCAGGCCAAGATTGAGGTTATTATGTAGTGGGAGTTTCCAAAGTCCCCATATGAGATCAAGATTTTCTTGGGATTAGCAGGGTATTGTAGGAGATTTATTCATGACTTATCTAAGGTTACAGTACCCCTCACTCTTCTGACGAAGAAGGGTGTGGATTTCCGTTGGGGGCCTAAGCAGCAGGCTGCATTTGAGACTTTGAGGCGGACTTTATGTGAGGCCCCAATGTTGAATTTCCCTGAGGGTGTTGAGGATTTCGTAGTTTTTTGTGATGAATCAATCACCGACCTTCGTTCATCTCTTATACAGAGAGGGAGAGTTATTTCTTATGCTTTTCGAAAGTTGAAGCCGCATGTGGTACCCTATCTGAATCATGATTTATAGTTGGGAACAATAATGTTTGCTCTCAAGATTTGTAAGCATTATCTGTGTGGGATCCATTATACCATCTACACGGTTCACAAGAATTTTAAATATCTCAAGAATCAACCATATCTAAACATGAGGCAACACAGGTGGATTGATGTGGTCATGGATTATAACTGCGAGATTTTGTACCACCCGGGAAAAGCGAATGTGGTCACTGATGCTTTGAGCCACAAGACGGTTAGTCCTGCTGTGGGAGCCTTTATATGAGGATTTTGATTGATTCTCCATTTTTTGTTATGATTAGATAGGCCCATGTTGAGGGAGTCAAGAAGGAGAACTGGAAGCATGAGAAAATCGAAGGTGAGATTAACAGATTTTCTACCAACAACCATCGATTCTTGACCCGGTATGGTCCTGTATGGGTACTAGATTTTATGAGATTAGGCAAGTTGTGCTGGAGGAGGCACACAAGTCCATATTTTAGATACACCTTAGAGCCACCAAGATGCATTGGGATTTGAAACTCAGTGGTCGTGCATGAAGCGGGAGATAGCATGGTATGTCGACTGGTGTTTGACCTGTCGGATGGTCAAATTCGAGCACCAAAGGGCGCATATCAAGCTTCATCCTTTGGAAGTTTCTATGTGGAAATGGGAACAAATCACCATGGATTACATCACCAAGTTGCCTCAGACAGCTAAGGGGTTTGATATGATTTGGGTGATAGTGGACCGGTTGACCAAGAGTACCTACTTCTTAGCCATCTAGGAGAGCTCGTCGACCAAGAAATTAGCCGATGTATATGTACGTGAGATCGTCGTCCTTCATGTTCCAGTCTCCATTGTATCTGATCGGGATGTTCTGTTCATGTCTCATTTTTGGCAGAAGTTCCACGATGAACTGGGTACTAGGTTGCATTTTAGCTCTACGTATCAGTCGCCGAGTCCCTTCAACCCTTAAAATAGCATGCACGTAAAGTTTGCAACTTTCCGTGATAAATTTTGATCTACTCTTTCATTTAAGTTGGTGAGTTCATAAGTATTTTAGTGATGTAAAGTAAGTTGTAAGTTCGTTTTAGAAAAGTTTTCCTATTCCTACAGAAAATCCTATATTTTTTGATATGATAAATGAAAGAAAAAATGACTCTACAATTCCTTCTATGAGTACTAAGTGGATACAAGTTATATACAATTTAGAGTAAACAGAAAATCGATTGAGTGAATCTGCCCAAAGCCCACAACCAAACAAGGAACAGGGAATGAGGCGGAAGTCACACATCCTAATGTTTGTTAGATCTTCACTGTATATATATAACCCTGGCGTATTCAGTTGGTACTTGCGGAGTTAACTGTAATAGTTCTTTATATTTGATGAAAACATTCTGTAAGAAAATCATATATTTCCTTTAGTAAAAATGGTAACCACAATCGTTCCATCTAAAATCACCATGTTTATACAAGATATATATAATCTAATATCGAACGGACAATCAAATGGGTAAATCTGCCCCAAGCCCATAACCAAACAAGGAACAGGAAGTAAGGCGGAAAGCACACATCCAACTGCCTACCGGATATTAATTATATATAACCCTGATGTATAAACAAAAGTATTATAGAATTAAGCACTAAAGGTCCTTTAAGTTGTATTGGTTTAATAAAATGACTTAAACTCTTTTACTGATAATTTTCTAGTCTAGACTACCAAATGTTCTATCTAAAAAGTATGTTTTTGTACTAGAAAACGGTATATTGAATTTGTATACTATGACCTGACCCATACCTGGTACTCCTTATAATTATTTGGTGTATATGGAATATATATATATATATATATATATATATATATATATATATATATATATATATATATATATATTGCTAAGATCGAATAGATAGTAGACTAGGTGAATCTGCTCTAAGCCCACAACCAAACAAGGAACATGAAATGAAGCGGAACGCACACATCCTACTGTCTGTCGGGCCCAATTTAATATATGTCCCTAATGTATCTACCAAAGAATCATAACGTTAGCATTATAGGCCCCCTTTTTACTGAATGTTCATGTTACTAGGAAGTTATGTGACACTGTTCAACTTGTTAGGAAGACTACTAGAAGTGATGAAATCCTATACTCTAAACGCCTCAGTCGATACTGTTGTGAGTTTTTTATATATTGATATGTTTTATTTATTATTATCCGGTACTTTGTAGATGCACCCTTTATAAATAACATCCTATACTTTGTAGATGTACCCCATATATAACTCTGGTACTTTGTAGATGTACCCCATATATAACCTGGTACGTTGTAGATGTACCCCATATATATCCTTATACCTTTTATATTATCATCTTTTGTTATAAACAATGAGTTAATGATTCGTTCCCTTCCTAGGTTATCGGGAATGTAAAGTATAAGTTCATAAATCATGATTTGTTCTTCTGTTCTATAATATTGTATGTTTCTCCCTGTTTCTCTATATAGTATATTCCTCCCTGTCCTAGTTATAGTATGTACTGAACCCCTAAACTATACCTATTATAGTTTACTAGTATGCTTGTTTTGAATTGTCTCGGATTTGTAGACAAGACTCGATTATCTATTGAGTTATGTCGTACTTTAAATATGGATTTTTATAGACAATAAAGTAACATAACTTAAAAAGATTTTTTGAAATGATTTTGATCACTTATAAATGAATAAGAAATCCTTTAACCCCCCCCCCCCCCCCCAAAAAAAAAAAAAGCATTTAAAGCATTTAAAAGATTGATTATATGGGTATGAACTCACCGAGATAATTCAAATGAAGATTCGCATAAAGATGAGAAGTTCAATGAATGAATTCCCGAGACACAAACGAGTCCTATATGACATATAATGCTATATATAGGCATGTAATTAGTGTTTAAAACAACTAACATGCAAGGAAACAACCTTAGGGACTAGGAAAACACTTGGAATGAAGTGTTACAATCACATGTGATTGACTAAAGGGACTTTACGGCCAAATGAAAGTTTATTCACGACCATACTTGAGTTTACGGCCAAGGAAGATCAGTTTACGGCCAAGGGAGATGAATTTACAGCCAAGGCTCTATGTGTTCACGGCCATGCAAGGGTTTACGGCCACACCAAGTGTTTATGGCCATAAACACTCCAAAATGATGCATTTTGGATCTTGATTCTTGCTTGTGGGGTGTTGGTCTTATGAGGATACAAGAGTTTCTAATGAATAACAAGATTATAGAAGAAATACTTACAATTTGGGATCCTTTGGGAGTTCACGGCCACCAAGAACAAGTAGGTTTTCTTGGTGATCTTGGTGAAAAGATGAAGACTTGAAGATCTTGAAGGAAAAATGATGAATCAATATGAAATCAAAGAGCTTTCAAGTGTACACGAGTAAAGGATGAAACACTTACAATTTTGGAGTGAAATGAGAGTCTTTGTTGGATGATACATGAGAGAGAATGGGGAGATTGCAGCCAAAAGAAGAAGAAGTGAAGAAAAGTGGCAAATTTTTCATCCATATAGGAGGGGTTCACGGCCATCAAGAGTTTACGGTCGTAAACTCTAGTTTGCGGCCGTAAACTCCTTGTGATGGAGTTTGCGGCTTGATTGCAACTTTCTAATCTTGAGCTAATACTTTATAACACTCAATCCTTAAGTGTATTAGGGTTAGAACTCATTATAATGACCCTTAACAAGGCTAGAAGGCAATAGAATTAAGTCTGACTTTTGGTTGATTGGCTTGACTTACAAGATAAAAAAATTCGGGTTCTCACATCATTCCCCCTTTAGATTGAATTTCATCCCAAAATTAGCTTTCTTAGCAGCACTCCTGGGGTCATGCTTTTATGAATTGCGGAATAGCCACTCGTAGACATGGAAACTTTGCCCTTACGCTCATGATAGGATTGTCCATCTATCATCACCTTGTGTATACAAGTCATATATAACTAAGATTAGTAAGACGGTCGAATGTGCGACTCTGCCCAGGTCCACAACCAGACAAGGAATAGGAGATAGGGCAGAAACAAACATACTAAATCCACATAATCATAATTATATACCACCCTCGCATATACACTGATTAGTGATAGGTGGGCAATATTCGTCCCTAGACTTTGTGCTTGAACTAAGTCTGCTGGACGAGTGGTAGTTCGGGAAGGTCTGTGGAGTATAAGGTGGCAAGGTTTCGGAGGACAAGGTACTCCTCTCATGAGTACTTTGGGGTTTAGAATACGAGGTAGACGATTCTGAGGTCCGGGTCGGGCTGTCGTTACGGATGATGAGGGTTTCGTGAATTTGATGGTCGAGACGATGGAAAAATATGAACTTAGTATGGTGAGGACCACGTCAATCCATGGCGAATGATGACAACAGACTCTCTAAAGAAAAAAGGGCAAGGCCGATTTGAAAGAAATGTTTATTATATGATGATGTATCCTGAATGTTCTCGATAATGTATTCAGTGTAGACTTTCTAGTGAATTTAGTTTTCTCCTTGATAATACCACTATCACAAAGCGTACCGCGATGAGAGAGTACTAATAGTGGTAGTGCCTTGATAACTAGTCTTGACACTCTATATTATGATCCTCCTCGATACCTCTATGATCGCCTGACATATACAAGTTATGGATAATTAAGATAAATAAGACAGTCGACTGAGTAAATCTACCCCAAATCCACAACCAGAAAATGAATAGGATTTAAGGCAGAATCACTCACTCTAAGTCTAAAAAATCCTAGCTATGAACAACCCTAATTTACATACTAAGCCATCATAGCTCACATGTATGGATCTTTAGTTCTCTTATGGATGTTGTGACCTGTTCAGACGAGTGAGTTATTATATCACTTTAAATGTTCCCCAAGTTTTAATCTTATATAAATATAGTTTAAAATTTAAAGTAAATATTTATTTAGAGGACATACCAAAATCTCAAAATAGGGGTTACTCGTTGCTCCCTTGTGTCTTATCATTAGATTTCTCCTTCTCCTCTGTCATTTCTCTCTGTTGGGCAGTCTCTCTTGGCATGTCCTATTTCACCACATGCATGGCATACCTGAACTATACCAGCATCGGTGGTTGAAGTGATGTGTTGAGTCGGAGCTCCACAGAAACGAGCTTCTTCGTCTTTCCTCTTTGTTGGAAAATCCCTCTTAAAGTGTCCAGATTTTCCGCACTTGAAGCAAGCCAGCTTTACTTGGGGGATTGGTCGTGTCGGCGCCCTGCAGAAACGGGCAGTGTGCCCCTTCCTATGACAATTCAGGAATTGCGTTTCCCGACATACTCCGATGTGGTGGTAGTTACAATTTCCACACTTTGGGAGGGTTCCAACATATCAGTTAGCGGGGGTTGTAGTTGAAAATGAAGTGTCCGATGTTGTGACTGTTGTTGTGACCGAAGGGGTAGTCACGGGCCGTCGTCTCTTGGTAGAACCTGGAGCCGAATTTTTCAACTTTTTGTCCCAAAATTCTCATTTCTTGTTCTTAGGTTTGTGGTCTGAGTTGTCCTTGTCACCAGACACTAGTGGGTTCCCTAGATTCTTATTATGATTAGCACAACCGACACCGCTTATGCTTCCACTGGCGTGATTAGCATTGAGTTGTGCCATGAAGGTTGTCACAGCAACTGCGGCCACAGCCTGAAAAGTAGCGGATTCTATCTGCAAAATTGGTGCCTCGTCTGTTGCTTGATTTACTCCTTGTGAAGACATGATTTTGTTGCATGGTGAAGAACGATCTCGTGAGTAATGATGGTTATCGCTAGACGCATTCCAACATATTAAATATACTTAATAGTTTCACGCTTTTCTGGAATATTCTCAATCTGACAACATTCCTGAGATGTGCCCATGGTAGTGGGTAGAAGTAGGTATTGTACGAGTGATATTTTAAACTAAGTTATCCCTGGTCTGAGTGTATCTGATTCTGACTTAATGGGGTTCTAAAAACAATTCATAAAGGAAGTCTATATAAAATAAACTTTATAAATCAGAAGTGGCTATCCTTGAATGAATCTCTGTGAATTGAATAACTGATACTGCCTGCATGAAAAGAAATAATTCTAATGAACTTGGTATGTTTTAAACTTGTTGATGTCTTGTAGTATCATAAACTACTCCTATAGTATTTTTAACATAATTTTCTGATCTAGAAATCACTTGTATAGAGTTAGGTAAGTTTTAAGACTGTTGCAACACCACATCACTACCAAACACATGTCGGTCATATATCAAATGAATATAGTTGATAAGGCTATATTGATCATAGATAAGATTACATAATTGTCCAGGTTTGACTGCAATGTCCAACCTTTAAATACTTATGTTCTGTTCTTCTTGTGATACTTGTTCTAGTGTGTATATATGTATAACCATGTATGTATACTTTTATAAAGTATTGTTATACTCTTAAAATATATTATTATTTAGAGCACTTCGGCCCCATTGTATGTATAGTTGTATATTTTCTATAGGTTGATATACTTAGTTCACTATAAACAATGCTCTGATACCAATATGTCACACCCCCAAACCGGAACGGCGGAAACGTTCGGGACGGAGGACGTCATGTTTAGTATCACAACACGTGCATCATAGTAATAAAAGTAACAAACAACCATTTCATTAATATGAAAGTGTTTACAAAGTATGTGATTAAAAAAAGTTAGACTCCGAAAGTTAATAACAAACTAAGACATGAAGCTACTACACTTCATCTTCTTAATCCCAGCGCGCGTACATGTCTACTAGTTTCCTGAGAATACAAATTTTTTGAAAGAGTAGATCAGCATTTAAACTGGTGATTTCATAAGTATTTTAGTGAATAAAGTAAGTTGTAAGTTCTTTTTAGAAAAGTTCGTCTGTTCCTCCAAAAAATCCTATATTTTTTATATGATAAATGAAAGCAAAAATGACTCTACAATTCCTTCTATGAGTACTAAATGGATACAATTTATATACAATTTAGAGTAAACAGACAATCGATTATGTGAGTCTGCCCTAAGCCCACAACCAAACAAGGAACAAGGAATGAGGCAGAAGTCATACATCCCAATGTTTGTTAGATCTTCACTGTATATAACCCCAGCATATTCAGATGGTACTTACGGAGTTAACTGTAATAGTTCTTTATATTTGATGAAAACATTCTTTAAGAAAATCATATATTTCCTTTAGTAAAAATGGTAACCACAATCGTTCCTTCTAAAATCACTTGGTTTATACAAGCTATATATAATCTAATATCGAACGGACAATCAAATGGGTGAATCTGCCCCAAGCCCAAAACCAAACAAGGAACAGGAAGTAAGATGGAAAGCACACATCCAACTGCCTACTGGATATTAATTATATATAACCCTGATGTATAAACAAAGGTATTATAGAATTAACCACTAAAGGTCCTTTAAGTTGTATTGGTTTAATAAAATGACATAAACTCTTTTACTAGTAAATTTTTAGTTTAGACTACTAAATGTTCTATCTGAAAAGTATGTTTTTGTACTGGAAAACGGTGTATTGAATTTGTATACTATGACCTGACCCATACCTGGTACTCCTCATGATTACTTGGTGTATACGGAATATATATATATATATATATATATATATATATATATATATATATATATATATATATATATATATATATATATATATAGCTAAGATCGAATAGATAGTAAACTGGGTGAATCTGCTCTAAGCCCACAACCAAACAAGGAAAATGAAATGAAGCGGAAAGCACACATCCTACTGTCTACTGGACCCGATTTAATATATATCCCTGATGTATCTACCAAAGAATCATAAAGTTTCCATTATAGGCCCCCTTTTTACTGAATGTTCATGTTACTAGGAAGTTATGTGACACTGTTCAACTTGTTAGGACGACTACTAGAAGTGATGAAATCCTATACTCTAAACGCCTCAGTCGATATTGATGTGAGTTTTGTATATATTGACATGTTTTATTTATTATTGTCTGGTACTTTGTAGATGTACCCTTTATAAATAACATCCAATACTTTGTAGATGTACCACATATATGACTCTGGTACTTTGTCGATGTACCCCATATATAACCTGGTACTTTGTAGATGTGCCCCATATACGTCCTTATACTTGTATATCATCATATTTTGTTATAAACAATGAGTTAATGATTTGTTCCCTTCCTAGGTTACCAGGAATGTAAAGTATAAGTTCATAAATCATGATTTGTTCTTTTGTTCTAGAATATTCTATGTTTCTCCCTGTTTCTCTTTATAGTATGTTCCTCCCTGTCCTAGTTATAATATGTACTGAACCCTTAAACTATACCTATTATAGATTACTAGTATGCTTGTTTTGAAATGTCTCTCATTTGTAGATAAGACTCGATTATCTATTGAGTTATGCTCGTACTTTAAAAACGGAGTTTTATAAACAATAAAGTAACATAACTTAAAAAGAATTTTTGAAATGATTTTGATCACTTATAAAAGCATAAGAAATCCTTTAACGTGGTGGTTATCACAAATAACATTTACACTATTATCATTGTGTTCAACTTGTATCCCCCCCCCCCCCCCCAAAAGCATTTAAAAGATTGATTATAGGGGTATGAACTCACCTTATGTGGGTGATTCAAATGAAGATTCGCGTAAGGATGAGAAGTTCCATGAATGAATTCCCAAGAGACAAACGAGGCCTAAATGAAATATAATGGCATATATAGGCATGTATTTAGTGTTTAAAACAACTAACATGCAAGGAAACAACCTTAGGGACTAGGAAACCACTTGGAATGAAGTCTTACAATCACATGTGATTGACTAAAGGGAGCTTACGGCCAAACAAAAGTGTGTTCATGGCCACACTTGAGTTTACGGCCAAGGAAGATGAGTTTATGGCTAATGGAGATGAGTTTATGGCCAAGGCTATATGTGTTCACGTCCAAGCAAGGGTTTACAGCCACACCAAGTGTTTACGGCCGTAAACACTCCAAAATGATGCATTTTGGATCTTGATTCTTGCTTGTGGGGTGTTGGTCTTATGAGGATAAAAGAGTTTCTAATGAATAACAAGATTATAGAAGAAATACTTGCGATTTGGGATCCTTTGGGAGTTCACGGCCACTAAGAACATGTAGGTGTTCTTGGTGAACAGATGAAGACTTCAAGATCTTGAAGGAAAAGGGATGAATCAATATGAAATCAAAGAGCTTTCAATTGTACACAAGTAAAGGATGAAACACTTACAATTTTGGAGTGAAATAAGAGTCTTTGTTGGATGATACTTGAGAGCGAATGGGGAGATTGCGGCCAAGAGAAAAAGAAGTGAAGAAAGTGGCAAAATTTTCATCCATATAGGAGGGGTTCATGTCCATCAAGAGTTTAAGGCCGTAAACACTAGTTTGCGGCCGTAAACTCCTTGTGACGGAGTTTCCGGCTTGATTGCAACTTTCTAATCTCGAGCTAATACTTTATAACACTCAATCCTTAAGTGTACTAGGGTTAGGACTCATTAGAATGACCCTTAACAAGGATAAAAGGCAATAGAATTAAGTTTGAATTTAGGTTGATCGGTTGGACTTAGAAGATAAAAAAATTTAGCTTGTCACAGATGGGTTGAGGCGGTCCTGCTTTGTGTTGTAGGCCAACATACCCAAGGTTGTCCGGATAGGCTGTATGCCCCATGAGGCAGTTCAGTCAGGTCAAAGGTAGAGAGCGGTCTGGATATGTTGTAGGCCCTGCAAGGTAGTCCAAACGTGCCGAAGGCTCGGAGAGCGGTCCAGATAGATTGTAGGCCTTGCGAGGCGGTCCAGTCTGGCTGAAGGCTCATTTGCATGCTATTTATTTATATGTTATTGATATGTTTTATAACGTTGGTCTCTTGGGGGAACTCAATAAGCTTCCGGGCTTACAATTTCATTTTATTGTTTCAGGTACATCAAGGGATCGCGGCAAGGCAAAGGCGTGATCGTACAGCTCCTCACGTTTTGTTTATGTTTCTGGGAAAACTCTCATATTTACTATTTTGAAAACAAACTTGTGATGTTTTATGGCTTTGGAAATGATTTTAAAAGTTTAAATTTGGCATGATTTTTAGGTGTGTTACAAGTTGCCTGATTTGTGATGCCTTAGCCTAGGAGATGCTTTTGGTCAGTGTTATATGTTATTTTCCTGAGTATGTGTTGAGTTCTGAGTCGAGGGGTGATCTAGGAGAGATACCTAGGGGAGCATACGAGTAGCCTATCAAGAGAGTAGTCTGATATTTGTGAGAGATAGAGTATTTGTGGATTACAATCCAAGGAGGATGACTTGGGTTAGCTACAGGTTGGTGTGGAAGGTAGTATTAGGCATGTACCACTGAAAGCACTGAATTTGTATACAATCCAAGTAAGATCCCTTAGGGTTCTAGGAGCATGTAGGGGGAGGGAATTTAACTATGATTATGCTAGAGCGCATCTCTGATGATTTTGTGTTGTGTTTCAAAGACATCATGGTGGGCACGCGCCATAACATTGATAGTAGTGGGACCTATGACAAGGAGATCCGCAGGATCATTCATGAAGAGGTGGTCGCAGCCATCCGAGAGGCTATTCCAGAGATATTTGGGTCTATTAAGACCACCTTTTATGGAGACATTTGATGAGAGGTATGTTGCAGTTTCTGAGGCTGGTGCTGCTGCAACCACCGCAGCCATAGCCGCTGCTAGACCACATGGAGGTGACTCGTTATTGCTACGGGAGTTCAGCAACATGAAGCCACCAGATTTTAATGGGACTCAGGATCCGAATGTTGCGATGAGGTAGATCTATGACATTGAGGGGTGTTTCTACACGTGTTCATGCCCATAGCATCTGAGGGTTTGGTTTGCACTGAACCAGCTTCGCTTGGGAGCGAAGCACTGGTGGAAGTTCGTGACTGCCAGTTTTACTCTTGCAGATCATGTTGCGGTGACATAGGAGAGGTTTACCAAGTTGTTCCACGATGAGTATGTTCGCCATGTGGAAAGGGAATGGTTAGCCCAAGAGTTTTTGTCGCTCAAGCAGATGACAAAAACAATGACTGAGATTTCGAGGATGTTCCACGAGAGGGTGCTGTTTTTCCCTAAGCACGTGTCCACTGAGCAAGCGCGTGTGAGTCGGTATTTGAGCATTTTGAGGAGGGATATATAGGAGTTCATGGTGAGCTCATCTTATCAGACATTGGATGAACTTCAGACCAATGTAAGGCGGAGAGAGATAGATCTTGAGTTCTAGGCAAGGGAGGAGAGAGAATACTAGGGGAGAGACTGGAGACCAGTGCAGTCGCAGCCGTCGATGAAGCAGACTAATCCCGTTGATGCGAGAGTTGGGGGCCCGAAGGGCCGCACTTGTGGCAAGTGCGGAAAGAGTCATGAGGGATTGTGCAAGGCAGGGATTTGCTACAAATGTGGAAAAGATGGGCATATCGCGAAGGATTTCCCCCAAGGGATTTGTAGTCTACTTTCACTGCAACCAGACCGGCTATCGGAAGGCCGAGTGCCCTCAGCTCATTTAGGGATCAGCCTAGGCTTCTGCTCCTGCTGCTATTCGTGCTATTGACAGTCGGCCAATAAAGACCGAGACACCGAAGGCTCGTGGGAGGGCTTTTCAGCTGACAGCGGAGGAGGTCCGCACAACACCTGATGTTGTAGTTGGTATGTATTTCCATCTTTTCCTATTATTTCGAGATATGTTCATGATTATATATATATATATATATATATATATATATATATATATATATATATATATATAGGTACTTTCCTTGTGAGTTTTGTACCTGCCTTGGTATTATCTGAATCGGGTGCGAGTCGATCCTTCGTTTCCTTAGCTTTTAGTTGTCACATTAGTGTCGAGCTAGCGATGTTGAGTCGACCTTTGAGAGTTTCTATAGCCGACGAGCATGTGGTTTGTGCAATTGAGGTATTTCGGGGGTGCATATTGAAGATTTTTGGTGTGGAGTTTCCGATAGATTTGGTACCGATAACGGTGGGTGATGTATGTGTCATTGTCAGCATGGATTGATTGAGTCGATTTGGACCTATGATCGATGGTGAGAATCAGATGGTGACTATATGAGACCCTAGTAGGGAGTGCATACCATGTATAGCGAGGGTACCAGATCTGGATCAGCTTTCTGCTCTGCTGCCAGAGTGAGTCAGAGTATACAGTAGGGATGTATGGGCTTTTTGGCGTATGTGGTGGATACGCGGGTTGCTACAGAGAGACCGAGTTCTGTTTCTAAGGTTTCGATAGTGAGGGAGTTTGCGTACGTGTTCCCCGAGGAGTTGTCGGGTGTGCCTACTGAAAGGTAGGTGGATTTCTGGATTGATTTAGTTCCGGGAGCAACGCCTATTGCCAAGGCACCTTATCACCTCGCGACACCAGAGATGTAGGAGTTATCCTCTCAACTTCAGGAGCTACTGGGGAAGGGTTTTATCAGACCGAGTAGCTCGTCGTGGGGAGCATCGATCCTTTTTTTCAAGAAAAATGATGGTTCGCATCGAATGTGTATAGATTACTGGGAGTTGAACAAGCTGACGGTCAAGAACCGTTATCCATTTCCGAGGATCGATGATTTATTTGATCAGTTGTAGGGGGCGTCTTGGTTTTCCAAGATTGATTTGAGATCTGCGTATCATCATATGAGGGTGTGCGAGGAGGATATCCACAAGATGGCCTTTATGACTCGTTATGGGCATTACAAGTTCGTGGTAATGCCTTTCAGGCTCACCAATGCACTGGAAGCATTCATGGATCTCATTAATCGAGTGTGAATGCCTATGTTGAACAGGACAATAATCGTGTTCATCGACGACATCCTGGTGTATTCGAGGTCCAGAGATCAGCATGACGATCATCTACGAGAGGTTCTTGAGGTTTTGAGGGTGGACAAGATTTATGCCAAATTATCCAAGTGTAATTTCTGGTTACGAGAGGTCCAGTTCTTGGGACACCTCGTTAATCAGAATGGGATATTGATCGATCCGGCCAAGATTGAGGCAGTTATGTGATGGGAGGTGCCGAGATCCCCATCCAAAATCAGGAGTTTTCTGGGCTTGTGTAACACCCTGTTTCTAGGCTTGCCATTTTTAGCAATGTAATAGTCTAGGTTAACCTTTGTAACCCAATTTGAAATAATAAAAATGTATTATTTGTGAATTATGTTAATTATGTGTGTATTTTCTTAATTATTATAAATGGATCATCATTTCTGTTGGCGCGAGACGATAAGGAGTCTTTGCAATCGGAGCAGCACCAGGCACAAGGTCAATTCGGAATTCTACTTGCCTATCCGGAGGAAGGCCAGGCAAGTCATCAGGGAAAACATCAGGATATTCGTTAACAACATGAACATCATTTACCGTTTTCTTCTCCTCTTTTGAGACATCAACTGAGTAGGCCAGATAGATAGAACACCCCTTCGATATGAATTTACGAGATTTAAGGAAAGAGATTATTTTGAAGATTCTTTGTTCACCATAGACATAAATAGGATTCTCCCCTTCAATAGGAATGTGTACTATCTTTTCATAGCACAAGAGTTCTGCACAGTTCTTTGACAACCAGTCCATGCCGAGAATGATATCAAAGTTGGGTAGGGAGATAGGAATCAAATTGGCAAGAAAATTATAACCTTCAATTTCTATGACACAATCTCTATAGACTTTATCAACAAGTAATGATACACTTCCCGCGGTATCTACATGAAATGGTTGGGCGAGTGCATAACAAGCAATTTGAAAAGAACGCGCAAATTCACGAGACACAAAAGAATCTGAGGCACCAGAATCAAATAAGATGTGAGCAGGTCTAGAATTGACGAGAAATGTACCAGTCACAACATTCGGGTCCTCGCGTGCCTCCTCTGGGGTAATCTGGAATGCACGGCCTTTAGCCTTTGGCACATCCTCCTTTTGGGTTGAAGTACCCACTGGTTGTTGAACGGAAGCTTGACTTCTCACCATTTGGCTGGTAAAAGTAGGGCAGAAACACTTTCTGTGGCCAGTAACACCGCAAGCATAACATGTAACATTCCTCATCGGGCAAACGGGCTTCATATGACCTGTTTCTCCGCATCCATAGCAAATCATTGGTCCTTTTCCTACCCTGCATTGACCTTGGTGGCTCTTTCCACATTTCTGGCATGGTGGTGGAGCTCTCGACTGAAGAGAAAAAGATTGTGGCCGACCGCGACCACGAAAGGCGCTCTGAGATTGTACTTTTGTGCTAAGATCAGATTGAGCAGATCGACCCAATGGATTAGTTGAAACAGAAACAGTTCGATCAACACGTGGATGCTTCGGGACAGAAAGAGTGGCACCACGTATCTCTAAGTCATGCTCGCGCTTTCGGGCATACTCAACAGCTTTATCGAATGATAGAATATCCCGATTGATCACGAAATCACGGATTTCATACCGTAACCCTTCCATGAATAACTGACTTTTATCGTCTTCAGTCGGGATATACTTCGCAGCAAACCGTGCCTTTTGATTGAAATGAGTTTCATATTCGGTCACAGTCATTCCTCCTTGCTTAAGTTCGAGGAACTCCTTCTCCAGTCTTCTCCTCATATCTAGAGGACAATATTTTCCTAGAAAGCGGATTTTAAACATCTCCCAAGATAAATTCTCCTGGTCATACTCGTTAATAGCTTCAAATGTCGCTTCCCACCAGACTAAGGCTTCTCCAATGAGCATTGCAGAAGCATAGTTAACCTTGTCTTCATTAACCACATGGGAGATACGAAATACTTTTTCTGTGTTCTGGATCCAGGTAAGAACAACAATGGGATCAAGGACACCTGAAAACTCTGTAGCACCACTACTCTTGAAAGTTTTGAATGAGGGACGTTTCGCTTTCTCTCTTGAAGACTCTCCGGTGGCTTTCTCTTTACCCTTATCACTATCCCTTTTGTGTTGTTCGAGAGTTTGTCGAATAACACCAGTAAGTTTATCCAAAAGCCGCTCCTCACGAGGGGATATTGGAGTATCTCCCTCATTAAGATGAAGATCTCCACCCACATCTGGTGTATGACTACCCTCCTGCTCAGCCATTGCTCTGAAAAATTTGGAGTAACATAACACGTAAGAATATAAGGATTTATCATTACCCAACACCCCACTTAAGTCTTTCCTATGGTTTGTATCCATATACGGACAATAAATTTGTTCATATATTGAACTTCCAACAGTTTAAGTCTAAATACCAATTCGTGGTATTTAGTTCGCTTAAACCAGTGCTCTGATGCCATAATTGTAAGACCCCATTCACTAAAATTACCATAAAGCCAAACATGCTACATGCATATTCATAATTATAATTCACACTAGTGGTCTAAATACAAAAGCATGGATACAAACCAACTAAAAGGGTTTTTACAAAGTTTCATAACTAGTTGTATAAATACATAACTACCCAGGAATTTATAATCCATATACATATATGTATACCAAGTAAAACCGTAGTAGTGTCAACTACTCTAAGTCCTCCAACAAAGCCTGTTTACTCTAGATGCTTATCACCTGAAATAGTTAAACACTAAAAGGGATAAGTGGGCGTCACTTAGTGAGTTCAAAAATAGATACAATATAACGCTATGCCATATACATAACAATATGACAGGAACAAAAAGAAACAAAGGACAACAAAGGCTTATATGTGTATCAAATGAAGGGCTTTCCAAATCAATAAACGGTTAGATTCAAGGGATTACAATAATTAAGACACAATAATTTAGGATCATAAGCATCATAAATTCCAGCCCAAGAGGCACATAAAACACAATCCCTTTTAATCATGTTGCTAGAATATACAGGCTTTCAGCCCTACCTAGCCCGAAGCCAATACCAAAGTGATACGAGTCATGCTCTACATGGTCAAAGGCACAAAGCCAATACCAAAGTGATACGAGTCATGCTCTACATGGCCAAAGGCATCAAAATCAATATCAAGTAATAACCACTTAGATCAATAACACAAGAAAGCACATTGCACATATAACACATAACATACAATTGTCCCTATATTGAACTCACTGTGCTGTAACCGAATGTTGCGATAAAATTCCTCTTTTTCTGATGAAATTACACCATCCTCGGGCCTCTAAAACCTTCAATTATACCCCTGGAGTTCATATTTCAAATTTCATAAGCAATTACTCAACTACTCTCAAGTTATGTTGTTTTCAATTTAGAAATTTTAGTTTTTGTTCTTTGTATAGCTGTCACTTGCAGATCTGTTTTACCCTTATTAAATGTCAAAATAACTAATAAATTATACATGTTAATAAAATAGACTCTTATATCTTTCTAATTCCACTGACCTCACATTTTTATGATTTTTCTATAATTTACTATGAATTTTACAAAACAGCATCCTAAAGCTGTCAAAATGTTCCAAAGCTGTCAAAATTCAGCCTTACTGCACTGAACATATAGCTGTTTTCACCCATTTTAAGTCCGGAATTAGATTTTGGTTTTAAAACAAAAATCAAAGTAGACATTCTCAGCTTTCCAGGGATATATAGCACATCTCCATACGATTTTTCTATAATTTTTGGTGATTTTTACAAAAACAGGACAATTATACCCTTTATAATTTCATTTTACCCTTTACATGATCAAACCTCATGATCAATATCACCAAGTTCTTCTTTTACAATGATAACACTGAATATTTTAGTAATCCATTCTAATTCAAGTATAAACCATGGGTTTCATTATTAATTTTCACTAATTACTCTTAAACCATATGATTAATTCTCAAGTTTACATGTAGTTACTTGATTTCCATTTAAGATTCTAGGTTAATAACATAAACTCATGCCTAATTTCATTAAATCAGTGGTAAACCCACTTTGATCAAACCCTAATCTCTTAATAACTCACTAATTACAAGGGTTAATCCAAAAATTAAGAGTTCATACCTTGATTACTAGACTTGATACTTCAAGAACACTCAAAATCTTGATTTAATCTTCAAAACTTGATCAAGATTGATCATGTATGTGAAAATCTCCCATAGGGATGGTGACGAACTGAAAATGGCAGGAAAATGACTCAAAATCGTGTTTCAATGGGTAAAAACCCGAGTTGGGTCGGGTTTGACCCGGTTTGGGTACCCGTTTTACCCCTAAACACTAAAAATTGCATAACTTTTCGCTCGAAACTCCGTTTTCGATGAGGTTTTCGCCTGTACGTTTCTAATGAGATAATTTACAACTTCCAATAAAAATATCCCAGAAAAGATCTTCCAATAAAATCAGATTTAATTATTTTCAACTTAGACGTTATACTTTCGTTAATTCCGATAGTTGACTTTTTTATCGGAATCACATAAGACTTCCCTATCACCTCTAATACATTCCAAATGATTCTAAACTTAGTTTAACTTCAAATATTATAAACCTATTTCGTTAGAAATCAACGCTTAAAACCATACCGAAAATAATATATTTTTTTTTTTAAACGCTTACAATTCTATTTTACTATAACTACCTACTTTAAACGTTTAAAACAATATAATATATAATAATATTCATTTTTAAACTAACAATCATATGAAACATGATAATTAAACAAGGTTACTAAAGTGTATGTTACAAATACCTCATCCTTTTGAGGATTTCGTCCCCGAAATCACGACGATTTAAACAAGCGGGGATATTTTTCTCTTATGTCATTCTTATTTTCCCAAGTATAATTTGGGCCTCGATGATGTTTCCACTTGACAAGCACTAACTCCACTTCTTTATTACGCAGATCAACCGTTCTCTCATTTATAATCTCTTCAGGTTCTTCTATATATCTTAACTTATTATCCAATTTCACCTCGGATAATGGAACTGTCTCATCATAGATGCTCAAGCATTTGCGTAGATAGCTCACATGAAACACATCATGAATACCTGCCAAATCTTCCGGCAATTTCAAGCGGTATGCTTGTTTACTAACTCTCTGGATGATTTTGAAAGGACCAACAAATCTAGGACTTAGTTTTCCTTTCTTCCCAAATCGCATAATGCCTTTCCACGGGGATACTTTTAGCATTACGAAATCACCCACCTGGAATTCTATGGGTCGTCTCCTCTTTTCTGTATAGGACTTCTGTCGATCCTGGGCCGCTTTCATTCTTTCTCGTACAATTTGAATCTTGTCGGTGGTGTCTTGAATCATTTCAGGGCCTCCAAGGATCTTTTGTCCTATGTCTCGCCAACACAATGGTGTACGACATTTGCGACCATATAATGCTTCATATGGTGGCATTTTGATTGAAGCGTGGTAACTGTTATTATACGAAAATTCAACAAGAGGTAACTATTTATCCCAGTTACCACCGAACTCCAAGACACATGCACGAAGCATATCTTCTACAGTTTGGATTGTTCTCTCTGTCTGACCATCTGTCTGGGGATGATAAGCTGTGCTGAGAGCAACTCGAGATCCCATTTCACGTTGCATACTTGCCCAAAAGTGAGAAGTGAAGCGAGTATCACAATCGGAAATGATCTTTAATGGCACACCGTGTCTTGCAACAATTTCATCCAAGTATACTTGTGCGTATTTCTCCATTGGAGCCGTTTCACGCATGGCAAGAAAACGAGCGCTTTTAGTCAGGCGATCGATAATTACCCAAATGCTATCATGTTGTCTAGCAGTCTTTGGCAATTTGGTAATAAAATCCATGGACAGTTCTTCCCATTTCCATACAGGAACACTAAGACTTTCTGGGGTTCCATAAGGCTTTTGGTGCTCTGCTTTGACTTGTAAGCATACTAAGCATTCCTGTACATATCTTCCAATGTCTCTCTTTAATCCAGGCCACCAATAATCAGCTCTTACATCATACTACATTTTACTTGTACCAGGATGTATTGAAAGTTTAGATTTATGGGCTTCATCTAAAATCTTCTGTCTTAATCCACCAATCTTTGGAATCCATAGCCGATTCTTGAATACTTTTAATCCTCGCGGATCATCAAGTAAAGCATCATTATAATGTATCATCCCTTCTTTCTTCACATTTTCTGGCTTTAGGGCCTCTTCTTGCCATTTCTTTAGTTCATCTAGAATAGTGAATTTTACTGTGGTATGAGTAATAGCATAACACATACTATTACGATAAATTTTTCTGCTAAGTGCATCGGCAACTACATTGGCTTTTCCAGGATGATATAGGATTTCACAGTCATAATCTTTGATCAGCTCCATGGCTCGTTGTTGTCTCATATTCAAAGTTTGCTGACTGAATATGTACTTGAGACTTTTGTGGTCAGTAAATAATTGGCATTTTGTACCAAAAAGATAATGCCTCCAAAGTTTTAGGGCAAATACTACTGCAGCGAGTTCGAGATCATGAGTGGGATAATTCTTTTCATAATCTTTCAGTTGTCTTGAGGCATAGGCTATCACTTTGCCATGTTGCATCAACACACAACCGAGTCCCAATCTTGAAGCATCGATGTATACGGAGAAATCATCATCACCTTCTGGGAGTGATAAGATTGCAGCTTGAGTCAAAAGATCTTTTAGAGTTGAGAAAGCTTTTTCTTGGGCTTCACCCCATTCAAACTTTACTTCCTTCCTTGTAAGACTCGTGAGCGGTACGGCTATACGAGAAAAGTCTTTAATGAATCTCCGGTAATATCTCGCGAGACCCAAGAAACTACGAATTTCGGAAGCATTACGGGGCACTTCCCAATTTTGAATGGCTTCGATTTTGATAGGATCTACAGATACACCATCACTAGAAATAACATGGCCAAGAAATTGAACTTGGCGAAGCCAGAATTCACATTTCGAGAATTTAGCATATAGTTTCTCCTTTCGAAGAAGTTCTAACACCGCACGAATATGAATGGCATGATCAGCTTGAGACTTGGAATAGATTAGAATATCGTCAATGAATACGATGACTGATTTATCGAGCATTGGGCGACATACCCGATTCATCATTTCCATGAATACAGCAGGAGCATTTGTTAAACCAAACAGCATAACAAGGAATTCATAATGCCCATATCGAGTACGAAAAGCAGTCTTCGGCACATCCTGCTCGTGAACTTTCAACTGATGATATCCAGATCTCAAATCAATCTTCGAGAAATAGCTAACACCCTGAAGTTGATCAAATAAATCATCAATGCGAGGTAGTGGGTACTTGTTTTTGATAGTCACCTTATTCAGCTCACGATAATCAATGCACATCCGCATCGATCCGTCCTTCTTCTTGACAAACAATACAGGAGCACCCCAGGGAGAAGTACTCGGTCGGATAAAGCCTTTGTCAAGTAATTCCTGCAGTTGGATCATCATTTCTTTCATCTCTGTTGGCGCGAGACCATAAGGAGTCTTTGCAATCGGAGCAGCACCAGGCACAAGGTCAATTCGGAATTCTACTTGCCTATCCGGAGGAAGGCCAGGCAAGTCATCAGGGAAAACATCAGGATATTCGTTAACAACATGAACATCATTTACCGTTTTCTTCTCCTCTTTTGAGACATCAACTGAGTAGGCCAGATAGATAGAACACCCCTTCGATATGAATTTACGAGCTTTAAGGAAAGAGATTATTTTGAAGATTCTTTGTTCACCATAGACATAAATAGGATTCTCCCCTTCAATAGGAATGCGTACTATCTTTTCATAGCACAAGAGTTCTGCACGGTTCTTTGACAACCAGTCCATGCCGAGAATGATATCAAAGTTGGGTAGGGAGATAGGAATCAAATTGGCAAGAAAATTATAACCTTCAATTTCTATGATACAATCTCTATAGACTTTATCAACAAGTAATGATACACTTCCCGCGGTATCTACATGAAATGGTTGGGCGAGTGCATAACAAGCAATTTGAAAAGAACGCGCAAATTCACGAGACACAAAAGAATCTGAGGCACCAGAATCAAATAAGATGTGAGCAGGCCTAGAATTGACGAGAAATGTACCAGTCACAACATTCGGGTCCTCGCGTGCCTCCTCTGGGGTAATCTGGAATGCACGGCCTTTAGCCTTTGGCACATCCTCCTTTTGGGTTGAAGTACCCACTGGTTGTTGAACGGAAGCTTGACTTCTCACCATTTGGCTGGTAAGAGTAGGGCAGAAACACTTTCTGTGGCCAGTAACACCGCAAGCATAACATGTAACATTCCTCATCGGGCAAACGGGCTTCATATGACCTGTTTCTCCGCATCCATAGCAAATCACTGGTCCTTTTCCTACCCTGCATTGACCTTGGTGGCTCTTTCCACATTTCTGGCATGGTGGTGGAGCTCTCGACTGAAAAGAAAAAGATTGTGGCCGACCGCGACCACGAAAGGCGCTCTGAGATTGTACTTTTGTGCTAAGATCAGATTGAGCAGATCGACCCAATGGATTAGTTGAAACAGAAACAGTTCGATCAACACGTGGATGCTTCGGGACAGAAAGAGTGGCACCACGTATCTCTAAGTCATGCTCGCGCTTTCGGGCATACTCAACAGCTTTATCGAATGATAGAATATCCCGATTGATCACGAAATCACGGATTTCATACCGTAACCCTTCCATGAATAACTGACTTTTATCGTCTTCAGTCGGGATATACTTCGCAGCAAACCGTGCCTTTTGATTGAAATGAGTTTCATATTCGGTCACAGTCATTCCTCCTTGCTTAAGTTCGAGGAACTCCTTCTCCAGTCTTCTCCTCATATCTAGAGGACAATATTTTCCTAGAAAGCGGATTTTAAACATCTCCCAAGATAAATTCTCCTGGTCATACTCGTTAATAGCTTCAAATGTCGCTTCCCACCAGACTAAGGCTTCTCCAATGAGCATTGCAGAAGCATAGTTAACCTTGTCTTCATTAACCACATGGGAGATACGAAATACTTTTTCTGTGTTCTGGATCCAGGTAAGAACAACAATGGGATCAAGGACACCTGAAAACTCTGTAGCACCACTACTCTTGAAAGTTTTGAATGAGGGACGTTTCGCTTTCTCTCTTGAAGACTCTCCGGTGGCTTTCTCTTTACCCTTATCACTATCCCTTTTGTGTTGTTCGAGAGTTTGTCGAATAACACCAGTAAGTTTATCCAAAAGCCGCTCCTCACGAGGGGATATTGGAGTATCTCCCTCATTAAGATGAAGATCTCCACCCACATCTGGTGTATGACTACCCTCCTGCTCAGCCATTGCTCTGAAAAATTTGGAGTAACATAACACGTAAGAATATAAGGATTTATCATTACCCAACACCCCACTTAAGTCTTTCCTATGGTTTGTATCCATATACGGACAATAAATTTGTTCATATATTGAACTTCCAACAGTTTAAGTCTAAATACCAATTCGTGGTATTTAGTTCGCTTAAACCAGTGCTCTGATACCATAATTGTAAGACCCCATTCACTAAAATTACCATAAAGCCAAACATGCTACATGCATATTCATAATTATAATTCACACTAGTGGTCTAAATACAAAAGCATGGATACAAACCAACTAAAAGGGTTTTTACAAAGTTTCATAACTAGTTGTATAAATACATAACTACCCAGGAATTTATAATCCATATACATATATGTATACCAAGTAAAAACGTAGTAGTGTCAACTACTCTAAGTCCTCCAACAAAGCCTGTTTACTCTGGATGCTTATCACCTGAAATAGTTAAACACTAAAAGGGATAAGTGGGCGTCACTTAGTGAGTTCAAAAATAGATACAGTATAACGCTATGCCATATACATAACAATATGACAGGAACAAAAAGAAACAAAGGACAACAAAGGCTTATAAGTGTATCAAATGAAGGGCTTTCCAAATCAATAAACGGTTAGATTCAAGGGATTACAATAATTAAGACACAATAATTTAGGATCATAAGCATCATAAATTCCAGCCCAAGAGGCACATAAAACACAATCCCTTTTAATCATGTTGCTAGAATATACAGGCTTTCAGCCCTACCTAGCCCGAAGCCAATACCAAAGTGATACGAGTCATGCTCTACATGGTCAAAGGCACAAAGCCAATACCAAAGTGATACGAGTCATGCTCTACATGGCCAAAGGCATCAAAATCAATATCAAGTAATAACCACTTAGATCAATAACACAAGAAAGCACATTGCACATATAACACATAACATACAATTGTCCCTATATTGAACTCACTGTGCTGTAACCGAATGTTGCGATAAAATTCCTCTTTTTCTGATGAAATTACACCATCCTCGGGCCTCTAAAACCTTCAATTATACCCCTGGAGTTCATATTTCAAATTTCATAAGCAATTACTCAACTACTCTCAAGTTATGTTGTTTTCAATTTAGAAATTTTAGTTTTTGTTCTTTGTATAGCTGTCACTTGCAGATCTGTTTTACCCTTATTAAATGTCAAAATAACTAATAAATTATACATGTTAATAAAATAGACTCTTATATCTTTCTAATTCCACTGGCCTCACATTTTTATGATTTTTCTATAATTTACTATGAATTTTACAAAACAGCATCCTAAAGCTGTCAAAATGTTCCAAAGCTGTCAAAATTCAGACTTACTGCACTGAACATATAGCTGTTTTCACCCATTTTAAGTCCGGAATTAGATTTTGGTTTTAAAACAAAAATCAAAGTAGACATTCTCAGCTTTCCAGGGATATATAGCACATCTCCATACGATTTTCTATAATTTTTGGTGATTTTTACAAAAACAGGACAATTATACCCTTTATAATTTCATTTTACCCTTTACATGATCAAACCTCATGATCAATATCACCAAGTTCTTCTTTTACAATGATAACACTGAATATTTTAGTAATCCATTCTAATTCAAGTATAAACCATGGGTTTCATTATTAATTTTCACTAATTACTCTTAAACCATATGATTAATTCTCAAGTTTACATGTAGTTACTTGATTTCCATTTAAGATTCTAGGTTAATAACATAAACTCATGCCTAATTTCATTAAATCAGTGGTAAACCCACTTTGATCAAACCCTAATCTCTTAATAACTCACTAATTACAAGGGTTAATCCAAAAATTAAGAGTTCATACCTTGATTACTAGACTTGATACTTCAAGAACACTCAAAATCTTGATTTAATTTTCAAAACTTGATCAAGATTGATCATGTATGTGAAAATCTCCCATAGGGATGGTGACGAACTGAAAATGGCAGGAAAATGACTCAAAATCGTGTTTCAATGGGTAAAAACCCGAGTTGGGTCGGGTTTGACCCGGTTTGGGTACCCGTTTTACCCCTAAACACTAAAAATTGCATAACTTTTCGCTCGAAACTCCGTTTTCGATGAGGTTTTCTCCTGTACGTTTCTAATGAGATAATTTACAACTTCCAATAAAAATATCCCAGAAAAGATCTTCCAATAAAATCAGATTTAATTATTTTCAACTTAGACGTTATACTTTCGTTAATTCCGATAGTTGACTTTTTTATCGGAATCACATAAGACTTCCCTATCACCTCTAATACATTCCAAATGATTCTAAACTTAGTTTAACTTCAAATATTATAAACCTATTTCGTTAGAAATCAACGCTTAAAACCATACCGAAAATAATATATATTTTTTTTTAAACGCTTACAATTCTATTTTACTATAACTACCTACTTTAAACGTTTAAAACAACATAATATATAATAATATTCATTTTTAAACTAACAATCATATGAAACATGATAATTAAACAAGGTTACTAAAGTGTATGTTACAAATACCTCATCCTTTTGAGGATTTCGTCCCCGAAATCACGACGATTTAAACAAGCGGGGATATTTTTCTCTTATGTCATTCTTATTTTCCCAAGTATAATTTGGGCCTCGATGATGTTTCCACTTGACAAGCACTAACTCCACTTCTTTATTACGCAGATCAACCGTTCTCTCATTTATAATCTCTTCAGGTTCTTCTATATATCTTAACTTATTATCCAATTTCACCTCGGATAATGGAACTGTCTCATCATAGATGCTCAAGCATTTGCGTAGATAGCTCACATGAAACACATCATGAATACCTGCCAAATCTTCCGGCAATTTCAAGCGGTATGCTTGTTTACCAACTCTCTGGATGATTTTGAAAGGACCAACAAATCTAGGACTTAGTTTTCCTTTCTTCCCAAATCGCATAATGCCTTTCCACGGGGATACTTTTAGCATTACGAAATCACCCACCTGGAATTCTATGGGTCGTCTCCTCTTTTCTGTATAGGACTTCTGTCGATCCTGGGCCGCTTTCATTCTTTCTTGTACAATTTGAATCTTGTCGGTGGTGTCTTGAATCATTTCAGGGCCTCCAAGGATCTTTTGTCCTATGTCTCGCCAACGCAATGGTGTACGACATTTGCGACCATATAATGCTTCATATGGTGGCATTTTGATTGAAGCGTGGTAACTGTTATTATACAAAAATTCAACAAGAGGTAAGTATTTATCCCAGTTACCACCGAACTCCAAGACACATGCACGAAGCATATCTTCTACGGTTTGGATTGTTCTCTCTGTCTGACCATCTGTCTGGGGATGATAAGCTGTGCTGAGAGCAACTCGAGATCCCATTTCACGTTGCATACTTGCCCAAAAGTGAGAAGTGAAGCGAGTATCACAATCGGAAATGATCTTTAATGGCACACCGTGTCTTGCAACAATTTCATCCAAGTATACTTGTGCGTATTTCTCTATTGGAGCCGTTTCACGCATGGCAAGAAAACGAGCGCTTTTAGTCAGGCGATCGACAATTACCCAAATGCTATCATGTTTTCTAGCAGTCTTTGGCAATTTGGTAATAAAATCCATGGACAGTTCTTCCCATTTCCATACAGGAACACTAAGACTTTCTGGGGTTCCATAAGGCTTTTGGTGCTCTGCTTTGACTTGTAAGCATACTAAGCATTCATGTACATATCTTCCAATGTCTCTCTTTAATCCAGGCCACCAATAATTAGCTCTTACATCATACTACATTTTACTTGTACCAGGATGTATTGAAAGTTTAGATTTATGGGCTTCATCTAAAATCTTCTGTCTTAATCCACCAATCTTTGGAATCCATAGCCGATTCTTGAATACTTTTAATCCTCGCGGATCATCAAGTAAAGCATCATTATAATGTATCATCCCTTCTTTCTTCACATTTTCTGGCTTTAGGGACTCTTCTTGCCATTTCTTTAGTTCATCTAGAATAGTGAATTTTACTGTGGTATGAGTAATAGCATAACACATACTATTACGATAAATTTTTCTGCTAAGTGCATCGGCAACTACATTGGCTTTTCCAGGATGATATAGGATTTCACAGTCATAATCTTTGATCAGCTCCATGGCTCGTTGTTGTCTCATATTCAAAGTTTGCTGACTGAATATGTACTTGAGACTTTTGTGGTCAGTAAATAATTGGCATTTTGTACCAAAAAGATAATGCCTCCAAAGTTTTAGGGCAAATACTACTGCAGCGAGTTCGAGATCATGAGTGGGATAATTCTTTTCATAATCTTTCAGTTGTCTTGAGGCATAGGCTATCACTTTGCCCTGTTGCATCAACACACAACCGAGTCCCAATCTTGAAGCATCGCTGTATACGGAGAAATCATCATCACCTTCTGGGAGTGATAAGATTGGAGCATGAGTCAAAAGATCTTTTAGAGTTGAGAAAGCTTTTTCTTGGGCTTCACCCCATTCAAACTTTACTTCCTTCCTTGTAAGACTCGTGAGCGGTACGGCTATACGAGAAAAGTCTTTAATGAATCTCCGGTAATATCCCGCGAGACCCAAGAAACTACGAATTTCGGAAGCATTACGGGGCACTTCCCAATTTTGAATGGCTTCGATTTTGATAGGATCTACAGATACACCATCACTAGAAATAACATGGACAAGAAATTGAACTTGGCGAAGCCAGAATTCACATTTCGAGAATTTAGCATATAGTTTCTCCTTTCGAAGAAGTTCTAACACCGCACGAATATGAATGGAATGATCAGCTTGAGACTTGGAATAGATTAGAATATCGTCAATGAATACGATGACTGATTTATCGAGCATTGGGCGACATACCCGATTCATCATATCCATGAATACAGCAGGAGCATTTGTTAAACCAAACGGCATAACAAGGAATTCATAATGCCCATATCGAGTACGAAAAGCAGTCTTCGGCACATCCTGCTCGTGAACTTTCAACTGATGATATCCAGATCTCAAATCAATCTTCGAGAAATAGCTAACACCCTGAAGTTGATCAAATAAATCATCAATGCGAGGTAGTGGGTACTTGTTTTTGATAGTCACCTTATTCAGCTCACGATAATCAATGCACATCCGCATCGATCCATCCTTCTTCTTGACAAACAATACAGGAGCACCCCAGGGAGAAGTACTCGGTCGGATAAAGCCTTTGTCAAGTAATTCCTGCAGTTGGATCATCATTTCTTTCATCTCTGTTGGCGCGAGACCATAAGGAGTCTTTGCAATCGGAGCAGCACCAGGCACAAGGTCAATTCGGAATTCTACTTGCCTATCCGGAGGAAGGCCAGGCAAGTCATCAGGGAAAACATCAGGATATTCGTTAACAACATGAACATCATTTACCGTTTTCTTCTCCTCTTTTGAGACATCAACTGAGTAGGCCAGATAGATAGAACACCCCTTCGATATGAATTTACGAGCTTTAAGGAAAGAGATTATTTTGAAGATTCTTTGTTCACCATAGACATAAATAGGATTCTCCCCTTCAATAGGAATGCGTACTATCTTTTCATAGCACAAGAGTTCTGCACGGTTCTTTGACAACCAGTCCATGCCGAGAATGATATCAAAGTTGGGTAGGGAGATAGGAATCAAATTGGCAAGAAAATTATAACCTTCAATTTCTATGATACAATCTCTATAGACTTTATCAACAAGTAATGATACACTTCCCGCGGTATCTACATGAAATGGTTGGGCGAGTGCATAACAAGCAATTTGAAAAGAACGCGCAAATTCACGAGACACAAAAGAATCTGAGGCACCAGAATCAAATAAGATGTGAGCAGGTCTAGAATTGACGAGAAATGTACCAGTCACAACATTCGGGTCCTCGCGTGCCTCCTCTTGAATAATCTGGAATGCACGGCCTTTAGCCTTTGGCACATCCTCCTTTTGGGTTGAAGTACCCACTGGTTGTTGAACGGAAGCTTGACTTCTCACCATTTGGCTGGTAAGAGTAGGGCAGAAACACTTTCTGTGGCCAGTAACACCGCAAGCATAACATGTAACATTCCTCATCGGGCAAACGGGCTTCATATGACCTGTTTCTCCGCATCCATAGCAAATCACTGGTCCTTTTCCTACCCTGCATTGACCTTGGTGGCTCTTTCCACATTTCTGGCATGGTGGTGGAGCTCTCGACTGAAGAGAAAAAGATTGTGGCCGACCGCGACCACGAAAGGCGCTCTGAGATTGTACTTTTGTGCTAAGATCAGATTGAGCAGATCGACCCAATGGATTAGTTGAAACAGAAACAGTTCGATCAACACGTGGATGCTTCGGGACAGAAAGAGTGGCACCACGTATCTCTAAGTCATGCTCGCGCTTTCGGGCATACTCAACAGCTTTATCGAATGATAGAATATCCCGATTGATCACGAAATCACGGATTTCATACCGTAACCCTTCCATGAATAACTGACTTTTATCGTCTTCAGTCGGGATATACTTCGCAGCAAACCGTGCCTTTTGATTGAATTGAGTTTCATATTCGGTCACAGTCATTCCTCCTTTCTTAAGTTCGAGGAACTCCTTCTCCAGTCTTCTCCTCATATCTAGAGGACAATATTTTCCTAGAAAGCGGATTTTAAACATCTCCCAAGATAAATTCTCCTGGTCATACTCGTTAAGAGCTTCAAATGTCGCTTCCCACCAGACTAAGGCTTCTCCAATGAGCATTGCAGAAGCATAGTTAACCTTGTCTTCATTAACCACATGGGAGATACGAAATACTTTTTCTGTGTTCTGGATCCAGGTAAGAACAACAATGGGATCAAGGACACCTGAAAACTCTGTAGCACCACTACTCTTGAAAGTTTTGAATGAGGGACGTTTCGCTTTCTCTCTTGAAGACTCTCCGGTGGCTTTCTCTTTACCCTTATCACTATCCCTTTTGTGTTGTTCGAGAGTTTGTCGAATAACACCAGTAAGTTTATCCAAAAGCCGCTCCTCACGAGGGGATATTGGAGTATCTCCCTCATTAAGATGAAGATCTCCACCCACATCTGGTGTATGACTACCCTCCTGCTCAGCCATTGCTCTGAAAAATTTGGAGTAACATAACACGTAAGAATATAAGGATTTATCATTACCCAACACCCCACTTAAGTCTTTCCTATGGTTTGTATCCATATACGGACAATAAATTTGTTCATATATTGAACTTCCAACAGTTTAAGTCTAAATACCAATTCGTGGTATTTAGTTCGCTTAAACCAGTGCTCTGATACCATAATTGTAAGACCCCATTCACTAAAATTACCATAAAGCCAAACATGCTACATGCATATTCATAATTATAATTCACACTAGTGGTCTAAATACAAAAGCATGGATACAAACCAACTAAAAGGGTTTTTACAAAGTTTCATAACTAGTTGTATAAATACATAACTACCCAGGAATTTATAATCCATATACATATATGTATACCAAGTAAAAACGTAGTAGTGTCAACTACTCTAAGTCCTCCAACAAAGCCTGTTTACTCTGGATGCTTATCACCTGAAATAGTTAAACACTAAAAGGGATAAGTGGGCGTCACTTAGTGAGTTCAAAAATAGATACAATATAACGCTATGCCATATACATAACAATATGACAGGAACAAAAAGAAACAAAGGACAACAAAGGCTTATATGTGTATCAAATGAAGGGCTTTCCAAATCAATAAACGGTTAGATTCAAGGGATTACAATAATTAAGACACAATAATTTAGGATCATAAGCATCATAAATTCCAGCCCAAGAGGCACATAAAACACAATCCCTTTTAATCATGTTGCTAGAATATACAGGCTTTCAGCCCTACCTAGCCCGAAGCCAATACCAAAGTGATACGAGTCATGCTCTACATGGTCAAAGGCACAAAGCCAATACCAAAGTGATACGAGTCATGCTCTACATGGCCAAAGGCATCAAAATCAATATCAAGTAATAACCACTTAGATCAATAACACAAGAAAGCACATTGCACATATAACACATAACATACAATTGTCCCTATATTGAACTCACTGTGCTGTAACCGAATGTTGCGATAAAATTCCTCTTTTTCTGATGAAATTACACCATCCTCGGGCCTCTAAAACCTTCAATTATACCCCTGGAGTTCATATTTCAAATTTCATAAGCAATTACTCAACTACTCTCAAGTTATGTTGTTTTCAATTTAGAAATTTTAGTTTTTGTTCTTTGTATAGCTGTCACTTGGAGATCTGTTTTACCCTTATTAAATGTCAAAATAACTAATAAATTATACATATTAATAAAATAGACTCTTATATCTTTCTAATTCCACTGACCTCACATTTTTATGATTTTTCTATAATTTACTATGAATTTTACAAAACAGCATCCTAAAGCTGTCAAAATGTTCCAAAGCTGTCAAAATTCAGCCTTACTGCACTGAACATATAGCTGTTTTCACCCATTTTAAGTCCGGAATTAGATTTTGGTTTTAAAACAAAAATCAAATTAGACATTCTCAGCTTTCCAGGGATATATAGCACATCTCCATACGATTTTTCTATAATTTTTGGTGATTTTTACAAAAACAGGACAATTATACCCTTTATAATTTCATTTTACCCTTTACATGATCAAACCTCATGATCAATATCACCAAGTTCTTCTTTTACAATGATAACACTGAATATTTTAGTAATCCATTCTAATTCAAGTATAAACCATGGGTTTCATTATTAATTTTCACTAATTACTCTTAAACCATATGATTAATTCTCAAGTTTACATGTAGTTACTTGATTTCCATTTAAGATTCTAGGTTAATAACATAAACTCATGCCTAATTTCATTAAATCAGTGGTAAACCCACTTTGATCAAACCCTAATCTCTTAATAACTCACTAATTACAAGGGTTAATCCAAAAATTAAGAGTTCATACCTTGATTACTATACTTGATACTTCAAGAACACTCAAAATCTTGATTTAATCTTCAAAACTTGATCAAGATTGATCATGTATGTGAAAATCTCCAATAGGGATGGTGACGAACTGAAAATGGCAGGAAAATGACTCAAAATCGTGTTTCAATGGGTAAAAACCCGAGTTGGGTCGGGTTTGACCCGGTTTGGGTACCCGTTTTACCCCTAAACACTAAAAATTGCATAACTTTTCGCTCGAAACTCCGTTTTCGATGAGGTTTTCGCCTGTACGTTTCTAATGAGATAATTTACAACTTCCAATAAAAATATCCCAGAAAAGATCTTCCAATAAAATCAGATTTAATTATTTTCAACTTAGACGTTATACTTTCGTTAATTCCGATAGTTGACTTTTTTATCGGAATCACATAAGACTTCCCTATCACCTCTAATACATTCCAAATGATTCTAAACTTAGTTTAACTTCAAATATTATAAACCTATTTTGTTAGAAATCAACGCTTAAAACCATACCGAAAATAATATATATATATTTTTTTAAACGCTTACAATTCTATTTTACTATAACTACCTACTTTAAACGTTTAAAACAACATAATATATAATAATATTCATTTTTAAACTAACAATCATATGAAACATGATAATTAAACAAGGTTACTAAAGTGTATGTTACACATGAGTTGTTGGACAAAGGTTTCAGTAGACCTAGTTCATCACCCTGGGGAGCTCCGATGTTATTCGTGAAGAAGAAAGATGGAAGTATGAGAATAAGCATTGATTATAGAGAGCTGAATAAGGCAACGATAAAGAATAGACATACGTTGCCGAGGATTGTTGACCTATTCGATCAACTACACGGTTCAAGTTATTTTTCAAAGATCGACCTAAGGTCAGGATATCATCAGCTAAAGGTGAAAGAGCAGGATATCGAGAAGACTGCATTCAGAACGCGATATGGACACTACGAGTTCTTGGTTATGTCGTTTGGACTAACTAATGCTCCAGCAGCATTCATGGATTTGATGAATAGAGTGTGTAATCCGTTCCTCGATAAATATGTGATAGTGTTCATAGATGACATTCTGATTTATTCAAAAAGCCAAGAGGAGCATGGCAGACACTTGCGTGAAGTATCGGAACTCTTGAAGAAGGAGAAGTTGTATGCGAAGTTCTCCAAATGTGATTTTTGGATTCGAGAAGTCCAATTCTTGGGTCACGTGGTCAAACAAGAAGGTATAATGGTTGATCCGACAAAGATTGAAGCTGTGACAAAGTGGGAGCAACCGAAAAGTCCCACGGAGATCCGAAGCTTTTCAGGATTAGCCGGATATTACCAAAGGTTTATCCAAGGCTTTTCTTCGATCGATAGTCCATTGATAGCTTTGACCCACAAAGACGCTACTTATTCTTGGAATGATAAGCATAAAGAAGCATTTTAGAAACTAAAGAAGAATCTATGTGAGGCACCGATTCTTTCTCTACCCGATGGAGTTAAAGACTTCGCTGTTTATAGTGATGCGTCTGGTGTTGGATTAGGCTGTGTTTTGACCCAAAGGGATAAGGTGATCGCATATGCGTCTCGACAATTGAAAGAGCATGAAAAGGACTACCCGACTCATGATTTGGAGTTGGCAGCGGTAGTTTTCGCTCTGAAGATATGGAGGCATCACCTCTATGGCACGAAGTGCAAACTTTTCACTGATCATAAGAGTCTCCAATATCTCTTTAATCAGAAAAAATTGAATATGAGACAACGACGCTGGCTAGAGTTACTTAAGGACTACGACTGTGAGATACTTTACCACCATAGTAAAGCTAATGTTGTTGCTGATGCTCTCAGTCGGAAAGTCAATCTTGAAAGGAAAAGGCCAAGAGCATTGAGAATTGAAGTTGTCTCGACCATTGTGGAAAGTATAAAGAAATCTCAAGAGGAAGCTTCTGAGAAGAATGGCCGAAAGGAGGAACGTTTGGGCAAAACATTGGTGTTCGGTATAAACAGTCATGGACTGAAGGTGTTCCAAGATCGGATTTGGATACCTAAGTCAGGAGGAATAAGAGATCTTCTGATGGAAGAAGCTCAGAAAACCATGTACTCCATTCATCCTGGTAGCACAAAGATGTATAGGGACCTGAAACCCTATTACTAGTGGTCGACGATGAAGCTCGACATTGTGAAGTATGTGGCGGAGTGTGTGACTTGTGCGAGAGTCAAGACACAACATCAGAAACCGTACGGGAGTTTAGAACCTTTACCTGTACCTATGGGTAAGTGGGAAGACATTGCTATGGATTTTGTCACTAAACTGCCCAAAACAAAGAATGGTCATGACATGATTTGGGTGGTCGTTGATCGATTCACTAAGAGTGCGCATTTCATAGCAGCCAATGAGAAATGGTCTATGGAAAAGCTTGTGAATTCTTACGTGAAGAAATTTGTGAGGCTTCACGGTGTTCCACTAACGATTGTGTCAGATCGTGATAGTCGTTTCACCTCAAGGTTTTGGAAAAGTCTAAAAGAGGAAATGGGTACCAGGTTGTGTTTAAGTACAGCTTACCATCCGCAGACTGATCGTCGGAGCGAACGGACGATACAAACACTTGAAGATATGCTAAGAGAATGTACCTTAGAATTCCAAGGTAACTGGGATGAACATTTACCATTGGTAGAATTTTCCTACAATAATAGTTTCCACTCGAGCATTAAGATGGCACCTTATCAAGCCTTGTACGGGCAGAAGTGTCGTACGCCGTCTTATTGGCTTAAGGTTGGGGAGAAGCAGTTTATGGGACCGGAGATGGTTCATCAAACTGCTGAGAAGTTAAAAATAATTAGGGAAAGAATGTTAGCAGCTGGGATCGTCAAAAAAGCTATGCTAACAAAAAACGAAGACCGATGACTTTTGAAGTCGGAGATTCGGTTTTGCTTAAAGTCTCGCCGTGGAAGGAACTTATAAGATTTGGTAAAAGGGGAAAATTAAGTCCAAGGTTTATCGAGCCGTTTAAAGTTTTTCAGAGGATTGGGAACCAAGCTTACAAGCTCGAACTACCCGAAGAACTGAATGGAATTCATAACACTTTTCATGTGTGCTACTTGAGGAAGTTCACGGGAGAAGTTCCCGACATAATTCCACGTTCGGAGTTAAGAATCGATGAGAACAAAAGGTTGATTGAAGAACCAGAGGCAATTGTTGACCGAAATACTAAGAAATTGCGACGTAAGATGGTTGAGTTAGTGCTTGTCCAATGGAAACACACGAATGGGAAAAATCTCACCTGGGAGACGGAGAGTGACATGATGAGTCGCTATCCGCATTTGTTTGTTGATGTGTGATTCCGGGGACGGAATCGTCCTAAGGTGGGCAGAACTGTAACGCCCGTGTTTCTGGGCTTGTCATTTTTAGCAATGTAATAGTCTAGGTTAACCTTTGTAACCCAATTTGAAATAATAAAAATGTATTATTTGTGAATTATGTGAATTATGTGTGTATTTTCTTAATTATTATAACTTAATGAATTAAGAATAAAATGAGCATCAAAATTTAAGTGTAAAATAAACTCGATATCTTTGGATAATGGTGTAGTAGTTGAAACGAGGTTTCCGAATATATATAGAACGCCCAAATCTGACTTCATATGAGGAAGTTATGATTTTCTGAAGTTTCAACTTGGCAGTATGCAGCCCGAATACTCGATTTGAGATCGAGCGGTTTTAGCCAAACAATCTAAACGAGAATCGAAGATCTCATTGTAAGTAGCGAAACCATGAAAAGTTAGGCGAGAACGGACGTCGAACGAAGAAGTTATGAATTTATAACGAAGTTTTTCTCTCCCGACATCTAAAGATAAATAACAAAAATTAAATTCAAAATTAGCCGACGCGTGGATATAAAGAACGTCGAAAACGGAGTTCGTATGATGAAGATATGAATATTTTAAATTTATTAAATAATTAAAATATAAATTTAATTAATAAATCCGATATTATCCGAAGGGGAGTCACCAGACTTATTCGGGTTACGCCCAACGTACAGCGAAGCATGATGAATCCTCGCACTCGAGTACTCTGATGATGCAGGCAATGACGTTTTCACATTACGCCCCGCGTACGAGCGGTACGTCCAGCGTACTACCAGGGTTTAACCCTATGAAAGGGGCATACGAAGGTAGCTTCTTTCCTTTACAAACTTTTTCCTTTCTCTCTAAGCGTTTGCCTCAATTTGCGTGCCATTTGTACCCCGAAGCCCCGGTAATATTCCCGAGCCCCGAAGAAAGATCCGAAGCCCTGAGGATCTCGAAGAGCGTTATTCCCAAGCCGAAGCTCTACCCGCAAGGAGCCCGGTTTTTGTGAAGATCTTCCAGATCTACGGAGAAACACTACTTCTACAAGCCGTAGTGCTACCCGATCATCTTCTGATCAGGTGTGTGTGTAGTCATTTTCTTCTATCACATTATTATGAAGTATTTTATACGAAATACGTGTTACGTGTATACTTTGTTGATTATGTGTGTGAATGTATATTCACTTTTTTCTATCTCATAGATCTGATTTATTCTCTATGAAATACGTGTTATGTGTGTGTGCCTCATCTGTTATGTGGAATAAAAATGTATTGATCGAGCATGTTATATAAGGTTTTAAATTATGTATAAAAATGCATATTTTTATCTACTAATATGTTGGGTAGAACATGGGTAGATAGTTGGTGTGTAATAAACAGATGAGAGGCCTCGATGTTGTTGGTGTTATTCTAGTCATTCAGCAGAGTATGGATGACGACCACATACTAATCTAGACACTCCTGTGGAACACTAGCAGGCTCATAACCTGTAGGTGTTGTGGACGACGTGTTCACCGGTGTACTCTATCCCCCCACATGGTTGCCTTTAGGACACTTATTGTTGAGGAAGCCCTCTGCAGTAATGTCCGTCCCGATGAAAATCCTAAATTAAATTCCTTATAATAGATGTTGTTTTAGGGACGTAAAGTGAGGATAACGGAAATGGGTAATCAGGTTATTGTTAATTGTTGAATTAAATATAATTATTTATTGTGGGTTGAAAACCCTACATGCTCACCAGGCTCCCAAGCCTAACCCACTCGGTTTATTTGTATTACAGGAAGTGGCGCAAGGGCATAAGATAGATGAATCATCAAGTTATTTTGTTTACAAGTCTGTATATGTATATATTTGTTGAATAACTTGTAATGTTATCGTTTATGCTTTATGGTCTGTATCGGAACATGACATCCCGATTTTTTTATTATGAAATGAAATTATATTTCTTTATGAAATGTTTTGATAAAAATCTATTTTATCATGTTTTGTTTTGGGGAACAAATTCCGCATCTCTTTTAAAATCAAAAGGATTTACTCTGAAAATGTTTAAAAAGCATAAATGAAATCGATCTTTTCTGGCCGAGATTTTGGGGATGTCACAACTTGGCCGGTTACTATCGGAGATTTATCAGGGATTTCTCCAAGATTGTAGTCCCTCTCACTAGATGGACCCGGAAGGGCGTTACTTTTCTTTGGGGGGCGAGCAGCAGGCATCATTCGAGACTCTTCGCAAAAGATTATGCGAAGCTCCAGTGTTAGCCCTAGCGGAAGGAGCGGAGGACTTCGTAGTCTTTTGTGATGCATCTATATCAGGGATGGGTGTTGTGTTGATGCAGAGGAGTCATGTGATAGCTTATGCATCGAGGCAGTTGAAGCCTCATGAGACGAGGTATCCCACCCATAATTTAGAGTCGGGGCGGTGGTGTTCGCCCTCAAGATTTGGCGCCACTATCTGTATGGTGTCTGGTGTACCATATTCACAGACCATGAGAGTCTGAAGTACCTTATGGATCAACCCAACCATAATATGAGACAGTGGAGATGGTCGGATGTGATAAAGGACTACGACTGCGAGATCTTATATCACCCAGGCAAGGCTAACGTGGTAGCCGGTGCCTTGAGTCGCAGAGCTGAGAGCGCTTCGATCTGAGATGTGTGCATGAGGATGACGGTGATGACTTCAGTCTTAGATAGCATCCGAGAGGCTCAGGTGGAGGCTGTGAGACCGGAGAACCGCAAGAGAGTGCGTGTGGTAAGGCAAGTGTCTGAGTTTCAGACAGATAGTCGGGGGCTTATGACCTTCCAAGGTCGCATTAAGGTGTCGTATACAGGTGGAGCTCGATGTATATTGATGGAGGATACGCATAGATCGAGATTGCCAATCTATCTGGGGGCCACTAAGATGTATTTGGATCGGAAAGGGGAATATTGGTGGCCCTGTATGAAGAGGGACGTGGCTTGGGTAGTTGAGAGATGCTTGACCTGTCGTCGGGTTAAGTTAGAGCACCAGTGACCCCATGGTCTACTGCAACCTTTAGAGGTTCCCCAGTGGAAGTGGGAACAGATCACCATGGATTTTATCACCAAGTTACCGAGGACTGCGCGTAGGGTTGACGTAATTTGGGTGATTGTGGACCGGTTGACGAAGAGTGCTCACTTCCTCACTATCAGTGAGAGCTCTTCTGCTGAGAAATTAGCCTAGATCTACGTGCGAGAGGTGGTGACACGGCATGGGGTGCCGACATCGATAGTGTCATATCCGGATGTACGTTTTACTTCCAGGTTCTGGAAGTAGTTCCATGAGGAGTTTTGTCCTCCTAAAGGTATCCCCTTGGAAAGGGGTGATCCGATTCAGGAAGCGGGGCAAGTTGGGCCCCAGATACATTGGTCCTTTCAGAGTGGTCGCCAGAGTGGTTAAGGTAGCTTTCCAATTGGAGCTACCTGCAGAGTTGAGCCATATTCATAACACCTTCCACCTGTCTCAGTTGAGGAAGTGTGTAGTTGATGTGACGACAGTGGTACTCGTAGAGGAAATTCACGTTGATGCGAGCCTGAATTATATTCAGAGGCCGATAGCAATTTAGACCGAAAAGTGAGGGTGTTGCGGAACAAGGAGGTGCCCTTGGTTTAGGTCTAATGGCAGCATCAGAAGGGATCCGAGTGGACTTGGGAGACGGAGGCCGAGATGCGCGAGCAGTACCCAGAGTAATATCCAGAGCATGACTTCGAGGGCGAAGTCTGATTCTAGTGGGGGAGAATTGTAACATCCTGACTTCGAGGTATTATATTAGAATTGTTATTTTTAGAGTTGGTTGGAGACTCGACAAGTTGGTGCTTTTACTCGTCAATCAAGGACGAATTAACCACTTGGGTTTAATGACCTACTCAACGAGTAATGGAGTCGACTCGTCGAGTAGGCGCTGTGAGATGACACCCTAAATCCCCGAGTTTGGGACCTATTTAAGAGAACTTATGTCCTCATTTCCGTCTCACCAGTTGTCCAACTCCCCTGTGTGAAACCCTAAACATGTGTAGTGAGCTAAGAGAGTTGCAAGCACATCCTTGAGTATTTTGGTGCATATTTTGAGAAGAAGAGGAGATCATCCAGCAGGGAACAAAGGGAAACTATTGGATCAAGTGCTAGTTCATCCAAAGCTTCTGTGGAAGGTAAAAAGCTTGCACCTTTCTCATCTTATTGGTTAGATCTCATGTTTATGGAAGTTTAGGGTTTTTGCCACCTTTTATTTGGGACTTTGAGTGTATTGAGTTATCATGAGGTCTAGACTTCAGATATGGACCTTTTGAGGTCCCTAGAGTCCAAAGGTCTCAACTTTATTTAGCCATAAGAGGGTTCTTGTGCTTAACACCTTGTGAGAGCATGTATTTGGCAATATGGAGCAAACATGTCATGCATGAACGTAAAGATCGAAGCTGTACATGATATTCGAGCCTTGGGAGGTTGGATCTAGATTTTGGGAAGGTTTTCTAACTTGAAATCGTGTGAATGAAAAGAGAGTCTGAATGGACTCACCGAGTCCATGAGCTGACTCGACGAGTCAGCTAGGGTTGTCCCGATGGGGTTTGATCATGCAGTAACTCGGCAAGTTGACGGGTCAACTTGACGAGTTGAGTTGGACTTTTGCGAGATTCTGAGAGTAGCGAGTGGACTCGGCGATTCACCTTTATGCACTCGACGAGTTGGGTCAAACATGGACTGATTGACTCAAGTTTGACTTCCGTTGACTTTAAGGTTTGGTCAATCGTGACTTATGGAGACCATGGAGGGGTAAAATGGTCTTTTTCCCTTTCCAAGAGTAGAGAGAGAAATAACTTAGTTGTTTTGTGATTTAAGTGTTAATTAGAGATGATTATCCTATGTGATTAGGCGAAAGCTAGATTTAGTGATTTGTGTTCGAGGAGTATAAGTTTACGTAGCTTACTTACGAGGTGAGTCTTCTCACTATACTTACCATGTGTGGTATTGTGTGTGACCATAGGGTCCTATGTGTTTAGTTGAGTATTTGTGTTATCTTGCATTATATCTTTGTGATTTATGTTGGTTATTGTTATAAGCTTATTAAGTAGGACCGGAGGGTCCACTCGAGCTGTGGGACCGGAGGGTCTCCACTGAGACACATTGACAGGAGGATCTTACTGAGTCACAGTCTCGAGTGGTTAATGTGATATATGTGGTATTTTGGGGAACTCACTAAGTTTTGTGCTTACCGTATTATGTGATATGTGTTTCATGTACCTCTCAGGACTGCGGGAAGATACCGGTTTAATTGTACACATATTCGTGGATATGTTGAGGATTTTGGGAATTGCCTTGTATTATGGGTTTATGATGTTATTTGAGACATTTGTCGGTTTTTATGAAATATAACATGAATCTTTATGGGTTTTAAAAATGAAAAATTGGGTTTGAAATTTACGGTGTTATATTTTTCCCAATTGTTAAGTGATTTTCCGCATTAAATATTTTGTTTTAACGTAATAAACTAATCAATTTGAATGTTTATAAGAAGATTTAGGTTTGAATAGTGGGATTTTGTTTCAAATGTTTTAGGGGATATTTTCCTAAGTTCCTTCCTATGTTTTAGTGTTATAATTGTGGTTGTGGTGAATGGTGTCAGCACCAGGTGCTCGTGTTGGTTGTTGGTGGTGTGGTGTCTGCAATAGTGTTAACTATGGTGGTTTGCCTGCAAATATAGTTTTGGTTAGGTATGTGTAGGGCCCATACCAAAGGGTTTCTAATCCAACGGTATCCGGTATTATCCTTCTTGCTTGAGGTCCGAAATCGATGGTTAAAGTCCTGTGAGGAACATAGATGGAGATTTGGAAGTAATCTAAAAGTGGAATAGATTTGGTGTAAAAAAAAATAATAATTAAAAAAAAAAAAAAAAAAAAAAAAAAAAAAAAAAAAAGTGTAGGGCCTATATTTCATCAATTAAAATAAATATAATGTGAATAACAGAACATTGACATCTTTGTGATTATGTATTCAACGGAGCGAAGTAAACTATGACCGTGACAATCTCAAAGACCTCGAATGCAACTTATGAAAACTAGATAACGAAGTCAAAAATTCAAAATTTGACAAAATGTTGTCAAAAACTCAAAATTCAGATTAAAACTCGGATAATTATAAACCACATGATACAACAAAACTAATTTACCCTTTGATTTCCTAGTATCTCAAAATAATATAGACACGTTAAGGAACATATTATATTAAACTGGAAATAAAATACATAATAAAATAAAACGAAATTACCAACTACCCCAACTACATAAAAGTGGTGGGCTCTGCAATTGTCAAAAACTCCATTGCAGTAGCACCCCTTTCTAAATTTACAAACTAGCCCTCATAGACTCTACAAAATTACAAATATACCCCTCAGAAACACTACCACTTGAAATAATTAGTGGCAGTCGTAACTTAACTACATAAAATAACGAGTACACTAGATAGAACCCCAATCGATCTCATACGACGGGTATTTTTCCAACAAGAAATTATCCGATCCACACCACGCGCTCTCCTCCTCGGTGAATTCCGGGAACGACAGATCCGACGAAGGCGAAGACCCGCCGGATACCTCACTCTCCGATCCTTCAACCTTCACGACCTCCGGCTGCTCCACCACAGTTCGTGGTTTTGCAACCGTTGACCGTTTTGAACCTTTCTTCTTACCACCGTCGATGCTTTTCCCCTCCGCTAGCGTCTGGCAGATCGCTTGCAGCTTGGCGTCGACGGAGGAGTGAAGCGGCTTGTAGTCGCCGAACTCGCCGCCGATGTGTGAGCCGTTATGACGCAGGTGAGGAAAGTTGAGCCGCGCGTAGTCACCACGCAGCTTGTAAGCTGCAATATCGTAAGCCAGCGCGGCTTCCTCAGCTGCATCAAATGTACCCAACCAAAGCCGGGTCCTGTTCTTGGGTAAACGGATCTCTGCCACCCATTTTCCCCAGTGCCTTTGTCTCACACCTCTGTAAAGTTTCGTGGGTTTCGGAGGTGATACGGATTGCTTCATGGGTACGGGTTTCGGAGCCAAGTAATTATTATAGGTAGGTAGGTTGATCTGGGTTTGGATCTGATGGATCTGAGATGGTGTCAGTTGGTTCAACCCGAATGAGGAAACGGATTGGTCATAACCAAACGGATCTTGGGTCGAGAATCCGTGGGTGTACCCATCTGGGTAAAATCCGGATTCTTGTTGGGTAGGAGAAGAAGAAGAAGGAGAAGAAGAGAAAGAAGAAGAAGAAGAAGGGTATGGGTAAGAAGTAGAAGGAGAAGAGAAAGCAAGGGTATTATCGTAATTTGACTTGAAGAAAGGCCCAAGTGCATCCATGAGCTCACCGGTTGACTGCTGGAAATCATTAATATTCCAAAACTCCATTGTAGCAGAAGCCATTCTGAATTTTTTTAACTTTTTTTTTTTAACTTTTGAATCAAATAACTGAAGAAAAATAAATTCAAGATTTTCCCACGAAAAAAACCAGGAAAATCAAGGGTTTTTCAAATAATAGTTAAACCCTTTTTCTTCTAAATACTTAATAAAATCTAAAATAAAACCAACCTCAAGGGACAAAAATAAACCCTAAAAAGGTACGATTTTGATGTGAAAAAAAAATGATTTACAGAAAATTAGAAATAGAACCCAAATGAAAAAAACTGGATCTCTATTCTGAAAAACACCTGACTCTCTGATTCGTCGAAAATAGAATTTAAATCAAGTTTGTTTTTTTTGCTCAAAAAATCGTTGAAAAGATTAAACAAAAACAAACCCAAATCAATATTGTTTTTTTCAGTTTTGAAAGACAGATGATTTGCAGAAAGGGATGAACAGAAGCGGGGAGTTACAGAAGGGGGGAATTGTGATTAAAATTGAAGAACTCAAAACAAGAAAGTCAAGAAATCTTGAAAGTGTGATTGAGTGTGTGTATGTGTGAGAAAAGAAGACTCTCAGCCTCACCTTTTGTGTTTTTGGGATGAAGATTGGGGTTGGAGAAGTGGGTGTGTTTTATAGGGTGAAACCCACTTTGTTTAACCCAACACCAACCCACCTTTCTAACCATGGTTAGTTTGTTTCTCGTCTCAAAAATAAATAAATACTTTTTCATGTAAAACAAACGTTACATTTTTTATTTGGGTTTTTTTATAGGATTAGTTGACAAAAATAGAATGGAAGTATTGAGTTTCACTATTTAGTTTTTGAAACTTTAAACCTTGTTAAATTGGATCTAAACTTTTTGTAAATATATATTGATTTTTTTAACGGAAAACTATTTTTGAATTTATATATGTTTCTGACATTTTTGAATTTATATATGTTTCGGACATGATTTGAACCTTCGACAATCATTGACTTGAAGAACAGATTAATAATTAATATCGTCGGGCTAAAAAACATTTGATTGTAAATACTGATTTAGGTATTTAGATATCTATCTCATTTCTTGATGTCTATAGGTCGAATAAAACTAAGTTACACCGTTAATTTAAAGTGTACTATTATACTCACATTTCCTATTCGGATAAATTATGAAATCAAGAGGTATACATACTATTCCACTCACAATAAGCAATTTGAAAGTACATATAAAATTTCTCAATTTCATGTTTAAATTAGACCATAAAATTCAAATCATGCTAAATTAGACTTTTAAATTTCAAATTGTGTTAATTTAGATCTTTAAGATTGCATTTTACTAGATAAATTGATAGATGTGCAAAATTTATAGCCGAGTGTATCATGATTCCAAATTTTATTAAATTACAATACTTCTAGTCTAATATTATTATTTTACTGCAATGTTTTATTTTAGCTTAAAATTATTTTCAGTATAAAATGATATTTAGTATCATACTATTAAGTTTACACTAGTTGAACTTTATATATGGTAGTTTTGTTTCTTCAAACTTAAATTTTATGTTACAGCGGATTTAATTGACTAGTTATATTTTTGATATAATTATTATTAATTGTAATATTATGTTATGTATTAAAAAATTATTAATTAATAAAATAGATAAGATAATATTTATGTTTTGAATTTATTTAAAACGTTTGAATATTTAATAAAATAATTAAAGCATACAACTAACCTACATGTTATTGTGACAAAAAAAAAGATGTGGAGAAAATTTATAAAAGAATTATACATATAAATATATTTTTAAATATATATAAGCTACAGAAAATTAAACTAAATTTCTTATTTTTATATATAATATAATTTGTTGGAGATGAGACACATTACATTTTTAACTGTAAAAAATAATGTTATTATTATAACCATGCTTATGGAATACACAACATTGAGGGTATATATAGAAATTATCATATTTTAATGAATTTTATGATTTTATCATGATGTCTAATCATGCCATTAAATTTAAAAGCTGTAAAAAAAATATTTGAATATTAGTATAAAAAAAAGTTGTTTAAGATAATATGGTGTTATAATGTCACATGAAGGAAATGCACAAACACTATTATACCCATGCTTATGAGATACACAACATTGAGGGTATATATAGAAATTACCATATTTTAATGAATTTTATGATTTTATCATGATGTCTAATCATGCCATTAAATTTAAAAGCTGTAAAAAAATATTTGAATATTAGTATAAAAAAAAAGTTGTTTAAGATAATACGGTAAACACCTACAACACTCATCTGTTAATATTTTATGATAGTTGTCGATTAAGAAATAAATTATCATATAATTAGGATAACTTAAAATAAAAAAATGTAATTTTTTGAAAAAAGAGGGTTTCGTACAACTATAAGTTTGCTTTATTTGGTGGTGGGGTTAAAACTCATGTATTTGTTTTTGGAATTATGTGTCAGTTTCAACGTTGAGTGCGTGTATGAGGTCATAATGACATTGCACCAATCAGGAATTGCCGCGTGGCGTTGCTGGCGACATGTAGCCATTGCTGACGGGACGGCTGCCGTTAAAGTTAAACGTTGCTTCTAAGTTAGGTTTGACAAAATCGTATTTCCATGTTCATACTTCATAGTGTACATTGTACAAGTAATACTAACTCCATAATTAAATTAAATTAAATATTATATAACTTAGTTGATTTACAGCATCAATGTTGTATATCTTTGGTTATTCTTGAAATAAAATTTAAAAATATATATAGAATTAAAAGATGTTACTTAATTTTGCAAACTATGTAATTTAATCTAAGAAAGAACCAAAGGTGACGATTCACATGATTTTAAAATTATGATTTTTTATCATGTGCCTTAAGGGCACACATAAACACATAAGAAGTATTAATTGAACTATTAGTTATGGAGATTATTATCATAATTAAATGTGAAGTTCATTAATTATATAAGATATTCTTTATAATTAATGCAATTTACATTTAACTATGATAATATTTTCATAATTAATAATTCTTATATGTACCTTTAAAACACATATTAAAAATTCTCTTTTAAATTATTTGCAAGTTAAGAAGTTAAGAGAACAAAATGTAGATTCAACACAAAATCCAACCCACTCAAGATCCTAACCAAATTATGGCCCCCTTTTTTTCCAGGTTTCATTTAGCTTTTAATTTCCGTTGCAAATGTTGTGCAAAAAAAAATTTACAACTTTGTACGATTTTTCAAAACATAGTTTTTTATAACATTACTTCTTTTAGATCTTATTTTATAATGCAATATTTTTCAGATTATTCTTTTACAATATTATGTTTACATTTTGTTCATATTTGTTTTTATACTTGTTTTTGAGATTTTAAAAAAAAATAGTATTTTATAATTTTGTATGCATTTGTTTTCCTACATTATAAATATAAAATGTTAAAAAAAAAATAAAAAAATATTATTTTTACAAATTTATTTCTATTTATAATAAAATATAATCTAGTGTAATTCATGTTTTATATACAGTACATACACAAAATTCATTCAACATGGGTTGCAACCTAGTTTTAACATTTTATAAAATTTAGATCGTAAAATATATAATTATTTTACAAACATTATTGAATATGCTCTATAATATATTAGCATCAGCATTTTTGTGAGTAGCCCATAATTTGCCATTTGACAAGCTCCTAATTATTAAATTAGGCCGTTGAAACTTGAAAGGGAAGATGGGCCTTTGAATCCAACGACAATGAGACAGGCCACGTGCCCACTGGTCCACGCGTTCTTGAAATAGGGACCTTTCAATCAGCCATGCTGTCTCATTAATAGCGTATGCTGATATTTGGTCAAAACATTTATCTAGCATTCACGTCTTACACGATCTAGTATAAATATTCAATAATAGAGTAATATAATTATAAGGAACCAAATATACAAATAATAATATAATTGTTACAATTAATATAACTCTAAGGATATGATTATGTGATTATTAATCAACCCGTCTATGGTGTTTTAATCGAAGTATCGAACGACTAGTATACATTACTTTAATTGTAACTGTTTAAAAAAAAAGATAACTTTGTTGATTAATAGATATACACAGCAGTATACTATAGACAGTGGACGTACATTATGCAAAACAAACTAGAACAGATGAGTTAAATGTTGATATCATACATTTAAATATTTCTGTAAATTATCTTTAAAGAGAAAAATAACTTTCGTATAACCTGTTTTAATAGATTTAAAAATTAAAAAAAAAATAAAATAAAATAAAATAAAAAAGTTGTAGGCACATGAGGAAAGGAGAAAGTTGTATTTATTTGTATTTGAATCAAACTTAATCATGGTTGAGTTTATTGACTAGTCAACCAGGCAAATCCACGTTCATTGCACGTGGTGGCCCTTTCACGAAACAGAAATCGTTTCTTACACATTATCAAACATTAAAATTTCATTTATTTATTAATAAGGGAAATTGACTTTGTAGTAAATTCCTATAGTTAATATTTTGGTTGTTTTTTTTTTTTTTTTTTGGAACTGACAAATAGATTTATATATAAAAGGAAAGAAAACATGGGAAACAAAGTTGCAGATCAGTGGCAATACAAAGAAACACATAGAGAATAGAGAACAAGAAAGACGAACAACTAAAAGAAAAAAATGGCATTGAAACCAATTTATCCGGATTAAATTCATCTTGATTTCCTTGTTCTTCACCAAAGAAAGGTTACTGATTTGACATATTCAATAACTTTTTCGGGTGGTAGCCGGTTCCTTTTGAATACTTTTTCATTCCTTGCTATCCAGATTCTTCATAGTGTAGAATAACAGATTGCCAGAAATATCTTCCGCTTTTTAGTACACGTTCCCCATTTATTGGCTAGGTTCAGAACATCCGACACCGCTTGGAGATCTTCCATGTGAGTATGCACCTTGCACCATCTCATTACTCCTTCCAAGACCTTCTTTGCATAAGCACAATTTACAAGAATATGATCAGCGGTTTCTTCCTTCACATTGCACATCTGGCAAGTTAAATTTTCCATGTTTACCCCTCTTTTTACTAACTCTTTAGCTATTGGGATTCTGCCCCATTGTGCTCTCCAAATAAAGCAAGAGACTTTGAGTGAGATTTCTTTTATCCAGAGGAAATTTTTGTTAGTTAATGGAGTCTGGTAGTCCTATCGTGATCTCAGAGCATTTACTGTGAAAGAGCCATCCGGGTGAGCCCACATCTCCATATAGCACCATTATTTACTATTCGTTTGTCTAACACAATTTGAACTTGGATATTCTTTTTCGTGAGATCATTTCCAATTCCAGCGATGTTATTCCATACCCCAGGTAACGACTTTGTAGAGTAACAGTCATGAGGTTTCAACCTTAGATTGTGCACACTTGTTATCACAGCAGCCTATAACTGATCCTGCTTGGTTCTCAACCTCCACCACCACTTTGTTATTAGAGAGACGTTTAGTGCTTTTATTGTACCGACACCTAACCCACCGGATTCCTTTGATGTTGTTACCTTATCCCATGATATCCAATTGATCACTTTCTTTTCATCTGATCCTCCCCACAGAAACCGATTCCTCAGTTTTTCCAATGTGTCAATAATGCCCTCAGGTGCCACAAATAAGGAAAGATAATAAGATGGAAGGTTTCCTAAAACCGAATTTATGAGTGTCAATCTCCCTCCAAAAGATAAGGTTTTTGACTTCCATTTTGACAATTTGGATTGGAATCTATCCAGAACTGGAGCCCAGTTTTTTTTCAAGTTCATATTTGCGCCGACTGGGACCCCTAAGTATGTGAATGGTAGAGTGGAAGGTTCACATCCTAAAGTTCTGGCCCAGTTTGAAGTTTCTTGTGTATCAGAGCCAACTCCAAAAACTCTCGATTTATTGAAGTTAACTTTGAGTCCCGATGCAACATGAAAACAACGTAGAATATGGGCCAGGTTTTTTATATTATGCTTTGACCATTCTTCAAGAAATAAAGCATCGTCCGCATATAATAGATGGGAAATTAATGGACCACCATTTGGCAGCTGAATACCTTGAAATATTTTGGTGTCGCACGCAACCCTCATTGTTGCGCTTAGTCCCTCCATAGTTGCGATGAACAGAAAATGGGGGGAGTGGTTCGCCTTGTTTGACGCCTTTGGATATAGGGAATTCATCGGTTGGACTGTCGTTGACTAGCACCGAGGATTTGGAGCTTTCGAGACATCCTTTTATCCATGACCTCATTTTAACTCCGAAACCCATATGCATCAGACTGGTATCAAGGAAGCCCCGGTTGATTGAGTCGAATGCCTTGTCGAAATTAACCTTAAAAAGGAGTATCTTCTTTTTTTTTCTTTTTTGCCCATGAGCAAATTTCGTTCACCACAAGTGGCCCGTCAAGTATGTTCCTGCCCACCACGTAGGCAGACTGCACCTCGTCAATACAGTTCCCCATGACTTTCTTTATTCTGAGTAATAGTATCTTGGATATGAATTTGTAGATACACCCCAATAAGACTAATTGGCTTGTAATCTCGAATTGTGAGGGGATCTTTGACTTTGGGGACTAACGAAATAAATGAGGAGTTGCAAGAAGAGTCAATTTTTCCATATTTCTCAAAGTATTTAACAACCGCTGCAATGTCACCCAAAAGAACCTCCCAATATTTCTTGATGAATTTGAATGTGAAACCATCTGGCCTCGGAGATTTTTCATTCCCGCAAGACCAAATAGCCTCCTTGATTTCCTTAAGGGTGATGGGGGATTCTATCAGATGCGAGTCATCGTGTGATAGTTTTTTGAAATATTTGCTCCCCAATTTTGGCCTGACTTGCCATTTTTCTTTGAATTTATCAGCAACGAACGAATATATCTCCTGCTTTATAATTTTTGGGTCCGTGCACCAATCACCATTTATCGTTAGGCCATCAATTTTATTTTTTTGATTGTTTTTATTGATGTGACCATGAAAAAAACTCGTGTTTTTGTCACCATCAGTTGCCCATTTAATATGAGATTTTTGTCTCATATCAAAAGATTTGAATTTTTCAATCTCTATGATTGATTTGTACCCCGAGGTTCTATCTTCCAACTCCTGGACTGTTAATTGTCGCGACTCAGCTTCATGGTCCAGGAATTCCACCAATTTCTTGAGTCTCTACAGTTCCTTTTCTTCCTTTGGATAATCAGATGCTCTCCATTTTTTCAATCCATTTTTAATATGTTTGAGCTTTGCCGCCAAGTACAGATCGGGTGTACCATAGCCCACAAAATTATTCCAGTTAGAGATGAAAGTCTTTTCGAATCCTTCCCTAAGCATCCAAGAATTGAAGAACCTGAATGGAGTTAGGCCAAAGTCCTTACTTGAAATAGATAGGCGGATAGGTCAATGGTCGGAAATTTCCTTTGGAAGAGCAGTAACGAAGACATGAGGAAATGGATTAAGGAAAGTAGGACAAACCAGGAACCGATCAAGCTTACTTAGCTTGAGGTTTGAATTACGAAAATAGGTGAACCTGTGACCCCCCATTTTCAAATCCCTAATCCCAATCTCGTGTATGAAATTATTGAAATCTCTTGCAGTTCTTTGGCATAAATTGGAATTGAATCTTTCTCCCCTGTGCCTCACAGCATTTAAGTTTCCCATCATAATCCAAATGACATTTTTAGTGTTTTTAATTTCAATTAGCTCCTTCCATAATGATTCCTTTTCATTAATCGGTTGTGGCCCATAAATATTTGCAAAGATCGTAGGTTCACTAATGCCCTCCCATATCCCAATATTGATAATATAATGCCTAGAGGAAATAACCTCGTTAGAGGTAAACACGTTCCTATCCCACATGTTCAGGAGACCCGACCTCCCAGATGCATTGACTCGATTAACACCAAATTCATCATCACCCCAACACGAGCGTACATCAATATTTTCAGCCTCCATTAGTTGGGTTTCTTGGATTGCTAAGAAAGAAATGTTATGCCTCATCTTGAGCCTCCTAACCTAATTCACCTTATAATTCTCACCCAATCCCCTTATGTTTATTGAGAGAAAATTCATTTTAACATTGTATCCTCACCTGATACCCTAAGGATTTCAACCAACAATTTGTTTCTGGCATCGATCTCGAAGCCGACCATAGCTCCAACTTCTGTGGTGGCCTCAATCTCGCTTATACTCGGAATTGTGTTGCACTCTACCAGATTTGATGAGGTAAGGGGGTTCTGATCCGAGCGAGGGGGCTTAGTACCCAGGAGGTTGACGCTTTCCTTAACAAACAGAGTACGTACAGGGAAGTTTGTGGTATCTATGGCCGGAGAAAGTTCAAGAGTATGACGCCTCTTCTTAGTCGAACACCCAATTTCGTTTGCCTGCTTGTCTACGGTTTGACCATTTGAAGGTGTAGTAACTTTTTTTATTTTTTTTACACAACAAATTTATTAAAAATGTTTATATATGTGTTCATTATGACACGGTTGTAAAGAATTATTGACATTTTGGTAATTTTTTTATTCAAGTAATATCATTATTTCAAAATTTTAAATCGATAATTGAAGTCGTGAACATCCGCTCCACTCTTGTTACCTTAAACAATTTATGGCTTTCTTTCACCAATTATTACTCCTCTTGTATTAATAACAATGCAAAAATTCTTAATATATATCAAGTAAGAAAATACAATCAACTAGATACCACATAATAACATATAAATCGCTAACACATAGTAGCATATATAATATATATATATATATATATATATATATATATATATATATATATATATATATATATATATATATATATATCAATTTTCTAAAGTATGCTAGTTCACTTTTAAAGTTCTAATTAGGTAAGCATACCACATTATGAGCTCATGGTTTTAAGGGAAATACTTTAGTGTATTTTAGTGTACTTAGACCCGTATGGTGTATTCAAGAAAATACCTTAATGTACATAGACTATGTTAAAATTTCAACTTGATGATCCCGACAAGTTAGGTGTATTCGACAAAAAGATTAAAAAATGAACTTTAACCACTTTACTAATATAATTCAGATGCATAAAAGAAAATAAATATACAAGCATTTTCATTGTATGAGAAGCTCTCAACATCGCAAAAGGTTTCTGGTGTAGTACAATCGAATCCAACTACAGAATAAAACTATCGTTGACCGTTGACTTTGAACAAGTTTGACTTTAGGTCAAATTGAGTATTTTGAGCTGTAGATTGAGACTTGGTCCCCTATTTGTTGCATAGATGACCTATTGGATCTATGATCATCACTGTTATCTTTTAGACTGCAAGGTGAGTCTGCTCATTATATTTGTCTGTATGGTAGTATATATTTGTTAACCAGTTGGGTCTTATTTTGTTGATTGTTGTTATATGTGAACCAAGTTGCTGATAACTCCTAGACTGATCTAAGTCTATGGGATTGCTGATACTCCCCAGGGTTGTTGATAACCCTTAAGGTGTGTTGTTAATCCATAAGATGTGTTGTTAGCCCATTGGGACCGCTGACAGTCTCCGGGGTTGATGATAACTCGTAACTTATTGTTGTGATGTGTTTGTTATATGTGATATTTGGGGAACTCACTAAGATTTCTGCTTACAGTTGTGGATTAAATACTTTATAGATACTTATCGTATTGCGAAGGCAAGACTGTACACACACATCAACAAACTTATGACTCAAATTTCTGCATTCTCTTCTTTACATTTCATTTCGGAATAATGGTTTATGAACAAATGGTTGTAACTTTACTAAAAATGGATGTTATATTATTTTAAAAATGAAAATTTTAGCATTGGCTTTTGGGACGTTACTGTCTCAACATCGTTCGTACTAAGCCAATCAATTCCTAATACTATGTTGTAACTGTTTAACTCAATGGGCAATAATTACTCATGGAACTCATTCTAATTCAAGTTCAGGACAATGTTCTTCATGCATCTGCTAACAAGTATAAACTTGCCACTAGCAACCTCATTTATTAAGACATTATCTACTCTATCTATAGGTATTGTTAGTCTTCTACCAAATTTACGGAAAATAAAGGAGTAGTTCGCTCTATAATCAAACAAAAATATTGGCAGAAAAATCATTTACTAAAAATGTACCAAAAGCGACATATGCTTCTTCCTTTACGTATTCCAGAGTCATGTGGACTGTTCTCGTCTTTGGATTTGTCGGCACAGTCGACTTTGCAGCTTATTTCTTCTTCCTTCTTTGGGCAGTCCTTGTAGATATGTCCATCCTCTCCACGTCTATAACACAGTCTCTTATCAAATGTGCATTCATTAGAGTAGTGACCAATCCTTCCATGTTTGTAACAAGTCACTTCCTCATTTCATTCCCAAAGTGCTTCTTCTTGCACTCTTACATCACTTCGCTTCTTTATTACTCCCAAAATTCTTGTCATTGGGACCAGTTTTTGAAAATCTGCTCTTCTTGTTGGACCTTGAAGATCCTTCAAACTTCGTCTTCTCTCTTAACCCAACTCTCTTCATTCTTAGCTTCCCAGATGGTTGCTTTCAGAGTGGTTGCTAGCTTCAATGTTGGACCAAAATTTGTTGGTAGTCTACTAGCAAACTTTTTTTTTATCTTGGAGAGTTCAGTAGGACACTTATCTTGCCTTTCTTCATATTCTAGAATTTCATTGTTGATCTGTAACGACCCTAATTTTCCCACATTGCCTTTGAGGTTATTTCCGTTACATTCTCATGTTAAGTTACTTTTCTATTGATTAAATTTAACTTTTAAGGGCATAAGTATCAAATTTGGTTACTTGATCATGCATATGGGTCATATGGTCATTTTTACACACTTTGAGGAGCTAACATGAAAGATTGGCTCATATTTATACACCACTTAACCCTAATATGGGGTTTAACAATCATTTTAACCAACAAACCCTATTCTAAGCCTCCATCTTATTGAGATAGTGTTTTAGGGTTCTCGCTTTTGGCAAAGAGTTGAATTGAAGAATGAATGTGAAAGCATTGGTGCCTTTGGTGGACTTTTGGTGGGGACTCTTGAAGCTTCTTCTTTAGCACCCTCTTGGTGATTCATTTCTGGATTTCTAGAAGGTAAGGACATCTACCTTCATTTTGTTTTCCTATAAATCACAGACAAGGAGAGTCCATGAATGATGCAAAATTATTGGTTTTGGTGTGTTAGATTGTACCGTTCTTGTCCCTAACATTGTAGTCACTTAGAAATGGTCTTGAAGGGTTGAGTTCATACCAATTGAGGCTTTGATTGGACTCAAATTGAGCAGATTAAGGTCATCAATCAATGATAAAAAAAATATGTAACTGCTAATTTTCACGGTGTGTTCATCCTCTTGCCACGTCGTGACGTCGAGACCTAGAACATTTAGGATTGCATCTAATTCTTAGCCACGACATGAGTATCCATTTATCATGTCATGATGACGTGTAATTGACTGGTCAAACCACAATGGTTATTTTATATCATGATGTGGAGATCCTAGTTCCATGACGTGATGGTGGATACTGATCGGGCCATAATCGTGATGGACACTAAGCTCATGACATGACACCCCTTTGGCCACAACATGAGATCCGTATGATTAGAATCATTTTTATTTTGTGCTTTTTTTTAATTAGTTATTTGGGTATTCTTTTAGGGGATTTAGAGTACCAATGAGAATGTGACTTTCCTATGCTCATAGCTCCACATAACTTGGACTAGAGGTGAGTCATTTCTTGTATGTCTTAAGCACTAGGTTGGAAAGATAACATGTATCTATACTTGTGTTCTTGTTTTTTAATTTTATGTGATGTTATACACTAAATGTAAAGGGGTCAAATATAACATGGACATGTAAACTTATTGATGATGCAACTGAATTTAGGAATCCTTGTATGCTAGAGTTCTTAAATTAATCACTTAATGCAATTTAGGAGGGTTAGGTCCAAGCTAGAAGTGAGGACTATTTGTATGGTTTAATTGTGATGATATACATGTTATAAATATGTTTTGTCACTCTTGAATGAAATTATGATATTCATGATAGAGGTTGTTTGTTGATAGGTGTATCTCTTTACATACTACTAGTTGATGTTATGTGGATATAGCTTGATGTGTGATTAAAAGATGTAATATTCCATGCATTAACTATAATAATAATTCACTAGCATGATTACATAATGTTATTGGTGTGGTGTGTGTTTTTCCCATGCGATAGGATTAATTAATTATTTAATTAATTAAAATAAAAGGGGAATACACATAACGGGGTTAAAAAGGTAGCAACCTAACTTAGGTACGTGCCCTTATGGGATATCGCAATGGAAGCATATCGTTAGAGGAAAGGAGCTTAAGCCAAGTCGACATCGAGTGGTTTTTTAGTTGACCATTTCGAGACCTTGTCCTAGTGTACGTTTGTATATTGGGACTGGAGTAATGTCGGTGATCTTGGATTCCATGTACAAACATCATGTGTTTGGTGTGAGTATGTGTGTGGAGGTACCTAAAACTACCCTCGAACGACAACACATCGTGCTCATACATGCAAATTCAGAGTAGCGAACGAGGTCTTCTTTTGAGGGGTGTTAGCGATGCAATAGACCCTAGTTAGCGAGGGACATTAATAGTAATTAAAGAAAATGAAATAAATTAATAATTATTGCGATGGAAGAATGTTCATATTAATGTATACACAAATATATTAATAATTATCGATGCATATTACATGTAAATGGTTAAGTCCACCACAAAGATCAATAACACTATTCGTCATGATTTACTAAAGTTTAGTAAATATGGTTATACTTACAAGTTTAAGTATAATTCTGAAACATTGGAAAAGTTTCAATGTGTAACACCCCTAATTCACCAACACCAAGAAAGGAAAGGAAACCCTAAGTCAAAGGGGTTAACTTGTTGAGTCCATGGAGGAACTCGACGAGTCGAAGCGGGCTCCGTGTCACATTTTAAGTGACCGACTCGGCGAGTCAGGTCTGGGTTGGGAAACCCTAATTTCAGGACCCAACACCCTATTTAAAGAACATTTTCAGGCCTCCAATCGATCCTCCATCACTCTCCTCACCTACCTTTAAAACCCTAAGCCTCCATTGAAGTGATCTTAAGTTTTCCTTGTCATTTTTGGGTGATTTGAAGCTAGAAGGAAGAAAGGAACCTTTGGTGATTCAAGAAGAGGCAGCAGATCCAGAGTTGGTGTGAGATTTAAGATCATTTGAAGGTATGAAGCTTATACCTTGGCTATTGTTCATCTGATCACTTCTGAGCCTTAGGGGCTCTGAGTGAGAAGCTTTATTCAGCTATGGCTTCATTTTATGATTTGGATCTCCATTCTAGTTGGGATTTGGTGGTCTAGCCTCATAACTCTTTGCATGCACGTAAAGTTAGCAACTTTACGTGTAATGATAGCCCTATGAGTCCAGATCTACAAGTGGGAAGCAATGCACAAGGCTGTAATCGAAAAATGGAAGATGTTGAGGGTGGACTCAGGGAGGAGCAGGGCTTTTCAGTTATCCATAGTGGAGCCGCGAGTAGCACCGGATGTTGTAGGTGCGTATCTTTTGCTCTCCTGATAAATTTTTATTCATGATTATATTGGTATGGTTCTGCAATTTGATGAGTGTTTGTATATGAATTATTCCTATTTGTGTTCAGATTAAATGCCATCTGCATACCCTGGAAAGTTAGAGTAGTAGTTTGAAGGTTTCCCTTTAGAGAAGGTTCTCAGGATACAGTTATTGTAGCAAGTGTGTGATTGGGATTCTTGAAGTATTCTATTAATCTTCAAAGGTGGATCAGAATTGATACTATGGAGTCATGGATCATTAGCAGCAGTAAGTATTGGGTTATCAGCTGGTTTGTTATTGGATGGTTGAGAGGGTTGGAAATCCTATCCAAGTAATAAACTGTAAGGATCTAGTTGAATCGAAGTGGGGGAGAGTCCTCCCAGAGATTCAAGAGCAAAAGGGAGTGTGGATTCAGGATGAGTTTGCATTCTCATTAGGAAGGCATACAGCTCAAGTGGTGGTGCGAGTTGGGAGTTTGGGAAACTTCTCAGCGTGGAGTTCGCGTTTTCGTAATTGCAAATGTCTAGTTTGGGAAAAACCAGGTGGGAGGATTGTCAGCAGGTTTCAAGTGATTCATGGCGTAGATAGTGAAAGCGTACGACATGGGATACCTTCAGATTGGAAGTCAGTAGTATAGGAAGCCTGTAGAGTGTAGTGAGACTGCGGGTTAGTCGCAGCATTTGTTAGTACCTATTAGAGGAGTGTGGGCGAGGGCACGTTATCCTAAATTAGAGGAGTAAAGGCGAGGGCCCGTACTTCCTAGTTAGCGGAATTTGGGCGAGGCCTGTATTTCCTAGTTAGCGTGATAGGAATCAGGAAATGATAGTTCATATAAGATTAGTAGGGAGTTGGTCTACATAGCCCTAGGAAGGTGGGACCTTGGGAGAGACCGCTTAAAGATATAGTGGGTGAGACCCTTGGGCGAGGCTCGTATGTTAGTAACATTGCAGGTGGGACCTGGTAGAGACCTTGAGGTGAAGTTAGGGGATCGAGGATCCCAGGAATTCTAGAGCCGGAGAAGCAAGGTAGATAGAGTGGTTTTAGATAGCCGAAGTCTCCTTCGGAAATCGTTGGTAAGGGTTTCAACATCAGGATATGATAAGAGGAAGTAGCCAGTGAGTGCCAGTGAAGTAACCAACAATGGGAGTGGCTGGAGCTCTAGACTCAGCAAAGGGAATATCCTCCGCAGTGATAGAGGAGGTTGTCGTTTTGGAAAGTTGCCTTGAGAAGGTCAGCGAACATGCAAGGAAAAAGGAATGAACCCTAGGATATCCATCATTAGTATTCGGGGAATCTGGAAGGATTGTTGGTTGGGTAAGATGCGTGTTTTTAGGATTGTCGGTGAATAGAGGGTTCTCAGGGTTCTTATCTTCAGGGGTTTATGTTTCGGAAGGATCGGGCAGAAGGTCAATGGAAGTGGTCAGTAAGAGGTGTATTCTTCGAGCGTGAATGTTGAGGACAGTTGGTTGTAGCAGACTTCGACGATGAAGTCTAGTTTAATTGGGGGAGAGTTGTAACACCCCTAATTCAACAACACTAAGAAAGGAAAGGAAACCCTAAGTCAAAAGGGTCAACTCGTCGAGTCCATGGAGGAACTCGACGAGTCGAAGCGGGGTCCGTGTCGCATTTTAAGTGACCGACTCGGTGAGTCGGGGGAATGACTCGGCGAGTCAGGTTTGGGTTGGGAAACCCTAATTTCGGGACCCAACACCCTATTTAAAGAACATTTCAGGCCTCCAACTGTCACACCCCGGCCGTCGGCGGAAACACCGGGCAGTGTAACGTCATTTCTCGTATCATAGTTATCAACTTCTTGAAAACACATGCATTTAAAAATACGTCAACATAAAGTTGGTGAGTTCACAGGTTTTGACTCCATTTAAAATAATACATTTTCCAAGTTTCAAAAGTATAGTTTTGAAAGTATCATTTTGACTCTCCAACATTTAGAATATATATTATGTATAATAGTTTACTTACCAAATAATTAGTTTACCTATAAGTCTCATATACTATGAATATAAGTGTTTGTAATTCCATACAAACGAAAGTTTCTACATATAAATTTTATTTCAATTCTATACGAGTAAAAACGCTATGTATAAATCTATTTCAATTCTATACGAGTATGTGTGCTAGGTATAATTATCTACTTAATATAATTAGTACCTAGGGTATAAGTAGGGGGAAACTTATACTTAACATTAATACTTGTATAACGATGAAGTATAATGTTTCTAACAAGTTGCTACCATGAGTCTGTATCCACTGCTTGACAACAAAACCTCTGACAAAACACACTCATGATTTACCATGAGAAACAATACACTCATGATTTACCATGAGAAACAATACACTCATGATTTACCATGAGACACAATACCAGACGCTTCATCGACGCTGGAATAACAAATAAAAGGAACGGATCATCACTCGCTTGTCTTGGGTTGTAATTAACAACCACGAGTGGGGTCGTCAACTCGTATCTTATTCATACACGACTTCCTCGCTCGCACGGGATTAACGGTTACAAGTCAGAGGACTTCCACTAAGATCCCTAATCTTAGTTGATGAATGAGGTAGCTCATGTAGACTTTCACGACGTTCTATAGTCCTAACAACAAAAGCATTTTCATGTCTAAAACCCTAAGTTACTAGACTATGCTTTTAAATAGTACTCCTAACTTCATAAAATTTAGGCAGTATAACAACTATAACTTGACGTAAAACCAGGTTTTATCTTGACATAAAACCAACAATAATATATAACATATCAAGTTTTATCTTGACATAAAACCAACAATAACAACGTACATAATTTTTAACATATAGAACTTCCGAATATAACTTCGGAACTATATCGCACACAACATATATAGAATCTTAAGTATAACTCAAGATCTACATTAATATATTTCTATACCATGCTAACAAGTTGACAATAGTTGTATATATTTAAAATATTATATTTAGAACAACTATATCTCGATTAATATAACTATCTATATTGATACAAATAAACCATCATATAGACCTAATAGTAATGTATATATAATATATAGCATGTGTTTTCCCCCAAAAATATTAAAAAGTGGGGCCGGGAAACTCACCTTAATAGCGTGATTTATGTAATCTAAGCAGAAACGGTCTGCGTACAAGGTCGTCTGGGCTCGGGATGCAATAGGGCTTCAACAAAAGAGAGAGGAGAAATGGAAATGGTGTAAGGAAGTGTCAAGGTAGAACCTGCTATTGAGAGAAACCCTTGTGTGCTTGAACGTTTTGAGAGAGAAAGGAAGCATTATTGACCCTTGTGTGTGTCATTTAGCAAAGAAGGAGAAGATTCTAAGCAAGAAGAAGCAAAGGAGGTTGCTATTATGTGGATTTGAAGCTTAGATCATCAATCTAGAGGTATGATTTCGGATTACTTTCTGTTTTGTGATGAATAATGGGATCTAGGGTTTCTTATGGGCATTTATGGGATGATTTGATGCCAAATAGTTCCCTTCTTGTGTTGAGGCTCTGGATCTGGATCCATATAGGTACAGAGAGCCTCATTCTTCAAGCTTTATGTATAGCAATAGAGTTTATGACCTTGGGTTGTATTATTTGAGACAAAAACATCATTTATGGTCATATAGAGATTGTATGTGCATCAAGATAGTGACTTTACGTGCTAAGTATGCTTGGAAGGACTGGATCTATGGGTTAATGGACTGGATCTGACCTTATGAGCAAGTTTGAGTCATTGCATGGCACGGACTCGCCGAGTCCGAAGAACAGACTCGGCGAGTAGTATGAATGTTGCCCGACCACACAGCGAGTGGTCTTGCCGAGTTGGGGAGGGTTGACTCAGTGAGTCAGGGGGAAGTCTGAGTGGACAGGTGGACTGAGTCAAGCTAGACTCGCCGAGTTGTTCTTGAGACTCAGCGAGTTGAGTCGTGGTGGCCCCACAACTCATGCCAGGTGGAACTCGTCGAGTTAGGAGGGTACTCGACGTGTCAAGGGAGGATTTCAGGGAAATTAGTGTATACGCTCAGACTCACCGAGTCGCTATTGTGCACTCGCCGAGTCCGGTCAAAGTTGACCGTTGACCGTTGACCTAAGTTGACTTGTTAAAGAGTAGTCAACCTTAGTTGGGAAAGTGTTAATTAGAGATGTATTTTGATATAGGAGGACTTTAGCTCGGGGGATCGAGCACTAGTGATTTCAGGATTCACGACTTACCAAGACGCGAGGTGAGTCTTCTCACTATACTTTACCTTGAGTAGGTAACCAGAGTTATGTGATAGAGTGTTTGTATGCTATGTATGTTATGTGTTGTACTGCATTATTTCTATGTGATTTATGTTGTGCATGTTTACAGAGTTAGAACCTGAGGGTTCACAGAGTTTGGGTGCACGGACCCACAGAGTTATAGCCTCGAGTGGCTAATATGTGTTCTATATGGTATTTTGGGGAACTCACTAAGCTTTGTGCTTACAGTGTTTGATGTTATTGTTTCAGGTACTAGTGACGACCGCGGGAAAGCGCCGGCTTCATCCGTACACACACACACGGAGTTTATACATTTGTGATCTTGGGAATTTGTATTTACCTGAATTGGATGATTAATATGGTTGTTTTATTAATATTAAATGAATTATGTTTTACGAAAATTTGAAAATTTTGTTTTGAAATTTACGGTGTTACAGTCATTATTAATTCAAATATTTAATAGGCCTTACAACATCTTATTATACTATGGTCTACAGATACCTCAAATCACTCAACATCCATGGGTCTTCCTACCACTACTTGTGATACAAATAAATTGAGTGGGTTATGCTAGGGGCCTGGTGAGCACGTAGAGTTTTCAACCCACCATAATTAAGTTTTCTAATTATATAATTCACATCAAATAATTTACCTGATTACGCATTCCCATTATTCTCATATATTGATCCCAAAATATTGACCTCAAGGGACCTATCCTAAGGATCATCATCAACAACAGATAGACAATATTGCTTTAGAGATTCCTACAATAATATATGTCAATACTCAATAAGGTAACCACGGGGGGATAGAGTACATCCAATGGACAAATAGCTCATTAACACTTATAGGTTGCGAGTCTGCAAACGTTCCACTAGACTGTCTAGAATAACCTGTGTCCGTTGATATGCACATATTTAACTATGTATTTAATGCATATTGCTAATAATTTTAGCTACAATTATGCCTAATATGTAACAAAAGATGTTTTTTATGTTTAAAAATATGTTTTGTAACTGCAAAGACTTGCTCGGAACAAAAAGGAAGCATACGAGGAGGTAGAAACAGGAAACGGGAGCTTAAACAAGAGAATGAGAAAAAGAAGACTTGAATTCTGAAGACCAGGTCATGGTGATCTCCAACACGACGTGGTGAATGGAAGGTGTGAGTATTAAAATCAGGATGGATGGGCATATATAGGCGAATTTTTTGATTGGCGCGCCGCACCCAGATCATGAGCATATCGTGCCTTGGATCTAGTCGGCCTCCCTCCTCGCAACACGTGGCATGCTTCTACTAGTCCTACATCGACACCTTCTAGAAGCGTGTGTCGTGCCTTGCACACATTTGTACGATTTTCTAAATATTCAAAAATGCATATCTTGTTCATACGAGCTCCATTTTCAATGTTTCTTTATATCCACACGCAACTATCACCGAGTACTATAACTTTCATTTAGTCTCTGTCGGCTAGTTCTCACTTTATTTTTGAAGTTATATTTTTTTACAAACTTAGACTGTTAAAGTCCATATTGATAATCATAACTATTTCATACGAGTTTCGTTATCGACTGTCTTTATATCGACAACATCTTATTCACGAGATCTTCAACTCTCGTGTAGATTGTTTCTGCTAACAATCATTCGATTTGGATCTCGATTTCTGTGATAACACAACTACGTTGAAACTTCAAAAAACCATAATTTTCTCATATAAAGTCAGAGTTAGGTGTTCTTTATATGCACATAATCACCATGACGACTACTACAACTTCCGTTTATATTGTTTGTCCTAAATAATCTTTTATTTTTTATGCTTGTTTGAACTCTAATTATTAAGTTATTTTATAAACTTACATATACATATAAATTGCATATACTCAAATAATTATCTTTGATTTGTTCATAAAAAAATTACAATCGTTGACCGACATAATTACATCTTTTATAACTAATATCTAACGAGAAAAACGGACATTATAAGGACTCTTTTGGAAAGTTCATCTTGGACTCCACGTATATCTTACATTATAATAACCAAGTGTACATATCATCTTATTAATATAATTTGTAGTTTTGGTTGACCATAGTTTTCAACAAAATATTATTGCAAGTATGATGCTATTCTTGGTAAAAACATATAAGCACATTACTATAATTAGTACCCATAAGAAATTATAAGTATGTTGCTATTATGTGTAAAGAAAAGTAATTATAATGTTATTATGTGTATAAAATATATATACATTGCTATTATATCTAACAAGTTTTAAGGGTAACATTTGTTAATGGTTTCGTATTGGTATCAATTTACGACGATCGTAAGATTTCTATCATGAGTTGGAAACTAATAAGTATTTATAATTTATAAGTTAATTGCTATAAAATGTTTAAATATAAGAATGAGCAATATAATTTCATTGGTTTGTTTATTATTGTATACCATACTTTAATACTTTCTTATTATAACATGGATATCATCCAATAATCCAAATATAGTGCAGTTTCACTGCTCTGAATGGATCTATTCTTTAAAATACAATGTCCTACTAGCAGGAAGTAGAAAATAGAATTCTATCATTATCCACATTTTCCAAAACAAATTAATATACAAATAAATGAAACCACGGTTTGTTAATTCAAATGAGACGTAATTTATGTTCAGTCCTAAATAAAAATGTTAAACTTACCATGAAATTAACCATAGTCATATGACCAAAAATCCATATAAGCTTCTCTAAGTACATTATTTCAAATTAAATTGCCGCATAATTAATTGGCTTACAAGTGCGTAACAAACAATATGCTAATTAATAAATTCAAATCTATAGTGACAGGACAAGATGCGTACACGTTTATTATTGCATTATATAAATTATTATTAAAATCAAATTGAGTCATATCGACAACGATATTTCTTTATTTAGTGTACATATTTAGACCAAAAACATAATTTTGTAAAATGGGATAACGAAGGAAAAAGAAATGAGAGGTCATAACACAAAAACAACTCATTTAAGCTTACATTTTTTGATGCAAAGGGTTTTTTGTTTCTATACGAAAATTTGTAGTATTTGTTTGCTTGTGTCCATTTACAAATGTTGGCTCAAAATTTGTGCCAAAGGGTACGCTTCTCTTTTGGTGCACATCTCAAAAAAATATCGTTAATTGTAGAGGTGGTTAAACGGGGTCGTATGGATTAGAAAATGAATTAAAGTACCATGATTAAAATAGGTAAAGTTTAATGTATGTCAACAAGCTTTGAACATATGAAAAAACCCTTGTGAACTTCAATTAAAACCTCAATATGTGCCAAAAGGGTACCCTTTGAGACTTTGAGACTGGTGACATTAAAAAAAATGCATGTTTAATTGATAAAACGTTTGATAAAAGTGTTATTATATTTCTATATTAATCTAAGTTCCATATTCAAATAAAAACATACGAATTAAAATGTTATATTCATATGACTGTTTGATATGTTATTTTATTGCGTTTGGTAGAAAGGTTCCGTGTGACTTGTCAGATTTAGACTGTTTGATATTATATTTAGAAGTTTCTGATCTGATCATGGCACCTTTGAAATGCTTCTTACTCTTAAGTCTTATTCGGACTTTGACTTACTCAACAACTACCAAACAACTATGTAGTGTTATAATGACAATATATTTTCCTTTTTAAAATTTTAGTTAACTTATTAAGATTGTGTTTGGCGCGCTATAGTTAGCTTATTTTTCGAGTTTTTTTTATGTTGTCGTATTTGGTAAGCCAAAAAGTAGCTTATAAGCTGATTTTTTGAAAAGCTATTTAGATTAGCTTTTTAGGAGCTTTTTTAAAAATTTTCAAATACACCCCTTAATTAATTATAGATACACATACTTTCGCATGTACTTTTATGTAATTTTATATATTTTAGCTAATTTTTCAGTTAGTTTTACTAAACATCATTTTTTATCAATTAGTTTTTATTTAACAGCTAGTTTTTCAGCTATCAATCAGCTTTTCAGCTAACGGCTAGGTTTTCAGCTAGTACGCCAAACATAATCTAAGACGATGTTATAACATTTTGAACTAAAATTGATTCTTTATAATAAAGAATATTGAAAGGAGCGAAAGGTTTTCAACATTTTTTAGGGTGTAACCCATATGGCCACTACCACCTACGCTCAAAGCTTACTCTATATCTCGCATTTTTTTCCACGTTTATCTTTGCTCGACTTTGGCTGCAAATTTTAGGGAGTAAAGGTTAAAGTATTATATTCTTTTATTATCTACGATCATAAAAAAGAAATCTTACTAATAAAAGCTATTATATTTTAATTATTTTAAATAATTTAACCAGTATGATCATGTGTGAACATTCAACCAAATGCATCTTAGGAATCGACCATAGCTATGCATTGTGGCCATCAAAATTCCATCTGATCGATCGGTGAATGATGTATTTAAATATCATTTGAACTGACTCGTTATCATGAGTTTTATTTTTATTTTTATTTTTATTTTATTTATTTTACTTTTGTACTAACCATTGAAACCTGTTATTATGTCAAAGATTCCATTAGGGACTTAATATGCTCGGCATCAATTTGATTCTCAAAATAATCAAAGTTTATAAACATCTAATTACAATTATAATTTATAAACAACAAAATACATTTAAACATGCTATTTTCAAATCCATTTTACTATAATTCATCATCTCATCACATAATCACTTTCAAATACAATTCTAAACATTTCCCCCAAAAAATCCACACAATTACAAATATCAACTTTGCTACCACTACCCTACTTCTACAAAATTGTGCACACCCAATTCAACATATTTGAAATATATATAAATTCCAATTGGACCATTTCAACTAAACGGGTCTTCTTCAAGACTCTTTAACTCTTAAGGGCTTCTTTTTGGAAATTCTATATTTTCCAACAAATGGCTTCTCACTCCCCACAACATGCCTCTCTATGAAAATTTTAATCCCACTTCCAAGGGTTTCATAGTACGCTTAAATATATTCCACACAACATTATCGAAGTAATCAAAAATATCCTCAAATGCATAATTACAAAAAAATTGCTCTTCTTGCATCTGTGTTCATTCTTTGTTTAGCAGCATGTTGAAGCATTTTTTGAGCTTCAGAACTTTCTCTATCAATCTTTTTAGCAACACTTTCAATATTGTTATTATTAGATAATGATATTATATCTCCTCCCGTTAATCACCATTGACCTTTTTGTTTGGGTCAATAAGCTTGCTCCATTTTAATCCCCAAACTAAAATACTTTCTATCCTCAATTGTAACCAAAAAGTAAACAAAAGCAAAAAGGTTATAAACTTTATAACAAAATATAAGAAAATAATTAATTATTATGACCTTTTGAAGCTACTTTTTGATGAGGGTATGTTGTAAAGTATCTTCTTTAGCCTTTTTTTGTTGTTCTTCTTGATGTAAAATATGTTTCCAAGCATGAACTCCATCTGCCAACATAAATGATAAATAGTAAATACAAAAAGTCCATTTCTGTATTTTCTTCAGATTCCAAAGAATCAAATACACATGAAATCCCATCAAATAAAATGTTGATTTCATCATCATCTCCTCCCAATTTCCCTTTCTTAACTTTAAGCTCCTTTGCATGATCCTCCTTTGTATATCCATATACTAGTCATTTCTAACTTGGAAGAGTTCCACTATGTGCTAACAGACTGATCAAATTGAATAAAAATAATGTTATGAGCACATTAATTGGTTAAAAAATGACGGAAATCTATTAAAGACATGCAATCGGTTGAAGGAACTGGGCCGGCCCAATTGAGTCACAGCTTCTACCTTGTGGGGTGGAATTTGAACAATTTTGAAAGAATATATATTAGAGGTGAGATAAAAGCAAATTTCGGATTAAATCTGTATATATTGAAGCAATCAAATATTCAATCGGATTAATTTATTAACAAGTAACATCAACTTAAACTTGCATCTTTTGGTGTAGGGAGTGATCAAGCGCTTATGGAGAGAAAAATTCAAAAAATAAAAATAAAAATAAAAATAAATAAAATATGTTGCTCTCCACATACCTATGTTATCGTAACTTTGAGCTAAACTAAATTGTGAAGGTGAAAAGGGACAAAGAAAGGAGAGGTTGAGGGAGGGAGAGTGAGCCCGATTTATTGGATTTAATGAACTGTAGCTGAAACCGTGGTGACTTTAAGGAGATAATTCAAATGAGTCGGACTCCGGGCACGCATAAATATCTATCGGTGAAGGTGCATGCTGCAAAATTTATTTTGCTGGACTCCGAGCACGCATAAATATCGAATATTGATTCGGTTTTCTCGAACCAACAGGTTAATGCAATGACACCTCCAGTGCCATCGAAGGATCGAGATTTGGCGTTGGTGAAGTCCTTGTATGAACACTCCCTAGGGTGTCCATGACTATCTCCGAGGTTAGATGGGTTGGCGGAACTACCCGCCCCGCTTGTGCCACTTGCATTGATTTGTGACATGGCGGCAGCCACGACGACTGTCACTGCTGCTTGGAAGACAGCAGGATTATACTCAGGAGGTGGCGGCGGTGGATTTGTTAGAGGATTGGTATTCTTTCTATTAGAATTCTTTGGAGGCATCTTTCTCTAAAATAATTTAAGAGAAAATGATGATAAGTCCTCTATAGTGGTTTTGAGTTAGGTGATATTGAGCAAGGTATATCTTATCCTGACAGTTATAGTGTTCTATTAATCGATTTACAGTGGAAGTCTACTAATATAAGTAAACAATTGCCATGAAATTAATAGCAACACTTGGAATGAATTTGTATATTGTGATTTATGTCTGATCCCTCCTATAATCACATAGTGTACAAAAATTATATATAACCAAAACTAAATAGACCTTCGATTAAGTGATCCTACTCAACGTCCACAGCCAAATAAGGAACATGAAGTAAAGTTAAATCACCTATTATGAGTCTATAAAACCTTAATACTAGAGCCAAACACGTGAAAACAAAGAAATCTTACTAATAGATCTATCATTTCTAAGTATATACGTATAAGAATACTCATGTAGTATTTTAAATGTATGTTCGGTTATATTGTTTCCTTTGTATAGAATTTGGTAAGTTTTAGACTTGTTACAACACCACAATCACTCCTAAACACATGTTAGTCGTATCTCAAATAAATATAATTGATCATGCTATATTTATCTCAGATATGATTACATAACTATCCAGGTTTAACCGTAGTGTCCAACCTCAAAATACTTTTGTTTTGTTCTTCTTGTGATATTGTTGCTGGTATGTATGTATACTTGTATACTTTTTATAAAATACTTAGATTTTTAAAAGTATACTTTTAGTCTAGAGCGCTTCGGCCCCATAGTGTTCATAGTTGTATATCATGTAAGGTTTGATATACTTAGTTCACTATAAACAATGCTCTGATACCAATCTGTCACACCCTCGAACCGGAACGTCGGAAACGTTCGGGGGTGGAGGACGTCGTGTACGGTATCACAATAATTGCATAATAGTAATCAAAGCAAACACAACCATTACATTGTATAAGTAAAGTATTTACATCTGTTCGATACATAGTTTGTATGACATCAAAAATGTATAGCAAAAGTATTAAAAGACGCGCCTCTAACATCTCCGTCTTCTCAAAACGTGCGGGTGTACCTGTCTACCGGTTCCCTGAGAATACAAATAGTTTTGAAAGTGTATTAACATTTAAGTTGGTGAGTTCATAAGTATGTTTAGTGATGGAAAACTTGTCTTTATACATTGAAAATGCTAGTACGTTTCTCTAGAAAATCTAATATTTTCTATAGTGAATGTAATGTAGTCTTATAAATGGATAAACTATTTCATGTATGTTTCTTTATAATTATATGCAGCATTAGTGTACCCAGCACTAGAAATTAGTGTACCGAAACTGTATTTGTATGAAAACCTTTGTATGAATGTCGGGATACCACCAGCTGTAGTGTAAAGTAGTGAATCACAATAGTGTTTGTATGAAAACCTTTGTATGAATGCCAGGATACCACCACCTGTAGTGTACAGTAGTGAATTATAGTAGTGTTTGTATGAAAACCCTTGTATGAATGCCGGGATACCACCAGCTGTAGTGTAAAGTAGTGTATCATAGTAGTGTTTGTATGAAAACCTTAGTATGAATGCCTGGATACCACCAGTTGTAATGTCACTACTAGAAAATAGCCCTTTAATGACGCGCAAACAATGACACGTGCTGATAGAGGACACACATTTGTGCATGCCCTAAAAAATATCAGTTTTGCAAAATATGAAGTATAGAGGACACACATTTGTGCGTGCCCTAAAATTAGTGCCAGAAAAGAAAAAAATGAAAATGCGGAGGGCGCCTTTCATAAAATGTGTGTCATCTAAGTGTGTCGCTTTATAATTTTTTTTAATGAAATACGCATTTTAAGCGGGGAAATGAAATACCCTTAATTTTTTAAGTCCCCGCCCTTCGTCTTCCTCCCTCCGTAAATAACTTGTACTGATTCTCTTCTAAATCTCCCGAAACCCTACCATTTCTCTCTATTGACGCTCCATCATCTCACGCTCATCTTCAAAAAACAACTTCATCGGAAAAATGCAACCTGTAATGGTTGTGAAGAAGACCAATTGGTTTGACTTCTCCCCTAAAACCTGGTACAACTTCTCCTCAATTCGAGTTCACTCTTCAATCTTTATGCGATTGACTGGTTTTTCACTCTCAAACCCCAAACCCTACATTGATTTGACAGACATAGAAACATATAAGTGTTATCGGCTATTATGCTCCATTATTACCACACAGTGCTCTCGATTTGTTAGGGCTTGTTTCATCTATTCATCGCCTCCCTACCACAAGAGATCTTATAGTTCTTCCCAAATATACCCCCTTCATTCATCTTTTCTATCAATATCGTATGCCACCAACATTCCCTTAAAGGTGACTTCATTTTTTATTTTTGATAACGTGAGCCCTAATTTGTATCTTGCTTTAAATTTTCTATCAACATCGTATGGTTTGATTAGTATAAGTGTTTTCTCTAATTTGGTAGATTTGCAGTTGCAGACCAACTGTTTGTCTAAATGCCTACACACCACTTTAGTGAAAAAGGAAGTGGATAGCACATACATCAGTTAGCTCATATTATTGACTTTTTATATGTGTGTAGTAGGATTATGAATATTATTCCAATTAATATCACGTTCATACTAGTGGTTTCAATTCATGGAGCTTATGAAGATTCTGTTGTAGATCATTTGGTGATGGAACTTTGTGCTGAAGTTGAGTTCTTTGATAGGATTACCACAAAAGGGCATCGTTTAGAATGAAAAGAAACTGATTTTGATCAAAAAAATTATTGGTTTGATTGAAGCTTGTCATTCTTTGGGAGTAACACATCCAAGGTTGTAGAACTCGTTACTCGGTACCTGGTCGGCCGACTACCGAGTAGCAAGTACTCGGGAGTATTCGGGGAGTATTTGGATTTGGAAATTTGTGCAGAAATACTTTTGGGGAATTTATATACGTCAAAATCATAAGATAAAATCATAAGTTGATTGAAATATATAATAAAATTGGATAAATGTGAATACACAAAAAATGAAAAACACATAATGGTCTCACTTTGTGAATAATTATTGAAAATATAAGATATATATGTAGTAATAATCACATGTGTGTGTGATAAATAATAAATCATTAAGTATATTATACATATTAATCACCGAGTTGACCGAATTTCACAACACTACTCAGTTTGTAAGGGGTCGATCGGGGAGTACTCGGGATTATGTAACTCGCCTCGGCAAGGGGGGGAGTAGCGAGTACTCGGAGGAGTAATCGGCCAACTCGGCGAGTTTTACAACACTGAACACATCTGATCTTAGACCTAAAAACTTTTTTTTATATATATACATGAATATTTGCCTCTTAAAAACATAGATTTTGGACTATCAATTTTCTTTAAACCAGGTACCTGGAACATTATAGATGAAAAAGATGTCCTATGTGGCCCACATTGTTATCTCCAGGTAATTGTTATTTCTCCCCATTTTTTTTAGCATTACATAGGCATTAGAGTATGAAAAATCATCTAGAGTATGAAAAAAAATAATGTTTGTAAATAATTTATTACACACAATAATCCTCCTGGAAGTTTTTCATAGGATAATATGCAAAACACGAGTTTCTTGACTCATTTAGACTTCCACAGACATTCTGTTTTGTAAAAGTAGTGTGTTTTAGTTTTATTTAAATAAAATAAAACCATTGAAGTAGTGTTAATCCCATAAACATATGTTTTAGTTTATATTGTTGTGAGTTTCATATAACCATGCTTAATATGACCTAGTGACCTCTACGACGTTCTTCAGGCGTCTGAAAGTTATGGCATTTGTCACCCCAGGCCTGCTAGCCTAACTGTAGCTAGCAGTTTAGGCGTGGGATTGTCAGTCCCATATAGATCTATACACAAATCTTACGCTCACTCTCCAGGAGACTCTGTTTATACTGCATAGGATTTAGTTCTGTACCCTGATGGATACAATTGAAGTAGTGCCTCACAACCTTGTATTAATTAGTTTACGTATGGTGTTGTAGTGTTCTGTACTTGAAATTTATATGTATTATCTTGTAGTAGTGTATTATCTAATGTAAAATAATTGTAATTAAATAATTATTTAGTGGTGTAACATTATATCAATGTATTAAAGTAATGTTCCATAAACTATACCAACTATAGTTTATATGTTTGTTTCTGAATAGTGTTTATTGAATTTGTAAAATAGTGTATTGTATCCCAAAGTATGACTATTGTAGTTTTAATTGTATGTTCTGGTTTTGTGTATTGAGCTCAATAATAGTGATGTAGTGTACCCAAACTATACCAATTATAGTTTAACTGTATGTTCTGTACTGTACTGCAAACTTTTGCAATTTAGTTGTATGAAGGAAAATATCCTTATGCTCGACATATTCCAAAAGGGTTAAGCTATATGAATATTTAGATGGAATGTAGTGAATACTCGATTGAATTAACTGCAAAGGTTTTGAAAATCGTTTGAAACGTTTGTATAAAAACACAAAAGTTCTTGAGTTTTACTTGTATCCCCCCCATCTGAAATCATTGAAAACAGTGAAAATATAGGGGTATGAACTCACCTTGGGTATGTGTTTGCGTAAGGATAACAGTGCTGTAGAGATGATCCTCAGGTTGACGTACGCGGAATTAACGATATCCTAATAATAGTTAAACACATAATTGTATTTAAATTAGCGAAACCATTAATTAAAGTGTTAGACAACACTTATTTTGTGTTAAGAATGATTATCGAGAATCGTACAAGTGTGGAAGAGGGGTTTTCAGTTTGCCCTTGACCAAAATCAGTTTTCGGTCTTGGAGAGTTTTCGGCCGAAAACGAGTTCTCGATCTTAGTGTTCTCAGCCACTTGAAAATTTGAAAGTTGTTCTTGGTAAAAATATGAAGATTTGAAGGTTTTCTCTTGAAGGTTTTAATGTTCTTGGATGTTCATTGTGAGTAAAATGAGAGTGTTTTTTAGTGTAAAAGGTGATAAATGATTAAGTTTTCGAATGAAAAACTTATATACGGTTGGGTTTTCGGCCGGAAAAGAGATTTAGGCCGAAATCCGTTTTTGTTCTGAAGGTTTTCGGCCGTAAAGGGGTTTTGGTGCGAGGGTTTTCGGTTCCGATGTTGATTTTCGAGTGTATTTGATTCAGAAAACTTATGTAAACATTATTTATATAATTTAAATTATTTTCTAACTCTCATTAACTTAACGAAATAAATAAATCTTGAAATTTTATTTATCAGATTTTACTTGTATTGACTTGAAAGTAACGGGTTGTCACACATGTAGCTAAAGAATTCATTATACAACGATTTTGTGACGATTTTCTGTTTCCAGACCTACGTTAGTGTCTGTTATTAGGCCAGAACACCTGCAAAGTACATCAGGGGAGCAACAATAGCCTAACCCATGATTCGCCAGACTCGGGGTGAGTGGCCACCTTGTTAAGAGCTGTTTGCAATGCTTGAGAGAAAGTTATACGACAACTATGAGTGATACTTTTTACGGTCGTAACAGATGCCTTGAAAACATGATAATGATAATAAGATTTTAGAATAAAGATATAATTTGATCCTTCAAATTTCAATGGTATGTGTTTTTAGCTTATTTAATTGTATAATAGTAATATTTCAATTATAACGTTTATTAGTTGTTATATAATTGTTAGACGTAATGTATTTTGTATTATTATATCGTAACTAATATATTATTGTCATGTATTTCCCAAATTAGGGATTGCTTTTGTATTTATTGTGTGAAAATTGGTTAGAATGGATAAGGATTCATATTAAACTTTATGGTATTAGTGCCCTAATTCCCATCCCCCCTTCACGTTGTCGACCTTCTATTCCTCCCCTCACGTTGTCGACCTTCTATTCTCCACTCACCTTTTTTTGGCAATCCTTGGGCCACAATGATTAACATGTCAACGCAAACAAATCTTCTTTTCACCCAACATTCACTGTTAACATCATTATTGACATACCTTTTTTTCCTTAAGCAAACCAACGATCACTATTTTGTGGGTGGAACTCTTTCACATCCATATTCGTGCAATCCACTATCCAAAGATACGAAGATGAGGATATGAATATTCTTTTTATAGAGTTTAAAGTATGGGGCGTGGTTTTCGATGGAAGTCAGTTTGAAAGGGATATGTTTCTATGTGAAGCCCTTCAACCTAATATGTGGGTAGTAAATGAAATTCGAAAATAAGTGAACGTATGAGATTGTTCATAGTGCGAAACATACGTACGGGATTTTTGATGGATTTTTTTTATTGCGGGCAAATGTAGGTTAAAAATGTGTAAACTTGGAAATGGCATCACGTTTTTGTCGCAATGGGTAAACCCATAGATATAGTAAGAAGTGGCTTAAGAAAATAAATAAATAATGTAGTATTTTAGACCACTTAAGGCAGAAAATATTTTGTATGGAAAATAAATGTCATGTAAGAATCAACTCTTTTAATTAACTCTTTTAATTAAGTCAAAATATATACTGACAATTTTATTTGATCTAGAAAAAGGAAGACAAACGTATTTACTCCGTTGACATGCATTACATAAGAAGTTTGGCAAAGTTTTATTACATGTAATTGAATTATTAGAAATAAAAAAACAAAGCACTTTGTTTTGGAGATGTCTGAACCGTTGGTGCCATGTCATGTAATTCAACTAGTATGCTAGTCACAAGAAACAAACCATTATAATACTCCAATCTCTTTAAAATAATAAATATTTTGCATGATCATTATGAAATGATATCAAATTATAAAGATGAAATGTTGGTTATGGATATTAAATTTTAAAAAAAATGGAGAAAGCTTGTTTCTTTTCATCATAGTTGTGTCCCTGGTCATCATCACTAACACTTTATTCATGAGATTTAGGAAAGAAAAGATAGAGAGGAAAGAAGATAATGAGAGAGAAGATAAGAAAAAGGAGAAATAAAATTGTATATTGTGTTTCAAATAAACGTTCTCTTCCTTCCCATTTGGAAGGAAAGTGGGTAACTACAACTGAAATCTGATGAGCAAAAAGTGGGTAAATACAATTGGGATTTGGGATAACAGTTTGACATTTAATTTCATTTAGATTCTTGCTTGCTTATAATTTCAAAATATCTGACGAGTACAAGATGTTAAGAATTTATATGCATATGTGTGTGACACAGACAGAAAGAATGCCATATATTTCTTTGTTTTTCATTGTTAAACCCATGCAAATGGAAGAGAACTTTTCCGAAACTTCAACTTTTTAATATTTACAATTATTTAAGCCTAGATACAACCTTTTGATACAGGAAGTAAGGCTTATTTAGGTCATTAATACATTTCTAAAATATCTTTAAAACAAATTCGTTAATATATATATTTTTTTTAAGAATGACATTTTTTGGCGAAATAGTGTCATTTTTCATAATATGATGTCATTTTTACGATAGATAAATATTTACGAATATAAAGTGGAAACCACTGAAAAAGTAAATTTTACAAACATCTAAATGAAATTGGTGATATTGTTATAAATTTTTGAAAGATGATTATTTTACACTACAAGAAAATTCATAAATAGCTACGGAAATTTACTATGGAATCAAAATCCGTTGCTATTTTACTACGGAATATGCTACGAAACGACTTTCCGTAGCTATTTTGCTACATAAATGGTTACGGAATTGCATTATGTAGCTAAATCTTAAGTAGCTACGTAAAATTGTTACAAAATCTAAATTTATAGTTATTTTACTACGGAATATGTTACAAAATTATTGGTTGTAACTAATTTGCTACGGAAATGGCTACGGAATTGCATTCCGTAGCTAAATCTTGAATAGTTACTACGGAATTAAAATCTGTAGCTAGTTTACTACAAATAATGCTACAAATTTTTTGGTTGTAGCTAGTTCTCTATGAAACTTGTTACAAAATCCATGTATGTAGCTAGTTGGCTACATAATCGGTTACGAAATAAAAATACGTAGCTAGTTAGCTATGGAATTGAGATCCGTAGCTATTTTGCTACAAAATAAAAGTTTGTAGCTAATCTATTATGGAACTTGTTACAAAAAGGTGAATTTGCAAAATAGCTACGAAATCAAAATCCATAGGTATTTGGCTACGAAAAATTCCGTAGTCAAGTAGTTACGAAATATGTTTCCGTAGCAAAATATATAAGATTATTGAAAACAAATATATTAAAAATACACAATTATCTTTGAAAACTTAGCAACAAAAATAAAATATTATTTTTAATTGTTTTGAAAATTTAATTATAAATATAATTTCTACATTATAAATATTCTGTAATTTTTAAATTTTGGTGACATACATTTGCTAATTTTTATATAATAATATTATCCCCATATTTTTAGACTTTGAAAATTATTACCCTTAAATCAAAATTTATTTACCCAGCTTTTTCTATTTTTTTTTATTTTGGTTTTTTAGTAAAAAAGGAAAAGAGATAATCCAACTTGAGTCATGACGTTTGTTTCAATGTTTTATTAAGGGTAAATTAGTAAATTGATACAAATCTACTTCCTCCCCAACCCCCCAAATTAGAGGTATAACGTTTGTTTCAATGTTTAAACCCATCGTCGGACGCCGATCGCATCTCTTCCTCTCTCAACTTGCCACCCCTGTTGCTCAGCCACCCATCACGCCAGTTGTTTAAATACCGGAGGAAGCTATTTGGTTAAAATGCCTGTAATACGCCTATTTGGGTCAAATACAAGCATCTTTTCAAGCAGATCTAAAGCTACTAGGGATTTATTTGGGAATCTTGCTGAGAATTGTTGTCTTGGATACTGAGGAAGTTGTCTCACATATCTTCTTTCATTATCGCTTCTTAGAAACCCAAGACTTGCATCTTCAAGTGAACCAATTTACTTTATTTCCTTCTTTCATTCTTAATTTCTTTCCTGATAATAAAAGTACCTCAGCTACTCACAATATTCCGATCTCATTGGTATTTTTTGCATAGATTCTACTTGAATCTTTTGAATCTTTAGCAAAATCGAACCCCATTTCAAGTACTACCCTGTTTGCAAAGGATTACAGAAGCATCACCACTTTCAAACCTTAATTTCACCCAGTATTCTTGTATCACGGATTCACGGTAAGCATCTGTTATTTCATGTTAATTAGGATGTAATGTTAATTTCACCCTGTATTCTTGTATCACAGATTCAAGGTAAGCATCTGTTCTTTCATGTTAATTAGGATGTAATGTTATGTTAATTAGGTGTTAATTGGCATACGCCGAATACCCTAAAAATCTGGTTGTGGGGTTAATCAAGGCACTAGCGATGAAATTTTAAGGAGTCTAGTCGCTGAAAAGAGTGTTGGGCAAATATGTAATTTAAGAAAAATACTTTCCTTGACAAGAATGTTACAGTATTCAAAAGTCAAAATGATTCCAACTTCCAGATCTGTTCTTTATGCTTGTAAGCTTTTATTAAAAGAATGATCTTCATTAATACTTTGTTTTTTTTTTTATTAATTTTATCAATGGTGTTGTGTATAACACAACTGAAACAGATTGAAATCACCACTTCCTTATTATTGATATTTTTCTTGCTTTTATGTGGTTTCTGCTTGGATAAGGCTAATGGAATTTTTTGAATTGCTTTGAACTGTAAATATTTGTTTATAGTACAAATGATAGTCAAATGAAGTTGTCTAAAAAATGTGATGTGAAATGGATATGGAAGTGTCATGTGGATTCTGAAACAGTTAAGAGATCCTCACAAGGCTTTCATTTTTAGTAATAAATATTTTCATTGTTACTCAGGTGTGTGAATGATTTTTTTGCTGCCTTTGATTCATTAATGTCTCCATAATGAGAACCCCCTGCAACTGTTGCAATTTGATATGCTAAATGTCATTAATTTGTTATGTTTGACTATCTTCCCATAGACCCATCATTTTTTAGATGACACCTGAAATAAATATATAAAATTTGTAAACTAGCACTTTGTCTTGCTGTTTGTTCAAGAGTCATTAGAGCCTCTTCTTCTTTTAAACATTCCTGAAAAACCACAAAATCATAACTATTTAGTAATTTGACAACATGGGTAGAGTTGGAAATATGAAAAAGAGTCAAGGAAATGAACTATGTGTTTGTTTTTTTTCTAACTTGGTTTGCATATCTTTTATGCTTGAAGTCATTTGAAAGAATTTACCTAAAAGCACGATAAAGTGGGCGATACCACAACACATAGGCGTCTGGGACCTCAGATTTGAAGTAGATAAGAGCAAGAAACCATATCTTTGGATCTGTGGTAAAAGGAAAATAAAAATTAGAATTAGAACAAATCTCAAACAAATGTTTTAGTTAATAGATTTAAAAAAAAGTAATTAATATACACAAACCTTCTCCTTTAATCCATGTTGTTGTTATAGCCACAATGTTCCAAAGATGGCAAAGAAGTGTCACTTTTATTTTAGTAAGTTTTCATAAAGAAAATATTATTAAAAGCTAAGTTATAGTTAAGGGTTAATCTCATGAAAGATCTTATATTTTCTATTTTTTTGGATTAAACCTCATCTTCATTTTTTTTCATGAAAAGAACCTTATATTTGATCATTTTTTTCCGAATACACCCTCAACTTTGTCATTTTTTCTGAAAAAACCCTCAACCGTCTAAATGCGTCCAAATAAATCCTCAACCTTTTTAGTTTTTCCCAAAAAACCTCACATTTTACAACTTTTTTTAGAGAGAAATAACTAAAAGGTTCATATTGGAAAAAATAAAAAAATGAAATGTCTTTTTCATGAAAAAAATAAAGATGAGGTTTAATCCGGAAAAAAACATAAAATATAAGGTTTTTTTTATTAGATTAACCCTATAATTAATTTACAATTTTACATATTATAATTGTTATGTTTTAATAGAATAGTATAATAATAATAATAATAATAATAATAATAATAATAATAATAATAAGAAGAAGAAGAAGAATAAGAATATGTTATTTCTGATTATGTTAAAGATTGAAAATATGATTTTTGATGTGATTTTCTTTTTTACTTATTGCAATTCAATAAAAAGTTAATAACGATTTAATGTCAAAAGTTTAAACAATTTAAATGGTAATGTACAGCAAGTATGAAGAGTTATTGAAAGACCAAAATCCGGATATAAGTGAAGATGATCTTGCTGCTGAAGTGGATGAAAACTTTGCTACATGGTTTCAAAACTATGTGAGTTTTTAAGTTGTTTTCTTTTCTTTTGAGAAACTTCTAATGTATTCCATTCTTTGTCGTATAGGCACGCCAAAATGAAATAAAGAACAAGTACATACATGATCTTTCTAGAAGACCATTGAGGACTGTGAAATCATATAATGTATACTTTGTAAATGGGTACAAGTTTCACACGGAATCACACGGTGCGAACAAATCAACAATGAATAGTGGAGTTTGTATAAGTAGCCCATTTGGTGATTACTATGGAAAGTTGTTGGAAATATTAGAAGTTGAATACCCCGGTTTTCCAATTAAAACAACAACATTGTTTAAATGTCATTGGTATGATCCAACACCTAATGTAGGAGTCAAGGTTCACAACCAATATAACTTGGTTGATATAAACCAACGAAGAAAGTTCAACAAGTTTGAGCCATTTGTTTTAGCCATGCAAGCTACTCAAGTCTGTTTCATTCCTTACCCGAGCTTGAAACAAAACAATTCTGATTGGGTGGCCGTATGTAAAGTTAAACCTCGTGGATGGAGTGAGATACGAAAAAAAGACGTTGCTTTTCAAGAAGATGAAATTGAAGCAAATGAAATCATTAGCACTATACCAGAAACAATCGAGTATGACATCTTAAGCAACAAGTTAGATAATGAAAATAATGATGAGGGTGAGTTTGATGATGAAAGTGAGGGTGAGTTTGAGTATAGTACATCAACCAATGAAGAAGAAGACAACGACGAAGAAGATAATCTTTTTGATTGTGATTAGCATCTTAAGGTAATTACTCATTTACCCCTTTTAATTTATTGTACTTTTATCAATCTCTACATAATTGTTTTTGAAATTTACTGTTATAACTTTATTTCTTAACCAAAAGAGCAACATACTTGCATTGTTTTTACCAATAATAATGTTGATTTAGGGGTAATAATTTTCACCATTTATGTAACTTTTATAAGCACAAGGGTTATTTCTGTAAATTCTCTAAAAGTCATGGACCAAAGTTATATTGTATTGGTAAAATGACCGGATGTGTAATGATCATTTTCACCAGTGTTGTTGCTTGATTAATATTGTCTAACTATAAAAAGGTGGAACAAAAGACGTAAATGCCCTTGTTATCTATAATCTTTTGTCCCAAAATTCATATCTTTTACAAAACTAAATGCCCTTTTGATTCAACACAACATAATGGTTCCTAATGTAATGTACTCTAGTCTCTTAATAAAACCTTTGAAGTTGTAGTTGTAGAACATTATTTTATAGTTAGGACTTAAAAGGGAAAAACTTTCTTTCCTCTTGTATCTTTTGGTTTGTTTGGTTAATATGTAGTCTTTTCTTGTAGGAAAATAACATGTAATGTACCTTAATATCTATACTTTCTAAAATGCAATTTTTTTTTTTGTGTAGTTACAATTTAACTATCAGAATTCGGAAATGTCTCATAAGGTTTGATAAATTTTTCTGAAAATAATATTTTGTTAACATTTTCATTGTTTTTCATTTGTTGAGATAAAGTTTATTTATTTATTTATTTGTTCTTCTTTGTTTCAGGTTCCAATCCACTCTACTTCACTCCAATCCAATCCAATCCAACACAATCCAGGTGATAACAAAACTATCATGTTTAAGCTTTGTGCTTTATCTTTTATACTTACTATGACAATGTATTTTAGAAAATAGTACCATTTTGAGTTTGAAAGGGGCTAATCCTAAAAGTAAGTTGTTATTTTTTCATTTTTAAAGGGTTAAGTCTAAATGAAAAAAATAGCAATCTACTTTCATTAAAGTATTTGCATTATACTTTTAGTTTTTGTATTTAGTTCACATTGCTATAATTAGGTAAAAATTTCAAAGTAAAAAGTTGAGCTAAAATAAATAAGCAAGCAAAAGTACATTGTTATTTTAAAATAAAAAGTAGTATGCTTAAATTTTCAGTAAGATATTTCAATAATATTTGTGAACCTAAAGATTTATAACTTCCTAAGTTTTTAAAATTTCAGGAAAGATGTCACAATTCTTATTAAGAGAAACATTGAAACGTAAGCAACATACAAATGTACGTTTCATAAACAAACGTACCGATGATGCAAAATCTGTTGGTAATATATCATCATCATCCAATACCACATTATCATCTGTTGGTACTGTATCTGCCCCAACATTTGTTTCACATGTTGGTACTATGGGTGCCACATCATCAACACATGAATCATCCTTGCCTACATCATCTAACCAATCATCTGTATCTACATCTGTCCAATCATCTACACCTGCATCTACTACATCATCTATACCTAGATCCACAACAAATGGTAGTGAATCGGTTGAGGAAAATATTGGGATTCAACATCAAGGGTATTTACTTGGATCTATTGGACTGGATGGGTGTCTATATATTGGAGTGCGAGATAAGGAGTAAGTTAAAATACTTACATTTTTATCAACATTGATCTTCATGATTTTTACAATGTTGTTAATTTTTTCGTTTGTAGGTTATTTCCTTCGGGCCCATGTTCTTCCATTATCTATGAATCCTTTGGTGAAAGAGCTGATTTAAATGGGTATAGCTGGGCAACTTTAAGTGACGAGACAAAACTCCTTTATTGGGACGAGTTTCATGTATGTATCTCGTTTATGCAGTTATTAGGTACTCATTAACTAAAAAACTCATCTATATATTTTGTATTGTAGAAAAAGTGCCATTGGGATGATGCAAAAACTCCATTAGTCCAAGCTTGTTGGGAAAATAAGGCAAAGGAAAGATATAGACAATATATCTACAATATAAGCTCAAAATGGAAAAAGTCGACTCTAAAAAAAAACCAGTTAATATAACATCAGAAGTGTGGACATCCTTGACTGCAAGATGGAATACTGAAGACTTCAAGAAGAAATCAGAACAAAACAAAAAAAATAGGCGTAGAGGTGTAGTTGATGGACAAGCCCTTTCTACGCATACTGGTGGATCGGCTTCTCATTCCAAGATTGCTTCTGATTTAGTAAGTACTCATTTAATTTTATATTATATCAATCTACTTTCATTTAATTTTATCTACTTCTATTTTGATTTTTATAAGGACTAAGCCTAAATGCATAAAATAGCAATCTACTTTCTTTTAGTTTTATATTATAGCATTCTAGTTCCATTTTTATTTTTAAAAGGACTAAGCATAAATATATAAAATAGCAATGTACTTTCATTTAGTTGTATGTTATAGTTTTTCTAGTTTCATTTTGATTTTTAAGAGGACTAATCCTAAAAAGTATGTTATTTTATTTTTCATTTTTAAAGAGTGGAGCCTAAATGCAAAAAATAGCAATCTACTTTCATTTACTTTTATATCATAACGATCTAGTTCCATTTTGATTTTTAAATGGGTTTAGCCCAAAAGTAAGTTGCTATTTTTTCATTTTTAAATATCTAAGCCTAAATGTAAAAATAGCAATCTACTTTAATATTGATTTTTTTTTTGTATATATGTAGAAGAAGCTTTGGGGACATGATCCGGCACACCATGAACTATTCTTGTATACACACACTAAGAATCACGATGGAGTGACTTTTTTAGTTGACAAAGCTAAAAAAATTCATGTAAGTTTTATTTTTAATAATTTCATGTAAGTTTTATTTTGATTTTTTTGTATAAGTTTTATCTCAACACAATTATAAAATTATAGGATGATTTTATGGAACAATGTGATCGGTTAGAAGCAATAGGAGAGGAAATTGATGAGGACAAACTATTTTATGATGTTGTTGGGGGACATGATCGAAAAAAGAGATTATATGGATTTGGCTCATATGGAAAGCGTATTCGTTCTAGTAAAGGATATTCTGAAATGCATCGCGAACAATACGAGGATAATAATGCTGAGACAAAAGTCGAGATTGAGAATTTGAAGAAGTTGGTTGAGACGCAACGCGAACAATATGAGGATATTCAACAAAAATATGAGGATGTTTAGCAAAAATATGAGGATGCTCAGAAAAAGAATGTGGAGTTTCAGCAGAAAAATGTGGATGTTCAAGCAAAGTTTGAACAACAACTCGCACAAGCAATGAATGTCATTAACACATTGAGTGAACAGGTCAAAAATTTTATTAATCAATGATAGAATATTATGTATTAAATAATGTTTTACGTTAAATTTGTAGCGACTTTTGATTTTGAAAGATGTATCTTTTGATGTATTGGATATTTCTTTTAATTTCTATAGAAATACTTTGTTATTTTTGGTTTTATATTAATTGTATTTTTGTAAATTGATATAATAAGTCAAATTAAATAACCGAATTTTATAGAAAGAATGGTATGGAACGATTGTTATGGAATTGACTACAAAAAAGTTGTTACGAAATTTGCTACGGAACGAATGGCTACGGAATTTGTTACGGAACGAATAGCTACGGAATTTGCTATGGACCAAATGGCTACCGAATTTACTACGGACCAAATGGCTACGGAATTTGCTACGGAATAATTAGCTACGGACTTTGCTATGGACCAAATGGCTATGGAATTTACTACGGGCCAAATGACTACGGAATTTGCTACGGAACAATTAGCTACGGAATTTGCTATAGACCAAATGGCTATGGAATTTGCTACGGAACAAAATAGATACGGAATTTGCTACATAATTCATTATTACGGAATTGTGATGGAATTGTGTTGTAGTTGAAATGCTACGGATAGATGTCATAGCAAGGACCATAGCAAAATTGCTACGAAACTATAATTTCGTAGTTAAACATTTTGCTACAAGAAATTTTATTATGGAATCTCATTGGCAAATTCCGTAGTTATTTAGGTTTAGCTACGGAATTACATCATTTTGCTACGGAATTTTTCCGTAGTTAAATCGAAATTTTCTTGTAGTGTTAAGCTGTGACATTTCTGTTTTTGATAATTTTTGAAATTAGCTCGAGCATAAATTTATGCAAGTTATGAAAAATATTTGAAATATGTCTATTTTATATTAAAAATGATGTAATTTTCAAGATAAATTATTTTTTATATCAATAATTACACCAGTTTTCGTCAATATGAATGCGTTGTAATTAGGATTTGTATTAAAGTATTATATTAAAATTAGAAAAAATTACAAATATAGCTATATTTTTTGGGATGAGATTTGATCTCTTTTTCCAAACTTCAAATTCTAGAAATAGCCTACATTTTCACACTTTCAAATTCAAGAAATGCTCTTTACTTTGTAAGTTATATTATTCTTTCATGTTTTAATGTGTCTTATTAGGTTTTGTACATTTAGGATAAGTTTATATAACATATTTGGTAAAAAGAAAAAAAAAATGAAAATGTTAAAAAAATTTAAAGAATTTCTAGCCGGCTAAGAGGAAATCCCAGCCCATGAGTGCCACATCATAGGTCATATTTTTAGATGAGAATAGACAAGTCACTATATATAAGTCTTGCAATGGTGACTTGCATATTCGTTTTTTTTTTTTTTTGGGTAATATTCTTGTATGTTTACTAGTTTATAATTAGATAGATTAATTGTTTCTCACTATAAATATGCCTCAAGACTCAACTTTTTTTTCCACAACTCAAAATGTCAGCAATGTACACCTTCAATGGATGGCCGAAGAGGAAATCACACTCGTATGTTTTTAGATTATCATTAATGATGATATTATCGTCATCGTTCTCCTACATTCGATGATAGGATCATTTCCGTCAGCTTGACAAATATGTTTCACTATGAATTAGGTTATAGAGTCTACTAGACAAAAAAAAAAAAAAAAAAAATGAAGACTAAGTTAAATGATTTTTTTGAACAATATAAACAAAGCTTAAGGATTTAAAAAGATACGTGAAGATTTTCAACACAATTTTATCACAACATCAAATATGAATTGATGAATGGAGATGAAGATGATAGTTTGGAACCGACTTGGGAGCAATACATACTCGAAGACGAAATATTTTGAAAGATGGCTTGTATATCTATTTTTTTTAGTTTTTTGTTAGTTTTATAATCTTGGAATATTTTGAAAGATATTTATAATTTCTAGTTTTTGTTTGTTAGTTGTGAAATGTAATATGAAATAATAATCATTGTTTTGCTTATCCAATTATATATGACCTTTTTTAGTAGCAGTCTTTTAATTATCTATTTTCGTATTCATACTAGTGTTTATATTTTGTGTATTCACATTAGTGTTTGAAATATTTTATATTAGTGTTTTATTTATGTACGTTATAATACTCTTGAACATAATCTGTAGAACTAATACTATTATTTTAGTAAAAAATATAAAAAATTATGTATTTTTATATAGACTGGCATATATATACAAAATCTTAGTCAAATATCATAAATGTTATTCAAAATGTATAAACTCATAGTTGAGCTCACATACATATGCATATATTGGAAAAATAATAAAAAACTCCAAAATCGCAAATAAAACTAGATAAAATCGCGGGTGGCTCTTAACCATTTGTGAGTTGACTAAATACAAATGAAGTTGTTAGTCTAATTTTATAAAAGTCTTATATTTTTAAAGTGTAATTTGAAAAGTCATAATTTTATTATTATTATTATTATTATTATTATTATTATTATTATTATTATTATGACCATAATTTTTTCGTAAAATTATCACTTTAATCCATTTAACAGTTTTATGGTTAACTTTTTTGCAAAATCAGTTCTAAGAAGTTTAAATTTGATCCCTGAGGTTTGCAAAAAGTTACACCATATGGTTTTTTAACTTTATTTTTCGTTTTTTGTATATTTTATTTATTTTCAATTTTTTTTTTTTATAAATTTATATACCTTTTTTATTTTCTTTTTTATATTCTTTATTTATTTTCATTTTTTAACTTTATTTTTAAACAATTTGATTTTTTTTTTTTTATATTTTTACCTTTTGTTTTCTATTTTAGGTATTTATGGTTTTTCTAATGTTTTTATTTATTTTGATTCAAGTAAACAAACTTGAATTCAATGTAAATTACTATAATAAGTTTTTTTTTTTATAGAGACCGATTATTATTATCATTATTATTTGTTATTTCTTTTAGTCTAGTATCAAATTGAAAAATATTATCTTGAATTTAAAATATTGATATCACATATTCTCAATAAGCAAGCTAATAAAAATATTAGAAAAACCATAAATAACTAAAATAGAAAAAAAATAGAAAACAAAGGGTAAAAATGTACAAAAAAATCAAATTGTTGAAAAATAAAGTTTTAAAATGAAAATAAATAAAGTATATATAAAAAAGAGAATATATATATATATATATATATATATATATATATATATATATATATATATATATATATATATATATATAAACTAAAAATAAATAAAATATACAAAAAACGAAAAATAAAATTAAAACCCATGTGGTGTAATTTTTTTGCAAATCTCATAAACTAAATTTGAATTTTTTTAGGATTTATTTTGCAAAAAAGTTAACAAGTTAACCATGAAAGTTGTGGTTCTAAACCTTAAACCATAAACTAAGTTAACCATAAAACTCGTTAAATGAACTTGAGTGATAATTGTACGAGAAAGTTGTGACTATAACAATAAAAAAAAATATTAGGGATTTTTTAATTAAGTAATTAAAAATTTAAGACTTTTATATTATTATTCCTTTTAAAAAATCTATTTTTTTTTTTACCATTTTTTGTTAAATTATTATTATTATTATTATTTTGTTATATTTAATATTTTCAGCTAAATAAAAATATTTATTGTTATGATTATGGGAATACAATTAAAATTTTACTCAAATATATAATTATTAAAGAAACTTAAAAATCAAATCATGGTGATGGGAAGAGCCTGCAAGACCCTCCGTAATGCTTTTTCCACTGAGCCACTGAGCTCTATCCCCTCTTCGCCCCATTCTATGCGCAGTGTGTGGACTGTGGAGAATTCGAGTTATCAAGAAAGATTTTAACAAAACTTCAAACCCAAAACCCTACAAACATGAGAACTCACAGCAGAATTGGTCTTGCTTTCGTGATCAAATGTTTCGCCACGACGATGATAACGATCATCGTCTCGGCGGAGTCACCCCAACCTCCATTTTCATGCGATTCTTCATCTCCTACACCACCATACCCATTCTGCAACGTCAGTTTACCGATTCCCAACCGCGCTCACGACGTCGTTTCACGACTTACGTTAGACGAGAAAGTTTTGCAGCTGGTAAACGGAGCGCCGGGGATTCCTCGCCTTGGGATCTCCGCTTACGAGTGGTGGTCGGAGGCATTGCACGGCATTTCTCGACACGGAAAGGGTGTGAGATTTAACGGAACGATCACCGCCTCTACGCAGTTCCCTCAAGTCATCCTCACAGCTGCTTCTTTTGATTCACATCTTTGGTATCGGATTGGTCAGGTCAGTCTTCCATTCTCATTGATGATCTAGGTTTTCTTTTTCTTTCGATTTCACGTTCATTATAGTTATCAGTAAACAATTCAAGCAGCATTCTCTTCCAATTTGATTAAGATCGGAAGTTCAGTACAACTCTAGCGAACCTAGGGTTCCATTTTACCATACTTCAACCGGAGAGCAAGCAAAATAGTCGACTATTAGTCAAAATTACGCATGACATTAGATTCCATTGATGAGTTTTCAATGCTTATGTAGGCAATTGGGAGAGAAGCAAGGGCAATGTACAATGTAGGTCAAGCAAAGGGGCTAACATTTTGGGCACCAAACATCAACGTGTTAAGAGATCCAAGATGGGGAAGAGCACAAGAGACACCTGGTGAAGATCCATTGGTTGTCGGAGATTATTCAGTTTCATACGTAAGAGGAATTCAAGGTGACAGTTTCGAAGGTGGAAAAATCGATCCAAATTCCGATCATCTTCAAGCCTCCGCTTGCTGTAAACACTTCGTTGCCAATGATTTGGATAACTGGAAAACCGCTAATCGATACAACTTCGATGCCAATGTAAGTCTCAGTTCTCAGGTCTCCCTCCTGCATTATAGAGTTGTACGTTGTATTTTTTCATGCAATAATGGTTGTACTTTATGGGTTGAGAACTTGAGATATCGATATGCAGATTACTCAACAAGATCTTGCAGATACATACTTACCACCATTTAAGCAATGTGTACAACAAGGGCAAGCGAGTGGGATAATGTGTGCTTATAATCGTGTCAATGGTGTACCAAATTGTGCTGATTACAATCTTTTAACCAAAACAGCTCGTCAAGATTGGAGCTTTAAAGGGTACCCATAAAAATCTTTGGAAGCAGAATCTTGATACAGATATGCATCAGCAACTTGTACGACTGTGACTGTGTACAAGTTCTTATGCATACAATGTGCTTTTTAACTTGTTTTTTATGATCTCAGGTACATTGCATCAGATTGTGATGCAGTTGCCATTATGCATGATGTTCAAGGATATTCCAAATTACCTGAAGATGCTGTTGCTAGTGTTATAAAAGCTGGTAATTTATGCATTGTTGAGTTGTACCTTTACAATTTAAAGAGTTATCAACGTACAATCATTAATGGATGAAGTACAAGTCAATTAAGAATAACTTCAAAAGGTTTCAATTTTGCAGGTATGGATGTCAACTGTGGTTCTTACTTGAAGAAATACACAAAATCAGCAATCGAAATGAAGAAATTAACAGAAGCAGAAATCGACAGAGCTTTAGAGAATCTATTTGCAATCAGAATGAGATTAGGGTTGTTCAACGGAAACCCTAAAACCGGAATCTATGGAAATTTCGGACCCGACGATGTTTGCTCTGAAGAACACCAAAACCTAGCCCTAGACACTGCGCGAAGCGGCATCGTTTTGTTGAAGAACTCAGATATGCTTCTCCCGCTTTCAAAATCGAAAACCAATTCCATCGCCGTCATAGGCCCCAACGCTAATTCCACCCAAACACTGCTCGGAAACTACGAAGGCGTTGCGTGTAAAAACATCACGATTCTTCAAGCACTTGAAAAGTATGTGAAAAACACACACTACCACCCGGGATGTGTGGATTTCGTGAACTGCACTTCCGTCGCCATTGATGAAGCTGTTGGAATAGCAAAAATGGCGGATTACGTGATTATGGTGATGGGTTTGGATCAAACTCAAGAAAGGGAGAAGCTCGATCGACTTGATTTGGTTCTTCCGGGGAAGCAATCGGCGCTGGTTTCTGCAGTTGCTCGATCTGCTAAAAACCCGGTTTTGTTGGTTTTACTTTGTGGAGGTCCGGTGGATGTTTCGTTCGCTAAAGATGACCCGAAAATCGGGTCGATTTTATGGGCCGGGTACCCTGGTGAATCTGGTGCCACCGCTCTCACTGAAATCATCTTCGGTGATCATAATCCAGGTGAACTTCCACTTTGACTTTTTCAGTCAAACATAAAAAAATTTCTAATTCAATATAATAAAACATTTTTTTTTTAAATTTTTTTGTAGGAGGAAGATTACCAGTGACATGGTATCCAAGGGAATTCGCAAAAGTGGCAATGACGGATATGCGAATGAGACCCGACCCATCATCAAGATACCCGGGTCGAACATACCGATTCTATAACGGGAAACCCGTTTTTGAATTCGGGTATGGGCTTAGTTACTCGAACCATGCCTACAAGTTTGTTTCAAGTACCCAAAACAAGATTTCTCTTGGCCCAAATCAAGAATTGAGCTCTTATTATATGTCCGTTTCTGAGATTCGGGAGGATTTGTGTGAGAAAGCGGAGTTCAAGGTGGTGGTTGATGTTGAGAATGATGGGGAGGCGAGTAATCACACCGTGTTGCTATTTGTGAGGTGGGATGATCATGGTGAGGATCAGAATGGACATTTTATCAAACAGTTGGTGGGGTTTCGAAGAGTGAGTTTGGGACGAAAGGGAAGAGGTGAAGTTGAGTTTGTTGTGAAGCCTTGTGAGCACTTTAGTAGGGTTAGAGAAGATGGGTTGGTGGTTGTGGAAGAAGGGTCTCGTTCCCTTGTTGTGGGTGATCAAGAGTTTACCATTGATGTTGTGTTATGATAATGAAGATATATAGATGTTAGTCAAATGTCTATATTATTAAAGACCATTTTCTAGGCATTGATAATGTCAAAAATATCATTGTATGTCAAAAAAGAAAAAAAATGCTTCCCTAAAAATATTCAATACTTAATAAGTTTTTGTCTATGAAAATGAATTTCTCTAATATCTAAAGCATCCGGTAAAAATCAACACTGTGGAGATATGATATCCTTGAACCCTAGTAGCCGCTCTGCCGCCGTAACCGCCGTGAAGATCTAATCACCATTGTTGTGTTGGAGGGTGGTTAATCAGGAGACACTTTTGAAATTTATGGTATCCATTAACAATGAAACATGAAATGGGTTAGACATGGAATTTGTTAATTGTGTAATGTCAATGCTTTTCGCTAGGCATAATTAATAAAATATATAATTACATCTTTCGACAGTTGTAGAATCAATGAAAAAAGAAATATATATATATATATATATATATATATATATATATATATATATATATATATATATATATATATATGAGTGTGTGTGTGTGTATAATGCTTATATAAAAACGTATTTTAAAACTTAATAAACAAGACCAAGATAAGCATAAAAAATAAAAGATTATTTATGAAAAATAATCTAAACAAAAGTTATAGTGGTTGTGATGATAATTTTGTATATATAAAAAACATTTAAATCTAACTTTGTACGAAGAAATCATGATCTTTGGAAGTTTTGCGTTCAACTTTATATGACAAAGTGTGTCCTCAATACTGAATCGGATATAGGTTGCTTATTATCCTAAGTAATCTAAACGAAAGTCGATGTATTCATAAAAGCCAGCGGATATAGAGAACGTTTAAATCTGACTTCGTCTGAGAAAGTTACGTTTTTTCGAAGTTTTAGCATAGTAATGTGGACACAGAAACCGAAAATTAGATCGGTTGATTTTTAGGCAAAACAATCTAAACAAGAGTTGAAGATCTCGTGATTAGGAGTCCGTCGATATAAAGACAGTCGAGACTGGAGTCTGTATGAAGAAGTTATGGATTTTACACACTCCCTAGCAGTGTAATCTTCAAAGACTGTTAAATTTAAAATCAGATGAGAATTAGCCAACAAAGTCTAATGAGTTGTAGTATACGGAAATATCCACACGTGGATATAAAGAACGTTGAAAACGGAGCTCGTATGAGTGAGATAAGAATTTTTGAAGTTTGGACTCGTACCTACCACCTTGCGATGTCGCACCAATCAGCAGCTGTCACGTGTCCCATTTCTGGAGGGGCAAGTGACGACCAAGACAAGGCGTTGCGTGCCTATCCAAAAATTGCCCTAAAAATAGAAATTGCGGCCCTCATTGTTCCTCCCAACTACAGAACTCTTTCTCAATAATTTCTACTCTTTTATTCAGAAAATTCTTTAGGTTTTAGGGTATTTAGCTTAGCTCTGAAGAATATAAGATCTCGACAAATATAAACATTCGGGTCAGTGTTCTGCCTGCGAACTTATCAGACTTTTTGCTAGAAATTTATGTAAGTTAAGCTACACTTATTATGCTTTAGGTGTAACTTATATTTATATTCATAGTTGTTATGGATTTATATATAAGATTTATCAGTGATCCCAAGTCAGAATACTGATTGATCTACTTATGGAAGTGATGTCAATGCTAGATTTAGTGAGGTGTTTAAAGTGAGATTTCCAAACAGTATATTTTGTATACCAAACAGACCCGACCTTCGATATGATCCTACCTGGTTATTCCCTATTTGATAGATATTGATGTAGACATTGAGATTAGCGAGGAATCTAGATTATCATTAGTCACCAAGAATATAAGACTAAGACTAAGTAATGTGTACCTATGCCTTTCAAAAGAAAAATAAAAAATGATAGGCGAAGCTCTGCCCAACTTACCAATAATCCACTTTAACAAGTGAGTACATAATTACTTTCATCTTACACATAAATATGGAGTATCTTGATTAATGAATCTTATATGTGCCTATTATCTGTGTTCTTGATATATGTGCTAGATGAAATTATATAACATGATTTAATCATATATGTATATTGTACTTATAATATATTGGGTAGAAAAGGGTTGAGGAAGATGAAATAATGATGATGAAAGGTTATGACTTTATAGTACTATTGTACTGACGAACTAGTTATCTAGAAGAGTATGGATGATGACCACAGACTATTCTATATAGTACAGTGGAACACTGACAGACTTGCAACCTGTACGTGTTAATGAAGCATATGTTCATTTGATGTACTCTACCTTTCCCCATAGTTACCTTATTGACATGAATTATTATGAAATCCCCTAAGCAGTATTGTCTACTCGTTGCTTACAATGATCCTTAGGATAGGTCCCATGAGATCAGTATTTTAGGAATAACAAGTAAGAATGTAACATCCTATTTCGAAAAAGTTATTTCGGGATTATAGATAATAAATGGATCAAGTAAAGGCGTTGGGCATTAAGGGAATATGTTTTAGACCCTATCAGATGTTGATAACATTAGTTATGCAATCTAAGCCATTGGTTTGTGTTTCGGAGCCAAAGGCCAAAATGGGAAAAGTGATTTGTTAGGGTTCTTGCATTGATTATGGATTTGATTCGACATATGTTAAGCCAAAATTAACTAGATAGAAGTCTGGGGCTCGTCAATACCTTTCCATGGATATAACAATCACCGAAAACGAAGTTGAAGTGAAGAAGTTATTTGGAGTGAAATTGGGTGAAATCCCGTTTCTCACGGGATGAGAAGTAATTCTCATGATGTGAGAGTCCTCATGATATGAGAATATATTCTCACGACGTGAGAACTGTGCAGCTCAAAGCTCACAATTTTTTTTGGGTTTTCAAGGTATTTAAAGGTAAGGATTCATGTTTTACGGTATTTTCTTTGCCTCAATTATATCTAGAACCTATTCGGAGAAACCCTAGCCTTCATTTTCAAGATTTGACCTCCCCTCTCGTCTCTCATCCATTTTTTTGTGGGTTTGGAGCAATGTTTTCATGCAAGAATGTTCCTTGAAGCTTTGCAAATAAAGATCTCAACTTTCATCTACCTTCTAGACCTTTGTAAGTTATAAAGTTCTGTAACATCTATAAAATTTCAAGCCAATTTAAAACTTTTTAAAACATTCAAAACCAATATTTAACACAAATTTGTTTTCAAAATAGTTCCATATCAGAGTATCTCAGAAACAAAGTCATAAAATGCGAGGAGGTGCACGATCACGCCTTCCCACGATTGTCTAAAGTACTTGAAACAAAATCCAAAACTGTAAGCCCAAAGCTTAGTGAGTTCCCCCAAAATACCTATACACACAAAATATACATATAATCACAAATAACATACTATGAGTCCAATCAACCATCGGGTTGGAATACCCTAGGCCCTCAACCATCGGGTTGGAATGCCAACATATTATGGGTCCAGTCATCCTCAAGATGGTATACCTGTTGGATTAGTGTCTAAGTCCATAACTATATTTGGTATGTACTTGACCCTGTTGTGCATGGTCCTTTTGGGTTGCCTTCACCAAAGCAACTTGACTGGAGGAATAATATAGAAAGAGGTGATTATGGTTAGTAATATATTATAAGACTAAAATATTAAAGGAGAAATCATATTCGTTTAATTAACATTGGTCAAGAATTAATTAAGAATTAGTTTTGTGATCAAAAGAAGTTAATTGAACTAGGGGGCTGAACTGTAATTATGTGATAGTTGCTAAGTTGGGCAAGAAAACCCTAATAGATAGGGTGGACGAATTCTAAGGATAATGCCTTAGGAATTCGTCCAAATGAAGGGTTCTAGAATTATCTTATGGGCTGCTTTGTGGCTAAGTAACCAAATAAGGATAATGATTGAAACCCTAATTCCTACACCTATATAAAGACCCCTCGGACATGGGAAATTCGGCCACTTGAACCCTAGAAGTCCTAGAGCTTAATTTCTCTTCTCCCCCCTCTTTCTCTTGCTTCCTCCAGTTGCTATTGGTGTTTGTGATTCATTAGAGGCATAACACTTGAGGTGCTAAAGTTCTCAAGGCTTCAAGATCTTCAATAAACAAGGTAAACATCTAGATCTGTTTTGTTATCTCAAACTCAATTATATACATTAGATCTAGGGCTTGAAAGTCTTGGATGAATTGCATGTACAGTAGAGAAGCCTAGATCGAAACATAGGGTTTGCATGAGCACATAGGATGTTATTTTGTGTACCCATCAATGGTATCAGAGACTGGTTGTCTTCTATTGTATTTGATGCTATGTATTTCATTCTTGCTTGAAAATTGAGTTTTTGGGTCATCTACCTGGCAGACTCTGCGAGTCCCAATGTGGACTCGACGAGTCCATAAGGGGACTCGGCGAGTCAGAGCGTCTGCCAGAGGGATTTTCGGGATTTCTTGCTGTTTTGCTTAAGGATAATTGCCTAAATCGTTTTTGTTGGATTAGTGTCTAAGTCCATAACTTTTTTGGTAGGTACTTGACCCGATTATGAGCATGGTCCTTTTGGGTTGCCTTCACCATAACAATATGTAGGATGAATTAAGGAGAGAAAGGTTTAATTATGATTTATTAATATATTATAAGAATAATATATTAAAGGAGAAATCATAATGTTTAATTAATATTAGTCAAGAATAAATTTTGTGGTTAAAAGAGATTAATTAAACTTAGGGGACTGGAGTTGTAATTATAAGATAATTGCAATTGGGCTATGGATTACCTAAATAATATATGTTGGACGAATTCTATGGGAATCCCATAAGGAATTCGTCCAAGGGATATGTTAAAGGAGTCTATGGGCTGCTTAGGGCTTAAGCAGCCAGATTAGGGTTTCCTAGTGATAAACCCTAATGGCCTACATGTATATATAGACCCCTAAGGCCCCAAAAACGTGGTAAGGAGTGCCTCTAGGGTTTCTAGACGTTTTGGGTAGCCTCCTCTCTTCTCCTCTTCATCCAAGTTGCTTAGTGGTGTTTGTGACTCCATTAGAGGTGCAACACTTGAGACACTAAGCTTTCTGACGCCAAGGATTAGATTGTTATTGATATATAACAATCAAAGGTTAGATATAAACCCTATTTTATGTTAATATGATTAATTGTATGCTAGATATAGGGTTTATAGCTTTGGATATTCAATTGCATGTTCATTAGACAAACTAGATCCAAAAGCTATTAGGGTTTGCATGTACACCATAGGAATGATGTATTGCTCAAAACCCATCAGTGGTATTAGAGACTAGGGTTGTTTGTTTGATGTATTTGATGCTAAAGTTGATTATTCATGCTTTAAAATCGAAAATTAGGGTTTCTGGGGGCTGGACTCGCCGAGTCCATGGTGAACTTGACGAGTCCAAGCTTGACTCGACGAGTCAGCTGGTCAGAAAGAGGTAATTTCGGGATTTTGTGCTCCTTTAGCTGTGGGATAGTTACCAAAACGTTTTTTATTGATATAAATCAGATTTTTATGATATTGGATGATTATCCTTGCCAAAATAAAAGATAACTTCATATTAATTAAATAGTTATTTCCTAATATGATAAAATTTAATTATTTGAATTATTTGGTGAATTATCTTGCAAGAAATTAGACTATGTCAAAATTAGATAATTGCCTTATTTGAGTTTTGTGATCTAGAATGTTCTTGATAAAGTTTGGAAAAGTTTCAAATTAACCCTTTAGGTTTCATAGTTTAAATTTGAGCTTAATAGTTTTAATTTTGAAATTTAAATAGTTGAACCATAATGTTTTGAAATGTTCAAAACTTGCCCTCAAGTTTTAGAATTTAAAATTTAATTACAAGTTTAATTTTGTAATGTTAAATTCTAAAACCCTAGTACTTTGAAAAGTTCAAATTAAACATTTATGTTTTTATTAATTAATTAAAGTGTATAATTAAAAGAGATTTAATAAAACATAAAGTTTTGGTTTACATTTAATTAAATTAAAAGTATAATTTATTAAATTAGACCACCTAGTATTTTAAAAGTGTAAAATACACCCTATACTATATATATGAAACATTAAAAGTCTAATATTATATATATATATATATATATATATATATATATATATATATATATATATATATATGAGTAAAAGTCAGTCTTACCGTTAGTGGGCCTCATTCACGAAGCTGGTCTATAAAGGATGTTTAAGGAAATTGCCTATAAAATGGCGATTGAATGAATATTCACTCTTACCCACCGCACTCTTGAAAAGTGGAGGGTCGTTAGTCGAATGGGTAGGATAGGACATAAACCTTCCATTCTAAGTATAATGAAGTACAAATTAACTAAATGCTTTTACAAATTCCCAAATCATAATTACTTTAGGCAAAATGTGAAATTGTATGTTGTTCCCCGGAATTACACTTCGTACCCTTGTCAAACGTTAGTGGAGCGTGCGTGGTTAACCGGCTCACTAATTTGGGGATGACATTGGTAGAGAAGGGTGGCTCGATGTTTGTCATAGATCAATGGAGCGTGTGTGGCTAACCGACACATTGATTAGGTGATAGTAACATTGAGTGCACCACATGATTCGTATGGTTATTCACACCTTATTTGTGATCCTCGGCATCCCAGTCACAAATAGAAGGGCATAATCGAGATTTAAATATGCCATTGAAAAGTTCAATGAATCTCAAAAGATCTAGGAGCTTCAATTCATTTAAAACTTAAACTTCCTTTTCATTTTTCATGGTGGAAATTGGTAAATCGTCATTTACCTACCTTCAAATATTTTGCAACTAGATTACGACATCCCACTTCTAGGTTGTTGAATATTGTGTTGGATCCTAGCCTTAATGTAACGCCCGCAGATCCGGGCTAGTAAATTTAGAGGCAATAGGGGTAAAAAATGACTTTTCAACAAAAGATTATTTAGAATGAATATTCTTCACCAGGTTTTAGAATATGGCACAAGGTTTCCGTACATATAAAGAACGCCGAAATCCGAGTTATAACGAAGAAGTTATGGCCCGCCGAAGTTTTACGGCAAAACCGGCACGCACCGGAAGACGTAAATAGTGAATTTACGATAGAAGACTTTTTAGCCTTAGCAATCTAAACAAAAGTCGTAGAATATGTTAAACTAAGAGCGTCGATAAAAAGAACGCCCAAATCTGACTTCGTATGAGGAAGTTATGATTTTTCTAAGATTCGGCTTAGCAGTGTACAGCCCGAAACTCGAATTTTAGTTCGAGCGGTTTTTGGCTTACGTGAAATAAATGAGAGTTGAAGATCTCATTACTAGGAACTCAACGGTAAAAAGACAGACGAAAACGGAGTCCGTATGAAGGAGTTACGAATTCTTCGCGGTCATTTAACAGTCTAAACGCCTCGTACTGTTAAATTTAAGATCGGTCGAGAATTAGCCGACAGAGTCAAAATGAAAGTTGTAGATATTATTTTTACCTACGCGTGGATATAAAGAACGTCAAAAACGGAGGTCGTATGTGAAAGTTACGAATTTTAGAAGTCGGAAGTGTGTTGTGCGAAAATGGGTGATGTGGCACAATCTTGGCCATTGCTTTCTCCCCAAGTCTTGCCACTAGATGGTGACATGTGGCACCAAGTTCAGCCATTTTCACCCTATAAATACCACCTCTCCCACCCTCATTTTCTTCACACCTTTCCCATTCTTTCTTCTCTTTACTCTCTCTCTAGAACCTCTCTCTAACCCCGAAATCCCCCGAAAAGCCTAGGGAACCTCCCTAGCACGAGGCGGAAGCCCCGGAGTGCTCGACGGCTCCGAGAAGAAGAGCTTTTCGGCTCGGAAACGCTGCTCCAAGCAAAGCCTGGTTTTCTATAAACCCGCTGTAAGTGAGCTACGCCTATGCTATTTTTAATATAGTTTTTATTTAATTATATTAACGTTATTAAGAACATATAATAAATACTTGGGCTATTATTATGGGTTATGTAAGTATTTTTTTAACGCTTATATAATAGTAATAATAACTAGACTATTAATTAGTCTCGGCGAATAATAGACTAAAATCTATTGGTGATAATACTAGGTTTCGTCGAAGGAAATTATTTTAAAGTAAACGAAGCGCTGTCCGAGTACCGAGTCACCACCTTCTCAGGTGAGTGCATAGTCCCTTTCATGAACATGATTTTAATACAAGTATTGATTGAAATATTAATTATATGTTTATGTGCGAGTTAATTGATGTTGCTTGAAATTCGTGTTAAAGAACATACCTGATTATATTTGATAATTTAGGATAAAGAGTAGACCTAAATTAAATATCAGGAATATTGGGTAGTATATTCTCACGAGTACAAGTGAGTTAAACTCAGAGAATAGAAGTTAGTATATGTCACTTATCCGGGAGTATGGATTAGACATAGTCATTGTCCCTAGTCCAAGAATATGGATTAGGCATAATCATTCGTTAATCCGAGAGTATGGATTAACTATTGTCCCTAGTCCGAGAGTATGGATTAGGCATAATCATTCATCTTTAATCCGAGAGTATGGATTAGTCATTCGTCCCTAGTCCGAGAGTATGGATTTGGTAAATTCGTTCATTTCTGATCCGAGAGTATGGAGTAGGTAAAACGACTAATCTTAGGTCCGAGAGTATGGATAGCCTCGTTGCGAGGATCGACGGGGTGGGATAAGAGTTGTTTATATATATGTATGGTGAAATTGTATATTTTGTGAATTTTAAACTATATATATGGTATAACATTGTGGGATTGAAATCCCTATGTGCTCACCAGGTTTCCCAACCTGACCCACTCAGTTTATTTATATCACAGGTGTTGATATGAAGTGACATTACACTGAGAGATTTAAAGAGACGTAGACCACTAGTGTGAATAATTGTAAGTTCTGTTTATGCTTATGTTCCTGTATTAACGATGACATCCTAAACGTTTTAAAATGAAATAAATACGTTTCTTCGAAAATGTTTTAATAACGTATTTACCATGTTTTTCTGGGAACAAATTCCGTAACCTTTTTATAAAATGAAGTACTCTGATTTTTATAAAGCATAAACAAAATCGGTCTTTTCTGGCCATGATTTTGGGGATGTCACACTTAATAACTCATTTGGGTGTTTTAGTAAGGACTCAATCAACTTAACTTGAATTTTCTCTCATTTTGTAGATGTCTAAATCTTACAATGGTCTTCCCAAATCCTTTGGAATAAGCTTTCCAAATGAAGATGATGTTCCGAGATACGATCAAGGAAATGAGAGTTATGCTTTACTTCCTCCACCTCCTCCAATTATTCTCCCTGACCCACAAGTTCAAAGGCTTGAAAAGTTCAAGCTCACTCAAGCCCTTTTGGCAAGTAAACACTAAGATGGGAAACATGTGTGTGCACGCGTCTTAGATGAAGTCACACATTGACAGATTAAGGATGTTGGGTGTCAAGATTTCAAGTGAGTTGGCTGTTGACTGGGTTCTTCAGTCACTTCCTGAATCATATAGCGAGTTCGTAAGAGAGTACTATATGATGGAACACGAGGTGACCTTAATTGATCTCACTTATTTGCTTATAGCTGGTGAATCAGCGATGATTTGGTGTGCTAGTCAAGCAAATTTGTCTGGTGAGTCAAACTCCCAAGATTCAATGGACACTGGCAACATTGGAAGTCCAGAAAGGACTGAGCATGAGATTGTCCCATGTATGTGCCAAAGGAGTCCATTTGCTTTTATTGCCAAGAGAAGAGGCATTGGAGACAAAGCTTCCTTGTTTACCTGAGAGATCTAAGAGATGGGAGAGTCAAGACATGTGGCTCTACTTCATGTAAAATCCATTAACTGACTCTGTAAGTTCCTATTTTTGATTCTTAATACATGATGTGATAAGATTACATTTTGATGTTTTGCAGGATCGAAGAAAAGAAAGGAAGCTTAAGGAAGAAGCTGCTGAATCTGATCACAAAGAAATGGATTTCGATCGCATGGATTCAAAGATCATACATACATACATACATACATACATACATACATACATACATACATACATACATACATACATACATATAAAGAAACAACCAAACAAACAAGTAACTATATAGGTAACGTTCTATACTATTTTACCTATCTAAAAACCTCATATAACATATACAGGTCTCATACTGCACCCTACGACACGATTGACAGATCCCCAATTGAATGCATAGTTATATGTAATCAGAGGTAGATTAATCAACTAAACAAATGATTTTACACTAGAGCCACAACCAAACAAAGAACAAGAAAGAATGCCTATATCAAGAGTTCTCATACTATTATACACGACCACATACAACCCTAAGACATTCAATTCGACAATAACCATCCTAATAATAGTCTAACTAGCATACTGCTACTTCGTTACATCATACCATGCGAGGAAACTCACCTAAAAAGTAGAACCAAAGATATATTGCAATACTCTCAATTCCTCACATTGGAGATACCCTCGAACTGACTAACACGCAACAAAGGTCACACCATGATCAACAACCCTAAACCTATATGTTAGACTGAAGGTCAAATTGGTCAAAAAGACAATGGTTAACAGTCAACAGGTGAACATCCATTACGTTATGGAAAGCTCTATCCCACATCATGGCCAATTAAGGACAAAAAAGTTGAGATGTTAGCACCACCATGTCGTGGCAAACCTTTGGCTACATCTTGGTTTCTAGAAGAATGTCATAATCTTCATTAAGTGCTTAATCCTTATAGATCTAAACCCACAACTTCAGATATGGTCCTTTTCAATGAGTTAATGGATAAAGTTTCCTAGTTTATCCATTACAACTTTACCACAAGGCAATATATACAACCCTAAGTCCATTAAGTGCTTAATATGACCCAAAACTTGTGCATCGACACAAGGTGACTCCAAACATTACTGTTTTGATAGTCACTTGAATCCTATTGAGCATTAAAGAGCCATAAAAAAAGCTTTGAGTTCCTCAAACTCCAAGAGCATCCTTGGAAGGGACCAGAACCACCCAAAAACAAGCTCGAACTTGTATTTAGAAAAAAATGCCAAGGTGTGAACTTTATACCTCAAATAGATTAGAAGTAAGAAGAATATGTAGGATCCAAGCTTGCTCCTTGCTTCATTGCACCAATATGGACTCCCTCCTCCCTCAAGCTTCACCAAAGTCTAAAGAACAAACCTAAAATGAAGCACACAAGCTCTCAATAATGCATGGAGGCTAGGGTTTTGTTTTGGAGGGTTAGAGGTTGAAGATGATACCCTTATCCATGAGTTTAAGGCTTTAAATAAGGGAGAAACCCTAAATTTCATGGGTTTGAGATGCAATGTTCACCACATCATGTCACCCATCTTTCCACGCTGTGGTGACAAATGAAATATGTTCTTTATTAACCATGCACCACGTTGTGGCCATCACCCCACCATATCGTGGCGTACCTGGGCTAAAAAATCCTAAAATCATATTTAAGCCCGATGCCTTTCAAGGGCCAAAGTCTTAGCACCAGACCCAATAAGCTTATTCCTCAAGGTCCAAACTTGATCCTTTTAGACTTGTAACCTTCACCAGGTCAATTACAACCTAAGCCTCTAAGTTAAAGTTATCTTGAAAAAGGATGTCACATAAATTGTGCCAATAACAGAAGCTTTGGTGGTATCTTTTGAAACAAATCATAACTTGAAACATTGGATCTTTGAAGTTCCTTCGTAACATTTGCACAATAGGGGATAATTTTTGTTGCGATACACCTCTATAAAAAGTGTTCTTTTAATTTGATTCCCTTCCATTGCAGCTTCATGTTCTCATTGATGTGACTGATGCAAAACTAATGCTCAAAACATGGGAAAATATGGAGATGGCTAGTAAAACACCCTACATGACATTTGATTCATTAGTTTTAAAGTAACTAATACTCTTACTTATGTCATTCCCATTGTCATTAATTTCATCTGATAGACCACTTCATACATGGGTAAATCCTTTACACTCTGCCTTCTCGCTGACTTTATCATTTAAAAAAATCTAATATCCATCATATGCTATGGAATTCAACTATATCCACATCCACATTATCTACTAAGTCTAGACTTTCTACATCAAAATCACCATTCGATGAATTGTCCCCATATTCACTATTTGTGGTTCTTTTGTCGTCCCCTTATATGTTAAGTCTTCCAAGTTCATATCACATCTTCCTCTCATTTCTTTATGATGTTGAGTTCCCAAGTTGACATGATAGTCTTCATCAAATTTTCCATCATATGGGAAATTTTGATCTGCAAGACCAAAGAAGCCAACTCCATCCACCGTAACATCCTTCCTTTTACGACCTCCATCTTCATCTCATATTATTTCTTAGTTTTCTAACATTCAGATCCATACAATATAGTTGACCTTACAACCAAACTATAAAAATCATCTTTTATATAGAGTTATATTTCATCCATATGTATCTTATTATTTTTTTATTTATTTAAGATGGTGCTCAATTTCATTTTGACCGGTAATTCTAAGAAACTTAAAGCTAGTGTTTGATTCCATTTCTGATGGTGGTTCGTTTCATTTTTTTAAATGATATTCGTTTTGTTTCAAATTTCATTCTATTATTTTACATGTGGGAGGAGATGTAGATACACATCAGTCTTATGACCGTATTATCCCTTAAACTTAAAAAAGTAACTTTATTGACACAAGTTTTGTATGTTTATACACTTACAATACAAAAACAAAAGTTCATATCATTTAAAACTAAACCTAATGCTTTGTTTACTAATAATGGCATTATCCCTAAAAATTAATATTGCATACTTTTCTCTAATTTATATCAATTTGATTTCCCTCAAAAACTAATTTTTTCTTCCCGCCGATTCCCTCCAATGAATTTGGCAATTTGCTATTCCCAAATGTATTTTGCATTCCCACCAAATATATATACACATATATATATATTTGATCTCCTTCCTTATTCAACTCGTGTTTTTATTTAACCCGATCCTCCCATAAACAAATTAGATCAATGCATAACTACTTTACTAATATGATACCAATAAGGGGTAAATAGAAGGGGGTAAAGTTATTAGTTTCTCAACTCTATCGTAAAGGTTTGTAGCCCCATACATCTGTTATAAAGATCATCGAAAGAGCAATGCTAATTTGGTATGGTGCATAACTGCATATTAGGTATTTCACATTTTTACCTTTTGGTTATATGTAATTCAAATTCAAAAGTTCAAAAGTTCAAAATTTGAATCATTCTCATTGACGATAAAAGTACGTCCATTTTAATTTTGTTACATTAATATTAGATTTAGAATTGTTCTGTTTTTTAGTTTCCTTGATAAGTTTGTGCTTATTGTCGACATCATTTTTCTATATTTGCTTACAACCGTGCGTTACATACATATTTCACACGTATTTTGTTGAAAAGTTATCATAAATGATTTCAAATGCATTAAAATTTCTAAGTCGATTATTTAATTGCTCCCTTGCTACGGATTTTCTGTACAGATTTGACTTGATTATTCAAGGTTGATTACATGACTTTGAGTTTTTCCTTAATTCTTGACTTGGCACTTGAAATTTGTTTTTTGAAACATGTTTTTGAATTTTTGGTTCTTTGATACTTTTGACGGGAGGTTAAAAGAAAAGAAAGAAAAATAATGTGAAAAATTGATGTTGATGAGAAGATGAACTAAAGATCGATGATGTGAAGAATCCTAATAAGCCATTAGGGAGTATTGTATTAAAAGAATTCTTGAAAATATGTTATTGTAAATCTGGATTAGTCATTATCCTTTGAAAAAAATACGTAAATATAACAACAACGGAATATTTTGTATAGTTATGACATTGGTATAATTAGGAAGATGTTTCAAAGTACAATGCTATAATTTGACCAAGTAGAACTATGATACTAAAATAAACAAATATATGAAAGTATTTTGCTATATTTTGGATTTAATATTGTTAATATCTTTTGGATTTAACCAAAATATACAATTGATTGTCAAAATGTCAATCTAATCGTCTAGAGCTTATTTGTATATATTTTGTAGTTTATATACGAGTAAAAAAACTTAATTTGTGTTTTTGTGTTGATGGCAGCTTCAAAAACAGATCACACCAAAATACATTTAGATGGAGTTTTTAAGACAAATAAAAGATAAAGTTTGAAATTGCATTAGAGCTTGTAGGCTTTACTGTTTTCTGTTTTCTGGTTATTGACATAAATGCCCCAATCCTATTTGTGCAAAAGATTTAATGCCTTAACAATAAAACATAGCTTTTGTGTTTTTATTAATGTAATCGACTGATCATATATATATATATATATATATATATATATATATATATATATATATATATATATATATATATATATATATATATATATATATATATATATATATATATATATATATATATATATATATATATAAGCATATTTAGTTTTTTTCATGGAAATAATTGAAACTTCAAGAATGAGATTTTTGGAGCACAAGACGTTTACCTGTTAATGTCATTACTAATTATAGTTTCTATTTAAATCATTTTAATTGTAAGTCTATTTCAATTATTGTTCTATTGAAATAAATTTTAATATAATCTTATTTCACTTCAATATAAAAAAATTGTTTTCTCATTTATTAATACATAATCGATGCAAGCTTCAAACTAATGATTTCATCTAGTTTAAACTAAAAAAAATTAAGGCTAGATTGAGTTTGAGCTTGAAAATGTATCAACTTGATGGACTTGATTACCTACTTACACTTACAATTGTTATGTTTCTATAATAGATATCAAAAACCGGGTTGTTGGAAAACGGGTCCTATAACCCTCTCATAATTCACGTGGCAAACTCATAGAACTCAATTGTAACATATATAAAAACCGAAACATATAACTGTATACACAAAAGCCCCGACTCTTTCTATAAGAATTGGGTTCTTTAAGCGTAACAAATGTCCCGATTGTTTACTTCAAGGAGGGTTATATAACACTCCTTATTATAAAACCCTATTTTTACATAATACAACCTGCTTATTTCAATAATCGGGTCCTATATGGCGGGTCTTATGCGCCTTTTTGTAGTAGTGTAAACTTTTATTTGTCGGTGTATGTAAACAATAGTAATGATAAACGATAAACATGTTAAGAAAGATAATTTATCCTTACAACTTAATTACATTTGTGTCTTCAAAAGTCAACAATTATCACGATAATATTTATATACGATCACTATAACTAAACATTTATCACTCTATTTGAACAAACACATCATTATAAGTATTTTATGCTCACCGTTTAATTGCTTCTGAATGAGTAAACATTTATAATATTTACGATATAATGTTAACCATGTCACTAAAAGTGATCAATAATCATAATAAAAGAAATAACATGTTAGTATAGATTTTTTTTGTAACGTCTTAAACTTTTATTTGTCGGTGTATGTAAACAATAGTACTAATAAACGATTAAACATGTTAGAAAAGATAACTTATCCTTACAGCTTAATTACATTTGTATCTCCAAATGTGAACAATGGTCACGATAATATTTATAACCGGATACCGTAAGTAAACATTTATAACTCGATATGCAAAAACACATCGCTATAAATATTGTATGCTTATCGTTTAATTTATTGTGAGTAAGTAAACGTTCACAATATTCACAATATAATATTAAACATATCACTAAAAGTGATCAGTAATCATAATAAAAGAAATAGCATGTTAGTATAGATCATTTTTTGTAACGTCTTAAACTTTTATTGTGGATGTATGTAAACAATAGTAATAATAAACGATTAAACTTGTTAGGAAAGATAACTTATCCTTACAACTTAATTATATTTATGTTTCCAAAAGTCAACAATGACCGTGATAATATTTATAAACGGTTACCGTAAGTAAAAATTAATCACTTGATGTGAAAAAAAACACATAACTATAGGTGTATTATTCAAGATGGATTTTGAGCAATAGTATAACTTATTTTCAATGATGAGAATTTTCCTCTCATGTTATTCAAAAAAAATCTATCATAAAATGTCTATAATAACGGATTTTTTATGTTGATAACAGTCGACACACATCTCCCCTTGTAACTATTGTAAGCCCAAAATTTAGGTCTTACTTTATTTATGTCTTCCTCATGTATACGCTCCAATAACGGAGTCAACACACATCTCCTGTCTATAAGCCTAAAATTTAGGATTCTTTTATGCATAACCGAATTTTTCTCAACAAATTAAGTAACTCGTTACAACAATATAATTGACTCTTTGACACAAGGACATCCAAGTGTCCATTGGTGTTAGCCGGATAACTCAAGTAAGCAAGCAATTTTTTTCTTTCTTTAGTATAATATAATATGTACTTTCCATTTCCATCATCCCAATTAAGTTTAAGACTAGATGGAAAAATAAACTCATGATTAAATGCATTTTTATGCTTAATAAAAGCTTTATCAACATATTTAAAGGGTAGTTTGTGTACAACAAAGAGATTTAGTAAAGCTTTTTTAATCCTAAGGTCACCATGCTTCCAAGTTGTGATACTACCCTCCCCACAAGGTTCTTTCTTACATGCATGGCAAAGTGTTTTGGTTTTTCATGTTTTCTAGATTCTTTTAGCATCTAGCCACCTGTTTAAGTAAACTAGAGGTGTCGTTGTAAGACGTATCGGCTTTAATAATTGTTGAGAAAAAACGTATATTTAACATTCTTCTTTTTCTATCAGTCATCATCTTCTACCAAAACGACCTTGAAAATTTTCCAACAACTTAACCTGATCTCTTTTTGCCTAGCTACTTTTGGTTCCCATTTTCTTTTGTTCGACTTTGGCACATTTTTTTTCTTTATCAAAATCAACATCAACATTAACCAGGAGACAACAAATACATAATCATCCTAAATACAAAAAAGCAATTACATAAACAACATTAAAAATTAACATTACAACAACACATTACAAGACTTAATTGAATTGCAGGAAATCATAAATAGAGTAATTGACTTAAAGAAACCAGTAAAACATTACAACATCAAAATGTTTTAATTACTTGAGTATCTTCCATGAAAGAGGGAACCTTATTTTTCATCAATAACATTGAACGGGTTGAAGAATCTTGAAAAAACTTAATCTTTTTCTACAATTCTTTATTGATTTTAGAGATGATCAAACAAATTTTAGGGTTTGGATTGGTGTTTGGGTAGTCAACGTCGAACACAAGGGGTGTCAGGGTGTCATTTCAATCTTTGTGTAATTATCCGAAATTAGGCCATAGATATCTTGGTTATTAACTAATGCAATTCTCTTGTACGTATCATTCCTTCGGTCAATAGAATCAACGGCTTCGCAGCCCTTTGGGCACTTTGAGTTCTTCTTCCTCGGTCAAGTGTTCATATATACGAATCGTAACAGACCGGGTCCGTAGCTAAATCAGTGATGGATACTTAAAATTCTAATAGCGACTGGATGCCCTACCATACAATCCCTACAGTATTCTAATAGCGACAGGCTGATCCATCCAACTGTTTCACAAGCCTGTTTGTTCGAGAAACCACTTGCTAAATCTTACCCTAAGATTCCCTTCTGTTTTAGGGTATTTATAAAGACTTCGATAAAGATTTTGGATTCCTCTCGGTCCAATACTTTCCCTCCCCCACACATTAACACGTGGGTAGGTGATGCCTAAACACAAAGGGTGTATCCCTCACCTCATTATGGGTCCAAACGCACCTTCGTAGAGATCAGATATGCATACGTAAGTAAATGTATATGTTCTCAACCTAGTCAGCTGGAAACCCTTATATAAACCTCCACTCCCATCTTGAAACATTTATATTTGTGTTCTCTGAGCCTCATACAAATTAACCTCGATCTTGAAACCCTAGCTAGGTAGCTAATTAATCAAGAATTAAAGCTATGTCTGGTGTTTGGGTGTTCAAGAATGGTGTGGTTCGATTGGTGGACAGCACCGGAAGTGATTCCTGTCAGGGTTCTGGTCGACGTAAGGTGCTGGTTCATGTAGCTACGAACGAAGTGGTGACTTCGTATGAGGTGCTGGAAAGAATCTTATTGTCATTCGGATGGGAGAGGTACTACGATGATCCTGATCTTTTTCAGTTTCATAAAAGGTCAAATGTGCACCTAATTTCTCTCCCTAAAGACTTCAACAAGCTTAAGTCCATGCATATGTACGATATAGTCGTCAAGAATCGTAATGTGTTTGAAGTGAGAGATATATAATATATCCTATATATATAGCTAACGAACCAGCCATATTGCTGAGCAGTGGCAGGCTAGTTAGCTAGCTTTATTAGTTAGTATAGTATGTGTTCTTGGTGAATTACGATCTTATCTTCATGTTTATTGGTTTGGTTGTTTGTTTATTCCGTGATGGGTATGAGTGAAAGTACTCCGAAGACTAAGTAATTAAGCCGAAGTTTGGTTCTGGATCTCCTCGGGAATGTTGGAGTACATGATGCAGTTGAAGTTTGATTTTTATTTTTATTTTTATTTGTGTTTTTTGGTTTTAAGAAAGTAATTGCGTACAGTTGATGGGTTGCATGTGTCTATGTATGTTTAAATTTAATTTCTATAATGGAAAACCATGTTTCTGTGTGACTATGTGTACATATATCCTTCTTCTAATTCTTTCGATATTTTCTTCTTGTATATATAGATCAGATGTCGATATATATAACACATGAGGCTCTTAGATTTTGTGTAAATTAGTTGCGGAAGCAAGTCTATTGATGCAACATTTTCCTTGTATTCATGCAAAGAATTTTATAGTACCGACTTAAACCCGGTAAATAATAATAATTTTCTTCCGTATATATGATATATAGAAGATACATAAACCTCGTTTTCGTGGTCCCAGCTTAATTATGCATAGGGTATCTTTTACTATTTAATCGTATTTTTTAATTAAACTATATAAAATTCAATAAAATTTATTTTAAAATATTAAACACTTTTGTTTTTTCCATTGAATGCCTATATATTATGGTTGGGTTAATACATTGAAAGTCACAAGATATTTTAATTCATTCAACCATGCCATTCAACCACATATACAAATTCATTTTTAATCCTAATAACCTAAGATTCTCAGTTTGACATTTATATAATAATAGGTTATCGTGCTTCAAACATGTGGGCAACAACCACAAATTTTATCCGGATTCTTGAAACTAATTAATTTATATTTTTCTTGAACAGCTTAACGAACGTAATCAAATAGTTATATATTAAAGACTCATCAAAGTGTTTTTAACTTAAGGGTATCAAAATGTGTTCTTTCTAAGGATTGAGGGTTCAATTTTATTCTGTGTGACTCATGCCTATCAATTTGCTAGCTAATTAGGAGTTTAGGATGTCATTGGAACAGTAGGCATGCAAAATATATTATTACATAAAATATCTTATTTAACTGGTCATATCCATGAAATTAAAAAGAAGTTAAAAGCCTCTAATAATGAGAAATTAAATTGATTCCTACTTTTTATGCCTACAAATATTCCTACCCAATAAAATTATGACAAGTATCATCTTTTCATATTTTTTAAATTAAATCATTAAGACTATATTAGGAATATATTAAATACAATTAAATTGAATAGTGATTTGTCATAATTTTAATAGGTAGGAATAATTGTAGGAATAAAAGGTAGGAGACAATTTAATTTCTCATTTACAATTGATCAAGATTCAAGCACGTCAAGTCGTCAACCTAAACAACCAAAATATCAATTCCGAACCCAAAATGACGGTTGTTCCCAATATGCGTTACAATATATACATATATATCAAGTTTTAGAATTTTAGAATTCCATTTTTATTTAGTTGTAAGAAGACTAGAAAAACTACGAATAGCTTTTATCTTTAATGCAACCCATCAATGAATCATTGATAGTTTAGGATCTGTAAAAGTATCCCATATATATCAATACATTAAAGTTTCCGAATCCCGATATCCAAGCACCCATACCGTTGCAATTTAGTCCAAAAGGCATGAGGTCGAGTAAAATACGTAGGTCATAGCTGTTCCTATTCGTCCTTATAGCACTGCAAAAACTTCATCGTCAAAACTGGCCCCTGCAGATAAGGAGCAGTTATTCATTCAAATTGGCGTAGAGTTCTTTCGTTTTCAATGCCAGTGCCACCCATTACTATTATGGGCTGCATGCATGCTACTCAGATATATTGGTACACAAAAGCAGAACCGAAATCATTGGAAGCCATATCCTATCATTGGTCCAATGTCTATCCATTCAGGATGAGGGAAAACCGCTGGCCATTGCTTTTGAATCTGTTATATATTTTATATAAAAGAAAAAAGTTATTCGGGTTTTTTGTATTCTTAGATAGCATGTTTAACAAGTTTTAGGAGCCGAAATTCGTGTCTATTTGTCAACCCATAATATTCTATTTACATTTGGGCAACAAGATAGATAGGTAGATAGAGTTTGGTGACTTTCGTTGAGTTTCCATAATGTGTTATATATCCTTTTATGATATTAAATATTAAAGATGTTTGTATTTATTTTACAACACAAAAAAGTTAACTATTATTATTATTATTGAACGGAAAGGAGAATATATATATATATATATATATATATATATATATATATATATATATATATATATATATATATATATATTAAAGAAAATCAGCAAGGAGCTAGGCAAACACAGGACATAAAGAAAAATGAAACAAGGAAGAAGCTTGAAATCAAAGAGGGGTAACTAAACTAGACAAATTTAATGGTAACTAATGATTTGTAATGAATACCAAACTATCAACTAAGTTTGTGAGCACCAAGGGCAAAAATGTCATAGTTGTAGACACCAAGAGTCTTAGCCATGAAACGAGGTTAGGTGCGACAATATCCAAGTGACACCAGCCTTGTTTGAAGTAGCTTCAACCTTCATAGGGGCAACACTAACAAGGATAGTATGGGCAAAGTGCAGTGCTTCAGATTATGGATCAAGAGCCTACAAATCATAATAGATATGTTTTCACATGGGAGAAACCCTTATTAACAATACCAATTGTTAGAAATTATAGGGTTTGTAGTGGAGATCTGGATACCACTTGGATTGTGTGAACATTTTCCGAACTGATATTTCTACCCTATGTCTGGGTTGCAAGAAATTTAACATTGGATAATCGAGAGGACACTTATGATTATAGGTACAAAAGTCGTAAGCCAAATTACTAAAAGGATTATGTGTTAGTTTGATAAAAAAAAAACGAGAGCTTAAGAATTTCGTGTATCTTCTCAAAGAGAAGAGTTGTTTGTATAATAAACGAGATTAGGGTTTGTATTACAGTTGGTCGTCATAGGTTGCTTTGAAAGCAAACCAGGAAATCTAAAATTTAATGAGGATTTAGGGTTTCCAAAACTGACGAATTTCGTCAGTTTTACCATAATCACCCTCAAGAATTTGTTTTTCCCAATATGTTTCCATATGTATTTTTTGAAAAGTTTTTGGGGCGTTGCCCCTAGACGTCGCCAAAGGGGCATAACCCCTTTAGAAACCCCGGACCCAAGGGCGCTGCCCCCGGACCCCCGACTTGTCGTCGAACCAACTTCTAATTCGATCTTATACATGTGTGCACTCAGCACAAACCCGTACATATAGTAGAGTACAAATTATTGTCACACCCCAAACCGAATTTGTGGAAACATTCAGGGGCGGAGGACGTCATGTACAATATCATAAAAATGCATAATAGTAAACAAGCAACAACATCATTCATTGCATTAATAGAATAATTCAATACAAGTGTGTTCTTTGCAATAATAGTATGACACCAAAAATAAATAATCAAAACATCAGACGAGTCTGGATGCTCTGTCTTCTGAAAACCTATCATTTGTACCTGTTTCCTAATTTTCTGATTTGTAATGACAAAGATCTTAATTGAACACATCACTTCAATCTTTATCGGGCCCGACACATAAGTTAACATCAAATCATCGAGGGGCCCAATATATCGCTTTTCCTGTTAGGCCGAAAGGAATAGATAAACTTCGACTTATATGTTTGCATTATTTACTCATCAAATCATGCACAACAATACGTTTTATACCATCAAGTTACTGATGCATGCATTCGTAAGTGGATATGTTGGGTTATCCTCCGACGGTACCCTTTTCACTACGAGGAGTCCTTCTTCTACCCGATGTCGAATAAAGTGATATTTTATGTCAATATGTCGAGATCTACAATGATCCCTTGGTTCCTTGATCAAGGAAACCACTCCTTCATTATCACAGAAAATTTCCATAGGCTCCTGTATGGATGACACAACTCCAAGGTCTCTAATGAAGCTCTTCAACCATATTAACTCCTTTGATGCTTCACTCGCTGCAATGTACTCTGATTCGCACGTTGAATCAGCTACAGTCTCCTACTTGGAACTTTTCCATTTCACTGCTCCTCCATTAAGAGTAAAGACTGTGACATCCCCAATTTCACGGCCAGAAAAGACCGATTTGTTTATGCTTTGTTTTTATAAAATCAGAGTAATCATTTGATTAAAAGAGTTGCGGAATTTGTTCCCAAAATAAAATATGATAAAATAAAATTTATCAAAACATTTCTTAAAGAAATCTATTTTCATTAAATAACAAAATCTCGAGATGTCATGTTCTGATACAGACCAAAAGCATAAACAATATAAAATAGACCTTACAACAGTTATTTATAACTACTGATCTATAATCCAAAATCTCTCGTCAGGTCCACCAACTTATACTCTTGTGCCATTACCTGTAATGCAAAGAAAACTGAGTGGGTCAGGTTTGGGAGCCTGGTGAGCATATAGGGTTTTCAACCCACAATAATACATTTATTATATTCAATTATCAAACAATCAACCCAAATACCCATCCCCATATCTCCTTTATTTTCTCAAGGGTTTATCCTAAGAATCCACTATCCTTCATTCATTCATTCCTAAGGATTTGCCTAAGGAATTGGCACAAAGTCCATTTGCTACCACGATTTATACAACAGGCACTACGTCACGTAGTCACCAGGGTTCATACAATAGGCACTACGTCTCATAGTCACCAGGGTTTACACAACAGGCACGGAGTCACATCGTCACCAAGATTTATCAAATAGCCACGAAGTCGCATCGTCACCAAGGCTTACTCAGTAGGCACGAAGTCGCATCGTCACCAAGGTTTTACTCAATAGGCATGAAGTCGCATCGTCACCAAGGTTTTACTCAATAGGCACGAAGTCGCATCGTCACCAACTATTCTATCTACCCATGTTCTACTAAACAATATTGTAGATATAAATACAAACACAGTTTAAATCATTTAACACCCGTATAAAAACATCAATTCCAAGCCCATCTCAAATAGACAAATAATATATAACACATAGCACGTATTTCATAGCTAATACTTTATATTTATGTGTTAGAAGAAAGTAACTATACACTTACTTGATTAGAAGATGATCGTACAGCACTACGGCTTGTAAAAGTACTATTCTTCGGTAGATCTGGAAGATCTTCACAAAAAATCGGGCTCCTTGCGGGCAGAGCTTCGGCTCGGAAATTTCACTTCTCGGGATTTTTGGGGCCTCGGGACTTGCTTCGAGGCTCGGGAATGATACCGGGGCTTCATGATATTTCTTGCACGAAAAACGATGCAAAAATGCGAGAGAAATGAAAGAATGAGCAAAGAACTCGGCTGCCTTCACATCCATTTTATAGGGGCTGAACCATCAAATTACGTTGGGCGTAATTAAGGTTACGTTGGGCGTAACCTGGATAAGCTCGCTGACTCCCCCTCTTTGGATAATATCGGAAAATTATATTTAAATTTAATATCAAATTTATTTAATAACTTCAAAAATTCATATCTCCCTCATACGAGCTCCGTTTTCGATTTTCTTTATATCTCCGCATAGGTGAGACTACGCTCTACAACTTTCGTTTAGACCCCGTCGGCTAATTTTGACTTTATTTTTATTATTTTTTTTAGTAGGCTGGGACAAGAAAACTCCGTTATAAATTCATAACTTCTTCATCCGACGTTTGTTTTCGCCTATCTTTTTATCATTTCACTACTATTAACAAGATCTTCGATTCTCATTTAGATTGTTTCGGCTAAAAACCGCTCGATCTCAAATCGAGTATTCGGGCTGCATACCGCTAAGTCGAAACTTAGAAAAATCATAACTTCCTCATACAAAGTCAGATTTGGACGTTCTTTTTTTGCACGCTCACGATTTAACGTATTCTACAACTTTCGTTTAGATCTCTAAGGCTAAATATCGCTCTAACGTAAATTCACTTTTTACGTCGCGTTGCATCGTGCTAGTTTTGTCGCGAAACTTCGACAGGTCATAACTTCTTCGTTATAAATCGGATTTCGGCGTTCTTTATATGTACAGAATCCTTGTAACATATACTATAACTTAGTTAAGATTACTCATTCTAAATAATATTTCATCAAAAAAGTCATTTTTAATGCTTATCGTCTCTAAATTGACTAGTCCTGATCTACCAGCATTACAAAGACCCAGCCCGACTGCGAACGGTAGTTCTCCCTATCGGTCTGAAAACTAGCGTCACTATACCCTCATACATTTGATTCATAACTCCCACCGAGGACTAGAAACCATTCCATGGTCCTCCGAAGGTACTTAAAAATATTCTTGACTGCGGTCCAATGTACTTTGCCAAGGTTCCCTAGATATCTGCTGACCATGCTCAAAGCGAAGGCCACATCAGGGCGAGTACATGTCATAGCATACATGATCGAGCCAACTGCGGAAGTGTAAGGTACTCGAATCATCTCTGCTATCTCGACTTTAGTACTCGGACATTGAGTCATACTCAACTTGGCATTACTTTGGATTGGCAACTCCCCTTTCTTGGAATTCTCCATACTAAGACGTTTTAGTACCTTGTCCAAGTAAGTATTCTGACTAATTCAAATTAGTCTTTTACTTTTGTTTCTTAATATCCTTATTCCCAAAATACAGGCAGCCTCTCCGAGGTCCTTCATAGTGAAGCACTTCCCAAGTCAGGACTTTGCTTTCTGCAGCGTCGGGATGTCGTTTCCTATGATTAGTATGTCATCGACATACAATACGAGGAAGCTAACTATACTCCCACTGACTTTGACATATACACATGATTCATCCTCACTTCGTAGAAAACTAAACTCTTTGACTTTCTCATCAAAACAAAGATTCCATTTGCGAGATGCTTGCTTTAGTCCATAAATGGACTTCTCAAGTTTACACACTCTATTGGGATGCTTCACATTGATAAAACCTTCTGGGTGAGCTATGTAAACATCCTCAGCCAACTTTCTATTAAGGAAAGCGGTTTTGACATCCATTTTCCATATCTCATAGTCATGAAATGCAACAATGGCCAGCATCACCCTAATAGACTTTATCTTTGCAACTTGTGAGAATGTCTCATCATAGTCAACTCCGGGAGTTTGAGTAAAGCCCTTCGCAACCAATCACGCCTTATAAGTGTGCACATTCCCATCCATTCCGGTCTTCTTCTTGAAGATCTATTTGCACCCGATCATCTTACGACCCGGTACATGATCAACCAAGCTCTAAACTTGGTTATCGTGCATGGAATGAATCTCGCTGTCCATTGTCTCTTTCCACTTTACAGACTCCGGGCCTACCATGGCTTCCTTATAGTTGTTAGGTTCATCCAAATTTATTTGTGTACTATCACTAATATATGTATCACCCATGATTGTTATATGAAAACCATACAATACAGGTGGAACACTAACTCTACTAGAACGTCTAAGAGGTAATGATTCGTCAATCGGTTCAACCAGAGTTTCCTCCTCGGGTTGAATGCCAGTGTTAGAGGTTCCTTCATCGCTCAACTTTTGAAGCTCTTCAAGATCGATTTGCCTCCCACTGTCCCCTTGGCTTATAGGTTCTCGTTCTCTGAAAACCCCTCTCCTCGCAACGAAGACAACATTATCACTCGGACTATAGAAGAGATATCCAAAGGAATTATGTGAGTAGCCGATGAAAATACATCGCTCACTACGAGGCTCGAGCTTGTCGTGAGTCTTTTTTCTTATGAAAGCCTCGCAACCCCAAACCTTAATATGTGCTAATGAGGGAGCTTTCCCTGTCCACATTTCATGAGGTGTTTTGGCAACCTTCTTCGTAGGGACTAAGTTAAGGATATGGGCGACAGTCTCTAAGGCATACCCCCAGAGTGAGATAGGTAGTGAAGTACGACTGATCATGGAACGAACCTTGTCTAGCAAGGTTCGATTACGCCTCTCAGCTACACCATTCAATTGTGGTGTCCTAGGTGGCATCAGTTGGAAATGATTCTACATTCCTTGAGGTAGTCATAGAATTCAAGACTTAGGTACTCTCCTCCTCGATCGGATCGAATCATCTTGATTTTCTTGCTCGACTGATTCTCCACTTCTTGTTTAATCTCCTTGAACTTTTCAAAGGTTTCTAACTTGTGCTTGATTAAGTAGATATACCTATATCTGCTATAATCATCGGTGAAAGTCACATAGAAGTGGTTTGTATCCCTTGTGGTGGATCTAAAGGGACCACACACATCAGTGTGTATGAGATCCAATAAACCCTCCCTCCTTTCACAAGTGCTAGTGAAGGGTGAATTAATCATCTTTCCAAATAAAGAAGACTCGCACACGTCATCGTCCTTAAGGTCGAATGACTCCAACACTCCATCCTTTTGCAGTTGGGCTATGCGTTTCTTGTTGACATGTCCAAGATGACAATGCCATAAGCATGCTTTATCCACACAACACATCATTTCCTAAATTATCTACAACCATCACAGTTTCATATATTCCATTACAAGACAATGCTTCAAAATATAAAACACCATTAAGAATAACATAAATAGAACCCTTTTCATTATCAAACGAATATCTAAATCCTTGTCTATATAAACCATGAAAATAAATGATGTTTCTTGCCATATATGGCGAATAGCAACAATTATTTAAATCTAAACCTAATCCATTACTAAGCACTGAGGAATAAACTCCAATCTTGGTGATAGGCAACAATCTTCTGTTTCCCATGATTAGGTTTATCTTCCCATGCTCCATATCCCTATATCTTCTTAGTCCCTACAAATCAGAACATATGTGAAAACCACATCTTGTATCAAGAACTAAATAAATAGCATGGGATGAATCATTAGATTTAATAGTGTAAATATCTACGAAGGATGGCTGGATCTTCCCATCCTTGATAGCTTGCAGATATTCTGTGCAGCTTCATTTCCAATGCCCTATCTTATGGCAGTGGTGGCACTCTACCTCCTTGGGGTTGGAGTTGGGTTTAGCAGAACCAACCTTGGTTCCACTAGAAGAGGTACCATCTTGGGAATTTCCCTTGTGGTGACCCTTTGAGGGAGCCTTCCTCTTTTTACCCTTCCCTTGCCCTATTGCCAAGACAGGGGCAGCAGTGGGAGTTGGAGTTGCTGCAACAGACTTATCTTTTAGATTGATCTCAGCAGCCCTTAGCAAGCCTTGAAACTTGCTCAAAGTGACCTCTTCCTTATTCATGTGGTAGGTCATGCGGAACTGGTTGTAGCAGGGAGACAAGGAGTGAAAGATGATGTCTATTACCAGCTCTTCATCTAAGTTAACATTTAACTTCAGCAGGCGATCAACATATCTCTGCATCTTTTGTAGATGAGCGGTAAGGCACTCTCCATTACCCATTTTGGCAGTGATCATCAAAGTGATGATCTTGTACCTTTCTTTCCTGACACTTTGGGGGTACTGTTCCAGCAAGTTTTGATTCATTTCATAGGGATACATATCCTCATAGGACTTCTGGAGTTCTGCAGTCATAGTTGCCAACATGATGCAATGGACTTTCGTAGCATCACGCTCATGGGCCTCAAAGGCAGCGATCTCTTCAGCAGTGCCAATGTTGAGGTTGATTTCCTTCATCTTTTAATATAGTACATACTCTTTGTCTTCATAACGAGTGACCATTTGGATGTTGCGAATCCAATCATTGAAATTGGACCCGTCAAAGATCACTCTCCCGCACAAGTTCATGAGTGAGAATGAGCCAGAGGAATTTGAGCCGGAAGCGTTGTTGTTGACATTCGGCATCTGAAATAGAAAAGGACAAGGTTTGATTAGAAATGAATCCCCAATTAAACACCCAAATGAGGAATTAGGGCTAGGATCCAACAACATTATTTACAAATTAGAAGAGGGATGCCATAATCTAACATGAAAATAATTTGAAGGTAGGTGAATGACGATTCACTAATTCTCCACCATTAAAAATCAAAAAGAGATCAAGTTATAAATGTATTGAAAACTCCTATATCTTTTGAGATTCATTGAACTTTTCAATGGCATGTTTGTATCTCAATATGTCCCTCTAATTTGTGATTGGGATGCCGAGGATCACAAAGCGGGTGTGAATAACCATGCAAATGTACATGGTGCCCTCATTGTTATAGTCACCTATTCGATGTGCCGGTTAACCACACACGCTCCATCAAACTATGACAAACAATGAGTCACTCTTTGCCACCTTTGCTTAGAGCCTAATTAGTGTGTCGGTAAACCACACACGCTCCACTAACGTCTTAGCAAGGATACAAAGTATAATTTCATGGAATTGCATCTATTCACTTTTGCCTAAAGTAACTAAGATTGAGAATTTTGGAAAAACATTTAGTTACTTTTATAATTCCTTAAACTTTTTAATGAGGAAAAGGTTGCCCCATCCTACCCGTTTGGCTAACAACTCTCCACCAATCAAGGAAGGGGTGGGTGAGAGTGGACACCCATTAAACAGCCATTTTATAGGCCATAACCTTATACCCCCTTATAGACCGGCTTCGTGAATAAGGCCTACTAATGGTAAGACTAGCATTTTAAGTTATACATACATACATACATACATACATACATACATACATATATATATATATATATATATATATATATATATATTAATCTTGTAATATTATAATAGTATATGGTGAATTTTAAACTTATAAAATTCTAGGGTTTCAAATTTAAATAGTTCAAATTAAACTTTTAAGCAAAAAAATTCAAATTTCAAAACTTGAGGGCAAGTTTTGAACTTTTCAAAACATATAGGATCAAAAAGCAAATAATTTAAAATTAAACATTTAATTTTATTGATTATCGAAATTTGACCTAATCCATATTATTTACAAGATAATTCAACAATTTATTTAAATAATCAAATATTATCAAATAAGGAATTTATTATTCAAACAATTGGTAATTATCTTTTGTCTTTGGCAAGGGTAATCATAAAACAACAATAAAATTTAGATTTTATCAGTTAAAAACGATTTTGGTAATTATCCTTAAGCAAAACAACAAGAAATACTGAAAATCCCTCTACTAGACGCTCCGACTCGCCGAGTCACTAATTGGACTCACCGAGTTGGATTGACTCGCCGAGTCCAGATAGTGACTCGTTGATTCAGGTCGGGCAGAAGGCAGAAGAACAATTTTCAGAGAGGATGAACATACAAGGCATCAATACAAAAGAAACCAACCTGGCTCTGATACCACTAATGAGTTTTACACAAAATAACATCCTATGTGTTTATGCAAACCCTAAAGCTTGGATCTAGGTTTCTCTAGTGTACATGCAATCCATCCAAGACTTACAAACCCTAGATCTAGCATGTAAGACTCGAAATTGACATAATAAAACATATCTAGTTGATTACCTTGATTGTTAATTGTAAATCTTGAAGCCTTGAGAACTTTAGCACCTCAAATGTTGTGCCTCTAATGAATCACACACACCAAGATCAACTGGATAAAGCAAGAGAGAGAGAGAGAGAGGGGATAAGAGAAATTCGACTCTAAGACTTCTAGGGTTTCAAGTGGCCGAATTCGCATGCCCAAGGGGTCCTTATATAGGTGTAAGAATTATGGTTTCAGTCATTATCCTTATCTGGTTACTTAGCCACCAAGCAGCCCATAAGATAATTCTAGAATCCCATTATGGACGAATTCTTAAGGCTTAATCCTTCGAATTCGTCCACCTTATCATCTAGGGTTTCCTTGCCCAACCTTGTAACTATCACATAATTACCGTTCAGCTCCTAGTTCAATTAACTTCTTTTGATTACAAAATTAATTCTTAATTAATTCTTGATCAATGTTAATTATGTCGGATTAGATGTCTAAGCCCATAACTATTATTGGTATGTATTTAACTCGACTTGGCATGGTCCATTTGGGTTGCATGGCGTCGGAACAATTGGATAGACAAAATGAGAAAAAGGATACTAAGTGATTCATATATATATATATATATATATATATATATATATATATATATATATATATATATATATAAGTTCTAATTTATTAATATGAAATCATATTATTTAATTAGTATTGATCTAGAATTAATTTAGTGAACAAAAGGAACTAATTAAATATGGACTCTTATATATGTGGTGGGCCACGTTCATTTAGGTTGGGCTAAGCTTTCATGGATAGTCCATGGAGTGTTTAACCCATAGATCCTATGGAAATGAAAGGTCATGGGTATTAGGGTTTACATGAATGCAACCCTAATCCTCCACACTATATAAAGAGGTCTATGGTTCATGAAATGACACTAGTGTGGATACACAAGAGGGCAAAACCGATTTGGTGCAAGTATCCTTATTCTCTAGTTATTCCAAGGGTTCTTGATGTTGTGTGAACCATTTGAGGTGTAACACTTGAGGCACTAGGCTCTTAAAGGTTCAAGACTTCAAGCTTCATCAAAAGGTATGTCATTCTACTAGATTATTGTATTGTATATACTTCATTGTATGCTAGTTAGGATGAAACCTTGGAATATTGAATATTTGCATGTATAATAGTGAAAACATAGATCCAAGGTTTATAGGGTTGCATGTACACCAGAGGAGTGTTAGAATGCTCAAAACCCATCAGTGGTATCAGAGTCTAGGCTTGTTTTCATTTATACCTTATGCAAATTACTAAAAATCGAAGTTTGTACGTTGTCTGGACAGCTGACTCGCCGAGTCCATTAAAGGACTCGATGATTCCATGCCTAAATTCATCCAACTCATCGAGTTGGTTCATGCACTTCTCGAGTTGGACCCCCTGAAAGCATATCTTCGAGTTTTATGGTTGGAATTGGTCTAGAATCATTACCTTAAACTTTATTGGACTTATAAAACATGTTTTTGATGTGGTAATGATTATGGTAAACCAATTTCAAGGTTGTTATCAAAATTTCAAGTTTTATGTGTTTTTACGTAATTCTTGAAATTGTTGATATGATTGTTCATACACTTATGAGTTTTGGTAGATCATAGTAATTATTTGCAAAATTGTTTGTTAGTTAATTCTTGATCTAAATGTGTTTTAATGGAGTCCATAATTTGTCTTCGAGTTATGGATTACCAAAAGTCATTTCTTTTAAATATCCATTAAAATGCATAGGTTACAAAAACTGAAGAGTTTTTGTTTTATGAATTCCATAACTTGTCCTCAAGTTATGGATGTTCAAGAGTCTCTTCATTAAAGGTTTTAAAACCTTAATTAAACTCATAAGTTATGAAAATCCAAAAGTTTTTGAATAGTTCAAAACTTGCCCTCAAGTTTTGGAATTTGTAAAGTTTCCTCTCATGAATACTTTAGTTCCAAGTAAAGCCTTTAGAATTTTAAAAGTTAAAATTCAAGCCTTATACTATTATAATATTAATAGTTAATAGTTATATATATATATATATATATATATATATATATATATATATATATATATATATATATATATATATATATATAAGAACAAAGTCAGTCTTACCGTTAGTAGGCCTCATTCACGAAGTCGGTCTATAAGGGGGTATAAGGTTACCGCCTATAAAATGGCAGTTTAATGGGTGTCCACTCTCACCCACCGCTTCCTTGACTGGTGGAGGGTCGTTAGCCGAATGGGCAGGACAAGGACTATAATTCTACCTTCATTATAAGTATAATGATAAATATAAAGTAATTAAACCTTTTATAAATTCTCAATCTAATTTATTTTAGGAAAATGTGAATTTGGTGCTAACCTATGAAATTATACTTTGCACTTTGTTTAAGTCGGTAGTAGAGCGCATGTGGTTAACTGGCACACTAGCTTGATTTAACAAGGTAGGCAAAGGGTAGATTAATGTTTATCATAGGATCGGTGGAGCACATATGGTTAACCGACACATCAATTAAGTGATAAATATTAAGGGTACCAAGTATATTTGCATGGTTATTCACACCTTGTTTTGTGATCCTTGGCATCCCAGTCAACAAACTTGAGAGGGCACAATCGAGATTGAAACATGTCATTGAAAAGTTCAATGAATCTCAAAAGATCTAGGAGTTTCAAATCCAAGTAAAACCTACTAAATTATTTCGTTTTTCATGGTGGAAATTGGGCAATCGTCATTCACCTACCTTCAAATATTTTATAGCTTGGATTATGGCATCCCTCTTCCAAGTTATAAAATAATTGTGTTGGGTCCTAGCCTTAATATTTCATATTGGGTGTCATATTAAGGACTTAAATCAACTAACTTGAATATCTCCCATTGTAGATGTCTGGTTCAGACAACTATGATCTTCCCAAATCTCTTGGAACAAGCTTTCCTAATGAAGATGATGTCCCAGAAATCATACTTCACTTCCTCCACCTCCTCCAATTATTCTCCCTAACCCACAAGTTCTTGAAAAGTTCAAGGTCACTCAAGCCCTATCGGCAAGAAAAGTCTATGTGTGCTCACATCTTGGAGATGAAGTCACATATTGACAAGCTGAGAGAGTTGGGTGTCAAAGTCCTGAGGAAGTTGGTTGTGGACTAGGTTCTTCAATCACTTTCTATGTCACATAGTGAGTTCTTTAAGGACTACTATGTAACAGACTATGACATGAACCTTAATGATCTTACCTATTTGCTTAATGATGTTAAATCAGAAATGATTTGGAGCACGGGTAAATCAAATTTGATTAGAAGATCGACTTCCCAAACTTCCATGGACATTGATAATGGTAACATTGTAAATCCAGAAAAACTTTCTTCCCAATGGAAAGGGATCGGCCATAGTCAACTCGATTGACCAAATGGTAAAGAGAAAGGCTAAGTCTGAGATTGTCATGTGTACCATTCCCAAAGGGTCCATATATTTCTATTGCCGAAGGAAGGGGCATTGGCTGCGAAGCTGCCAAATTTACCTGAAAGATCATAAGGATGGTAAAGTCAAAAAGTTTGACTCCACTTTGGGTAAAAATCCACTATCTTACTCTATTAAGTTCCTAATTGATGATTCTTAATACAAAATGTGACTCAGTTACATTTTGATGTTTGGCATGATCAAGCAAAGGGAAGGAAACTTAAAGGAAGAGTATGTTGAATCTGATTGCGAAGATGGATTTCAATTGCACGGTTCGAAGATCAGATTCTTGAGCTGCTACTTAGGAGTTATGATAGATTTCTAGGAAATATGTAATAGCATAGTTTTCATTTAAAGTTTCATTGTAAGGAAAAAAAATTTCCGCATTTTATAAATAAATAAAAATTTTGGTTTTATTTATTTTATATCTCCTTGCAATGGCTTTTATGGAAAATTGATGTATGTATGTTTCTAGCAATAATGGAAATATGAATTTGATTCTTTCATTTGTGGTGGTGTCTAAATTTACCAAATAAGGAAAGATTCTCATCACCTAATTTTCAATTTGACCGAAACTTGGAATCATGTAAGTTGTATGATGAATGAGAACTTTCATCTTTGGAAAACTAAGACTGATTCCTTGTTCACATGTATATGTGAGTCAAGTGAAGGACTAAGGGAGTGAGTATACATTCTTGTGTATTGGTCAAGTCCACCACAAAATATCAATAAGACTAGTCGTCATGATTTACTAAAGCTTAGTAAATATGGTTATACTTACAAGTTTAAGTATAATTCTGAAGCATTGGAAAAGTTTCGATGTATGGCAGAACGAATGAGAAGAATAAAATTTGGTAGAAAGATAAAAGTGTCTCAAATCTGAAAAGATGTGAGAGTACTTTAGTATCATGTTTTATGATCATCTTAATGATTGTGAGACCATATCACAATCCATCCTCTAAGGACATCTTAGTGCATTCTTATGGATAAGAAGATGAGTCATGAATTGTTGAAATGGTTGAATCAAGAAGATGAGTCATACTTCGTTCCAAAACAAGATTGTAACTTGGGTGACACATCTTAAAGAAGGTTTATTAACACTAGTAAAATGTAAGAGTAAAATGTGTCCTACTCTTGTACATTTGAAATTGGTAAGTTGTGATGTTGTGGATAAAACAGAGACCAACTAAGGCCAATTGTGTGAAGTGTTTGTCTTGATAAGAATCCACACTATCTCTTAAATATTTGTTTGTCAAGGAATGAGTCTTGGAAATATATTCTTATATGTCAAGAGGACAGTGGGAGTCTAAAAGATTTTGAAAGAGTTTCTGATCAAGAAGAAAACATGTAGTTTATCACTAGCACACGACTTGAGGTTTATAACCTATCGTGTTGACATATTCCTATTTCTGTGCCCATTCCAGCTAAATTTGGCTTTGCATATGAGTTTTGAGAATTCTCAATTGGTTGCATAACAACTTATAAGAAATGTTAGGCCCTTGTGCTGTTAGGTGGCAAGAACTTAAGATTGCACAAGTTCAGTCCATACGAGTTTGGATTTGTCACTAACCTTGTCTTGTGATTATGGTTTAGACAAATTCACATGGATAGGAACTCACACACCATAAAATCTAAGTGTCATAAGGTTTCTCTCCGATTCATGAAAATGATGGTGAGGAAACTCTTTCCCTAATTAGGTTTTAAGTAGATAGTAATTGTGATATTTGCATTCTTAAAGTCGTTAGTGGAGCGTGTGTGGTTAACCAACACACTAACATGGACTTGTGAGGAATGGAAAAGGTCTAAATAATTGAGACTATGATTACGACATCCCTTTTCATAGTTCTGAAATTGTATAGACACACATGTGTGCTATCTAAGGAAAGACATATGATTTTGATAAAGTTTTATCAAAGCATCTCGTATTAGGTACAAATCTGCACCTAATCTCTTGTATTGGATAGATCTCATGGATTTTGGGCTCTTTACCCTCTTTTGTAGCTAGGATATGAAGATGAGAGGTCCCTTTTCGATTTATACATTAGATATGGACGTTGATTGGTCCAGAGAGTCCCTTGAGCTTAGCTTTATGTAGTTCCATGAGTGTGTTGAGCCTAAAACACCATTAAGGTGGTTATTTCATCAAATAGAGTTTGATGTGTCATGCATGGACATCAAGTTCCGACCTTTACGTGACTTTTGAGTGCTAAAAGGCAAGATCTATGGATTAGAGGAACAGATCTGACCTTAGAAGGTCAAATGAGTAATGCCATGGAGGAAACTCGCTGAGTCCATTAGAGAACTCAACGAGTCGGATCGGGTAGCCCTGCTATTTGTGACCAGTGGTAACCTGTCGAGTTGGGAGGTTAGCTTGATGAGTCGAGTGAGGTCTTAGAATGATTCAAGGGTATACACATGAACTCGCCAAGTCAGCGAGTGCACTCGGCGATTCTGGTTAAATTTGACCATTGACTGGGGTTGACTTCCGAGGACCTTAGGGTTTTGGTCAACTAATTCAAGAGAGGCCATAGAGGGGTAAAATGGTCTTCTACCCATCCTTTAGAGATGAGAACATTAATAGAGTATTGATTTGAGATGTTATCATTTGATAGGAGGAGGCTAGACCGAGGATATCGGGCACGAGAGTTACTAGACATCTTACGAGGTGAGTCTTCTCACTATACATTACCTAGAGTGGTATCTATGTGCAGACCGGAGGGTCTTATGTGTATGTGTATGTTTGTGATTATGTGCACTGTGTTATATGTATGATATGTGATATATAGACTGGACTAGAGGGTCCAACGACTCATGAGGCCAGAGGCTCCTCGATCAGACCGGACTTGAGGGTCTAACGAGCTAGACCGGACTAGAGGGCCCAACGAGCTACGGGACTGGAGGGTCCCGCTGAGACACATTGACCGGAGGGTCATATCAAGTTATAGCCTCGAGTGGTTATGTGTTGTATGTGGTATTTTGGGGAACTCACTAAGCATTTATGCTTACCGTGTTGTGTGTTATGTGTTTCAGGTACTAGCGAGGATCGCGGGAAGGCGCCGACATGATCTGTACACACTGAGAAAGTATTGAGCATTTGAGATTCTAGGAGATGTTTTATTTGAGATACTATTTGATACATCGGGTTTTGACAATATTTTATGAAATATGTTATGTTGAAAAATGAAAAATTGTTTTAAAAAAATTCACATCGTTACAAGTTGGTATCAGAGCCTTGGTTTGAGGGATTTGGATGCACCTTCGGGCATATCTGAACTCAAACTGAGGATTTGAGAGAAATTTTCATAAAATAAACAATTTTTTCGATAAGTTAAAGATTTTGAGACATGTAGAACGAAGTAGTGAGTACGACCAGCCAACGCCCAAACGGTGATTTCCCAAAATACCCTTACATTATGTGATATTATGTGATATGCTATGCATGCTAGAGTAGGCTAGGTATTCATATTTAGGACTAGAGTGGCCTGATTTGTGATGCCTTAGCCTAAGGGATTACTGCTACTATGAGATGCTTCGAGAGTGAATAGGTAGCAGCGAGGAGCATATGAGTGGTCTACTAGAGAGTAGCATGTGCTTAGAGAGATATAGAGTACTTGCGATATGGGATCTGAGGAGGAGGACTTGGGGTGAATACTGATGCGGTGTGGAAGGTAGTATAGGGCCCGTACTACTGGAGGCACCAGGTTGGTGAATAGTCCAAGTAAGAATCCTTAGGGTACCAAGGAACAAGTAGGGTTGAGTATCGATTGTGAGTATACTCGAGTGAGTCTCTGATATCTTTTGTGTTGTGTTTCAGAGACATCATGGTTGGGATACACCATACACCAGGGGGCAATGGCGTTAGCGACGGGGAGATTCTTCGAATGATACATGACGAGGTGGCCGCGGTGATCCGGGAGGCCATTCCGGAGATGTTTGGGTCTATCAAGACCACGCTGATTGAGATGTTCGATGAGAGGTACAATGTTGTTACCGAGGCGGCTGCTGCTGCAGCCACAACAGTTGTTGCTGTCGCGAGGCCACAGGGGGTGACTCGTTGCTGTACTGAGACTTCAGCAACATGAAGCCACCAGAGTTTGATGGGACTCAGGATCCGTATTCCATGATGAGGTGGATTTCAGACATTGAGGGATGCTTCTACACCTGTTCTTGTATGGAGCATCTGAGGGTTCGATTCGCTTTAAACCAACTTCGCTTGGGAGTGAATGATTGGTGGAAATTTGTGATGGCTGATTTTACTTTGGCAGAGATTACAGTGGTGACCTGGGAGAGGTTCACCACTATGTTTCGAGATGAGTATGTTCCCCTGGTGGAGAGGGACCGACTGTCGTAGGATTTCTTGTCCCTCAAGTAGGGGACGGAGTCCGTGATTGTGATTACACGGATGTTTCATGAGAGGGCGTTGTTTTTCCCAGAACATGTGTCTACTGAGTAGGCACACATGAGTCGATATCTGAGTATACTGAGGAGAGAAATTCGTGAGTTCGTGGCGAACTCAACAAACCGGACATTTTCTGAGCTCCATACAAATGCCCAGAAGAAGGAGATCGAGTTGGAGACTCAGGGCAGGGAGGAGGTCGAGTCTCAGAGGAGGGATAGACGATGGGTTCAGTCTCAGCCGGCTGCCAAGCGGGCAAAGCTCGCTGATTCGAGATCTGGGGGTCAGAACGGTCGCACTTGTGGGAAGTGCGACAAGAGCCATGAGGGAGTATGCAGAGCAGAGGTGTGCTACAAGTGTATCAAGGAGGGGCATTTCGCGAGGGATTTCCCAAGGGGTTTGCAGTTTGCTTTCACTGCAACCAGACCGGCCATTGAAAGGCCGAGTGCTCGCAATTACTTCAGGGATCTGCACCTGCTGCTAGAGCTACCGAGGTCCGGCCAGTGAAGGCCGAGGCACCAAAGGCTCGCGGGAGAGCCTTCCAGTTGACAACGGAGGAGGTCCGCGCAGCGCCGGATGTCGTGGCTGATATGTATTCTTTTATTTATTTATGCTGAGTTTGAGATATTGTGATGATATTGTGGTATGTTTAGGTACTTTTCTTGTGAATTATGTACCTGCTTTGGTGTTATTTGACTCGGGTGTGAGTCGGTCCTTTGTATCTCTAGCATTTAGTAAGCACATCAGTATCCGATGAAAGGCATTGAGTCGACCTTTGCGAGTTTCTATAGCCGACGAGTGAGTGGTGTATGCTATGGATGTGATTCGAGGATGTGTACTCGAGATTTTCAGTGTTGAGTTACCAATAGGTTTGGTACCGATTGCAATGGGGGATGTCTGTGTCATCATGGGCATAGACTGGCTGAGCTGATTTGGAGCTGTTATCGACTGCGAGCGTCAGTTGGTGACCATTCTAGACCTTAGTGGGGGAGTACTTACGGTATATGGCGAGGGTACCCGATCTGGGTCGGCATTTTACTCGTCTGCCAGGGCAAGGCAGAGTCTACAGCAGGGCTGCAGAGGGTTTGTAGCCTACGTGATGGATACACAAATTGCAACTGAGAGGCCGGGTTCAGTCGATGAGGTCCCGATAGTGCGTGAGTTCCCAGATGTTTTCCCCGAAGAGTTGTCGGGTGTGCCTTCGGAGAGGCTGGTGGAGTATCACATTGATTTGGTTTCGGGAGCAACGTCTATTGCCAAGGCACCCTATCACCTTGCGCCACCAGAGATGCAAGAGTTGTTGGGGAAGGGATTCATTCGGCTGAGTAGCTCACCGTGGGGAGCATCGATCCTTTTTGTCAAGAAAAAGAACGGAACACACCGGATGTGTATTGATTTCCAAGAGTTGAACAAGTTAACAGTCGAGAACCGTTACCCACTATTGAGGATCGACGATCTGTTTGATCAGTTGCAGGGAGCGTCTTGGTTTTCCAATATAGACTTGAGGTCGGGATATCATCAAATGAGGGTGCGTGATGAGGATATCCCAAAGACGGCGTTTAGGACTCGTTATGGGCATTACAAGTTCGTGTTGATGCCTTTTGGGCTCAGCAATGTACCAACAACATTCATGGATCTCATGAATCGAGTATGCAGACCGATGTTGGATCGATCGGTGATAGTGTTCATTGACAACATTCTAGTGTATTCAAGGTCCAAAGAGCAGCATGAGGAGCATCTGAGAGAGATCCTCAGAGTATTGAGATCAGAGAGGCTTTATGCCAAATTCTTCAAGTGTGATTTCTGGTTACGAGAGGTCTACTTCTTGGGGTACCTCGTTAACCAGAATGGGATATTGGTCGATCCGGCCAAGATTGAGGTTGTTATGTGTTTGGAGGTGCCGAGATCCCTCACCAAGATCAGGAGTTTTCTGGGATTGGTCGGCTAGTATCGGAGATTTATTAGGGATTTCTCCAAGATTGTCATTCCCCTCACCAGATTGATCCGGAAGGGTGTGGCTTTTACTTGGGGTCCAGAGCAGCAGACCTCGTTTGAGACTCTTCGCCAGAGTTATGCGAAGCCCCGATGTTAGCTCTTCCAGAGGGAATGGAGGATTTTGTGGTGTATTGTGATGCGTCCATATCAGGGCTGGGTGCGGTGCTTATGCAGAAAGAACACATGATAACATGCGCATCGAGGTAGCTGAAGCCTCATGAGACGAGGTACCCCAACCACGATTTGGAGTTGGGGGAAGTAGTGTTCTCCCTCAAGATATGGCACCATTACTCGTATGGGGTTCGATGTACCAGATACACAGACCACAAGAGTTTGAAGTATCTGATGGATCAGCCCAACCTGAATATGCGCCAGAGGAGATGGTTAGATTTGGTAAAGGATTATGATTGTAAGACCCTGTACCACCCGGGCAAGGCTAATGTGGTAGCCGATGCTCTGAGCCGCAGGGTGGAGATTGCTCCGATTTGAGACATATGTATGAGTATGACGGTGATGACTCCGGTATTGGATACCATTCGAGAGGCCCAGGCAGAGGTTGTAAGATCGGAGAACCGCAAGAGAGATCGGGTGATTGGACAGGTATCCGAGTTTGTTACCGATGGTCGAGGGCTTATGACCTTCCATGGTCGGATTTGGGTGCCATTCATGGGCGGGGCACATAGCATACTGATGGAGGAGGCACACAGATCGAGATTTTTGATCCATCCCGGGGCCACTAAGATGTACTTAGATTTGAAGAGAGACTATTGGTGGCCTTGTATGAAGAGGTATGTTGCGTGGGTTGTAGAGAGGTGCTTGACCTGTCGCCAGTTAAGGTCGAGCACCAGTGCTCGCATGACAAGTTGCAGCCACTAGAGGTTCCCTAGTGGAAGTGGGAACAGATTTCTACGGACTTCATCACAAAATTGTTGAGGACCGTGAGGGGTGTTGATGCAATTTGGGTGATTGTGGATCGTCTTACGAAGAGCGCTCACATCCTTGCTATCAGTGAGAGCTCTTCTGCAGAGAGGCTGGCGGAGATATATGTGAGAGAGGTGGTATCTCGGCATGGAGTGCCGATCTCGATCGTGTTGGACCGAGATGTTTGTTTTACTTCCAGGTTCTGGAAGAAGTTTCATGAGGAGTTAGGCACGAGATTGCACTTCAGCACTAATTATCACCCTCAGACGGACGGGCAGAGTGAGCAGAAGATTCAGACGCTCGAGGACATGCTTCGAGCATGCGTTATGGACTTTGAGGGAAGTTGGGGCGCATACCTACCTTTGGCTGAGTTTTCCTACAACAACAGCCACCATTCGAGTATTGGTATGCCTCCTTTTGAGCTGTTATATGGGAGGAGGTGTAGGACCCCTATCTGTTGGGGCAAGGTGGGGAAGCGAGTGATGGGTAGCACCGAGAAAGTGCTTAAGACGACTAAGTAGATACAGCAGGTTACGAAGAGATTGCTGACAGCCCAGAGCCGCCAGAAGAGTTACGCGAATAGGTGGCGATCCGAGCTCGAGTTCCAGGTTGGAGATTTTGTACTTCTGAAAGTTTCCCCATGGAAAGGGGTAATTCGGTTTAGGAAGGGGGCAAGTTGGGGCCTCGATATATTGGGCTTTTAGGGTGATCGCCAGGGTAGGAAAGGTAGCTTACCGTTTAGAGCTACCCACAGAGTTGAGCCATATCCATGATACATTCCACGTATCTCAGTTGAGGAAGTGTATCGCTGATGAAACGGTTGTAGTGCCACTAGAGGATATTCAGGTGGATGCGAGCCTGAACTACATTAAGAGACTGATCGTTATCTTGGATCGTAAGGTTAAGGTATTAAGGAACTAGGAGGTGCCTCTGGTTTAGGTCCAGTGGCAACATCGGAGAGGGTCTAAGTCGGCCCTGGAGCCGGAGTCGGAGATGCGAAAGCAGCATCCAGAGTTGTTTACGGTCGAAGACTTCGAGGGCGAAGTATGATTCTAGTGGGGTAAAATTGAAACATCCAGATTGTTGGGTACGCTAGTTTAATTATTTATTTTGAATTAATTAGAGGGACTCGACGAGTTGGTACCTCAACTAGTTGAGTAGGGTCGCGTTTAGATGTCGAGTTTAATGAACGGACTCGACGAGTCGGGAATCCGACTCGACGAATAGGTGTTGATGAGGAAAACCCTAATTGCCTGGGTTTGGGACCTATTTAAAGGCCCTTATGGCCTTCATTTGCAGCCACACAAACCCCTGTGAAACCCTAATCGCCCTTGAGAGCTTATAGTGAGAAATAGCACCTTTGTGAGCTTCTTGGTGTGTTCTTTGAAAGGAAGGAGAAGAGTTTCAAGGTTTGGAAGCAAGGAGGTCATGGGATTGGCTGTTATTTCACTCCAGACTTTTGTATTAGGTACAAATCTGCACCTAATCTCTTGTATTGGATAGATCTCATGGATTTTGGGTTCTTTACCCTCTTTTGGAGCTAGGATATGAAGATGAGAGGTCCCTTTTCGATTTATACATTAGATCTGGACCTTGATAGGTCAAGCGAGTCCCTTGGGCTTAGCTTTATGTAGTTCCATGAGTGTGTTGAACCTAAAACACCATTAAGGTGGTTATTTCATCAAATAGAGTTTGATGTGTCACGCATGGACATCAAGTTCCGACCTTTACATGACTTTTGAGTGCTAAAAGGCCAGATCTATGGATTAGAGGAACAGATTTGACCTCAGAAGGTCAAATGAGTAATGCCATGGAGGAAACTCGTTGAGTCCATGAGAGAACTTAACGAGTCGGATCGGGTTGCCCCGCTATTCGTGACCAGTGGTAACCCATCGAGTTGGGAGGTTAGCTTGATGAGTCGAGTGAGGTCTTAGAATGATTCAGGGTATACACATGAACTCGCCGAGTCAGCAAGTGCACTCGGCGATTCTGGTCAAATTTGACCATTGACTGGGGTTGACTTCCGAGGACCTTAGGGTTTTGGTCAACTGATTCAAGAGAGGCCATAGAGGGGTAAAATGGTCTTCTACCCATCCTTTAGAGATGAGAACACTAATAGAGTATTGATTTGAGATGTTATCATTTGATAGGAGGATGCTAGACCGAGGATATCAGGCACGAGAGTTACTAGACATCTTACGAGGTGAGTCTTCTCACTATACATTACCTAGAGTGGTATCTATGTACAGAACGGAGGGTCTTATGTGTATATGTATGTTTGTGATTATGTGCAGTGTGTTATATGTATGATATGTGATATATAGATTGGACCAGAGGGTCCAACGACTCATGAGGCCAGAGGGTCCTCGATCAGGCCGGACCCAAGGGTCCAACGAGCTAGACCAGACTAGTGGGTCCAACAAGCTACATGACTGGAGGGTCCCGCTGAGACACATTGACTGGAAGGTCATACCGAGTTATAGCCTCGAGTGGCTTATGTGTTGTACGTGGTATTTTGGGAAACTAACTAATCATTCATGCTTACGGTGTTGTGTGTTATGTGTTTCAGGTACTAGCAAGGATCGCGGGAAGACGACAACGTGATCTGTACACATTGAGAGAGTATTGAGTATTTGAGATTCTAGGTGATGTTGTATTTGAGATACTATTTAATACATTGGGTTCTGAGAATATTTTATGAAATATGTTATGTTGAAAAATGAAAAATTGTTTAAAAAAATTCATGTCGTTACAAGTCTTTAGTTTCACTTTACATGTTTTGTCTTCCAAAATAACTAGGTTGTTCTTCCCAAATGACTAAGTTATTCAAACCATCCACAATCGATAATACGTTGGAAGTAGGTATTAAGACAAGACTGTCATGAAGTTGGTTTGTAAATGTCTAAGGTATTGGACCTAATGAGAGTTGCTACAACATTCATGAGTATTCATAAGTTCCGAGTATTGGATTAAACCCATGCTCATTTGAATCACTTCATGGATTTTATCACGAGTGATCATGAGACGGTAATGTCTTATATCCTTCAAACCTAGAGATATGAGTTGGTTATACATTGATTGCACAAAAACGCATTGGTAACTCGATGATATAAAATGTGCCTTTATGTATGATTCAACGAGTTGTAGAACAAGCATATGAGTCAAAATTTATCCATTCCTTTTACCCTTGGTGGGATAAAAACAATATCTATGGGCCCCTCGATGATTTAGTGATGAAACCCCTAAGTGTTTGGCCAAGCCTGGACTGATTTGATTTGTTCAATTGGTCGCTCGTCATAAATTGAAAATCGAGAAACAACAGATAGACAAACAGAATGATTATAATCACTACTAGAAAAACAGCCTTTTACGACGCTCATTGCGCGTCGTAAAAGGCTCAGACGACGCGCAAATGCGCGTCAAGGAAGACCCTGTCATAAAGAGAGACGACGCGTATTTATGACGCTCATTTAAGACGCGCAATTATGACGCACATTTATGACACGCAATGCGTATCAAGGAAGGCCCTGTCATAAAGGAAGACGACACGCATTGGCGTGTCGTAACATTACGACGCGCGTGTTAATGACACACAATGCGTATCATGAAAGCCCCTATCAAGAAAGGCCATGTCATAAATGAAGACGACATACATTTTTGCGTATCATAATTTTAAATGATTAAAAAAAATTATTATTTTTAGATTTACTAATTTTCGAATTAATAATACATTAAAAATCCCACAATACAAAATAAAATACCATAAATAAAAAAGATAATTCATTTCACTAATATGTCAAATACATATAATTATTCCAAAAGTGAGTAAATGTTATAAAAAATGAACTCATTTATATACAATTGCATCATCTAGCTTACTATGTGCCAACAACTCTCTGTGTGTTTTCTTTTGCTTGAGTCTCGTTTCCTCCAAAGCTTCTAGCCATGCCAAAATATGATATCTTGAGTCTCGTTTCAAGAACCAAAAGAAATAACAAAAGTGCATAATTGATGTATAAATATATTTTATGCCAACTTATGACATGAAAATATGTTAGGGGATTAAGTCGAAGAAACTACCCAGGACCAAAAGAAAGAAGCTAGCTCAAACACCATCTGCATACGGATTGATCATGAGTTATGAAGTTGTGTTATAGCCCTAAAAACAAACACTTTGTGGAAATGAAGAATCAAATGCAATAAATGCCCAACCTTCGATCCATGATAGCTTCAATGTTGTTATTTCTCATTTTCTTTTGTGCCTCCACATCAAAAGGGTCTGCATAAAGTAGCTCCTGTGTTTAAGAGTAACGACCAAACTTTTCTCATATTGTAAAGAAGACGCAACGACCAAACAAAATTGACTTAGTTTAAAAGTAAAGAAAAATGCATGTAGGGCTACGGTAGACTGAGAGAAAATGACTTACTTTAAGAATAAAGTAGCTCCATTCTTGGATCCGATACCACCAGGTACCAACAAAAAATTCAGAGAAACTTTTAAAAATCTATACATAATAGAAGCTTAATCGCACAAGAATAAAATAATCAAATTCAATGATTAACCTATAAATTAGAGAATATGAAAGAAGATAAACGTGGAAAATAAACAAATCAATTTGCCCTAATTCAAAGAAACAAGTAGACTGAGAGAAAATGTTATGTTTATTTCATTTATATTATTCTATAATAACTCCTGTTTATGAAAATAGTTATAAGAAGATTTAGGGAAATTCACATAGATAACTGCTTGGAAAAAAATCCATTATAATATTATAACAAACACTTGGAGTGCAGTAAGACGATAGAACTTACATAGTAGCTTCTTCAAGCATCCATGGAGGGTTTCGTATTAATTAAAATCAGATTACTTTCGAAAAAACAAAAAACATGAAGAGAACAAAGAAGCCCTAAAACAAAATACAAATGATGAATGAAGAGATTTGAGGAGGTGAAGGCAGACATAAAGTGTCCTGTCTCACCCAGTTGTTAGACGCATGCTAGAATCCTAGGGTTGTTTGACAACTCTGAACAATTTCTATTGCAAAACTCCTGTTGTGATATGTATTTCATAGTATAAATCATTAAATAAGTGTTCTCTGCCATTGAAGATTATACTTTGTTGTAGTTTCTTTTGATTTTAAACTTATATTCTTTAAGAGAGAAGGAGAGGAAGGGTGTTAATGGAATAACACAAATTAAAGCTATTTAAAAAAAACCACTTGCCTGGAAGATTATTTGAAAGGAATATCCATATATACCGGCATCTTTCTATCTTGACTTTCTCTGTAAACAAACAGTCAAACAAGATGAAGTGAGAGCTATTATAATGCTTCTACTCAGCATATATATATATATATATATATATATATATATATATATATATATATATATATATATATATATATATCCTTGTATGGCTTGCAAAGGAGTTCCAGTCAAACGCAATCTGTGAGAGCTATTATAATGCTTCAACTCAGCATTTAACTTGCAAGAAGCATTTTTTATATGATGCCCTTCATCAATTATAAAATAACGCTAATGTATCTTGCTCATTTTTGGCTTATCATGCTTCTTATATTATTCTTTTATCCAACTTAGTATATTTTAATTTATTGTACTAAAATTATGTTTCTTACCTTCAAGTCCACGTAAGTTTGATGGTTTGCATCATCAAAAGCACGCATTTTAACATCACGCCATCTGCAAATTTTTTACAAAAAAATATTAGAATTGATAATAATAATAATAATAAATAAATTTTTATTTTTTTTTAATGTAAAAAAAAAAACATAGACATTCCAGCTCTAAGCAGGGTCTCAACAGCTTCCACAAGCACTTGTACTTCAGACACTGAAAAAGGTCTCCTGGTTCTTCTTTGAGAAAGTTGATATATTTTAATTGAATCTGCCACTTGTTTTCCTTCTTCTTCTTCACTTATTGCATTCACATGTTCTACTTCATTCTTCTCCAACACAGGACTAGGAGGTATCAACAATGGAGTTTCTTTCTGTATAGGATATGAAGATGGAGATGGAGAAGAAGGCTCAGGTAAAGTAGGCTCCAATGTGAATCCTAAAGATTCAAGATTATATTTTTGGGAAATCCCTGTTTGTTCCAAAAGATAGATCCCAAAAACAAAATTCCACTGAACTAAAAAATAAACAGAAAATAACTTGCATTGTTGCTAAGAAACAACCCTCGAAAAGCATATAATTGTCCAAAAAAATATAACTATACCCTCTATACCAAAACAACTAGTCCAACTCAAGAAAGAAAAACAGAATTGGAACCAAAGATCCATAGAAAAATCCAACACAAAACATCCCAAATATTCCAGACCATAAAACTGGGACAAAAACTAGTCAAAAGGGTAAATATGTCCAAATCCCAAAAAAAATTGAATATAACTTCACAAATCCAGGTAAAACACAAAAAAAAAAAATAACCCTATACTATTACTAACACTTACATTGTTATTTCGACCAATGGAAGCTCCCCAATGGATTCTGCAGAATCAAGTGCATTTTCAACAAGTTCTCTCACAGTATTGTAAAGTGATTTTCCAGGCTGAAACTTAAATACAACATATAATTATAAAATGTTAAATACATAACAACCATAAGGCCAACTAATTACCTTTGATGTTTTATATTATGTGGTAATAGATCACATCATGTAAAGTTATGCTGAATCATTCATAACAAAACAAACAAAACATATACTAGATTACACAATACAACTTTCGTTGTGAAACCCAGCAATGTTCTTATTCTCCGCAAAGAACTCAGCAAGAGAGTCTGAAAAAACCAATGGAGACTCTGAAAGAAACAAAACTTGAAATTAAACTACAATCAACACAATACCATCTCCTGGTATCGAGGTTGAACAAGATAAATACATTTAATTAAAATGAGAAGTGAAAAAGAAAAGAATTATTACTAGTCAATTCTTATGAAAATACCAAATGATGTTGTTATATCCTAATGTTATTAAACATGCCAATATATCTTCCGTTTAATTTACCTGTGATAGAATTGAGCTTACATGGCTATCTGATATATCCTCCATAAATATGTAATATGAAAAAAAAACTTGCATCCATAAGTTTAACCATGATCGGAAGCATATAAAAAAGTATAGTATATTTGGAGCTTGTGAAATCAACTTTACCAAAAGATTCGTTGTTTGCACCCCACCCTAAACTTGAGATGAAGTTAACCATTTGTGGTGGGCACTTCCAGCCTTGAACAACACCAAGCATTTATCATTCATTGGAGATGAAACCATAAACGAAATCAGGACCGGATCAACTGCATAAAGATATAAAAGATAGTTGTAAAACTGGAAGATGTTTGTTTAGGATAAGCAATAATAAGCTTTGAGAAGAGGCACTAACCAGGAAGGTAACATAAATGAATCAAGGTGGCAATTCATCAAACAGTTGGTGTGCACAGCCAAAATCTACGTAAAAATAGAATTCCTCTCCATCACAGAACAATCACCAAACATCATATCCTCAACATCCATTTACGAACATGAAGCGCCACCTCACAACCTCACATTCAATTCGAAAAAAAAAAGAAATAACAAGAATGAAGAAGAGGATCTAATCGAAGCAGAAAAGGAAAAATCAATACCTGTAGTTCTTGGAGGTTCGATCGATTTCAAGAAAGGAAATAGATGACCAGTGATTTTAGGTGACCTGGTTTGTCGATCGAAGTTTGAAGAGGGAAAAAGACATCTGATTGATTAAAGGGAAAAGGAAGGTACAAACTTTGGAGGTTGTGACTGTTGATCGATAATTTAGAAAGGAACGATATGTAAGAAGGGTTTGAACATACCCTTTTTACGATCTCTTGTAAGTGTGGGAAGTTGCTGTGAGCTATGAATTATGTGAGGTCCGGTTCAAGCCCTAGTATCTTTATTTATTACGTGAAGATGGGCCATATGCGAAGATAAAAAGATGAAGACGGACCACATATGAAGAATTTTGGGTAAAGATATGGTTAGATCTGATTCAAAGCATATCTATAGGTATCAAAGCGGCCATGGAATTTGCAGAGTTTCATTAATTAGGTCATGGAAAAGAGAAGGGGTTTTTAGCTGGTAGAAGATGAGAATAAGGCGGGGGTTTTAATTTTTTGGGGTTTGATTTCCCCCCTTAGCTATTAAAGATGGAGAAGGCGCGTTTGATGAAAATTTTATAAAGCGACATGCATAGACGATACGTCTTTTATGCTGAGTGCCCTCCGTGTTTTTATTTTTTTTGTTCTGACACTAATTTTAAGGGCACGCAATAATGCGTCACCTAAATCCTTAAATTTTTTGAAGAGATGACACTCTTTTACTGTCACTCTCTTTTGCGTAACATAAATCAGTGAGTGTCATAGTTTACGCGTCGTAAAAGGCTGTTTTTCTAGTAGTGAATCCATGTCACAAACCATATGATATCTAGAATGGAGGAATATATGATCCCTTATCTAATGGACAAGTCATTAACTAGGTCAAAGTTCAACAACGACTTTAAGAGATACGATTGCTAGTCGGGTTTTAGAGTCATACGCAATAATAGTTTTAGACTTATCCAAGTGGGAGACTGTTGGATTAGATGTCTAAGCCCCTAACTATTATTGGTATGTATTCGACCCGACTTGGCATGGTCGATTTGGGTTGCATGGCATCAGAACAATTGGATAGACAAAATGAGAAAAAGGATACTAAGTGATTTACATTAAAATATTATAAGTTCTAATATATTAATATGAAATCATATGATTTAATTAGTATTGATCAAGAATTAATTTAGAATTAATATAGTGATCAAAAGGAACTAATTAAACATGGAATCTTATATATATGGTGGGCCAAGTTCATTTAGGTTGGGCTAAGCTTTCATGGATAGTCCATAGAGTGTTTAACCCATGGATCCTATGGAAATGAAAGGTCATGGGTATTAGGGTTTACATGAATGTAACCCTAATCCTCCACACTATATAAAGAGGTCTATGGTTCATTAAATGGCACTAGTGTGGATACACAAGAAGGCAAAACTGATTTGGTGCAAGTATCCTTATTCTCTAGTTATTCTAAAGGTTCAAGACTTCAAGCTTTATCAAAAGGTATGTCATTCTACTAGATTATTGTATTGTACATACTTCATTGTATGCTAGTTAGGATGAAACCTTGGAATATTGAATATTTGCATGTATAATAGTGAAAACATAGATCCAAGGTTTATAGGGTTGTATGTACACCATAGGAGTGTTAGAATGCTCAAAACCCATCAAATTAAACAAATATGAATATATAATTTCTCTTTTAATATATTATTCTTATAATATATTAATAAATCATAATAACGTCTTTCTATATTATTCATCCAGTCAAGTTGCTTTGGTGAAGGCAACCTAAAAGGACCATGCACAACCGGGTCAAGTACATACCAAATATAGTTATGGACTTAGACACTAATCCAACAAGTTTTGGTTAAGGGAGGCCCAGTTCTTAGGACACCTCGTTAACCAGAATAAGATATTGGTCAACCCTGCCAAGATAAAGATTGTTATGCAGTGGGAGACCCCGAAGTCTCCATCTGAGATCAGGAATTTCTTGGGATTACAGGGTATTATTGAAGATTCATTCAGGATTTATCCAAGGTTGCTATACCTCTCACTTGTCTGACGAGGAAGGATGTGGATTTCCTTCGAGGGCCTGAGCAACAGGCTGCATTCGAGACACTAAGACAAAAGTTATGTGAGGCCCCAGTGTTGACCCTCCTGAGGGTGGTGAGGATTTTGTTGTGTATTATGATGATCCATAACCAGTTTGGGAGCAATGCTTATGCAACGAGGGAGAGTTATTTCGTATGCTTCTAGATAACTAAAGCTGTATGAGGTTTGGTATCCAACACATGATCTACAGTTGGGGGCAGTGGTGTTTTTCCTCAAGATTTGGCGACATTATCTGAATGGGGTCCGATGTACCATTTACACAAATCATAAGAGTTTGAGATATCTCATGGATCAGCCGAATCTGAAAATGAGAAAGCATAGGTGGCTTGATGTAGTCAAGGATTATAACTACGTGATTTTGTACCACTCGGGAAAAGTGAATGTGGTCGATGATGCTTTGAGCCGCAAGTCGGTTAATTGCTTGGTTAGGAGTTTATGTATGAGGATTTTGATTGATTCATCATTGTTGGATTTGATCAGAGAGGCTCATGTTGATAGAATCAAGAAAGAGAATTGGAAATAGGAGCGAATCAGGGGTGAGATCGACAAGTTTTCTACCGACAATCGTGGATTGTTAACCTAGTGCGGTGGGGTTTGGGTACTAGATTTCGGTGGGATTAGGCAGACCATGTTGGAGGAGGCACTCAAGTCCGGATTTTCGATTCACCCTATGGTCACCAAGAAGTATCGGGATTTGCAACTTAGTTATTGGTGACCATGCATGATGAAGGAGATAGTTTGGTATGTCGAGAGGTGCTTGACATATGGGATGGTCAACACCGAGCCCCAGAGGCCGCATGGAAAGCTTCAGCCTTTGAAGGTTCCCATGTGGAAATGGGAACATATCACCATGTATTTCATCACTAAGTTACCCCAAACGGCTAAGGGGTTTGATGCAATTTGGGTGATAGTAGACCGTTTGACTAAGGGTGTCCACTTCTTAGCTATTCGGCCGAGAAATTAGTTGATGTGTATGTGCATGAGATTATTGCCCAACATGGTATCCTAGTTTTTATTGTATCACGTTGGGATGTTCGGTTCACTTCACGGTTTTGGCAGAGGTTCCACGGGGAACTAGGTATGAGGTTGCACTTTAGCACTACTTATCATCTGCAAATCGATAGTCAGAGTGAGAGGACCATTCAGACACTCGACAATATGTTGCGAGCCTATGTGATCAATTTTGGTGGGATTTGGGATTCCTATATCCCCTTAACTGAGTTTTCTTACAACAACAACTATCACTCCAGTATCGATGCGTCACCATTCGAGCTTCTCTATGGGAGGAAGTGTTGCACCCTAGTCTGTTGGGGAGAGGTTGGTCACAGAGTCATGGGAAAAACCAAATTTGTTCTTCAGATAACAAAGCTTACTCAGCAGATCATATAGAGTTTGCAGACAGCTTAGAGTCGACAGAAGTGTTATGTTGATAGGCGCTGGTCGGAGTTGGAGTTCAATGTCGGTGATATGGTACTACTGAAGGTATCACCCTGGAAGGGTGTGATACGCTTCGGGAAGAGGGTGAAGTTGGGGCCCCAGTAGATTGGGTTGTTTTGAGTGTTTTCTAGGGTTGGCAGGGTGGCTTATTGTGACATCCCCATTTTCACGGCCAGAAAAGACCGATTTTGTTTATGCTTTATAAAAACCAGAGTACCTCTTTTAATAAAAATGTTGCAGAATTTGTTCCCAGTAAAACATGATAAATACGTTATCAAAGCATTTCTGAAGAAAGTATTTTTATTCATTTTAAAACAATTGGGATGTCATCGTCAATATAGAAACATAAGCATAAGCAGAACTTATAATCATTATCACTAGTGATCTATATCTCCTTAATCTCTCAGTGTAATATGAGTTCATATCAACACCTGTGATATAAATAAACTGAGTGGGTCAGGTTGGGAAACCTGGTGAGTACAGAGGGTTTTCAACCCACAATAATATAATTATTATGTTTAATCGTCAAACAGTTAATCCAATTACCCATCCCCATTATCTTCTTTACTCTTAAGGGAAGAATCATCTACTCCTCGATAATTCAATCCTAAGGAATCGACACGAAATCCATCGTTTCCAAGGTTTACTCAACAGACACTAAATCCATAGCTGCCAAGAGTATTTTGTTTATCGACAATATCCATTCACAATACATGTCAATGGGTTTTTTTTAGAGTACACCGGTGAACACATCGTTCACAACACCTATAGGTTGCGAGCCTGCTAGTGTTCCACTGGACTGTCTAGAATAGTCTGTGGTTGTCATCCATACTCTGCTGAATGACGGGGCCATCATTTGGGAAAAAGGCTTCTCACATCGTCCACCTCTCACCCTCACCTTACGGTCTATTTCACCTCTTAACTCATCATCCAACTCATACTCCATCTATTTCATCTACCCATTTTTACCCCAACATTATCGTAGATATAAAACACATATACATTTTAAATCATTTAAAACATATCGTTCATCCAGCATAGATAGCAATTATACAGATAATATTCACACATAGCATTTAGTTTATATAAAATACTTCATATCTATGTGTAAGATGAAAGTAACCATGTACTCACATGATAAGGTGATGACTTGGTACTTGGACAACACTTCGTTACTGTTAAAACAATTTCCCTCGGACAAAACCTAGTATCATTACCACTAGAGTTTAGTCTAACGTTAACCGCGACTAATTAATAGTCTAGATATTATTACTATTATATAAGCATTAAGAAACACTCTTATATAACTCATAATAATAGCCCAAATATTCATTATAAGTTCCTAATAACGTTACTATATTAAAACATAAGCTATACTAAAGATAGGGTAGGCATAGCTCACTTACAACGAGTTTTTCGCAAAACCAGGCTTCGATGGAGCAGCGTTTCCGAGACAAAAGACACTTTTTCTTGAGACTCTGGGAGCCTCGGGGTTTCCTTTGGGTGCTAGGGAGGTTCCCTAGGCTTTTTTTTTGGGGGGGGGGGTTAGAGAGAGAGTTTAGAGAGAGAAAGTGAAGTTGGGAAGGTGTGAAGAATGAGGGAGCCCGACACCTCTATTTATAGGCTGGAAAATAGCTCTACTCATTGAGTAGGTCCTCCTACTCATCGAGTCCATGCCAGGTGTCACCCTCTGGTGGCTTGCCTTGGGGAGAAAGCCTTGGCCCTTATTCAGCCACGTCACCCCTTTTGCAGCAGCACCCTGCCGACTTCTAAATCCTGTAACTTTTGCATACGAGCTCTATTTTCGACATTCTTTTTTTCCAAGCATAGGTAAAAACAAGATCTACAACTTTCATTTAGACTCCGTTGGCTAATTCTCGACCGATCTTAAATTTAACAGTAAGAGGAGATTAGACTGTTAAATGACCACGAAGAATTCGTAACTCCTTCATACGGAATCCGTTTTCATATGTATTTTATGGTTGAGTTCCTATTAATGAGATATTCAACTCTCATCAAGGTTGCGTAAGCCAAAAACCGCTCGAACTAAAATTCGAGTTTCGGGTCGTGCACTACTAAGCCGAATCTTAGAAAAATCATAACTTCCTCATACGGAGTCAGATTTGGGCGTTCTTTTTATAGACGTTCTCGATTTAACATATATTAAAACTTTGGTTTAGATCACTAAGGCTAAAAATCCCAGTGTCGTGCCGGTTTTGCCGTAAAACTTTGACGAGTCATAACTTCTTCGTTATAACTCGAATTTCGGTATTCTTTATATGTACGGAACCCTTGAGACCTATTTTACAACTTCGTTAAGATTATTCCTTTTAAATAATCTTTCATCAAAAACTTATTTTTTTGATGTCTATTGTCTCTAAATTGACTAGCCCGGATCTACGGGCGTTACACTTATTGGTTGGATTTTCCTGAGGAGCTCAATTAGATTCACAACACCCTACTTGTCTCCTAACTTCGGAAGTGTGTGGATGATGATTCAATGGTTGTTCCTTTGGATGATATTCAGTTTGATGACCGCTTGAATTATGTTGAGAGACCAGTGGTGATCTTGGATCGGAAGATGAAGGCCTTGCGCAATAAGGAAGTGTCTTTCGTCAAGGTCCAATGGCATCATCGAAAGGGTTTCGAATGGACTTAGGAACCCAAGGCAGAGATGAGAGAGCACTACCATAAGTTATTTGTGACATCGGATTTCGAGGACAAAGTCTAATTCAAGTGGGGGAGAATTATAACACCCATTTCAGGTAATCATTGCATTAAGTTTAATTTGGAAGTCTCACCTGGCTCACAACATGAGCTATGCTTGTCATGGCGTGAGGGGTATGTTTGAAAACACACATCATCTTTAGGCTCACGATGTGAAACCGACCTCAGAGGAAATCCCTAATTTTTAGGCTTGTGTTTGTATTTAAAGGAAGTGAGGGCTAGGGTTAGCCCACCCTTAGCCTCCACCACCTCTCAACACTCCCCTTTGAACCCTAGCAATCTATAGTTGATTTTGAGCTTATTTGTGGTCATTTCTAGCAAAAAGGAAGAAGAAGAAGAAGAAGAAGAGCATCTAGCTATCTCCTCAGCACTCAAGCCTATCCATCATTCATTTTCACTCATTCTGGACCTTTATAAGTATTCAGTATCATACCTTTATGGGTTTATAAGCTTAGATCTTGGTTTTTATGCACTTTCCTTCATGGATTTGAAGATGTAGTGGGTGGAATCCATAACGTTGCCAACATTATGGATCTCCAACATCCCCTTGATCAAATGGATGCAAAATATGAAATATGGTTGAGTATTGAGACTTTTGCATGAGATTTGGTGTCATTTCTTCCTTTGGTGCCCTAATTTATGTTGGGACATGCATATCCAAAAGCCATGATTTTTATGCATGTCCAGGGGTTTGACCAAGTTTGGCTTAGGGGTATTTTGGGTAATTTGTGTAGTAAATTGAGTTTGGGCCACCACTTATTGTATAAGTGACCAGCAGAGCCAGTAGTTAGAGTAGTGATCAGTTCAGCTACATTTCAGACTACGAAGTGAGTTTTCCTGACTGTACTTATGGTTCGAAGGCACCAATGCCGACCCATTGGATTTGATATCCTGGTATATTGATTGATTTTATGTTGAGTATGTGGTAGATCTATATAATTACCTGATGACTACTAATATGCATTAGTTTGGTAGATCTGTATTATTACATGTATTACTGGTTATTGATTGTTATTGTATATGTTGACATGTTCTAGTGGTTGGGTTGAGGCGGTCATGCTTTGTGCTGAAGGCCAAGACACTTGGGGTGACCCGGATAGACTGAAGGCCCAAGAGGCGATCCAGTCAGGCCGAAGGCCCTGAAACTGGTCCAGATAGGCTGTAAGCCCAGTGCAGAGGTCCTGTCATGCTAAAGGCTCTAAGAGTACTCCAGAAAGTTTGTAGGCCTGGTGTGGTGGTCCACTCAGGCTGAAGGCTCATGTATGCATGTTATTATTTGTACGGGTGAGCAAAAATCGAACCGCAAACCAAAAAAACCGCATAAACCGAAACTGAAAAACCGAAACCGAAATGAAAACTGAGGTGCGGTTTTTAGTTTTACAAAAACCGAAAATACTCGGTGCGGTGCGGTTTCTAGTCTCGCAAAAACCGCAAAAAATCGAACCGCATCACGCATATATATATATATATATATATATATATATATATATATATATATATATATATATATATATATATATATATATATATATATATATAAAGTGTTGATATTTGTAATACCCAAGAACTTATGACAATTAAAATTTCTATAAATGTAAATATCTATCTTATCTATCGGAGGATGATTGTATATTTTTAAGCATACATTCATTTGTATTTACAATAACAAATAATGTTTATGATATTTTTTTTAACATTCAAATATGAAGAGTACTGGTGATATAGTATCATTTTTATGAATACATTAATTGATATTATCGTATGTACTTGTGAAACAAATGTTATACATAATTCATATTATATTGAAGCATTAGAAACATGTTGGATGAGTGGTTATGTAATTTGATTTCAAATCAACAGATGGTGGTATCGGTTTATCTCCAATTAATGATTAGCACTCCTCATCTAAGTCAAAGTAACTCGCTGAGTTACTTGAGATTGAGTAAAAAGGCAAAACGAAAAAAAAAGTAACAAAAACCGCAAAAAAAAACTGAACCGCAAAAAAAAAACCGCAAAAACCGAACCGCATAAAACCGAACGGTGCGGTTTCTAAATTTTAAAAAACCGAAGTTGTGGTTTTCGGTTTGGTTTTGGCCCAAAACTGCACCGAACCGCACCATGCTCACCCCTAATTATTTGTATGGTTGTGTTTGGTACTTTGGGGAAACTCACTAAGCTTTGGCTTACGGTTTCAGTTTATCATTTTCAGGTATCCCAGATGATCGGGGGAAAGTAAAGGTGTAATCGTGCATATCCTTCTGATTTTTTTTTATGTTATTGGATTTTAGGATATTTTGACTTATGATTATTACTTTTAGAACAATGTTTTGTAAACAATTATGATCTTTGGAATGGTTTTGTTGATTGACAAATAAAAAAAATTACTTTGATTTTTGGGATATTACAGTTATAGCTCATCTTGTGGACTAAAACTGTCAAACCTTCTAAATTAGTATGACCAAAAGTCAAATTTTCTAAATTAGTGTGGCCAAAACCTAAAGTGGGTAAACTTCAATGTTCATAAATGTTTTATGAATTAATATAGTACTAGTATAGGAGCCCATGCTTTGCATGGGTTAGAATGATGTTTATTTTTTTGTTGAATGTGTACTTTCAACTAAAACATACAACAAAATGAAAGCATTACAAAAACTAATAAAGTTGATTACTTGAGATTTTATCAATATCTAGTCAGACCATTATGAAAAAAAAATATTGTGTTGTGTTCTGTCCCAAAAGAGGTTCCATTACCATTTCCAAATCTACATTTACTCTTTTTGTTTGTCTTCCAGAAATCCCACACTTCTCTACAGTTCCAACCAAAGAACTTCTCACTACTTGCCAACCTAATGACTCTATAACTTTCTCAACAACCAAAACCTCAACATACCTTTACTTTACTTTCATTTATAATTTATAGCTTCTTAATGAACTTTTGTTTCTTAACATACATACTTGAAAAATTGATACCCATGACTGATTTGATAATCTGTGAGATACTATCGACTCATTTGAAATAAAGGTTGGAAATTCATGTGTAAATTGCATAATCAGTTCACTTGAAGAACTTTCTTCTTTTTGAAGATATATGGATTGTAGTAGAGCCCCAAATTTTCCTGTTCACATAAAAATTTAACAGAGTATATTATTTACAAAGATAAAAAAATCAAGAGCACAATCTTGTTTCGATACATGGTAATATAAAAGGAAGAAAATGAAAAGATGGATATGGCAGAACCTCATTTCAGCAAAGGAAGTAGCTTACATATGTTGTTTTCAGCAATGTCAAACCCTCAAAAAGAGAAGCCACACACAAATATTAGAATGTAATTCATATTTTATATTATATTGAATCGACCAAAAAGCTTTACCACCCTACATAAAGATTCAGGATATAAAAAGTTAAATTATTTAGGTATGTTATTGAATATTATATTGAATCATTAACATATTATTTAATCAAAATTATAGAATAAAAATTAAAAACAATAAGATGTAACTCACATTGACATTATAGCGAGCACTTGGTAGACCAGAATTGGTAGCGGGTTTTAGCAGTCTTCAATCTTTATGTAGTGATGGTGTATACAAGCATAGATAAGACCCTAATAAGTTCATAGGATGTGGTGGTAGTTGGAGCGAACAAGAATGGAAGTCAGCAGAAGACTTTGCACTTCATCATATCTGAAGACATGTACATGACAAAAACGAAAAAAATTTAAGCCTAACAAGGAAAAACAGGAATGCGAGAGTTAAAAAAAAAAAAGGCGTAGAGCCCTAATAGAATACAGAAACAGATGGAAGCAAAGATGATGTAAAATCAAGAATTAGTTCATCATGTGAAATTTTTTAGGAGTGGAAGCAAGAAGGAGACGCAATTGGGGCGGACGAAATTCCAAAAATCGCAAAATGACAGATAATTTACAAATAAGAGTAAGAAGAGTTATACATGTATATCAAATCAGATATGAAAGTATTGGACAAGACACCGTACACCAGAGGAGAGGCTACCGGGAGAGGGGATTCGATGGAGAAAAAGGTATTGGACATGACACCGTAGATTGCAGGAAAAAAGAAGCCGATGAGAGATAGATGAAGCAGCCGATGAGAAATAGATGAAACAAAGATTCAGTAATAAGCGGTCGGAAATAACCCGGTAAACAACTAGCCTGATGAACAGTACCCATGGTAACGTACTATTCATAAGGATGTTGAGATTTACTTAGTATATATTAATATATTAATTATTAATTATTAATATTAACATATATTAATATTAAATTAATAGCATTAGCCCAGTTCTTTTAACGAGAATTATCTTTATAAACAAAAGGGGCTGAAACTGCCAAATTTTCAAATAATTGGTCTCATTGTAAACACATAGAAGTTCTAATGTTACAGTAGTACCGTACTCGCTAGTTTCGAACATTTCGACATTAGTTGATTCTCCCGCAAGCTTCAATTTAGGCTTCCTTCCGCTTGAGGTAAACTGTAAAATATTGTGCGAATTGACGATTGATGTCTGCATATTTGATTTGATATCCTGCAACATTTTGTTAGATGGACTGATGATGTAGATTAGGGTTGACTGATTCAGAATCTATGTTGACTAGAAGCTACTTTCATCTGATAATTGTTCCGTTTCCTTTTAGTTTACATCATACAGGCGTTTAAGGTTGAAATTTGATCAAGCGATGGTGAAGAACAGGCGTGATGGGGAAACGGATGAGAATTGCAAGAAGTATGGAGTTCCTTTCTTTGGCGCTTCTTTCGTACCACACAGTGCACTCAGATTATCCGACACAGAAACGAATCACGAAGACGAAGATTCCGGTAATGGATCAAGCTATGTGATATTTTCCGGTGGCGGTGGTGAAGGTCGGAACGGGATCCCTAACGCCCTAGTCATCTCACGCTTCGATCCCGCTTCCAATTCGCTTTCTGATCAGCCTGTGAGTCAGTTCCAATTTTGCTTATAATCCTTTTAAAAATACCTTTTAACACTTAGACTCTGTTCATCAGGTGGAAAAACTTGACTCTGGTGATGATCTGCCTTACAGAATGGCTGTTCACCCTGGAGGAGACGGTGTAATATGTTCATTACCAAAAAGTTGCAGGTAATTCTGATTTCTGATCTATGGTGTCACACTGTCACTAGCTTATTCTGTTGCGACACTTCTATATTTCAATTTTTGATCTGTAGATGGTATCAATGGGATCCAATCAAGAATGAAGATCTCATCAAATTGAAACTAAAACCATCTGATAAAGTTCTTGATGAATTAGAAGATATCGGACAACAATTAGCAGTTACTTTTAGCCATGATGGTTCTTTACTTGCAGTTGGTGGTGAGGTAGAAGAATCAATCTTGAATCTTCCACTTTTTTTTTTCAAAATTTCTCTATAAAATCCTCTTTTAATATACGGATTGTGACTATATTCAATATATGATCCAGTATAGGATGGTAAATTAAAGGTGCTAAAATGGCCCAGCATGGAATTAATACTTGAAGCACCTAATGCTCATACATCTGTGAAGAATTTAGATTTCAGGTATTCTATATAAAGGTTAATCTCTTTTAAAAAGTTTATGTTTTCTCATGTTATTCGAATTTAATCATTTATTTGTTTTTCAGCATTGATGGGAAATTTCTTGTTTCAGTAGGAAGTGGCCCTGCTAGGGTTTGGGATATCTCCTCATTAATAGCTAAAGCATCTTTGCCACAAGAAAATGTAAGAAATGAATTTTATTTATTATTTTCCAATAAAAACCTATTTTCCTCACTTTTGATTCTAATTTCATTCAGGATGAAATTTTCGGATCTTGTAAGTTTTCACTAAATAGCAAGAATGATGTTATTCTCTATGTGACTACAATGCGAGGTGTAACATTCTTTTACTAATTTTACTCTTAATTTCTTTATATCATTTAATTCTTTGTATATCGAAAGTTTGACCAAAAATAGAAACGTGACATGGATTTTGACTTTGGTAGATCGAGGAGGAAGTATTGTGAAATGGAACACCGCAACATGGAAGCGGATAAGCTCAAAGCATGTTGTGCGGGACCCGATTTCCGCCTTTAGTGTATCAAATGATGGAAAGTTACTTGCCATGTAAGCATCTTATATTATTATTATTATTATTATTATTATTATTATTATTATTATTATTAATGTGAACATGAGGAATATTTGGTTGCTAAATCATGTGAATTACAGTGGTACAAATGAAGGAGATGTTCATATTTTGAATTCAAGTAATATGAAGGTGCATACTGTGGTTAAAAAAGCTCATATTGGATTTGTAACAGCACTCGCATTTTCAAATGATTCAAGGTTTGTTTATGTTCTCTATTTTGATTATTTATTTATTTATTATCAGTGTGTTTTAAAATTAAATAATTGTGTTTTTCTTTTATAAAATATACAGGGCTTTGGCTTCTGTATCTATGGATTCAAGTGCAAGAGTTACAATGATAAATGAAACTACGAAAAATGGTATGCACCTTCTTAGTCAAATGTCTAAAATACCCTTGGTAATCTGATATTGGTTTGTTTTTTTTTTTTTTTTTTTAGGAGTGAGCATATGGGTCGTACTTCTCTTTTTGTTACTTGCTGCAGCTTTATATTATGCCAAAACCGAAGGTTTTCTTCTGTAAATTTGGGGAATTATAATGTTTTTTTTTTTTTTTTAAAAGTTTAGTAATTTGTGTAATTTTTATAGTAGCTGTTGATTAAACTGGTTTATTGGGTACCTTAAGAGTTAGTGTGCTAAACATTTGTAAGTTAATATGTTTTATTACCACAAAAGAAAAAAGAACAATTGTAGTGTCTTAACCGAATATGACCTTTTATTAACGAGTTATTGTCTTTTTATTTATAAATGGCAAAGGGATGGCTTTAAAAGTTACAACCATGAGGAACATTCATATTAATCTTTGAAAAGCTAGACTAAGTTTGGTGCCAACCATACCAATCAAAATGTAATTTACTCGTTTTTAAAAGTTTAAAAACATGATTAATCATAATAACTAAATTTTATGTGTGCCATGTTACAAATTCAGCTGTTTTGTTTTACTAAATTGCAAGTTCAACCCAAAGCTACTTGTCTCTCCTTAAAGTTGCATTTTGTTTTCGATATGGCCCAAATGTTTTACTCAACATTGAAATTTCAGTCCAAAATTTTGAAATCATATTATATAAGATAATAAAATAAATGCAATTTTGTATAGATTTCAAAAAGATATGGAGATGCGGGGTATCGATCCCCGTACCTCTCGCATGCTAAGCGAGCGCTCTACCATCTGAGCTACATCCCCATTTTGTTATATCATTTATTTTCCGATCTAAAATTATAAACGTTAATGTTTCTATTAATACGTACAAACTTTAATACTTTTAGAAGAAACATAATTAACTAAAATCAAACCATAATATTATCAACAAAACAATTTTTATCCGATTATCTTTTTTGGTTATACAGCTAAGATTTTTTTTTTCGGTAACGAAATCTGTTTTAGCAACTGAAATATACATATTAATCCGGTTTTCTAGTTTATTGAACAATTTTTCGTTACTGAAAAATTACTCTACAATCGACATTGAAAAATCAAAAATCAACATGTTTCCGTTTAAAATCTTTCCAATTGCAACCCACAATATATAATCTCCATACAACATAAACAAATAGATAAACATTCAAACAACACTTTTCTCAAATCCATAACACAACTAATAACAATACGCCTTCTCTCTATAAAAACAACACGAATTCTAATCCTCTTCTTCCATGAGTGATTGAAGAAGTGTGGTGCAACCAGACAAGATTTCATCCTTCATGAACCCCATGGCATTTGCAAAACGAGTATCGGAGACAATCCCATTGTAGCTAGTGAGCACAACACGAGCACGATCACGCCCAGGGTCAGCATTCCTGCAGTGGCCCAATGGGCTGCTCACAAGAACCACATCACAGGTCTCATCTCCATGATCTTCATGAACAAGAATGTGGTATGTTCCAGTAGCATCAGTTGTTCCTTCAATGCTGTACAGAAGTTTCTGTTCTTTGTCCTTGCATTCAACCCTAACCTTAGCACCTATTAACCAACAAGAAATACCAAATTAAGATCGATAATTGCTAACTTTTTGGTGTTTCCATGAATTAGGGTTGAGAAATTAGATCTTAGAAACCACCGGATCATACAATAGTTCAGTAAAACTGTTACTCGGAGTTCAGATCTACTAAAACCTTAACATAATACAGCTTCGTTTTATCTAGATCTACGAAATTTGTTGTTGAATAACCAAAAATATATGTATAGTAAACTAGTAATCACCGTGTTTTGTGATAGAATAGCATAAGAACAAAAGTAAAGAGAGAGTTAAACAGATGAATGAACATACGGGGAATGTAAGTGGTGGCGGAGGTCTCGAAACCGGCACGGCAAGTATCGCAGTACACTCTCCCCTGTAAACGGAACGGACGGGACATCGGACGGGAAGCGCTGATTAGCACTGGTAGCAGCACGCATAGTGCCAAAATCAATACAACTTTCGCCATTGTTGTGTGTTTTGCGTGTAACTGTGTGAGAGAGAAAGAGAAAGCTTAAAGAGAAAGGAGGGGGAATGGGGATAGCCGAATGGGGGCAGCAGTGTTTGAAGGTGAAGTGGAAGAAAAAGTGATAGGAAAAATAGTTATGTGTATCGCGGTACACGATAAACGATTTAATTTATAATAAGGCGGACATAGTTTTAGCTTATGTATATTTGGTCCCTAAAGTTTAAATTAGATCCTAGGAAATAACTTTTGTATATCTACTATTACCATATGTTTTATTTTCTTAATGCGATAATTATAAACACTATAAAAAAAAATGTTCAGATAGGTATGCAAATATCCATCTAATTTTTTTTATTGGTAGCTTATAGCTATCAAGTCTATTGAAACTACATGTGATGTAGTTGTGACGTTTTAGTTAAAAAGGGGCTAAACTGTTACAAAATAAAGTGGAAGGACAAGTTCTTAGTTTTGTGATACTTTAAGTTATCAAAACACAAGACTCTTGTCGTGGTAGGAAAAGAACATGCAGCTGGCTGTGTCGGTGGCAGCTGGTGGTGGATAATAATTGATTGAACAGCGACGCGAATCCGGCGCGTGTTGGTGACGGTGCTAATACTCGAGGTCGCGTGTTTGCTACAAGCATGTGAAGCTAACGCCGGGTTAAAATAAAAATGGGAATAAAAGTTTAAAAAATATTAAAGAGGTGTTTGTTTTTTTAAAATATTTTCAAATTTTTTTTTTTACGCGGTACATCTCACGCAATATTTTCTCTCACGCAATATTTTGTTTTTTAGAATGCTTCACTCAAACTACAAAACATCTATCAATATGCTGTGTGGCGTAGCATTTGATTTGTCTATTCAAACCTTTTTGGTTTTCATTTTTTCCAAGTGTTTTTTTAGCATTTAGGTATAACTTTTTTTAACTTTTATAGATTACTAGGAGATGAACAAGGTAACGGTGAAGAACCGTTACCCACTCCCGAGGATCGATGGTCTCTTCGACCAACTACAGGGGGTATCTTGGTTTACCAAGATAGACTTGCGTTCAGGCTTCCATCAGATGAGGGTCAGATACGAGGATGTATAGAATACTGCTTTCCGAACTCGCTATGGCATTTACGAGCTCGTGGTGATACCCTTCGAGCTCACCAATGCTCCTGCTGCGTTCATGGACCTCATGACCCGCGTATGCAGACCGATGTTGGATTAGTCTGTGATAGTTTTCATTGATGACATCTTGGTTTATTCCGAGACACGGGGGCAACACGATGAGCACTTGAGAGAGGTGTTGGATACCTTGAGGAGGGAGGGCTTGTACGCCAAGTTCTCCAAGTGTGAGTTCCGGTTGCGCGAGGTGCAGTTTCTTGGGAACCTTATAAACTAGAACGACATTTTGTTCGACTCGGCCAAAGTAGAGGCCATGATGAGATGAAAGGTTCTGAAGTCTCCATCTGAGATTCGGAGTTTCCTGGGATTGGCAGGCTATTACCGGATATTCATTCAGGACTTCTCCAAGATAGTCGTACCCTTGACCCAGTTAACGAAGAAAGTCATGGTTTTTCACTGGGAGCCTAAGCAGCAGACAACATTTGAGACATTGAGACAGAAGCTTTGTGAGACGCCGATCTTTGCCCTACCAGAAGGCATGGGGGATTTTATAGTATACTGTGATGCGTCTATTTCAGTTTTAGGCGTAAAAGTATTACTTATTTTCAACTGGTCTAATTAATACAGACTTCTTGTCCATTTTTTTTTTGTTTGAGCAGTGACCTGAAAAAATTCTCTCTTAAACATGTTTTTTCTAAACTTGAAAATCTTTATATTTATTCATCCACTAAGAAAGTTTTTTATTTATTTATTTTTTTAGATTTGAAGCTTTATAACTAAAATGTAGTAGTCAAAAGTTAATTAACATAAGAAGATATACAAAAATGGGTCCCTAGAAATTTAAAGGTATTCGGCCATCACTCAAACTGCTCTACCTGTTGGCACGACCGTGTTTAAATTCTTGAAAAAAATCATGAACTCTCCTTGCTTGTGGTTGTCTACTTGTAAAAGCGGGGTTTGGGTGTAATATCGCTAAATTCAATTTGGATGTCGGTAATATAACATTCTCATTGCTTTTTGGAGTGATTATTGGGTATGTGCGTCTCCCCTCTCATGTATTTTTCCAATTCTCTTTGATCTAGAATCCACCAAAACATACCCATTTTTTAATAGATGCTTGGTCTCTAATATCCGATTTAGTGGATTTGGAACTAGAGAAGGCCCATTAGGCCCAATTTGGAATCAAAGGAGCTGGAGCAAATAATTAGGTTGATTTGAATCACACATTTAATGTCCTAGTTTAACAAAAAAAACATTGTAATGTCCTTTTCGAAAACTAGGACAAATTCAATGGGTTTTTTGAATTGATAAGTACACCTACTCATATACCTATTTAATTATATTTATAAATCTATATCTTTTGTCCAAGGTTAAGACACATTATTGATACACCAAATATGATATTAAATCATTAGTCTACTAAATTTTAGTTTAAATAAGCTACATATTCAACTTTAGCTATAAATTTAGAATAGAACGTTGATTGAAAATAAAATAGAAAAATCCAAACAATAACATGCTTTCTAAAGCAAACATCACTTCAAAGGCAACATTTTAAGATGTAATCGCAGCACATCTTACTTCTTAATTATTTAATTACAACATAAACAAAGGCCTTCCAGTTACACGATGAATATTATCATACACACACTTGGTTATCAAACCCATTCCATGATGTGGTTCAACAACTCTTCAACCGATCAACGGAGCTTGAAAGTTACATGTAATGGTTCTTTCTTGTACAATGGGAAATCCAAAGCATCATCCATGTTAAGGTCTTCGGGATTCATTGTGTCATTCACGAGGAACAAGTCAAAGTTTTGAATCAAAGAAGCCACAGATAGGAGTATTGTCTTCGATGACAACGCTTCTCCGGGACACATTCTTCTCCCAGAACCAAATGGCAGGAATTCAAAGTCTTTACCTTTGTAACTCATCTCCGATCCCACAAATCTTTCAGGTTTGAAGCTCAAAGGGTCATCCCAGATCTTGGGATCACGACTGATAGCCCATATGTTAACCATCAGTTGACTATCTTTTGGAATCGTGTATCCCATCACCTCACATGTTTGCATAGCTCTATGAGGTAGAAGAAGTGGTCCTGGAGGATGCAATCTTAGGGTTTCCTTTAAGCATGCTTCCAGAAATGGAAAATGAACCAAATCTGACTCTTTCACTACATTCCCATCTATCTTTTTCCTGACTTCATCCCTAACCTTTTGCATTACCTCTTGGTTTCTGAGAAGCTCCGCCACTAACCACTCGGTGGTAAAATTCATCGATTCAGTCCCAGCCGTAAACAGCTCCTGAGATAGAAAACGACGACTTAAATGATTGCGCATCAACTTCAATGTGTGTGTGTGTGTGTGTATGAGAGAGAGAGAGAGAGAGACCTGCATCATAGCGTTGATTTGTTGATGTGTACTACCTTTTTCAATTAAAATATCAGTGAAATCTTGTTGATCGGATGATGTATTACTTCCGTTTCTTTTCTTTTGGAGGATATTCTCCCAAATAGTTCCAAGCTCATGTTCTATGATTTGAACAACCTGTTTTCTCCAGCCTTGTAGATCCCATCGACCAAATATCGGATATAAATTTGCTAATTGTGGTTGAGCACCCAAGGTAGAAAGTCTTCTTACAGAGTCCTTAATCCCTGCACCTATACCATTGCCTTCGAAGTCCACAAGATCTATCGATAACAACGTATTGCCGATGATGTTGGTGGCAGTTACAAGCATGACATCTTTTATACCGATACTAGAATCACCTTTTGAAGCTATGTACTTCACCATCTCCATAACTTTCTTCTCTCTCATGTCCACACGAGATTCCAAAGCTTTGCTTGAAAAAATCTTTGATGCATAAAGATTTCGGATTTTCCTCCAACCATCACCCGTTCCTGATGAAAAGACAAGATTCATATTGTGAACAATCGATTCCTTACCTTGAAGCAATCTTGGTACATCTCGACCAGCAAGCAGATGATCATGGGTCTTGAGAATCTCGGAAGCTGCAGAAGCTGATGATCCAACAATGGTGATTTGTTGACCAAGGCGAAGCGTCATGAGTGGTCCATGTACTTGGGCCATTTCTGCAAGTCGAATATGAGGAATCTTTCCCATTTGGAAAAGGTTGCCTACTATTGGCCATGGATAGGGACCTGGTGGAAGTGGTTGCTTTTTCGAAGATTTAATCATACGAAAGAAGAAGATGATGAAGAAGAAAAGGAGCGACCAAGGAATCAAGAACGTGATCATCTCATCCATTGTAACTCTTCCCAGATTGTTTTCGGAAATGCTAAGACTGTAACAGATTGGAAGTAAAGATTCGTTGATCAAAAAATAGAGGACATTTATTTCCTTTTTGCTTGGGATTGATTTCACAAATACCAGGAGTATCTAACAATTTGCAAGAAGCTTAGACATGGTAGGCAAGTAGATGAGAATTATTGTCAATGGTAATATTGACAAATAGGTAGCAAACAAATTATCTTCAAAATCTTTTATGTTTACTTTATTTAGTTATATTAAATATTGTTCATATATATTATAACAATTATACATATCATGCGCTACACATGGTGCAAATATATATATATATATATATATATATATATATATATATATATATATATATATATATATATATATATATATATATATATATATATTGTATGAATGCATGATCAATTTTTATCTATTAGATTTAAAAGATTAAAGGTTAAAATATGATAAATTCTAGTCCATTAAATTTAAAAGATTAAAGGGTTAAAATATGAATGTACACATTGTGAACCTGTACTTGCATTTACTCTATAATTACATTTAATTAATTTTAACGGCAAAATTGTAAGAATGGTAAAAATATATATGAAACGTGAGATTTTCATGGATATCAATTTAAATTACAATTTAAGTATTGTAATAAATTTTTACACAGTAGTCAAAAAAATATGAAACATATTTCATTCTTTAAAAATTAAGTTTTTTTTTTTAACTATATAAAATTAGATTTTTTTTCTTCATCGTGGGAACACTTTAGAGTTAATTGTTGTGACTTATTTTATGTCATTGTTATGCTTACAAATTACAATCTTTTAACAATTTGCATGGTTGATACAACGTTAAGAATTAACTTTTTTAAAATAAAGCTACTTATATATCATGAAAATGGTTAAGAGTCAATTTTTTTAGTGAAATGATAATGCTTGATGATAAGAATGATTACAAATGACATTCTCGTAAGACATTGTTATGAATAAGACATTAATTACATGGTCATAACTGACATTCTTGAAGAATAGGTTAACATTCTTGAATAAGAGTTTAAAATTCTCTAAGAATAGTGTAACAACCGGATTTTTCAGGTATCTTGTATATTTGTATTTTTGGTGATTTGAGAGGGGACTCGACGAGTTGGAGCTCAGACTCGCCGAGTAGGGACGCGGATCTGGTCGCGGGATCGCGCCTGGACTCGGCGAGTCCAGGATATGGACTCGGCGAGTCAACGTTGTGTAATGAAACCCTAATTTCTCGGGTTTGAGACCTATTTAAAGGGCCTAATGGCCGTCATTTGTGCTCACCAGTCCCTTGAGTGAAACCCTAATCGAGTGTGAGCATTTGGAGCTAAGTAGGAGGCCATTATTGATCTTGGAAGTATCATTGTTGCAAGGAAGGAGAAGAACTAGCCAAGGGAAAGCAAGTGGAGCCACTTCTGAGGGTTTGGAGTCCAGAGCATCACTATTGTGGTAATAATTTCGAGTTATCTTCTTCCTTGTTGTTGTTTATCTAGATTTAGGGTTTGTTGAACCCTTTTATGGCAAGATCTAGTGTCCTCTTGGTCCCTTATGAGGTTTGAACCATAGATCTGGACCCTTAGAGGTCCAGAGTGTCCCTTTACCCAAGCTTTTTGGGAATCAATGGAGGCTTTGGATTGGAATCCTCATGCCTTAAGTCAAAACTCCATTTATGAGCCATGGGGTGTGTTATGGGCACCAAGATAGAAGCTTTACGTGATGAATCAGTCTAGGGAGGCCAGATCTATAGATTGTGGAAGCAGATCTGACCTTAGAAGCAAGTTGGAGTGGTTGCATGGCATGGACTCGCCGAGTCTGTTCATCAGACTCGGCGAGTAGTTTAAAGATTGCCTTGGGATTGCTCAGTGAGTGGTCCAATCGAGTCATGGGTAGACTCAGTGAGTCAGGGTGAGTTGGAGAGGGATGACGAGTGGACTGAGTCAAACTGGGACTCGCCGAGTTGTTCTTGAGATTCAGCGAGTTGAGTCGGGGTGGCCCCGCGATTCTTTCAGGTGAAACTCGTCGAGTAAGGGGGGGGGGGGATACTCAACGTGTAGTAAGGGGATTTCATAGGGTTGGTGAAAACGTCTAGACTCGCCGAGTCGCCGTAGCACTCACCGAGTCCGGTCAAAGTTGACCGTTGACCGTTGACCGTTGACCAGAGTTGACCTGTGTTGACTTCTTAGGGATAGTCAACCTTAATGATATAAAGTGTTAATTAGAGACATATAATGTTATAGGAGGATTAGAGCTCGGAGGATCGAGCACGAGGGATTTCCAGGATTCGTGAGATACCGAGATACGCGAGGTGAGTCTTCTCACTATACTTTACCTTGAGTAGGTAATCAGAGTTATGTGATAGAGTATTTGTATGCTATGTATGTTATGTGTTGTACTGCATTATTTCTATGTGATTTATGTGGTGCATGTTTATCAGAGCTAGAACCTGAGGGTTCACAGAGTTTGGGTGCACGGACCCACAGAGTTATAGCCTCGAGTGGCTAATATGTGTTATATGTGGTATTTTGGGGAACTCACTAAGCTTTGTGCTTACAGTGTTTGATGTTATTGTTTCAGGTACTAGTGACGACTGCGGGAAGGCGCCGACTTGATCCGTACACACACACTCGGAGTTTTCACATTGTGATATTGGGATTTTGTATTGATCTATATTGGATAATTAATATGGTTGTTTGATGAATATTAATCAAATTATGTTTTATAAGAAAATTGAAAATTTTGTTTTGAAATTTACGGTGTTACAATTTGGTATCAGAGCCTTGGTTTGAGGGATTTGGGTACACCTTCGGGAGTATTTGAACTCAAACTGAGGAATTGGAAAGATATTTTCAAAAGAAAACCTAACTTTTCTAAGAGTAAAAGATTTTCTTGAAAAAGAAACAAATTCCAGGAAGAAACGTGTGTACGATCAGTCAGCGCCCGAACGGTGAATTCCCAAAATACCTTTATATTATGTAATATTGATATTGATATGATGTATCTGCATGATAGAGTAGGCTAGGTATTGCTAATAGGACTAGAGTGGCCTGATTTGTGATGCCTTAGCCTAGGGAGGGGTGAGCTGCTATGAGATGCTTGAGAGTGAGTAGGTAGCAGCGAGGGGCTTATGTGAGATCTATTAGAGAGTGGTCTACGCATGATAGAGTACTTGGGAATTGGGATCCGAAGAAGAAGATTTGGGGTGTGTACTGAGATGGTGTGGACAGTAGTATTGGGCCCGTACTACTGAAAGCACAGGGGCGGTGCACAGTCCAAATAAGAATCTTTGGATACCAAGAATCAACGAGGGGTGGATTGTCGAGTGTAAGAATGCTCGAGTGAATTCTAATTTATCGCATGTTGTATTTCAGAGGTTGATCATGGTGAGGACACGTCATATGCCGGAGGGTGCCGGATCTAGTGATGAGGAGATTCGACAGATCATTCATGAGGAGGTGGCTGCGGTCATCAGGGCTGAGATACCAGAGATGTTCGGATCTATTAAGACCGCGCTGATTGAGACATTTGACGAGCGTTACGCCGCTCTTTCTGAGGCTGCTGTTGCAGCGGCTACCGCAGCGATCGCTGCGGCGAGACCCCAGGGAGGTGATGCGTCACTGTTTCGGGAGTTCAGCAACACCAAACCACCAGAGTTTGATGGTACATAGGATCCGGTGGCAGCTATGAGGTGGATATCTGATATGGAGGGGTGCTTCTTCACTTGCTCATCTCCTGAGCATCTGAAGGTTCGGTTCGCGCTGAACCAGCTTCGCTTGGGAGCGAAGGACTGGTGGAAGTTTGTGACGGCGCATTTTACGCCTGCTGAGCTTTCGGCAGTGACTTGGGAGAGGTTCACTACCATGTTCCGGGATGAGTACGTTCCCCAGGTGGAGAGGGAGCGTTTGGCACAAGAGTTTCTAACCCTCAAGCAGGGTACTGAGTCAGTTACAGCGATCACGAGGATGTTCCATGAGAGGGAGATGTTCTACCCTGAGCACGTGTCCACTGAGCAGGCAAGTATGAGCCACTACCTGAGCATTTTGAGATGGGATATTCGGGAGTTCGCCGTGAACTCCTCGTATCGTACATTTGCTAAGCTTCAGGCAAATGCCCGGAAGAGGGAGATTGAGCTTGAGACACAGGCCAGGGAGGAGGCAGAGTCTCTGGGGAGGGATCGGCGGCCGGCACAGTCCCAGCCGGCAGCCAAGCGGGCCAAGCCCGCTGATCCCAAACCCGGGAGCCAGAAGGGCCGCACTTGCGGGAAGTGCGGCAAGGGTCATGATGGAGTCTTTCGAGCAGGATCTTGCTACAAATGTGGCAAGGAGGGGCATATGGCCAAGGACTGCCCTAAGGGGTTTGCAGTGTGTTTTCACTGCAACCAGACCGGACACCGGAAGGCGGAGTGTCCGCTGTTGCACGGAGCATCTCAGGGATCTGCTCCTGCCGCCATCAGAGCTACAGAGAGTCGGCCTGTGAAGGCCGAGGCACCGAGAGCTCGAGGGAGAGCCTTTCAGCTGACTGCGGAAGAGGTCCGCGCTGCACCCGACGTTGTGGCTGGTACGTTTCCTTCTATATATTTATTTTGGTGTTGAGATATTACGCTTATATTATGTTATGCATAGGTACCTTCCTTGTGAACTCTGTGCCTGCTTTAGTGTTATTTGACTCGGGTGCGAGTCGGTCTTTTGTATCTTTGGCCTTTAGTCAGCATATCAGTGTTAGCCGTGAGGCATTGAGTCGGCCTCTGCGGGTTTCCATAGCTGCCGACAGAGTGATTTGTGCCACGGAGGTCCTCCGGGGATGTGTGTTAGAGATTTTTGGGGTTGAGTTTCCGATCGATCTGGTTCCTATTGCGATGGGTGATGTCTGTGTCATAGTGGGGATGGACTGGTTGAGTCGATTCGGTGCGGTTATCGACTGCGAGCGTCAGCTGGTGACCATACGAGATCCTAGTGGGGGAGTTCGGGTACACGTTCTGGATCAGCCTTTTGTTCGGCCGCTAGGGCGAGGCAGTGTTTACAACAGGGCTGTAAGGGTTTTGTGGCGTATGTGATGGATACGCGAGTGATCTCCGAGAGATCGAGTTCAGTGCATGAAGTTCCGGTGGTGCGTGAGTTTCCAGATGTTTTTCCCGAAGAATTACCGGGTATGCCTCCCGTGAGGCAAGTAGAGTTCAGTATTGATTTGGTTCCGGGAGCCGCGCCTATCGCTAAGGTGCCTTATCGTCTTGCACCTCCAGAGATGCAAGAGTTATCCTCGCAGCTTCAGGAGCTGCTGGGGAAGGGGTTTATTCGGCCGAGTAGCTCGCTGTGGGGAGCACCCATTCTGTTCGTGAAGAAGAAGGACCGCTCGAATCGAATGTGTATTGATTACCGAGAATTGAATAAGCTGACGGTCAAAAACCGTTACCCGTTGCCGAGGATCGACGATTTATTCGATCAGTTACAAGGAGCATCTTGGTTCTCCAAGATCGATTTGAGGTCGGGCTATCATCAGGTGAGAGTGCGGGACGAGGACGTCCAGAAGACAGCATTCAGGACGCGTTATGAGCATTATGAGTTTGTGGTGATGCCTTTTGGGCTCACCAATGCCCCGGCTGTGTTCATGGACCTCATGAACAGGGTATGCAGGCCGATGTTGGATCGGTCGGTGATTGTATTCATCGATGATATTCTGGTATATTCGAGATCTAGAGAGCAGCATGATGAGCATTTGAGGGAAGTTCTTGGGGTTTTGAGATCGGAGAAACTTTATGCAAAGTTTTCCAAGTGCGATTTCTGGTTGCGGGAGGTCCAGTTTCTGGGGCACCTCGTTAATTAGAAAGGGATATTAGTTGATCCGGCTAAGGTTGATGCGGTGATGAGTTGGGAGGTGCCAAAGTCATCCTCTGAGATCAGGAGCTTCCTTGGGTTGGCAGGGTACTATCGAAGGTTTATCAAGGATTTCTCCAAGATCGCAGTGCCACTCACCAGATTGACCCGGAAGGGTGTTACATTTTTATGGGGTCCCGAGCAGCAGACCTCCTTTGAGACGCTTCGCCAAAGGTTGTGCGAAGCTCCGATATTAGCTCTTCCGGAAGGGATGGAAGATTTTGTGGTATTTTGTGATGCATCGATTTTAGGGCTGGGAGTAGTGCTGATGCAGAAGGGACATGTGATAGCATATGCATCGAGGCAGTTGAAGCCTCATGAGACGAGATATCCCACACATGATTTAGAGTTGGGGGTAGTGGTGTTCGCCCTTAAGATTTGGCGACACTACTTGTATGGGGTTCGTTGTACGATATACACGGACCATAAGAGCTTGAAGTACTTGATGGATCAGCCTAACCTAAATATGCGGCAGAGGAGGTGGTTAGATGTGGTCAAGGATTATGATTGTGAGATCCTGTACCACCCAAGCAAGGCTAATGTGGTAGCCGACGCGTTGAGCCGCAGGGCGGAGAGTACTCCACTGCGAAATGTATGTTTGAGATTGACCGTGATAGCTCCAGTTCTGGACGCCATTCGTGGGGCACAGGCCGAGGCTGTGCATCCGGAGATGCAGAAGATAGAACGGGTCGTTGGTTTGGTTTCAGAGTTCGTTTCGGATAGTCGAGGGCTTATGACTTTTCAGGGCCGGATTTGGGTACCGTTTGTGGGCGGTACGTGTACTACATTGATGGAGGAAGCTCATAGATCGGAATTTTTGATCCATCCCGGGGCTACGAAAATGTATTTGGATTTGAGGAAAGAGTATTGGTGGCCTTGTATGAAGAGGGACGTCGCATGGTTTGTCGAGAGGTGTTTGACCTATCGAAGGGTTAAGGCCGAGCACCAGAGACCGTATGGCAAGTTACAGCCATTGGAGGTTCCCGAGTGGAAGTGGGAACAGATCACTATGGATTTCATCACCAAATTGCCGAGGACTGCCAGAGGAGTTGATGCAATTTGGGTGATTGTGGATAGGTTGACGAAGAGCGCTCACTTTCTTGTCATCAGTGAGAGTTCTTCGGCGGAGAAGTTGGCGGAGGTTTATGTGAGAGAAGTGGTATCTCGGCATGGGGTGCCGATCTCGATTGTTTCGGACCATGATGTGCGCTTCACTTCCCGATTCTGGAAGAAATTTCATGAGGAGTTGGGTACTAAATTGCATTTTAGTACCGCATATCATCCCCAGACAGACGGCCAGAGTGAGCGGACGATTCAGACGCTTGAGGACATGCTTCGAGCATGTGTATTGGATTTTGGGGGTAGCTGGGATACGTATTTACCCTTGGCAGAGTTTTCCTACAATAACAGCCATCATTCGAGCATCGGTATGCCGCCCTTTGAGCTGTTGTATGGTAGGAGGTGTCGGACTCCCATTTGTTGGGGTGAGGTTGGGCAGAGAGTGATGGGCAGTACAGAGATCGTGATTCAGATGACCGAGCAGATACAACAGGTCAGACAGAGGTTATTGACCGCCCAGAGCCGACAAAAGAGTTATGCGGACAAGCGCCGATCCGAGCTTGAATTTCAGGTCGGCGACTTCGTTCTCCTGAAGGTTTCTCCTTGGAAAGGAGTGATTCGGTTCAGGAAGAGGGGCAAGTTGGGGCCCCGATTTATAGGTCCATTTCATGTGATTGCGAGGATAGGCTGGGTAGCCTATCGGTTGGAGTTGCCAGCAGAGTTGGGACAGATTCACGACACTTTTCATGTGTCACAGCTGAGGAAGTGTATAGCCGATGAGTCGGCAGTGGTTCCGTTAGAGGATATTCAGGTGGATGCAAGCCTGAATTATGCCGAGAGACCAGTGGCCATCCGGGATCGGAAGATCAAGGTTCTGAGAAATAAGGAGGTACCTCTAGTGCTGGTCAGTGGCAACACCGGAGGAGATCAGAGATGACCTGGGAGCCAGAGCGTATGATGCAGGAGCAACATCTGGAGCTGTTTTTAGAGCGAGACTTCGAGGGTGAGTCTAGTCCTAGTGGGGGAGAGTTGTAACAGCCGGATTTTTCAGGTATCTTGTATATTTGTATTTTTGGTGATTTGAGAGGGGACTCGGCGAGTTGGAGCTCAGACTCGCCGAGTAGGGACGCGGATCTGGACGCGGGATTGCGCTTGGACTCGGCAAGTCCAGGATATGGACTCGGCGAGTCAGCGCTGTGTAATGAAACCCTAATTTCTCGGGTTTGAGACCTATTTAAAGGGCCTAATGGCCGTCATTTGTGCTCACCAGTCCCTTGAGTGAAACCCTAATCGAGTGTGAGCATTTGGAGCTAAGTAGGAGGCCATTATTGATCTTGGAGGTGTCATTGTTGCGAGGAAGGAGAAGAGCTAGCCAAGGGAAAGCAAGAGGAGCCACTTCTGTGGGTTTGGAGTCCAGAGCATCACTATTGTGGTAATAAATTCGAGTTATCTTCTTGTTGTTGTTTATCTAGATTTAGGGTTTGTTGAACCCTTTTATGGCAAGATCTAGTGTCATCTTGGTCCCTTATGAGGTTTGAACCATAGATTTGGACCCTTAGAGGTCCAGAGTGTCCCTTTACCCAAGCTTTTTGGGAATCAATGGAGGCGTTGGATTGGAATCCTCATGCCTTAGGTCAAAACTCCATTTATGAGCCATGAGGTGTGTTATGGGCACCAAGATAAGAGCTTTACGTGATGAATCAGTCTAGGGAGGCCAGATCTATAGATTGTGGAAGCAGATCTGACCTTAGAAGCAAGTTGGAGTGGTTGCATGGCATGGACTCGCCGAGTCTGTTCATCAGACTCGGCGAGTAGTTTGAAGATTGCCTTGGGATTGCTTAGTGAGTGGTCCAATCGAGTCATGGGTAGACTCAGTGAGTCAGGGTGAGTTGGAGAGGGATGACGAGTGGACTGAGTCAAACTGGGACTCGCCGAGTTGTTCTTGAGATTCAGCGAGTTGAGTCGGGGTGGCCCCGCGATTCTTTCAGGTGAAACTCGTCGAGTAAGGGGGGGGGATACTCAACGTGTAGTAAGGGGATTTCATAGGGTTGGTGAAAACGTCTAGACTCGCCGAGTCGCCGTAGCACTCACCGAGTCCGGTCACAGTTGACCGTTGACCAGAGTTGACCTGTGTTGACTTCTTAGGGATAGTCAACCTTAGAGATATAAAGTGTTAATTAGAGACATATCATGTTATAGGAGGATTAGAGCTCGGAGGATCGAGCACGAGGGATTTCCAGGATTCGTGAGATACCGAGATACGCGAGGTGACTCTTCTCACTATACTATTACCTTGAGTAGGTAACCAGAGTTATGTGATAGAGTATTTGTATGCTATGTATGTTATGTGTTGTACTGCATTATTTCTATGTGATTTATTTGGTGCATGTTTATCAGAGCTAGAACCTGAGGGTTCACAGAGTTTGGGTGTACGGACCCACAGAGTTATAGCCTCGAGTGGCTAATATGTGTTATATGTAGTATTTTGGGGAACTCACTAAGCTTTGTGCTTACATTGTTTGATGTTATTGTTTCAGGTACTAGTGACGACTGCGGGAAGGCGCCGGCTTGATCCGTACACACACACTCGGAGTTTTTATATTGTGATCTTGGGATTTTGTATTGACCTATATTGGATAATTAATATGGTTGTTTGATGAATATTAATCGAATTATGTTTTATAAGAAAATTGAAAATTTTGTTTTGAATTTTACGGTGTTACAATTTGTAGGATCTGTTCGCCACCCAAGGTGAGTCTTCTCACTATAATTATCTGTGTTATAAGTTGTGTATGACCAGAGGGTCTTAGTATATTATTGACCAGAGGGTTTCAGTACATATAGACCGGAGGGTCTTAGTACACTATCGACCAGAGGGTCTTATTTGTTTATTATGTGTTATGTGTTATCGTGCATAATGTCTTTGTGACTTATGTTGTTATGGTAATATGTGTATATATTGATCTTATGTGTTTATTAGAGTACAACGATATCCTGCATTATGTCTACGTGAATTATGTTGTGTATTTATTATGAGCTTATAGAGTTAGGACCGGAGGGTCCATTAACTGGAGGGTCCCACTGAGACACATTGATCGGAGCGTCTACAGAGTTATAGCCTCGAGTGGCTAATATGTATTTGTGGTATTTTGGGGAACTCACTAAGCTTCGTGCTTACCGTGTTGTGTGTTATGTGTTTCAGGTGTTTCTCAGGGTCACGGGAAGGCGACGGTTCGATTGTACACACGTGATAAAGAGTTATCTTTTGGAGGATCCTGGATTATTAATTTAACTATTATGGAATTATGTTTTGTTAATTGATTATTGGGATTTTTGTGGAATGTATTATGAGAATTTTTGTAGTTTAACATGAATTTTTTTTTTGAAAAATCACGGTGTTACACTCTCTATCTCTTCCTTCCGTCGAACACTAGGCTAGAGCCTCAATACTTATATCTTTATATTCGATCACAAGCAAACGAAAATAAGACAATGAGGGTGTTTGGAATTTCATTGAAAAACAACTTATCGACTTTTTGAAAAAAAGGTGTTTGACAATATGAAAAAGACTATTAAAATAATTTTTCATCAACCCTTCAAAAAAGAGATTTCAGTAAGCTAGGATTTCTAACTTTTCAAAACACCTTATGACTTTTTGGATTGTAAAAGACAAATATTGCTTAAAACATGTATAAGCTAATACAAACACTTTTTGAAAAACAACTTATACACTTATTGACTTTTTCTATCACAAATCTAATCCAAACACTTTTTTAAAAATCTCATTTTCTCACAATCATAAGTCAATAAGTCAATAAGTCCTTTACCTAAAATTCATTTTGAGGATTAAGATGATATCTTAACACTACTAGAATATAGGCCTTTAATGACACGCAAATCATGACACTCAATGATTTACGATACGCAAAAACGTGTGTTCTAAAAATAATATCATCTCTTCTAAAATTTAAAGGATTTAGAACATGCATTTTTGTGTGCCCTTAAAATTAGTGTACGAACAAAAAAAAATTAAAAACACGGAAGACACTCAGCATAAAAGGCGTATCATCTAAGCATGTCGTTTTATAAAATTTTCATCAAACATGCGTTCTCCATCTTTAACAGATGAGGGGGAAATCAAATCCCAAAAAATTAAAACCCCCACCTTGTTTCTCATCTCCTACCAGCGGAAAGCCCCATTTCCTTTCCTTGACCTAATTTATCAAGCTCTGCAAATTCTATGGCTACTTTAAAATCTATAGTTGAATCGGATCCAACCATACCTTTGCCCAAAATTCTTTAGATATGGTGTGCCTCCAGCTTTTATCTTCACATATGGCCCATCTTCACATAATCAACAAAGATACTAGGGCTTTGAACTAGACCTCACAAAAGCCTTGGTGCTCACAGCAGCTTCTCCCGCTTACTATGCGTCTCTATTTCTTCCTCTCACACCGGCGATTTAGGGCCATCCCTATTTCATATCTTCTGGTTGCTAGAGCCTGGAAGTTATTAAAGAAACACAAAATCATCGTATTCTTATCCTCTTCATGTTCTCTTCCGCCGACCACCCTAAGCCGGTCAAAAAAACCCTCTGTTAGAAACCCTAAGTCGTCGCCGCCTTAATTAGTTCATCCATCGCCCACCAGGCGTGTTCTTCTCCAGCATCAAGCAGCACCAACCATGCATTCTGTTACTCCATATACAAATTCTTTTTCCTCCAACCCTCTTGCCGACCACCCCTTCTCCTCCCCCTTGCCGGTACTCTTCTAGCCCTTTTTTTTTCTTTTTGAAAGCAGATGTATGTTTGGTGAAAGAAACATTACCTTTATGCAGAAATCAGTTGTTGAATGTTTATATATAGATATGTGTATATCGTTTGCTCCATTTCATGTTCTTTTCTACATTTGGCACAGATGTTGATAAGTTTTCTCAGGTCCAAGTACTCGCTTCCCGAATGTCCCTTTCCTTGCCGCCAAACCACTAGCTTGCTCGCATTCTAGAAACGGTAGCTTCCGTGCCCTTCCTGCCTACTGAAATGGATGTGAATGATCGTGACAGGATGAAAGCACCCTCACTATTAGAGAGATAGTAGGCAGTAGACATAACATAACCCTAGATGCCAAGAGGAGTGGGCAAGGTTGGACCGGGTGTAAAGGATGAGACTAAGGGAGGTTGACTGGGGAATTTCTTCCAAAAGAATAATAAGGAGTTGTTTAAGCGTATTTTAAAATGTGTTTCCGGGCTCACCTATCTAAATTTCAGCGAGATAGGGTGCGGATAGGTGGTGAAAATATTTTAAGCTAATTATTTTGGCTTAATTCTATGCAAAACATCTCATTTATGGTGCAAAACACCCCAGTTGGAAGAACAAGAGTTTCAGAATCTAAACAGGTTATGGAAAGTATCTGTAACCTCTCAAGATCTTCGGATGATTGGCAATATATGGGGATCGACTGTCTTCTGTTACTTCTTCATGTCAGGTAAGACCTACGTATCTCACATTCTCTGACTTTTGTGTTATTACATGTGTGTAATTGGTCATTTGGAAATATAGTTCGTCTTTTCTATCAAAAATATCAAATGAATTCGCCAAAAGGAAGAGATTTTCATTTTTGATGGTTAGATGAACCAAGATTGAACATAAACACTGAAATCATTTCTGAAACTTCCAAAGCATAGTAATCAAAACTAAATAACCAATTATAAGAATCAATACCAAATAAACTAAATAAAACTTGAGAAAACGCCATACACTATTACATACCTGACTACCTATGTTTGACATCGGAAGTCAAGGGTAGATATGATTTTTATTTAGAATAAAATGTCTAAAACAGAACAATATATCATGCAGGCAATTTTGTATTCGAACTTTTTGCACGGTTATATACCATTTTAGAAGATCCTGTAATCAAAAAAGATGGAGATACTAAAATAAAAATATACACACAGTTAACCATAATGGTGGGCCACTTTGTATATGTTTCGACAACTTAGTCCCCACAAAGCTTTTCATCCAAAAATGGTAAAAAGCTAAATCTCACAATGCTATGCTCTAAGTGTAACGTGTAAGCTTTTTGACAGCAACAAAGCAACAAGGACAGAAAACTCAGGAGAGGAAAGGAAGAACTAGTAAAATACAGGCACAAGCAAGTATAATTGGCTACATATAATCTATCAAATTTATGTTTTTTTTTTTTGTGTTTTTATCATTTTTATTTTGTTTTTCGTGTTTCCATGAAGTTCTTGAATACCATGTATGTACAAATTCAATCTACCTTCTGAATCACCAGGTTTTCTATCTTTTTTCTCTTAACAGTCAAGTATAATTTTTATATTTACTGTTCTAATGCTTTGATTTTGATTTGGATGAAACCTATGTTGACAAAAAGTTATATGTATAGATTTTGGTAAAAGATTAACTTAACGCCCAATATCTGTTGAAACTGGAGTCATTGCTCAGGTAAAAACCTTTTCAAATTCTTTTTTATTTAATAAAAACACTTAGTTTATCTTCTTAATGAGCTTAATTAATGACAGGCATATGGTTCCGCAAGAGTGAAGATGGGTAAAACTGAAGTCATACCTTTGACTTGTCGTCTCAACTTGTTGACCATATCAAACATCACTGCTGGCAACAAGGAGCAGATTCAGGTCATAATTTGAAATTTTCATCAAGATTTAAACATCAAACATTATTTTCTTGACTGATATATCTACTTTATGATTTTTACAGACATTCAATGAAGCAAATATCATTGGTCCTCTTATTCATCTGCTTCAAAATGAAGAATTTGACATCAAAAAGGAGGTTGCATCAGCTATCTCAAATGCTACTTCTGGTGGAAGCCATGACCAAATCAAGTGGGATTCATAAACTTAAATTTTCATTATAATTTGTTTAGTATTTACAACATCTCAAAAGCTATATATTTATTGATGATAAAATGGTGGATGCAGATATTTGGTAAGTGAGGGATGTATTAAGCCTTTGTGTGATTTACTGATATGTCCAGACCCAAGAATATTGACAGTTTGTTTAGTGGGGCTCGAGAATATATTAAAAGTTAGTGAAGCAGAAAAGAATTTGGGAAGATCAGGGGATGTGAATCTTTATGCACAGATGATTGATGATGGAGAAGGGTTGGAGAAGATTGAGAATTTACAGAGTCATGATAACAGTGAGATTTATGAGAAAGCAGTGAAGCTTCTTGAGACTTACTGGTTGGAGGAAGTGGATGATGCCATTCCACTTGGCGATGCAGCCGCAACTCAGCCTCCTGCTGGTTTCCATTTTGGAGGTGGTGATGTTTCCGTTCCTTCTGGTGGATTCAACTTTAACTAAGGTAGGTAATAATAATATGTGTTCTTTTGAATACCTTTGGAATGGAATGACTGATTCCGTCGGAATTGAAAAAACATCATGTTTGGTTTGAATTTCATTCCATGAGGGAGGGGTGTTTTTTTTAATACATTGAAGGAAAGGAATGATAATGTTATACTTATAAATTAGTTTTATTTGTATTATCTATTTTTTCTTCAATAAGAAAAATCTTTTTATATTTTTTCTTAAGTTTCAATCAAATCAATCTTTTTCCTAATTAACGTCAAAACAATTATTTAATTATGTTATGTTAAGATTTTATGGTATATAGTTTTTTTATAAACATTTAAGAGCTTTTTTATTTGCTATTTGAAATAACATATACAGTATATAATAAAATGGTTCATTCCATTGGAATGAAAAATAAGTTTTTTTTCTTGATGGAATGGAATTTGATCTTTTTTTTATAGAAGGTAATGCTTTCCATTTTGTTAAGTTGGGGGTGATTCTTTTATTCCATTAGTTTTTTAATATTTTTGAACTTTTTTTTATTATTTATTTATTGATTTACAATATTATTTTCTGAAAATAACTAGATATTAATTCTATCTAGGTTGTAATCAGCTTTTGTTATGTTTGTACTTTGTTGATAGCACTCTAAATTAGGAAGACCAAGTTGTTTAACCCCTGACAAAGGAAACGTTTCCGTATACATCGATTGCAGTCCCATAGCAGCACCACAATACAAGGTTCAAATGACCGTTTTACCCTCACAAAATCTTTCAAAACATGTTTTTGTATGGCAGGAGCTGGAATCAATCTTTCATCTTTGTCAATTGTGGATGGGAGAGTGTGTTGGGATTTATATATTGATGGTCTTGCGATAAATATAGATGGGAATATACTCGTAAACTCAAAACATTTGTTGTTATTATAAGTCCATATCTGTGTGTTTAAATGCAAGAAATAGCAACCAACTTTAATTAATTTATTTATTATTTGGAAAATTATTCTTAATGCAGGCTTCTAGTTTTGGTTCAAATGGATGTTCTTCGATTGTTTCTTCATTCGAAACACCGTGTCCCCAAAACCCTTCAGGAAAGTCTAATCTTCCAGGGTAGATGTCTTTGTTTCCACAACAGATCTAGATAAAGAACCACCTAATGCCCAATTTCATACAGGTAATGGCCAATGGGATGAGTATTTTTTCCAATGTGAAGTTAAATCCCTTTTCATATACTAAAATTACGATAATGTCGTTTTTCTTAGGGCATGTACAAATTACGGCTGGAATATTGGAAAGAGTTAGATTTGTATCGTTAGCTCTACTTGGTCATGTCATTTGGTGAAGAAAACTTCTATTTTGGGGTCATCCACCCATCTTAGGTCTATGGGTGGTCAAACTTGTAATCATTGCTTTGTTTGCTGCATTATCATTGGCCAACATTGTAAGTTTTTTTTATTCAAATATTCTTAATCTGTTTTCAAATAATTTTTCAATTCACACCTCTCTAATATTTTTCAATTTTTCATCTTAATTACTTATAAGGTATTATGTACAAGGATTCAACCTGGTTGAGAGCAACAAATAGTTCTGCTGCCTCGAGACTCATATCTTCAGGTATGATAAGCTTCTGATACAACTATTTATAAAAATTTGAGCTTATGTGGTAATATGTCAACAGTTAAAACATTTTAAAAATATCATTTCTTTTGCAAGGTTATTTTAATAATGTCTCAGAGTATCTCAGAATTGGTCCGCCTCTATATTTTGTTGTGAAAAAATATAATTACAGATATACTTTTCTTTTCTTCTTAATGCACGCTTCTGGTGAAGTTCATTTCAACTTGTAATGTAGACTAAAAGGTTTTTTTTTTTTTTTTTTCACATTAAGTTTTTCTGTTTTCTCAGTTCAATCAGAATCAAGACATACAAACCAATTGTGCTCCATCAATCATTGTGATGCAAACTCCCTTTTGAATGAGGTATGAAAGTGTTAATTACTTGGGGAACCGTTTGGTTGGATTGAATGGAATTATAATGAAAGGGGTAACAGAATGAGTTGTTAATTCTATTCTGAATATTAATGTGTTGATTATGAAAATAGGTATCATGTGGAAACAGAAGCATAAAAATGAGAAGTAGAAACAAGGTGTCCCTTAGCAATGTAGTATTAGGTTATATAGTTAGGGAAAACCTCTTAATAACAATGTACAATCAGATCCCCTTAATACTAATGTATTACAATTTTTGGACATGATGTTATTGGATGAAATTGATTATTTTGATTTATATTTGTTTCCACATTTTTGTCTTATACGTAAATGACTATCTTAAAGACGCGTCGTAAATGTATTCCGTAAATGGTTGTTGAAGTTTATGACACGCAAATACGTGTCATCTTTATTTATGACAGGGGCTTTAATGATACGCAATGCGTGTCGTCTTCCTTTACGACACGCAAATGCGTGTAGTTTTCCTTTATGACAGGGTCTTCCTTGATACGCATTGTGTATCGTAAATGTGCGTCGTAAATGCGCGTCGTCTCTCTTTATGACTGGGCCTTCCTTGGCGCGCATTTGTGCGTCGTCTGAGCCTTTTACGATGCGCAATGAGCGTCGTAAAAGGCTGTTTTTCTAGTAGTGTAAACACCCTCGAAGAATATGGAAGAATTCCTTGTGAGCGTGTGTATTTTTTCTGATTGAATAGAAGATATTGAGTCTTACAAATTATGTGTGTTTGTGTTCGATCTCACCCCTTTTTACTTTTGATTTCTTAAATTGCATGTGAATGGGAATATAGATAGTGGTTGTTGGCGGTGTGCAAAATATAAACGAGGTAAAGATGATGGGAACTATCGTGTGAAGGTGATGAACTGATGGTGTGAATATGGCGTTGAAAGGTTTGGTCGGTTCTAATGGTGTGTGAATATGGTCCCAATGGGGATACAAGGGAGATCGATGGTGTAGGTTGGGTGATGATGGTGGTAGTGGTTATATGGCTATGGTGGTGAAGATTTGAAAGGTTCTTTTATCCATACCAAACTTCTAAAATTCGAGATCCAAAGTCAGTGTTGATCTTATTATCCCCTCCCAGTCCAAAGTCACCTACATGTGTTATATTGAAGATCTAGGTTTCGATTTAGAGCATGAATTTTTTTTTTCCATCTTTTGATTTATGTGCAAGAAATCGATGATATGTGTTCGATTTAGGGCTAAAATATTAGGTGGCATTTTTTTTTGGTTTTCAACTTCTGATTTCTGGGTTGGCGTCAAATATTTCTAGCTTACTTTGTTTCTCTAAATATCTTTTTGAGGTATGAGATCATTTTTTCTGCTTCGGTTTGAAGGAGGGATGGTAATGGTAATGAGAGATACAAATGGAATTGATGATGACGATGATGAGCAGATGGTGAGTGAGGAGGAAGACTTTATACAATTATTTTCAAGGTATGTGAATTTGATTTGTGATCTTGATTTTTATTTGGCAAAATATGAATTTGGAAGTGAATTTGATTTTGATTTTGATTTGCGATGTTGTTTCTAGTTACACAATATCTTATATATATATATATATATATATATATATATATATATATATATATATATATATATATATATATATATATATATATATATTCATTTGATATTGTATTTGTTCTTTTACCTACGATTTTGGTATTAGATTTTGATATTGTATAGCTACACAATTTTGTGCTTTCTGATTTGTAATTCATGTATTTTATTTTGTTTCGGTAGTGGTGGGAGGTGGAGTGTGGGTTGGAGTTAGATGAATGTTGGCGGTGGTGGTAGTGGGTGGCGGATAGGTTGGAGGAAGAGGGTGGGAGGTTGGATATGGAATGAAGGCGATGGATGCGATGTTGAGTATGTTTCATCTACAAACTTTTGGTAAGATCCATATCGGCTTGGTCAAAGTCCATGTAAGCTACACTTTACCGGATGACCACTTCAACTTTCGTAAAATGGTTTTTTGACATAGAATTTTATACTTTAATGGCTTAGAATGCACAAAAAATAGTTTGGTGAGCAAATTAAAAGCATAAGTTTGTAGGGTTTTGATTACAATAACTTATTTTTGTTATTTGTGTAAGACTATAAGTCGTAAAATTATATCTTTTTGAAAATCCTAAAATGAAATATTTTCTTTCGTTGCTATATAAATATGCAAAACAACGCATGATAATAATTTTGATAACATAAGGTGCATTCATACGAACCATTTTAAGATGTAGTCGCACAACATCTTAATTATTTAATGGGATCCCTTATTTAATCACCAAATACACAAACACAAAGGCCTTGGAATTACATGCATATGAGTATATGATCACTATTAACAAGTCTTGAACTACTGACGGGGTTTGAGATTTACATGTAGTGGTTCTTTCTTCTGCATTGGTAAATCCAAAACCTCGTCCATGTTAATGTCTTCAGGATTCATGTTGTTGAGAAGCAACCAGTCAAAGTTTAAAATCAAAGAGGCCACGGCTAGGAGTATTGTCTTGGAAGCCAATGGTTCTCCAGGGCACATTCTTCTCCCAGCACCAAATGGAAGGTATTCGAAGTCTTTAACTTTGGAATTCAACTCCGATCCCATAAATCTTTTAGGTTTGAAGCTCAAAGGGTCCTCCCAGATCTTGGGATCACGACTTATTGCCCAGACGTTAACCAGTATTTGACTATCTTTTGGAATAGTGTATCCCATCACCTCACATGTTTCGATAGCTCTATGAGGCAGAAGAAGTGGTGCTGGGGGGTGTAATCTTAATGTTTCCTTGAAGCATGCTTCAAGAAAGGGTAGATGAACCAAATCTGACTCTTTGACTACATTCCTATCAATCGTTCTCAGGACTTCATCCCTAGCCTTTTGCATTACTTCTTGGTTTCTGAGAAGCTCCGCAACAAACCACTCGGTGGTAGAAACTATAGAATCTGTTCCAGCCGAAAATAACTCCTGAGAATTAACCAAATGAAAAGTTATAAAAGACTTAGTTTTAACTTCAATATTTAAGAGAGAAAGAGAAGAAAAACCTCCATCAAAGCATTGATTTGTTGATGTGTAAAGCCTCTTTCAATCAAAATATCAGTGAAGTCTTTTTGACCCGAGGAAATATGACTTCCGTTTCTTTTCCTTTCGAGGATATCCTTCCAAATATCTCCTAATTCGTGTTCTATGATCTGCATGACCTTCTTCTTCCAGCCTTGTGGATCCCATCGACCAAATATAGGACAGAAGTCTGCTAATTGTGGCTGTGTACGCAACAAAGCAAGTCTTCTTACAGTGTCCTTAATCCCTGCACCTATACCATTGCCTTCGAAGTCCATAACATCCATGGATAATGTTGTATTGCTCATGATGTTAGTGGCAGTAACAACCATGACATCCTTAATACTTATGTTCTCACCACCTTTTGAACGTATGTAATTCACCATCTCCAAAACTTTCGTCTCTCTGATGTGTGCACGAGATACCATAGCTTTGCTTGAAAAAATGTTTGATATGTAGATGTTCCGAATTTTCCTCCAGTCATCACCGCTTTCCGATGTAAAAACAAGACTCATATTGTGAAAAGATGATTCCTTTCCTTGCAGCGATCTTGTTACCTCTCGACCAGAAAGCGCATTATCATGGCTCTTGAGAATCTCCGAAGCCGCAGCAGGTGATGATCCGACTACGAAAATTAGTTGACCAATACGGAATGACATGAGTTGTCCGTGCACTTTGGCCATCTCAGCGAGATGGATATGAGCGTTCTTTCCCATTTGGAAAAGGTTGCCTACGATTGGCCATGGATATGGACCTGGTGGAAGTGGGTGCTTTTTCGAAGATCTTGTTATGCTAAAGAAGAAGAAGAAGAAGATAAGGAGTGAGCAAGGAATCAAGAACAAGATCATCTCTCCGATTCTAACTCTTGCTCGATTAATTCAGCGTGTTCTTTCTTCCAACTAAAAGTCCTGGAAAGTTATGCTTAGAAGACTGTATCGAATAGGAAGCTATGAGTCACTGATAAGAGATCGGGCCGGGAGTATTGTTTCTTTTTTGCTCGTAAATACAAGAAGAGCTTTGATTAATTTCAGTTGTTTGTATAAAGAGTATTTAACAAGAAGAAGTCCACTAAGATGATAGATGAGTAATATTGACACTTGATATTGAAATATAAATGGTTATTTATTTTTTAATTTTTATTTTTAGGATTTTTCTAGGACTGGTAATGAAACGGGTTTTGATCCTGATCCGATCTAAACCCTTAAGAATTATATGGATTTGGAGCATAGTTTTTGATTCGTTTACCCGTTAACGACCCATACTCACTAATCCTTTTATTAAAAGGATCGGGTATGGATCATCACTGATCCGCTTTGTTTATAACCCGCCCCATATAAATTTTGAATTATTGATTTATATTTTATATTGCTTAAAGTTTATTTTTAACTCCAATCAAAAGTCCAACGGGAAAATGCCAAAGTCCAAACTATTTATACATAAGAATCAAGGAGTTGACTTTTAGACTTTCAGTCTTGTACTAAGAATTATGATGTCATTTCATTTATATTTCATCAAGCAATTATCATATTTCATTCATAAATCAATAAATTCATTCATCAACCGAAAGAAAGTTTATTATTGCTATTTTCTATCACTACAATTAACAGTAAAAAATAAATCAGAAGTTACTACAATAGTGATTTTTAATTCCAATAAGAAGTCCTCAAGTACGTAATGTGTTTTCTAAATCAACATTTGTTTTATTTAAGAAATATTATTTTATGAATTAATTAAAATGTGTTTGAGAATTCAAAAAGTCTATGGGTTATGGGGCGGGTTTGGATATCCGTTGATTCGGTGGATAAGGGTATGGATTTGATTATTCAAAACCTTGCGGGTTACGGAGTGGGTTTGGATCGGATTTTGAAATTTGTTAAAAGGGTTTGGATCAAGGTCGATTCACTCCAAACCCGCCCCATTGCCAGGTCTAGATTTTTCTATTTAAACCTATTTTTTTTCCAGTTATCTTAATGTGATACAACTTTTTTGTCCGATTTATTTTATTTTTTGAGAAAATACTATCACATTTGACAAACCTTATTATTTGAACCAACTCAGGGAGGACGCAGGAATTAGTAGTAGGGATTGCAAATTTTTTTTTTCTCGTCACACATAATATAAAACATTCAAAAAAATTCCGGTCAAACATAATATAAAACATCTAATACAATTTTTTTTTTCTGGTTAAACATAATATAACAACGATCTATTAGAATTTAAATTTGTCCTGTTCGTGCAGACATCTTTTGAAATCACACCATTATTTTTTCATTCTCAACTTTCGCAAGTGCTGCGGTCTCAACATTACAAAGCAATGCGTCGTTCAAAAATTCATCGTCAATTTTGTTACACAAGTTGGTCTTCAAGACCTTCATCTTTGAAAAACATCTTTTTACACTTGCGGTCGCTACGGATAATATCAAAGCCAATTTTAATAGCTTATAAACCAAATAATAAGAATGACGATTTCACCTAATCAAACAATAAGTTCAATAAAACATATCAATTTCACCAAATCAAACAATCAATTCAATAAAAAAACATAGCAATATAACCTAAGCAAACAATATAACTTCAACAAAACAAATCAATTTCACCCAAGTCAATCAATAATTTCAAAATAAACATATCAATTTCAAATATCTAAATGAATTGGTAAAACTTACTTGTTTCATTGTAGTGTAGAGCTTTGAAGTGGATTTTGTTAACCAAAACAGTAGAAATTGAAAGAAGAGAGAACTTGATTGATACTTGCTTCAAGAGATTGAGTGATTGACTATTGTTGAAATCGATCAAGGATTGTGATCGATCCAACAATGAAATCGATCAAGCCCCAAGGATTGTGAGGTCAAGAGTCAATGAATGTCGACAGTAGCCATCGCATGATCGCACATCGAATGAATTTTGGATGCAGAAGCCAGGAAGTCGAGTAGTCGTGCGTGAGTCGTCTAGTCGATAATCGTGTTTTTTTTATGCCTTGTACCGATCAACAATTACACACTCAATTAATTATAATTAGCCTATTTTTTTTACAAGCAATTAGCCTAATTGCTAATTTATCCAATTAAGTTTTATTTTGGGCTTTAGGCAATTGGATTATTAAACAATAACTAAATAAAACATTTGGCTTGTTATTATTTTTTTTCTTTTGGTAATTCCCGAAAGAGTGACAATATTTTTTTATGTAGTTGCACAATTTTTTTAGTAGTTGCACGAATTTTTTTACGTAGTGGCACAATAGGTAAAAGTTTTAAAAAAAAAATAAAATTTTTTCTACTATGTGCGCAAAAGCAAGATGTTGCCGGTGCCACACCGGGCACCAAGCTAGGACCGCCTCTGAACCAACTTCTTTTGTATTATCATAATTATCATGTTTGTTGCTTATAATGTGGTTGATGGTTTTTAAGATTATAATCTATAAGAAGCATCAGATTGTTTTCCAAACAAAAAAAATGTTTAACCTGATTTTTTGTTGCAAATACATATCAAAATCTATTTAGATGATTCTTACATATTACCTCCATTCAAAAATTGCTTGTAATCTAATTAAGATTGTTTTCTCATTCTAATAGAAAGAGAATAGTCACTACTAGAAATGTTGGCATTACCGGCGATTTCTTTAGCGGCAACGCCGGACAATATCGGCAACATGTAATTGACGCGTTACATGTCGCCGCTATTACCCAATCTTATTGTACGTAAGTGAATACCATTCTATGTGTGAAGTTATGTTTTCCTTTAGAAATATTTACGTGCTTTTTGTTTTTTGGAAAAAAAAAACTTCTTCAGACCTCTTATTGCTGTGCAGCGCAGTGCAACACTTTTCATCTCGCAGCGCAGTACACGCGCAACACTTTTCAACACGCGCAACACTTTTCACCTCTGCGCGTGCTCTGTTTGGCGCAACACTTGTACTGCCTCTTCCAACCTCTTCCAGCCTTTTTTTTTCTTGCTGAATTTTTTATTATATGTTGAAATTTTATTTCACTTTTTTTTTTCGTTTTTTTGTTTATTCTTTTTGAATTTTTTTTGTTTTTTTTAAATATTGAATAATGATAATTTTTGATGAAATATCATTATTTTTTTACTAAATATCTTTGTTTTTTTGTTGAAATATCATTATTTTTTACTGAACTATCGTTAATTCTTGCCGAAATGTTATACATTATTAAAATTTCCGTATTAAAAAACTATTTTTGATTTATAAAATTAGTTTATTTTATTTTTTTAATATCTGCAGAAGTATGCAAATGTTCAAAAAACAAACACGCTTCTTATTACAGTCTGCAGCAGTTTGGTCCACATCTTCTACTGCAGAGGGTTATAGAGGTGGTCCGCAGACTTCATGAATTTTTGTTTCAGAAAATCAAACAACACCTTACACTCTTAGGGTATGTTTGGGTTAGCTTTTTTAAGTGAAAAATGATTTTTAAGAAAAGTGCTTATTAGCTTATGATTTTTAGAAAAAGCTGGTTTTAAAAAGTGTTTGAATACGAAAAGCTGTTTTTTCAGGAGTAAAATGGTTAAAAAGCTAAAAATGTAGGATTTTCCAGCTTTTTGAAAACTTTATTTTTTCCTATCTAAAAAAACTGTTTTAAAAAACACTTTTTAAATAGAAAAATACTTTTTTTTAGCTTATTAGCTTTTTAAAAAGCTAAAAAACTAATAAGTTTTTTTTTTTTTAAAGTTATCCCAAACACCCACTTAATAGTGTTTTTGAACCATAATAATCTTATTAATTTCTTTTAAGACTCATTTTTTCGATATTGATACTTATATCAATATAATGGAGGTTTTTTTTTTTTTTTTTTTTAAACGGAAAATAAATTATTCCTAAACTATTTTTTAAAGTCACTTATGTTTACAACGAGACTTGAACCTTCAATCTTAAAAAGGAAGGACAACACTAATACTTAATATGAATTATAACAGATGAACAACAATATTTAATACCGATCTAATTTTAGATTATTTTTATAATAAAACAAAACAAAATGTTTGGAAATATAACCTCAACTTTCATGTGTTCTTTGTGATAATTGCTTTGGTTTTTTTTTCTTCCAAAAATAATAAAATAATAATAATAAAGAAAAATTAATAAAAGAAATCTCTAATTGATTTTTTAACCTTTTCGTTTAATTATCTCATATTTCTCATGTTTCCTACTTATAATGTTCATGATGGTCCTTTATTAAGATTATAATCCAAAAGAGACATTAGATTGTTTTTCGAACAAATTTCTTGCAAATACATATCAAAATCTATTTTTATGATTCTTGCATACTGTAACGATTAAAAAACAATATTCAACACAAGCTTGACATCTAAGTATATTGTTTTTGCATTCATATAGAAAGACAGTCGCTAAACACCAATTTATATTTGGAATCATGTTTTACTCACTACAAATATTTTCGATTTCAAGAATGATTTTATCCTTAATAATCCCATTAGATTCTTTTAATACTTATTTTTTTTTTCAATCAATAGTCATATCAACAAAAGTCAAGCTAATAAAGAATGTACCCAGTGAAGAGCAATATTTAAAATGCAATTTCAATCCCAAGAATGATTTGATTCTTAATAATCGCATCATATTCCTTGAAGAACTAATTTTTTCTTATCAATTTCTAGGCATTTGCATTCTTATTGATTTTCAAATTAACATACACAAAACCTTTAGTTAGAAAATTTGAAACATTCATTCTCAAAATTAATAGACATAGAACCGTTAGTTATATACCAAACTAGAAACCTTTGATCTCTAAATTAGTAGTCGCAAAACCTTCAACATCCATGTTAGCTAATGCAAAACCTTCGGTTAGCAAACACCAAACCAACTGTCTCCAAATTAGCAGACATATACATAGAACCTCTAGGCACTTGAGACAAAACCATTTGTGATACTATTTCATCAAAGTCTCAATAGAGGTAGAACTTTCAATCTCTAAATTAGCAAACACAAATACAATTGAACATCCGTTTTCCTCTATCTAGAACATAGTAAACACCCACAAAAACAAAAACATATGAATTATGAGACTAAACGAAAACGTTTGTCAAATTTAAGGATTTTGTTTTTAGAAAAAACCTGCCTATGTACAACAGAAAGATTACCAATAAAAAGGACACAACAAAATATAGAAAATTTTGAGCGGTTGTTTTGAAATAAATTCGTTTTAGCTTTAATAAGGAAAAAAAATCCCAAAATACAATGTTTTTTTTTTTTTTTTTTTTTTTTTTATATAATTAACCTAAACATATATAAATGGAAGCAAGGGTGTATTTTTGATTTCCTTTCTTTACTAGTTATATATATTGTAGGTAAATAACAATTTTTTAGGGTAGAAATCGACAATTATATATTTTCACTAGTTTATAATCCGTAGGAACTACGGTTATAAAATTAATTAAATTTTCATAGTAAAATCCAAAATTATTAATTCATTATTTTAAATAAATTATTAATTAATAGATATTTTTTAGTTATATAAAATTATAATCGTTGATTAAAATAAATACGTGAATTTATATCACCTTATAATCTTTATTATTATTATTTTATTTTTTATTCTAATATTATTAATTTAATATAATTAGAATGAAATTTTTTTAATGAAAAATCAGTAGATTGACAAGTGATATGATATTAATTAAGAGACCTATTATGATAATATATGATAAAAAAACTATTTGTTTATTAGTATATTAGTATTTGAAGATGAAGATACATTTATATCATTTTATTTTTATAAAACAAATTGTGCATTTAGTTTCAGTCTTACTTTCTAATATTCTAAGCTTTCATTAGACATTTAGACTCATGGTCCGGACCTTCCCCACACATACACAGGTTCATTTAGCAGTAGCACCACCAATCATTATATAGCCCCGGACTAATTGTTATTTCCTCCTTAATAAATGAAGATTTTTTTTGCCACATGTCAATCTCTCATGAGTTTTGATACCTGTCATTTGTGGTATTTTTAAAATAAATATTATCCACTTGTCAATTTTGTATTTTTTTCAATTTTTATAATTAAAGTCATACTTATATATGTAAAGTATTGAATATCATATATATGATATTAAATTGTAATAAATGCATTTCTTAATTTCTTATTTTAAAGTTGTACATTAAAAAATACTTTATGTTATACTTTAATGTTTAATTTTTTTTAAATCAACTCGTATAATATACGGGTCTCACACATAGTTTATACTAAGTGAGTCACACATTAATTTTTAATTTGATTTTACCATTTTAGTTCATAGAAGGGTAAACCCATAATTCGGATCTTTGTTGCATCTTACATAGCAACAAATCTTAAAGGAGTTGGCTAAATGAACACCCCATTTTACTATTTAGACACCTCATATAATTTTTAAGGTTTTTTTATTGGTTAAAGTTACATTGTTTTTTGAAAAAAAATAATTAAAAATAGTTACCTATTGGTTGACTTTTGATAAAAATGTGTATAGATGTCTAAAGGGTGTCTTAATAGCAACACCCATCTTAAAAATCAACGAGTTGATTAAATTGTTTGAAGAAGCCTTCTTTGGTAGACTATACTTCAATATCGATAATCGTCATCTTATACATCATGTGTTTTCCATTAAATTTGTGATATTCCATACACATATTAGCTTACAATGTTGGGAAAGATTTCAAAGCCAACACCATGAAACGTTAACATAATGTTGAATATTGAAGGGGAATAGTAGGGAGGGTTTGTATTAGCAATGCAACCACCAACAAAAGATGAAGATGGAGATGTGGCAGATTTTGAAACTCCATGTGAAACAACCATGAAACGGTACCAAGAACACAAGATGAACAATTATTTTTTATTCAAGTTTTATCGATATTCTGCTTTATGATTACACAGATTTTTGTATAAGTATAGGGAAACACACTATATAAAAGATTTGATGGAAATTCACCAGTAGCGTGAAGTCATGGGCGCATCTATTAGCACGGGCTATCCCTCAAAATTTTCCCTTCAATTATAAAATTAGTGAAATTTCGTCAAAATCCGTTGGAAACCCATCACAACAAATTCGTCACAAATCCGTTGACAATCCATCACGAAGTTTGGTAATTGTGAATTTAGTGTAAATTCGTTGGGTTTTGACAATTTTATGATGGAAACTGTCTTCAAAAATGGTTTTTTTTTTATTTTTTTTTATTTTATAGTAGTACAACTCTTAGAAAACTTATACAACCCCTGACTTTTCTTTCTAGATCCACCACTCGTTGAAGTGCCCTCCCAAGTTAATAAGACCTCGAAATTATAGGAGTTTCAATTTCACAAATAACTTCAAATTCAAAATGATGATGGTTGGTGACTATATGGTGACATTAATCATTCTAAGATCAATCATTTGTTACACCAATGTGTTTCTACTTAATTAGAAAGATGATGGTGTCAGAAATGTAAATCATTAAGTAACAAATACCAATCACTCATTTCATCTTTTCTCCTTAATTTGTATCACGATAATGATTAGATAACTTCTAGATTAAAATTTGTCATATATTGCCATATGATTTCATTTTAAAATAATTTTTAGTAAGACTTTCTTTCTTACGACGTATTATATTGAGAATTTCTATAACAACATTAGATTGTATAACTTCATGGTGGTTTTGAAAGCCGTATAAGTTTTGTACTAATCATATGAAGTGTGTGGTCACCCATCATATTTGATTTGACTTTTCAGAAGATTTTTGATTCATTCCTTTCTCTAATCGTTTACTAGTTGTGAGACTCATGTATTACATGAATTAATTTTTTTAAAAAAAAGTTAAATATAAATGTCAAAATATTTGAGAGCTTTGAATTTATAAGAAAATAAGAAAAATAATAAATTACTATAATAGAAATGTTTTTATATTTTAAATTTAAACACATAATTTAAATATGACGGCTCAGACCCATGTATTACATGGGTTAATTTAAAAAAAAAAGTTAAATATAAATGTCAAAAATGTTTGAGAGCTTTGAATTTATAAGAAAAAATAATAATGATTTATTATAATAGAAATATTTTTTATATTTTAAATTTAAATAAATAAAAGAAACTAATTAACTTTAATTTTCAAAATTTTGAAATTAAAATATAAGTTTATTATTTTTGACTATATAAAGATTTGATGGAAATTTACCAGTAGCGTGAAGTCATGGGCGCATCTATTAGTATGAGTTACCCTTCAAATTTTCCGGTCGATTATAAAATTAGTAAAATATCATCAAAATCCGTCACAAATCCGTTGCAAACCCGTCTCAACAAATTCGTCACAAATCCGTTGACAATCCATCACAAAGTTTGGTAATTGTGAATTTAGGTAGTATTTGTTTTTTGTCTGCAGATCTGCGTAGCCTCTTCTGTTTGCATCGCGCAGACCACACGCAGACATTAACCTTTGCAGACTTTTTGTTTTTTTGAAGACTGCAGACCTAAAAATGTCTGTGCGCCCTCTTCTTGGCGCAAATGTGGATTAGAGTTTTCTAACATCTTCAGACATCTTTTAACCTAATATATATATATATATATATATATATATATATATATATATATATATATATATATATATATACACACACACACACACATATATAATTTTTTTTTAATTTATATTTTTTCCAACTTTATTGATTATAAACAATTTGAAAAAAAAATTACAAAACTTAAAAAAAATGTTCGACGATACAAACATGATATTTTTGATAAATTTGTAAATAAATATTTATTACAATAATAATCGTTGAAGTTGTTTATATAAACATGAAAAAAAATCATAACATAATCTTAGATTTTTTTGCCAAATTTTGTAAAATATTATTTAATACAGTATCGTCGATTTCTCTAGAAAATATTTATGGTACGTTTTTAATAGATTTAATTGAAAAAATCAAAGTTTTTTTTCCGTCCATTTATATATAAAATTCTTTGATGACTAATTATAATGTTTACTTATAACTTTTCAACCAAAGTTATTGGTTTTTATCAAATACATACATTATATCATACTATTTTTATTTTTATTTTTTATACAATAATCAATAAAAGTTGATGTAGATTCCTTAATTATTTATAACGCCATAAAAGTATTAAAAAATCACTTTTGAAGTTTAAAAAAAATCAGTTTATTTATATTTCAATTTATTTTAGTAGCCCGTTGTGACATCCCCAAAAATCACAGTTAGAAAAGACCGGTTTCATTTATGTTTTTAGAATAATTTAAGAGTAAATCCTTTTGATTTAAAAGAGTTACCGAATTTGTTCCTAAAAACAAAATGTGATAAAATAATATTTACCAAAACATTTCATAAAGAAATGTATTTTCATTATATAATCAAAACTCGGGATGTCATGTTCCGATACATACCATAAAGCATAAACGATAACATTACAAGTCATTTAAGAAATATATACATATACAAACTTGTAAACAAAACAACTTAATGAATCATTCATCTTATGCCCTTGCGCCAATTCCTGTAATACAAATAAACTGAGTGGGTCAGACTTGGGAGCCTGATGAGCATATAGGGTTTTCAACCCACAATAAATAATTAAATTAATTGTCATCAACCAACAATAACCCAATTACCCATTCCCGTTATTCTGACTTTACGTCCCTAAAATAACTAAGACAAGGGACCTAATGTAAGAATATTTCATCGGGGCGACAACACATGCTTCGGGGGTTTCCCAACAATATATGTCAAATAAGGCAACCATGAGAGGGATGGAGTATAGCGAATGAACACCCAAGTTCATTAACACCTACAGGTGGCGAGCCTGCTAGCGTTCCACAAGACTGTTTAGAAAAGTCTGTGGTCGTCATCTAAACTCCGCTAGGTAACTGAATCAAAAACAACATCGAGGCCTCTCATCTGCTTATCACACATCAACTATCTACCCATGTTCTACCCAACATATTAGTAGATAAAAATATATACTTTTATACATAGTTTAAAACATGTATAGCTTTCTCATTCAATACATATTCCAAACAACAGGTGAGACACATACACATAACACGTATTTCATAGAGAATAAATCATATCTATAAGATTGAAGAAAGTGAATATACATTCACACATATAACAATAAATTATACACACAACATGTATTTCGTATTAAATACTTCATAATTATGCGTTAGAAGAAAGTAACTACACACTCACTTGATCAGAAGATGATCGGAAAGCACTAAGACTTTCGCATACGAACTCCGTTTTCGACGTTCTTTATATCGACGCGTAGGTGAGATTATGATCTACAACTCTCGTTTAGACTCCGTTGGCTAATTTTGACTTTATTTTTAATATATTATAAATATATTTCTTATATATTATTTTTAGTAGGCTGGAACAGGAAAACTCCGTTATAAATTCATAACTTCTTCATCCGACGTCCGTTTTCGCCTATCTTTTTATCGTTTCACTACTATTAACGAGATCTTCAATTCTCGTTTAGATTGTTTCGGCTAAAAACCGCTCGATCTCAAATCGAGTATTCGGGTTGCATACTGCTAAGTCGAAACTTTAGAAAATCATAACTTCCTCATACGAAGTCAGATTTGGGTGTTCTTTTTATGCATGCTCTCGATTTAACAAACTCTTCAACTTTCATTTAGATTACTAAGGCTAGATATCGCTCTATCTTAAATTCGTATTTTACGTCATTCGACATCGTGCCGGTTCTGTCGCGAAACTTCGACAGATCATAACTTATTCATTATAACTCGGATTTCGGCATTCTTTATATATTCGGAAACCTCGTTTCAACTACTACAACATTATCCAAAGATACCAGCTTTATCTACTACTTTATTTTGACGCTTATTTTTATTCTTAATTCATTTAAGTCACACAACTAAGCACAAAACATATAATACTCAAATAATACATTCTTATTATTTCATGAAGAGGCCTTTAGATCAATCGATATATCAAACAAAGACAATAAATAAGAACAAGAGAAATTCACGAAGAAAAACTTTCACTAAGAAAGATAATCTCACAAAGAGATTATCGTGTGCACAAAGCGACAATTAGGGTTTATGAAAAGTTACTATTCATAAACCTATACAAAACAATATATACTGCTATTCTAGACGATCCCTACAATTCAGGGATACGCCAGCTAATAAAACAAGATAACTAAGGAAACAGGATAAATACAAGATTAGTTACAACGTACTGAATAGACAACTATTACAAACTAAACTGCCGACGTGCTGGTGCTGACGCTGAGTTTGTTTCAAACATTATCATATTCCAAGGCTTAACCTTAAAATCTCCCCCAATATGATGATGTTCAAAACAAACTAAATTAAGACACCCCTGGAAAGGAATTCTTCATACTCAGCTTCAGCTTCAACTTTAACGGGCCAGTAAGGACTGTCCAGCAACTCCTGTCTTCTGTTCAGCAACTCCATGGCGATAAGAATGTGAAACTCTCTGGATAAATCTTGATGACTCATGCACATTTGCCTTAAGCCAACAAGGTGAGTGGTTAGAGCTTTTGGGATCTCAGTAGTGCGCTGAAAGCACATCCTCCTGTTTTTGTCAAGGTAGTACATTCCGTGTTCAGGAGCTGAGATGAATTGATGCTGAACCGGATCAACACCAAGAGGAAGAGAATTATTAATCACACCAGTACCAAAGTCTAGAACCAATACATCTTCGCCATCAACATGAAACTTGGTCTTTCGAGATCTAGGAACTGATGACCTTTGGCCTGGATGCTGAGGTCGTTCTTTAGGAACAAGATCCAGACGCTGAACCTTTTTGATCAGCAGATGAAGAGCACAAGTCAGTTCGGAAGAATGAGCTGAGGTTTGCTTGGATGATAGATAGAGCAGTTCCATCCATTCCGAATACCCATATCTGATCAGCTCATCCCTTTTTACAACTTCAGTATAAGAGTGCTGAGAACCTTGACGAGTGATCAGCAACGTAAGGATTTTCTCGCTTCGAGGTTTATAAGCCTTGACCTTGATGATCTTGTCTCCACACATTCGATGATCAAAAACATCTTCAAATCTCTTTCGATCAATCCGGTCAAGAACACTGTCAGCCTTAGGTTTACTAGAGCTAGTAGGAGGTTGAGAAGACTGAGCCTTGGACTGAAACTCCAGGAACTTCTGCATCTGAGCTTCAAACGATCCCTTGGCCTGAAGTTTGTGCTGAATAAGAGATTCATCAGCTTAAGCAATGTTCTTTAGAAGCTGAGCTTGATTAGCTTCATCAAGAATTTACTTGACTTGGTCAGGGGACATGTTCCATTCAGAGGCAAGATTTGAAATACTGACATTGGACTTGAGTTTCTTCACAGACGAAGAATTATCAGTTTGAGAATGATCCAAGTCAGTATCTGCTGCCTTCCGCTTTCGAGACAGCGGATGAGATTCTTCACTAGCAACGTCCGAATCCTCTCCTTGGACCGGAATGATAGGATCAGCAACAGGGTTGGTTAAAATAGGACGCGATTCTTCAAGGTCATCTGAGCTTTCTTGCTGAACTGGAATGAGAGGATCAATAAAGTTCATGTCAAGAATTTGACATTCAACATCAGCTTCATCATGCTCTTCATCATGCTCACTGTCTTCCACATACTTTTCAGTAGGTGCTGGACTATTAGGCCCTGCAAAATCAGAGTCACGAATGACAGGTTCTGTGTTTGGTTCACCATCAGCATGAGTGCTTGGTTCATCATCAGCATGATCATTTGGTTCACCATTAGCATGATCATCAGCGTCAGCATCATCATCAGTATCTCCCCCTTTTTGAGCATCATCAGATTTGGGACTAGAGGGAGGAGTAAGTAAGAGTACCTCCTTGATTTGTTGAACATCAGCCTCAATTCGAAGCAGACGCTGACTGATGTCCCGAGTTAGTGACATCAGTTCTGAAAATGCTGAAGCCGGAAGTTGAACCATTGAGGAACCTGGGGCAACTGGAGAGCTAGGCGGCATCCTTGGAGAGAAGTGATGAGCTGCTGGTGACGGATGCTCCCCCTGAGACTGATGCTCCCCTTGTGTGGGATGCTCCCCCTGAGGCATGAAATCCTGTGGTGCTGAGGAGACTTTGCCAGTGTTTGAGATGACGTGGTGAGAAAGTTGAGGGGAGAAATGTTCACCGTCATGATGGTCCACCTCTTGATCATCATGATCCATATGATTACCATCAGTACCTCCTTCATCAGTGTCAACGGTGAGAGAGGGCACAGTGTATGGATTCGCAATCCATTCTCGCATCCTATCTGAGATACCAATGTCAGTATCCAAAGGATCATCCTGATACATACGAACTGACATTCGAGGGCAATCCAGTGTGGAAAGGGAACATGATCAGCACGCACATTTGCACGTAGAAGCTGAATAAGCTGATCAAAGAAAAGAGCCCCATAATCCAGTCTTTTGTTGAGAAGAAGGGAGCAGACAACTTGTTGCTCATAATTGCTCAGTTGGTCACCACTGCAAGACTTGTGACCCACACACTTGCATAAAGCACCAGTGAAGAACTTCCAGCCTGGGGTCATGCACTAACGCAGAATAAGAGCTGATCGAGTGCCATCTTTTGAATGATCATACCCCAATTGATCAAACATGCATTTACATCTTTCAATAGTAGGAGGTTCAGAAAAGGGTTCGAAAATTGGTAACCTTAAAGCGGCACTGAGAAGTTCTGCGGTGATGAAGACAGAGTGTCTACCATGGCCAATGGTTCCGGTGATGGCATTGTTTTCTTCGTTGACTGTTGCAGTGTAGTAGAACTCACATATTTGTTCAGGGAAGAACTCGGATGGTACATCACTGATGGCATATCGAAGGCGGCAAGAAGCCAAGAAATTTACGAAATCATCGAGTCCAAGACCTCGATGCACTTCTGGAATGTCAGGGTTGAAGACGACATTGGTGGCCTTGATGTGAATGGGAAGAGGAGGAGAGTTTGGGGCAGGAATGACCCTTCGAGAGGTTGAGGAGTATGTGAACAGAGATGCCGCCATTTGAGAGTATTTTAGAGTTCTAGGGTGTTGAGAGAGGTTCAAGAATTTTGGGAGGAAAAGATAAACCGAAGAGGAGAGAGGTTTAAATATGGAATGAAAAGTTTTTTTTTTTAAAGGTAATGATTATCTTGATTAAACAGATGATGATTATCTTCATTAATAAGAACGGCGCATCGTAGAACCTGTCAGAATATAAAGTAGCCGTTGGAAAAAAGAGTCGTTGACTGAAGGTGAAGCGTTAATCAGTGTTTGCGGAAGCACTGAGCTTAGTGTCACAAATGTTACATGCTGAAAATGTTTCTCCGTCAATTCGAAGTACAGCTTGCTTATTCAGGGTTAGCAAGGTGATTGGTGCGTGTGATAGATACTAGTTACATTATCTAACCATCGGCACCGAGTGTTGTGACTTCATCAGTGAGTGGTTTATCTTACTGAATCATTAGACACTAAATAATAGGAGGGTAAAGAATGGATTGTTGCGTGTGATAAACCTTGGTGTTTTGGTCTAACCATCGGCAAAGATTTTTATACTCTCATCAGCGTGTGTTTTGGCACACTGAATCACAGAGTCAGTGTTAGATTGGTGAGAAGAGGTAGTTGCGTGTGATAGATCTTGGTGTTTTGATCTAACCATCGGCAAAGAGTTTCAAGTCGTTATCAGTGTATGGTTTAATATAGTGAATCATTCAACTTTTATTTAGAAGATTTGAAGAAGAGATAAGGATAAGAAATCAAACCAAAGTGCTCAGTAGCAAATATCATCAGTATGTTATCATCAGCACAATGTACATCAGCTTATAAGACAAAATCAAACATTAGCACAATTAAACATCAAAATCAATTACAAGGAAATCATTCCCAGCTCTCTAATAATGTGAGCAGTTGATTGAGAATCCAGTGCCTTTGTGAAGATATCAGCAAGTTGCTCCGAAGTCTTGACATGTTCAAGAACAACTTTTCCTTTTTCAACATTATCTCTGATGAAGTGATGTCTGATCTTGATATGCTTTGTCTTTGAGTGCTGAACAGGATTTTGTGTGATCTGAATGGCACTGGTGTTGTCACAATAGATGGGAGTCTTTGAGAACTTGAACCCATAGTCGAGAAGCTGATTTTGAATCCATAAGAGCTGAGCACAACATCTCCCAGCGGCAACATACTCAGCTTCTGCAGTTGAGATGGCAACTGATGTTTGCTTCTTGCTAGACCAGCTGATGAGACGGTTGCCAAGGAAGTGAAATCCACCAGATGTACTCTTTTTGTCTAAATTGCATCCTGCATAATCTGAGTCAGTGTATCCATAAAGTTCAAATGTTGAGTCGCGAGGATACCACAGTGCAAGGTTTTGAGTTCCCTTTAAGTATCGAAAAATAAGTTTGACAGCCATGAGGTGAGATTCTTTGGGATTGGCTTGGAATCGAGCACAGAGAATGGTTCCAAACATGATATCAAGACGACTTTCCGTGAGATACAAGAGGGATCCAATCATTCCTCGATACAGAGAGTGATTGACATCAGTTCCAGTTGGATCAGCGTATAGTTTATCAGTCTTAGATACCGGGGTAGATGCTGGTTTGCAGTCACTGAGAGAATACTTAACAAGCAGGTCAGAGATATATTTACTTTGGCAAATGGAAATACCTGTCTTTTGTTGCTGAACCTCAAGACCTAAGAAAAAGGTCATCTTTCCCATCATGCTCATTTCGAACCTTTTAGACATGATTTCAGCAAATTCATTGCTCAGTGTCTCATTTGGAGAGCCAAAAATAATGTCATCGACATAAATTTGAACAAGAACCATATCTGAGCCTTTGCTTTTGACGAAGAGAGTGTTGTCGATTGCTCCTTGTCTGTATCCATTTTCAAGCAGATACGATGTCAGCGTCTCATACCAAGCCCTAGGGGCTTGCTTCAGTCCATAAACAGCTTTGTCTAACCGGTACACGTAATCAGGATGATCTTTGTCTACAAAGCCTGGGGGCTGACTTAGGAAAACTTCTTCTTCTAACACACCATGAAGGAATGCTGTTTTCACATCCATCTGATAGACAATGAAGTTCATGTAGGATGCGTATGCGAGAAACAGTCTGATAGCTTCAATGCGAGCAACTGGGGCAATAGTTTCCCCATAGTCGATGGATTCAATTTGAGTAAACCCTTGAGCCACAAGCCTTGCCTTGTTTCGAGTAATGATTCCATCTTTATCAACCTTGTTACGATAGACCCAACGAGTTCCAATGATAGTCTTTCCAGATGGCCTTGGGACAAGATTCCAAACTTTGTGCCTTTCAAACTCATTCAGTTCTTCTTGCATGGCCTTGATCCAATCAGCATCTTGAAGAGCTGTGTGTACCTTGTCAGGTAAGATCATTGAAACAAAGTTAACATACATGCAAAAGTTATTAAGTACACTAGATCTGGTTCGGACACCATCATGAATATTCCCTATAATTCGATCAACAGGATGATCCCGATGTACAATGACTAATGCTGATTTTGGAGGAATAGATACTGACACATTATCAGTTTCAGGAGAATCTTCAGCTTCAAGAGTTTCATCAGCACCTAATGAATCATCTGCGGATGTGGCTGCAATATCTTGATTCAAGGAACATGGAACTGGAATGATAGGATCAAAGGAATCAATCTTATCTTTAACAGAAGGAGCTTCATTGAATGGACAAGAGAGAAGCTCTTGAAAGATAGAAGGAGAATGAGTGACTTTTTCATCAGTGTATGATTCCTCATCAAACTTCACATGAATGGATTCTTCAATACATTGCCTGTTCACATGAAAAACACGAAAAGCCTTTGAAATAGATGAGTATCCAACAAAAATGCCTTTATCAGCTTTAGGTTCAAACTTGGATCTTGGGTCACGCTGATTTAGAATATAACAAATGCATCCGAACACATGAAAAAAGGATACATCTGGTTTTCGATCTTTCAGCATTTCATATGAAGTCTTCTTGTGAATCCTGTGAATTAGAGATCGATTCTGAGTAAAACATGCTGTATTGACAGCTTCAGCCCAAAAGGACATGGGAAGACCAGCATGTATCATCAAGGTTCTTCCTGCCTCAATCAGTGTTCTATTTCTTCATTCAGCAACACCATTTTGCTGAGGAGTACGAGGAGCTGAGAAGTTTTGTCCAATTCCTTTATGATCACAAAATTCTTCAAGAGTTGAGTTTCGGAACTCAGTACCATGATCACTTCTCAGTTGCTTGACTTTAAGACCTGTCAGTGTCTCATTTTTACGAATCAGTGAGATAATTTCCTGTGCAACATGACTTTTCTTCTTCAAGAAAACTACCCAAGTAAATCGAGTGTACTCATCAACGACCACTAGAGTATACTTATTTCCACCTAGAGAACGAGCAAGAATAGGTCCAAACAGATCCATGTGGAGTAGATGACGAGGAACTGATATACTGGAACATGACTTGGGTTTGAAAGAGGACTTGGTTTGTTTTCCTTGTTCACACACTGAACACATCTTGTCTTTCACAACGCTGAATTTGGGGAGCCCTCTAACTAGATCTTGATTGGAAATCTTAGATAGATTGTTGAAGTTCAGATGAGAAAACCTTTTGTGCCAAATCCAGTTGAGATTCGTCTGAGACTTTGTAAAGAAACATTGCATCAGTGCCTTGTCACTTGAGAACATGTCAAGAACATATATGTCATCTTTTCTACTTGCTGAGAGTACGATGTTCTTGTCAGTGTTTACAACTCTTCCTTCCCTTTTTGTAAAGTGAACTTCATAGTCAGCATCACACAATTGACTGATAGAAATAAGATTGTGTTTGAGACCCTTAACATATGAAACGTTTTGAAAAACCACGTTGTTGCATTTGATATTTCCATATCCCTTAGTGAGCCCCTTTCCATTGTCTCCATAGGTAACTGCAGGACCAGTTTTCTTAACATAATTTTCCAGGAGAGACTTTGATCCTGTCATATGCCTTGAGCAACCACTGTCTAAGTACCAAAGATGCTCCTGACCCTGCAGTGCTGAGAAACTAGTTAGAACACACTGACCCATTCGAAGATGGGTCATTCACAAAGTTATTTGAAAATAAATTATAACACTCCTTAGGAAGACAGTTTAAAGAGTTTGACTTAAGAGTCCATTTTTCATTCCTAACTTTAATATTTTCAGCTCTTGAGGATGATTTATCAAAAGAACATTCACTGATCTTGTGAGAGGAATCACCACATCTGTAACACATTCTAGTTCCAAAGTTCTTCTTGGTGTGCAAATTTTTTGATTTAACACATTTTGATATGAAAGATTCACCAATAGAGCTTTCAGTCCTTTTGTTAATCACTGAGTCATGACTGAGATCAGTGTCAGAAAGAATTTGATCAGTGTTAGGAGATGAACTGTCAGTATCTGATTTTGACTTATTCTCAGATGGATTGCAATCAGAGAAGTGCTTGAGTTGTTCATGAACAGCATGAAACACTCCATTAGAGATGGGAAAAGCAATAATATTCTCAGTTAGAGGAGTTGGTCTAACAAGATGTGCAGGATAAGATGTAGGATCAATTCCGGTAATTTCAACATTACACTCAGCAATACCATCAGAATTAATAGTACAATATTCATCAATTAAACTTTGATTAATAAAGGAATTACTGACAAACTTATTTTTGAAATTGTTTTTCATCTCATTCATGGAATAGACCTCAGATTCATTTTCTTGTGATTTAAAAACTTTTTCAGCTTCGGCAAAATTACCCCCAAGAATTTTTTCACAAGAATGAGGAATTTGAGCTGAGATAATATAATTGACATTCTTATGAGATTTTGCCCAAGTGTGGAGCACAGTTTGTTCTTTAATCAAAAGATTTTTAACATCGTCAATTTCAGCAGACAAGGATGAATTTGACAAACTGGTGATTCTAAGATTTTCCTGAGTGGACTCAATAATGCTATTTTTTATGGATATGTCAGTTTCAAGAAGATCAATTTGATTTTGCAAATTTCTTATGGTTTGATTCTTCTTAGAATTAATGGCACCCAAATACTCAAACATTTTGATTTTTTCATTCATTGAATAGGAAACAAAGTTTTTAACCTGGTACATTGAAGAAGAGTCAATGTTGTGCTTTCTGGAATTTTCAGCATCAGACATATAAGTGTCAAAAGTACTATTGTCTTTATCGGGAATATCTGGGTCCTCTATTTTGACCATGAGACACTTGACTTCATCATCTGATGACTCTTCATCAGTTTTCCATTTTTCTTCTTCAGCTACAAGCACTTTATGTTCCAAATTTTCAGCTTTCAGCTTCTCAATCAGCTTGTTGTACTTCTGCTTCAAGTATTCATCTGTGCCTTGTTTCTTTTGTTTACACTCCTTTGCAAAATGATCAGTTCTCCCACAGTTAAAGCACTGAGCCTTCTCTTTCTTATCAGCAACATGCTTTTTATCAGCTCCTGACCCTTTTGAGAACTTTCCACCAATCTTCTTTTGAAACTTTGAGAAGTTTCGACCTGATTTTTCAAAGGTCTTCACAATCAAGGCTGCACTAGCAACAACCTTTTCAATATCATCAGTGTCAGTTTTAGATGAATCAGTGTCTGAGTCACTTTCAGTGTCTGAGTCTGCCACAAGCTTTTTGTTGGAGAACAAAGCTACAGAAGATTCACGCTGAGAATCCTTCATCGGTTCCTTTCGTTGAAGCTTGGATTCTTCATAGTATCGAAGATTTCCATAGAGACTTTGTAAGTCCATAGAGTTGATCTTCTCGCGGTTTTTCAGCACATCAACATGATTCTCCCAACCTGCACCTAAGGAATCCAAAAACTTTTGCACTAGAACAGTTCTATGCTTCAACTGGTCTAGTCTTCGAAGATCGTTAACAAGAGTATTAAATCTGTTAAAGGTTTGAGTCAAGGTTTCACCTTTCTTAGAAAAAAAATGTTCATACCTTCGGTTAAGATCATTTATTTGAGTAGCCTTGACTTCTTCAGTTCCTTCAAAAGATACAGTCAAACCATTTATTTGAGTAGCCTTGACTTCTTCAGTTCCATCATCTCTTTTGCTGAGATGCAATTTTGAACCAGCCCAAAGATGTTGTATGGCAATGAGTAGCTAATAGCGGCACGAGCACGAACATTCAAACCATGTTTTCTCTTGTCGTCTGCCGTCTAGTTTTCTTTTGGAGTTTTCTTCATAGTGCCATCAGGAACATTGTTTTTAAGAGGCTGATACATTGGAACATAAGGACCCTTTTCAACGATGTCCAGCATGTCTTCATCAACAGATTCCAAGGCATATAGAGCCTTTATTTTCCACATAGCAAAATTAGTTTCATCGAAAGGAGGGATTTTAGCAGAAGGATGATTTGACAAGTTTGATGAAGAAGAAGCCATTTGTTTGATAAAAGAAACCCGCTCTGATACCAATTGAAGAGGCCTTTAGATCAATCGATATATCAAACAAAGACAATAAATAAGAACAAGAGAAATTCACGAAGAAAAACTTTCACTAAGAAAGATAATCTCACAAAGAGATTATCGTGTGCACAAAGCGACTATTAGGGTTTATGAAAAGTTACTATTCATAAACCTATACAAAACAATATATACTGCTATTCTAGACGATCCCTACAATTCAGGGATACGCCAGCTAATAAAACAAGATAACTAAGGAAACAGGATAAATACAAGATTAGTTACAACGTACTGAATAGACAACTATTACAAACTAAACTGCCGACGTGCTGGTGCTGACGCTGAGACATATGCTGACGCTGAGTTTGTTTCAAACATTATCATATTCCAAGGCTTAACCTTACATTTCAAAATGGGTTACAAAGGTTAATTTAGACTAATACATTGCTATTAATGACCAGCCCAGAAACACAAGTGTTACACCCGCAGATGTTAAAAAAACAAACAATTGTTTTTTTTTTCAGATTGCAGACGTTTGGTTCATCTCTTCTACTGCAGAGGTCTACAGATGTGGTCCGTAGAGTGCAGACATTTTGCATCAGAAAAAACAAACAACACCTTAGTGTAAATTTGTCGGGTTTTGACGATTTTGTGACAAAATTGTCTTTAGAAATGAATTTTTTTCTCGTAGTGCAAACCTTAGAAAACTTATACCATCCTTCGCTTTTCTTTCTGGATCTGTCATTGCGTGAAGTGCCGTCCCAAGTTAATAAAACTTCAATATTATAGGAGTTTCGATTTCACGAATAACTTCAAATTCAAAATGATGATAGTTGGTAACTATATGGTGACATTAATCCTTTTAAGATCAATCATTTGTTACACCAAATTGTTTCTACTTAATTAGAAAGATGATGGTGTTAGAAATGTAAATAATTAAGTAACAAGTACCAATCAATCATTTCATCTTTTCTCTTTAGTTCGTATCACGATAATGATTGGATTACTTCTAGATTAAAATTTGTCATGTATCACCATATGATTTCATTTTAAAAGGGTTTTTAGTAAGATTTTTTTTCTTACAGCTTATTATATTGATGATTTCTATAACATTAGATTGCATAACTTCATGGTGGTTTTGAAAGTCGTATAAGTTTTGTACTAATGATATGAGTGTATGGTCACCCGTTATATTTGATTTGATTTTTCAGAAGATTTTTGATTCCTCCTTTTTTTAGTCGTTTACTAGTTGTGAGACCCATGTATTACATGAGTTAATTTTAAAAAAAGTTCAATATAAATGTCAAAAATTTTGAAAACTTTGAATTTATAAGAAAATAAGAAAAATAATAAATTATTATAATAGAAATGTTTTTCATATTTTAAATTTAAATAAATAAAAAACACTAATAAATTTTAATTTTGAGAATTTTGAAATTAAAATGTAAGTTTATTAATGAAATTGATATCAACTTATTACTATATTTATTGCAATTATTATATTAAAATATTATGTGAAATTTAATAAAATAGAAAAACTCATAAAATTACACGTGGAAAAATAATTAACTCAAAATAACCATAAAATAACATTTAGCAAATTGAATGAGAGTATAACAAATAGCAAAAAAAAACCATTCATTTATTAGAGAGGATGATGATAAGATACACCATGAAATATTATTAATATTATCAAGATATGTTTTATATATTATTATAAAAAAGGGTAAATTACACGAATGGTCCCTATGACTTGTTGTAAACTGCACCGATGGTCCTTAAGAATTTTTTTTTAACTCGGACGGTCCGTATTCTTTGGTTTTATTGCGCTGTTGGTCCCTGACAAATGTAACTTTACTTTTATACCCTTTAAGATTTTTTAAACTATCTAAATTATTTATTTTAAAATTTATATATTATAATAAAATTAAATGAAATATCAAATCTCACCACATCCCTTTTTTATCGCAGCCCCTCATTTTAACGTCATTGTTGTTTTCTCCAAGCCCTATTCTCCGATTGCAGCATCTGCCATATCTCCGGCGAGACACCCCAACCCACTGGCAACCAACTGAGTTCTCTTCCCTTTCGTCCTCTCATCTTTCTTATCTGTTAAAGAACCCCATTTGAAAACCTCTCTCCACCACAACTACCCTGTCGGAGGTTAAAAGAAAACAAAATCTGCAGGTTTGACGAAGACACAGATTTTACGAGAGAGGAGAGGTGAAGCGTTGTAGAGATGAGAGTAGAAGTGTGGTCATCTAACGAATCTTCATTGATTGATTCCGGTTAGGGTTCGCGGTCGGAACGAGAGTCAGTTAGGGTTCATGGTCATCGACATCGGGTTGCTACAACTTCACTCCTCTCCTCTCATGTTTTCCCTTCATCTACCAAGGAAACCAGATACATAAAATGAGTTATGTATACTGGTTGATTGTGGAAATAACAAATTTGGAAGAACAACTAGTTTTGTGAATTTTATTAGATTTAGGATGACTGTGATTTGGAATTGATGATAATACAATGGTTTGTTTTTAAGAACCCTAAGTAATCAACCCCAAAATCACGTTTCTATGTTATTTTTCTGGAATTTATGGCACCAGGTTTGAAATCAGAGAAGAAAGTGTTGGTGTAGATTCGGCCGGTGGTGATCCAAGTTGATGAAACGAATGTGGGCTTCATCGGAGAAGAAGGTTGTTACATGTAGATGAGGATTTCGACTGAAATGAAAAAAAAGGGAAAGAAACCAGACACCCAATAAGAATAGGGTAAAAGGGTTGGGCCTTATTAATTATGAATATATTAAATAACCAACAAGCAATAAAATATTTAAAAAGAAAATTAATAAGGATATAAATGTCATTTAAGGTGTGGTAAGGAATAAATCTGAAATAAAACCAAATAATACAGATCATTTAAAAAAAAAAAAGTTCTTAGGGACATCTATTTAGAATACCACAAACCACAGGGACCATTCGTGTAATTTACCCTAAAATGTATATAAAGCTGAAATTGTATTCAATTATGTCCCTAACATCCATGCATTAGCTTTATTTATTACTAGAGGTGCACACCAAAACGGATCCGACCCCATATTCGATCCAATATAAAAATCGGAATCCAATTCTGTCGATTTCGGTCATATGGATCGTTTAAGGGTCTCATAGAAAGTTATCGTGGATCACGATCTAGATTACCAAAAACCAGATCTAGATTTCAATGTGACCACTAATAAATGAGAAAAAAAACAATGTTTTTTGTTTTAATGATTTATTTATAATGTCTAGTTGCCATTAAAATCTCTTTCGACACTTTTGGAACATTTTTATCCCTCCTTAGTTGGTACTAATAGGCATTTGATGGATTGGTTCGATCACATTGAGCAAAACGTGTTCTACTCTCTCTCTCTCTCTCTCTCTCTCTCTCTCTCATATTCTTGGTTATTTTAAATTTTCAAATAATATTTTATGTTTTCATCTTTATGGTATTCATGGTATCCGGTAGTTTTCGTAGTCTAAATCTCCTATAATTATTTGTTTTCATTATTTCATATTTCTAAAAGCTAACATCGGATTTAGGTATGAGATTGCAACTATTCCAACTACCTAAACAAAATGATGTTTGGGAACTAGTAATTGTGTCGATGTCGCTTTTCGATGTCGATTTTGTAGAACAGCTACATTAAATTTATAATGAAACTACCAAGAAGTTAGACAATGGATTGAATTTTTAAACCACTCAACCCACCTAACCTTAACCTTATTGTTTTTAACTTTTTATGCACAAACCAATTTAAAAAAAATCAACTATGCTATCAAAAAGTAAAACATTATTGGGATTTATTTCTCCAAAAATATATAACACCATTTCTATGTCTCCAAATCGCCCATAGTGTCATTCCAATGATAGACTCTAATGCTTCTTTTTTTGTGTTTGGAAATCGAAAACTCTTCAAACCAATCAAAAATTTCATGAAGGGTATTCACCCTCGGAAACATCACATCAACCCAATGGTAAACCTTATGAAAAATATCTATCACAACTTCACATTTAATAAAAAATGTGATCAAACAATTCCATATGAGTCACACAAACAAGGCACAATAAGGACTCAAGGTTAATATCTTTATGACTTAAGTTCCATCGGGTTGGAAGCCAATCAAGGAGAGCACGCCAAAGAAAAATATTGATCTTCCTTGGTATAAACATGTTCCACCGAGAAGCCCTTCTACCATCTGGAAGCCAAACAATATCGATTCAGTGACAAATTTCAACAACTTTAAATTCTGCAATCTCTCCTAAATCCCATTGCCACACATCTTTTTGGTTGAAAATCTAAACATTTTCTGGAGTGTTAAGAAGCACATCAAAAAGTATTTGAAGTCTACCCCGTATACTTGGTCTACTCCATTCCCAGCTCTAATCACCATTCCACCTATGTAATAGTACAACTTTTGTTTCGATCCAACATATATAATCTTGGGAATTTTGACTCCAAGGTATCATCTCCTATCCAAAAGTCTTCCCAAAATCTAGTATCCTTTTCATCTCCTACTTTTCTACGCAAAGAAGAATAAGGAACAACATCACTTTCATGCATCAAATTAATCGATACAATAATATGTGCCGAAACTCCAAACGAACTTTGATACGATTATTAAAAATATCGCAACCCTCATACCCATATATAGATGAGGTCACTCTAACCCATAAGGCATTATTTTCATTCACATAATGCCACCTCCACTTTTGGATTAAAGTATGATTTAGAGCTTGGAGGATACCTAAACCAATACCACCTCTATTAGGGTGTCGATTTGCTCTTGTCATAATTCTGAAGGTAAAATATCAAAAGTTGTTACCGAAGGACCTCAATCAAATTTGGATTGGCAACTTCCATGTTGTTGATACTATGTCGAGATTTGAAAGAAACTAAGGATTTAGCGAGGATGATTTAACGTATAGGTGTGAAGGAAACTAATCAATTAATTTAATGTCATATAATTTGTGTGGTTTGGATTTGGGGAAGAGGAGATATATACAAACTCTGTGCATTAAACATTGAATTAATTTCCTTGGGTTGCAAGAGACACATTGGAGACAGTTGTAGGGAATCTATCGATTTGAGTTTGTTTTGTTCCCGAATTAAGGTAAATATGGTGGGATATTATCTATATGAGATCCTTCAACTTTTATGAAACGTAGTTTTTGGTGTTTAGAAAATGCCCTTATAGTGGGAGGTGAATAGACATTTTTACAAATTAAGTGTTTTACTATTAACATTTAGGGCATCCAAAATGCATTGAACTCCATAGAGTTTAATGGATTGCCACATCATCATTCTTAAATTAATACAACTCTATTATTGTTTTCTTTACAATGCATTGAACTCTATAAAGTTCAATAGAATGTTACAAAATATGGCTTATAGTAAATATTTAAGGATTAAAACTTTCCTTTTCCCCATTGAAGAGTTCAATGGCCATTGAACTCCAAATTCATTGAATGCCAAGGTGGCATCTCACAATGGTTGAGTTTCATCCATTGAATGACACATGGACTTGCCACCTCATTCAACTCTCCCATTGAACTCATCATTGTGGATGCTCTTACACATCGCAAGAGGATTGTAAGAAAGCATTTCTTTGGGAGTCTATTCTCAGTTTATGGGTCAAAATCCCGATATGTATATGATTTTTGGAGACTTTAATATGGTTCGAACTTCGACTGAGAGATTAAGTATGATAATCCAACAAGGACCAACAGATAATTTAGGAGGCTTTTCCTTTACCCAGGTGAATAAGAAATGTGGTAAACTTAGCAAGTTGGATAGAATCTTGGTCTTAGAGGAGATGGTGGGAAACATACCCAATTTAAGGGCTTTAGCGTTGGATAGGATGCTCTCAGATCATCGTCCAAGTATGGTTTTGCAAGAATCTCTAGACTATATATGGGCCTTATCCCTTCAAATTATATAGTTCTTGGCTTGGGATGGAATATTTTGATGCTTTGTTTAGAGAAGGTTGGTCCTCGATTTTGAATTTTAGAGAGGAGAATAATTTTTTTTAAAACTTAAGATGAAGAAGTTAAAAAAAAAAATCATATTCGTCAGTGGGTTGTTAAGAGGAGACAAGGTGTAAATGGCAAGAAAAATCAATTATTAAGTTCCTTTCATGAAACTGACAGGAAGATAGATGATAGGGGTGGGTCTGAACAAATTATGATGGAGCGTAAGAATATTATTGGGAACTTAGATCTATTAAACAACAAGAAATTAGTGATTCGTTCTAGAAAGCTGAAGTAAAATGGGGGTGGAAGCCGATGATTGTCTCGAAGTTTCACCCTATTAGTCTTATAGCGGAACAATATAAAATTATTGCAAAATTTTTGGCCCTTAGGATGGCAATATTTATGGATTCTATAATAAGTAATGAGCAATCAACGTTTGTTAAGGAAAGAAAAAATCTAGATGGTTGGCTTTTGGTGAATGAAGTTGTTGATTGGTGTAAAAGAAGGAAGAAGAAGATATTGATTTTTAAAGTTGACTTTGAAAAAGCATACAATTCATTGAATTGGGAGTTACATTTCCATATGATGCCATTTATTGGCTTCGGATTGAAATAGATCAAGTGGATTCGTGCGTGTTTTGAGTCGGATAAGGCGTCTGGTTAATGGGAGTCTTTCAAAAGAATTTTCATTGGGAAGGGGACTTCGTCAGGGTAACCATCTGTCACCTTTTCTTTTTTGTTCAAGTAAGATTGTTCCAGGGTATCAAGATTGATTCTATATTACTTACTCATTTATTTTAATGTTTTTGGGTCATTAGTCATGGAGGAATATTGATTGCTTGGTTTCTGTGTTGGATTGTTTATATGTAGTTTCAGTTCTCAGACTAAATTTTGCATAAGTCTAACCTTTTTTGGGATGGGGGTGGATTTCAGTGAAGTCCAAGATTTGGCGGAGGTTATATATATATATATATATATATATATATATATATATATATATATATATATATATATATATATATATATATATATATATATATATATATATATATATATTTCAGTGTATGGCAAAAAAATGGATGGATAAATATTGTTGAAAGGTTCAAGAAAAAGCTCTCTATCTAGAAAGTAGGTTTGTTATCTATTGGTGGTCGCTCGATTCTTAGGCTCTTTTGGAACTTACTACATGTCACTTTTTATGATGCCTAATCAGGTGAAGAAGACTTCGGAGGCTTTTTGTGCTTTATTTTTTGTAGGATCTAATGGAAACAAAAATTGTTTACACTGGATTCATTAGAATCTTTCGATGGCTTCTAGAGATAAGGGTGGTATTGGTTTAGGTAGCCTCGAAGATCTAAACCATTCTTTAATCCAAAAGTGGAGGTGGCATTTTGTGAATGAAAGTAATATCTTATGGGCCGGAGTGATCTTGGCTATATCTGTGTATGAGGGTTGCAACATTTTTAATAATTGTATGCAAGTTCTTTCGAGAGTTTGGGCATGTATTATTGGATCTTCCTTACTATGTTTTGCATAGAAGAGTAAGAGATGGAAGGGTTACTAGATCTTCAGAAGACTTTTGGATAGAAGATGATACTTTGAAATCAAAATTCTCATGATTATATACGTTGATTGAAACAAAAGTTGTAAAATTGGAAATATGTACCAACTCAGGTCTTTCACAATAAAGTGATAGACAGAACTTCCATGAAACGACTAATTAGTTGATTTATTGATCACTATGGAATAGGATATACCTCACAACAAGAAAAGACTCTGGGTTTCCGAAAAGCTACCGCCGCATCCATTTCATTAGGAATTGATGATATTTTAACAATAAATTCTAAAATATGGCTAGTTTAAGATGTTGAAAAAAAAATTTATTTTGGAAAAACACCATCATTATGGGAATGTACACATGGTAAAAAAAATTACGTCAATCGATCGAAATATAGTATGCTACAAGTGAATATTTGCGACAAGAAATGAATCCTTCGCCTCTCTAATCTATAGACAGTTATGGAGAGTATATTCTAAGTGAGCCGTTATAAACATACTTGATAATGACAATTTCGTCTGTTATGACGTCTGTCAGACGTCAACTTGTTTAAGGTAAGGTTTGTCACCCTACACTGGCCTAGTCTAACTGTAGCGAACAACTCAGGTGTGGGTGTCATCCCCGTATAGATCAATACACAGACTCCCGCTCTCCCTCCAACAGACTCTGGTTATGTGACATCCCCAAAATCACGGCCAGAAAAGACCGATTGTTGTTTATGCTTTATAAAAATCAGAGTACTTTTTTTTCATAAAAATGTTGCGGAATTTGTTCCCAGAAAAATACGATAAATACGTTATCAAAACATTTTCGAAGAAACGTATTTTATTTATGTTAAAATGTTTGGGATGTCATCGTCAATACAGAAACGTATTTTATATATGGTGAAATTGTATATTTTGTTATATATATATATATATATATATATATATATATATATATATATATATATATATATATATATATATATATATATATATATATTTACACTAGTGGTCTACATCTCTTTAATCTCTCAGTGTGGCTTCATATCAATACCTGTGATGTAAATAAACTGAGTGCGTCAGGTTGGGAAACCTGGTGAGTACATAGGGATTTTAATCCCACAATGTTATACCATATATATAGTTTAAAATTCACAAAATATACAATTTCACCATATATATATATATATATATATATATATATATATATATATATATATATATATATATATATATATATATATATAAAAACAACTCTTATCTCACCCCGTCGATCCTTGCAACGAGGCTATCCATACTCTCGGACCTAAGATTAGTCGTTTTACCTACGCCATACTCCCGGATCAGAAATGAACGAATTTACCAAATCCATACTCTCGGACTAGGGAAGAATGACTAATCCATACTCTCGGATTAATGATGAATGATTATGCCTAATCCATACTCTCGGACTAGGGACAATGACCAATCCATACTCTCGGATTAATAACGAATGATTATGCCTAATCCATATTCTCGGACTAGGGACAATGACTATGTCTAATCCATACTCCCGGATAAGTGACATATACTAACTTCTATTCTCTGAGTTTAACTCACTTGTACTCGTAAGAATATACTACCCAATATTCCTCATTTTTAATTTAGGTCTACTCTTTATCCTAAATTATCAAATATAATCAGGTATGTTCTTTAACACGAATTTCAAGCAATATCAATTAACTCACACATAAACATATAATTAATACTTCAATCAATACTTGTATTAAAATCATGTTCATGAAAGGGACTATGCACTCACTTGAAAGGTGGTGACTCAGCACTCGGACAGCGCTTCGATACTCTCAAAACAATTTCCTTCGATAAAACCTAATATCAATACCACTAGGGTTTAGTCTAACGATAACCGTGACTGATTAATAGTCTAGCTATTATTATTATTATATAAGCGTTAAATAACACTCAATATAACTCATAATAATAGCCCAAATAATTATTTTCAGGTTCTAATAATGTTACTATAATTAATTAGAAGCTATATTAAAACTAGCGTAGGCGTAGCTCACTTACAGCGGGTTTTTCGCAAAACCGGGCTTCACTGGAGCAGCGTTTCCCGAGCCGAAAGGCTCTTTTCTCGGAGCCGTCGGGTGCTCCGGGGCTTCCGCCTCGTGCTAGGGAGTTACCCTAGGCTTTAGGGGGTTAGGGAGGCTTAGAGAGAGAGTTTAGAGAGAGAAAGAAGAGGGGTGAGGGGTGAGGAAATGAGGGAACCCGACACCTCTATTTATAGGGGTGGAATCTGATGGACTCGCCGAGTGGGGGGGACCTACTCGCCGAGTTGGTCCATGTGGTGGCCTTCTGGTGGTGCCACGTGTCCAATTCTGGTGGTGCCACGTCATCCCCTATCGCGTATCAGCCCTCAAACTTAGAAAAAATCATAACTTTCGCATACGAGCTCCGTTTTCGACGTTCTTTATATCCACGCGTAGGTAAAATCAAGATCTACAACTTTCATTTAGACTCCGTCAACTAATTCTCGACCGATCTCAAATTTAACAGTAGGAGGTATTTAGACTGTTAAATGACCGCGAAGAGTTCATAACTCCTTCATCCGGACTCCGTTTTCGTCTTTCTTTTTACCGTTGAGTTCCTATTAATGAGACCTTCAACTCTCATTTAGGTCGCGTAAGCCAAAAACCGCTCGAACTAAAATTCGAGTTTCGGGCCGTGCACTGCTAAGCCGAATCTTAGAAAAATCATAACTTCTTCATACGAAGTCAGATTTGGGCGTTCTGTTTATCGATGTTCTTAGTTTAACATATTCTACGACTTTTGTTTAGATTTCTAAGGCTAAAAAGTCTTCTATCGTAAATTCACTATTTACGTCTCCCGGTGCCGTGTCGGTTTTGCCGTAAAACTTCGGTGGGCCATAACTTCTTCGTTATAACTCGGATTTCGGCGTTCTTTATGTGTACGGAAACCTTGTGACATATTCTACAACTTGGTTAAGATTATTTATTCTAAATAATCTTTTGTCGAAAAGTCATTTTCGATCCCTATTGCCTATAAATTGACTAGCCCGGATCTGCGGGCGTTACAATTATCTCCCCCTTAGGATGATTACGTCCTGGAATCATCAACGAAAAAGGGCTCACATGATGACTCCATTTGTTATCTATTCATCCTAAGTCATAACTTCGATGTTTCTTTGAACGTGTATCTAACTCTTAGATTCCTTGACTACAGGCGGTGCTCGATCTTGCATACGCTCTCTATCTCACGTTAGACTCCAAATTATGACCTTCAAGTCACAATCTCGATCCTCACTGGATACGAACTTAAGATAAGTTCTTTTATTAATACAATGGACCGATGTGTCATATTCTAATGACCTCTCATCGTATGTTGCAATGCTCAGACTCAGGTCTCTTAGAGTCAAATTCCAGAACAGTCTATACCTTCCTTCATGTTCTAGCCACATCTAAAAAGGTAGCATCTCTAGCAACCATCTTCTTTTAACAACGAGCATGATACTTCTATTGATCGCATTGATTTCAATCGTTTGGTTTAAGTCGGACGCTACATCAAACTTGGTTCTCTGAACCACGTAACATACTCATCGTAGTCGGACTCAATTCGATATGACCACTAGGGTCGGAATATCAACAATCATCTTAGTCATTACCGAAACAATGGTAACAACACAATTGAATAAATCGAAATCAATTACTAGTTTCTTGGTAACCTTGTGACTTTCCCTGATCCAAGCGTGAGTCCTGTGCTTCCGGTAGTATATGCATCTACTACCTTTCACACCTACTCATACTCGTCCCAAGTATTGTCTCGTAGTTTTCCCAAGTTATTATCACAAAATATTTTTTTTAACACATAAAAATGTGTCCAAACAATCACAAAATTTTCCCTAGACTCTACTAGGACTTCTTCTATGCGTATCTTCAATCATCAATTCTGCTTCAGCTCGGTGGAAATACCATACGATGGGTCAACTTCATGAATTACGCCAATCATTCCATCATACTGCCAATCGAAGGTGTACTTCGGATGTACTGTACTCCTCTAAACGTACAGCATGACATATTCTAAAGGCAAGATACCACTCTTATGATATCTTCCGATAGGTGTCATTCACTATCGTAAGCCTTTTCATTTCATCCACTTACTCAATTCTCTATGAGTCCTTATCATGACATTCTATTCTCCAAAGAAAGCGTTTGGTGTATCGAGACGAGAATATAGATAGAGGAAGAATTAGACACGTATTCCTCCTTATTACTCCAAAAAGTTACATGCCAGTTCTAATATCGTAATTAAACGTTTAGAAACCTGAGCACATAAAATTTCCAGATCCGGTCGGCAACAGACCATAGATCCGAACAAAATAACAACATATCATGCATAAAGCATTTAGCACATAAAAGAATTTTAGGCACAATTCCTAAAATAAGCTAGTGCTTGTGTCTATTCAGGTGCATTACCTAAATCTATTTGACACACTCCTCACAATCATTACTTAGCATTCTAAGTTTTAAGTCTAGAAATAAATCCATATTCCTAGTTCGCTTAAACTATGCTCTGATACCAACTGTGACATCCCCAAAATGACGGCCAGAAAAGACCGATTTTTGTTTATGCTTTTTAAAAATCAGAGTACTTTTTTTTCATAAAAATGTTGCGGAATTTGTTCCCAGAAAAATACGATAAATACGTTATCAAAACATTTTCGAAGAAACGTATTTTATTTATGTTAAAATGTTTGGGATGTCATCGTCAATACAGAAACATAAGCATAAACAGAACTTACATTTATTTACACTAGTGGTCTACATCTCTTTAATCTCTCAGTGTGGCTTCATATCAATACCTGTGATGTAAATAAACTGAGTGGGTCAGGTTGGGAAACCTGGTGAGTACATAGGGATTTCAATCCCACAATGTTATACCATATATATAGTTTAAAATTCACAAAATATACAATTTCACCATATATATATATATATATATATATATATATATATATATATATATATATATATATATATATAAACAATTCTTATCCCACCCCGTCGATCCTCGCAACAAGGCTATCCTTACTCTCGGACCTAAGATTAGTCGTTTTACCTACGCCATACTCCCGGATCAGAAATGAACGAATTTACCAAATCCATACTCTCGGACTAGGGAAGAATGACTAATCCATACTCTCGGATTAATGATGAATGATTATGCCTAATCCATACTCTCGGACTAGGGACAATGACCAATCCATACTCTCGGATTAATAACGAATGATTATGCCTAATCCATATTCTCGGACTAGGGACAATGACTATGTCTAATCCATACTCCCGGATAAGTGACATATACTAACTTCTATTCTCTGAGTTTAACTCACTTGTACTCGTAAGAATATACTACCCAATATTCCTCATTTTTAATTTACGTCTACTCTTTATCCTAAATTATCAAATATAATCAGGTATGTTCTTTAACACGAATTTCAAGCAATATCAATTAACTCACACATAAACATATAATTAATACTTTAATCAATACTTGTATTAAAATCATGTTCATGAAAGGGACTATGCACTCACTTGAAAGGTGGTGACTCAGCACTCGGACAGCGCTTCGATACTCTCAAAACAATTTCCTTCGATAAAACCTAATATCAATACCACTAGGGTTTAGTCTAACGATAACCGTGACTGATTAATAGTCTAGCTATTATTATTATTATATAAGCGTTAAATAACACTCAATATAACTCATAATAATAGCCCAAATAATTATTTTCAGGTTCTAATAATGTTACTATAATTAATTAGAAGCTATATTAAAACTAGCGTAGGCGTAGCTCACTTACAACGGGTCTTTCGCAAAACCGGGCTTCGCTGGAGCAGCGTTTCCCGAGCCAAAAGTGTAACAACGGAAATTTTCAAACAAAATTTTCATTTAAAATAAAGTGATTTTATTCAAGTAAATATAATTATTCCAAGTTTCATGTCAAAATGCAATGAACAAAATCCCAAGATCTCAAAATAACAACAGTGTGTACACATCACGCCTGTGCCTTCCCACGGTCCTCGCTATTACCTGAAACACATACATAACAACTGTAAGCATAAATGCTTAGTGAGTTCCCCAGTATACTACTCGCACATATACGCCTTTCCAGGCCCTAACCTTCCGGTCTGCAATACAACGCCTTCCGACTCGTAACATAATCGCCTTCCGGCCCATAACATATACAGCACATAATACACTTATCCTAACACAAATAGCACATATAATATATATCACATTCGACCTTTCGGTCACATAGCATATTGTCTTCCGGCCTATATAAACATACATAGCACGCATAGCAATTATCTTACCACATATAGCACGTATAACACATATCATATCCGACCTTCCGGTCACACAGTCAGACCCTTCCGGGTACAGTATAGTGAGAAGACTCACCTTGTGGGTAATGAAAGCTAGCGACTCCTGAAATCACTCGCACTCGATCCACCGAACTACCGACTCCCTATAATATCATAAATCCCTTGTTAATACTTTTATCTTTCAATACACTGACCCTAAGAAATCACATGTAGGTCAACTCTGGTCAACGGTCAACGGTCAACTTGACCGGACTCGGCGAGTGCTAAGGCGACTCGGCGAGTCTAGACGTCCTCACCAATCCTGATGTTCCCTTTCTACTCGTCGAGTATCCCTCTTGACTCGACGAGTTCCTCGTGGAAGAGTCGCGGGGCCACCCCGACTCCACTCGCCGAGTCTGAAGAACAACTCGACGAGTCCCAGTTATTCTCCAAGCTACTCGCCGAGTCTGTTCATCGGACTCGGCGAGTCCATGCCATGCAGTCGATCAAGCTGCTTCCTGAGATCAGTATTGTCCTGACCATTCATAGGTTTGGTCCTCCTAAGTTGGTACAACCCATAAAACCCTCATTTAGGTGCTCATGCTACACCCCAAGACTTGTAATTTACCTTTTGACTTAAGGCATAAGGATTCCAATCCAAAACCTCTCTTAATTCCCGAAATACACAGGCATGGGACATTCTGGACCCCTAAAGGTCCTAATACAGGGTTATAATCGTTTGGGGAACAAGGGTAATAATCAATCAAGTCACAAAAGGGTTCCATAAACCCTAAATCCATGCACACACCAACATAACAGAATATAATCCGAAATATTACCTGAATAATGCACTCTCTGTGTCCCCAATCCTCAGAACTTGATTCCCTTGCTGTTCCTTTAGCCAAACTCTTCTCTTCCTTGCACAATAACTTCTTCAAGATCACCAATGGCCTTCAATCCTTGCTCTAGATGCCCACACCCGATTTAGGGTTCTTCTTAGTCGCTAAAGACGGACAATGACGGCCTATAAGTCTGTTATATACATTCCAAAACCGAACGGCTAGGGTTTCCGCTGAACAGCGCAGACTCGCCGAGTCCATAATGGACTCGTCGAGTCCAGTCGCGAACCCGCGACCAATTCTGTGGTCCTACTCGGCGAGTCTGGCTCCAACTCGCCGAGTCCCCTCATAAAACACCCCAAAACAATTGTTATAACAATACCTGAAATTCCGGGCTGTTACAACTCTCCCCCACTAGGACTAGACTTTGCCCTCGAAGTCTCGCTCTGCAAATAACTCCGGATGTTGCTCCCGCATCTCACGCTCCGGCTCCCAAGTCATCTCCGATCCTTTCCGGTGTTGCCACTGAACCAACACCAGGGGTACCTCCTTGTTCCTCAGAACCTTGATCTTCCGATCCCTGATGGCTACTGGTCTCTCGGCGTAAATTAGGCTCGCATCCACCTGAATATCCTCTAATGGAACCACTGCCGATTCATCGGCTATACACTTCCTCAACTGCGATACGTGGAAGGTATTGTGGATCTGTCTCAACTCTGCTGGCAACTCCAACCGATAAGCTACCCGGCCTACCCTTGCAATCACACGAAATGGACCTATGAACCGGGGCCCCAACTTGCCCCTCTTCCTGAACCGGATCACTCCCTTCCAAGGAGAAACCTTCAGGAGAACGAAGTCGCCAACCTGAAATTCAAGCTCGGACCGGCGTCTGTCCGCATAACTCTTCTGTCGGCTCTGGGCGGTCAATAACCTCTGTCTAACCTGCTGAATCTGCTCAGTCGTCTGAAGTACGATCTCCGTACTGCCCATCACTCTTTGTCCCACCTCTCCCCAGCAAATGAGGGTCCGACACCTCCTACCATACAACAACTCAAAAGGTGGCATACCAATGCTCGAATGATGGCTGTTGTTCTAGGAAAACTCTGCCAAGGGTAAATGCGCATCCTAGCTACCCCCGAAGTCTAACACACACGCTCGAAGCATGTCCTCCAATGTCTGAATCGTCCGCTCGCTCTGACCGTCTGTCTGGGGATGGTATGCGGTACTAAAATGCAGTTTAGTACCCAGCTCCTCATGGAATTTCTTCCAGAACCTGGAAGTGAATCGTACATCACGGTCCGAAACAATCGAGATCGGCACTCCATGCCGAGATACCACCTCTCTCACATATAACTCCGCCAACATCTCCGCTGATGAACTCTCACTGATGGCAAGGAAGTGTGCACTCTTCGTCAATCTATCCACAATCACCCAAATTGCATCGACTCCTCTGGCAGTTTTCGGCAATTTGGTGATAAAATCCATGGTAATCTGTTCCCACTTCCACTCAGGAATCTCCAAAGGCTGCAACTTGCCATGCGGTCTCTGGTGCTCGGCCTTAACCCTACGGTAGGTCAAGCACCTCTCAACGAACCAGGCGACGTCTCTCTTCATACAGGGCCACCAGTATTCCTTCCTCAAGTCCAAATACATCTTCGTCGCACCGGGATGGATCGAGAATTTCGATCTGTGAGCTTCCTCCATCAAAGTAGCACGCGTACCGCCCACGAACGGTACCCAAATCCGACCCTGGAACGTCAGAAGTCCTCGTCCATCCTTAACGAACTCTGAAATTAACCCAACGACCCGTTCTTTCTTCTGCATCTCGGATCTCACAGCCTCGGCCTGTGCCCCACAAATAGCATCCAACACTGGAGTCATCACCGTCAGTCTCAGACCTACGTCTCGCAATGGAGTGCTCTCCGCCCTGCGGCTCAATGCATCGGCTACCACATTAGCCTTGCCCGGGTGGTATAGGATTTCACAGTCATAATCCTTGACCACATCCAACCATCTCCTCTGACGCATATTTAGGTTGGGTTGATCCATCAAATACTTCAAACTCTTATGGTCCGTATATATCGTACATCGAACCCCATACAGGTAGTGACGCCAAATCTTGAGAGCGAACACTACTGCCCCCAACTCTAAGTCATGCGTGGGATATCTCGCCTCGTGAGGCTTTAGCTGCCTCGATGCATAAGCTATCACATGACCTCTCTGCATCAACACTGCACCCAGTCTCGAAATCGATGCGTCGCAATATACGACAAAATCTTCCATCCCTTCCGGGAGAGCTAATACCGGGGCTTCGCACAATCTCTGGCGAAGTGTCTCGAAGGAAATCTGTTGCTCAGGTCCCCATGAGAATGCAACACCCTTCCGGGTCAGTCTGGTGAGCGGTACTGCGATCTTGGAGAAGTCTCTAATAAACCTCCGATAGTACCCCGCCAACCCAAGGAAACTCCTGATCTCGGAAGGTGACTTCGGTACCTCCCAACTCATCACCGCCTCAACCTTGGCTGGATCGACCAATATCCCTGCCTGATTAACAACATGTCCAAGAAACTGGACCTCCCGCAACCAGAAGTCACATTTGGAGAATTTTGCATATAGCTTCTCCGACCTCAGTACCCCAAGGACCTCCCTCAAATGTCCCTCATGCTGCTCCCTAGATCGCGAATACACCAGGATGTCGTCGATAAATACAATCACAGACCGATCCAACATTGGCCTGCATACCCTGTTCATGAGGTCCATGAATACTGCCGGGGCATTGGTGAGCCCGAAAGGCATCACCACAAACTCATAGTGCCCATATCGCATCCTAAATACTGTCTTCTAGACATCCTCATCCCGCACTCTTACCTGATGGTACCCTGATCTCAGATCGATCTTGGAAAACCAAGATGCCCCTTGCAACTGATCGAATAAATCATCGATTCTCGGTAACGGATAGCGGTTCTTGACCGTCACTTTGTTCAACTCCCGGTAATCAATGCACATCCGGTGTGAACCATCCTTCTTCTTGACGAACAGGATCGGTGCTCCCCACGGCGAGCTGCTCGGCCGAATAAATCCCTTCCCCAGTAACTCCTGGAGTTGCGAGGACAACTCTTGCATCTCTGGAGGTGCGAGACGATAAGGCACCTTCGCAATAGGTGCAGCCCCCGGAATCAGGTCGATACTAAACTCTACTTGCCTCGCAGGAGGTACTCCCGGCAGCTCCTTGGGAAAAACATCTGGAAACTCGCGCACCACTGGGACCTCTTCCACTGATCTCGGTCTCTCGGAAGCCTCCCGCGTATCCATTACATACGCTATAAAGCCCTTACATCCCTGCTGTAGACATTGTCTCGCCCTAGCGGCCGAACAAAAAGTTGATCCCGAACGGGTACCCTCGCCGTACACCGTAAGAACTCCCCCGCTAGGGTCTCGTATAGTCACCAGCTGGCGCTCACAGTCGATGACAGCGCTGAATCGGCTCAACCAGTCCATGCCCACGATGACACAGACATCACCCATCGCAATAGGAATTAGGTCGATCGGAAACTCAACCTCGAAAATCTCTAGTACGCATCCCCGAAGAACCTCCGTGGCATAAACCACCCTCTCGGCCGCTATAGAAACGCTCAGAGGCCGACTTAACGGCTCACGACTAATGCTGATATGCTGACTAAAAGTTAAATATACAAAGGACCTACTCGCACCCGAGTCAAATAACACTAGAGCAGGCATAGAATTCACAAGAAAAGTACCTACACATATATTAACATAAGCATAACATTTCGACTTTAAATAAATACGTGAATTACAGCATACCTGCCACAACATCGGGCGCAGCGCGGACCTCTTCCGCCGTCAGCTGAAAGGCTCTCCCGCGAGCCCTCGAGGCCTCGACCTTCACTGGTCGAGTCTCAGTAGTCCTGGTAGTAGGTGTAGACCCCTGACGAAGCTGCGGGCACTCGGCCTTTCGATGGCCTGTCTGGTTGCAATGGAAACAAACCATAAACCCCTTAGGACAATCCCTGGCAATGTGTCCTTCCTTGCCACACTTGTAGCAACCACCAGCTCGGCACACTCCCTCATGACCCTTGCCGCACTTCCTGCAAGTGCGGCCCTTCTGACCTCCCGTCCTCAAATCAGCAGACTTGATCCGCTTGGCTGCCGGCTGAGACTGAGCCGGCTGCCGGTCCACCTGCCGAGACTCGGCCTCCTCCCTGGCCTGGGTCTCCAACTCGATCTCGCGCTTCCTGGCATTCGCCTGAAGCTCAGTAAACGTACGGTAGGTGGAGTTTGACACAAACTCCCGGATATCCCTCCTCAAAACACCCAAGTACCGGCTCATCCGCGACTGCTCTGTAGACACCAGCTCGGGGCAGAACATCGCCCTCTCATGAAATTTCCGCATGACCACCGCAACCGAATCAGTACCCTGATTAAGGGTCAAGAACTCCTGAATCAATCGTTCCCTCTCCACTGGGGGAACGTACTCATCCCTGAACATGTCAGTAAACCTCTCCCATGTCACTGCTGTAACCTCCGTCATCGTGAAGTTCGCCATCACGAACTTCCACCAATCCTTCGCTCCCAGACGGAGTTGGTTCAAAGCGAACCGTACCCTCAGGTGCTCCGGGCATGAGCAGGTGTAGAAGCACCCTTCAATGTCGTCGATCCACCTCATCGCAGCAATCGGATCCTGCGTCCCATCAAACTTAGGGGGTTTCATGTTGCTGAATTCCCGGAATAGCAACGAATTGCCCCCTTGCGGCCTGGCAGCGGCCACGGCTGCGGTAGCGGCAGCGGCTGCAGTCTCAGTCAGTGCGGCGTACCGCTCTTCGAACGTCTCCATCAGAGTGGTCTTAATAGACCCAAACATCTCCGGGATCTCAGCCCGGATTGCTGCAGCTACCTCCTCCTGAATCATCTGACGAATATCCTCATCGCTCACACCGCTCGAACTCGCCCCGTGGCGTGTGGTAACCATGATGTCTCTGAAATACAACAATAAATTATCAGAGACTCCATCAAGTACAATTGTACTCGATAACGCAACCCTACTCAGTCTCCGATATTCAGAGAGTCTTACTTGGGTCTTCCAACGACCCGGTGTCTTCGGTAGTACGGGCCCAATACTACCGACCACACCGTATCAGTATCCATCCCAAATCTTCCTCCCCAAACCCCGGATAGTGAGTACTCTACTTTGATATGCACTATCTACCTGCACGCTACCAAATATCTCATATCGGCAAACTCCCTAGACTAAGGCATCACAAATCAGGCCACTCTAGTCCTATCATGAATACCTAGTCTTCTAGCATGCATAACAATTCATAATTCATTGCATAACATAACATTGTAAGGTATTCTGGGGATCTTTACCGTTCGGGCGCTGGTTGATCGTACACACTGCTTCTTTCTTATTTACTACTTTACCATTTATAACAGTTTATGCCTTTATTATTATTTTTTTATTTTTTTTTAAAAGATTTTTCTCAAATCCTCGGTTTGAGTTCAGTTACACCCGAAGGTACACCCGAATCCCTCAAACCAAGGCTCTGATACCAATTGTAACACCCCCCCTCTGGCACGTATCACAATATTGTCCGCTTTGGGCCACTCGGCACGAGGACTTCCCAGGGGGTCACCCATCCTGGTACTACTCCCGCCCGAGCACGCTTAACTGCAGAGTTCTTATGGGATCTACTGCCCTCACGGCTTTAAAACGCGTTGTTATAAGGAAGGTATCCACACCCCTTATAAGTAGATGTTTCGTTCTCCTTCCAAGCCGATGTAGGATCAGGTGCAACCCACCCAGTTGTAACAGCCCGGAATTTCAGGTATTGTTATAACAATTGTTTTGGGATGTTTTATGAGGGGACTCGGCGAGTTGGAGCCAGACTCGCCGAGTAGGACCACAGAATTGGTCGCGGGTTCGCGACTGGACTCGACGAGTCCATTATGAACTCGGCGAGTCTGCGTTGTTCAGCGGAAACCCTAGCCGTTCGGTTTTGGAACGTATATAACAGACTTATAGGCCGTCATTATCCGTCTTTAGCGACTGAGAAGAACCCTAAATCGGGTGTGGGCATCTAGAGCAAGGATTGAAGGCCATTGGTGATCTTGAAGAAGTTATTGTGCAAGGAAGAGAAGAGTTTGGCTAAAGGAACAGCAAGGGAATCAAGTTCTGAGGATTGGGGACACAGAGAGTGCATTATTCAGGTAATATTTCGGATTATATTCTGTTATTTTGGTGTGTGCATGGATTTAGGGTTTATGGAACCCTTTTGTGACTTGATTGATTATTACCCTTGTTCCCCAAACGATTATAACCCTGTATTAGGACCTTTAGGGGTCCAGAATGTCCCATGCCTGTGTATTTCGGGAATTAAGAGAGGTTTTGGATTGGAATCCTTATGCCTTAAGTCAAAAGGTAAATTACAAGTCTTGGGGTGTAGCATGAGCACCTAAATGAGGGTTTTATGGGTTGTACCAACTTAGGAGGACCAAACCTATGAATGGTCGGGACAATACTGATCTCAGGAAGCAGCTTGATCGACTGCATGGCATGGACTCGCCGAGTCCGATGAACAGACTCGGCGAGTAGCTTGGAGAATAACTGGGACTCGTCGAGTTGTTCTTCAGACTCGGCGAGTGGAGTCGGGGTGGCCCCGCGACTCTTCCACGAGGAACTCGTCGAGTCAAGAGGGATACTCGACGAGTAGAAAGGGAACATCAGGATTGGTGAGGACGTCTAGACTCGCCGAGTCGCCTTAGCACTCGCCGAGTCCGGTCAAGTTGACCGTTGACCGTTGACCAGAGTTGACCTACATGTGATTTCTTAGGGTCAGTGTCTTGAAAGATAAAAGTATTAACAAGGGATTTATGATATTATAGGGAGTCGGTAGTTCGGCGGATCGAGTGCGAGTGATTTCAGGAGTCGCTAGCTTTCATTACCCACAAGGTGAGTCTTCTCACTATACTGTACCCGGAAGGTCGGATATGATATGTGTTATACGTGCTATATGTGGTAAGATAATTGCTATGCGTGCTATGTATGTTTATATAGGCCGGAAGACAATATGCTATGTGACCGAAAGGTCGAATGTGATATATATTATATGTGCTATTTGTGTTAGGATAAGTGTATTATGTGCTGTATATGTTATGGGCCGGAAGGCGATTATGTTACGGGCCGGAAGGCGTTGTATTGCAGACCGGAAGGTCAGGGCCTGGAAAGGCGTATATGTGTGAGTAGTATACTGGGGAACTCACTAAGCATTTATGCTTACAGTTGTTATGTATGTGTTTCAGGTAATAGCGAGGACCTTGGGAAGGCGCCGGCGTGATGTGTACACACTGTTGTTATTTTGAGATCTTGGGATTTTGTTGATTGCATTTTGACATGAAACTTGGAATAATTATATTTACTTGAATAAAATCACTTTATTTTAAATGAAAATTTTGTTTGAAAATTTGCGTTGTTACAATTGGTATCAGAGCTGGGGCACGGGTCGATGTGTTCGACAGGGACGTCGAACCCTATAATGGGGGGTGAAGGTGGGTTGCACCTGATCCTACATCGGCTTGGAAGGAGAACGAAACATCTACTTATAAGGGGTGTGGATACCTTCCTTATAACAACGCGTTTTAAAGCCGTGAGGGCAGCAGATCCCATAAGAACTCTGCAGTTAAGCGTGCTCGGGCGGGAGTAGTACCAGGATGGGTGACCCCCTGGGAAGTCCTCGTGCCGAGTGGCCAAAAGCGGACAATATTGTGATACGTGCCAGAGGGGGGTGTTACAGAAAGGCTCTTTTCTCGGAGCCGTCGGGCGCTCCGGGGCTTCCGCCTCGTGCTAGGGAGTTACCCTAGGCTTTAGGGGGTTAGGGAGGCTTAGAGAGAGAGTTTAGAGAGAGAAAGAAGAGGGGTGAGGGGTGAGGAAATGAGGGAACCCGGCACCTCTATTTATAGGGGTGGAATCTGATGGACTCGCCGAGTAGGGGGGACCTACTCGCCGAGTTGGTCCATGTGGTGGCCTTCTGGTGGTGCCACGTGTCCAATTCTGGTGGTGCCACGTCACCCCCTATCGCGTATCAGCCCTCAAACTTAGAAAAAATCATAACTTTCACATACGAGCTCCGTTTTCGACGTTCTTTATATCCACACGTAGGTAAAATCAATATCTACAACTTTCATTTAGATTCCGTCAGCTAATTCTCGACCGATCTCAAATTTAACAGTAGGAGGTATTTAGACTGTTAAATGACCGCGAAGAGTTCATAACTCTTTCATCCGGACTCCGTTTTCGTCTTTCTTTTTACCGTTGAGTTCCTATAAATGAGACCTTCAACTCTCATTTAGGTCGCGTAAGCCAAAAACCGCTCGAACTAAAATTCGAGTTTCAGGCCGTGCACTGCTAAGCCGAATCTTAGAAAAATCATAACTTCTTCATACGAAGTCAGATTTGGGCGTTCTTTTTATCGATGTTCTTAGTTTAACATATTCTACGACTTTTGTTTAGATTTCTAAGGCTAAAAAGTCTTCTATCATAAATTCACTATTTACGTCTCCCGGTGCCGTGTCGGTTTTGCCGTAAAACTTCGGTGGGCCATAACTTCTTCGTTATAACTCGGATTTTGGCGTTCTTTATATGTACGGAAACCTTGTGACATATTCTACAACTTGGTTAAGATTATTTATTCGTATGACTAGCCCGGATCTGCGGGCGTTACAGGTTATAACTACAGGCAACGGTTGTACACTCGATAGGTGCCAAACAAAGTGTCTCACAAGATCCTTTACTAAATTTACGCGAATATGAATTTGCACATTGTACATTGTTTCCGTGTAAGTATTTGGTTTTCAAATCCCAACGAGTACGTATGTGAATGTGTGAAGTAAGCATGCGTGTAGATGGACCACTAAGGCCCAATAAACATGTAGGTGTATTTTAAGCCCAATAAACATGTAAAAGGACAACTAATGCTCACTAAACATATACATTATATTTCAAGCCCAAAAAGCATGTAAATGACATAGTTGATCCATTGTTGTTACGTTGGTTGTTAAGCTTAGTTGTTTACCAAAATGACACAAAAGGGCCACTTTTTGTAAGAAGCAGTTTTGGTCCTTAAAACCGAAAATTTACAATTCAGGCACATTTTTGGTAAAAATGATATTTTAGGTCCTTTTAAGGCCAAAACTTCATTTAAGGTTAGTTTTAGTAAAAATAACATTTTTAACTCACTTTTGTCAAAAATATCATTTTTGGCTTAGTTTTATGAAAATGTGCATTTTCGGCCCATTTATAAATAAATTTATCTTTTTGGCCCGAGCTTTAACAAATTTACATTTTTAGTTCTTCTTATCAAAATTTTACATTTTGGCACAACTTTGTTGAAATTGACACTTAAGCCCACAAAATTTCAAAAATTTACAATCTTGGTCCAAATCCGTAAAAGCTTAAATGAGACCCTTTTGCGAAAATTTTACACTTTTAGCCCTGTTAGAATCACAAATACCATAAATATTCGTATTTATCGAAAATAATCCTTTTTGGTCCCCTAAAAACCGTGAGTTACATATAATAACCTCATTTTTTATTATTTTGTCATTTTTGGCCCTCTTATGCACTTTTCTTAGTTTTGAACAACTTTGATGTGTTTTAAACCTTTTCTTGCACTATCAGTTGTAATAGGTGTTGTGTTCCACAAATATCCTCATATTTTAGTATATTTTCAAGTTTATGAAGTTCATATGACATAATCACACTTATATCATGAAAAACACACAAAATCATGCATACACATATAGATCTACACAAAACAACTTGTATTCTCCCCCCAGAACGTTGTAAAAACCGAAAATAGGGGGTATGAACTCACTTTGGGTTGTTGTTTTCGGTTTTTGATGAAGATTGAGAAGGATCTCAGCCCTAGAAGCTTCTTGAGTGGAGTTTTTTTGAACTTAAGATGGATCTATGAGAATGTATCATGAAATGATGTGTTAAGGAGTGAAGATTATCATAAAATGGAGTTAAACACTTTGATAAGAGAATTACTTACCAAAAAATGATGATCTTTGATGAAGAGTTTTTGAAGAACACATACACACTCTCACACGAACTCTTAGAGAGATAGAGGGTGGGAGGATGTTGAACATTGAGAGAAAATGAGTTGGAATTGAAGTGGTGAATGAGGGTGGAAAGGGAGAGAGTGGCCGAGAGGTAGAGAAGAAGAAATAATAGGTTGATTTGACATGAGGTTAATACATGGAGGTTTAAGTCTTAACTTGGATAATTAGCCAAGATATCCACTAAATAAATATGAGGCGTTACATGCTTTCCCCACCTTTTCCTCCTTTTTTTTTTTCTTTTTTTTTTTAACCGAGAATTAGGGTGAGAAGAGGGAATAAGAGATGTGTTGGGCTTCAATTTGGATACTCTTGAAATTACAAGGCCCAAATGTGGAAATTTTCGGCCCATTTGGCCCTTGTAAGGGTATACGACCCAAAAGAGTGAACACAATGGGTTTTTGGCCCATTTAGATTCAAGAAAACACTTATGGCCCATTAAGGCCCATGATTAGAAAGTGATTTATTTTAGGTCCAACATGATCCAAAATACTATAGTTAAATGAATGTGAGTCCAATTAGGACCCAATTGAATACTTTTAGCTTAAAAGAATCAAGTTGAGGGTTTATTGGTCCATTAGGCCCAATAAATGATTCCTGGCCCATTAAAATGTTTGAAACGCGATATTAGGGTTTCAAACCCATAGTTGAGTATATGAGATGTATTGAATTAGGTTTTGAACTTCACTAATGAGTTTTGATTCAAAAGGTTGATTTTGAATGAGCATAGTACATGACATCAACTTAGATTACAAGTTAAACAAGAGTTGATTTTTACATGAAGACAAAATTTCCTAGTTAAAAATGCTAGTTGTGACTTCATCCCCCCGTTAGAGGGAATTTTGTCCCGAAATTATTTTGAAAGATAGAACTATGAACGAGAGAATAGGTTAGGGTACTTCTGCTTCATCTCGTCTTCGTGTTCCCATGTGAATTCCGGTCCATGCTTAGCGCTCCATCGGACCTTCACAATCGGAATGCGACTCTGCTTCATACGCTTCACTTCCCTGTACATTATCTCATTGGTTCCTCAACAAATAGGAGATTTTCGTTTATTTTGATCTCTTCCAGAGGAATGACATGGGTTTCATCTGATAAGCACTTTTTCAAATTCGAGACATGGAATACGGGGTGTATATTGCTGAGCCCTATAGGTAGCTACGACTTATATGCCACCGGACCAATTTGGGCAAGAATCTCGAATGGCCCAATGTATCGCGGATTTAGTTTTCCTCGCTTCCTAAACGGATAATCCCTTTCCAAGGAGAGACCTTTAATAGCACCTGATCTTCGACTTGGAATTCCAGAGGCTTTCGCCATTTATCAACATAGTTATTTTGTCGGTCTCATGATTCTTGGAGTCGCACCTTAATTTGGATTATCTTCTCCGTTGTTTCTCGAATGATCTCGGGTCCTATAAGAGTGCTATTTGGTTCTTGTCCTCTTGCTAGTTGGGTGTTGGTCCTCTTAGCCTAACACAGAGGTATTCTGTCTTCGCGTCCTATATGGTCAGGTGGATTGATGGTCATGGCTAATGAGGATCGTGTACTTAACATCCTAAAAATAGTACCTCTAAACCCTAAGGTGAACACTATTATTGCTAGGTTTAAGGTCGCGTGATGTAGTTGGCCTCATACTATTTAGTCTGCAATTAGAGTTTCTTACGGTGGGATTCGAAACTAGTAGATGTTGATCTTTGCTTGTTTCTGGGGGCGGGTCGAGCAAGTCTTCGTTTTGGGATGGGGATATCAATCCTTAAGGTTGGGTTCGTTTGATTCTTAGTAGTCAGTGGTTCTATGGATACTTATCCTTTCCTTTTTATGAGTTGGATAGACATTCTCTGAGGTTCACGTCTTGGTTTGGTAACTCTCATACTTACTGGGTCATTCCCTTGACCGAATAGATTTGGTGTTCTTACTGGCACTTAGTGACCTTGGTGGTCTGGCTATGGAAATAGCTTTATTATTTGAGTCAATTTTCGAACTTGACTTGCCACGTATATATAACATTTCCGAAAGTACTTCTGGAATCTATTACGGAAAGATTATAAATCTCTACGTTACCCTCGATGTCCTTTGCCTCTCGTTTCTTATCTCTATTGTGGGCTAGGAACGAGCGTGGTATTTATTGCATAGGTTCTTAGGAGTCTAGATGCCCGGATGATTCGACGATTTGTCCTTCTAAGTTGTAAGGACTTCGTTAGTTGATTGATCAAGGCGTAGGGTCTTCCCATGAAGTTTGTATGGTGTGGATCAAGCCATCCCCTGTCAAGTGATACCGTTAGGTTTCTTAGAGTTTTTTGTAATAGATGTTCGATTGATTTGTAAAGGGTGGTTGCTCGGAAATGAGAGTGTGTTTCATGTACTCATCTGTGATGTTCCGGTTTCGTCCCTGTTATCACTGCTGTGAACGTTTTAGTGAGTATTAGTAGTATGAGTGTTTCGATTATTAGCAACGAATTTGGATAGCGTGATCCTCACCAGGTCTTTCTATATTATCTTGGCAGGTAAGAAGCATGTATAGTTAAGAATGGAAGACTCTCGACTGAGAGGCTCTATCCTAACCATATAAGAAACAGAAAACTGAATGGAATCACACACTTTAAACCTTTAAAACCTCAATTGTATATGACCCTAATATATACACTAAGCCATCGTGGCTCACCTGCAAAACCCTTGTTTTTTTTGTTTTTTTTTCCATAATTATCGTGGGGGCAGGCAGGAGTGTAGTATCTTTCGTTTAAAACTTAGTGTTTCTAGTTGTTAGAGAGTGTTTAGAGATTTGTTGTTATGGTTGAAAGAGTTTTTTTTTATTTAATTGAGGTAACAATTTGGTGATTCTTAATTGATTTGGTAAAATTTCGATGCTTAACTATTGTTGTTCGAGAACGTACCAAGAATTTAGGTAGGATTCTTTTCTTTGTTTCCTCTCGTCTAAATGTTAAATTTCTCCTGCTTCACTGCCATTACTCTTTGTTGCATGATTCTTCCTGAAGTGTCCCATCTCACCGCACTTGTGGCATACTGGCTTCATTCCAGATACAAAGGTTGGAGTGGTGTGCTAGGTTGGAGTCTTGCAGGAACAGTCAGTGTGTCCTATCTTGTTGCATCTATTGCAATACGGATTTCGGCAGGCTCCCTTATGATGGAAACTGCACTTGTTTCATTTTGGAAGGCTTCTAGCATATGGTCTCGTTGGTGTTGATGTAGTAGGTGTCATGGCCACATGGACAGCAACAACAGGTTGTTTCTTCGAGGACCCTTGAGTTGGTTGTCCCTTTCTCTTACTCCCAGACTCTCGCTTCCTTCTCTTAAGTTTGGGGTTTGGAGTGCCTTGATAAGTTGTAACTCGTTGGTTTCCGTGGTTGTTACTTCGGCCGGAGTTGTCGACATTATTGTCACCTCTGTTGGTGTTGTTTGCGTTGAGTTGTACCATAGCAGCGATTACAGCAGCTGTTACAACAACATGGAATGTAGCAGAGTCCATTTGCAGGATTGGTGTCTCACGGGTGTGCTTGTTATTTCTGTGGGATGATATTTCTGATGCATGATGATAAGCAAGATCGTAAGTAGCAATGGTCATTTCTGGTTGTACTTTATAAATTTCGCGTTTTGTATTATAATTCACAATGTTTCAGCCTACATCCCTATGATGTATTTATGGTGGTAAGTAATAGTTGATTTGCACGAATATTAAGTCTATCCATAGAGTACATATATTATTTTGGTTTCGAGATCCTTGAGTATCTAACAATTTCGGGGTTTGGTTGTGCATAAAAGTGAATTCATGCCATAACATGAAATAAGGAAAACACATAATTGTTTCATTAATAAATACCATTAGTACGCGAAAGAGAATCATAACGAATAGTAGTGGGGGAAGTTGATCCTAATCGTGGGTGGATGTATCTGGTGGTGGTGCTCATATGTCAAAATATTGTGTCACAAGGTCAACCATATCACTCATTTCCCTAGTGACCTCATCCCTTTCATACTCATAGTCTGTCTCCACATATTCCTCAGGTCCTAAACCTGGGTCCATCTCTTGAGCCATACCAGGTTCTCATTCGATCGACCCATTGGACAGCAAGGCCTGATAGTAAAGGACACCCTATTGAAATTCTTCCATGATGACTGCACGAGAAATAGAGGGGTGAGAAGTGTGCAAGGAGAGTGTATGTAGATAGCATTCCAAATACTCCTATAGTATTTTTAATTTGTTTATGTTTGAGTTCCTTAAAAACTTTTTGGATACAAGGTTGGTATGTTTCTAGATTCCTTGCCCACCATGATCACTCCAAAACACATGTTGGTCGTATTTTGAATAAATATAGTTGATCGGGCTCTATTTATCCCCAATACGACTACATAACTGTTTGGGTTTAACCACGGTGTTCAATTTCCTCCAGAGACTTTTAGTGTTATAGTATTAATGCACGCCTAGGTATGTATTTTAATTTATCTCGTTCAGAGTAGTTTAGTCCCATTGTATTTATAGTTTCATATCATGTATGATTAGATATGTCAGTTTACTATAAACAATACTCTGATACCAATCTATCACACCCCAGAACCAGACGGTGGAAACGTCCGGGGGGCTTCAGTGACTTCATTCTTGTAGTATCATCACAATGTATATAGTTGAAACATAACATCATCATCATCACACATGGAACATTACATCTGTCATTCTTTACATCAAGTATTGTATCTCAATATTACATGCCAAAATAATCCAAAGTTTAATGAAACAAAACATCACAAAATATCCAGTATTCTTGTTGACCAAACAGCTTAACGATTTCCTGAGAATACTAGTTAATTTAAAAAGGTCAACATATATAATGTTGGTGAGTTCATAAGCATGTTTGAGAAAAATGTTTTGTATTACTTTGCAAACACCAGAAAATCCGATATTTTCTGAAAAACAGTTTGATATGTTTGTGTCTAATCTTGTATTAATGCATGTGTGTTAATGTTTGCGAGAATATAAAGAGAATAACCCCATACAACCCGATGTTGTTTGCGTAAGAGAATGTTGGAATCTCAACCCTCAAGGTTGAGTACCAGTGCGTGTAGGTTACCGTGTTATCCACAAAAGATGGTTTCCCGTAAATTTTATAATGGTGTTAATCCTCTAAGTGAGCCGTTATAACCATACTTGATAATGATAATTTCGTATATCATGACGCCTGTCAGATGCCGACTTGTTTAAGGTAAGGTTTGTCACCCTAGACTGGCCTAGTCTAACTGTAGGGAACAACTCAGGTGTGGGGTGTCACCCCCGTATAGATCTATACACAAACTCCCGCTCTCCCTCTATGAGACTCTGATTATAACTATAGGCAACGGTCGTACACTCGATAGGTGCCAAATGAAGTATCTCACAAGATCCTTAACTAAATTTACACGAATATGAATTTGCACAATGTATATTGTTTCCGTGTAAGTATTTAGTTTTCAAAGACCAACGAGTATGTATGTGAATGTGTGAAGTCAGCATGCATGTAGATGGACCACTAAGGCCCAATAAACATGTAAGGTGTATTTCAAGCCCAATAAACATGTAAAAGGACAACTAATGCTCACTAAACATGTAAATTATATTTCAAGCCCAAAAAGCATGTAAATGATGTAGTTGATCCGTTGTTGTTACGTTGGTTGTTTAGTTTAGCTGTTTACCAAAATGACACAAAAGGGCCACTTTTTGTAAGAAGACATTTTTGGACCTTAAAACCGAAAATTTACAATTCAAACACATTTTTGGTAGAAATGACATTTTAGGTCCTTGATGTGTGTAAAACTCACTTAGTTTTAAACCTACTTTAATTATCAAATAACACACAAAAGGCAGTGAACCTATCAATTGTGGTATAGCTAAATAAGCAGGGTATCGAACACAGGGAACGACAAATTAAATTAAAAACTAATTCTATCTAAGTTGATTAAGAAATAGGTGTTTTTCTCTAGTTTTACAAGACTAGAAACTTACTAACTATAAATAATTTAAGACTAGAAAATAACAATTTAACTAGATTCAATAATTGGAAAGGAACTTCTGTTTAGTTCAACTCGGTTAACTCTGTCGTTGATTTCAAGGTAATAGTGGAATGGATTAATTCTTTCGTTGGTTACCGATTCAAGTGATTAGGTTCATGTTCACTACCATAATCCTTAGCAAATAAACTAACTCAAACAGTGGCCAATTGCTTAATTTAATTATATTTACTATATTAATTATTCGGGTTAAGTTAGACTTGCAATAGCTAATTAATTTATTATTCTTAATTAACCTCTTGTTTGATGGTCATCTTACAAGCTTGCACATGAATTTACTCAATTTTCATATTAATTCTAGTTTCATATTCATTAATCCTAGACATATAGTATAGTGGTCACATATCATATGAGGTTGATAATCAATAGATGTTCATGCTAATCAATTATCTTCCTATTAACAGAAAATTAATTATTATTCATACACAAGGTTCTTTAGCAAGCTAAAATAAAAAAAATTCACCAACTTGGAATTAATCCTACCAATCAATCAAACTATATTGTCAACTTTGTATCCCCAAACAGAATTCTAAAGATTTTAGTTCATAATTAAAGTAAATAACAGCAAACAAACAAGTTCAAGTTGCTTAATCATATTGACAAAACAAAAGAATAAGTAGAATGATGAAATTGTGCCTTAATTACTTCCGGAATTGAATTCTAGCTTTCTTTGTCGACTTCTAGGGTTCTTCTGGCTTCTTAATCGCAGCAAAACACTTCTGAATCGTCCCAGAATTCTCTCTTATCGATCTGTGGAGTTATCTTTAAATAAGCGATCCGACTCGTCAAGTCAAGTGGTGACTCGTCGAGTCCCTCTCACATTCTCCGTATTGTGATAACTATCTGGAATTCCGAGTCATTATCCTTCTGATTCCTCGATCGGACTCGTCGAGTCCAGGCTCGACTCGACGAGTATAAGCTTTTTTTTAGTGTTTTTCTTCTTCATTCCACTCTCGAGCTCCTAACCGCTTCTCTTGCTTCCTTTTGCTTCCGAGCTTCATCTTTGGACTGAAAAACATAATTTAACACTTTTAAGTACCTTTTGTCCACAATATGCGATAATTTAGCTAATATATGAATAAAAACTATACTAAATATGCACATATCAAAATACCCCACACTTGACTTTTGCTTGCCCCCAAGCAAAACTGAATTTTAACACATTAGAATTATGTATGACAACTCCAATCTAACCCAGCCATTATGCCAAGACCGCAACGCATGCATTTGTGTCTAAAATTTTTCCTAAAGAACCCCCCATACTCCAAATACTCACAATCCTCATAAACACTCGCCCACTCACCCCGAACTATGCTCATTTTATGCAACCCTCCGAATCCATCCTTAGAAAACCTCTTTACCCTCAAGGTATTTTTAATTGAGCAACCCAAGCATAAATATTCTAGAATTACAACTTTTCGATACCACTATGGAGCTCTTTGAATTCTTCACTTTCTTGATAATTTGATCTTTGATATCTTTGAATTCACCAACTTGTATTGATTGACTTTTAGTATCTTCCACTCTTTGGATTTCTTGGAATTTTGATCTTTAAATCTTTACTTCATTTGCTCCAAAATTCTTACAACTTTTCTTGTAATTCTCTCTTTTTTTTACATGTATACCTCACTTTTGTCACTCAAATGCCTACATGCTTAAGCAGGGGCGCTCAATCTCAACCTTTATTGGCTAACGATAAAAATTTTCCTGGATACATTTCAGGTTTAGGCTGCTAAACATATTGCATCCCTCAGACTAAGCGAGGTTGTGTTTTTGTCTCATGATTTCACTGAAATAAGGAAGCCACAAATGCACTAGAATGTATATAGGTTCAACTAAACATTTGGGTTTTCATGCAATTATCAACACAATCCTAACATGGAATCCTAATTTTTTACCAAAATTTTCTAATTAAGTCCTAAATAATACTTTTGGTATGCAAAATTTTTTAAAATTGACTATTATGTAACCAATCCCCTACCCCACACTTATGTGATGCAATGCCCTCATTGCATATTATGCATAAAAACATAAAAAGAAACTAAAGAGGGAATTGGAACAAACTCCCCTGGGATAGCAGTGGATAGGTTGATCACTCTCATTTAAGCTCCAACTTCAATCAACTTTAGACATGGTAACATCTCATCCATGCCTTGGGTGTCTCGTCTCGTGTGGGTAGCTCCAAATACGCGGAAATCAGTGTAAGATCTTCAAGAATGGATATGGAAGAATAAGTGAGCAAGTGGTACAAGTAGCAGCATCAAATCAGCAGTCCGTCGGTATAAAAATTGAATGACTCGTCGAGTACCAGCGCGCCTTCTCAGAATTCGTGGAAATACAAGGCGACTCGTCGAGTCAGTTAAGTGCACTTGACGAGTAGGCCACTGAACGGAAAAAATTGGCATTTTGCAACTGTGACAGCCTCTAAAAACTTCTCTAACTCTTCCCCATGATTAGACTCAATTGCTCATACCCCTAAGGACCGGACTCGACACTTTGACGTTAAAGTTCTGCTTCCTTGACTCGCTTTCACTCGTGATAACATCCATGCGTTATAACTCTAAACCATCCTAAGCAAGCAATCCTAATTCAATCCTGAAAAATAACTAAAGCATACAATCATTAAACACAATAAAATCTTAAACAAGTCATACACACCAAATAAGAATAAAAACAAAACAGAAAATAAAAATTGTTTGATTTAAAACACAAAAAAAAATCAATCTTTGTCCTCCTCATCATCCGCGGCTCCACTTCCTCCGGCTCCACTTCGTCTCGCACCAATCACCTCATCCCAAGATGGAATAAATGGGTAATTTCCACCATCAATATGTGGGATATTGAAGTGGTCAAAAAGTCAAATATGGGATTGGTTGCTAAAATTCAACCCCCGCGCCATTTGATCCTGCATCCGCCTCATCTCCACATTGTACCAATCCATTGGTACGTCTTCATTCTCGACCGGAATCACTGGCGGCTCGTCCTCCACATCCCGCTCTCTTCGTGATCTTACCCTCCTTCCCGGTGCTTCGGGACCAACAACGGGGTCATCATTCGGGATGGCATAATGGCCACCTCCATAGTCTTCAATTATCCGTGCTCGTCGGAAAAGAATGGGATTGAACGGAGGTGTAGGGATCAATGTCATGAAGTTCCATGCACCGCGGTTCATCAACCCGAATGAGTTAGCCAATCGGGTGACAAACATCCCACCATTAATACGGGAGGTTTTGCGATCTTTGACCGCACCCTCCGAAAGATATGAAGCTATACACCAAGGAATGTTGCAAAAGACACCGGGTGTAATTATGCTCCATAAATAGAAGACGTCAAGGTTGGAAACCTTGTCATCATCTTTTCTTTGATTGATGGTGGATGAAATAAGGCGGTGTATGAGGCGGTGAGTTGGGGATCGGATGCTCCCTTCCTGTGCAGACTTTGGGATGTAAACTTTATTTCCAATGGTATTCCACCAGCCCGTACTTGTAACTCCATCGGGGAACACCATATGAGTGTGCGCCAAAAAGGCCCGAAAGATGTTTGTTGCAACCAAGGGCTGATCGTAGATCCCTAGTCGACAGGCAAGATCCACCACCGAGCATTGACGATACTCGCCCCCAAGGCAAAAACTAAAGCTTTCCGGGTGATACACATCCACTCCCCCGGTAAAAGATACCGTGGAGAAAAACTCCAAACAAAGCTCTAAATAAACCGGCTCTTGTATACGGAAGACCCGACTCCACCCGTCACAGACCATTGTCTCGCCTTCATGTTGGAACTCCTTCAAAAGTTAAGGAGCTAATTCCTCCTCATATCAAACACTTTGCAGCCACTCCCAATCAATCCTGTTTGGCACATAAACCTCCTTCTTCTTGATATCAGATAACTTCTTCTTCCATTTCCACATTGTTGAAGCGGACTCAATTTGTGGGAAGTTTAGCCATGGAAACTCCCCTTGGTTGCCACTAGAGCTGTGTCCCCTTCTGAACATGATTTCTGCAAAACAAATACACAAAACCCAGAAAATACAGAATATAATTAAAAATTGTCTTCTATCTGTAACTCGACTGGACTTGTCGAGTCCAGGCCCGACTCGGCGAGTTGTGAAACCTGCACGAGTCAGTCGACGGGTCGCATAAAATTGGACCATAAAAGCTGTAAATTCTGTCAAGGGTTTTGTCTAAGCACTTAGTATTGATGTATTAAGGCCAAAATAGACATTCAAAACAACTTAATTCATGAAAAATCAAAACCCTAGAAATTTAATACTTCTCAAAAACGGGTTTTTCATGCAATTACTATCATGGATTGCCTTATAATCATGTTCTTAACAGAAAACAAGAAGAAATTTGTTACCTTTTTGGATTGGGCTTGAGAAATTTGAAAGAACTTGAAGAAGAATGATGAATGCTTGAGAGAGAATAAGAATGGCGGCACCCGACGAGTGTGGTTTGTGAAAACTGATTCTTAGGTTAAAACCCTACTTACCCAATGTAAAAGTAATTTCGGATTTATTTATTTTTTCTGTAAATCATACCGAATCGTCGAGTCGTGGTCAGACTCGGCGAGTCTGGTCGCGAATTCAATTTTTTTCTGAAATCCATGTGGACTCGTCGAGTCGTGGTCAGACTCGGTGAGTCACTTAAAAAATTGCATAATTTTCAAAATTTTGTGATTTATTGTAAATCATTTCACCCCACACTTAGCCTATGCACTCTTTCAAGCAGACATGTCCGATGATTTGGAAGATTAAGATTCAAAAAACGAAGGGAAAATAAAAATAAAAATAAAAAGAAAACTAAAAAGTAAAAGAAAGCAAACTCTATATAACGGGTTGCCTCCCGCCAAGCGCTTCTTTTTGAGGAGTCATTAGCTAGACTCCTTCCCATCTACGTTTTGTCATCTTCGAGCATCGGGAACGCACGCCTAACTTTTTGTGATTTGTACTTGGTCTTGTAAGCGTGGATCTTTTTCTTGTAAGCCCTTTTTAATGCATCTCTTTTTCTTTTCATTGCCTCATCTTCAGCTGCTTGGGCTTCCCTTTTTCTCTTTTTCTTCTTTACCCCATTCTTTTGCACCTTCTCTTGAACCTCCTTCTTTTTAAATTTAATTACTTCACATTCCATGACGGTCCGTGCTCTAGGTTTAGTGGTGAATAGGTGATCAGCTTCCTCCCTCCTTTTCTTCATCTCTGCGTCCTTTCCAGTGCTTAACCCATCTTCGAAATGAACCGTATCAAGACATGCTACATCGGCATATTGAACTTTTCTCCCCTTTCCTCCTTCTGCTGTTTGTTCTTCTAAAGAATGATGTATATTATTGAAATCCAAGGTATGTGAAGGACTAGTAACAAGCAGATCTAAGTCGGCCAAGTGTTTGCCCAAATCGACTGGACTCGTCGAGTCCATTGAAGTGACTCGGCGAGTCAGTATGAATTCTATCGATTCTTGGGTTTTTTCTGAGTGGGCTCCTTCCAGTAGCTTTTCTAATTCATCCAAGTCCTTGTTAACATCTCCTTCTTCTTCAGAGTGTATCACAAACTTGCTTGGGTCTTCTTTTAGCAAACGTACAAGCTCTTGTTCTAATATCTCATCATCCAATTGGATCATTGAGACTTCTTCAATCTTTTCCTCTTCTTGCTTGATTTCTGGAATAGCTTTAAACATCACAACCTCATCACCCACTCTCAATGTCAATGTAGACTCACTTATATCAATTAAAGCACACGCGGTGTTCAAGAAAGATCTCCCCAAAATAATTGGAATTTCGGGGTCTTCTTCCATATCAACAACCACGAAGTCTACTGGGAAAATAAACTTGTCAACTTTTATAAGAAGATCTTCACAAACGCCTTTTGGATGGATTATTGTCTTGTCCTCCAAATGGATCTTCATATTGACCGGTTTTGGTTCTGGTAGATTCAACTTCTTATAGAATGACAAAGGCATCATATTGATGCTTGCCCCCGAGTCAGCTAATGCTCGTGTGAAGACTTTATTACCAAATTGGCACGGAAGCACAATATTTCCTGGATCACCCTTCTTTTTAGGTAGCTCACTCATCAAGACTTTTGCGACTTCAACCAAATCCTTCCTAGCAGCAAAAAGGCCCTTAAGCAAGTTGAAGTATTTAGGTGTTTGAAGTATTGTTTCCACAAATGGCACATTAACTTGTAGAGCGTTAACATGATTCATGAAGGTTCTGTATGCTTCAACTTTTTCTGCAGGCATGGCTTTGGTTGGGTATGGTAGTGGAGGATTATAAGGTTTCGAAGAAATGATAGGTTTTTCATTTTCGCCTAGACTCGTCGAGTCCATTGGAGTGACTCGGCGAGTCGGGTCGGGTTTGGCTGGCTCCGATTCTTCTACCTTGTCTTCCTTCTTCTTGGAGATCCTTAGTGCTTCTGTAAATTTTTCTTCACTACTGGAGGTTATTACGCTCATGTTCTCCATTCTTGGATTGGGCTCGGTGTTGCTCGGAAGTTGGCCCGGTCTTCTTTCATTCACTTGATGTGCAAGTTGTCCCAACTGTTTCTCAATGTTGAGAATGGAATCTTGCTGATTCCTCAACATGTTTCTGGTTTCTTGCATTGCTACATCGTGATCATTGTGTCTTTTCTCGGACGCGGTTATGAACCTTGTGAGTATATCTTCTAAATTTGTCTTCTTTTCCGTCATCGGCTCTTCCTTTTGATAGAATCCCCTCTCCCTCTGTTTGTATTTCTCCTCCTTAGCCTTTTTATATTCTTCATATGGGAGCCATTCCTTCTTCGGTTTCCTCCAGTCTTCATCGTATCTATCGCCACTGGAATAGAATACTTGAGCCTTTTTATTTCCATTTTCGTCTCGATCACAATCCTTGGTAAGATGGGGGCTGCCACAATTTTCGCATCCAACCCTAATAGCATGGATTGTTTGATCCATTTTCGTCATTCTTCGGTCTAGGCTATCGAGTTTAGCTATTACCGCCGCCATGCCATCGTTCACCGAGTTTACTGCTCCACGACTCACTTCGTTCCTCGGATTGTGGTATTCTCTAGAATGCTTGGAGAATTCTTCAATTAATTCCTTTATTTCCGGAGGCGGCTTTCTGGTGAGCGGGCCTTGTGAATCGAGTAGTTGCCTTGTGGTGACATTAACTCCATCATAAAAGATGGAGACCTCTTGTTGGCTATTAAGATCATGGTGCGGGCAATTTCTAAGTAGGCTCTTGTACCTTTCCCAAGCTTCATAAAGAGATTCTACGGGTTGTTGCTCGAAGTTGGCAATGGCTTTCTTTAGCTTGGCTATCTTGGAAGGTGGGCAAAAATGATCTATGAACTCTTCTTTCATCTTGGCCCATGTGGTGACCGATCCGGGAGGGAGTGACTTTAACCAATCTTTTGCAGCTCCTTTAAATGTGACAGGAAGCATGCGAAGAAGCTGGATCTCGCGAGGCACATTGGGTACATTGAAGTAATCTGCCACATCATTTACTTCATCCAAGTGCTTATAGGCATCTTCATGATCTCTCCCATGAAAAGAGATCTCCTTGAGTTGAGCGAGAATATGGCCCTTTAGTTCAAAAGTAGCGGTAGCGGGAATTGCGGGTTGCACAAGTCCCGGGCCGGTGTCATCACGCATCCTCTTCTTCCATTCCCCCATGGGGATTTCGTCAATATTAGCCATAGCGGTGGCTAAATCGTCTTCAAATTCGGATGTGTGCTCGTATGTGGGCTCGTTTTCTTCCTCGGTCTCGTACTCGGTGTCTTTTTGAATCGGGTCTTCGATTGTTAGTGATGCACTGGATACTCCTGATTTGTTGCTCCTTTTCTTGCTAAAAACGGATTTGAGGTCTTTGAGTGGTGAGTTCTTTGAAGAAGCGGATTCTCCAACGGTTTTGCCTTTGTTTCTTCTTAATGCGGTTTCCGGATCTTCAAGAGGGGGAACCAGAGGCGTATCAGATCCTCGGGTCATGAACAACTGCAAACAAAACAAAACGCGTAAAAAAGAACAAGAATTAAATCTGATTCAGCGTCGTACTCGCCGAGTCTGGGCAAATGCACTCGACGAGTCCAAGTTAAAATCAGGGTTTTTTTTTTTTACCTAAAAAAACAGAAATTAAACAGAAATTAACTTTGTGTAAGATGAATCTTACACAAAGGATCGATTGAATTAGAATTTTAATGCTAATTTTAGAACCGTTCCCCGGCAACGGCGCCAAAAACTTGATGTGTATAAAACTCACTTAGTTTTAAACCTACTTTAATTATCAAATAACACACAAAAGGCAGTGAACCTATCAATTGTGGTATAGCTAAATAAGCAGGGTATCGAACACAGGGAACGACAAATTAAATTAAAAACTAATTCTATCTAAGTTGATTAAGAAATAGGGGTTTTTCTCTAGTTTTACAAGACTAGAAACTTACTAACTATAACTAATTTAAGACTAGAAAATAACAATTTAACTAGATTCAATAATTGGAAAGGAACTTCTGTTTAGTTCAACTCGGTTAACTCTATGGTTGATTTCAAGGTAATAGTGCAATGGATTAATTCTTTCGTTGGTTACCGATTCAAGTGATTAGGTTCATGTTCACTACCCTAATCCTTAGCAAATAAACTAACTCAAACAGTGGCCAATTGCTTAATTTAATTATATTTACTAGATTAATTATTCGGGTTAAGTTAGACTTGCAATAGCTAATTAATTTATTATTCTTAATTAACCTCTTGTTTGATGGTCATCTTACAAGCTTGCACATGAATTTAATCAATTTTCTTATTAATTCTAGTTTCATATTCATTAATCCTAGACATATAGTATAGTGGTCACATATCATATGAGGTTGATAATCAATAGATGTTCATGCTAATTAATTATCTTCCTATTAATAGAAAATTAATTATTATTCATACACAAGGTTCTTTAGCAAGCTAAAATAACAAAAATTCACCAACTTGGAATTAATCCTACCAATCAATCAAACCATATTGTCAACTTTGTATCCCCAAACAGAAGTCTAAAGATTTTAGTTCATAATTAAAGTAAATAACAGCAAACAAACAAGTTCAAGTTGTTTAATCATATTGACAAAACAAAAGAACAAGTAGAATGATGAAATTGTGCCTTAATTACTTTCGGAATTGAATTCTAGCTTTCTTTGTCGACTTCTAGGGTTCTTCTGGCTTCTTAATCGCAGCAAAACACTTCTGAATCGTCCCAGAATTCTCTCTTATCGATTTGTGGAGTTATCTTTAAATAAGCGATCCGACTCGTCGAGTCAAGTGGTGATTCGTCGAGTCCCTCTCACATTATTGCGATAACTATCTGGAATTCCGAGTCATTATCCTTCTGATTCCTCGACCGGACTCGTCGAGTCCAGGCTCGACTCGACGAGTAGAAGCTTTTTTTAGTGTTTTTCTTCTTCATTCCACTCTCGAGCTCCTAACCGCTTCTCTTGCTTCCTTTTGCTTCCGAGCTTCATCTTTGGACTGAAAAACATAATTTAACACTTTTAAGTACCTTTTGTCCATAATATGCGATAATTTAGCTAATATATAAATAAAAACTATATTAAATACACACTAAATATGCACATATCAGTCCTTTTAAGGCCAAAACTTGTATTTAAGGCTAGTTTTAGTAAAAATAATATTTTTAACTCACTTTTGTCAAAAATATCATTTTTGGCTTAGTTTTATGAAAATGTGCATTTCGACCCATTTATAAATAAATTTATCTTTTTGGCCCGAGCTTTAACAAATTTACATTTTTAGTTCTTATCAAAAGTTTACATTTTTGGCAAAACTTTGTTGAAAATGACACTTAAGCCCACAAAAGTCCAAAAATTTACAATCTTTGTCCAAATCCGTAAAAGCCCAAATGAGGCCCATTTGCAAAAATTCTACACTTTTAGCCCTTTTAGAATCACAAATACCATAAATATTCATATTTATCAAAAATAATCCTTTTTTGTCCCATAAAAAGCAGTGAGTTACATATAATAACCTCATTTTTTATTATTTTGTCATTTTGGCCCTCTTATGCATTTTTCTTAGTTTTGAACAACTTTGATGTGTTTTAAACCTTTTCTTGCATAATAAGTTGTAATAGGTGTTGTGTTCCACAAATATCCTCATATTTTAGTATATTTTCAAGTTTATGAAGTTTATATGACATAATCACACTTATATCATGAAAAACACACAAAATCTTGCATACATACGTAGATCTACACAAAACAACTTGTATTCTCCCACAGAACATTGTAAAAACCGAAAATAGGGGGTATGAACTCACTTTGGGTTGTTGTTTTCGGTTTTTGATGAAGATTGAGAAGGATCTCGGCCCTAGAAGCTTCTTGAGTGGAGTTTTTTTGAACTTAAGATGGATCTATGATCATGGATCACGAAATGATGTGTTAAGGAGTGAAGATGATCATAAAATGAAGTTAAACACTTTGGTGAGAAATTACTTACCAAAAATGGTGATCTTTGATGAAGAGTTTGTGAAGAACACACACATACACACACTCTCTCACACGAAGTCTTAGAGAGATAGAGGGTGGGAGGATGTTGAATGTTGAGAGAAAATGAGTTGGAATTGAAGTGGTGAATGAGGGTGGAAAGGGAGAGAGTGGCTGAGAGATAGAAAATAAGAAAGAAGAGGGTTATTTGACATGAGGTTAATACATGGAGGTTTAAGGCTTAACTTGGATAATTAGCCTAGATATCCACTAAATAAATATGAGGTGTCACATGCTTAATCCCCATCTTTTACTCCTCTTTCTTCTTCTTTTTTTTTTTTTTTTTTTTTTTTTTTTTTTTTTTTTTACCGAGAATTAGGGTGAGAAGAAGGAATAAGAGGTGTGTTGGGCTTAAATTTGGATACTCTTGAAATTACAAGGCCCAAATGTGGAAATTTTTGGCCCATTTGGCCCTTATAAGGGTTTACGACCCAAAAGAGTGAACAAAATGGATTTTTGGCCCATTTAGATTGAAGAAAACACTTATGGCGCATTAAGGCCCATGATTACAAAGCGATTTATTTTAGGTCCAACATGATCCAAAATACTATAGTTAAATGAATGTGAGTCCAATTCGGGCCCAGTTGAAGACTCTTAGCTTAAAAGAAGCAAGTTGAGGTTTTATTGGTCCATTAGGCCCAATAAATTATTCCTAGCCCACTAAAATGTTTGAACCAAAGATATTAGGGTTTCAAACCCATAATTGAGTATATGAAATGTATTGAATTAGGTTTTGAACCTCACTTATGAGTTTTGATTCAAAAGGTTAATTTTGAATGAGCATAGTACATGACATCAACTTAGACTACAAGTTAAACTAGAGTTGATTTTTACATGAACACAAAATTGTCTAGCTAAAAATGCTAGTTGTGACACTGATATTCGGTTAACCGATTTTTTCGAGTCGGTTATCCGGTTAACTAATTAACCATTACTAGTTAATAAAATTATGTTATGATTATTGATCCTCATAACAAATTTCCTAAAAATGAATGAATTACAATGAATACTCCATATAATTTTTTTAATTATATTGTTTCTTCTATTAACAATGAAATTATGATGAATTATCAAATATCTATAGAATATGAAAAATAATATTAACTTGTACAAAAACGTACTTTTTAATTAATAGATAAAAGATAGTTAAATATTTAGTTTTTTTATGTGCGATGGTGATGAAATACAAATAACAATTTTTATCTATATCAACATATGTATATTTATAACAATTGTTAACGATGATAATTAATGGTTTATAATAGAAAATGTAAATAATATGACGATTCCGAATTGTAACTAAAAATTTCTAAGAAAAAACCTTGATATTGATTTAAACGAGTAACATAAACAATATTTTAAAAAAATAGAAAATAAAATTTCGGTTTTCCGGATCAACCATAACTGAAACGAAAAACGTTTTACCAGTTTGTTTAACCATACAGGAAATCCAAAAATATCGATTTGGTTAACATGAAAATCAATACGGTTTTTAGATTTTCAGGTTCAGCTTTTCGGTTTTCGGATATTTTAGTTTTTAAATATTACAATTGAAAATCAAGAAAAATTTGGTAATATAACATTATCAATTTGTGTCAACCAAATTTTTAGGTCGCAAAACAAGTTGGTACCAAGTATATTTGATACAATAGTGGTATCAAAGTTTTTGTTCCAGTTATAGTTGGTACAGTACATGGTTTGAGTAAAAACAAACTGCTGCCGTACCATGCTTAGCCCTAGTGGCAACCGTCAAAAATTAGTCATTGATCGTTGATCGTGAATCTGACGAACATCAAAGTAATGAATCTAATATATAATGTTTAATTATTTTTGATGAAAATATAATATTATACATTAGAAAACTTAAGAAAAATGTATTAAATCGTCCAATCACGGAAAAATATAGGCGCACAAATTTTGTATTATTTTATATAAATAATAATATAATTCGTAAGTACACGTCAACAAGATTCCAAAAATATAAAAAAAAACATGCAAATTTAACTTCGTATGAGGAAGTTATGATTTTTGTAAATTTAGCATTCAACCCGACCTGACAATGTGTGTCACAAAAAGTGAAACGAAGAACTGTTACTCATTAGACAAAACACTCTAAACAAAATGTAACGTCCCAAATTTTAGAATAAAATTTTCATTTTAAAAATAGAATAAACACTCATTTTTGATAACGTTACATTCAGGTTAAACCATTTGTTCATAACCCATTATTCAAAAATAAGAGTTATAATGAAGACAATGTGAAATCTCGAATCATAAAACTGTCGGTGTGTGTATACAGTTACGCCTTCACAATCTAATAAGTATGTAACTTCCGGTTCCCGTTTTTCACTTTTACACTGCGACTCGACGAGTTAGAGGCCTAACTCGTCGAGTAGATGCGAAATTTAGACGTGGGTGGAAGAGTCTACTCATTGAATCGGAAGCCCCGACTCGATGAGTAGACCTGTCTGGATGAAACCCTAAATTTGAGGGTTTGCACCATATTTAAACAACTTATAGGGTCTCTACCCCAGCCTCTATCACCCTCAGACTCTCTTCACGAAACCCTAATCAAATATTGAGTGTTCTTGAGCTTTTTGTGCCATTTATTTGTCTTTGAAGCTTGAGAAGAAAGAGGAAGCTTGGGAGACTAAGAGAAAGCAAGTAGATCCAGAGGTTTTGGCACATTCCAGCTCATTTGAGGTATAAAGTTGATACCTTGACTATTCATATCTTAGATCTCATTTGAGATATAAATATGATAAAATGGGTTTACCCTTCTTTGATACATTATGCTTACCCATTTTCTCTGTCACATCTCTCTTCCTTTTTTTCTTTTGCAGGTCTTCCAAGCATCCTCCTTCTTTGGGGAGGTAAGGGTAGGGTGAACGATGTCTCTGACCACATGTTACTACCATTCATAGGCAAGATATTATTCAAGTATGTTTTATTGTAGTTTGAACTACTGAAAATAGGATCCATATATGTGTCCACATCCTTATTCAGAAATAAGATTGTAGCAACTAAATGGGCACACCCATATCCATTTAGTTGCCAAAACTTACAAGAACATGTCCTGTTGTCAAGATCCACATCATAAGCTTGATCTTCATTTCTTGTCTCAAACTTGTTTAGTCCACTTGGGAGCACTTTCCAGTACCTAGATTCAATCTTTAAACCATTTAGTAACTTCCTTATTATAGGGCTTACATCCTTTGTCCATTTCTTGTGTTTCAAGTTAAACATCCTCTCCATGATATATAACCTCAACTCCTCCAACATAGTGATTATTGGTTTCCTTCTGGCGTCCACAATTACTACAATTAAGCTCTCAGAAAGACCATTCTCCACTGCAACACATGCCCTCCCTACCTCATAAAATGCTCTTCACCAAGTATTTGGTTCCTTTTCCATAAAGTAGTTATGGGCTTCCGGAGTTAATCTTTCAATTTCTTTCATGAATACATTGAAAGATTGTGGTGTTGTTGCATTGCAAGCATTCCAAAAAAGGTTCTAAAAAATAACCCCTACAAACCTCTTCTTAAAATTTTCAACAATGTGCCTTGCATATTATCGATGCTCAACACAAGGAAGCACATCCTTAACTGCCTCTATAAGACCCTTGTTTGGTCAGACATTAAGGTGAACCCAGTACCCATACCTAGTTCAAGATCATCTCTCAACAACTCCAAAAAACCACATCCAATTTTCCTTATTCTCAACACACACTATTGTCCATGCAACTAGAAATATGTGGTTGTTAGCATCTCTACCCACAACACACAATAACTCCCCATTGCATACACCCTTAAGGAAGCATCTGTCTACCCCTAACACCTTTCAACAACCTTCTAACCAACCCGCTTTCACATTAGCAAAAGATACATAGAACTTATGAAGTAACTCAAAACATCAGGCATGCATTGGACATCCATTTTGACTGTTGAACCTAGATTGCTTCATCTAATTTCCTCCCTATAAGACCATAATTTTGCATAATGTTGAGTAAGGTTCCCTCAATAAGATTCATGGCATGTGCCTTTGTTCTTCTGCATTGACTTAAACGAACCTGTATTCCAAACTTCCTGATCACATCCAATCTCAATTGTCTAATTGTTAACTTTTGTTTGTGCAAAATTTCCTTAGTATAAGGTGCTCCTATCCAAGAGTATGTGACAATTGATCCTAGTTTGTAGTTTCTAGCACAATTATGCTCAATCTTCAATGTTGATTTGAAATGACACCTCCTGCCTCATCCATGTAGCCCATAAAATGAATGGGCAAGCTCCTTTGCATCACACTACTAACAACCTTATACTGTCATTCTTCTTGAATCATAGTTGGTATCTATTTGCCACAACATAGTTACATAACATATTTTTCAGCTGCCTTGGACTTTCAAATTTCATCCCAAGAATAGGTACTTCCCTTTTCCATTGCAAATCAGGGTTGAAAATGGAATGGATCTCAACATCTTCTTCTTCAACTTTATTGTCACCGGTATCACCTTATGAAGGACATAACTTACTAAGAAACTCATCCCCATTCGTCTTGTTCAATGGTATTTTGACAATGTCAATTACTTCATCTTCAAGACCTACATTGGGATGGGTTTCATCAGGGGTAGTGTTTCCTTCATTTCTAGGTATACAATCATCTTCAAGTCCACTTTCATTATCTTCATTAACAACCAGATTCATGTCATCATCCCACCATTCCTCCAACCCATTCCCATTATGACCAACATAAATTGAGATTTCCCCGTATTCATTTTTGGTATCTATAAACTGGGCAAAATCCAAATCATCTACAATGGGACAAATCCCTTTAGATAAAGGGATGTTAGGTAAGAAGTGGTAGTGGTTTTGAAACTCTTCCCCAATAGCTCTACCAAGAAAAGTAAAAAGTCCTTTACATCCATACCTAGCCAATCAACATCAGTGAAGAGGAAGTAATTCCCACCAACATATCCATAAGGATGTGGAACAAATACACCATTGTAGTGTAGATGAACCCTCATATATACAGCTTCGTTATCGTTCTCAACCATGCAACGGTGAAGCAATCTTCAAAGAGTAGAATACCTTCGACAGAAGTTGTGTAATCTCAATAATGGCTAAGATGGTCAAAAACCCTAGTTCAAATCTTCATTCCTCTTCTTATAAGACGTACGACTAAGGAAAATGAATTAAAATTCTTACCCGTTTTTACATTCTGGAATAATACAGTTGACACAATTAATAATTGACCACCTAAGCCAACGGCTACATCACCTATTTTACCGGCTAAATAAATTCGGAAATGAATAAGGGTATGAGAGACATGTAATTTTCGTGTTTGAGAGTCTATAAAGGCCAGAAAAACAATATTGATCTTTTAAAATCTAATGTAAAAATTTGTTGGGTCTCCAAGACAAAAACCCCAAAACAAAATAGATATTCTTGTATGTTTGTGGCAACTAGTGGCCAAAAAATTAACAAAGCACCACCAATAACTTCAAACCACCCGAGTTGAGTGTCCAAGAAATTTAACAAAACACCACCACCACCACCGTGGTTAAAATAACCAAGAAGTTGAAGTGGTAACCTCTCATTTGCAGCCCAAAAATTGAACAGACTCAAACAAATCTCTACCACCGCCGTCAAAATAGTAACTTCCATAATTACCTTGCCTGCAATATTATCCAATCCATTACAAATGCACATACTTGGTGCAAAAAAATAATCTACTTTGATTAGAATGCCGACCCCACCCAGATAATTAAAGTAGCGACTAAAAAGCCTGACACGTACTTTTAAAAGTAAACATAGATACCAGCTTTTAAGCTTTAACTATTAAATAAAATACAATCACTTAACAATAAAATACATTCTTAAGTTTCCAAATTTAAAAATCCAATACAACAACTCTCTTAAGATAATTTCTCTACACATACAAACCCTTAATGTAATTTCACCGTATCTTAATTATTTGATATTACCATAGGTAAAAGCAAGTCCTCATATATATATATATATATATATATATATATATATATATATATATATATATATATATATATATATATATATATATATAAGGATGTGATGATAGTCCATAAGACCATAACCATCTTTCCCATCATATACTCAAAAGATATAAAATAAAGTTTAGACAGATCTAGTAATTAGTTTTGAACCCGTTTCATGATCTCAACAAGTCTTGAACTGCTCTCGGAGCTTAAGAGTTACATGCAATGGTTCTTTTTTGTGCATTGCTACATCTAAAACCTCCTCCATGTTAATATCTTCAGGATTCATGTTGTCGACAAGGAACCAGTCAAAGTTTAGAATCAAAGAAGCAACGACTATAAGTATTGTCTTGGAAGCCAGTGCTTCACCAGGACACATTCTTCTCCCGGCACCAAACGGCAGATATTCAAAGTCTTTACCTTTGTAACTCAACTTAGATCCCATAAATCTTTCGGGTTTGAAGCTTAAAGGGTCATCCCAGATACTTGGATCACGACCGATGGCCCACATGTTAACCAGGATTAGACTATCTTTTGGAATCGTGTATCCCATCACCTCACATGTTTGTGTAGCTCTATGTGGCAGAAGAAGTGGTCCTGGAGGATGCAATCTTAGGGTTTCCTTTAAGCATGCTTCAAGAAACGGAAGACGAACCAAATCTGACTCTTTGACTACATTCCCATCAATCGTTTTCAGTACTTCATCCCTAGCCTTTTGCATTACTTGTTGATTTCTCAGAAGCTCTGCAACAAACCACTCGGTGGTAGAACCCATAGAGTCGGTGCCAGCTGAAAATAGCTCCTGAGAAGGAAATCAACGAGTTAAATAATGACTAAATAATTAAGTTTAATTTACTTCAAGAATATTAATATGAGAAAGAGAGAGAGAGGGGAGAGGACTTGATCACTTGAACCTGCATCAAAGCATTAATTTGTTGTTGTGTACAACCTTTTTCAATCAAAATATCAGTGAAATCCTTTTTATCTGTGGAAATATTCCTTCCGTTTTTTTTCCTCTTGAGTATATCCTCCCAAATAGTTCCAAGTTCTTGTTCTACAATCTGCATGAACTTCTTCTTCCAGCTTTGTATATCCCATCGACCAAATAATATTGGATACAAGTCTGCTAACTGTGGTTGTGCACCCAACGAAGAAAATCTTCTTAAAGCGTCGTTAATCCTTGCACCAATACCATTGCCTTCGAAGTCTACGACATCCATGGATAATGATATATTGCCCATGATGTTAGTGGCTGTTACAAGCATGACATCCTTTATACTTATATTCTCACCACTTTTTGAAGCTATGTACTTCACCATCTCCATAACTTTTTCTAGTCTCATGTTCGCTCGAGATTCCAGAGCTTTGCTTGAAAAAATCTGTGATGTATAGAGATTTCGGATTTTTTTCCAACTATCACCGGTTTCTGAGGTGAAGGCAAGATTCATATTGTGAACAGTTGATTCCTTATCTTGAAGCAATACTGGTACATGTCGACCCGAAAGCACATGATCATGGGTCTTGAGAATCTCAGAAGCTGCAGCAGATGACGACCCGACAATGACAATTCGTTGACCTAGGCGTAGCGACATGAGTGGTCCATGCACTTGAGCCATCTCCGCAAGACGAATATGTGCTTTCTTTCTCATTTGGAAAAGGTTGCCTACGATTGGCCATGGATATGGACCTGGTGGAAGTGGTTTCTCTTTAGAAGATTTAATCATACGAAAGAAGAAGTAGAAAAGGAGTGACGAAGGAATCAAGAACATGATCATCTCTCCCATTGAAAGTCTTCCCAGATTCATGGTGTTCTTTCTTCGTTGATGCTTAAAAGACAGAAACAGATAGGATGCAAAGATTTCTTGAAGAAGAGATTGGGGACTTTTCTTTCTTTTTTCCGATGGTTACAAGAAGAGGCTTTGACTTAAATTGTTTGGATTGCAAGAGTGTTTAACAAAAAGAAGCTTGAAAATGGTTGATCAGAAATATTTCTCAGATAATTAATTATTATTCTTGTGACATGTTCATGTATTTATATCAATCTATAAAATATATAATTGTTAATAGTTTTGTATAGAAATTAGCACTCTACCTCCACTTCATACCATTCAGAACTTTAGTTAAATTTAAACTATTCTACACGAACAACCAGCTACTTTATTATTAAAAAAATATGGGTGCTACTATAATTATATCTACTCATTGCTACTAAGTTGAGTATCGGGTTCGGACCCGATTGGAACCGGACCAATTTGAAGAAAAAGGTGTGGACTGTGGACCCAACCTGTGGAGGCATAATAGTTATGGTTTTTTCGGTTCTTATACTCATTGGACCCATACAACAACATTACTCTGTATGGTACAAGTCATTGAAGAGCAGTTAAAAAACTGAAATTCCTTTTGTTTTGATATACAACACTTTGAATATGAAACCAAAATAAATGAACAACCTAAACTCAAGTAAAAACTCTAAACTACTTATTGAAACAAAATCTGTATTGAGGCTTTTAAAATTCTAGTATAATACTTGGAACAACCAGACCAAACCAGTAATAAAACCAGACCGATATTTGTACTTTTAAAGGAACCGAAAAGTGGACCTCTTCTTATAAGCCATTACCAATGTCGGTCCAATTATGGTTTTTGGTTTGAAGGTCAAAACACTCACCTATAGTGGACCATAATATCAATCAAATCAAACTTCTAGTTATTGTATCTTCTCAAATTAAATCTTTTTAATATTTATTGTAACTAATTATTTAATTTTTTTTAAACAACAAACTATCGTATTCTTAATCTAATCCTAAACATTAGTGAGATTTAAACCCATCATATTTTATTTGAAAGGGTCACACTCCTTACCCTTAAGTTAAAGACCTTTTGCTTATCTACCTTAATAAATAAATATAATTTTGCTAAATATCAATTTCTTATTGAATTTGATACATGTTATTTTATTAGAATTTTAAAATTATTTTTTTTCCACCTATCATTTTTGTATTTTTTTTTCATTTTTATTCATCTTCCACCTATTAAATGTAAGAATTAATGTATGTAATATACTTTCTATTTGTGAATTTTTATTTCTATTAATATATTAATGAATCCCATTTATGAATTTATATTAATTAGTTTTATTAGTATATAGATTAAATAAGACAAATTACATAAATGGTCTTTGTGGTTTAATTAATTTATTGTTTCTTTTTTTATTTGGAAAGTTAACTCCAAAAAATACTTAATTTTTTACAAGTTAACATTTAACATGATTATTTAAAACATGATAATAATTTTTTATTAGTATTAGAGTGAATTATTCATCATTTTATTTATATTTATTTCAAAATTTTACTTTAGAAAATACTTAACATCTACACCTTATATTTAATTTTTTTAATCAATCCGTATAATACACGGATCACACACCTAATAAACAGAATATATAAATACTCTAAAATGAGATTTCATGACCAGAAAAAGCAACTCGACATACATGAAATAAAAAAATGGGTTTAATATTTCGAGCCTACATCACATCAAAGCGGTTAAAGTTTCGGAACAAATTTAGATGTTACAATAATTTGTAGTTAATATTTTGAATGATTAATTGCAATTTGCAATGAGGACAGTAAAAACTAACGAATTATGACTATTTTGTATATTTATTAATAGTTAATGGTTTTTTGGTTTGATCTAATAGCCGTAAAGAAATTATTCAATAAAATAAATTAATCCCCGTCTGAAAACTATTTGTTGCCGCCGTTTTGCAGGTAAACGACTAGTTATATATGATTTAAATCAAAGATGCTACGATACTAATGAAGGGAAGCATTGATACATATTCAATGTGCAAAAAGACTATGATGGAAACATGTAAAGTACAACTACCAAAAAAAAAATTGTTTTTTAGAAAGACGATGATTAAAACATGTAAGACTAATGTAATTAATGGAGGACAACGCAACAATCAATTATTTCATCTTTTTCTTTTGTTTGTCTAATGACAATTAAATGATTTACTTTTTGGTACTGTGTGAACATATTTTAGATGGAATTTCGTCATCCATGACCATTGAATTATAGAGGAATTACTAATCTAACCAATTTTTTCTAATTATCTATTCAAAAATAGAAAAAGAAAAAAAAAACAAAAAACAAAAGACTTTAGCCAAAAATAATCTCCGAAAGAGTAGATGGCTAGAGTTGACTATGGTCAAAGGAGGATAATCTACAGTTTTAGAGCAATGGATTATTGTTTTTTTGGTCCCTTTACCCTTTTGTGGTTCATTGGTTTATAGTATATTATGTATAATTTTTTAGATTATGTTAATCTTTGGTATTTTTTTCTTGGTTTGCCTACTATTTTTCTCTCAATTAAGCATCCGAAAAACAATGAAATACATCTATTTTTTATCAAAATTTTACTCTATTCTAGATTAGGAATAATTTTTATACATGGGGATAATTAAAAAAACGAAAAAAAATAATATTAAAACCGTAGGCTTCATACGAAACATACGGTGTACAAGTCTACAATACACAGGTTGTTCAGTGTGGTTTCATATGATGCCTACGGATTTGTTTTCATTATTTATAATAATAATTATTATTATTTTAATGTTGTAACATGTAACCAATTATATATATTCTCCTTAAAAAAATAAATAAATAAATAAAATTGTAGACTATAACCCAGAACCGTAGGCTACGGTTTGGGAAACCGTAGTTTGTCGAGAGAAACCGTAGGTTTTAAAATAGCCTACGGTTTTAGATGTTCTAAATGATTTTTTTAATATTTAACCCAAAACAGTAGACCATTTGACGACACAATAGCTCATTCTAATTACCTCCAATTTTGTGGGCTATTTTTAAACAATTGCTAATATTTGGGTAAAAATGATTAAATAATTACTTAATTAGGTTAGATTACTAATTTCCTCTTTAGAATATAATTTGGAGAAAATTACACTATTAGTTCGTATGGATCGTTAAAATAGACTAGTTCAATATAGCTCATGTTTTTAAAAAGCACGTCATGACGCGACTCAAGACGTGCCATGGCGCAAGGCGTGGTGTAGCCGTTACGAAAACATCTAAGGCGGGTTTTGTGAAGTGTGACACCCAAATAACGTGTCAAGGCTCACATTATCGCGTTATGGCGCAAGTGTTTTTCAAGGAGTGGGTTTTTTTTATGTTTTTTTTGTTTTGTTTTTTTTTTATCGGACCTAAAATAAATGAGTTTTTGTTAATTTTTTTTTTCTATTAGATATTAATATAACACTTCTAAAAACTTTAAATATTAGATAAAATTCAATAATTATATGATTTATATCTTTTAATGTATATAATATAGTTACACCTTGAAAAACATCATGGTTCGCCAAGGCTTGTCATGACTTAACTTTTACCTTACTGCCAAGTCACGTCTTACGTTATTTAGAACATTCGTATAACTACTTGAATTTTAATGCGTTTGGTTTATATGGTTTTATTTTTTACATATTTTATTATTTTCTTTAATAAAATGTCTTTTATACCTTTTTAGTTTAAATTGTCTATTTCAATTGATTTTAACTAAAAAAATAATAATAATAAAAAAAATAAAAAAAAATTAACCCGATTCCCTCCTCCTTCCATCTTCATCATAGTCTTGAAAGACAAAGTAACACAAGGGTATTAACGAAACGAGAAAACTTACGGGAAACTCGAGTCCAACTCGGAAAATACTCGAAATCGAATCGACTTTAATCGATTCGTGATTGAGCTTGAGCTATTTGAGTATCTTATCGAGCCAAGCTCAGAGTAGTAAAATACCTAATTCACAAAGCTCACAAGCTTAATCTAGTATTTATAAAATTACATTTTTACCTTTTACATATTTTTAAATTACAAAACATTTCAACACTTTTAGCTTTTAGCCGCTGGTTAAGGAGTAATGACTAAAGTTGCATTTCAAAACTTTTGAGAATGTTTCTTTATAGATATTTGATTTTATATTCATATTAGATGTTTTATTTTGAATTTTTTGTTATTTTCAACAATGTAAGAGCATGTGGAATGTTTTCAATTTTTTATACTTTCAACTTTTTTTTTTTTTTTTTTTTTTTTTTTTTTTTTTTTTTTTATAATTTTAGTCGAGTCGAACTGAGCTCGCAAGCCAAGCTCGATAGTATCGAGTATTTCACGAGTTGAGTCTGAGCTTTATTTTTAGGCTCGAGGTGAGTTCAAGTTGAGCTTTAAGCTCAAGTATTTTATGCGAGTCGAGCTTCAAGTTTTGCAGTACTCGGCTCGACTCGACTCATTTACACCCCTAGAGTAGCACCACCCTTTCACCACCTGCACAACCCTCCACATTCTCAACAACCTCCAATTTAGTCCTGTTCATAAGAGTCACCCTTCCTTCCCCGGAATCATTCCTATTTGAAAATGTAGGTTTTAGAACGCGTACACACACATACATATGTGTGTTTTCATCCCCCGAATCTGAAATAGATTTATATGTATGTTATTATTATTATTTTTAAAAGGCAAACTAAATTTATTCTAAACTACTTCTAAATCCATCTATGTCTCTGATGAGACTCGAACCTTCAACCTCAAGAAGGGAAGACAAAGTTTGATACTGTTGGGCTAGAAGCCCTTTAGTATTTATGTGTATGTTTTCATCCATAAAATATTAAATCGATTTGTGTGTATACGTGTTTTCATTGTTTGTTATTGAAGATGGTGCCAAATTTTTTTCATAAATGGAACTCAACTGCCAAATCAATGGAAAGCATTTGAGTTATTTTCCCTCTTGGCCGATGACAAGATTAAGGTTGGGAAGAATACGATAGTTGAATCTGAAATTTTAGATGAATATGGGATCTAGTGTTAGTGACGGGTTTTGGTGGCGATATTAGGAATAGGTTAGCACCAAATCCTGGTATCGTATCAAATTTAAACATACGGAGCGGTACTCGGTTGCCTAAAATCACCATATTCAGGATTCGGTACCGTTGGTATTGGTGCTAGTATCGAAAACCGGTATCATTCTTGGTACCAATATCAACAATGTTAATTTGGTTCGGTACTCAGGATTGACTATCAATCAAATTCAGTTTTCAAAAAATCAGGAACGATACGGGTTGGAACCTATTACGTCCTATGCTCATCCCTAGGCGAGATCTAAAATCAGGGTTTAAAACCCTTCTTCAAGCTTTTTGGTTTCAAAGGCAATGGTCGATTATTTTAGTGATGCCTAAGATCTGGTTCAGACCCATTAGGTTTTAGGTATGAGCATTACTTTGAAAAACTAAGAAAAACCGCACCCAAGTGCTCGACGCAACGCGTTGTGACAAATGTTTAGAGTTTTGAGATTTTTGATAAAATTTTGAATTTTAGGATTTATCTTTAGTTTTAAATATTGTTTTATTCTGTTAAAATTGTATAATTAAACTAAGAGGATAAATATGCATGAGTAATCTCAAATTGTAAATAGTTGATTTAAAATTAAATAATTAAAAGTTAATTAAAGAAAATATGTTTAAATAATGTATTCTTAAATTGTTTAAAATACACTTTAGATATAATTATAATAGTTTATAAATAACACATGTAAAGCTAAAATAATAATATAGGTAATATGATTACTATATGCATGAGAATCATACAACATGTGCTCTCATATGTTTAATTAATGGTCGTTCATTATATTAAGAGTAGGTTTCATTCACAAAACCATGCTATAACAGAGGTATAAGGAAACAACTTATAAAATGACTTTTGAATGAGTGTCATTTTCACTCACCGTGTTTTGCATGGTTGATTATCGTTACCTGAAAAGGTTTCATAGGACGATGTCTCGATAAAAGTATAACATATAAAATACTAATGTCGTGTACTGCACGGAGCGTTTGAGAACTTATAGCTTCTAGCGTTTGACACAATGCTCCATTTCGAACAGAAATCCTTGTTTGGTACTACATGCTTCTAGCATTTAGTTTAAACAAAATACTTCAAATCCAAATACTACTTCCTGTAATGTTTAACAAAACGCTACAAACTACAACCTATCCGCTACTAGCTATTTTTGCCGAACACTCCCTAAAACAAAATTATTGTTTTAGTTATTTTAGGAAAATGTGAATAGTTCTTAACCCATGAAAAACACAAATTATTCTCTACTGTCTATTTATGGAGTGCGTAGTTAACCGAAACATAAATTTGAGATGTAATAAGAAGATGATGTGGCATTTTTGGTTATGGTTTGTTGGCGGTAAGTGTGCGATTAACCGATACGCCAATTGAGGACTTTAACATAATCAAGGGTCATACGTTTTTGCATTGTTGGTTCACCATCTTACATTAGTAGAAAACTAGTCTTTGGCTATTCAAAAAAAAAAAAAAACAAAAACAAAAACAAAAACAAAAACAAAAAAACAAAAACAAAAACAAAAAAACCTAGCATTATAGACATTTTTTGATGAATTTTTTTCGTTCTTTGGGTAACGAAAGGTCACATCATTAAAGCTAAGTTATCTTTTAATTATGGTGACTATAATTCATAAAAACCATCACTATAGGTAAACATTGTCACCATAGCACACTAATTTTTGTAATTTTTTAAATCATTTTTTGATAACCATCACCATAAGCTATTTTCTCTCACAAGTTGTTTTGTTTTCATGACTACTATTGAATTTTAGTAACATGTAATATATTAACATGTTAACATAACCTAATTTTAGTCACACATTTTTTTTGTTTGTCATAATTATTATTGTCTTTTAGTGACACATAATGGATTAAGCTCTGATTATTATGACATTCAATCACACTTTTTTGAGTATCATGACTATTTTTGAACAACTCAAAATCATTTATATGCCAAATATTGTTCAATTAACATCACACACATTATTCTGAAAACAACTTAATTTAATAGAAATACTATACAAATTCTCTAAAACAATTACATACAAAATTTAATAAATGTTTAACAACTTAGTTTGAAAAAGCAAACCTAGAAACCATTTGTTGGATTGCCGAGTGTTAAATTATCTCATAAAACCTGCCAATTGCTATTTAAGTTGTGTTTGTCTTCGTTGTAAATCAATGGCATATAAGAAGGTGAAAGAGAAATCAGAAACTACATATTTTTAACAATTTTAAACAAGTAACAAAAGTACATTGCTATTATATATATATATATATATATATATATATATATATATATATATATATATATATTAGATCCAATACATGAGGTATACTTACTTTCACCCCTATAAGTAAAAATATCTAACATACGGTAATCAACAACATCGACCACATGGGTAAATGAATAACGAATGTAAGATTGATTTCTATTTCAACACACCATAACTATTCATCACAAAATGCAAGAATAAGCTATAAATTGGTAAGATTTCTCAAAGTACAACGTGGAAATAGGAAAAATTTGAAAGTAGGATACTATAATGACTAATAAACTTTTAGGTCTAGAATACTTTATATGTTTATGCAGGCATGTTTCTAACATCACCAAATCCCATATGCTAAAATATGATTGATATTACATGTAACTCATGCCTCCATTGCCAACTTCTAACATGTTAGGATCTACAAAAAATGCAAAATAATTAAGCACGGTATCCATACCCAAGTCTTGATTTTTACAGTTTTCTGCAGATTGACTTGTTTACATTCTAAAATTAATGATACCAAATCAAAGGAAATTAAAAATTTTACTTGTATTTGCAGTGATTGGACATTAATACCCTACTTTTTTCTAACAAATACTTAACAAATTAAGTCCTTAACATGTTATAATATGTAACATCCCGGGATTTCAGGTATTTTCAAATCCTTCCTTTGGATTTAAATATGACATTTTGGTCCTTGAATTGGTTGGAATTAGTCCTAGTGGCAAATTGGTAATTTCTTGGGAGCAGGAGTAGTACGTTGGTCATACATGTAGGTACACTAAGCGTACTATGGTGTGCCCTAGTACGTTGGGCGTACACATATGCACGTTGGGCGTACGTGTGTTTGGGTGAAAACCCTAACTTTTTAGGGTTTGTGGAGTATTTAAGCATGTTTATGGACCCTTTACCCCCATCTTTTCAGCCTCCTAGTTTTGGAATCATTTTTGGCAAATCCTGACTTCTCTCATATGTGTGTTTGAGCCAAGAGTGTGTTTCTTGTGTGGTTGAAGAAGAAAAAGTTGCATCAAGGTGATGAGAGAGTGAAGCCAGCTAGTAGATCTTGGATCATCACTTCATTAATAAGCTCCTGAAGGTAAAAAATTTACCACCTTTATGCTTGGTTTGTGTAGATCTCATCTTGGTAGCTTTATGGTGTCATTCTTGTCATAAAATTCCTATTGATATGCATGTTTTGTTTTGGACGTGTTGGGTTGTCCTTTCAGACCGTAGGATGGGTCCTAAGACATAAAAATAAGGTCCCTTTAGCTAGTTTGGTTCCTTGTTCTTTATAGGAAGTCTTAATGAATTAAGGACTTTTCGGACATCCATAGTATTAAAGTTTGAGACTTTATGATTCTAGAGTACTTTTGAGTCATGGATATGAAGTTTGAGCTTAGGTGCTTAATCCATTAAGCACTTATAAGGATTTTAAGACCTGCGAGGGTACGCCTCGTGTAGGGCGATGTACGCTTTGCGTATTGAGTTAACCACCCGATGGTGGTCAATGTAAGGTGGAGTACGCCTAGCGTACTGAAGGGTTACGTCCTACGTACGCCTTTTGTATTGGCTTCGGACTTTGGGCTTCGGGTTTTGGGTTACCTTATTGGGCTTGAATGCTTGGGCCCTCTTTGTAATTCTAATGAGTGTTTTTGGGCTGATTGGAAAGTTGGACCTTAGGATAAGGCCCAATAAAGATTTGGGCCTAATTTGGAAAGTTGGGCCAAGTATGGGCGTTGATGTAAATTCGGCCTTTTTTTATCAAGATTCAGACTTGGGCCTTGGCCCAATCATGGAAAGGGTAAAATGGACATTTACCCTAAGTATGGACCCCTACTCAAGAATGGTATTCCAATTGTTAATTGGATGTTTGTTTACTGTGATAGTTTGGGATTTTTCCGTGAGTCAGCAGTCAGAGGTTTCAGTTCAGTTTGGCATTGTGAGGTGAGTTTTCCTTACTATACTTTCGGGTCAAAGGCACCAAGGTTAGCCTATTGGTTTGATAACTTGATATTGTTGATATGCTGAGTATGCTATAAATATTCATGCTAGTCTTGATATGCTAGTCTGGTAGATTTATAGGAATACCTATGATACTATCTGTTTATCTATATATGATATTATTTGTTATATTTTGTCATATTGTGTAGGTTGGGTTGAGGTTGTCTATTTTGTGTTGTAGCCAACAAACCCTAAAATATGCCAGATATGAACCGAGGGCCATGAAGAGAATTTCAAAATCATACTGAGGACTCATGAGCATTCCAGATACGAGCTGAGGGCCCAGAAGGGCATGCTAGACTCATACTAAGGGCTTAGCGGTATTTAGACCAAGGATTGCCAAGGCTGGGGAGCAAGCCAGACATATGTTTTAGGCTGAGGGCAAGTCAGACTTATGTTGTGGACTCAGGGGTAATCTAGTCTATTAAGTTGTGGAGCCATTACATGTTGTTATTGTATTTCTAATATTTATTATGTATTAGTATTTCGGGGGAAACTCACTAATCTTTGGGTTTACAATTTTAGATTATGTTCAGGTGCCTCAGAGGATCACGAGAAGGCAATGGCGTGATCATGCACCTCGTGATGTTTTGTTTTTATGATTTTGGGATTTCTCTTATGTGAAACTTAGTTTGACAACAAATTTTAAACATTGATCATTTTGGGTTTGTTTAAAAAGTTTAAAATTTTCAAGAATTTTATGAATGTTCTAAGTTGGTATCATAGCCTTGGTTTGAGTGAACTGGAGGAAAACTCGTGTGAATCCAGTGTCAAAATAAGGAAAAATATTTTCAAAATGACTTTTAAATGGTTTTCAAAATATTCAAGGAGGATGTGATGTGTACGATCAGTCGGAGCCAGTAAGTAGACCCCAAAATACCATACTGTTATTTGATTTTGTGATATGTTAGACTAACATGATAGTGAAAGGCTTGGAATTTTCAGGAATTGCATGATAGAATTGTGTGATTGTATGATGCCTGATAGCCTAGGACCTTTCTTTTATGGAATTAACATCATTAATGTAGTTGCTTAGTCTATGTATCATGGTTATATATAACTAAGATTTTATAGCTTGAGAATGTTTGGTTTAGCCTTATTTCATGTTGTTGTTTGATGAAGATCTTAGGGTAGGATCAAATATTTAAATGTCTATAGGGTATAGTGTTATGTACGGCTAGCATACACAAGTGCTACACGGTTGGTGGAAGTTCCATGGATGAGTTGTGTGGGGTTAGCTAGCGAGTTGTGGTAAGTTATCCTTTCCTCTAGGGAGTGAGGATTGAGTGTATGGTTATGCTTATGAGTAGTGTTAGTGTGTTGTGATGATCCTTAAGACAAATATGGATAGTTGTGGAAGTTAGTATGAGACCGTACTACTGAAAGCACAGAACCTGTACACGTAGCAAGGAAGTCGCAACCCCTAGGGATTCGTTGGCAGTTGCTTCCCCATTATCATATATGTATTATCTGATATCTTCATGGTGTATTTTCAGTATGGTGACTACGAGACGAGTTGAGATCGGATCCGGATCAGGATTAGGGAATGACAGGTAGATTGGATCAGATGAGTTGGATGCCAGGATTAGGAGGATTCTCCGTGCGGAGGTTGTGGCCATTGTCTGGGATTAGATACTAGAGCTATTTAGGTCTATGAAGATCTTGATGATGGAGTAATTTGACGATAGACACACAATTGTTGCTGAGACTGCTACTGTTGTAGCCTCCGTAGTCGTGGCAGTTGCAGGTGTTGGACCAGGTCGGGTTTTATGTATCGGGACTTCGATAATACGAAGCCCCCAACTTTCAATTGGGTTCAAGATCTGAGCATTGACATGAGGTGGCTATCTGACGTGGAGGGATGTTTCTTCACTTGTTTGTGCCCTGCTGACCAGAAGGTCAGGTGTGCCTTTAACCTTCTGAGGACCGGAGCCAAGGATTCGTTGAGCTTTCCTACCAGTTCCTATGATGTTGAGCAGAGAGATGTTTTGTCTAGGGAGTAGTTTTCTTAGATGTTTCGGTCTCGTTATGTGCTGCTCGTGGAGCGAGATAGATTGGCCCAGGAGTACCTGGACTTGAGGCAGGGTACTACGATGGTGGTAGAGATCACCAAGATGTTTACAAAGAGGGTGATGTTCTGTCCTGAGTTTGCTGCGTCTGAGCAGGTTCAAATGACCTATTACTTAAGCATGCTCAAGACGGATATCAGGAACTTTGTTTCTACTCAATGTTATGGTACATTTTTGGAGAAGCAGGAGGCCCCAGGTGACGTGAGATTAATATTGATCTGTAGACGAGAGAGTAGAGGTCGGCCCCGACACAGTCGTAACCTACGCTAGAGCGGTTTAAGACCGCGAATGTCAGATCTGGGGGTCATAAGGACTGCACTTGTGGCAAGTGCGGAAAGACAGATGAGGGTTCTTGTCGATAATTATTTGGGTGCCATAATTATGGCCTACAGGGTCACATGGCGAGGGATTACCGCCAACAGGATCCAACACTCAGTTCCAGGATTTGTTATCTTTGCGACCGGGTTAGCCATGTGAAGGCCAAATGCCCATCTCTTGCCGCCAAGCCGATGCAGGCTCCAACACCGACTAATTTGAGGATCACAGATGGGAGTCAGGGCAGAACGGAGCCCCCGAGGGCTCGAGGTTACGCTTTCCAGCTTACTGTCGAGAATGCTAGAGTAGCATCAAATGTTTTGACATGTATGTTTCCATTCCTTATTCTATTGATTATGTTTTGTGTTATTCTTATGTTTGTACCTCTGTTAGGTACATTCTTATTGAACTCCTTGCCTACTCTTGTATTGTTTTACTCGGGTGCGAGTCGGTGCTTTGTATCACGATCGTTCAGTCGACAGTTTTTCATGCCAATTAGGGAGTTAGAGTGTCCGTTGCGAGTCCCTATCACCAACGAACATGGGGTTCTACATCATCAGTATATCAGGGATGTGTTCTAGATATCTTCGGGGTATCCTTTCCGATTGACTTGATCCCTATTCCTGTGGGGGATGTCTGTGTGATTATAGGGATGGATTGGCTAAGCTGTTTTGGTGCTATGATTGATTGTGAGGGCCAGCACGTGGTAGTTTGAACCCTAAGTGGGGGAGAACTGATTATCTATGGAGAGGGCACCAAGATGGGTTTAGGGTTTTGTTCTGAATCCAGAGCTTGATAGTATATTCAACACGAGTGTGTCGGTGATTTGGCGTATGTGGTGGATACGTGGTTTAGGGATCAATTTTCAGTTTCAGAGGTCCTAGTGGTCTGGGAGTTTGCCGATGTATTCTCGGAGGAGTAACCTGGTGTGCCTCCTGAGAGGCAGGTCGAGTTCAGGATCGAACTTGTGCTAGGTGTGACCCTTATTGCCTAGGCGCCATACCATTTGGCACCGCCTGAGATACAAGAGATGTCATCTCAACTGTAGGAGCTTCTAGGAAAGCAGTTTATCCGTTCGAACAGTTCTCTGTGGGGAACACCAATTTTACTCGTCAAGAAGAAGGATGTTTCACACTGGATGTGCATCGATTGCTAGGAGTTGAACAAGTTAACAGTGAAGCACCATTATACCCTTCCACGGATTGATGATCTCTTTGATCAGTTGCACGGAGCATCTTGGTTATCTAAGATAAATCTGAGGTCTGGGTACCATTAGGTCAGGGTGAGAGAGGATGATGTGGAGAAGATCACGTTCTGGACTCGTTATGGGCATTACGAGTTTGTGGTGATCCTATTCGGTATAACCAATGTACCTGAGGTATTATGGATTTGATGAATCGGTTATGCAGGCTGATGGTTGATCGCTTAGTTATCGTGTTTATTGATGATATCTTGGTGTATTTCAAGACCAGAGAGCAGCACGAGGAGCATATACGCAAGCTTCTGGAGATTTTGAGGTAAGAACAACTATATGTTATATTCTAGAAATGCGAGTTTCGGTTTTGAGAGGTTCAATTCCTTGGTCACCTCATTAACCAGGACGAGATTTTGGTCGATCCGGACAATTGAGGAGGTGATGCAGTGGTAGGTTCCAAAATCTCCCTCGGATATCAATAGTTTCATGGGTTTGGGAGGGTACTACCAGAGATTTATTCAGGATTTCTCCAAGATTTTAGTACCCCTCACTAGTTTGACAAGGAAGGGTGTGGATTTTCGGCGGAGCCCTAAGCAACAGTTAGTATTTGAGACCCTTCGCAGAGAATTTGCGAGGCCTTGGTTTTGACTCTCCCTGAGGGGATCAAGGATTTTGTGGTTTTCTGTGATGCATCTATCATTGGGTTGGGGGCAGTTCTCATGTAGAGAGGACGGGTGATAGCTTATGCTTCATGAAAGCTGAAGCCGCATGAGACGAGATATCCCACGCGTGATCTTGAGTTGGGGGCAGTAGTTTTTTCCCCCAAGTTTTGGAGGCATTACCTTTATGAGTTTCGTTGTACTGTACATGGATCACAAGCATTTTAGGAATCTTATGGATCAATCGAACCTGAACATGAGGCAGTGCAGGTGGCTAGATCACACGAATTTGATCCTCCCTGAACATGGAAAAACTTCTTGAAAGCTAAAATTCAGCAATTGTCACTAAAAGCCAACAGCCCTCTGTAAACAACACTAGTGACACTTTTTAGGAAATATCACTAAAAATCCTGCACACCTTTTAGACTTGAAAACTGCTCTTTTGTCTTTCAAAAATGGTTCCAACTTGATTTCTTGTTACATTTTTATACAAATAATTGAATTCTAAAAACTAATCTAGTACTTTATAAAAATAACCAAGAAAAACGATTCTATTTAATTATTACGTACCATATGAATAAATAAATTATTACAACCATTTTATAAAAAAATAACTAGCACAACAAAATAACAACACATCGGTCCTTGGCTAATTTATACACATCATATACATCAATATACACATCAAACAACCTTCATTTTTCTAAGACAACTTTAAATGACAAAAGATGCATGAAACTTTTGTCACATAAAATAACAAAAAAGTTGTCATAGAAAATATGTATGAACTTATTTTTATACAAAAAAAGTTATCCATATTCTTTAAAAACTAAGATTTCCAAAAATCAAAATCTAAGCAAACTTGCAAGATGGCTCTGATACCAATTGTTGGGTTTTAGTTCAAAAATAGTTTCATAAACTAGAAAAATATGGCAACATAAGACTTTAACTTTTGAAATAACATAAACATTTTATAATCACCAAGGATCTTCTTGCAAGTTATATAAATATTAAAAAAACAACCAAAAAAGAGGTGAAGAAATAGCAACCTTTGTTGTTCTTTTGGTCCTCTTGAGAGGCTTGGAAGTTGATGAAGAATATGGAACCTTTGAGAGACCAACAATGACTCAACTTGATGTAGATGCTAGTACAAATCTCTTAAACCCTTAAGCTTTAAGTTCATAACCAATATGAACTTAAAGAAGACATGAAAATGCATGTGTTTTTCAAGTTTTCTAACCAAAACTAGAGAGAAAGGTAGAGGGAGGAGCGGATTCGGCCACTTGCAAGAAGTGAAGGATAAGCACGTTAGCCAAATGCATGCCCTTTTATTTATATGCAGAAAGTGAAGGTATTAACCATTAGTCCTTAGCACTTTAAGCATCCTTGTTCCTATAGTCATGAGTGTGTCTCCCATGCCTTTAAAACATGGTTTCTTTCCCTTTAAATAATCAAAAACGCATCACTAGCATGCTTGCAAGCATGCTCACATTATTTCATGATTAAAAGGAAGTCAAACTTGGTAAATTTTATAAACTCTTTTATAAAATATAAACCTTAACCTTTTCGTAAAAGACAAAAAGTCCTTTTGGTCCAAAATGTTGTATATAACTTAATAAATCATACCATATGATATATATTAAAATCAATTTCTAATAAATAATAAATTGTTTCAAGTTGTTGTTAGTGTAACACATTAGTATCATATGTTATTTAGCAATATCACTTTAATATGACTCTTGAGTATACTAGACCTTTCAACAATATGATGATCAACTTGACTTGCCAATTTCTCTACACAGTCATTTCTATATCAAGTATGCTCCTCTACATCTGAATGATGATTCAAAAAATATCATCAGAACAGAGTGTGAGAGACTGAGAACCTTTTACTCTGTCAGTACACGACTCTAAAAGGAAGTGTGGTCTTGGAAGAGAATTACCAAGATCATTGGATATGTAACAAGGTTCAGAGTAATTTTGATCTTAATTGCATAGTGTACACATATTATGCTTCTTGGAACAAAGAATCCATCATCACCATCTCGGATGTAGACTTTCCTTCGATTAACCTAAACTACATTATCACCATAGCTGCTCATTTCTGAGATTTCCAATCAAGTTACACAAGAATTGGAGCCTACAGTGCTGCAATAAACTTCTTGAAGGACTTGCCGAGTTCTGCAGACCCGACATTGAATTTGCTCACCTGTTCAGAATCGAGAGTATTCTGTAAAAAATCACTACCGAACTTCCTGAAGCTCAGATCTTTCCAGAATGCCCCATTAAAGAACCCGAACCCGGTTATGTCTATCTTAAAAAGAAGAGTAATCAAAAAGATTTCTTTAGAGTTCTTGACAAACACCTTGTTCCAAAAAAGATCCTTTAGAAGTTCGTTTCCAATGCTGCCAAAATGACTCACCCATCATGTCAAAAAGAAGTTTATTAAGCATCTCAAATGGTACTTAGAAGTCCAAAGATGGCTCCATAGTTCTTATCTCTTCATATTTGATGAAGCTAAGTGAAGAGTTGTTTCATTGCTAAGTTCACATAGGGGAGATTGATAATACATGAAGTAAACCTCTAGGAATATCAAGCCAAGCCAAAACCAAAGTCAAATGTATTCCAAGGTGTGATGAGTTCCGAAATGGAGCTACTTCCGAAATGAAGACACGCCCAAGAAACACTTAGTATTCACTGCTATTTTGAGTCCATATTAGCATTTAATGCTTCTCGTCTTTTAGTCTTTCTTCTATTTTAATCTTCAGAGGACAGGATCGAAAAAATCCCGAGCATCAGCTTTTTGACCGTTTAGCCAGTGGCGGAGCTACATAGGGCGATGAGGGTATTACAACATCCCAAAACAATTGTTTTATATATATACAAATAAAATTATTTGTAAACATGTTCTATGTAATTGTACCCTTAACTAAAGAGATTATACCATGTTTTTTAATGTCCGAGATATGATAACTACATAAAATATATCTTGACAATGTTTGTATCCCCGTATCAAAATTTCTAGCTCCGCCACTATGTTCAGATTTACATAGTTCATGCAGTCTAGTCAGTTTGTCTTTTTATCACTCCTTAGCTATTTAAGGAGAAGTGATTTCCATGAATTGTAACTGAGTAACGTTCTCTTTCACATCAATATTAAGTATCTTGCAAGTCAAATCATTATCTCCTTCATTCTCTTTGTTCTTAAATTTTCTTTTATGTGTTTATACTGACTGTTACTACTTGAATACTTTGTTGAACTTCTTATTCAAGACAAGATTGGTTTGTCAAACTTGACTGGACTCTTAATATTAGCAGCAAATATTTTTCTTAAGTTAATTCAATGTTTGAGTTTTCAAACCTTGTCCACACATAGTTTCTTGCATTCTCAATAATATTGTTAATATTGGCGTTCCAAGTAGACAAAAACGACAATGGTGTTGCTCACACCGGATACTCTAAATCACACTTAATCAAATAATTATATTATTTATTATTGGCCAGTTAACCACACCAAGATAGATGAACAAAATTTCAAAGTTTAAACTTTTGCATAGCATAATGAATATTAGAGTTATTTAAAACCAAACTCAATACTTTGTTAGTTACTAATGATATTATCCATTTATTATAGGGATATTAAGTAATGTAACCATTTTTAAGGTGTATTTGAATAAAATAATCAAATTTTATTTTAGCAAAAATAATCATTTTGTCTGGAATAGGCATTCTAAACGAAGAAAAAACACTTTTTTTTTTACTGATTTTGGAACGTTATTCTGGATTTCGGACAAAAATTTCGGATTTCGGAAAAAAAAAAAAAAAAACTCGGCAAAGGACCTTTGGCCTAACAGTAATGAGTGACTCTTTCAAATGAGAGGTTATGGGTTCAAGTCTCATTAGAAGACATAGGTAATTTTTAGGTTAAATTAAGAATATGATAGTTTGTTGTTTAAAAAAATTCAAAATATAAATTTAGAATAAAAAAAATGATAAAAAGATTTTTTTGAAAAAAAAAAAAACAATAACAAAAAAAAAAAACTATGGAATATAAAGAGTACTACAGAATGTGAGCATTTTGGAGAAAATAATTATTTTTGAAAAAGCTGAAAATATATATATATATATATATATATATATATATATATATATATATATATATATATATATATATATATATTTAATTTCGTTGATATGACGTGCTATGTTGCATATGACACAAGAGTATCGTGTAAAAGGAAATTGCATAAAAATTATATTTTACAAATAAATATTTATGTCAGTCATTATCATATATATCTAGTTTCTAAATTTAAAAATCATATCTTTATCTCTCTCTCTCTCTCTATATATATATATATATATATATATATATATATATATATATATATATATATATATATATATATATATATATATAACGATTGGGAAATTTTAGATCGAATTTGGTCATCCGTCTATTTCAGATTTGATTATGAAAAGATTTTGATGGGAACGCTTTTTAGGAAAAGACGTATGGATGAGAATCTTAATATGGTAGTTGATCATCCTACCTGAATGTTATGATGTTAGAGGACTACTTTATTCTTGACTATTTAAGGTAATAAGTTATCTAAATACTTGGTGTTCACAACTAGATTATATATTATCTTTTGAAATGATATGAATTTTTTTTGGGCCTTTTCGTTATCTTTTGTGATTATATTAAGCTTTTGTAAGAAAGAACTTTAATTGACTAAAATATATGGTTAATCGTGCGTGCACTAAATTAAATTTCGTATACTAAAAACAGTGTGTTATATATAGTTAGGATTTTTTGAGAACTCAATATTTTTCGAGATCCGAAAAATTATTTTCGTTAATTGTTTCAAAAAAAATAATATCATGATTATGTCAAACGTACATATACATGTCCATTTGCTAAGAATAAACATATATGCACATATATGAAATGTGATATATATATATATATATATATATATATATATATATATATATATATATATATATATATATATATATATATATATAGAGAGAGAGAGAGAGAGAGAGAGAGAGAGAGAGAGAGAGACTAAAATGTTGCACATATGTATATTTGAGAAAAATGATAATAGTTTTGAGAAATTAAAGTATGTTAAGAAACCAGACGACACTTGTCAAGAATCCGAAAAAAATTTGATGCGACTTGCCAAGTTTTGATGTCCCTTTGATTGGAAATAATATGGATTCCCCACGAAACCAAAATCACACAAAGACATAATATTTATGTGATTCGGTCAAGGTGACCTACGTCCACGGGTAGGAGGGGGAGTATTATTTATTCATAAAGTTGTCAAACAGATATTACAAATACAACTAGCAAAGAGTTTTCTTACTCACTAAGGATACAAAAGAAAAGACACAAATGACTTAGTAGACACCCTTATTTATAGTGAAGTGTCCAGACCTAATATCTAATGTAACAAGCCCATTGGCCCATAGGACCATGAATGGTGTCAACCAATCACAATCTGCCATGTATTGGCTTCTGGAACATTCATCCATGACATACAACATATGAGCATCAAAGATGCACATGATGGAGCACCATGAGTCATAATGGAGCATCATGGTGCATATGTAGCACATGATGAATACTAGTGGCTCAACATCTATCATGGTGGCACAACATGGTCTATTTATTGAGCATCATCAACTTTTAAGCATCCTTGAAAATTCTTGAGAATCATAGAGGACTTCATTGTTGGATTAGGTGACTAAGCTCATAACTATAATTGGTATGTACTTCAATTGATAGTAGCACTGTAACATCCCAAAAAGAAGACCTAGAAATCTTTCATTTTAAATTAATAAAATAGTAAACCATATCATTGTCATAAAACCAAGATAATCAAATCTTATCAATACACCATAATAATCAAAGTGAATCACAAAATGCAGAAACGAGTGGTGTGTGCTCTGCAAGCGTCACAGACTCTTCCCTTTGAAAACAGATGTACTTGAAACATAAACTGAAAACTATAAGCATAAATCTTAGTGAGTTCCCCAAAATACCACATAGAATACATAACTAAACATATAATGGGCCTGCACAATTAGTGTAATGGGCCTCTCCCACATTTGTATAACGGGCCCTGCCGACTAAATAAAACGGGCCCTGCCTACTGAGTATAACGGGCCCCACCCAAACTCGCATAACAGGCCCCACCCACATATAAATCATATAAGCATAACAAGATAATAGCATACAGAATAACCATCGGACCCCACCCAGCAAGAATAGAAGCACATACATATGCAAGAGTCATGCATACATCTAGCATCCCACGTAACAAACCGTGGGCCGACATTGGTGCCTTAGACCCACTAAACATGGTGAGGAAACTCACCTTGCACTATTGAATCCCACAGATAAATCTTTGGTTGCTGGCCCGCTAGAATCTCCGCACTATAAACCACAAAATAATCATCCAATCAATAATTGGATCCTGACCCACACTAATAGTCCAAACTAGGGTAAAAGACATTTTTACTCTTTCCCAAAAATGGCCCATGGCCAGAGCCCAAACCAGTTGTCCAAAGGCCCAATTCCCATAATAATCAGTCAAAACCCAATATGGTCCAATTTTCCAAATTGTGCCTAAATCCCTTTTGTGGGCCTACAACCAAGGAGTCCAATAAGATACCAACGACCCCTAATGGCCCAAGACATCAAAACCCAACCTAGTTCAACACCGAGAAGCACACATGTCTGAAGCTTACTGCTGATTACGCGGGGTGTACGTGTTTATATGCTAAACACACTTGCTTTATGGCTTGTACGCTGCGTACCAGCTTGTACACCCATCATACTCAAATAGCTTGGTCAACTTCCTCATTCAGCTCTTAAACTATTAAGACTTCACTCTAAAACTTAGACCTAACTTCCTTGAGGTGGTTTATCAGGTGAAGGTACCAACTTTACGTGCATGCATGGATTAGTGAGGCTCTTAGAGCTCAAAAGAGCTTAATAAATGAATTAATACATGCATGAGACCATAAACATCATAAAGTGTGCGCTTTAAATCTTAAAGAACTCTCCAAACACCAAGATCTACAAGATTTAGCATCTAACACGTCCTCAACACATCTAGACCAACCAAAAGGGATAAGGAAGTATAAAACAATAACATGAAGAGATCTAATCATACTAAGATCAAGGTTGAGACTTTATACCTTCATGCCACTCATAAATGTCCCTAATCTTTGGATCCACAAGCTCAAGCTCCAACAAAGATTCTTCACCAACTCCTTCTTTTACCAAAGGCACTAACTAACCAAGGATACACCCCTAAAAGGTCAACACTCGAAAATGCTATTAGGGTTCGAGATTAGGGTTTTAGGACAATGGAGGATGATAAAAGAGGCTTGCTCTTGAGACTTAAGATGAATATATAGGGTGTAACACCCCAAATTTAGGGTTTCATTAACCCTCACATACGCCCAACATATGAGGATCGAACAAGCGACCAACGTTCCCCATTAATACGCTAAGCATACACATATGGTAGGCCCTGCGTACTAGCTTCTAAGCTAGTATGCTAAGCGTACCTTGTGGTATGCCCTATGTACTTACCACTTTAGCCAAATGAAATAATATTAATTATAAGGCCTAAAAGGAACCATACTCATTACAAGTGTTACTATTCTCCCTCATTTCAATCAGACTTCGTCCTTGAAGTCCGCCACCCTAAATAACTCCAGATAGTGCTCCCTTATCTCATCTTCTGGCTCCCAAGTCCACTCCCAACCCTTGCGGTGCTATTAATGCACCTAACCAAAGCCAACCAAACCCAACCTTAGTAGGGCTCTCCAGACCCGATGATGAACAATTTCTTTCTTAGCCTAAAACAATCCCATTTAGAATAACCACTTCTACTCAACCTAAAATCTAAAGTTTCAAATTGGTCCAACTCCCCAACAGACCACCCGTATTGAATCATTTATAAATCCGTTCCACTTGTCTTCCAAACTAACAACTAAAATTTTGATTACCTGAGGTTTCCATTAGCAAACAGAATCACAAACCACATGTTGATGTTGGAACTTTTCACTTGAACAAGGGAATTAGATATTCCTTAGAGAAAAGGCTCATCCTAATGTTCACAATTCCATGAATACAATGAACAACAAGAGCCAAACTAGGATATAAACCTTCTAGTGCTGAACAAGACACTAATTCCTATTACCATAACCAAAAACATCCCTTTTTCCCCCGATCCCTTCAGCTGATGCCACTGGTATGTAGATTCATTAATTCGATTCTAAATGAAATAAAGACCTTGCACATAAATACTCGTGATTCTCAACACGAGTTCCTACCAAAACCCAACTCGGTACATAATTCGAAACCGAAGATCCAAGGATCTACACTTGCATTTCACCCGAAATCTTCTGATTCACGTTAACCCTTCACTAAAACTGGATATGATGATCCCCAGTCATCGTTGAGACTGCCAATCTCACAACTGGTCCAACCACCAGGTTCCTAAGAGTCCAATTGAAAAGGCTACACTAGCCTAACCAACCCTCTATGCAACTCACTGACTACATAAGCATTCCTATAAAACCAAGATCTAGTACCTCAACCTAACGGGCTCTACCAGGTCCCACCTACATTGTCATAATCACACGAGACTCTCCCATGGGTCCCACCCAATCTATACTATGGAGCGAGCCACACTCATGGATACCACCTATCTAGACCTACACAAGCCTGACCCCGCCTCGGACCCCAATGGTCTTCTTCCTAAAACAGAGAAATTCTCTCCGAAAGTCTTGTCTGTCTTGCCCAAGGCACAAACTGATCCTCCTTTATAATCAAGACCACCTCAACGATAGTCTCCCTCAAACTGGTGAATGCTACGATCCCATAGGCGTCTTACAACACTTCTAACCAACCATGGTTACCATCCATGGACTTACCACACCCAAACATCTCAACCCCAATTATCCTGAGGTTAACCCACATCCTACTGAATTCCAATCAGGTGTTCGGGTCATGCTTTGAACCCCAAAATCTTTATTAAACAAGAACAGGCAGCGAGGCTCTAACACAAACCACAACCTGGATCCATCCACAAGCCTGCTATACATCACAAAGAAGATGCCGACCAGTTGTTAGAAATTTCCTGAACTCCCACCTTACACAACTTGAATCCGGACAACCACTTGGGTCCTCTCTCCTCCTAATTGGGATATGAAACTTGCCTTATTTCCACACCCGATCCAACTCCCAAAAATTCTTATTGATTCTCCCTCACTTGGATTCGACGGAGCTCTCCCATCCCAAAAAATTGATGGATTCCCAACCCATCTTATCCTCATATACATGAACCAACTATGACCTGAGCTTACCAATACTAGCGCTCCATTACTAACTGATCTCGATGACCGTCCAACTCCTGAAATCCAGAAGAATACTCATCGAAATCCTAGTAACTCTGATAATCCCAATCACCTCCCATGATAACACACCAAGTCCTTAAGTCCTTTATGTCGGTGACTAAAAACCCTAACCCATTTGTCCATATTTCGAGAAATAGTAACTCTTTGTTACCACCTTACTCTGAACTGCCGAATTTTCACTCCAACTTCCCATCCTCAAAAGAATCTCTGTATTGTAACCATTGATAATCCTTGTGATAATGAATTCCCTGGAACTTCCAATGACCAAAAAACTCATGCGACTGTCACCACCATCTTCTTACTACCTCTCCTTCCCTAGAAATGGTTGTGATCGAACCTAAAGGTTCTTCCATAGACAACCGTCGATCATACCATAACAATGCTAACACGAATGAATTATGACTACGTTGGAGAACTAACCAGCTAATCTGACCATAAACCTTCCAAAAGAGAACCTTGAATTGACCCCACCAACGAATCGAAACAACAACCGAATGAACTGAAACCCACTCAACAAGATACGACTCACTAATGACTCTTGGTATGCAAAATGGCATATAAAAATTCTAAATGATATAACCCAAAAAATAGCAGACAGCCAAGCAAGAGATAATGCTTACCTAAACCAATAAAAAATCCCAAATCAATATAAACTCTGATAATAATCAAGAAGAACGCAAAAGATAACATACCCGCAATAGTACCTGACAGAACCCTGGTCTCCCTTGACTGACGCTGCAGTACTCAACTCCTTACACTTAGGACTCTTGCTCCACCCTCAGAACCGTTAGAGATCCTTAAAGTAACCAGAGTAGGTGAACTCACTGCTCCACCCCTCAACATCGGGCAGTCGACCTTCATGTTGGCCACTTGGTTGCAACGAAAACATAACAGGCTTGCCTCCTGAGGACAATCCCGACTAACATGGCCAACCCTTCCATACTTGTAGCAGTCGGTGCCCCTAGAATGACAAACCCTATCGTGCTGCCTCCCGCACGTACTGCACTGACCCCAAACATGTTGGCCCCTCAATCATTGATCTGAAGTCTTGGGTCTCTTTACAGGTTCCTCAGCTGCCTGCACATGCTTTGGCCTCCTCTTCCCCAGGTGCTCGAAATCAATCTCCTGCTCTTGGGCTACCCTAACCATCCCTTCATCCAACCGAACATCAAAGGTCCGACCCCAAACCCAATGAGCAATCTATTAGTGACATGCCCAATGATGTCAGATAACTCCTCGTCCAACGCTCGTGAAACCTCCGTGGCAATCCAATCATAGGATCGACCCCCTGAAAACATGGTGTATAACCCCACCTCCGATCCCAAATTACAAGAACGAGCAATAAGATCATCCTTCCTGAAGGATTCTAGGGCTCCACAAGCTCTAGGCTCTAGATGTGTCCCCAACTTCCCTGCTACAATCACAGCCTGAAAATCCCCAAGACGACTATCAAAGAGCTCCAAAATCCTTTCCTTTACCAAACACCAAAGATCATAAGAGTCCATTCCAAAAAATCGCAGGTAATCTCCGATGAGATGAACTCTTACAGGCACTCATCGATCGGCTCAACACTTACACCTGAGCTTGAATCCGAACCCGAACCTCCTTCCCGAGTGCTCATCACCATACTAAAAAACAACATGCAGATGATCAGAACATACCCAAGAATACTCATCCCCAGGCTTCCGAGATTCTCCAAAACATACCTCGATTTGAGTATGGATCCTGTGCTTTTATTAGTATAGGCCCAATACTTCCTTCCACACCAATCCATACTTTCCTCAAGAATCATCCCGAATCCTCTAAGTCACTTTCTTAAATTGATACTCCACATGATCTCTAAACAACGTAACTAAACCCACTGAAGCACTCCCTAGGATTTCCTAGGTTTCCGACCTCACCCTGCCTTCACCCGCTGAAGAATTCCCCGTAATGTCAAACACCTACATCATGAATACAATCACATGCAACACAACCTATATAATCCTTTGAGTAGAACACTCATCTGTACCCCGATTAGAATCAAACAAGATTTGCACAATAGAGTCAAATCCGTCACTATGAGATTATCCAACCTTTGTCACATGTGACTTGACATATTCACTTAATAGCAAACTCCCATCACTTAAGACTCCTACAAAGCACAAAGCAAGCAACATTCATGCAGTAGCATTCTAATCTATAGAATAACTAAGAAAATCCAATCTCATACTACAACTTATGCTAGGAACTTCCACACTCTCTCTACCGATTACCTTACGCAAACAATTATACCAAATCTAGAATCCTATGCTTCCTAGGCTACAAGGCATGCAAGTCTACAAGCTCATACAATATGCATAGAAGGCATCTCTCCTAGCATTCTATCTTGAAAAAACTAAGCAGGTCCTTAGCCCTAACTAGCATGCGATTCACAGATTCAGAAATCAAATCATATCAGATAACATGTATGGGTATTTTGGGAAAAGCACACTTGAGCTTGGTTAATTCCATGCACTACACCCTTTCTTGTATTAGAAAACCCTTTTCTTTTTCAAAAAATATTTCTTTTTTATAAGCTTCACCAAACCATCATTTTGAGTTCAGACACACCCGAGAGTATGTCTGAATCCCTTAAACCAAGGCTTTAATATCAACTGTAACGTCCAAAAAATAAAGCCCAAAAATCTTTCATTTTAAATTAATAAAACGATAAACCATATTGTTGTCATAAAACCAAGGTAATAAAAATTTATCAATACATCATAATAGTAAGAGTGAATGACAAAATGCAGAATTGAGTGGTGTGTTCTCTGCAATCATCCCAAACTCTTCCCTTTGAAAACAGAAGTACCTGAAACAAAAACATAAAATCATAAGCACAAAGCTTAGTGTGTTCCCCAAAATACTAAATAACATACATAACTAAACATATAATGGGCCCCTCCTAGACTCGTATAACGGGCCCTACCCACTGAATATAACAGGCCCCGCCCACTGAATATAACGGGCCTCGCCTACTAAGTATAACGGGCCCCGCCTAAATTCATATAACGGGCCCTACCCACTGAGTATAACGGGCCCCGCCCAAACTTGGATAACGGTCTCTGTCCACATAAAAATCATATAAGCATAACAACATAATATCATACAAAATAACCATCGGGCCCCGCCCAGTAAGCATACAAGCATATACACATGCAAGAGTCACACAGACATCTAGCATCATACATAACAAACCATGGGTTAGAATTGGGAAATCATATTATTTAATTAGTATTGATCAAGAATTAATTTGAAATTAATTTAGTGATCAAAATACACTGATTAAATTAACAGGGACTGATTAGGTAAATCAATAATACTTATAGTTTGGGCTAATTATGATTAGTATTGATTAGGGTTGGACGAAATCTATGTGAGGGTCCATGAAGATTTCGTCCAAGGGCTTATCATAAGGGTTATTGGATTGTTTACATCCTAAGAAAGTGAGTTAGGGTTTTATGATTAAAACCCTAAGGATCCTACACTATAAGCAGATCCCCTTGCACACCCAAAATCGGCCCCTTATGCTTCTAAAAGGAACCCTAGCCGATTTTGAGTGCTTCCTAACCTCTCTCTCATAATCCTCCGATGCTTTTGGTGTTTGTGACTTATTAGAGGGATCACATTTGAGGTACTAAGCTCTTGAAGGCCAAGGATTGCAAGCTACAACAAAGAGGTATTCATCTAACTTGTTTTATGTGATAAATCTCATAAAATGTATGCTAGTTAGGATTCATGCTTTGGATGATTTAATATTGCATGTATAACTTGAGAAAACCTAGATCTAAAGCATTAGGGTTGCTTGTGCACCGTAGGATTGTTGTATTGCTCAAAACCCATCAGTGGTATCGAAGATTAGGGTGTTTTCTATTATATTGATGCATTGGTTAACTGTTCAAAGATGAAGCAAATCAAAATCTACAATCTGCCTGATGAACTCGACAATTTCATTGTGGGATTCAACGAGTTGGGGCTACTTGACGCGTCCATTGCTAGACTCGATGAGTCGGCTCATCCGTTGGCAGATTTTTCAGGATTTTGACGAGAGTTGTATTAAGATCATTACGAAAAACTGTTTTGACTAATAAAATTTGATTTTGTATAATATGGTAATGATTATCCCCCATCCAATTAAAAGATAATTTTTTAAATTTTAAGATAATTACTAGATTATATGATAAACTAATTATTTGTATTATATAATTTGAATTATCTGGCAATATAAGTGGATTGGGTCAAATTTTGTGATTAGGATTAATTATATGATTACTTAATTGTTTTCAAATTTGATCTAAATGATTTTGAAAAGTTTCAAAATTTTCCCTCAAGTTTTGGAATTTAAATTATTGATTAAAAAGTTTTGATGATGAAATATTTAAATTCCAAACCCTAGGGTTTTAAAAGTTTAAAATCCAACCCTTATACAATTATAATATATATATATATATATATATATATATATATATATATATATATATATATATATATATATATATATATATATATATGTATGTATGTATAAGATGAGTCATTCTTACCGTTAGTAGACCTCATTCACGAAGCCAGTCTATGAGGGGGTTTAAGGAAATCGTCTATAAAATGACGGTTTAATGGGTGTCCACTCTCACCCACCGCTTCCTTGATTGGTGGAGGGTAGTTAGACGAATGGGTAGGATAGGACAACTAATTCTTCATTAATAAGTATAATGAACTTATAAAGTAAGTAAATGTTTTCATAAATTCTCAATCTTAGTTACTTTAGGAAAAATGTGAAAATGATGCTATTCCATGAAATTGAACTTTGCACATTATCAAGTCATCAGTGGAGCGTGTGTGGCTAACCGGTACACTAATTTGAGACTAATAAGGGTGGCAAAGGGTAGCTCGATGTTTCTCATAAATCAATGGAGTGTGTGTGGGTAACCAACATGTTGATTAGGTGATAAATGACATTGAGAGTACCGAGCACATCTGCGTGGTTATTCACACCTTGTTTGTGATCATCGGTATCCCAGCCACCAGCTTGAAGGGCATAATCGAGATTGAAACATGCCATTGAAAAGTTCAATGAATCTCAAAGAACTACGAATTTCATAAAACTTAATTCTTTCAAAATTTTGTTTTTGGGTGGTGAAATTGGTAAATCATCATTTACCTCCTTTCAAATAATTTGTAATTAGATTACGGCATGCCTTTTTTGAATTGTGAATTATTGTGTTTGGGTATTTCTACTATGTTGTCTAATAACTCATCACATGATAATTCTTGGCTCCTTGATACATGATGTGGTTTTCACATTTGTTTTAATTGCAGGGTCTAAAAGGAAGTAGGGATGTGGAGCATGGGAAGATGAACTTGACCATGGGGAATAGAAAAGTGTCTCTTGTCATCAAGACTGGAGTTTATTCTTTATTGCTTAGTAATGGGTTAGAGTTAGATTAAAATAATTCCTGCTACTCGTTAGAAATGACGAGAAACATTATTTATTTTCATGTTTTGTATAAAAGAAGGTTTTGGATTTTCATTTAACAATGAAATTAGTTCTAATAATGCTTTTTGTAATAGTAAAATTTTATTTTGAAGCATTACCTTGTAATGGTATATAAGAAACTGTGATGGTTGTAGACAACTTAGGAAATAATATATTGCATATTGATTCGTCCAATGGTTTGGAAAAGGTATGCTTATGGCATTGTCGTCTTGGACATGTCAACAAGAAGCGCATAGCCCAACTCTGAAAGGATGGTGTGTTGGACTCATTTGACTTAGAGTCGGATGATACGTGCGAATCTTATTTGCTTGGATAGATGACCAATTCACCTTTCACTGGTACTTGTGAAAGAGGTGAGGGTTTGTTGGATCTCATGCACACCGATTTATGTGGACCCTTCAGATCCTCCATAAGGGATGCTAACCGCTTCTCTGTGAAACATACACGTTCAGTTATCGTGTATTGTAAATTATAAAAGTGAATAATATTATGAAATATTTTGTGAATTTGAATGTTGAGTTCTAACAGATGGTTTTTATTAGAAATAAAGTAAAACTATGCTTAGAATCATTCAAAAAGTATTGGAAGTCTTATGAGATTCTACTTAAATGTCATATATTGAAATTTAGCGAAAATATAAAATTTGAAATAAGTAAAATTTTATTATTTAAAGTTGTAAAGAATCTCGTTAGAAAGTTTAGGCAAACACCTCGTTGAAATAAGAGTTCTAACGAAAAAGTTATGATCAATCGAAAATCCGCGATAAAACCGGCAAATACTATGTCGCGTAAAAAGTGAATTTTCGATAAACTACTTTTTAGCCTTAGTAATCTAAATGAAAGTTGTAGAACTCGCTAAAATAATAAATTGTTATATAAAAAACTTTTAAATTTGACTTCGTATGAGGAAATTATGATTTTTCTAAGTTTCGGAATAACAGTAGATAGCTAAAAACTCGAAATAAAGATCGAGTGATATTTAGCCGATACAACCTAAACAAGAATTGAAGGTCTTGTCAATAGTAGTACAACGGTAAAAAGACTGACGAAAACAGACTCCGTATGAAGAAGTTATGAATTTTTAACGGATTATCCTGTCACGGTCTGTTAAAAATAATAATATAAATTAAACTCAAAATTAGCCGACTCATTCTAAACGAAAGTGGTAGAGCATAATTTTAGCTACGCATGCATATAAAGAACGTCAAAAACAGAGCCCGTATGCGAAAATTGGGCGCAATTTCTGAGAATTTTCGCATGGATAAGGTCCATCTCGGTGAGTCATCGCATAGCTGTCCGATGCGTGTCGCCTCCTGATTCGGTCGAAGCCACGACCCAATGACCTTCCGACGCGCCTCGCATTTGACTCCGCCCCATGTCTGAGATGGAGACCTAGCTAATGACGCGTCTGAAGTCGATGACTCCTCACATCCGAAGCTCGCTCCAGCTGCCGTGTGTACCGAGCCTTGCAGCTTCGCTGCCACCTGCCCTCTCCCTCTCGCTTCAGATATGAACCTTGGCCCTATATAAGGGGTGCGAGACCTCCCGGGTAAGTTTGGAATTTTTCCACGTTTTCACCTCGTATTCCATATTTTGGCTATTTCCACTTCCCCCGAAGCCCCGATATTATTTCTAACACCCGAAACATGCCCCAAAGTGCCCGAGAAGCCCGAGAAATTTATCTTTTCGGTTTGAAGCCCTACGTTCGCAGAGCCTAGTTTTCAAGAAAGCTCCCGGTTTTTATTAAAGAAAGCTATTTATAGTAACGAAGTGCTGCCTAAATTACTATTTTAACCCTCGGTTACCTCAAAGTGAGTTTAATATATAGGAACAATTGTATGTTATGTGTTATATGTGCTATGTGCTTTTCAGTGTTATTATTCCGGGTTATTTTCTCGTGTTATTTTTATTCGCTATTTTTAATAGAAAAGAAATACCTTTGACCATGTGATCATTAAAAGGACTTAGATTCACGTTGGTACTGGTATGTAGCCTCTGGCCATGTAGAACATGTCTATGTAAGAGAATGATTTCTATTCTATGGTGTTGGTAAATGGTTAGATAGGGCTATAAGCCTGAAAGCTACCAAAATGTTAATCAGAAGTTGTATGTCTTCTTTGCCATTTGGGCCGAAGCTTTATTGATGTATATCAAGTGTGGAAATTGTTATGTCTTATTGATTGTATATCTTTGAATCAAGTCTTTGATTGATATGGAAAGTTTGTCACATGATTCATATATGCCTCTGTTGTTCCTTGTTCCTCTTTGCTTTTGCCATATTGAAGTATATATATGGCATAACGCTATATTGTATCTATTATTGAACTCACTACGCGTCATCGCTTACCCTTTCAATGTTTTAATATATTGCAGGCATTAAGCATCCAATATAGCTTTATACTGTTGGAAGAATTAAGATAGTCTACACTATTACTTTTGTATTTAAGTATTAGTATGTATAAAATATACAATATCTTGGGTAGTTTTGTAATAACTTAAACTTAGTCTGTTTGTATCCAGTCGTTTGTAAATAAATTGTCAATGTAAAATATTATTTGTGAATATGGATGTAGCATGTTTTGGGAGTAACAAATTGTTTTAGTATTATGAAAGTGAGGGTCTTTCAATCATGGTATCAGAGCAGTAGTTTAACCGAACTAAATACCACAGATTGGCGTTTAGACTTAAACTATTGTAAGTTCAATATATGAACTGATTCATTGTAATTATATGGATACAAACCTTAGGAAAGACTTAAGTAGGGTATTAAATAATGATAAACCCTAATATTCTAAAATATGATGTTACTCCATATTGCAGAGTAATAGCTGAACAGATTAGTAGCCATACCCCTGATGTGGGTGGAGGTCCTCAACCCGAGGAAGTAAATACTCCAGTACCTCCTTGTGAGGAGTGAATCTTGGGTAAACTTACCGGTGTTATTCGATAGACTCTCAAAGAACACAAAAAGAATGGTGATAAAGGAAAAGAGAAAGCCACTTGAGAATCTTCAAAAGGAGAGGTGAAGCGTCCTTCGTTCAAAGATTTCAAGAGTAGTGGTGCTACAGAGTTTTCCAGTGTTCTTAATCCCATTATTATTCTTACCTGGATCCAAAACACAGAGAAAGTGTTTCGTATTTCTCATGCAGATAATGAAGACAAGGCTAATTATGCTTCCGCAATGCTCATCGGAGAAGCCTTGGTCTGGTGGGAAGCAACATATGAAGCTCTCAATGGGTTTGACCAGGAGAATTTAGCTTGGGAAATGTTCAAAACTCGTTTGCTAGAGAAGTATTGTCCTTTAGACATGAGGAGGAGATTGGAGAAGGAATTCCTCGAGCTTAAACAGGGAGGAATGATTGTGAATGAGTATGAAACTCAGTTTAATAAAAGAGCAAGGTTTGCTACAAAAGTATATTCCAACTGAAGATGAGAAAATTTAGTTATTCATGGAGGGACTACGACACAAAATCAACGATTTCGTTGCCAATCGAGAAGTTCTATTATTCGATAAAGCCGTTGAGTATGCTCGAAGACGTGAGCATGAATTAGAAATACGTGGTGCCACTTTTACTGTTCTGAAGCATCCACATACTGAAAGAACTGTTCCTATTCCTTCTTTTCTACCAGCTCAATCCATTCAGACTGAACTTAGTAATCAAATGCAAACTCAAAGTGCCTCTCGTGGACGCGGTAGATCAAAATATTTCTCTATTCAATCGCTTTCATGTCGTGTTTGTGGAAAGAATCATCCGGGCTAATGCAAAATAGACAAGGAATCCATTGTCTGTTATGGATGTGGAGAAAAGGGTAATATAAAGCCAGATTTCCTAAGAAAGGATGTTACTTGCTATGCATGTGGTATTACTGGCCACAAGAAGTGTTTTTACCGTACTCTTACTAGTCAGATGATGGGAAGTCAAGCTACTATTCAACAACCGGCGAGAAGTCAAGCTTCTGTTCAACAATCAAAGGGTACTCCAACTAAAAAGGAGGAGGTGCCAAAAGCTAAGGTTCGTGCATTCCAGATTACGACAGAGGAAGCACGCGAGGACACGAATGTTGTGACATGTATATTTCTTGTCAACTCTAGATTGCTCACATCTTATTTGATTCCGGTGCCTCACACTCTTTTGAGTCTTATGAATTTGCGCATTCCTTTCAAATTGTTTGCTATGTAATCGTGCAACCATTTCACGTAGATACTACGGGAAGTATATCATTACTTGCTAATAAAGTATATAGGGAATGTGTTATAGAAATTGAAGGATATAATGTTCTTGCTAACCTGATCCCTATCTCCTTGCCTAATTTTGATATTATTCTCGACATGGATTGGTTGTCAAAGAATCATGCAGAACTCTTATGCTATGAAAAGATAGTATGCAGCCCTATTGAAGGAGAGAATCCTATCTATATCTACGGTGAACAAAGAATCTTAAAAATAATCTCTTTCCTTAAAGCTCTTAAATCCATATCGAAGGGATGTTCTATCTATCTGGCCTACATAGTTGATATCTCAAAAGAGGAAAAGAAAGTTGTAAATGATGTACCTGTTGTTAAAGAATATCCTGATTGTTTTCCCGAAGAATTGACCGGACTTCCTTCGGACATGCAAGTAGAATTCCGAATTGACCTTGTGCCTGGTGCTGCTCCGATTACAAAGACTCCTTATCATCTCGCGCCCGCTGAGATGAAATAAATGATGATCCAACTGCATGAATTACTTGACAAAGGCTTTATCTGAACGAGTACCTCTCCTTGGGGGGCTCCGATATTGTTTGTCAAGAAGAAGGATGGATCAATGCGGATGTGCATTGATTATCGTGAGTTGAATAAGGTGACTGTCAAGAATAAGTACCTACTACCTCGCATTGATGATTTATTTGATCAACTTCAAGGTGTTAGCTATTTCTCAAAGATTGATTTGAGATTTGGCTATCATCAGTTGAAAGTTCACGAGCAGGATGTACTGAAGACTGCTTTTCGTACTCGATATGGGCATTATGAATTCCTTGTTATGCCGTTTGGTTTAACAAATGCTCATGTTGTATTCATGGATATGATGAACCAGGTATGCCATCCAATGCTTGATAAATCAGTCATCGTATTCATTGATGATATTCTAATCTATTCCAAGTCAAATTTAAGCTGATCATGGCATTTATATTCCTGTAGTATTAGAACTTCTTCGAAAAGAGAAACTATATGCAAATGTGAATTTTGGCTTCACCAAGTTCAATTTCTCGGCCATGTTATTTCTAGTGCGGTGTATCCGTAGATCCTATTAAAATCGAAGCTATTCAAAATTAGGAAGTGCCCCGTAATGATTCCGAAATTCGTAGTTTTTTAGGTCTCACAAGATATTACCAAAGATTCATTAAAGACTTTTCTCGTATAGTTGTACCTCTCATGAGTCTTACACGGAAGGAAGTGAAGTTCGAATGGGGTGAAGCCCAAGAAAAATCTTTTTCAACTCTAAAAGATCTTTTGACTTATGCTCCAATCTTATCACTCCCAGAAGGTGATGATGATTTCTTTATATATAGCGATGCTTCAAGATTGGTACTTGGTTATGTGTTGATGCAACGTGGTAAAGTGATAGCCTATGCCTCAAGAAAACCGAAAGATTATGAAAAGAGTTATCCCACTCATGATCTCGAACTCATTGTAGTGGTGTTTGCCCTAAAATTTTGGAGGCATTATCTTTTTGATACAAAATGTCAATTATTTACCGACCACAAGAGTCTCCAGTATATATTCAGTCAACAAATTTTGAATATGAGACAACAATGAGCCATGGAGCTGATCAAGGATTATAATTGTGAAACCTTGTATCATCTTGGAAAAGCCAATGTAGTTGTTGATGCTCTTAGTAGAAAAGTTTATCGTAATAGTATGTGTTATACTATTACTCACACTACAGTAAAGTTCACTATTCTTGATGAACTAGAGAAATGGCAAGAAGAGGCCCTAAAGCCAGAAAATGTGAAGAAAGAAGGGATGATACATTATAATGATGCTTTACTTGATGATCCGTGAGGATTAAAAGTAGTCAAGAATCGGCTATGGATTCCAAAGATTGGTGGATTCAGACAAAAGATTTTAGATGAAGCCCATAAATCTAAACTGTCAATACATCCTGGTACAAGTAAAATGTACTATGATGTAAGAGCTTACTATTGGTGGTCAGGACTAAAGAGAGTATTAGTGTTCATGTATGGAAATGGGAAGAACTGTTCATGGATATTATTACCAAATTGCCAAAGACTGCTAGACAGCATGATAGCATTTGGGTGATCGTCGACCGCCTGACTAAGAGTGCACATTTTCTTGCCATGCGTGAAACAGCTCCAATGGAGAAATATGCACAAGCATACCTAGATGAAATTGTTGCAAGACATGGTGTGCCACTAACGATCATTTCCGATCATGATACTCATTTCACTTCTCACTTTTGGGTGAGTATGCAATGTGAATTGGGATCTCGAGTTTCTCTCAGCACAACTTATCATCCCTACACACATGGTCAGACAGAGAGAACAATTCAAACTGTAAAAGATATGCTTCGTGCATGTGTCTTGGAGTTCGGTGGTAACTGGGATAAGTATTTACCGCTTGTCGAATTCTCATATAATAATAGTTACCACGCTTCAATTAAAATGCCACCGTATGAAGCATTATATGGTCGTAAATGCCGTACTCCATTATGTTGGTGTGAAGTAGGACAGAAAATCCTAGGAGGCCCTGAAATGATTCAAGATACTGTGAAAAGATTCAAATCATATGTGAAAGAATGAAAGCGGCCCAGGATCGACAAAAGTCTTATACATAAAAAAGGAGACGACCCATAGAATTCTAGGTGAGTGATTTCGTAACGCTAAAAGTATCCTCGTGGAAAGGTCTTATGCGATTTGGAAAGAAAGGAAAACTAAGTCCCATATTTGTTGGTCCTTTCAAAATCATCCAGAAAGTTGGTAAACAAGCATACCGCTTGGAATTTCCGGAAGATTTGGCAGGTATTCATGATGTGTTTCATGTGGGCTATCTGCGCAAATGCTTGAGCATCTATGATGAGAAAGTTCCATTATCCGAAGTGAAATTGGATAATAAGTTAAGATATGTAGAAAAGCCTAAAGAGATCGTGAATGAAAGAACAACTAATATATGTAATAAAGAAGTAGAGTTGGTGTTTGTCAAGGGGAAACACCATCGAGGCCCAAATTATACTTGGGAAAATAAGAATGAAAAAAAAAACAAAATATCCCGATTTGTTTTAATCGATGTAATTTCGGGGATGACATCCTAAAAAGGAGGAGGTATTTGTAACATACACGTTCAGTTATCATGTATTGTAAATTATAAAAGTGAATAATATTACAAAATATTATGTGAATTTGAATGTTGACTTCTAACAGATAGTTTTTATTAGAAATAAAGTAAAACTATGCTTAGAATCATTCAAAAAGTATTGGAAGTCTTATGAGATTCCAATTAAATGTCATATATTGAAATTTAGCGAAAATATAAAATTTGAAATAAGTAAAATTTTATTATTTAAAGTTGTAAAGAATCTCGTTAGAAAGTTTAGGCAAACACCTCGTTGAAATTAGAGTTATAACGAAAAAGTTATGATCAGTCAAAGATCCGCGATAAAACCGGCAAATACTATGTCGCGTTAAAAGTGAATTTTCGATAAACTACTTTTTAGCCTTAGTAATCTAAATGAAAGTTGTAGAACTCGCTAAAATAATAAACTCTTATATAAAGAACTTTTAAATTTGACTTCGTATAAGGAGATTATGATTTTTCTAAGTTTCGGAATAGCAGTAGACAGCTAAAAACTCGAAATAAAGATCAAGCGATATTTAGCCGATACAACCTAAACGAGAATTAAAGGTCTTGTCAACAGTAGTACAACGGTAAAAAGACTGACAAAAACAGACTCCGTATGAAGAACTTATGAATTTTTAACGGATTATCCTATCACGGTCTGTTAAAAATAATAATATTAAAATTAAACTCAAAATTAGCCGACGCGTTCTAAACGAAAGTCGTAGAGCATAATTTTAGCTACGCATGCATATAAACAACGTCAAAAACAGAGCCCGTATGCGAAAGTTATGGATTTTAGAAAATTTGGGTGCAATTTCCGAGAATTTTCGCATGAATAAGGTCCATCTCGGTGAGTCATCGCACAGCTGTCCGACGTGTGTCGCCTCTTGATTCGGCCGCAGCCGCGGCCCAATGGCCTTCCGACGCGCCTCGCATTTGACTCCGCCCCGTGTCTGAGACGGAGACCTAGCCAATGACGCGTCTGAAGTCGATGAATCCTCGCATCTGAAGCTCGCTCCAGCTGCCGCGTGTGCCGAGCCTTGCAACTTCGCTGCCACATGCCCTCTCCCTCTCGCTTCGGATATGAACCTTGGCCCTATATAAGGGGTGCGAGACCTCCCGGGTAAGTTTGGATTTTTTCCACTTTTTCACCTCTTATTCCATATTTTGGCTATTTCCACTTCCCCCTAAGCCCCGATATTATTTCTAACACCCGAAACACGCCCCGAAGTGCCCGAGAAGCCCGAGAAATTTATCTTTTCGGTTTGAAGCCCTACGTTTGTAGAGTCTAGTTTTCAAGAAAGCTCCCGGTTTTTATAAAAGAAAATTATTTATAGTAACGAAGTGCTGCCTAAATTACTATTTTAACCCCCGGTTACTTCAAAGTGAGTTTAATATATAGGAACAATTGTATATTATGTGTTATATGTGCTATGTGCTTTTCAGTGTTATTATTCCGGGTTATTTTCTCGTGTTATTTTTATTCGCTATTTTTAATAGTAAAGAAATACCTTTTACCATGTGATCAGTGAAAGGATTTAGATTCACGTTGGTACTAGTATGTAGCCTTTGGCCATGTAGAACATGTCTATGTAAGAGAATGATTTCTATTCTATGGTGTTGGCAAATGGTTAGATAGGGCTATAAGCCTTAAAACTACCAAAATGTTAATCAGAACTTCTATGTCTTTTGTTCCATTTGCGCCGAAGCTTTATTGATGTATATCAAGTTTGGAAATTTTTATGTCTCATTGATTGTATATCTTTGAATCAAGTCATTGGTTGATATGGAAAGTTTGTCACATGATTCATATATGCCTCTGTTGTTCCTTGTTGCTCTTTGCTTCTGTCATATTGAAGTGTGTGTGTCTATATATATATATATATATATATATATATATATATATATATATATATATATATATATATGGCATAACATTATATTGTATCTATTATTGAACTCACTAGGCATCACCGCTTACCCTCTCAATGTTTTAATATATTGCAGGCAATAAGCATCGAATATAGCTTTATACTATTTGAAGAATTAAAATAGTCTATACTACTACTTTTGCATTTAAGTTTTAGTATGTATAAGATATACAATATTCTGGGTAGTTTTGTAATAAATTAAACTTAGTCGGTTTGCATTCAGTCGTTTGTAAATAAATTATCAATGTAAAATATTATTTGTGAATAGGCATGTAGCATGTTTTGGGAGTAACAAATTGATTTAGTATTATGAAAGCGAGGGTCTTTCACTATGTAACCTTTACTGACGATTATAGCAGATACGAATATGTCTTCTTGATCAAGAACAAGTTGGAAACCTGTGAAAAGTTAAAAGAATTTAAGCACGAAGTGGAGAATCAATTGGGTAGGAAGATAAAGATGCTTCGATTTGATCGTGGTGGTGGGTATCCTAGTATCAAGTTCCATGACTATCTTTAACAATATGGAATTGTTTCACACATGACGCAACCTAGGACACCGCAGCTTAATGGTGTGGCTGTGAGGCCCAATCGAACCTTGTTGGACATGGTTCATTCCATGATGAGACGAGCTTCGTTACCTATCTCATTTTGGGGGTATGCCTTAGAGACTGCCACTCATATCCTTAATCTATTCCCAAATAAGAAGGTTCCTAAAACACCTCACGAAATGTGGACATGGAAGGTTTCCACATTTGCACATATCAAGGTTTGGGGTTGTGAGGCTTTCGTAAGACGAGAGACTTACGACAAGCTCGAACCTCATAGTGAGCATTGTATTTTCATCAGCTACCCACAAAAATCCTTTGGATATTTGTTATGTAGACTTAGTGAGAACGTGGTCTTCGTAATGTGAAGGGTGTCTTTTATGAAAGAGAACTCATATGCCAATAGGATAGTAGGAGGAAAATTGACCTTGATGAGCTTCAAGATTTAAGTGATGAAGGAACCTCTAACACTAGAATCAACCTGAGGATGAGACTCTTGTTAAACCAGTTGACCAGTCTGTACCACTGAGACATTCCGATATAGTTAGCGTTCTACCTATGTTATATGGTTTTCATATAACAACTGAAGGTGATACATTTATCAGTGATAGTACATTGATAAATTTGTATGAACCTAAAAACTATAAGGAAGCCATGGCGGGCCAAGAGTTCGTAAAGTGGAAAGAAGCAATGGGCAGTGAGATTTAGTCCGTGTATGACAATCAAGTTTGAACTTGGTCAAAAATTTACCAGGTCATAAGACAACCGGCTGCAAATGAATCTTCAAGAAGAAGATCGAAATGGATGGGAAAGTACACAGATATAAGGCGGATTGGTTGCGAAGGGCTTTACTCAAACTCCTGGAGTTGACTATGACAAGACCTTCTCATCGGTAACGAAGATCAAATCTATAAGGATTATGCTAGCCATAGCTACATTTCATGATTATAAAATATGGTAGATGGATGTCAAAACCACTTTCCTAAATGGGAAGTTGGCTGAGGATGTTTACATTAGTCAGCCAGAGGGTTTTGTAGATGCGAAGTACCCTAATAGAGTGTGTAAGATTGAGAAATTCATTTATGGATTGAAAAAAGCATCTCGCGTATGGAATCTTTGTTTCGATTAGAAAGTCAAAGAGTTTAGGTTTTCGAGAAGCGAGGATAAGTCCTATGTGCATGTCAAGGCTAGTGGGAGTATAGTTAGCTTCTTAATATTATATATGGATGACATAATACTTATAGGAAATGATGTCCCAACCTTGCAAGAGGTTAAATCCTAGCTTGGGAAGTGTTTCGCTATGAAGGACCTTAGAGAAGCTGCATACATTCTAGTAATAAGGATATTGAGAAATAGGAGTACAAAAATAATAGGACTTAGTCAAAGTACCTACATGGACAAGGAGTTGAAATGTTTCAACATGGAGAATTCCAAGAAAGGAGAATTTCCTGTGTAGAGTAATATCAAACTAAGTAAGACTCAAAGTCTGAGTACTGATGCCGAAATAGAAGAAATAAGTCGAGTACCTTATGCTTCTGTCATTGGCTCGATCATGTATGTTATGACATGTACTCTCCTTGATGTGGCTTTTTCTTTGAGCATGGTTATTCGATATCAAGGGAATCCTGGTAGAACTCACTAGATAGTAGTAAAGAACATTCTTAAGTACTTGCGGAGGACTAATGACTGGGTCGTTACCCTTGGTGGAAGTGAGGAATTAAGAAGGACAGGGTATAGTGACACCAACTTTCAAACCGACATATATAATTTCCGCTCTTAGTCGGGTTGGGTATTTACCCTAAATGGAGGAGCAGTAACATGGAAAAGTTCCAAAAAGGAGACTGTAGTTGATTCAACATGTGAATCAGAGTACATAGCAGCAGGCGAAGCATCGAAGGAGGCAATATGGTCAGAGAACTTCACCGAAGACTTTGGAGTTGTACCAGCCGTAAAGGAGCACATAGAGATTTTCTGTGACAACAAGGGTGCGGTCACCTTAACCAAGGAACCAAGGGATCATGGAAGATCCAAGCACATCAACAGAAAATGTCACTTCATAAGACATCAAGTAGAAGATGGACTCCTCTTAGTGGAGAGCGTATTATCCGAGGATAACCCAAAAGATCCCCTTACGAAGGGACTGAGTATGGTTAAGCACTTGCAGCATGCTATGGGTATTGGGCTGAAGGACGATATTAGTTTTAGTGATTAGATAGCTACTTAGAAACTTGTAGATAAAATGTAATTGACATTGGATGATTAATTAAAAGTGTTTTATTTATGAGTAAAGTTGGTATCGTGTGTCAATTGTTTACTATTGTTTCGCTTTTGCATGCTTTGACTTCCAAAATAAAATGATTATTCGAACTATCCACAGTCAATTATACTTTGGAAGTAAGCTATGAGGTAAGACTGTCATGAATATGCTTGTAGATTGTGTAAAGTGTTTAGACATAGCAAAAGTTCGCTACAACGTTCATGAGTACTGTTGAAATAAGATTTGAGTATTGGATTAAACCCATGCTCACACGAATCACTTCATGGACTTTATCATGAGTTGTTGTGAGATGATAATATCATATATTTTTCAAAACAAGATATATGAGTTGTTGATTATGAGTTGGTTGTGCATTGATAGTACGAAAACGCATTAGTAACTTGATGTTGAAAAGGGGTTGTTGTGTATAATTTAACAAGTGATTAGTACAAGCATATAAGTCGAAGTTTATCTGTTTCTTTTATCCTAAGAGGATTAAAAGCGATATCATGGGACCCTCGATGATTTTGTTTTGACTTATGTGTCGGGACCGGTCATAACTCAATTGATGTGTTCAATTAAGTTCTATATCTAACAAATCAGAAATCGGGAAACAAACTGTTGGACAATGAGTATGACTTTATTCCATGTATTTGTCCACGTGATATCTTGAAGAAAAGAGGATTATATGATTCCTTATCTAAAGGATGCATCATTGATTAGTTCAAAGTTCGACATCGGCTTTTGAGAGCTACGATTGCTAATCAGGTTTTGAAGTTACATTGGCAGTTATATTTATTAGGCTTATCCAAGTGGGAAACTATTGGATTAGGTGTCTAAACCCATAACTATAATTGGTATGCACTTGACCCGATAGTAGCATGGTCCTTTTGGGTTGCCTTACCCGGAGCAATTTGATACGATGGATATTTGAGAATGAGGTTATTTGTAATTTATTAATATATTATATGAATAATATATTAATTGGGAAATCATATTGTTTAATTAGTATTGATCAAGAATTAATTTGTTATTAATTTAGTGATCAAAAGAGACTGATTAAATTTATGAGGTTGATTAGGTAAATCAGTAATACTTTTAGTTTGGGCTAATGATCCATGTTGATTAGGGATTGACTAAACCTATATGAGAATCCATGAAGGTTTTGTCCAAAGGGCCTATGAAATGTGAAGAGTCATAGTGTAGTAGGTTTTACATGTATGAAACCCTAGGAATTCCACACTCTAATTTTAACCCCTCACCCCCCCCCCCAAATCGGTCAATGCATTCCAAGGTGAAACCCTTGCCGATTTTGTGCTTCCTAACCTCTCTCTCACAAGCCTCCTCTTGATTTTAGTGCTTGTAACTTATTAGAGGTATCACACTTGAGGTACTAAGCTATTGAAAGTCCAAGAACTACAAGCTACAACTAAGAGGTATTCATCTAACTAGTTTTTATGTTGTATATCTCCAATTGCATGCTAGCTAGGGTATATGCTTTGGATAAAATGAAATTTCATGTATAACTTGAGAAAACTTAGATCCAAAGCATTAGGGTTGTATGTGCACCATAGGGATGTTATAGTGCTCAAAACCCATCAACGACGTCCCGACCTTGCAGGAGGTTAAGTCCTGGCTTGGGAAATGCTTCCTATGAATGACCTCGGAGAGGCTGCTTATATTCTAGGGATAAGGATTTTAAGAAATAAGAGTAAGAGACTAATAGAACTTAGTCAAAGTACCTACTTGGACAAAGTGTTGAAACATTTCAGCATGGAAAATTCCAAGAAAGGAGCATTGCCTATCCAAAGCAATACTAAACTGAGTAAGAATCAGGGTCCAAGTACTGATGCTGAGATGGAAAAATGAGTCAAGTATGTTATGCTTCTGTTGTTAGATCGATCATGTATTCTATGACATGTAATCGCCTTGATGTGGCTTTTTCTTTGAGCATGGTTAGTCGATATCAAGGAAACCCTAGTATAGCTCACTAGATTGCAATAAGCAACATTCTTAAGTACTTATGAAGGACTGAGGATTGGATCCTTACCCTTGGTGGGAGTGATGAATTAAGAGTGACAGGGTATAGTCACGCTAACTTTCAGACTTACTAAGATAATTTCTGCTCTCAGTCGAGTTGGGTATTTACTCTAAATGGAGGAGTAGTAACATGTAAAAGTTCCAAGGAGACCGTGGCTGATTCAACGTGTGAATCAGAGTACATGATAGCAAGCGAAGCGTCAAAGGAGGCAATATGGCTAAAGAACTTCATTGAAGACCTTGGAGTTGTACCTACAATAAAGGAGCCTATGGAAAATTTCTATGCTAACGAGGGTGCGATCACCTTAACCAAGGAACCGAAGGATCATGGCAGATTCATGCATATCGATAGGAAATATCATTTGATTAGACATCTGGTAGAAGGACTCCTCATAGTGAAGAGGGTATCGTTAGAGGAGAACCCAACAAATCCCCTTACAAAAGAACTAAGTAGGGTTAAGCACTTGCAACATGCTAAGAGTATTGGGCTAAAGGACGATACTAGTTTTAGTGATTAGATAGCTATTAGAAACTTGTAATATATAAAATGTAATTAACAATTGATGATTGAATAAAGAGTTTTATTTATGAGTAAAGTTACTATCATGTGTCAATTTTTTACTATTGTTTCATTTTGCATGTTTTGATTTCCAGAATAATAAGATTATTCAAATTATCCATAGTCGATCATATTTTGGAAGTAGGTATTGAGGCAAGACTATCATGAATTGGCTTGTAGATTGACTAAGGTGTTTCGACATAACAAAAGTTTGTTGTAACGTTCATGAGTGCTCCTGAAATAAGATTTGAGTATTTGATTAAACCCACGCTCACATGAATCACTTCATGGAATTTATCATGATTGATTGTGAGAATATAATATCATAGAGTCTTCAAACCAATATATATGAGTTGTTGATTATGAGTTGGTTGTTCATTGATAATATGAAAATGCACCAGTAACTTGATGTTATAAACGTATTATTGTGTATGATTTAACAAGTAGTTAGTACAAGCATATAAGTAAAAGTTTATATGTTCCTTTTATCATATGAGGATTAAAAACGATATCTTGTCCCCTCGATGATTTTGTGTTGACTTATATGGCGTGCCCGGTCAGGACTGAATTGATGTGTTCAATTATGCTCTATGTCAAACAAATTGTAAATCGGAAAACAAACTGCTGGATAATAAATATGACTATGTTCCATGTATTTCTTGAGGTTTGAGCATTCTAACACTCCTATGGTGTACATGCAAACCTATATACCTCGGATCTATGTATTCTCTATTATACATACAAATATCAAAATTTCTAAGGTATCATCCTAACTTGCATATTATGGAGTATATACAATATGAAATATAGTTGAATGACATACCTTTTGTTACAACTTGATTCCTTGAACCTTAAAGAACTTAGTGCCCCAAGTGTTGCGCCTCAAATGGTTCACACGATACCACCAACAATTGGAATAACTTGAGAGAAGATTATTTACACTCAAAATCGGCTAGCCCTCATGGGTCTATCACTAGTGCCAATTTCTTGAGCTAAACGCTTCTTATATAGCGTGCAATTAGGGTTACACCATGTAACTCATGAATTTCCATATTCCTCATGATCCATGGGTTTTAACCTCCATGGAGTATCCATAGGTCACTACATGTGTTTAGCCCAACATGAAGAACTATGGATCATAAGCCCATTTTATAAGAATGAATGATTTACCAAATCAATCCCTATTTATTTAATTAGTCTCTTTTGATCACAAAATTAATTTCAAACTAATTCTTGATCAATACTAATTAAATAATATGATTTTATATTAATATATTAGAACTTATAATATATTAATAAATCGTAAATATCCTCTTCTCACAAAAGTCTATCCAAATTGTTCCGATGCCATGCAACCCAAATGGACCATGTTACTCTCGGGTCAAATACATACCAATAATAGTTATGGGCTTAGACACCTAATCCAAAAACATTTGTCCATACGATATCTTAAAGAACAGAGGACTGTATGATCCCTTATCTAAAGGATGTGTCATTTATTTGATCAGAGTTCGACAGTGGCTTTTAAGAGGTACGATTGCTAATTGGATTTTGAAGTTGCATTGGCAGTTATAGTTATTAGACTTATCCAAGTGAGATACTTTTGGATTAGGTGTCTAAGTCCATAACTATAATTGGTATGTACTTGATCCGATAGTAGCTTGGTCCTTTTGGGTTGCCTTCATCATAGTAGTTTTATAGGATGGATAATTGAGAAAGAGGTTAATTGTGATTTATTAATATATTATAAGTATAATATATTAATTGAGAAATCATATTATTTAATTAGTATTTATCAAGAATTAATTTGGAGTTAATTTAGTGATCAAAAGAGACTGATTAAATTAAAAGGGACTAATTAGGTAAATCAGTAACACTTATAGTTTGGGCTAATGATCCGTATCACTACAAGAAAATAGCCCTTTAATGACGCGCAAACAATGACACTCGCTGATAGACGACGCGCATTTGTAAGTGCCCTAAAAGATAATGTCAGTTTTGCAAAATTTGAAGGATAGAGAGCACGCATTTTTGCGCGCCCTAAAATTAGTGTCAGAAAAGAAAAAAAAAAGAAATGCGGAGGGCACCTTTCATAAAATGTGCGTCATGTGAATGTGTCGCTTTATAATTTTAAGTGAAACACGCGTTTTAGGCGGGAAATGAAATCGACGAAAATTACCCCCGCCTATTGAATCCCAAAATTAATCCCCCCGCCTCTTCTACTTAGCAAGAAAAAGCCCTAGGTCCGTCATCTTCATCTTCAGTATCATCAAACATCTCGTTCATCGGATCTCTACTTGATCTCCTTCTTATCAGTATCACCAAACATCTCATTCACCACCTCCGCCCTATCAACATTCCCTTAATTTCAATTTGATGCAGGTAATACACGACCAACTGTAAGTCTCTCTCTCTCTCTCTCTCTCTCTATCTCTCTCTCTACCCCTACTGTTCAACAACAACCTAGACACCCACCACCCCTCGTCTTCTCTCTGGTTCACCACGGCCACCAATGAAGACCCATTGTTTTATCCAAAATGGGCCCAAAATCATGAACATAATCAAGCCCTCTTGGAATGAAAATCTTCCCGCCCAAATAGTTCTATTGCCAACGTATCGTAGCCATTTATAAGTCGATTTCCTTACCCCAGTATCCCCCAATCGCAAACGAATCAAACCCTAACCCTAGATTTTTTGCTAACTAGGTATGTTTTCTTCCTCTTTTTCCTCGATGTCGACTCTAATTTTTTTCATTTACAACCATTTTCGCTTCGATTTTTGACCTAGTTTGTTGTTTCGGTTGTTTCATTCAGGATCAAACGATGAAAGGAAGCAAATCAAGCAGTGCTACGAGGAAAGCCGATACCAAGTACGATTTAATCTAACTATGTTTAAAACATACCATCTGCTAGGGTTTAATGTTGTATTTTTTTTCATCTTCAATGAAATTAGATTTTTGTTCTTCCTCAGGATCATGATTTCGGTACTTTTTAACAATTGTTTGTTGTAATTTTAGGTTGGCTGTAAAGAAGACTACAGCCAAGGGGAAAGCAGCTAAGGATCCCAATAAACCCAAGAGACCCGCTAGCGCCTTCTTTGTGTTCATGTTAGTAGCTGTTCTTCGTTTATCACTACCTTCATGTTTTACTTCCATTTCCAAAGTTTAAATATTTTTCCTCTTGTTAATGTTATAAAGGGAGGACTTTAGAAAGCAGTTCAAAGAAGATCACCCTGACAACAAATCTGTTGCTGCTGTAAGTGATCTTCCTTTTTGCCTTTTGTCATCGAAACTTCTTAAGCTTTGTTTCAAGTATTCTGTATCTAGATTGAGTTGAGTTTGTGTTTTTAGATTTTGATTTGGATTTCACTTGTGTATAATTATTAGGTTGGTAAAGCTGGTGGGGCAAAATGGAAGTTAAAAATATACTAGTGCTCTCTTTCCTTGGTTTTCATACTTATTATTATGATCCAGTTTCACTGAGCATGGTCGAACAAGCTGCAAAGCCACTTGCAAGGCCTGTAAGAGTAAGGCCCTGTTTTGTTTCTTGTCATTAAGTGATGTCTGGATAAATAATATTATAAGATGTTGTTATTATTTTTTAAGGTTTGGGTTTTAGATGCTACACCTGGAAAGGTACGTGCAGGTAGAGACGGAGATGATCATCCTGCTGAATTGATCATTTCTCTAAGAGCATTGCCTAACCAGGTGTGTTTTGTGTTGCATAAAGAGTAACGACTTTTTTTTTGGTTATTTTATAAATATCTAACTATATATTGTCCCATGATCTCACGTATTCACTTTCATATGCAATCTTGATGTATCTCATATACATGATTCTTGTTAAACTTTTACAATCTTAATTTTTCTATTATGTTTTTTCAAGGAAGGTCACATCAAAAATGGAGGTCATCAGTGGTCTTGTGCGTGAGGGGTTTTTGAATGATGTGGCTCAGGTAAATCTTTTTTTTATAAGACAAATAATAAATCTATTTTCATTTTCATTTACTATTTTTCTTTCTCATTGTAGAGGGACCTGGGCTCACAGTTGGTGGCCAGTATATTTGAACTCGTTTGCAATCCTTTTCTGCTTTCCGCCAGTGGGGTGATTCTGAACAGGTATCTAACATTCAATATCAACATATTTTAATTAAAAAAACTTAATTTTTTTGATGATGAAATTAAAGAATTTGCAATCACATCACCAGATCGAAGAATATGTATATTTTGGTATAGAACTGATAAACTAAGACGTGTCTATGATGAATCACTTGAGGTAAGTAAATTTACTCTTTTGCCCTCAGTTTCATGACATTTAAACGTATATATCCTTAACTATTCTGAAGATTTAACCTAACTTTGGTTTGTTTAGAATGCTCAAGATCTTCAAAGAAGCGATGTTCCTTTGTATCGATTAGAAGCTATTGATTTTGGGAGAAGAATGGCAGTTGAAAGAGAAATTGAAAAAACAGAAAATGTCCCACAGCCAAATGCACTATTTGATGAAAGCTCTAATTTCATTATTTATCCAACTCTCCTTGGTATTAAAGTAAGAAATTTTACCTTGTGCCATTTTGTTTTTCTCAAATTCTAAGGTGTATGCAGTAATCCGAAGATTTTATTTTCTAACGTTTTATTCATAAATTGGTGATAGATTGTAAATCTGCACACAAACAAAGTTTCCAGAATATTAGGGAAGGTGGAAAATAATGACAGGTTTTTAAGAATTGCTTTGTATCAAGGTGATCAAAGCAGTAAAAAAGTGCGAAAAATTCCTGCTGCTGCTGCTGTAAATGTGAATGAAAGCAAAGATCCCATGACAGATCCTACTTTGTTATGCGGTGCTTTTAAGAAACACAGAATCTATTTGTTCAGGTATATATATATATATATATATATATATATATATATATATATATATATATATATATATATATATATATATATATATAATTTTGTGTAAAAGTAAAATCATATATTTATGATTGTTCATATGTTATAAAAATAAAAATAGCCGAAGAGAACCAGAGGAACCTGATGATGCAACCAAGGGTAGGGATGTCTTTAAGGAAAAGCCTCCTCCTGATGAACTTATGGCTGCATCAGATATTGGAAAGTCTGTTACAACATCTCTTCCAGAAAATGTGGTAAGTAGCCTACTTTTTGCTTTCAAAATGATTTATTTGATTTTAATAAATAATAATTAATATCCTTGATGATATATATATTTACCAGATTATGCACACAACATTTCACATATTATTTTTTTGTTTTTTGTATGCCAAGATTCAATTTTTAATATTTTTTTTATACCTTGGCAAGATTTATTGACTTTCCAACTCTGTTACAACATAAGGAGTGATGTCTTTCTAGACTGAATAGACCATCTAAACGAGACTAAATGATCATTAAAAATGCTAAAAATGAAAAAAAAAATACGATTTATAAACTAACCTTTGGAACATGGATGAAAATCATCCTTTCTTCTTTGAATCTACTTTCTTATTTGTCTCTGCTTCATCATCATCTGTGCATCATTCCTCTGTTTTTTGTTTATTCAACTACATTTATAAAGATCTTGTCATATTTTTTTATGTTTTTTTTACTTTTCAGCTCTAGTGGAAGCTCTGTCTGCATTTGTTCTTGTTGTTCTGTTTTTTGGTTCAAAATAGACTGGTTATTTATTGAGTAAATGACCATTTTACCCTTCTACCTAGAAGTGATGCTGAATAGAGGTTAAGTGTTTTTGAATTGAAGTTTTAAATGATAAAAATTACTATTTTTTTTTGTTGACAAAACTACAAAATTGGTTTTGGTCCCTGAAAGATTTGAAATGACTGTTTTGCCCTTTTAATTTATTTTTTTTATGTTTTTTCATATTTGTTTTAATATTTTATTAATTAAAAGTAAAAGGGAAAAATAGTCATTTCAACTTTCTTAGGACCAAAACCATAGGAATTTCTTGATTTTAGAACAAATCAATAAGAGTATGTTACTATTTTTTGCATTTAACTCTCTAAATAAATGATTATTTATTTTTTAGATAGTGTTTTACCTCCTCAAGTTTTGATCATTAATTTGATTGCTAAGTGTGCTCATAAGGGCACAGAAGTTAGCTTATAGTTCTCTTTCTGCTATCATTACCCTTCTATTTTCAAGGCAATATCTCCACATTATATCTATCAATTCTTCTCAAGGAATGGCCATGAGGGATGGTTGTTGCTTAATGGTATGGTCCTTTGCATAATAGGTAAGAGCTTTCTTCCTTTTTTTTTTTTTTTTTTCTTTTTTTAATTTTTTTCTGTTAAATTTCTGGATGGATAAATGATATCTGTCTCTTGAAAGTAATGAATGAACATATAGACTGGTTATTTATTGAGTAAATGACCATTTTACCCTTCTACCTAGAAGTGATGCTGAATAGAGGTTAAGTGTTTTTGAATTGAAGTTTTAAATGATAAAAATTACTATTTTTTTTGTTGACAAAACTACAAAATTGGTTTTGGTCCCTGAAAGATTTGAAATGACTGTTTTGCCCTTTTAATTTATTTTTTTATGTTTTTTCATATTTGTTTTAATATTTTTTTAATTAAAAGTAAAAGGGAAAAATAGTCATTTCAACTTTCTTAGGACCAAAACCATAGGAATTTCTTGATTTTAGAACAAATCAATAAGAGTATGTTACTATTTTTTGCATTTAACTCTCTAAATAAATGATTATTTATTTTTTAGATAGTGTTTTACCTCCTCAAGTTTTGATCATTAATTTGATTGCTAAGTGTGCTCATAAGGGCACAGAAGTTAGCTTATAGTTCTCTTTCTGCTTTTCTACTCTTTTAATCCCAATCTGTCTTAACTATTTCTCTACGCCTGTTCATACTACTTCTTAAGGTATGGGCAATTGCAGATTCTAGACGACAAGGCTTTCTTGGCTTCAAAGAGTTTATTACTACAATGCAGGTAGTTTTTTAGCTTTATCTTCTTTCTCTTCTATCCACCATTTCTGTATACATGACCCTTTTCGGTGTGTGTGGTGATTGTAGTTGATTTCTATGGCACAAGTAGGACACACATTAAGTAGCGACCTCTTAAATTCTGATGGTAAGCTGTGTAACCACATCATCTTTTCTTTACACTTTTAACATGTAAATATGTAATATTTTAACCTTTGATTACCTTTATTGTGTTCATGTTATCTTACAATGCAGTTGATTATGAAAATTTGAAACCACCTGTTATGGATAGTCTGGATGTCTTACTAGCTGTATGTATACCTTTCTCTCACCTTAGCTATATGCATGCCACTATGAGCCTAAAAACTAAATATATTTCTTGAAAGTTAACATGTTTGTTAATGTATGCAGAAGAAAAAGCATCCAAAAAGTGATCCTTAAACTAACGGTAGTCCTGCAGTTGAAATAGAAAACTCAGATCCTGATGTTATGGGGCCTCAAAAGGTTTATAACATTTATTGTGTTCATTATTTAAAGACATCATTTAAGCTTCATTTATATAAAGAATTAAAGATACATTTGATTATAATCAAGATTAAGGGAGACTTGTAATCATGTTTGGCATTCCTTTCCAGTAAGAAACAGAGTTGTATGATTATTTGTTAGTTTTATAGGAATGTATAACACATGTTAGCAATGTATTATTTTTGTTTAACATTTGAATGATTCTTTGTATGACATTATAATTTGTGCAATTTATTTTATATTATGCAATGGATTGTATTTTTTGTATATGGTATTTTATTTCTATTATAAGAAATTAAATGAAAATTTAATTTAAAAATTAATAAATATATAATTTTTTTTTTAAACATTTAAATTTACGATACGCAAAAATGTATGTCATCTTCATTTATGACATGACCTTTCTTGACAGGGGCTTTCTTGATACGCATTGTGTGTCATTAACACGCGCGTCGTAAGGTTACGACACGCGAATGCATGTCGTCTTCCTTTATGACGGGGCCTTCCTTGATACGCATTGTGTGTCGTAACCGCGCGTCGTAAATGCGCGTCGTCTCTCTTTATGACAGGGCCTTCCTTGACACGCATTTGCGCGTCGTCTGAGCGTTTTACGACGCGCAATGAGCGTCGTAAAAGGCCTTTTTTCTAGTAGTGTATTGATTAGGGTTGGATGAAATCTATGTGAGGGTCCATGAAGATTTCATCCAAGGGGTTATCATAAAGGTTATTGGATTGCTTAAGGCCTAATCAAGTGAGTTAGGGGTTCAAGGTTAAAACTCGAAGGATCCTACACTATAAATAGATCCCTTAGCACACCCAAAATCGCCCCCCTATGCTTCTAAGAGCAACCCTAGCCGATTTTGAGTTCTTCCTAACCTCTCTCTCATAATCCTCCATTGCTTTTAGTGTTTGTGACTTATTAGAGGTATCACATTTGAGGTACTAAACTCTTGAAGGCCAAGGATTGCAAGCTACAACAAAGAGGTATTCATCTAAGTTGCTTTATAGTATAAATCTCATAAATTGTATGCTAGTTAGGGTTCATGCTTTGGATAATTTAATAATTTGAGAAAACCTAGATCCAAAGAATTAGGGTTGCATGTGAACCATAGGATTGTTGTAGTGCTCAAAACCCATCAGTGGTATCAGAGATTAGGGTGTTTTCGGTTATATGATGCATTGGTTAACTGTTCAAAGCTGAAGCTAATCGAGATCTGCAATCTGCCTGATGAACACAATGAGTCCATTGTGGGACTCGACGAGTCCAGTGCTTGACTCGTCGAGTCAGCTCGTCTGTTGGCAAATTTTTCGGTATTTTGTCTAGAATTGGATTCAGATCATTACCAAAAACTGTTTTGAATAATTAAATTCGATTTTTATAATACGGTAATGATTATCCCCATCCAATTAAAAGATAATTGTTAAATTTTAAGATAGTTACTAGATTATATGATAAACTAATTATTTGTATTATTTAATTTGAATTATCTTGCCATATAAGTGGATTAGGTAAAATTTTGTGATTAGGATTAATTATATGATTATTTAATTGTTTTCACATTTTATCTAAAAGATTTTGAAATTTTCCCTCAAGTTTTGGAATTTAAATTACTGATTAAAAAGTTTTGATTATGAAATATTTAAATTCTAAACCCTAGAGTTTTAAAAGTTTAACATTCAACCGTTATACCATTATAATAGTAAAAAGATTAATACTTATATATATATATATATATATATATATATATATATATATATATATATATATATATAAGATGAGTCAGTCTTACCGTTAGTAGACCTCATTCACGAAGTCGGTCTATAAGAGGGGTATAAGGGAACTGCCTATAAAATGTTGGTTGAATAGGTGTCCACTCTCACCCACCGCTTCCTTGATTGGTGGAGGGTCGTTAGCCGAACAGACAGGATAGGAGAACTAATTCCTCATTAATAAGTATAATGAACTTATAAAGTAACTAAATGTTTTTATAAATTTCCAATCTGAGTTACTTTAGGAAAAAATAAAAATGATGTTATTCCATGAAATTGCCCTTTGCACCTTGTCAAGTCGTTAGTGGAGCGTGTGTGGCTAACCGCTACACTAATTTGGGACTAATAAGGGTGGAAAAGGGTAGCTCGATGTTTATCATAGATCAAAGGAGCGTGTGCGGCTAATCAGCACGTTGATTAGGTGATAAATGATATCAAGAGTACCGAGCACATTTGCATGGTTATTCACACCTTGTTTGTGATACTCGTTATCCCAGTCACAAACTTGAAACGCATAATCAAGATTAAAACATGTCATTGAAAAGTTCAATGAATCTCAAAGAACTAGCAATTTCATAATACAAAATTCTTTCAAAATTTTGTTTTTGGGTGGTGAAACTGGTAAATCGTCATTTACCTCCCTTCCAATAATTTGCAATTAGATTACGGAAAACCTTTTCTGAATTGTGAATTATTGTGTTTGGGTCCTAGCCTTAATATTTAATTTAGGTGTCATATTAAGGATTTTCTATCTAATTAACTTGTTTTTTTTTTTTTTTCAGATGTCAACCTCCAACACTTCTGGCTCCAACTCTTCTGCCTCTTTTTCCCTCGTGAACTTATGTAGGAGGGTAATCTTCAATGGGTCCAACTTCAATGATTGGATTCATAACATACGGATGGCCCTTAGATACGAGGACAAAGATTATGTCCTTGACAAAGAGCTGAAGGAGATTGATGAAGAAATTGTTGAGCTTCAGAGGTCCTATGATGACTTTTAGCCTTTCGAGATACACCAAGACTTGATGGAAAGGTACCATCAAAGTGCTCGACAAGAAAGGTGCGAAATCATTGCCTCCATGATAACAAAAAAATGAAGGATGGAGAGTCCATCACGGCCCACTTTCAAAGGATGCAAAGGTATGTGGACCGCTTGCTGAAGTTGAATGTCAACTTTGACGAAGAGTTGGCTATTGATATTATCCTACACTCGTTATCTCCTTGTTATGATCAGTTCAGAATGACTTATCATATGAACAAGGAGGAAGTCACTCTAAGCAAGATTTAAGGCCTACTAAGAACTGTTGAAAGTGGTTTAAAAGGCACGTTTGTTGTACCCATTACTACCGCTGCTACCCCAGTCCTGGAAATCGAACATGATAAAGGTCACTGGAAACGAAGTTGCCTGAAGTATCTGCAAGATATCAAGGATGGGAAGATAAAGCCCACATTCGTTGGTATTTACGCTATTCAATCTAATAACTCATCACATGCTAGTTCTTGGGTCCTTGACAGATGATGTGTTTTTCACATTTGTTTTGATTTTTAGGGTCTAAGAAGGAGTAGGGATATGGAGCAAGGGAAGATGAACTTGATCATGGGGAATAGGAAAGTGTCGCCTGTCACCAAGATTGGAATTTATTATTTAATGCTTACTAATGGGTTAGGATTAGAGTTGAATAATTGTTGCTACTCGTCAGAGATGACGAGGAATATTATTTCCTTTCATGGTTTTTACAGACAAGGTTTTAGATTTTCGTTTAATAATGAAGATGGTTCTATAAATGCTTTCTATAATGGTACTCTTTATTTTGAAGCATTGCCTTGTAATGGAGTACATGAAATTGTGATGATTGTAGATAACTTAGGAAATAATGTGTTGCATATCGATTCGTCCAACGGTTTGGACAAAGCATGCTTGTGGAAATGTCATCTTAGACATGTCAACAAGAAATGCATAGCCCAACTCCAAAAGGATGGAGTATTTGTTAGATAAGGTGTCTAAGTCCATAACTATATTTGAGATGTACTTGACCCGACCCGGCATGGTCCATTTGGGTTGCACTTCACCCGAACAATTTATATGGATAATCTTTTGAGAATAGTATAAGTTATGATTTATTAATAGATTATAAGTTCTAATATATTAATATGAAATCATATTATTTAATTAGTATTGATCTAACATTAATTTAGTGATCAAAAGTGTGACTAATTAAATATGGACTCTTGTATTTATATAGTGTGGGCTAATGCTTATTTAGAATGGGCTAGGCTTGCATGGTAAGTCCATGGATAGTCCATGGAGATTTAACCCATGGATCTCATGGAAATAAAAGATCATGAGTATTAGGTTTTACATGGATGTAACCCTAATCCACCACACTATATAAAGGAGTCCTTGGCACTTGAAATTGCACTAGATTTTGTGTGAGAACTAAGGTGGCGATTTCTAGAAGTGTTCTACTATTGTCTCAAGTTTTCAAGGTTTGTGGTGATTTGTGACTTCCATTTGAGGCATCCACATTATTGGTGCCAGGCTCTCAAACTCCAAGCAATCAACCACTACTAAAAGGTATGTAACTCTACTAGCTTATTATGACTCAAAGTTCCCCATGCCATGCTAGTTAGGTTAAGAACCTTGGAAAAGCAAATTTGCATGTATCTTAGTAAGACATAGATCCAAGGTTTCTAGGGTTGCATGTACACCATAGGATTGTTAAAATGCTCACAATCCATCATTGGTATCAGAGCCTAAGGTTTTTTTCAATTATACTTGATGCTATTTGCAAGAAAAATCGTTTTGTTAGAATTTGCCAGTTCACCATGAGGTGGTGACTGTTTAGTGGAAAAAAAAATAGTTTTTTGGCCAGTTTTGGATTAGAATCATTACCACAAAGTGTTTTTGTTCATAAAATTTTATTTTGATTTTATGGTAATGTTTATTCTCATCCAAATAAATGATAATTGTCAAAGTTTCAAGAGTTGTTTTAGTTTATGTGATTATCTAAGTTATTGAAATTGTTGATATGAATTTTCATGAACTTATATGAATTATTTGCAACTTGCTTGGTAGTTTAATTCTTGATCCTTGATGTGTTTTAATGGAATCCATAATTTTTCCTCAAGTTATGGATTACCAAAAGTTTTCTTTTAAAGTCCATTTAATAAACACATAGGTTACATAAAATGAAAACTCTCTCATTTTAATAAACCATTAACTCATAAGTTATGAAAGATGAAAAGTTTTGAAAGTTACAAAACTTTCCCTCAAGTTTTGGAACTTTGAAATTACACTTTGAACTTTGATTAAGTCGTTAGTGGAGCGTGTGTCGTTAACCGACACACTAACCTGGACTTAAAAGGTAGGCAAAGGGTGGCTTAAGGTTTATAATAGATCGGTGGAGCGCGTGTGGTTAACCAACACATTGGTTGAGTGATAAACATTAAGAGTACCAAGTAATTTGCATGGTTACTTCACACCTTGCTTTGTGATCCTCAGCATCCCAGTCACAAAACCTGAAGGGCACACTCAAGATTGAAACATACCATTGAAAAGTTCAATGAATCTCAAAGAATCTAGGATTTCAAAACCAGTTAAAACTTAATAATTTATTTGTTTTTCATGGTGGAAATTGGTGAATCGTCATTCACATACCTTCAAATATTTTATAGCTTGGATTACGGAATCCTTCTTGTAAGTTATAAAATATTGTGTTGGGTCCTAGCCTTAATATTACATATGGATGTCTTATTAAGTACTATCTTTATATCTAATCTAAACTTGTCATTCTTTCTTTTCAGATGTCTTCCAACAATGCTGCTTCTTGCTTTACCTTACCTGTTCATTCTCTCTCATGAATTTTATGGATTATATCAGGAACATCAGGATGGTCACTCGGTATGAGGACAAGGAATATGTCCTCGACAAGGAGCTTAAGGAACTTGATGAGTTGTCTGCTATTCCTGAGGAGATTGCTTAATACCAGGCACATGAGAGAGATGCCACTAAAGTGGTATGTATCATGTTAGCCACAATGACAGCCGGGCTCCAAAATTCATATGAGGACTATTACACTTTTGAGATGCACCAGGACATAATGGACCGCTACCTTCAAAGTGCTCGTCAAGAGCGGTATGAAATCATCTCATGATAACAACCCGGATGAAGGATAGTGAACCCATCATGGGCCACATGCAGAAAATGCAAAGGTATGTGGATCGTTTGCTGAAACTAAATATGAACTTCCCCAAGGAGTTGGCAATTGATATCATTTTTCACTCCTTAGCTTCGTGTTATGATCAATTCCGAATGACATACCACATAAACAAGTAGGAAGTTATACTCAACAAAGTTCAAGGACTCTTGAAGACCGTTGAAAGTGGTCTTAAGGGTAAATTGGTTGTTACCACTCCTACTCCTACCGCAGCCCCTGTCTTGGCAATCAGGAAAGGCAAAGGAAAGAAGAGGAAGAGCCCTTCGAAGGGTACCAAGGGAAATTCCCTTGATGGCTCCTCTTCAAGTGGAACCAAGAAATGTTTTGCCACTCCTTCTGCCAACCCTAAAAAGGCTGAATGCTTCTATTGCCATGAAAAGTTGCACTGGAAGCGAAACTGCCCAAAGTACCTACAAGATGTTAAGGATGGGAAAGTAAAACCCAACCATGCAGGTATTTACACTATATTGTCTAATAACTCACCCCATTCTAATTCTTGAGTCCTTGATACTGGTTGTGGTATTCACATATGTTCTTATTTGTAGGGCTAAGAAGAAGTGAGAATGTGGAGGATGGGAAGATAAACTTGATCATGGGGAATAGGAAAGCTTCACCTGTCACTAAGATTGGATTTTATTCTTTGTTGCTAAGTAGTGGGTTAGTTTTAGATTTGAATAAGTGTTGTTACTCATTTGAAATGGCGAGAAATATTATTTCCTTTCATTGTTTGTACAAACATGGTTTTACCTTTTCGTTTGATAATGAATGTGGTGGTATTAATGATTTCTTTAATAATATTCTTATACTAGCTTGGATAAAGCATCATTAGGGCATTATCATCTTGGACATGTAAGTAATAAATGCATAGGCCAACTCCAAAAGGATGGAGTCTTGGAGTCATTTGACCTAAAGTCATATTATAGTTGTGAATCTTATTTGCTTGCGAAAATGACAAAGTCACACTTCACTGGTACTTGTGCTAGGGGTGAGGGTTTGTTAGACGTCATACATTCTGATGTGTGTGGACCCTTCGGAACCTCCACATGGGATGCTAACTGCTTCTAAGTGACTTTTACTGATGATTATAGTAGATATGGATATGTCTAGTTAATCAAGCGTAACCTTTGAAAAGTTCAAGGAGTTTAAACAAGAAATGGAGAATCAGTTAGGCAGGAACATTAAGATGCTTCGATCCGATCAAGGTGGTGAGTATCTTAGTATAGAGTTCCTTGACTATACTAAGAAATGTGGGCTTATCTCACAATTGACACCTCCCATGACACCACAACTTAATGGTATGGCTGAGAAGTGCAAATCGAACCTTGTTGGATATGGTTCGTTCCATGATGAGTCGTGCTTCGCTATCAATCTCATTTTGGGGTATGCCTTAGAGATCACCACCTATATCCTTAATCTAGTGCCTACCAAAAAGGTTGCCAAAACACCTCACGAGATGTCGGCTGGCAAAGTTCCCAATCTATACTACATCAAGATCTGGGGTTGCAAGGCTTTTGTGAGACGCGAGACTCACGATAAGCTCGAACCTTGAAGTAAGAGGTGTATTTTCAATGGCTACGCACAGAAATCCTTTGGTTATCTCTTCTACAGACCTAGTGATAATGTGGTCTTTGTAGCAAGGAGAGGAGTCTTTCACGAGAGAGAGTTCATGAGCTAAGGAAACAGTGGGAGGAAAATTGATCTTGAAGAAATTCAAGAGTCAAGTGGTGAAGGAACCTCAAACCCTAGCAATAAACCGGAGGAGGAAACTCTTGTTGATCCGACAGACGAGTCTGTACCTCTAAGGCATTCCACGAGAGTTACGAATGCACCTGAGCATTACTATGTTTTCCATATTATTGGAGAAGGTGATACACTTATCAGTGATAGCACACTAGTAAGTCTGGATGAACCTAACAATTACATGGAAGCCATGGTAGGCCCTGAGGCTGCTAAATGGAAAGAGGCTATGGACAGCGAGATACAGTCCATGTATGACAATCAAGTTTGGAACTTGGTTGACAATGTACCAGGTCGTAAGACGGTCGGGTGCAAATGGATCTTCAAGAAGAAGACCGACATGGATGGTAATGTACACACTTATAAAGAATGAAAGGTTTCAAAGTTCTTTTCTCAAACTTTAGGAGTTGATTATGATGAGACCTTTTCACCAGTAGCAAAGATTAAGTCTATTAGTGTAATGCTTGTAGATCCGTGCTAGTCAATTTAGAGATAATAGGGGTTGAAAACAAATTTTCGACAAAAGATTATTTATAGTAAATAATCTTAACCAAGTTGTATACTATGTCTCAAGGGTTCTGTACATATAAAGAGCGCCGAATCCAAGTTATAACGAAGAAGTTATAACCCGTCGAAGTTTCGCGACGGAACCAACACGACACCGGGGAGACGTAAATAGTGAATTTATGATAGAGTGAAATTTAACCTTAGGGATCTAAATTAAAGTAATAGAATACGTTAACCTGAGAACATCCATAAAAAGAACACCCAAATGTGACCTCGTATGAGGAAGTTATGATTTTTCTAAGATTTGGCTTAGTAGTGCACGACCCGAAACTCGAATTTTAGTTCGAGCGGTTTTTGGCTTACACGACCTAAATGAGAGTTGAAGATCTCATTAATAGGAACTCAACGGTAAAAAGATAGACGAAAATGGAGTCTGTATGAAGGAGTTACAAATTTTTCGCGGTCATTTAACAGTCTAATCTTCTCGTATTGTTAAATTAAGGTGGATCGAGACTTAGCCGATAGAGTCAAAATGAAAGTTTTAGATCTTATTTTTACCTACGTGTGGATATAAAGGACATCAAAAACGGAGCTCGTATGTGAAAGTTCCAGATTTTAGAAGTCGGAAGTGTGCTTTGCGGAAATGGGTGACGTAGCACAATCTTGACCATTGCTTTCTCCCCAAGTCTTGCCACCAGATAGTGACATGTGGCACCAAGTTCATCCATATTTCACCCTATAAATAGAACCTTTCCCACCCTCATTTTCTTCACACCTTTCCTATTCTTTCTTCTCTTTACTCTCTATCAAGAACCTCTCTCTAGCCCCCGAAACCCCCCGAAAAGCCTAGGGAACCTCCCTAACACGAGGCGGAAACCCCGAAGTGCTCGACGACTCCGAGAAGAAGAGATTTTCGGCTCGGAAACGCTGCTCCAAGCAAAGCCCGATTTTCTATAAAACCCATTGTTTCATCGAATGAAATTATTTTGAAAAAGCAAAGCGCTGTCTGAGTTCGGAATCACCACCTTTTCAAGTGAGTGCATAGTTACTTTCATCTTACACATAAATATGAAGTATTTTATATAGATTACATGCTATGTGTGCATATTATTTGAATACTTGTTGTCACATCTTCGTCGCATCTCTCATGATGCTTCAACGGTACCTTTGGCTTTGTAGCTTCTTCCCTCTTCGGGCAATCCTGCTTGAAGTTCCCTGCCTCATTACATTCGTAACATACCGTTTCGATGAATGTACATTCATTGGCGTAATGCCCATGCTTTCCACACTTAAAACATGTCACCTCCCCGCCACAATTTCCAGGGTTTTTCTGTTTGCATTTCCCGCACCCGTTTTCTTTACCTCCCCTTTTGTTAGACTTCAAGAACATGTTACTTTTGTTGGACCTCAAAGACTCCTCAAATTTCCTCTTTTTTTCCAAGTTCAACCTTGTTGGCGGTCCTGTCATCGATCATTTCTTCAACTGACTTTGCAACCCAGATAGTTGCCTCAAGAATAGGTGCCTGGCGTACTGGCACAACAAGTTCGTCCTTACTTTGTTGAAGTAAACACCTTGTTTCTTTCATCTGTTGATCCAACATCATCCGCATCATTGTGTATACTCCTTCCATCGTGATTGGCTTGGGCACAACTGTTATTTCTGGTTCACTCCCAATCCCTTGTGACTCAGGCAGCGGGTTATCGTTTTCTAGTCCGCTTTGTGTGCTTGCCATTTTGATTTAAACGTCGAATAAGGTGAATTTGGATCCTCATTCACGATAGATATTTAAAGCATCCTTATCACTCCAAAACGTTTACATGCTAGTTCTAATATTGTAGTTGTACGCTTAGAATCCTAAACACATAAGGTTTCCAGATCCGGTCGGCAACAGACCATGGATCCGAACAAATAATAGCAGTAATATAGCTATCTCCCAAAACATTTAGCACATAAAAGCATTTTAGGCATCATTCCTAAAATAAACAAGTGCTTGTGTCAATTTAGGTGTACTACCTAACATATTTTAGACACACTCCTCACGATCATTACTTAGCATTCTAAGTTTTAGTCTAGAAATTTTCTACGAATTCCTAGTTCTCTTAAACTAATGATCTAATACCAACTATGACATCCCCAATTTCACGGCCAGAAAAGACCGATTTGTTTATGATGGATTTTGGCCATATGAACATTCCTATGTGCTCATGCAAACCCTAATGCTTGGATCTAGGTTCCTCTAATTAAACATGCATTGAATCCAAGACTTCTAATGACTAATTAGGTATAAAAACAATACAAAACCAGAGTTAGAAGCTTACCTTGAAACACTTGTTTGATCTTCTTGTTCTTCGAGCTCTAGAGTCACAATTATCACTCCTCTAATGGTTTACAAACACCAACAAGCAAGAGGATGATTTAGGAGAGAGGAGAGGGAAGAAATTGGCCAGGGTTTCTTTACTTTTGAAGAGATGCCGATTTCCCTTCCCCAAGGGGTCTATTTATACTTGTAAGGCTCCTAGGGTTTCACCCTTAAACCCTAATTGGATAAATTAAACCCAAAGCAATCCTAATCCTTACCAAAGATAAGCCTTGGACGAATTTGAGGCTATCCCTTAAGCATTTACAGCCCAAAGTGTAACTATCAAACAACTGACAGTTTATACCCTCTTATTCAATTAATCTCTTTAAGTCACCAAATTAATAATAATTAATTTATGACTTATATTAATCAAATAACAATATTATTATTTCTTATATTATTCTCATAATATATTAATAATATCTATTCTCTCATAATAAATCATCCTGTCAAGTTGTTATGGTGAAGGCAACCCAAAAGGACCATTCACAATCGGGTCAAATACTTGCCTAATATAGTTGCAGCCTTAGACACTATTCCAACAGTCTCCCACTTGGATAAGTCTAGTAACTATATGCACAAGTACAATCCGATTTTCAATCGTAGCTCTCAAAGACGCTGCTAAACTTTGATCTAATCAATCTTGTCCTTTAGATAAGGGACCGTACAGTCCTCTGTTAGATATCATGCTGACAATTCTATGGAATGATTAGTCTAGCATTTGGTTTCTCGATCTCCGATTTATTTGACATAGAACTTAATCGAACACATCAATTCAGTTCTGATCGGGCCCGGCACATAAGTCAAATCAAATCATCGAGCGGCCGAGATATCGCTTTTACCTTCATAGGATAAAAGTTACAGATAAACTTCGACTTATATGCATTTACTTATTCATTAATCAACTATACACAACAATGCGTTTTATAACATCGAGTTACCAATGCGTTTTCGCATTATCAATGTATAATCAATTAACAAATAACAAACCATATATCTAGGTTTTAAGACTATATGATATTATCGTCTTGCGATCACCCTTTTTTTTTTATCACATTCCATAAGGTGATTCTAGCAAGCGCGAGTTTGTTCCAATGCTCAAAACTAGTTCATAAGCACTCATGAATGTTGCAGCAATCTTTTGCTATGTCTAATACCATTTAGACAATCTACACACCAATTCATGACAATCTTCATTCATATCTACTTCTGACATATGAACGATTGTGGACAATTTGAATAATTCGATTATTCTTAATAAACTCAATTATTATGGAAGTCAAAACATGCAAAGTGAAACAATAGTTAAACAATTAACATAAGACAGTAACATTACTCATAAATAAAACTCCTTTATTTAATCATCAAATGTTAATTACATTTATCTATTACACGTTTCTAATACTATCTAATCTATGCTAATATCATCCTTCAGCCCAATACTTCTAGCATGCTGCAAGTGCTTAACCCTACTCAGTCCCTTCGTAAGCGGATCTGCTGGGTTATCTTCTGATGATATCCTCTTCACTACGAGTTGTCCTTCTTCTACACGATGTCTGATGAAGTGATATTTTCTGTCGATGTGCCGAGATCTACCATGATCCCTTGGTTCCTTGGTCAAGGCAACCGCTCCTTCATTATCACAGAAAATCTCCATGGGCTCCTTTATGGCAGGTACAACTCCAAGATCACCAATGAAGTTCTTCAACCATATAGCCTCCTTTGACGCTTCGCTCGTTGCAATGTACTCTAATTCGCACGTTGAATCAGCTACGGTTTGCTGCTTGGAACTCTTCCAAGTTACTATTCCTCCATTTAGGGTAAAGACCCAGCCCGACTGCGAACGGTAGTTATCCCTGTCGGTTTGAAAGCTGGCATCACTATACCCTCGCACCTTCAAGTCATCACTCCCTCCGAGGATTAAAAACCATTCCCTCGTCCTCCGAAGGTACTTAAGGATATTCTTCACCGCAATCCAATGGGCTCTGCCAGGATTCCCTTGATATCTACTAACCATGCTCAAAGCAAAGGCTACATCAGGGCGAGTACAAGTCATAACGTACATGATCGAGCCAACTGCGGAAGCATATGGAACTCGGCTCATTTCAGCTATCTCAGCTTCGGTACTCGGACTTTGAGTCATACTCAACTTGGCATTGCTTTGTATCGGTAATTCTCCCCTCTTTGAGTTTTCCATACTAAAATGTTTTAGTACCTTCTCTAAGTAAGTGCTCTAAATAAGTCCTATTAGTCTCTTACTTCTCTCTCTTACTATCCTTATTCCTAAAATATAGGAAGCCTCTCCGAGGTCCTTCATAGCGAAGCACTTCCCGAGCCAGGACTTAACTTCCTGCAGAGTCGGTACGTCGTTTCCTATGAGTAATATGTCATCGATATATAGAACGAGGAAGCTTACTATACTCCCACTAGCTTTGACATATACACACGATTCATCTTCACTTTGTACAAATCCAAACTCTTTGACTTTCTCATCGAAGCAAAGATTCCATCTGCGAGATGCTTGCCTAAGTCCATAAATGGACTTCTTAAGCTTACACACTCTATTCGGATGCTTCGGATCCACAAACCCCTCTGGCTGAGCCATGTAAACATCCTCAGCCAACTTCCCGTTAAGGAAAGCAGTCTTGACATCCATTTTCCGAATCTCATAATCATGAAATGCGGCAATCGCTAGCATCACTCTAATAGACTTTATCTTCGTAACTGGTGAGAAGGTCTCATCATAGTCAACTCCATGAGTTTGAGTAAAGCCCTTCACAACCAATCGCGCCTTATACGTGTGTACTTTTCCATCCACGTCGGTCTTCTTCTTGAAGATCCATTTGCACCTAACGGTCTTACGTCCGGGCACATTATCAACCAAATTCTAAACTTGGTTATCATACATGGATTGGATCTCGCTATCCATTGCCTCTTTCCATTTTCAGACTCCTGGCTTGCCATGGCTTCCTTATAGCTATTAGGTTCATCAAGGTTTATTAGTGTACTATCACTAATATATGTGTCCCCTTCGGTAGTAATATGAAAACCATACAACTGGGGTTGAACTCTAACTCTTTCGGAACGTCTAAGAGGTAATGATACGTCAATCGGTTCAACCGGAGTTTCCTCCTCGGGTTGAGTGCCGGCGGTAGAGGTTCCTTCATCTATCGACTCTTGAATCTCTTCAAGCTCGATTTGCCTCCCACTGTCTCCTTGGCCTATGAGTTCTCACTCTCGGAAAACTCCTCTCCTCGCAACAAAGACAATATTGTTCTTTAGTCTATAGAAGAGATATCCAAAGGATTTCTGCGGGTAGCCGATGAAAATACATCGCTCACTACGAGGTTCGAGCTTGTCGTGAGTGTCTCGTCTTACGAAAGCCTTGCAACCCCAAACCTTGATATGTGCTAATGAAGGAGCTTTCCCCGTCCACATCTCGTGAGGTGTTTTGGCAACCTTCTTAGTAGGGACTCGGTTAAGAATATGGGCGGCAGGCTTTAAGGCATACCCCCAAAAAGAGATAGATAGCAAAGCACGACTCATCATAGAGAGAACCATGTCCAACAAGGTTCGATTACGCCTTTCTGCCACACCATTCAACTGCGGTGTCCTAGGTGGCGTTAATTGTGAAACTATTCCACACTCCTTGAGATAATCGTGGAATTCAAGACTTAGGTACTCTCCTCCTCGATCGGATCGAAGCATCTTGATTTTCCTGCCTAATTGATTCTCCACTTCATTCTTGAATTCTTTGAACTTTTCAAAAGTTTATGACTTTTGCTTGATTAAGTAGATATACCCATATCTACTATAGTCATCGGTAAAAGTCACGTAGAAGCGATTTCCATCTTTCGTGACAGATCTAAACGGTCCACACACATCGGTATGTATGAGGTCCAATAAACCCTCACCCCTTTCGCACGTACCAGCGAAGGGTGACTTAGTCATCTTTCCAAGTAAACAAGACTCGCATGTGTCATCTTCCCTAAGGTCGAATGACTCCAACACTCCGTCCTTTTGGAGTTGGGCTATGCGTTTCTTGTTGACATGTCCAAGACGACAATGCCAAAAAGATGCCTTATCCATACTATTGGAAGAATCCATGCATAAACATCATTTCCTAAGTTATCAACAATCATAACAGTTTCATAAATTCCATTACACGGTATTGCTTCAAAATAAAAGACACCATTTAGAAAAGCCAAAATAGAACCATTCTCATTATTAAAAGAAAATCTAAAACCTTGTCTAAACAAACCATTAAATGAAATGATGGTTGTAGCCATTTCTGGCGAATAGCAACAATTGTTCAAATCTAAAGATAAACCATTCCTAAGCACTAAAGAATACACTTCAATCTTGGTCACAGGCGACGATCTTCTGTTCCCCATGATTAGATTTATTCTTCCATGCTCCACGTCTCTATTTCTTCTTAGTCCCTGCACATTAGAACAAATGTGGTAACCACAACCAGTATCAAGAACCCAAGAAATATCATGAGATGAATCGTTAGATTTAATTGTGTATATACCTGCGAAAGACGGCTTGATCTTTCCTTCCTTGATGGCTTGCAGGTACTCTGGGCATCTTCTCTTCCAATGTCCTATCTTGTGGCAGTGGTGGCACTCTGCCTCCTTCGGGTTAGGGCAGAGCTTAGCGGGATCAACTTTGGTCCCACTAGAAGAGGCACCATCTCGGGCTTTAACCTTGCGATAGTTCTTAGACGAAGCCTTCCTCTTATTTCCCTTTCATTGTCCAATTGCCAAAACAGGAGCGACGGGCGGATTGGAAGTTGGTGCAACAGACTTGTCCTTGAAGTTGCTCTCAGCGACCCTCAAGAGACCTTGGAGTTTGCTTAGCGTGATCTCTTCTTTGTTCATGTGATAGGTCATCCTAAATTGATTGTAACTTGGAGGCAAAGAGTGAAGCACCATGTCGATAGCCAAGTCTTCCCCAAAGTCAACATTCAACTTGCGAAGATGGTCGACATACCTTTGCATCTTTTGCAGGTGCACGGTAAGAGATTCTCCATGACCCATCTTAGCGGAAATCATGTTAGTGAAAATCTCATAATGCTCTTGTCTCGCGTTTTTGTGGTATCTCTCCAACAAGTCTTGGTGCATCTTGTACGGGTACGTGTCCTCATAGGTCTTTTGGAATTCAGAGTTCATAGTGGCGATCATGATGCAATGTACCTTCGTTGCATCACGCTCGTGAGTTTCAAAAGCGGTCATTTCAGCCGGAGTAGCGATTTCAGGGTTGATTTTCTCGAGCTTCTCATCGAGGACATACTCCTTATCCTCATAGCGAGCAATCGTGTGAATGTATCTTATCCATTCGCTAAAGTTCGTTCCATCGAAGGTGACCTTTTGACAAAGGCTCATCAATGTGAATGAACTAGCAGCAACGTTATTAGCGTTCGACATCTACAAATAGAAAGGACAAAATAGATTAGAATATGAATCCCTAATTATCACCCAATAAGAAAAATTAGGGCTAGGATCCAACAACAATATTTACACATTAGAAAAGGGATGTCGTAATCTAATATGCAAACAATTTTAAGGTAAGTGAATGACGATTCACTAATTCTCCACCATAAAACATAACTTTAAGTCCTAAATGTATTGAGAATTCCTAGGTTTGGATGAGATTCATTGAAACTTTTCAATGGCATGTTTAAATCTCGATATGCCCCTCTTGTTTGTGACTGGGATACCGAGGATCACAAAGCGGGTGTGAATTACCATGCAAATTCACATGGTGCCTTCATTGTAACGATCACCTATTCGATGTGACGGTAAACCACACACGCTCCATCGAACTATGATAAACAATGAATCACCCTTTTCCACCTTCTCTTAGAACCAATTAGTGTGCCGGTAAACCATACACGCTCCACTAACTTCTTAGCAAGATGCAAAGTGTAATTTCATGGGATTGCATCAATTCACTTTTCCTAAAGTAACTATGATTGGGAAATTTAAAAAAAAATGTAGTTACTTTGTATTTCATATTATACTTTTAATGAGAGGATGAGGTTGCCCTATCCTACCCGTTCGGCTAACGACCCTCCACCGATCAAGCAAGCGGTGGATGTGAGTGTACACCCATTAAGCGCCATTTTATAAGCCGCAACCTTATACCCACCTTATAGATCGGCTTCGTGAATGAGGCCTACTAACGGTAAGACTAGCATTTAAGTTATACATACATATATATATATATATATATATATATATATATATATATATATATATATATATATATATATCTTGTAATATTATATTAGTATAGGGTTGGATTTTAAACTTGTAAAATTCTAGGGTTTGAAATTTAAATTGTCTAAATTAAACTTTTAATCACAAAACATAAATTTCAAAACTTGAGGGCAAGTTTTAAACATTTAAAACATAAAGGATCAAATAACAAATAATTTAAATTAACAATTAATCACATAATTATCCATATTTGATTTATTTATGATTTCTTGAAAAACAATTTACCAATTTAATCAAAATAATTAATAATTATCATATAAGGAAATTAAATATTTTATTAATTGATAAATATCTTCTATTAGATCAAAAATATAGTCATATATATCATAAAATCGGATTTGGGTTGATCTAATATGATAAAGGTAAGATTCCATAGGATAAATATGAAAAAAAATCCCGATTTTGGCTCTTCCTGACGCTCGGACTCGCCGAGTACCCACTCTGGACTCGCCGAGTTAGGCCAACTCGTCGAGTCCACTATGGGACTCGCCGAGTCCATGACTCAGAAACATAAAAATCGAATTTTGCAGGTAAGATTCAAACAATCAAGCAACAATTTAATAGAAACCAATCTAGGCTCTGATACCACTGATGGGTTTTGGCCATATGAACATTCTTATGTGCACATGCAAACCCTAATGCTTGGATCTAGGTTCCTCTAATTAAACATGCATTGAATCCAAGACTTCTAATGACTAATTAGGTATAAGAACAATACAAAACCAGAGTTAGAAGCTTACCTTGAAACACTTGTTTGATCTTCTTGTCCTTGGAGCTCTAGAGTCACAATTGTCACTCCTCTAATGGTTTACAAACGCCAACTAGCAAGAGGATGATTTAGGAGAGAGGAGAGGGAAGAAATCGGCCAGGGTTTCTTTGCTTTTGAAGAGATGTCGATTTCCCTTCCCCAAGGGGTCTATCTATACTTGTAAGGCTCCTAGGGTTTCACCCTTAAACCCTAATTGGATAACTTAAACCCAAAGCAATCCTAATCCTTACCAAAGATAAGCCTTGGACAAATTTGAGGCTATCCCAAGCCCTAGAATTTGTCCAACCCCTATCCCTTAAGGATTTACATCCCAAAGTGTAACTATCAAACAATTGACTGTTTATACCCTCTTATTCAATTAATCTCTTTAAGTCACAAAATTAATACTAATTAATTTATGACTTATATTAATCAAATAACAATATTATTATTTCTTATATTATTCTCATAATATATTAATAATATCTATTCTCTAATAATAAATCATCCTGTCATGTTGCTATGGTGAAGGCAACCCAAAAGGACCATGCACAATTGGGTCAAATACTTGCCTAATATAGTTGCAGCCTTAGACACTATTCCAACAGTTTATGCTTTGTTTTATAAAATCACGTAGTCCTTTGATTAAAAGAGTTGCGGAATTTGTTCCCAAAATAAAATATGATAAGAATTTATCAAATCATTTCTTTAAAGAAATGTATTTTTATTATATAACAAAATCTCGGGATGTCATGTTCCGATACAGACACATAAACATAAACAGAACGTACATTTATTTACACTAGTGATTTACATCTCCTTTAATCTCTCAGTGAAATATGTCTTCGTGTTGATACCTGTGATACAAAGAAAACTGAGTGGGTCAGGCTTGAGAGCCTGGTGAGCATATAGGGTTTTCAACCCACAATGTTATATCATATATATATATATATATATATATATATATACACACACACACACACACACATATAGATCTCAGAAACTTATATAATTTCACCATTTAAAAAACAACTCTTATCCTACCCCATCGATCCCCACAATGACACGATCTAACTCTCGTATCTAAAATTTTCCTCTTTACCTAATCCCTAATCACATATCTAAAACTAATCTCTTCACCTAATCCATATTCCAGGATCTAAAACTAACCTCTTGGTCTGATCCATACTCCCGGATCTAAAATTGTGCCAAATCCATACTCCCAGACTACTATACCTAAATCCTGATCCGATCCATACTCCCGAATCTAATAACAAGTTTATCTTGTTTATTGACAATATCATTCTCGAGATCCCTCTCGCAATACATGTCAATGGGTTTTTAGAGTACACCGGTGAACACATCGTTCACAAACACCTACAAGTTGCGAGCCTGCTAGTGTTCCACTAACTATCTAGAATAGTCTGTGATTGTCATCCCTACTCTGCTGAATGACGGGGGCCATCGTTTAGGTAAAGGTTTCACTCAATTTCCACTTGTCACCCTCATCTCAAGATCTATATCACCTCTTATCTCATTATCCAACTCATCCTTTTATCACACACCAACTATCTTATCTACCCATGTTCTACCCAACATATTTGTAGATATAAAATACATATAAAGCTTAATTCATTTAAAAACTATATAAAACATCTATTCCACACTCATCTCAAATAAACAACAATATATAAACACATAGCACGTATTTCATAACAAATACTTCATATTTATGTGTTAGAAGAAAGTGACCACACACTCACACAAGACATATAATTAATACATTCAAACAATACTTGTATTAAAATCGTGTTATGAAAGGGACTATACACTCACACATATAAACAACTTTATATTATACACATAGCACATATTTCATAGCAAATACTTAATATTTATGTGTTAGAAGAAAGTGACCACACACTCACTTGATCGGAGAATGATCGGACAGCACTACGGCTTGTAGAAGTTGTATTCTTCGGTAGATCTGGAAGATCTTCACAAAAACCGGGCTTCTTGCAGGCAAAGATTTGGCGTGGGAATCTCACTTCTCGAGATCTTTGGGCTTCGGGACTTGATTCGGGATGACTATGGAGGGTATCGAGAGTGAGAGAGAGAGAGAGGAGTTGGAGCAACCCCACACTCAATTGGCCCTTCAAATCTATTTATAGGGAAAAATTTGCCCTTGCCACATCGTGGTACGATTTACCACGTCGTGGTGGCTGGGTCGTCACTGCATGCGTCATTGCAAGTGGGTCTGACAGACTGCAGAGCTCCTTCCACGTCATGGTGGCTGACAGTTTTGGGGTTTCGTGCCCCGAACTTCAGAAATTTATAACTTTCGCATACAAACTTCGTTTTCGACGTTCTTTATATTGACGCGTAGGTGAGAATATGATCTACAACTCTCGTTTAGACTCCATTGGCTAATTTTAATTTTATTTTTAATATATTATAATATATTACTTTTATATTATTTTTAGTAGGCCAGGACAGGAAAACTCCGTTATAAATTCATAAGTTCTTCATCTGACGTCCGTTTTCGCCTATCTTTTTATCGTTTGACTACTATCGATGAGATCTTCGATTCTCATTTAGATTGTTTCGGCTAAAAATCACTCGATCTCAAATCGAGGATTCGGGCTGCATACTGCTAAGTTGAAACTTCGGAAAAATCATAACTTCCTCATACGAAGTCAGATTTGGGCGTTCTTTTTATGCACGCTCTCGATTTAAAGTATTCTATGACTTTTGTTTAGATTGCTAAGGCTAAATATTGCTCTAACGTAAATTCACCTTTTACGTCATTCAGCGTCGTGACGATTCTGTCGCGAAACTTCGACGTGTCATAAGTTCTTCGTTATAACTCGGATTTCAGCATTCTTTATATGCACGGAATCCTTGTAACATATAATAAAACTTAGTTAAGATTACTCCTAAATAATCTTCCATCAAAAAGTCATTTTTGATGCTTATCGTCTCTAAATTGACTAGCCCGGATCTATGGGCGTTACACCTAGGGATAAGAATCTTGAGAGACAGGAGTAAGAGACTAATTGGACTTAGTCAGAGCACCTATGTGGATAAAGTGTTGAAAAGGTTCAACATGCAGAAATCCAAGAAAGGTGAGTTACCGATCCAAAGTAATGCCAGACTGAGTATGACTTAGTGCCCGAGTACCATGGCTAAGATAACAAAGATGAGTCGAGTTCTGTATGCTTCCGTTGTAGGCTTGATCATGTATGATATGACTTGTGCTCATCATGATGCGGCCTTTGCATTGAGTATGGTTAGCAGATATCAGGGAAATCCTAGAAAGGATCATTGGATTGCGGAAAAGAACATTCTCAAGTACCTGCGGAGGACTAAGGATTGGGTCCTTATCCTCAGTGGGCATGATGAATTGAGAGTAGTAGGGTATAGTGATGCTAGCTTCCAGACTGATAGAGATAATTTCCGCTCTCAGTCAGGTTGGGTCTTTACCTTAAATGGAGGAGCAGTTACTTGGAAAAGTTCCAAGCAAGATACAGTGGTTGATTCAACATGCGAATCAAAGTATATAGTAGCAAGCGAAGCAGCATAGGAGGCGATATGGCTGAAGAACTTCATCGGAGACCTTGGAGTTGTACCAGCTATAAAGGAGCCTATGAAGATTAGGGTTAGTGTTTTTTAACCCTAAACTTCCTCCGCAAGTTTTTGAAAATTGCTATATGGTTAGCATTTCCTAGTTTTGATAATTGTTAGTCTAATTTGATTAAAATGGATAAATATAAAATTGGATAAATCATATACCCATAATTTTCGAAAATTTAGAGGGTAAGGATTAGGATTAAATTATTTGATTAATTTAATTAGTTAATCGTTAATTGATTTAATATATTTAATTAATTGTTAATTAATGAATAATATTAAATCATTTGGTTTATTTTAAATTTAAATTAATTAATTATTAATTTTTGAATTTAAAGATTAAATGAACCTAATAATTTAAAATTTTAAAATACACCTTATATATAGTATTATTAATTGTTAATATATTATATGTATACTATTAACTCACTCAAGTCGCTAGTTTGTCTCATTCACGAAGTCGGTCTATAAGGGGGTGGGGGGAGGGGTATAAGGAAACTTCCTATAAAATGGTAGTTGAATGGGTGTCCACTCTTACCCACCGCTTCCTTGATTGGTGGAGGGTCATTAGCAGAACAGACTTGATAGGACATTAATTCTCACTAAATGTATAATGATAATTGAAAAGTACTAGAACCTTCTTTTATTAAAATCCTAAATCTAGTTACTTTAGGAAAAATGTAAATTAGTATGCTAACCCATGAAATTGTGCATTATACATTATAAGTCATTAGTGGAGTGTGTGTTGTTAACCATCACACTAATAGGGACTAATAAAGAGTTGTAATGGGTATCTTATAAATAATCATTGTTAATGGAGCATGTGTGCTTTACCATCACATCAATTGAGATGAAAATGATTGGATGCGAAATATAAAGATGGCCCTTTTTTTAGAACAAAAAGTATGTTCTCGAAAAGAAACTCACTGAAGTCGTAGAAGGAAAAGCTACTCCTAAAGAATATGCCTCCTACCAAAAACACTATGATGATGCAACAAAAGTTTCTTGCATCATGGTAGCCGCCATGAACCCTGAGTTGTAAAGGTTTTATAAGGAATACTATCCCTATGAGATGAATAAGTACCTTATGGAAAAGTACCATAAGCGAGCTCGTCAAGAAAAGTACGAAGTGGTTAAGTCCCTCATGGCGTGTAACATCAAGGAGTGAGAATCTATATGTGACCACGTGCAAAGAATGACACGTTATGTGGAACGCTTTGTTAGGCTAAATGTGCATTTGGATGAGGAGTTAGCTATTGATACAGTCCTAAACTTCTTACCCTAGTTTTTATGATCAGTTCATTTTGACCTATCATCTGAACAACACTGAGACCACCTTGGCTCAATTACATAACCTTCTGCAGACAGTTGAAGCAAGAATGAAGGGAAAATGTTTAGCCGCCACTCCTGCTAGTTCTCCTATGCTAGCCATTGGACAAGGAAAGGGTAAAAAGAGGAAAGGTTCTCCCAAGAAAAAATTGAACGGAAAGTCTCATGCATGGACATCTAGTAGTGTCCCTAAACGAAAGTCCAATTCTAATAACCCACCCTCTTCTGATCCCAAAGAGGCTATTTGATTTTGTTTCAACGACAAGGGGCATTAGAAAAGAAGTTGCCCAAAGTATCTGCAAGATATCAAGGATGGAAAGGTGAAACAATATTCTCTAGGTATATACACTATTTCATCTAATAACTCATCATCTTCTCATTCTTGGGTCCTTGATATAGGATGTGGATTTCACATTTGTTTTATTTGCAGGGGATAAGAAGATGTGAGGAGGTGGAGCACGGTAGAATGAACTTAATCATGGGGAATAAGAAATATTCTCTTGTTACCAATATTGGAGTTCATAGTCTAGTGCTTAGTAATGGTGTTTATATAAATTTAATAAATTGTTGCTACTCATCATAAATGACAAGAAACATTATCTCTTTTCATGCATTGTTAAGACAAGGGTTTAGATATTCATTTAATGATTTGAAGAGTTTTATTTCTGCTTATAAAAATGGTGTTATTATATTTGAAGCTTTACCTTGTGATGGTGTGTATGAAACCGTGACATGTGTTGATAATTTAAGCAATAATGTGTTTCATATTGATTCGTCTAATGGTGTAGATAAATCGTGCTTGTGGCATTGTCGTTTTTGACATATTAACAAAAAAGTGCATCGCCTAGCTCCAAAAGGACGGAGTACTGGAATCATTCGACCTAAGGTCAGATCATACATGTGAATCTTGTATTTTATGAAAAATGAAAAAAATCACCTTTCATTGGATTTTGTGAAAAAGGTGAAGGTTTGTTGGATCTCATACACAAAAATGTGTGTGGATCCTTCAGATCATCCACAAGGGATGTTAATCGATTCTATGTGACTTTCACTGATGACGATAACAAATATGGTTATATCTACTTAATCAAGCATAAGTCATAATATTTGAAAATTTCAAAGAGTATAAACAAGAAGTCGAGAATCAATTACACATGATGACCTTTAGAGAGAGAGAGATTAATTAATTATATGATTAATAAATTAATATAAATTTTTTATTAATGTGTTATGAAAATAATATATCAATTAGAAATGGTATTATTTAATTAATAATTAATCAGAATTAATTTTGGAAGTAATAGAATTAATTAAAAGTGCAGAGTCTGAAGTGTAATCATTCAATAGTTGAGCAAAAGGTTCCAAAACCTTCCTTCTTAAGGGATGGACGGTTTTTGGGGATATTCTATGGTTTCTAGAATATCTCATGTGGATAAATAAGGAGTTAGATAGTTATCAATTTGAAATATTATTATTATATTCCAATTAGGGTTATCCAGTGCTTCCTTGTACCACTATATAAAGGACCCTAAGACCTTCATTTTTTGGCTACTCATTATTCCAAAGGGATAGACAAATTTTATACCTTATCTCTCCTCTTTAAATTCATCCTCTCACTAGCTTGGATGTGATTCCATTAGATGCACGATATTTGTGGTGCTAGCTTTAAAGAGATCTACATTTGAAGAATCATTGTTATTTACTATAATAACAATAAGGTATGTAATGCTAAACCTTCTTTAGGTATTTTTGAAAATAACATATACCATATAGGGTTTCTTATTTTGTGTTAATAGTTATAGGATCAATAGTGAAAACATAAATCCTTTAGGTTGCATGTGAACTTAATGTTTTTAACTTTATTTGTTCTACCTAAACCCCATCATTCATAGCATACACGACTCATTAGTGATACCATGGCTTATCAAGGAACCAAAATGGCGTACCTTGCACCAAGATGGCACATATTACATGATGCTGGCCCATCTTGTGCAAAGATAACGTAACATCCTTCAATCATGGCACAACTTCCTTCTAAGTGGTGCAACTTCCTTCCAAGGTGGCACAATATCTTCCAGGTTAGCGCAACTTCTTCCACTTTGGCACAACATCTACCAGAGTGGTGCAACATGCTTGCCTAATGCCACGACATGCTTTCCAATTGGCCCAACACATAATCAAACGGTGTAAAAATGCATCAACTTGTTTTATTCCACTCCCAAGTGCTCCAAACCTCTTCCATGTGCTCCATACCCCATTTAAGATAATCCATTCCTTTGGCACATGATCCGTTCCTTTAGCACTTGAACCATTCCTTTGTTAGATGATTCATTCCCTTCTTAGATGATTTGTTCCTTTGTTAAATGCTTCATGAACCCAAGTGCTCCATTGAACTCAAATGCTCTATGAGAATGATCCAAACGCTCAAGTCACATTTAACAAAAACAGTTCAAGGAATGCACATACGTATATGCATCTAGAAAAACCATCAACTTTTACTTGAAAGAAAAAAAATTATCATGAAAACATATTTGGTTCTCAAAAATTTTAAATTCTCAAAAGATTCTAGCTATATATAGCATACTATATTTGGTATATGAAATTTATTTTAGTGTCATGGAGGATTAACAAAATTGATCACAATCACATCTCAAAGATCAACCGCTAGAAATTGTTGCTACATTCCTATGTTCTCACGTAATTTGTTGTTATCAAAAGAGTTACATCTCTCTCTCTCTCTCTCTCTCTATATATATATATATATACACACACACACACACACACATATATATATATATATATATATATACATATACATACATACATACATACATACATATTGAACTTTTTACAGTTTTTTTTTCATCCTCAACGTAATGTACAAGCATTTTCTACATTAAACCCAATCAAAATCAATTAGATCCATATCAATGGTAGTTGATAGAATTTGGGTATCATCCGTATTCGCAGTTCAACTACTTCTCGATGTTCCTTCTTAGACGGACACTTCCACAACCTCCGACCTCACTTCTCCTTCAACCTCTCCTAAGTTGAACTCATTCTTCATGTTCTTACTCTCTCATTACTGATTGTGTCTATAAGTTGTTTTTCAAGGAGTATAAAGGTCTCTACCTCTTATCCATTGTTTTCTTTTCCTTCATTTTCTTTTCATGTTCTTGCTAATCTCATCTGAACTATTGTTGCGGTTCTCAAGTAATATGAAGAACCTATGACATCAAATCTTTGTTACACTCTCAACCATCTATTTTGAATCCTTTCTTTCACTTGATTTTGTTTGGATTAATGTGAATTTGATAGTGGGTACAAATTTGTAATTTGATATGATTTTTTTGGTAGGTTTTGAAGTACTTTAAAGAATTCAAAATATATGTGACTGTCAATTGGATGCTTTGTGGTTGATTTTCATAGTTCGTCTCATCACTTTTGCCCTCTCACTTGTTGAACACCCTGTAGATATGGAGGTATGATTTGGATAGTTTACTGAATCACAAAGAAGTGGAAGCATCTTCCACATGTCCATGTGTCTCATCTCTGGTAGGCCTTACCTCCAGTTCTCTCGTTTCTATATTTGACTCCACTTTGCTCACCGATATGCCGACTAATAGGAATAGAGAGGTTTTTTCTGTCATAGAGTCTCGTTCGTCCTTGGTTCTGATCGTCCTCCTCGAGGTAATATTATTGACCTTTAAGACAAAATAATGAGAATTTCTTGATTTTAGACATTTTATGTGGAAACTTTTTGTTTCTTATGCACAGTTTTTTTACAAACCCATATAGATAAATTTTGTGGTTTTTTCTAAAACTAATAAATTTTGCATGGGTAATATTTATGTCCGAAATAGGAAGGTCGCAAATTCACGTGCATTTTTAGCGGAAAAATGGTCATTAGCCTTTATGATATTTTGTAAAAGGGATTTTCTAACATTCTCACACATAAGAAATATTAATTTAATTATTAATTATGAGGAATATTATAATTATTAAATATGAAATTTATTAATTATATAAAATATTTCTCATAATTAATGCATTTTACATTTAATTATGTAATACTTTCTATAAAACCTCTTTGTAAAATGACGGGTATAATATATATAAGAGGCCTCTATATAATCATTATAGAGAATGCTTTAATTAATAATATAGGCACAACAATAATTAAAAATACAATGCGTTTCTGATTTATAAGTTACCACATTTAAAACATACTTTAACAAAATAATTCTTAAGATAAATTCAAACGCATTATTCTAAGATGCAAACGCAGCACATCTTATTTATTTAATTACCATTTATATAATAAGTACTTCAGTTTGTGATATCAAATAGTGTTGAACTGCTGACGAAGCTTCAGAGTTACATGCAATGGTTCTTTCTTGTGCACAGGGAAATCCGAGGCCTCATCCATGTTAAGGTCCGCGGGATTGAAGTTGTTGTTTACAAGGAACCAGTCAAAGTTTAGAATCAATGAAGCCACGGCTAGGAGTATCGTCTTGGAAGCCATGGCTTCTCCAGGACACATTCTTCTCCCAGCACCAAATGGCAGGTACTCAAAGTCTTTACCTTTATAACTCAACTTTGATCCGATGAATCTTTCAGGTTTGAAGTCCGAAGGGTCATCCCAGATCTTGGGATCACGACTGATTGCCCAGACGTTAACCAATAATTGACTATCTTTTGGAATAGTGTATCCCATCACCTCACATGTTTGCATAGCTCTATGAGGGAGAAGAAGTGGTGCTGGTGGGTGCAATCTTAGGGTTTCCTTGAAGCATGCTTCGAGAAAAGGAAGATGAAGCAAATCTGATTCTTTGACTACATTCCCATCAATCGTTTTCAGAACTTCATCCCTAGCCTTTTGCATTACCTCTTGGTTTCTGAGAAGCTCCGCAACAAACCATTCTGTCGTAAATCCTATAGATTCAGTGCCAGCCGAAAATAGCTCCTGAGATGGAAAACGACAAATTAAATGAGTAAGTGTCAACTTCAAACTGAGAGAGAGAGAGAGAGAGAGATGAACCTCCATCAAAGCATTGATTTGTTGATGTGTACAGCCTTTTTCAATTAAAATATCAGTAAAATCTTTTAAATACGAAGAAGTATTGCTTCCATTTCTTTTCTTTTCGATGATTATAACCTCCCAGATAGGTCCAAGCTCTTGTTCTATGATCTGCATGACCTTCTTCTCCCAGCCAAGAAGATCCCATCGGCCAAATATCGGATATAAGTCTGCTAATTGTGCCTGTGTACCCAAGCAAGAAAGTCTTCTTACAGAGTCCTTGATCCCTGCACCTATTCCATTGCCTTCAAAATCCACAAGATCTATCGATAACAACGTATTGCCTATGATGTTGGTGGCAGTTACAAGCATGACATCTTTTATACCGATACTAGAATCACCTTTTGAAGCTATGTACTTCACCATCTCCATAACTTTCTTCTCTCTCATGTCTGCACGAGATTCCATAGCTTTACTTGAAAAAATCTTTGATGTATAGAGATTCCGGATTTTCCTCCAGGAATCATCGGTTTCTGATGTAAAGACAAGATTCATATTGTGAACGGTTGATTCCTTGCCTTGAAGCACTCTTGGTACGTCTCGACCCGCAAGCACATGATCATGGGTCTTGAGAATTTCCGAAGCTGCAGAAGATGATGATCCGACGATAAGGATTCGTCGACCAAAACGGAGTGACATGAGTGGTCCATGCACTTGGGCCATCTCTCCAAGACGAACATGAGCATTTTTTCCTATTTGAAAAAGGTTGCCTACGATTGGCCATGCATATGGACCTGGTGGGAGTGGTAGCTCTTTTGAAGATCTAATCATACGAAAGAAGAAGAAGAAGAAGAAGTAAAGGAGTGACCATGGAATCAAGAACATCATCATCTCTCGCATTCTAACACTTTCCAGAATCATGGTAATCTTTCTTGCTACAACTCCGCTAGCTTTGCAGTACGTAATGTTTAAAAGACACTTACAAATAGGAAGCAAATATTCCTTGACGAGGAATACCATAGGTTAAATAGCCAAGAGTATTTAACGAGAAGAAGTTTCAAGGTATTAGATGAAATAACAAATATTGTGATATAATAAAAAAATAATTTTATCGTCGTATATTTTATATATTATTCTTCTAATTAATGCATGTTATTTATCATCTTATTGATTTTTTATTTTAAATTTTAAAATTTCCACATTAATTACATTAAATTAATAACATTAGAATAAAAATTAAAATAAAATTAATACAAATTATAAGCAATATAATTTCACATATTTAATAATATCAATGATTATAATATTATATAACTAAAAAATCTTTTAATTAACAATTTATTTAAAATAATTAATAAATAATTTTGAATTTTTACTATAACATTTTAATTAATTTTGTAGCATTGTTTTCACAGGTTACAAACTAGTTAAATATAAATAAATGAAAAGCAATATATAGTTTATATCTACATCAACCTTTATTTTATTTATTTATTTATTTGCAAATGATACTTATTTTTGAAAATTTTAACTTAATTTTTGCACTCAATATAAGTTTCTTTGAATTATTTTTTCTAAAAAGTAATTCAAATTGTAGTGATTTTCGAAAATTTCGTATTTAACATAAGTTATTTTTTTCTTTTAGACAAAATTACAAGTTTGGTCCATGTGATATGTAAAAATTAATGTTTGGTCTAAAATATTTCAGAATTATACCATGTTCCAAAACCCTAATACCTTGAAAATTAATGTTTGGTCCATGTGATTGTTTTGCCATTTTTCAATGTTATTATTATTATTATTATTATTATTATTATTATTATTATTTATTTCATTTATTTTTTAAATGAATAATAAAATAAAAATTCCTAATCTCATCCTCTATCTTTCTTTCTCTACTCTCTATCTACTCTCTCTCTCTCTCTCTCTCTCTCTCTCAAAATCAACATTCGAGACAAACATTTCTCCTTTTTATCTTCTTTGTCCCCTCCAAACGCACACACAAACACATAAAAAAATTCTTCATTTTCAGGGACAAGATCGGAGACATGACCCGATTTTGGAGACAAACATTTCTGCAACAACGCTAGGGCTTGCTTTAACAGGCAGCTCTGACACCATCGTGTGTGACTTGAAGGCACCTCATCTGAAGAGGAGTTCATCGGCTGACGAGGATATCATAGACATGAACCCGAGAACCCTTTAACTCGATCTGAAAACCCTTTATCAGATCTGATCGTGTGTATGTTCATCAGATTTTATTTCAAGTGTCTGTATTCATCATATTTTATTTCATGTGTCTGTATTCATCAGATTTGATTTCATGTGTGTGTGTGAGTGTGTTCATTGCATCTGATTTCTTGTGTGTGTGTGTGTGTTCATCAGATTTTATTTCGTAAGTGTGTGCAGGGCCGGTCCTGAAAAATGAAATATTCTTAAAGGCCCAGGACGAACAAGAAAAAAAGGACCCTTATCTTTATTATAATTTTGTATTTTTAAATAAAAATATATAATCAAAAAAATTAGGCCCTGTGCAGCTGCCCACTTTGCCCTCCCTCTAAGCCCCCCATGAGTGTGTGAGAGTGTTTATGATTTCATGTGTATGTGTACATTAGATTAGATTTCATGTGTTTGTGTGTTCATCAGATCTGATTTCGTGTGTGTTTATGTTCATTAGAGATGGGGCTCATGAATGTATTCTTGAATGTAAGTGTGTGTGTTCTTGAAAACTTGATGAGGCTTCAGATCTGGCAATGATTCTTAGGGGGGAGAACCCAAGAACAAACCCAGACATTGTATATGTTTTTTTTTTTTTTCAGGGATGATTTTTAGGTGGAGACGGAGGTGGGTGGTAGTTGTGGATGGTGGTGATGGTGGACGGTGGTCGAATAGTGGTGGAGGCGGAATATGTTCTTGAGTTCATGAAGATATTCTTGAGTGCTCTTGAATTTATGATGATGTTCTGAGTGTTATCAAAACAAATAGAGAGAGAGAGAGAGAGAGAGAGAGAGAGAGAGAGAGAGATCTAGAGAGAGAGAGAGAGAGAGAGAGAGATGGTATTTTATGTTATCTTTTTTTAAATGTTATCAATAAAAGAAAATAAAAAACAAAATAAAAGGGTCAATTCATAATTTAAAAATTTTCAAAAGTTTTTGACAAAACCTATAGTAAAATTCTTATTTTGGACCAATAATGTAATTTCAAAATATTTTAAACAAAACATACTATTTTTGAGATACCACATAAACCCAACTTTTAATTTTATCTTTCTTTTATATACTTAATCTGATAAAGTGCTCGTAAACTCGTTTTCAAAAAAGCAATTATATTTTAGCATTAATGGTTTTTCATGTTTTATATACTAAAATTAAGATTAAAACTAGTTGAATTGAAATAATAATAAAAAATACAACACATTGTCGAAAATATTGATAATTTTCGAATAAGTTCATAAGATTCGATAATCATTTTCAACAATATTTAGAATTTTCAAAGATGTAAGCAAAGGAAAAAAAATATGTTCCGATCAATAAAATGACTTATTTATACGAATAAATGGTAGTTTTTTAATTCAACCGTGGTTTTTGAATAATTATAAGATTTGTTCTAATCTTTTAAGCTTAGAGGGTGTGAACGATATATTAAAACATGTTATCATACCAAAAAAATATCACTTCATATATGTTGTTATAACACCAAGTCAAGAAATAAACAATATGTTATAACATCCTCATTTTTCCTCATTTTTTCTTTTTTCTTTTTTTCTGTTTTGATTTATTTATTTTTTTACTTTTTGGTTTTGTTTTTTTATCCACGTTATATTATTTATATAAAAAAATAAGACATGCAATTTAATTAAAATCATAAATTAACCATATCGTTTAAAACTAAAAATAATATTACACACACAAAAAAAAAAAAGAAAAAAAAAAAGAAAAACATAGCCCTAATTTAAAAACATAAATACGATATATTAGTCATGCAAATATTTCATCTCGGTTTTCTCATTCATCTTTCGGAATAATTGCACTTGTCGTGGTTTCATATTTTATTCGCTAGTCTAAAGAATTGTTAAATCATTCGTTATTTGATTTTCCTTCGCTTTCTTACAAAAGAAACTCCAAGTGATCAGGTTGCATTTCAACCTTATTTTGTGTGATTAGATTTTGTTGTTCGAACTTTTCATTCATTTCCATTAACTTTTGTCACATCCTCTCAACTTCTTCTGCATGTCGTTCAACGTGGTGGTTGGGTGGTTGTTTGTGGCATGGAAACAAAGGTTTTGTTGCAATTAGGGCGATGTAGGAAATTGCATTGGGTTGAGACGGGATTAAAAAAGTTTCCTTCAAATGGTATTTGGGGTGAGTTCTGAGTATTGAGTAGGTTCATATAGCTTTCGTATGGTGCAAACCTCATTGGAGCGAATGTGTTTGTGTTTGGTAGAGGGGTGGAAGATTTTTTTTTTTTTTGCATAGCTTGGTTGAAAGAAAACGAGGTTGATTTCTGTATAAAATAAAAGAAAGAGAAGAATAGGTGTAGATTATAAATGTATGTATGTATTTATATGTGAGGTAAATAGGCAATTTTTTTTACCATGGCAATGGGAGGCAAAATAACTTGAGCTAATGGTATAGGGGGCGGTGTTGGAGCGTTCTAACATCGTTATTGGTGTTCCACATAAATAAAAACGAAAACGATGTTACCCACACTAGATAGTCTAAATCACACATAATCAAATGATCATATGATTTATTACACGCTGGTTGACCAAACCAACATAGATGAACAAAATTTCAAATTTTAAAATTTTGCATAACACAATGGATATTAGAATTATTTAATACCGAACTCAATAGTTTGTTTAATACTAATGATATTATCCATTTATTATAGGAAAATTAAGTAATATATAAGGTGTTTATTATAGGAAAATTAAGTAATATATAAGGTGTATTTGAACAAAAAAAAAATCATTTTTTATTCTAGCAAAAATAATCATTATATCTAGAATAGGTATACCAGACTAAGAAATAATAGTTTTTTTTAGTGATTTTGGAACGTTATTCCGGATTTCGGACAAAAATTTCGGATTTCAAAAAAGAAAAACTCCAAATTTTCAAAAAAAAATCGTTTTTATTTAGTTTTAACAAAATGTTAAACAAACATTGTAATTTGATCTATATATAGTATTAATATATAAAATTAGATACTTTATTGAAAAATCGTGGCATTAAATATTTCGAAATGCAAATTCGGAATCACAAAATGCTAAAAAGATTTCTTTAAAAGTAAAAAAATAATAATAATAACAGAAAAAACTCTGAAATATAAACATTACTACAGAATGAGATTCCAGACAAAGTAATATTTTTTAAAAACTTAAAATAAAAATATGGTTATTGTTTTTAGATGACGGGCTATGTTGCACTCGCTACAAGAGTATCATGTCTGATTAAATTGCATAATAATTATATTTTACAAATAAATATTCATTTAAGTCATTATGATATATATATATATATATATATATATATATATATATATATATATATATATATATATATATATATATATATATATATATATATATATATATATATATATATATATATATATATATATATATATATATATATCAACAACAACTAAGAAATTTTAGACTAAGTTTGGTCATCCGTCTATATCAGATTTGATTATAAAAAGATTTTGATGGGAATCCTTGTTAGGAAAAGATGTATCGATGAGAATCCTAATATGGTAGTTGATCATCCTACTTGAATTTTCTGTTGTGAGATGATTACTTTCATCTTGACTATTTAAGGCAACGAGTTATCCAAATACTTGGTGGTGACAACTTGGTCATATATTATCTTATGAAATGAGATGAATTTGGTTTCATTTTGTTGGGTCTTTTTGTTTTCTTTTATGATTAATTATATCAAGCTTTTGTAAGAAGGAATTTTAATTCAATCAAATATATCGTGTGACACTAAATTAAATTTTGTATACTAGAACAATGTGTTATATATATTTAGGATCTTGTGAGAACTTAATGTTTTTCGAGATCCCAAAAATTATTTTCGTTAATTGTTTCAAAAATAAAAATATCATGATTATGTTAGAGTACATATACATGTCCATTTGCTAACATATATGCACATATATGATATGTGATATGTAAATATCCATTTATATAAACTAAAATGTTGCACATATGCATATTCGGGAAAAATCATTTTTTTTGAAAAAAAACATGTTAAGAAGCCAGATGATACTTGTCAAGAATCATAACAAATCTATGCCACTTGTCAAGTTTTGATGTCCCTTTGTTTGGAAGTAATGTGGATAACACATGAAACCAAAAGCACAAAAAGACACAATATTTATGTGGTTCGGTCAAGGTGACCTACGTCCACAGATAGGAGGGGAGTATTATTTGTTCATAGATTTGTCAAACATAGATTACAAGTACAACTAGGAAAGATTTGTCCTACTCACTAAGGATATAAAAGAAAAAGACACAAATGACTTAGCAGACTCCCATATTTATAATGAATGGATCAAACCTAAAACCCTATTGTACCAATCCCATTGTCCCATAGGATCATGAATGGTGTCAACCAATCACAATCCGTTGTGCATTAGCTTCTGGAACATTCATCCATGACATAAAACACATGAGCATCAACAACACACACGATGGAACACCATGAGCCATAGTGGGGTATAATAATGCACATGCAGCACATCATGAATACTTGTGACTCGATATCCATCATGGTGGCACAACGTGGTGAAGGCCCATAAAGGTGGTTTGGGCCCAATTTGGAAAATTGGGCCATAATTGGACTTTAGGTGATTATTGTGTTGTTTGGGTTTTTTGGACATTTGGATTAGGCTTTGGCCTTAGGCCATGTTAGGGAAGGGTAAAAATGTCTTTTAGCCTAGTTTGGACTTTTAGTGTGAGTTAGGATCCAATTATTAATTGGATGTTATCTTGTGATTGTTGGCGTGAGGATTTTAGCGGGCTAGCAGCCACGGATTCTTTTTGTGAGATTCGACAGCGCGAGGTGTGTTTCCTCACCATGTTAGCAGGTCTAAGGCACCAATGCCGACCCATGATCAGTGATGCTAGGATACTAGATGTCTGTGTGACTCTTGTATGTGTATGTGCTTATATGATTTGTATGTTGGGCGAGGCTCGTTATGCGAGTGTGGTCGGGGCCCGATACACTAAAGTGGGATAGGCCCGTAGAAAATTTCCGTAGTTATTTCGACTTTTTCTTGTAGTGGTTGGGAACTCACTAAGCTTTGTTCTTATGGTTTTCATTTTATGTTTCATGTACTTCTAGTTCCAAAGAGACGAGTCTGGGATGATTGCAGAGCACACACCACCTCGTTATGTATTTTGTGATTTATTTTAATATGATATGATGATTGATACATTTGTTTTATCTGGATTTTTATGATGATGTTTTTGGGATATTGGTTTTATTAATTTAAAAATAAAATTTTTGGGTCTTATTTTTGAGATGTTACATTGAAGTACTTCAAAACATACCAAAAAAATCATATCAAATTTCAAATTTATACCCAGTATATCAAAGTCACATTAATCCAAACAAAATGGAGTGAAAAGAAAGGATTCAAAATAAAGTGTCGATATTTGATGTCATAAGTTTTTCATATTACTTGAGACCTAACAATAATTCAAATCAAATTAGCAAGAACAGGAAAAGACGGCGAAGGAAAACAAAAAAAATGAATAGGAGGTGGAGATCTTTATACTCCTTGAAAAACAACTTTTATACACAATCAACAGCGTGAGAGTAAGAACGTGGGAATAAGACTTCGAAACCTAGCTGTTGAGTATGTGGGGTGTACTCAGCTCGTATGCTAAGCATACTCGTATGGTGGCTTGTACACGTGGCGTACCAGCTTGTACACCTAGTGTACTCCTCAACTTTGCCAACCTTCCTTACTCAGAACTTATTCGGTTAAGACTTCGACCTAAAACCTAGATCTGACTTCCCTAAGGTGGTTTATCATGCAAAGTTGTCAACTTTATGCACATGCATCGCTTAATGGGGCTTTAGAGCTCAAAAGGGCTTAATATATGACTTAACACATGCATGAGACCAAAACCACCATAAAATTTTCACCTTTATTCTTAAGAATCCCTTAATATGCCTAGATCTACAAGGATAAGTTCCAAAAATGACCATAGCTCACAAACCAACCAAAAAGCCAATGACAAGCCAAGGAAATAAATCTATGAAATGAGATGACAAGCTTTGAACTTTATACCTCAAAATCCAAGAAATGAACATGCTAAACCTGGATCTCTAAGCTTCCCTCCAAAGAATGAGTCTTCAAGCTTCTTCTTCTACCACTTCAAGATGCACAAAACCCTCAAATAATCAAAATAGGAGCATAAGGGCACCACACAAGGCAAAGGGACGAACTAGGGTTTTCAAAGGGTAGAGGCTGGTGTAAAATGTTCCAAGAGATGAGTTAATGAGGCTTAAATAGGGCACAAACACTAAAAATTAAGGGTTGCTCGTGGCCAGCTTACGCCCCGCGTAACCCTCGTACGCCCAACATACGAAGCTCGAACCTGCAATCACACTTTGGTTATTACGTTAAGCGTCACGATGGTACGCCCCACGTACTAGCCACAAGGACCAAAAATGCAATGTTTTAATTACGAAAGGCTAAAAGGAAACATACCTATTTCAAATGTTACATTTAAAGACGTCGGCTTATATGTGACTGTCAATTGGATGCTTCGTGCTTGAATTTCATAGTTTGTCTCATCAATTTCTACCTCCCACTTGTTAAACACCCTGTAGATATGGAGGTTTGATTTGGATAGTTTACTACATCACAAAGAAGTGTAGGTTCCTTCCACATGTCTATGTCTCTCATCTTCGGTAAACTTTACCTCAAATTATCTCATTTCTATATTTGACTCCACATTACTCACCGATATGCCGACTAATAGGAATACAAAGATTTTTCTGCCATAAAGTCTCCTTCATTCTTGGTTCTGATCGTCTTCCTCGAGGTAACATTATTGACCTTCATGGTTGTATGTTACTTCTAATGGTTGTGTTGAGTTGGTGGTTTTAATCTTCTCATTTTGTGTAGAGATCAACTGTTGATTTCTGTGTTTTCGTAATAAAGCCAAATGAAACATACTCTTCCAAAAATAAATTGTCACGTTTTTTTCATTACTTGGAATTTGAATCTTCTTTTTAATTGTATTTTCAGTATTGTTTTACTTTTAGTTTAAATTATTTTAATTTTACTTTACAACTTATGTAATGTAAATTTATTTCTTGAATGTTGATGTGTACATCAATAAGTGGTATTTATAATTGTTACTGTGCACAATTTTGTTTTAGTGATGTACATTTTACTCAATCATGTTTTGTATATTTTGTTTTAGAATTTTAGTGTCTTCTAGTCTTTTAGTTTTCAAACAAATGACAACACCCCCCCCCCACCCCACCCCACTCCCACTCTTTAGTTTAATTTTAGTTGTTTAGTTTTATTTCACTTGTTTCATTTGGATTTTATTGGTAATTAAATACAACTATTTTCCCGTGGATTTGATCCCCTTTTACCATTATATTATGTTTTATTTGCAAGAAAAATGGTGTAATTTGTTTGGTGGCTTGACATCCCACCAGTTTTTGTAAATATTATTTTAATCTGTTAAAATTTGATAATTAAATTGAAAAGATAAATATGTCTAAGTAATTTGAATTTATAGATAATGATTTAAAATTAATTAATTAAAAATGAGTTAAAGATAATTTGTTTAAATAATAGAATTTTAAATAGAATTTAACTTTCATATAATTATAAACATTTATAAAAAATGTAAAATATCAAAAAATTTCTATATATATAATATGTTTACTATATGTGAAAGAATATTACAATATGTTTCATCATATGTTTAATTAATTATCGTTTGTTGAATCATGAGTATACCTCATTCGTGAAGTCATGCTATATAAGAGAGGTATAAGGAAACAACCAATAAAATAACCGTTGAATGAGTGTCCTTTTCACTTACCTCTTCTTTGAGTGGTTGATTGTTCAATAGTTGAATAAGAAGAGCATTCTAGAAACCCTAAAGGGGGTGGACGGTTTTGGAGGCTTTAGAAGCCTTCTAGAATTGTTTTAGGTATCATATAAGGAAATGATTTGAGTATAGATTAAATTTGATTATTTATATGATTCAAATATGCTTCATTTGCAAGTTACTTCAACTATATATATAGACCTCACTAGCCTTAATAATTTCTTTCCTAAGCTTTCCAAGATTAAGAATTCGTTCGCATGGTAGTCTATCCTCTCTCCTAAAATATTCTAAGGTTGTAGACTTTTGGGTGTGATCCATTAGAGACATTCCTACTTTCGGTGCTAGTTCTTCCAACAGCAACTACTAAGTTCGAAATATACAAATGGTCAAGGGAAAATAAATTTTTTTTTCCTAAAGTTTCGCATTCTTATCCCTTTTAATTAGTTTATATTTATGTTTTTAAAGTATGTTTTTATAATAGTAAAACCTAGATATAGGTTGCATGTATACTTAGGATTATATTTAAATGCTTATGTTACCTAAATCTAGTGTAAGGATGCATCGAAAACCCAACATGATCCACTAAGGATGTTTAGAATGAAGATACGTTCATTCATGGATGGCATAAAAATACAAAACTAGACAATAAGTAAATAAATATGTAACTACAAATATCCAATATCGAAAAATATTTTTGTAGTTCAACATCACAATTCTAAGAGATTCTAATTAGCAATTTCAATCCTATTTGTCTAGGAACCTTTATGATATATCTCATGCATAATTTCATATATTAATTGTAATATAGGTTTAGTTATCTTTGAAAGTTTGGTCTTACCTAATTTCATTTTCTATAACATGGTTTCATGTTATCAAACCAGATTTCAATCAGATTTGAGGAGCTACCAATTACCCAATGTAACATCTCAAGTTTTGTCATTTGTAGTCCCTGGGAATGGATGGGTAAAGCCACGAAGAGCCTAAGGGCTAAATTGTAATTTTGGGACCAAGAGGAGTACGTTGTACGTACATAAGGGTACCTTGAGAATTTCAACTTGATGGTTGAATTGACTTGACATATTGGTATTCCAACCCGAAGGGGTGATATGGATTAGTTATGAGTGTCGTACTTGTTGACCGGTAAAGGTGGGTATGTTGTTGGTGGTAACTGCTTGAAGTGGTGGGTGACGAGGAGCGACATGGTGGATTATCGTAGGTATAATGTGAACATCTTATCCTGATGGTTTATTAGATGGCAAGTTGTGCTTGATCGGACTAGGCTGTCCTGTTCTATGCAGTAAGCCAAGATACCCGACGCGGGCAAACGGTAAGTTGTAGGCACAGGGGTTCAGTAGAATATGACCCATGGTTCTATTTATGGGTAGAAACCTCAAGTTCCCAAGGTTGATTAGTTCGTTAGTAGTAATGGGAAGGGAACTAGCGAGGGTTAGTATGTGTAGTCTGTTAGGGAGACGAACCGAATTCAAGTTTCCAGATGATGTATTTAAGGTGGAATAGGGTTGTGTGCCGCATGGGTTTATGGATTCGTTTTCTCTAGAAGGAAAGATTCCTATTGGGTTTAGTCTCCTTCGAAAGTTGTCGGATGTCAAGGTTGTGGAGGTGCCCCTCAATATGTCAAGTTACCAGGAATGGTAAGGAATGATTTTGAGGAAGAAATTGAATTTAAGTGGGGGAGAGTTGTAACATCCCAATTTTTTCACTTTTAGTCCCTGGGGATGGAAGGGTAAAGCCATGAAGAGCCTAAGCGCTAAATTGTAATTTTGGGACCAAGAGGAGTACACTGTGTGTACACTTGTGTACGATGGGCATACTAATTACAAAAGGAAACCCTAATATCTCGGGTTGAGGGCTATATAAACATCCTTATGGCTCATTTTCTCTCCTCATTCTCAACCTCCATCTTCCAAAAACGTCCCCAAACCCTAGTGCTTGTGTGTGAGAGTGAGTTTCTGGGTATTTTGAGCTCTTGAAGGTGAAGCCATTGCAACAAATAGTTGAAGGAGATTGGCTTGTAGATTTGAAGTTGTGTTGTGCCCTAAAAGCTCAAGAAGGTAAAAAGCTTCAAACTTTATGCTTGTAGGTCATAGGTGTAGCCTTTCTAGTATTATGGAAGCATTTCTTGTCCTAAAAACCCCAATATGGTGCATGATGCATTTTGGACGAGATAATCTGTCCTTTCTGGACCTTGAAGAGGTCTTAAGGGATAAAATGAGGTCCCAATGGCCTAAGATGTCCATGTATGTAGTAGAAGGGTCTTAATGGATTAAGAGCTTTCTAGACATCCAAAGTGATAAAGTTCGAGACTTTATGAGTCCTAGGCACATTTGGTCACTAGATCTAGAGTTTGGGCTTAAGTGCTTAAGCCATTAAGCACATATTAGGGTTTTGGTGAAACCCTGCGTACACCCAACGTAAGGTTCTGTACGCCCAAGGTACTAAGTCAATGACCCTGTTTTTTAGTCAACGCAAGACTCGTGTACGCCCACTCAGCCTTAGGGTATGCCCAACGTACGCCTTCTATGGACTTTTGGTGATTTGGGCTTTGGGTTTGGGTTACTTTTTGGGCTAGTAGGGTTTGGGCCTTGCTAGACTTTCTGAGTAGATATGTTTTGGGCTAGTTTTGGTGATAGTGGATCATGGGATTAAGCCCAATAAGGAAGTTGGGCCGAATTTAGTAAATTTGGCCAATAATGGGCCTTGCCTAAAGACTTTCAAGGTTATGGACTTAGAATTGGGCCTTGGGCCAATAAAAGAGAATGGACATGATAGATTAAATGGACCCTTAGCCAAGATTGTTTTGTTGCGTATTGACTCGACATTAATTAACTGATAGTTCGGGTTTTCTGGTGAGACACTGATCAGAGGTTTTCGGTTCAGCAACACTACTTGCAAGGTGAGTTATCCTCACTATATCAACAGGGTCTAACGCACCAAGGCTGGCCCTTTCTCGGATTGTATACTGGTTTTTTTTGGTATGTTTATTGATCTGTTAGATCTGCATCCTGGTAGTTAGGATGGTATTACGTTTAGTGATCGGGTTAGGTCGGTATCCTGGTATATAGGATGATGTTATGTTAGTAATCGGTTAGGTCTGTATCATGGTTAGGATGTTGCTATGGTATATGATCTGCTAGATCAGTTTGTTTGTTTATGGACTGTTATGTGATTATTTGTTATATGTGCACATGGTTGTTTGATTGGGGTTGGGTTGAGGTGGGTCCTGTTTTGTGTTGTAGGCCAATATACCCAGGGCAGACCAGATAGACTGCAGACCCGGGAGGGCACATAGTAAGGTCGAAGGCCCAACGAGCGGTCCGGATAGGCTGAAGGCCCTGAGAGGGTGGTCCAGACGTGTCAATGCTTGGAGAGTGGGCCAGATAGACTGAAGGCTTTGTGCGGGCGGTCTAGTTAGACTGTAGACTCAGAGATGCATGGCTATTCTGTGTTTGTTATATGATATGGTTATGGTATTGTTGAGGTTGGTATTTTGGGGGTAACTCACTTCGAACTTCCAGTTTCAATTTATTGTTTTAGGTGCATCGGATGACCGCGGGAAGGCGAAGGTGTGACCGTACACTTCCTCGATTGATGATTATGATTTCTAGGAACTCTGATGGTTAAACTATTTTGAAAACTAATTGTAATAACTAAATGGTTTTAAATGATTTAAAAAGTTTTAAATTAGCTCGAACCCTAAACCTCCTTATTTGTATCACATGTCTTTATATATTCTACTTATGTAGTTGGACTGATGATTATTACGGCTGTAGTACATTTAAATAATTATAGGAGGTATGAGTGTATACAAACTAGTATGCTCTTTATCAACTTAAATGAGAGCATGACATATGTCAAAAACGATCTTTATTTATTAAAGTAGATTTACATACATCATTATGCATATATCATTTTGTGGTTATTTTAAATTAATTTATTTTCATATGCTATTTTATGGTTTTCTTCTATTTTATAATATATGCGATAAATGTAATTAATAATAAATGAATATCAATTTCATCAATACAAACTTTCTTTCTAATTTTAGATTCTTAAGCTACTTTGATGACATAGTTTACTATAATTAACTAATGAATACCCATGACATGGTAAAAAAAATCAATTTTGACTTTGATTTTATGTTACATACAAATAAGTTTCTGAACAATTAGTTTAATAACATAATTTACTACAAATTATATTCAATTACTTTTTTATATTTTAAAAGTTGTAAACTATCTTTAATGATTTAATATATATATATATATATATATATATATATATATATATATATATATATATATATATATATATATATATATATATATATATATATATATATATTAATTTGGTTTTACTTTTAGAATAAATTCATTGCTCAAATAAGTAAGAAAAAAAAAACAATTAGTTTTAGATATACATGAAATGGAAAAAGATTAAATGTCAAACAACGTAATGTCGCATTTGTTGTATTTAATATATATATATATATATATATATATATATATATATATATATATATATATATATATATATATATATATATATATATATATATATAGCAAAGTAACTATTATGAATGCGTTTTTTTGAAGAAAATATTACATTTTTTTGGTTATTGAATAATGACCACTTGCTCCTAAATACCATATTTCAGATTTGATCTTTAAATTTCGGAGTTCTTATTTTTTTTTTTTTTCCTATTCTTTTCCAAAGAAATCTTTCTATGTATGTACAAAATGTCTATTTCAAAGTGTTTAGTGTCACAGTTTTTCAATCTAATGTCTGATTTTATGCCCTAATAGTGTATATAGTTGACATTTACTATATTTGTTTACAGTTATGTTAGATTAATCTATTTAAGTAAACAAAAGAAAATTTTGCTCCAAATTCCAGAACTATTGATCGAATTTTAGATTTGTTCTTAAAATTCTGGAGTTTTTGCGACAAGCAGTGTTCACTAATGGGTAGTTGTATGTCGTATTGTCCGAAGTTAAAAACATATATGTATTAAAAATATTAATGTTAGATAATGACATTAAACTTACTAATATGACATCTAATCTTGAAGTACTTACTTATTTAATATAACTTTTTAAATTATGTCAATAGTTTTACTTTATTAGTATATATTGAAGTATTTACATATTAATAATTTCCGCCGTTTATTCCGAAAACTTAATTTAAAGATGTTTAATGTTTAAGCATTTATATTTAACTTTTTTTAATTAACTGGTGTGGTATACAAATCTCATAACTAGTAAATAGCATAAAATAGAATTTTTATAAAGGTTTTCTAGTTGGATAAATTGAAGGATAATGTATATGTAATATGCAGAAAGTAAATACTCTTATTGATAATCACTCTACAAAAGATGTTTAATTTGATTTTTTCAAATAATAAAATAATGACACAAACAACATTATTCTCAGTCAATCATAACTAAGAAAATGAACACACAGAATACCAACTATTTTATAACTATCGATGCTTGAATATAATGATGAATAAGCATTTATACCCTATTAGAGATCGACGATCGACTTGGGTAACCATATTATATATAATAATAATTATTATTATTATATTATAAAATAAATTTTAGGGTTAATGAAAGTGCTTTTTGTCTTTTTAATGAAAGTTATTTCTACTACAATATGAAAAAAGGTTTCTTTGTAGATGTTTGCTATTCACCAATGTTATTATTATTATTATTATTATTATTATTATTATTATTATTATTATTATTATTATTGAATTATGTTGCATTTAATGCTCAACTAGTATAGGTGTCCATCCTTTGCATAGATTGGATATGAATTACATAACAAAAGCACACAATGCAATTTTAATACAAAAAATGAAAGACTCTGAAGAAAGTAAAATGCCTTTTAAGTATCTCAATAACATCCGAATTCCTTTGAAGATCATCTCTTTCTTTCTCTCCTGATACCAAGTGACTACATACAAAACAAAAGCTCGTTTGCTTGAAGGTTATGCCTACTGAAATACAACCCCATACACAATTAAATTACCAAAAAGGGTAAAAAGAAGAAGAAGAAGAAGAAGAAGAAGAAGAAGAAGAAGAAGAAGAAGCTCTCAAGTAGGTTTACATCAAAAAGCTTATAAAACCATCACCAAAATACAACTCTTCATTCTACCCAATTAATCCTTGTTCAACCTTACCTAATCCCTCTGATATTGTTATATTCGTTACATTTAAAAGTTGACATACCTTATTATATAATGTGGTGAGATCCATCTCATGAAATAGGAGGTATTCTACCATCAACACATACAGGAAGAGCATATTTGTCACAGTAAGTTTAATCACATTTAGACAGTGTGTTCGTACAAAAAAGAAACAGACTTGTGAAGAAGAAAAGTCGGTGTAATAACATCAAATGTAATAATAAGAATGATATGGAAACCTTTGAAATTAAAATAATAATAATAATAATAATAATAATAATAATAATAATGAAAAGCTATTCCAACATATCAAAAGAAGACTTTAAATTCATAGTTAAGATTTAAGCAATAATGTAATATCAAAAAATATATAAAAATAAAAAAATAAAGGAAATGGGGCAATCAACCGGTGAATACTCCGCATGTATTGCCTCCAACTTGCATTTCTTCTAATTACTTAAAAAGTCTACCCATAGATAGAACTGTTACAGTGACGGATACAGGTCTTTCAAGTGGGGTGTATGGCCCTACTTGATAGTGGCTCCCACCATATTTTATACTAAAAAAACCTCCAAAAATTTTACTTTTTTTTACTAAAAGTCCCTCCTTGGCAACCACTTATACAGAAAATACCCTCATTGATATTTGTTTTTATTGAAAAAACCTCAAAAATACTTTGCATTTTCAGAATTTTCCACTTTTATACATTTTTTATGTATAATGGACCCCGTTTAAGTTTTGTTCTGGATCCGCCACTGACTGTCTACCCTTATATGCTAAGGAATGACAAAAAAAAAGTGTATATTATTTAAACAATTGGTTGCATATCTTTAATTTGTTTTTTCTTTGTAGTCATTTTACCTAGAGAGGAACCAAAAATGTTAGAAATACATCTAATAAGGACATTGATTGTTAAAAAAAACAAAAAAAACAAAAACAAAAACAAAAAATATATATCGACCAAAATGAAAAATGAAATATACCAATACGAAAGAGATGTAGACAGTTTTTGCTCCAAAGGTATTTTAGAAAACTTGGTTGGTTTTTGTATGTGGTATTTGAATTCTAAACAATTTTTAGTCAAAGGGTATTTTAGGAAACTTGTCTTTTTATGTAGTATTTGAATTTGATTCGGTTTTCTTTTCCACTAGCCATAGTAGAGTAGGTTTCCTTTGTGTTTATAATAAAAATAGGTTCGTGTGGATTGAAGTTTTTAACTCTTTTACCTTTGAAAATAAGAGTATTCTTCCGGTATATTTTTGTTTCCCCCTTTTTCTATTAGAACTTAGAGGATCAGATCCTAAATTTTTTATTAATATCATCTATGACACACTCTCTTTTGAGTATTTGGAACATAACATACCGTAAAGAAATGTTGTAAACTGGTACCTACTTTTTATGAATTTAACAAAACAACTTGTATGCAAATATATCCAACAAATAAAAAAAAACCCATTCTGTGTGAAAAGAACACAGAAACACCAAAATACAAATGAGAGAACCAATAAAAGAATCACAGCTTTATAATCTTTTTCTATGATTACGTTTTACTAAAAAAACGTTAACCATATTTATAGGTAATATTATTAAAGTTGGAAACTTAACATGAAGTTTTACTAAAAAAGGTAACGATATTTATATGTAATTTATTATTGAAGTTGGAAACTTAATATGAAGTTTAATGTAACACGACACCAACAAATATTACATATACCAAATTTAATTGTCATCAATATTGTATTCACAAATCTTTAATAACAACTCAAATGTGCATTCAAAATAGCAGAAAAAGTACATGGGATGGAGATTCTCAAACTTGTACAACATTTTTCTGAATTTTTAAACCCTAAGCAAAAAAATAATTACACTTCAGTACAACAATAATCAAATATAAATATTAGAGTTTAATCACATGGCAGTTGGTATTGATTACACTCTTCCTGATTATTCGGTCAATATGAAGTTCTTGTTTAAACAGCATACAAACGCACATTATTACCTCTCTTTTATAAAGCTAGAGAACGCGAGCCACTCAAACCAATTTGAGGTCCCTGTTAATTCTCAATGGATACAATCTAAGAAAAGCAAACATTCAAAGTACTATAGTTAAATTGCTCTAATGATGAACACATACATAGTTTTCATTAACCATTCGTATTGGTCAAGGTCTGGAATAGGAACCTCAGACATCAAGGTCGTAAGCGTAAGCGGAAGACAAAAGAGTGGTACCAAAACACAATTTAAAATTGAAGCATGGAAAGAACTACTAACCTCTTCTGAAGAATCGAAGTCACCGGAATCGAAGCAGGGGAATCAACAGTCGGAGGAACCCTATTCTGAAAAGAGAAAAGAAATGAGAGAAAGAAGATTGTAGAGATGGTAAGGAAAAGCATTGGAAGACGTAAATCATGTTAATATATCGTTTTAAATTGAGGATTTAAGCTTCACCGTACATGGACAGAATGACCGCCACCGACAATACCTTCTTCGTCCTTTATGTGGTCGGGTTCTTTTCCACCAATGAGAATATAGAATATAGTTTATTTAGCAAATAACCATATTTGGAGGTGTGTTATAACCCTTTGACCATGAAAATTAAAGTTTTGAAAAATGTTCACAAGATCTTTAGAGGGTGCTCGGATCAATTAGCTTCTAAGGATGGATGCATACCTTTGCGAAAATGAGCTGACATAGCTAAACGATAATTTTTTTCGGGGTTTTAAGGATCCGCAGAGGCGTCTCTGTGGATCTTCTATTTGCTATGCGGATTCTTTATTGCTCTGCGGATCTTCTATTCCTCTTTTACTCGAATGCAGAATGAGACTAAGGCAGTCGTTTCGTGGTAGGAAGCTGCGGACGTCGATTCATGATCGGAACGGACACAAAAATGTTGAGGCGAGCTCGATTTGTTGAGCAACTGCACTCCGATGTGTTATCCGATGGATATGGAACTCAAGTAATATTTCAATTTTTTTTTTCTAATCTTTGTATAAACTTGGAAGTAGAAATTGATTATATGAATTCGAAATTGATAGGTTAAATGTTATATATAAACATGTATGTTTGTTAGGGTGTAAGGATTGGAGTTTGTGAAATAAGAAATCGATTTATCCTATTCTTTTCGTTATGAACAGATCTGCAGAGGTCCTCTGCTCGAGAGCAGATCCGCAGATGAGCCCTTTGCGGAACGATATATGCCTTTGCGGAAATGTAGCTTTCTTTCGATTTTCTATAATTATTATCTCCTAAAATGGACCATTTAATATTGAGATCATTTTATATTGATTATATATAAATTAATATTAAAATCGATTTCCAATTAATTCTGTAATTTATAAAAAACATGAAAATTCTATAATTATTATTAAAATGGACCGTTTATGTAAATTTTATAATATATATAAGACCATTTCTGTAAAATTCTATAAATTTGTTATAAAAAAAAAGGACAGTTTATTTTGAAAGATAATTATTCATCGTAGACCATTGTATAAACAATTATAGAATAAAAACTTTATTTTTGTTGCATAAAATTGTTAAAAAAAAACAATATATACAAATACAATGTTATAAAAATAAAAGTATATTGCTATTTAAAGTTACTTTTCAGTATTAGAGGGGTGTTGCAAACTATATTTAAAAAGTACATTACGAAACTAAATAGTAGGCGAGTTGAATTACTTCGAGAGACCGCTTTTAAGATGTTCATTGGTATGCCCACCTTGAATGGTGACTCGATGCTTTGTATTTTGATGATATTGCATGAGGTTCGTGATGTAGAGGTAGCCAGGGCTGGGAAGTTTCGGTTCGAGTTACAAGGCAGGGTGGTTGAATATGGTGAAACGAAATTTTGTTTGATTAGCTGTTTGAGATTTGGACCGTATGTTGATATAAAAAATACAAAAGTCACCACAAGTTCAACATTAAGGAATCGGCTGTTCCCTAGTGTGAAAGATGAAGATTTACGGATGAAAGATTTAGAAGAGTATATAAAAGGGCTAGCATTCTCGACGTGTAGCGATGAGGATGCGATAATGGCTATGCAAATGATGTTTTTGTTGAGGGGTCTCATAGGACGAGACAATAATACGTGCATTCTGCCGGCAATGTATGAGCTAGCCGATAGTCAATATTATTGGAATAGGTATTAAATTTTTTATTTATTATTTATTTATAAATACTTGATGATTTATATTAATTATAATGAGTACGACAGGTTTGTGTGGGGTATGTATTTGTGGATGTATAGTGAAACACAATTACGATTATGGTTTGGTAAAATCTATAGATATTTACGTGATAATGAGAGTGTGGGCTACGCGAATATGATGAAGTATACAGTTACCGGTTTTCAACTTCCGTTTAAGGTTAGTTTTACGTGCAATTACTTATATTTTTTAAGTGCTTATTGATGAGTTTTATACAAAACAAACAATCCTATGTGTGTATGCAACGCCAATTTGAGGATCTATGTTTTCACTATTAGACATACAAACATTGAACACAAAAACTAGAAACCCTAGGAGGAACATGTAATTTTCAAAATTAACATATACTTAGGGTTAGGATCCATACCTTTATTGTTATATTGTAATAACAATCAAATCCTTGAAGATCTTGAACTTTGGTAGCAAACACCACAAGTGTCACGCCTCTAATGGCTCACAAACAAACCTAGCAACCAAGGATTACTATGGAGAGAGAAGGGAAATGGAAAATTCGGCCCTAGCCTATCTCGGAGTGCCCTTAGATGAAATCCAACCCTATAAGGGTTTATATAGGTGATAAGGAAGGTTTAGGATATGGCAGGTGTATCTTAGATAATCCTAATCCCTTAACTTCCTCCCTAAGGCTTTCAAGGCACCCTTAGAGCCCAAGGAAACCCTAGGACACTCTAGATTTTGTTCCATCCCTCTAAGGGAGGTTCTAGAATGTTCAATGCTCTACTTTTGAGCATTGTCACCTTTAGTCCCTGTAGTTTCAATTAATTCCTTTAATTTCCAAATTAATTCCAAATTAATTTATGATTAAATATTAATTAAACAATATGATTTCTAATTAATATATTATATCCATAATACATTAATAAATTAATTTAATAACCAAGTAATAAATTAATAAATCATTCTTCTCTCTCCAACAATAATCCTATTCAATTGCTAGGTTTGAAGGCAACCCAAAAGGACATTGCTATTATCAATTCAAGTACATACCAATTATAGTTATGGGCTTAGATATCTAATCCAACAGTCTCCCACTTGGATAAGTCTAATAACTATAGTTGTAAGTATAACTTCAAAATTAACTAGCAAATTTTAGCTACCAAAAGCTGCTGTCGAACTCTGATCTTATCAGTGACGTGTCCTTAAGATAAGGGATCATATATCCCGCCATTCTAGATATCGTATAGACTGAGACATGGATTTTAATCATTCTCTCTGTCTATGTATTGTTTCCCGATTTCCGATTTATGACGACTGACAACAGACTACAATTAAACACATCAACTTAGTCTCGGCTTGACCCAACGCTTACGTGTCATCACTAAATCATGGAGGGGCCCACATATATCGTTTTTATCCACTTGGGTAAAAGGAACGGATAAACTTTGACTCCAATGCTCACTTGTATCTATTCATCAAATCACATACAACAATATGTTTTCTGGTACGTTTAAATATTATCAATGTGCAATGGACTTGCAGAATACAACTCACATGTATCGGTTTCAAGAATATAAGATATTATCGTATCACCAATCACTCATGATAAAATCCATGAAGAGACCCAAGTGAGCGTGTGTTTAATCCAATACTCTAATCTTATAGCATCACTCAAGAACTCTATAGCAAACTTGTGCTATGTCTAAACACTTTAGACAATCTACAGACGGATTCATGACAGTCTTCATTCATACCTACTTCCAAAGTATGAGCGACCGTGGAGGGTTTGAATAATCTTATTATTCAGGAAGTCAAAACATGCAAAGTGAAACACAAGAATAATACTAATCCTATATGGCCCCAAACCTTTGAGTATAAATAAAACATTTTTTATTTAATCACCATATTGATTACTCATTATTTGTTGTTTCGGGTAATCAACTTCTTACGTGAATTATAACAACAGTTGTCCCATGCACACTATGGAAATATTTTCATATTTACCATATGACAACTCATTCTAAATAGAATATTGTCTATTCATAATAATGTTAATATGGTCCATCCATTAGTATACTTCCAACTGCTCACAATCGACCAATCCTTGGCGAACCTTAGATTGTCCTTGACAGTTGTTTAATTATTTTAGTTAAATTCGGTTCTAGTCCTTTTTCCCTCTAAATGCACTAGACATTTGGAAGATTTTAGAACAGTCAAATATTACAGCAAATGCAATCGATACTATACCCGAAGCGTATGGGACACAATTCATAATGAAAAACGTGATACTTTACCAGTTTCTTGCTATAATATTGCCATATATATAGAATTCCTTTATGTTGAATCTTTTCAACATAACATCCATATATGTCCTTTGACTAAATTAAAATTTCTCGATCTAAGCTTTTAGATTTGAAACGAAGTATAACATTCTCTCCCTTAATTATAGCAAAACAACTTTTCAACCCCTGCAACTTTGCAAAGTGAAACTTTTGCTTTCTATAATTAATATTGCCAACCTGCAACACTTAAAATAATAATAATTCTCCCACTATCATGATGATTATATCCATTCCAGCATAACATTTGTGCTTCCACTAGCTTTGACACGTATTCAGAAATCAGTTAAACTTCTGGAAAACAATACTTATTGACTTCCAAAGTTCATCTTTTCTAATACGATATGCTTCGATAAGCCTTTGTCTAAGCTTCTCAAACTCATACACCTTTCCTTAGATAACTCACATGTGTGTCTAAACTAATTCAAACCTTATATTACTAAGTCCCAAACGTTCAGACTAATCGCCAAATCTCACAATTCGAACTATGGAGAGGGATTCTGTAATCATAATCGAATTTGAGAATGCAATTTACATAATCGCTATCTCCTTAAAATCTCTCTTAGTGAAAGTGTTTCCTCATAATCATTTTCATGAAGGAGAGAAACCTTATGACACTTAGATTTTATGGTGTATGTGTTCCTATCCATGTGAATTTGTCATAACCATCATCGTAAGATAATGTTCATGACAAATCCAAACTCACATGGACAAAACTCGTTCATACTTGATTTCTTGCCAGCAAGGGTCCCACCATTGCTTCCCGGTTATTTAGTAGTTCACCTATACCTATCAATGTTCTTTCATTGAACAAGGTGCTTGCCTTTATATAATCTATTGAGAACAACTCGTAGAATTCATATGCGTAGTTTACTAAAATGGAATGGCTCATAAACAAGGATATGTGTGACATCCCCAAAATCACGACCAGAAAAGTCCGGTTTCATTTATGCTTTTAAAATAGTTTAAGAGTAAATCCATTGATTTAAAAGAGTTGGGAAATTTGTTCCCAAAAACAAAATATGATATAATAAAGTTTGTTAAAACATTTCATAAAGAGATGCATTTTCATTATATAACAATATTCGGGATGTCATGTTCCGATAAACAGACCAAAAGCATAAACAACAAAAGATAGACCATACAAAAGTTACATATAACAAATGGTCTAATATCAAAAGATCTTGTTAAGTCATCCAACTTATGCTCTCGTGCCACCACCTGTAATACAACAAAACTGAGTGGGCTAGGCTTGGGAGCCTGGTGAGCATATAGGGTTTTCAACCCACAATGAATAATTATATTTAATTTCATCAACCAAGAATAACCGGATTACCCATTCCCATTATCCTCACTTTACGTCCCTAAAACAATATCTATTACAAGGGACCTAATCTAGGATTTTCATCGGGACGAACATTACTGCAAGGGGTTTCCTCAACAATAGATTTCCTAAAGGCAACCATGAGGGGATAGATGTCACACCCCAAAACCATAAAATGGCGGAAACGTTCTGGGGCGGAGGACGTCATGTACAGTATCACAACAATGAAAAGTAGTAAACAAGCAACAACATCATCCATTGCATTAATAATATAATTTTAATACAAGTGTGTTCTGTCAAATTATAATAAACACTAAAGTATAAATCAAAATGAAAGATGAGTCTTGCACGAGCTCCATCTTCTCTAAACCTTGCATCGGTACCTGTCTATGGTTGACCTGAGGATACAAGTTATTTTGGAAGCGAGTATGAGCTTTAAAGTTGGTGAGATCATAAGTATTTTAGTGTCTTAATTTGTATGTAAGTAATTGTATGTATATGAATTATAAGTATTGAAAATGTAGATGAACTGTAAGTATGAAAATGTTTGTAAAACAACAGTAAACGTTTGAAAAACCCTAGAAATCCCTATGATTCCTACTATTATAAAAGGGAGTCTTCTACCAAGACTTAACTATTCTAAATGTAGCCTTCTACGAAGGCATCTAGTGTCTGTGTGTGTGTCTCTAGTAAGAGTGTGTATTTTCCCACTATCATTAACCAAAAATATAGTTTCTACATTACCGTGCATCGTGTGAGTGTTCACGAAGTGAATGTAATGGGAAAATGAAATAGTACTATGGTGTAGTGTCGAACTACAACCGTACCAATTACCTCAAGTCTAGGGTAATTCTTCTAAGTACTGTAGTATTTGTAATAAATAACTACATCGGTACTCCTATTGCCTTATTTGAGGGATAAGGTATAATGTGACGGCTAGATCCCAGGCTGGACGCTCCCCTGTCAAAGGGATTTTGGTACCTTTACACACCCATGCATATATGCATGCCGTGACACATCCACATTACTATGATCATGTATACCCGATATAACTATCAAAATGTGACATCCCCAAAATCACGGTCAGAAAAGACCGATTTTGTTTATGCTTTATAAAAATCAGAGTACTTCATTTTATAAAAAGGTTGCGGAATTTGTTCCCAGAAAAACATGGTAAATACGTTATGAAAACATTTTCGAAGAAACGTATTTATTTCATTTTAAAACGTTTGGGATGTCATCGTTAATACAGGAACATAAGCATAAACAGAACTTACAATTATTCACACTAGTGGTCTACATCTCTTTAAATCTCTCAGTGTAATGTCACTAATATCAACACCTGTGATATAAATAAACTGAGTGGGTCAAGTTGGGAAACCTGGTGAGCACATAGGGATTTCAATCCCACAATGTTATACCATATATATAGTTTAAAATTCACAAAATATACAATTTCACCATACATATATATAAACAACTCTTATCCCACCCCATCGATCCTCGCAACGAGGCTATCCATACTCTCGGACCTAAGATTAGTCGTTTTACCTACTCCATACTCTCGGATCAGAAATGAACGAATTTACCAAATCCATACTCTCGGACTAGGGACGAATGACTAATCCATACTCTCGGATTAAAGATGAATGATTATGCCGAATCCATACTCTCGGACTAGGGACAATAGCTAATCCATACTCTCGGATTAACGATGAATGATTATGCCTAATCCATATTCTTGGACTAGGGACAATGACTATGTCTAATCCATACTCCCGGATAAGTGACATATACTAACTTCTATTCTCTGAGTTTAACTCACTTGTACTCGTAAGAATATACTACCCAATATTCCTCATATTTAATTTAGGTATACTCTTTATCCTAAATTATCAAATATAATCAGGTATGTTCTTTAACACGAATTTCAAGCAACATCAATTAACTCGCACATAAACATATAATTAATACTCCAATCAATACTTGTATTAAAATCATGTTCATGAAAGGGACTATGCACTCACCTGAGAAGGTGGTGACTCGGTACTCGGACAGCGCTTCGTTTACTTTAAAATAATTTCCTTCGACGAAACCTAGTATTATCACCAATAGATTTTAGTCTATTATTCGCCGAGACTAATTAATAGTCTAGCTATTATTACTATTATATAAGCGTTAAAAAAAATACTTATATAACCCATAATAATAGCCCAAGTATTTATTATATGTTCTTAATAACGTTAATATAATTAAATAAAAACTATATTAAAAATAGCGTAGACGTAGCTCACTTACAATGGGTTTTATAGAAAACCAGGCTTTGCTTGGAGCAGCGTTTCCGAGCTGAAAAGCTCTTCTTCTCGGATCCGTCGAGCACTCCGGGGCTTCCGCCTCGTGCTAGGGAGGTTCCCTAGGCTTTTCGGGGGATTTCGGGGCTAGAGAGGTTCTAGAGAGAGAGTAAAGAGAAGAAAGAATGGGAAAGGTGTGAAGAAAATGAGGGTGGGAGAGGTGGTATTTATAGGGTGAAAATGGCTGAACTTGGTGCCACATGTCACCATCTAGTGGCAAGACTTGGGGAGAAAGCAATGGCCAAGATTGTGCCACATCACCCATTTTCGCACAACACACTTCCGACTTCTAAAATCCGTAACTTTCACATACGACCTCCGTTTTTGACGTTCTTTATATCCACGCGTAGGTAAAAATAATATATACAACTTTCATTTTGACTCCGTCGGCTAATTCTCGACCGATCTTAAATTTAACAGTACGAGGCGTTTAGATTGTTAAATGACCGCGAAGAATTCGTAACTCCTTCATACGGACTCCGTTTTCGTCTGTCTTTTTACCGTTGAGTTCCTATTAATGAGATCTTCAACTCTCATTTATTTCACGTAAGCCAAAAACCGCTCGAACTAAAATTCGAGTTTCGGGTTGTACACTGCTAAGCCGAATCTTAGAAAAATCATAACTTCCTCATACGAAGTCAGATTTGGGCGTTATTTTTATCGACGCTCTTAGTTTAACATATTCTAAGACTTTTGTTTAGATTGCTAAGGCTAAAAAGTCTTCTATCGTGAATTCAATATTTAAGTCTTCCGGTGCCGTGCCGGTTTTGCCGTAAAACTTCGGCGGGCCATAACTTCTTCGTTATAACTTGGATTTCGGCGTTCTTTATATGTACGGAAACCTTGTGAGATATTCTAAAACTTGGTTAATATTATTTATTCTAAATAATCTTTTTGTCGAAAAGTTGTTTTTGACCCCTATTGCCTCTAAATTGACTAGCCCGGATCTGCGGGCGTTACAATTATCTCCCCCTTAGGATGATTACGTCCCGGAATCATCAACGAAATAGGGCTCGTATAATGATTCCATACGTCGTCTCTTCATCCTAGGTAATAATTATAACTTCTATATTCCTTCAAGTCTATCTCTTAGACTCATTGACTATAAGCAGTACTCGATTGTGCACCTGCTCTCTACCTCAGGCTAGACTTTAAATTATGACCTATCATCATGTGATGCACCTTTAGACTTAGGTATCTTAGAGTTAAATTCTAAAATAGACTATACCTTCCTTCATGTTCTAATGTGATATAATCACACTTTAACATGTAGCGTTTCTGGCTACCAACTTCTTTAACAACGAACGCGATACTTCTATTGATCGCTTTGATTTCAATTGCTTGGTTTAAGTCGGACGCTACATTGAACTTGGTTCCCTGAACCACGCAACATACTCATCATAGTCGGACTCAATTCGGTATGACCACTAGGGTCGGAAATCAAGAATATTTTTAGTCATTATCGAAACGATGGTAATGACATACTTGAAAAAAAATAGAATCAGTTACTAGCTTCTTGGTAACCTTGTGACTTTCCCTGATCCAAGTGTGAGTCCTACGCTTCCGGTAGTATATGCCTCTACTACCATTCACACCTACTCATACTCGTCTCAGGTATTGTCTCGCAGTTTTCCAAGTCACCACACAAGAAAATCACATAACAACTTAACACATCAAATATCAAAACGAAGGTTTTTATTATTCCTTGAAACTATTACATAGGTGTTCAAGTTCACCCTAGACTATGCCTCTAACAGGATACATCATACGATTCTATGGCTACTTCATAACTCGATCTTTGGATGTCAAGTCGTCACTCCTGAATCCTCGCATTGTCATCTGCTTCGTCAAGGATCATTTGAAATGCTCTCGCCTTTGGCTTTGGCGACACATTTGGCTTTGTAGCCCCCTCTCTCTTTGGGCAATCTTGCTTGAAGTGCCCTTCCTCATTACATTCGTAACACACCCTTTTATTGAATTTACACTCGTTGGCATAATGCCCATGCTTCTCACACTTGAAAGAAGTTACTTCCTCACTGCATTTTCCAGAGTGTTTCTTTTTGCACTTCTCGCACCATCTTCCTTCACTCCCTCCTCCTCTAAACTTCTTGGTACTGGATTTGCTTCTCTCATCGGGCTTCGCAGACCCCTCAAACTTCAACTTTTCGCCAACCTCGGTCTTGTTGGCAGCTCTTCCCTTGATCATCTCCTCAACCGACTTGGCAGCCCAGATAGCTGCCTCCAAAGTAGGTGCTTGACGCACTGGCACTGCATATTCCCATGGAAGTCCTTTTGCGTACTTGTCAATTTTTGTCAGCTCATCCGGAACAAGACGTAAGGCGAACTCCATCTTCTCTGTGAAGTTTTTGGTGTATTCATCAATAGACATGCTTCTTTTCTTTAAGGTAAGGAATTGGTTTTCTAGCTCGAGCAGATTTTGGGCTGAGCAGTACCTACATTTGAATTGCACCAGAAATTCTGCCCATGTCAGTTGCAGGAGCTCATTGGGGCTCAACGTCTTTCCCAAGGTATTCCACCATCGTACAGCGCCTCCTCGAAACTGACGCACTGCAAACGTGGTCTGTTGTTTTCCCTTGCAACCGCACGTCATGAAAGCTAATTCCATCTCCGAGATCCAATCCATGACCCCGATCGGATCCTCCTTTCCAGTGAAAGTTGATGGCTTGCAAGTAAGAAAATCCTTGTACTTGCATCCATTCCTCTCGACTTCGTCATCTTGGTTGTTTTGTTGAACTATTGGTGGGTTGACTTGACCAACAGTCCCACTGTAGTTTCCTTCCTCAGTCTGCCCTTCGTTCAACTCGGGTTGTTCGATCTGAATAGTGGCTTCCTCTCGATTTTGCTGGAGCAAACGTCTAGTTTCCTCCATTTGACGATCCAACATCGCTTGGATCATCGCTTGCACTCCGGCCATCGTGACTGGCTCGGCAGTGGCTTCCATCACCGGTATTTGCTCAATCGCTGGGGGTTGATCTCGGTTCCCATTTGCATTCACGTTTCTGCAACGGGTTCTTGCCATCTTAATCTATACACCGAATAAGGTGAATCTAGACCTTTACTTAGGATTGACGTTTAAATCATTCTTATCACTCCGAAACGTTTATATGCTAGTTCTAATATCGTAGTTAAACACTTAGAATCCTAAAAACATAAGGTTTCCAGATCCGGTCGGCAACAGACCATAGATCCGAATAAATAACAGCATATCAGGCACAAGCATTTAGCACATAAAAGCATTTTAGGCACAATTCCTAAAATAATCTAGTGCTCACACCTCACAATCATTGCTTAGAATTCTAAGTTTAAGTCTAGAAATAAATCCATATTCCTAGTTCGCTTAAACTAATGCTCTGATACCAACTGTGACATCCCCAAAATCACGACCAGAAAAGACCGATTTTGTTTATGCTTTATAAAAATCAGAGTACTTCATTTTATAAAAAGGTTGCGGAATTTGTTCCCAGAAAAACATGGTAAATACGTTATTAAAACATTTTCGAAGAAACGTATTTATTTCATTTTAAAACGTTTGGGATGTCATCGTTAATACAAGAACATAAGCATAAACAGAACTTACAATTATTCACACTAGTGGTCTACATCTCTTTAAATCTCTCAGTGTAATGTCACTTCATATCAACACCTGTGATATAAATAAACTGAGTGGGTTAGGTTGGGAAACCTGGTGAGCACATAGGGATTTCAATCCCACAATGTTATACAATATATATAGTTTAAAATTCACAAAATATACAATTTCACCATACATATATATAAACAACTCTTATCCCACCCTGTCGATCCTCGCAACGAGGCTATCCATACTCTCGGACCTAAGATTAGTCGTTTTACCTACTCCATACTCTCGGATCAGAAATGAACGAATTTACCAAATCCATACTCTCGGACTAGGGACGAATGACTAATCCATACTCTCGGATTAAAGATGAATGATTATGCCTAATCCATACTCTCGGACTAGGGACAATAGCTAATCCATACTCTCGGATTAACGACGAATGATTATGCCTAATCCATATTCTCGGACTAGGGACAATGACTATGTCTAATCCATACTCCCGGATAAGTGACATATACTAACTTCTATTCTCTGAGTTTAACTCACTTGTACTCGTAAGAATATACTACCCAATATTCCTCATATTTAATTTAGGTCTACTCTTTATCCTAAATTATCAAATATAATCAGGTATGTTCTTTAACACGAATTTCAAGCAACATCAATTAACTCGCACATAAACATATAATTAATACTCCAATCAATACTTGTATTAAAATCATGTTCATGAAAGGGACTATGCACTCACCTGAGAAGGTGGTGACTCGGTACTCGGAAAGCGCTTCGTTTACTTTAAAATAATTTCCTTCGACGAAACCTAGTATTATCACCAATAGATTTTAGTCTATTATTCGCCGAGACTAATTAAAGTCTAGCTATTATTACTATTATATAAGCGTTAAAAAAATATTTATATAACCCATAATAATAGCCCAAGTATTTATTATATGTTCTTAATAACGTTAATATAATTAAATAAAAACTATATTAAAAATAGCGTAGGCGTAGCTCACTTACAACGGGTTTTATAGAAAACCAGGCTTCGCTTGGAGCAGCATTTCCGAGCCGAAAAGCTCTTCTTCTCGGAGCCGTTGAGCACTCCGGGGCACCCGCCTCGTGCTAGGGAGGTTCCCTAGGCTTTTCGGGGGATTTCGGGGCTAGAGAGAGGTTCTAGAGAGAGAGTAAAGAGAAGAAAGAATGGGAAAGGTGTGAAGAAAATGAGAGTGGGAGAGGTGGTATTTATAGGGTGAAAATGGCTGAACTTGGTGCCACATGTCACCATCTAGTGGCAAGACTTGGGAAGAAAGCAATGACCAAGATTGTGCCACATCACCCATTTTCGCACAACACACTTCCGACTTCTAAAATCCGTAACTTTCACATACGACCTCCGTTTTTGACGTTCTTTATATCCACGCGTAGGTAAAAATAATATCTACAACTTTCATTTTGACTCCGTCAGCTAATTCTCAACCGATCTTAAATTTAATAGTACGAGGCGTTTAAACTGTTAAATGACCGCAAAGAATTCGTAACTCCTTCATACGGACTCCGTTTTCGTCTGTCTTTTTACCGTTGAGTTCCTATTAATGAGATCTTCAACTCTCATTTATTTCACGTAAGCCAAAAACCGATCGAACTAAAATTCGAGTTTCGAGCTGTACACTGCTAAGCCGAATCTTAGAAAAATCATAACTTCCTCATACGAAGTCAGATTTGGGTGTTCTTTTTATCGACGCTCTTAGTTTAACATATTCTACGACTTTTGTTTAGATTGCTAAGGCTAAAAAGTCTTCTATCGTAAATTCACTATTTACGTCTTCCGGTGCCGTGCCGGTTTTGCCGTAAAACTTCGGCGGGCCATAACTTCTTCGTTATAACTCGGATTTCGGCGTTCTTTATATGTACGGAAACCTTGTGAGATATTCTACATCTTGGTTAAGATTATTTATTCTAAATAATCTTTTTGTCGAAAGTCGTTTTTGACCCCTATTGCCTCTAAAATGACTAGCCCGGATCTGCGGGCGTTACACAAAATTGCATTGTGATTCATCGGTATAGTTAGATCCTGAACTTGTTCCATGCTATAGCACCTAGTGATGTCTGTCCTAAGAAAGTATATGTAACCGCACTCATGTAAACGTATATATGTAAACGTACTCATGTAAGCGTAATCATGTAAAACATATCTATGTAATAGTATAGTAATGTACTGTAATGTTCTGCGAGTGCTAGCTATAATGTGTGTTCTCTCTCTGTCTAGCATGTATAGTAATGTACTGTGTGTACTAGCTATAATGTGTGTTGTCTCTCTATCTAGCAAGTATTGACTCATGAATGAACTGAATCATTGTATGATATCGCGTTCTAGTAATAATTCTAGTATCTTACTAGTAATTAAAAGTTTAATACATACTATATGTATAAGACAAAGTCAGTCAAAGTGCTAGTACGTCTCATTCATGAAGCTGAACTATAAGGGGGTATAAGGAAACTGCCTAGAAAATGATAGTTGAATGGGTGTCCACTCACCTGTCGCTTCCTTTTTTGGTAAAGGATATCGTTAGCCGAATGGATTTGATATGACATAATTTCATTAATAAGTATGATGTTATAAAAGTAACTAAACTCTTTTTATAAAATCCCACTCTTAGTTACTTTAAGAAAATGTGAAAAGTATGTTAATCCATAAAATTTCATATTATACTTTATTAGTAGTTAGTGCAGAGCATGTGGTTAACCATCACACTAATAGTGACTATAAAGAGAAATAATGGGCATCTAAAAAATTATCATTGATTAATGGAGCATGTGTGGTTAACCGAGACATTAAAATGAGATGATAGATGATATCAAGCGTCTAAGCATATTTGTATGGTTATTCACAACTTGTTTGTTATCCTCGGTATCCTTGTCACAAATAGAAGAGCATAATCTGAGAGAAAAAATGTCATTGATAGATTCAATGAATCTGTATAGATCTAGGAATTTCATAGTTCGACATTGGTAAACTGCTTTTATCTACCTTCATAAATTCGCAATAAGATTACGACATCCCTCTTCTTAGTTGTGAATTGTTATTGTGGATCCTAGCCTTAACTATTTATTATGGGTTATAATATTAAGGATTGTGGTCATCTAACTAAAACTTTTTTTTTCTCTATAGATGTCTACTCTTGGTGATGCTTCTGCTCCATCATTGTCTACCCACTATTCAAGTTTCTCCCTACTCTCTATCATGTCCAAGGTGACCTTTGATGGCACCAACTACAATGATTCGATGCGCAACATCAAGTTGACTCTTTGATTCGAGGGCAAAGAGTATGTCCTTGAATAAAAACTTGTTGAAATCAATGAAGCCAATGCTACTCCAGAAAACTAGCCTCCTACAAGAAACACTATGATGATGCAACAAAAGTTGCTTGCATAATGGTCGCTACAATGGCTCCTGAATTACATAGGTTTAATGAGGAATATTGGCCATATGAGATGAACAATGAACTTGTGGAAAAGTACCACAAGAGAGCTCATCAAGAAAAATATGAAGTGGTCCGGTCCCTCATGGTTTGCAAGATGAAAGAGGGAGAATTTATGTGAAACCACGTGAAAAGAATGCAAAGATACATCGAACGCCTTGTTAGGCTCAATGTGCATTTTGACGAGGAGTTGGCCATTGACATGGTATTGAACTCTCTACCAAGTTGTTATGATCAGTTCATATTGGCTTATCATTTGAACAACACAAAAACCACATTGGCCCAACTCCATAACATGCTACAGAGTGCTGAGTCGGGAATAAAAGGAAATAACTCAGCGCCTTCCACTAATGCTCCCGTTGGGCAAGGCAAAGAAAAAAAGAGGAAGGTTTCTCCCAAAGATAACTGGAAGAATAATGCCCATGTTGGGTCATCAAGCAATGACCCAAAGGCGAGGCCCAACATAGACATTGTAGCTGTTAGTCATACTAAAGAGGCCATTTGTTACTATTGCAAAGACAAGGGCCATCGGAAGAGAAGCTTCCCCAAATACTTGCAAGACATCATGGATTGCAAAGTGAAGCCATCGTCAGCAGGTTTATACACTATTCAAACTAATAACTTACAATCTACTCATTCTTGGGTCCTTGATACAAGATATGGTTTTCACATTTGTTCTGAATTGTAGGGGCTAAAAGAAAGAAAAGAGGTAGAGCATGGTAGAATAAACTTGATCATGGGAAATAGGCGATCTACTCTTATTACCAAGATTTGGACTTATCATCTTATGCTTAGTAGCAAAGTCAATTTAGATTGGATAGATTATTGCTATTCTTCAGAAATGGCGCGAAACATTATTTCATTTCATGCATTGTTTAGAAAAGGTTTTCGTTACTCTTTTAATGATACGGACAGTTCAATTTTAGTTTATAAAAATGGTGTTTTTATATTTGAAGCTTTACCTTGTAATGGCGTGTATAAAATAATGACTTGCATTTATAACTTAGTCAATAGTGTATTTCACATTGATTCGTGTGATGGTTTACACAAGGCATGCTTGTGGCATTGTCTTCTTGGGCACATTAACAAGAAACGCATCACCCAACTCCAAAAGGATGGAGTCTTGGAATCATTTGACCTAAGGCCAAATGATGAATGTGAATCTTGTCTTTTGGGCAAGATGACAAAATCACCTTTCACTGGATCTTGTAAAAGAGGTGAAGGTTTGTTGGGCCTTATACTCATAGATATGTAAGCACCCTTCAGATCCACCAAAAGAGATGCTAATCGATTTTATATAAAATTCATAGATAATTATAGTAGACATGACTATATTTACTTAATCAAACATAAATCAGAAACCTTTGAAAAGTTCAAAGGGTTTAAACATGAAGTCGAGAATGAATTAGGCAGGAAGATAAAGATGCTCTGATCTGATAGAGGAGGAGAGTATCATAGTACCGAGTTCCATAACTACCTCAAGGAATGTGGAATAGTTTCACAATTAAATCCTCTTAGGACACCACAAATTAATGGTGTGGCTGAGAGGCACAATCAAACCTTATTGGATATGGTTCGTTTCATGATGAGTCGAGCCATACTTCCCATTTCCTTCTGCAGGTATGCCTTAGAGACAGCCGCCCATATTCTTAATCTTGTCCCAACTAAAAAGGTTACCAAAACACCTCATAAGATGTGGATAGGGAATATTCCCTTGTTAGAACATATCAAAGTTTGGTATTGTGATTCTTTCGTTAGACGAGAGACTCATGACAAGTTAGAAGCCAGAAGTGAGAGATCTATTTTCATTGGCTACCTACAAAAGTCATTTGTATATTTTTTATACAGACCTAGTGAAAACGTGGTCTTTATACCACGAAGAGGAGTCTTTCACGAGAGAGAGCGCATATGCAAAGAGGACAGTGGGTGCATAATTGACCTTGACGAAATTCAAGAGCAAACCAATGAAGGAACCTTAGAAGATACTAGTGGTCAACAAGAGGATGAGACTCCTGTTGAACCCGTTAATAGTTCGTTACCTCTTAGAAGTTCTACTAAAGTTACCATGCAACCTACGTTCTACGGTTTCCATATAATTTCATATGGTGATATGTTTATCAGTGATCAAACACTTGTAAATTTGGATGATCTAGCTAACTACAAGGAAGCAATGGCATGCCCTAAGGTAGCCAAATGAAAATAGTCAATGGACAGAGAGATCAAGTTTGTGTATGATAACCAAGTTTGGAATTTGGTTGATCAAGAATCTGGTCGAAACACAATCGGTTGAAAATGGATCTTCAAGAAGAAGACCCACATGGATAGTAATGTGCACACATTCAAGGCATGACTAGTTGCGAAGGGATTTACTCAAACCTAAGGGGTTGACTATGATGAGACCTTCTCACAGTGGCTAAGATTAAATATGTTAGGATAATGCTTGCCACAGTTGCCTTTCATGATTATGAAATATGGCAGATGGATGTCACAACCGCTTTCCTTAATGGAAAGTTGGTTGAAGATGTTACATGAGTCAACCAGAGGGTTTTGTAGATGCAAAGTATCTTAATAATGTGTGTAAGCTTGAGAAATCCAGTTATGGATTGAAACAAGTGTCTTGTAGCTGGAATCTTTGCTTCCATGAGAAATTCAAAGAATTTGGATTCTCTAGGAGTAAAGATGAGTCTTGTGTGTATGTCAAGGCTAATGGAAGTATAGTAAACTTTCTAGTATTGTATGTTGATGACACACTATTTATGGGAAACGTCCTTCCAACCTTGAAAGAAGTTAAGTCTTGGCTTGGAAAGTGTTTTGATATGAAGGATCTACGAGAGGCAACCTATATTGGGATAAAAATCTTAAGGGATAGAAAGAAAAGACTAATTGGTCTTAGTCAAAGTACATATTTGGATAAGGTACCAAAGCGTTTTAGTATAGAAAATTGCAAGAAATGAGATCTACCTATTCAAGTAATGCCAAGTTGATTAAGACTCAAATTCCTAGTACATATGAAGAGATAGCAAAAATGAGTCGAGTCCCTTATGCTTTGGCTTTAGGATCGATCATGTACACTATGACATGTACTCGCCGTGATGTGTCTTTTGCTTTAAGCATCGTTATTCGCTTTCGGAGAAATCCTGGCAAAGCTCATTGGATAGCAGTAAAGAACATTCTCAAGTATTTGCGAAGGAAAAAGGAATTGGTTCTAGTCCTTGATGGTAGTGATATGTTGAGAGTGACTGGTACAGTGATGCCAACTTTCAAACAGATAGAGGTGACATTGTTTCTCGATCTGGGTGATTGTTCCTATGAAATGGTGGAGTAGTTACTTGGAAAAGTTCCAAGCAAGACACAGTGGCTGATTCCACTTGTAAATGAGAGTACATAGTGGCAAGTGAAACATCAAAGGAAGCAGCTTGGTTGTAGAACTTCATCGGAGATCTTGGAGTTGTTGCAACCATTCAGGAACCCTTGAAACTTTTATGCGATAATGAAAGAGTGGTTGATTTGAACAAATAACCGAGAGATCATGGTAAATTAACACATATCGATAAAAAGTACCATTATATCAGACATAGAGTTGAATAAGGTCATCTCATAGTGAAGAGACTTTCGTCAGCAGATAATCCAGCAGATCCTCTCACAAAGGCTCTAAATAGGATTAAGCATAGTCTGCATGCTAGGAGCATTGGTTTAAGAGATGACATAAGTTTTAATTGTTAGATGATTAGTTTGAAACTTGTACCAAAATAAATGTAATTGATCTCTGGTGATTAAATAATAGAGATTAGTTATGATTTCTTACTGTCTTTACCAATTATATATTCTTTTGTTTCGTTTTGCGTGTTTTACTTCCCTAATAATTTAATTATTCAAATTCCACGGTCACTCATACTGTGGAAAGTAAGTAGTCAATTAAGACTGTCATGAATTGGATTGTAGATTAACTAAGGAGGTTAGACATAGCAATTTTATTGCTACAACACTCTTGAGTACTTAGAAATAGAGATTTAAGTAATGGATAAACCCTGGCTCAGAGAATTACTTCATGGATTATACCACGAGTAATTTTGAGACAACAATGTATCATGTTCTTGAAACAGGGATATATGAGTTGTAATTTACAAGGCGGTTGTGCATTGGTGTTACGTTAACGCATGAGTAACATGATGTTATAAAATGCAATATCGTGTATGATTTGGTGAGTAAAGGATACACACATATAAGTCAAAGTTTATTCGTTCCTTTTTCCCTGACGGTAAAAGCAATATCTTTGGGCCCTTTGGTGATTTGGTATTGAGTTATAGTGTTGGGCCCAGCCAAGACTCAGTTGATATGTTCAATTTGAAGTCTTATGTCGTCATCACAAATCAGAAATCGGGAAACAAAACCTTGGTAAATGAAGATTGATTCTAATCCATGTGTCATGTCTGTACGATATCTTGTAGAACGAATGAATATTTGATTACTTATCTTAGGGCCAAGGACTTGTCAGATCAGAGTTCGAAAGTTGCTATGGAAGCACACTTTTCTGTCTAATTTGGTAGTTATACTGGTAATTGTAGTTATAGACTTATCCAAGTCGTAGACTGTTAGATTACGTGTCTAAGCTAATAACTGAACTAGTATGTACTCAAATTATTAACAAAGTGCTTTTGGATTGTCCTTAAATCTAGTAATTGAATATAATGAATTTTAGAGAAAGAGACTAATTTATTAATCTATTATATAATTAATAAATAGCAATAAATGAATTTATTAATATATTATAAGAACAATATAATAACTAGAAATTGTAATATTTAATTAAGAATGAATTAGAATTAATTTGGATTAATTAAAAGTGAAAGGACCTAAGTTGTAATTGTTCAATAGTTGAATAAAAGGGGTTCTAGAACCGTCCATACAAGGTGGACGGTTTTGACCTATTCTAGGGTTTCTAGAATGTCCCTTAGAGTTAAACAGAAAGTCGGATAATTACCTAATTTAATATAATAATATTATCGTTAATTTAAATTAGGGGTTATGAGAGTTTCCTGGTTCAGCTATAAATAGGACCATTCACTTGCAATTTTGGCTATACTCTTTTGATCAATAAGCCAACCAAAATTCCCCTCTTCTCCTCTATGTTCAAAGTGTTCTATAGTTGCTAGGGTTTAGGTGTGAAACATTAGAGGCACGAGATTTCTGTTGCTTACTTCCAAGTGACTAGAAGAGAAATTAGATTTGATTTGCTTACTATAACAAATCAAATGTATGTAATCTTCTTTCTTGAATTATGATTTCATTAGGGTTATTATAGTTTGATAATTCATAGTATGATGCCTTTATGTGAAAGACATAGATCCATTAGGATGAATGTGCCCTAATACGATTAATTGTTAATTGTTTTTCCGCTTAGAGCATTGTTGTTGTATCCTATGATTTCCATCAAGTGGGTTGTACCCTTAAGTGAACCAACTTCATGCTACGATTGTCAAGTTTCTGTAAGTAAGTGTTTGATACCCTTGTGTGAGCGATACATCTAAACACCCTTAAGTGTTCAATGTTGGGTTTTCTTCCTGACCATGCCTTATATGGAGTTCTACCTTTAAGTGCTTTCATCGACACCCGGTTAAGTGCATAGACAACGTGTCGTACAACTTCACCCCACAAAGTTCTAGGTAAACACATGGTCTTCAAACCACTTCACGCCATCTTAACCACAGTGCGATTTTGTCTCTCCACGACATTCTTTTGTTGCGGGGAGTATGGTGTCGTGAAGTGACGATTTATACTCGTCTCATCATAGTAAGTTGTGAATTGCTTCAAGAGAAATTCCCCATCACGATCAGTTCTAAGAAACTTGATTTTTTCATCTATTTCATTTTCAACGAGTACGCAAAACTTTTTGAATGCATTGAATGCTTCATCTTTTGTTTTTATTATAAAAACCCACAAAATACAAATATAATCATCAATTAATAGAAGAAAATACCAATTACCAGAAGGCGTGGGTGGTGAGATTGGACCACAGAGGTCACCATGCACGAGTTCACATTTTTTCCCAACCCTATAGTTGGTTTTTGTTGGGTAGGGGTTTCGATTTTTCTTCCCAACTAAACAACCCTCATACAACTAAGTGGGGTGATCGATTTTAGGTAACCCATGAACCATTTCTTTGTCTGTTATTAGTTTTATGGCTGTAAAATCCACGTGACCAAGGCATACATGCCATAGCCATGATGGTTCATCTAAATTTGCTAACAAACATACAGGTCCATATCCATTCAAGATAATTTTGTACAAGCGATTTTGAGAGCATTTTAGCTTCATAAGTAATTTCCTGTTCCTTCCATGAATCCACAGAAAAAATCCATGCATCATTACTTCATCACCATCCTCTACGAGTTGTCCCTAGCTTATGATATTGTTACATAAACTTGGGATGTAGCGCACTGCTTGTAGCAATCGTTGTTCACCATATTTGCATTGAAATAAGATCGAACCTTTACCTTCTATACACACCTTCGAATCATCCCCAACATTCACATGTCCATGAACACTAGTATCAAGCTTGAGAAACTTCCCTTTCTCGCCTGTCATATGGTTGCTTGCCCCTTTGTCCAAGTACCACACACTAGACTTATTGGAGTCGTCAGTAATCTCAACTTTTGAGTTATTTTTTCTTCATTTAAGAGCACCTCACATGATTTGCTTGTGTTTATTGATAGTAGTAATGTCGGATCATCATCATCATCTGCTCGCGCTAGGTTAGCTGTAACGACCAAATTTTCACGTCCAAAAATTTCATTTTTTAAAAACATTACTTTTCGAAAATGTTAAAAGATAAAACATTGTTTGACCAAACTACATCACAACATAAACCACGTTCAAAGACAAGTCATACAACAAATCGAAACATCAGAGTATAAATCCCAAGGACATCTAGTAAATGCGGAAACCAATGTGTGTGCATGATGTGCCGCTACCGAGCCAGTTCCTTCCCCTTCGATGAAGAGGTACCTGAAAACCAAAACTGTAAACTGTAAGCACAAAGCTTAGTGAGTTCCCCCATCATACCATATACCATACAACACATAACATACATACTGCCAGGCTATTCTGGGGTGCCTGACTACCCGATACGGTCATTCTGCGGTGCCGACTACCCGTGCGGCCATTCTGGGGTGCCGTCCTACCCATGTCAAGCCATTCTAGGGTGCTGACCTACCCGTGTCAAGCCATTCTGGGGTGCTGACTACCCTTCGGTCCTAACAACCGAACTCGGGGACTAGTCCCCTCCAACTACCTCTATCGCATATAACATAACAAGCCAGCATGCAAACATATCATCACATACTGTCAGACGTATTTGGGGTGTCTGACTACCCTTCAGTCCTAACATCCGAACTCTACTACATACAACATATCATGCTAGCATATAACATATCTGGTAGTAGCAAACCTAGATGATATCACAAAGACAATCATCTATCATACATCTCCTACCGGTGGGTCGACATTGTGGCCTTAGACCCACCGCTACTGAAAGGTAACTCACCTCGGAGTAGCTGCTGATCTTTGTGGGAATAGTCTGACTGCTGTTGCTGCTGCCGCTGTTCCGGAAATCCTCCGGCTGTATTCCCACCAAACCCTTAGTCAAAAACTGCTAACTGACCTTTGGGTAAAATGACCATTTTACCCCTGATCATGCCCTAAGTCAAAGTCAGAGTCAACTTCCAGTTGACCCGACTCGCCGAGTTGGCTCGCCAACTCGCCGAGTCCATGTCCAAACGACTATCCTGAATTTTGTTTATACTCGTCGAGTTAGGCATCGACTCGATGAGTTCTCCTTCCAAACTGATGTTCAAGTCCTTCATCCTACTCGCCGAGTTGTATGAACAACTCGCCGAGTTCATCTTCATCCGATGAACAAGTTATACTGTGACTCGCCGAGTTGTATGAACAACTCGCCGAGTCTGATCTTGATCTAAGGAGATTGCCTTGAACTCGCCGAGTCGGGGCATCGACTCGCCGAGTTCCACTATGGGTGATTTTTAGCTTCCAACTCACCGAGTCCCTCCTGGACTCACCACGCGACTCGACATAACAAAAAGGGGATAGACCCGGAGACTCGCGACTGGACTCGCCGAGTCAGATGAGCGACTCGCCGAGTCTGCTCCATGCAAGAGTTAAAAATGTGATTTTGCTCGAATCCAATCCATGTCATTCGTAGATCTGGGCTCCTAGAGCATGAATAACACGTAAAGTTTCCAACTTTACGTGTAAATATCCATGTATGGGGTTTTTAGGGTTCAAAATGCACCAAAAGAGTAGATCTAAGGTTTATATGCAATATGGGCTCATAAAGGTAGTGGATCTGAGCTCCTGGAACTCAACTATGCTTGGATCTAGAGACCAATCAACTTATTCGAATTATCATGCACATACAAGCTTGGAAATGAGCCAAGAATGTCTTAAATGAAGCCTTAAGCATAGAAACATGGGGAAAATGGGATATACCTCAAAGGAACTGCTGAGAGAACACAATGGTGCTTGGATGGCTTCCCTTCTTCTGGATCTACTTCCCTTTTTCTTCAAAACCTTCAAGAACACACAACAATTGCTTCAACTCTTCAAAGAACAAGCTTAAACGAGGGTTGGGAGCTCTAGGGGGTGAATGGGGGCTGGCCTGGGGCGGAAAGGGGGATTAAATAGGGTGCAAACCCTAGAAACTTAGGGTTTCATCCAACAGCGGTGACTCGCCGAGTCCAGGATATGGACTCGCCGAGTCGCCAACTTAAACGCGTCCCGGGGTCCCGTCCCTACTCGGCGAGTCGGACCTATGACATACCAGGAACTAGGTGCTACATTAGCCTCTTGGTTTCTTTCTCGTCGTGGATTATTGCACTCAACAATATAGTGATCGTATTCTTGGTAGTTATAGCATTAGATCTTTCTTTTGTCATGGTTTTGGAATGATCCACGACCTCCTTCTTGTCCTTAGGAAGGACCACCTCCCCGACGACCTCCCTGGTTGTTGTGGTTGACACTTCTTCCACGGCTACGCTTAAGCCACTCCTAATGTGTTAGTAACACCTCTGGTTCTTCTTTGAATTCTTTCTTTGATCCGTCGAGCCATTCTTGATGAGTAACTAATAGCTTTCTATCCTTGGTTTCAGTCTGACCACACACCCTTTCTGCATGAGCTTTCAATCTTCCAATAACCTCCTCAACAATCATTGTTTTAGGATCCGCAAATTGATCAATTGTCGAGGTAATTTGCAAAAACTTACCTGGTACAACACGAAACAATTTTTTCATAATATATGCATTGTCCATGGTATTTCCGAAGGCCCAAGTTTTCCCCACTATTCCATTTATCTTCATGGCAAAATCATCTATGGTTTCTGTTTCCTTCATGTTCAGGATTTTGAATTCCGCCTTTAGAGTTTAGACTTTCATAGTCTTTAACCTATCTGCATCCATGTACATAACCTTCAATGTTTTCCATGCTTCCTTTATTGTTTGCTTCTCTGCAATTAACAGCAACAGGTCTTCCGAAATTCCATGATAGATAACGGCGAGTACCATCTTATCTTTTTTCACGCCGACCGGGTTTTGTGGACTCTTTGGCTCCACAACATCCCACACTTCTTGAAGCTGCATAAAGACCTTCATCTTTATAGCTAGGTGGCATAATTACTTCTTAACATAGGGTACTGGATCTTCGATCCTTCCATGGTGAGGTTGTACTTGTGTGTTTATTCAGGCCTGGTAAGTCTCTGGTAAGTAGGCTCTGATACCAAATGTAATCAGGTCCTACTTAATTCAATATGTTAGAATGAAGAACAGAAGAAACAAAGAACATGAAGAAAGCAAAAGAAGGCAAGGGCGAAGAGAATACAGGGCATGGAGGTGTGCAACCCCTGCCAACTTTTCTCATCACTTTTTAAGTCTTTGGCCATAATATAAATTCTATCACCTTAACCACCTTAGCCAGCCAATCTATATAGCCCAAACTTAAAAAAAACTTATAATTTTACTTATCACATAAAAATCTTGTTATATTAGTTACACAAATAAATAGATAACTAAAAGTTAAGTTATTCATTAATCTAGTTTTTGTATTTGTTAAAATTATTGCTATATTCAATTATTTTCAAAGATACGTGTCGATGTTTGTAAATATTAGATTATTATTATATTAAAATATACATATGAAATTAACGTAAATTACTATTGAAATTAAGAATGACTCAAATTTAGATGTTCGTGTGATAATTGTGGTTATTGAAATTCGTTTTGATTTTAGATTGTGGTTGAAAATAAAAGAGATCAATTTTTATTTAAAATCTGATATTGAAGCTAAAATCTATAAACATTTTGTTAACTACCATGTCATATATTGTTTTAAGGCAATCATGTTCAACACTTTTATGAGTTCATCCTAATTAAACTAAATAGTGTATACCTTATTTTTTTAGATTTAACTTCAAAACAAAGAAACATCATTTGACTGAATACAAATAATTGTTTATTTTTTTAATCGATTATATTCAAATGATTATTTTCTAAATTTGTCTTAATTTAATATGTTATTTGAAAAATAAAATTAAAATCTTATACTGATGCAAGCCTCCATGCATCATTATAAAATTCTAACTCCACCAGTGAAAGAGGGCAGTTTCATCTAACTTTTCAATGGGGTTTTACCTAAACATCAAATAAAGATTCCTACTTATACTAGAATAGAAAAACAAAACTAAATTTGGTATGAGAGCTAGATAACTTAGGGTTCTTTATGGTTGCTTCAACGAGACATGTAATTAATATCACTATCCAGGGCATGGGTGGATAAAATACACATTGGAATAAACTCAGTTCCTAGTAAAGTTAATGTTTTGGGGTTGCGAATTATTCTTTATCGTCTACATACAAAAGTATTTAGATGTTAACTCAAAATTTTGCCATTGACGTGATCATAGCGAGGACAACGCGAATCATCTTTTTGCAACTTGCCTTGTGGCATTTGATATTTGGTATAAGATTGATCGTTAGTGGACTGTTAATTTATTGAATTTCCACACGATTCCGCACTGGTTGCGATAGTGGGATCTTTTGGGATTTCAAATTCATATGAAGAAGCCATTTCATGCAATTGTTTTGACACGCTTTCGGTCAATTTAAATTTTTTGTAATTTGTGCTTTTATAATGCAACCAAACCCTAGCAATATTTTGAATATTTTGAAGGGAAAATAATTTAAAAACCCAATTAAGTTTCCAAATCGTTCAAAAAACTCCAATTATGTTTTGTCTATTCAAAAAAACCCAACAAACTTAACATTTTGTCTAAAAAGCCTAACTAATTTAAACTTTCCTGAAAGTAAAATAAGAGAAATATATGACGTGGCTTATTACCATATCGGAAAAATAACTTTTTAGACCAACGAAGTTTCCAAAACGTTTAAAAAACTCCAATCATGTTTTGACTGTTCAAAAAAAATCCCAACGAACTTAAGCAATAACAAAATTGGGATTTTCTGAACGGTTTGGAACGTTGTTGATCTTTTTAGACAAAATGTTAAGTTTGTTGGGTTTTTTTGAACAAACAAAACTTGATTGGCGTTTTTTGAATGGTTTAAAAACTTCGTTGGGCTTTTAATTTATTTTCGGTATTTTGAATATGTGAAAGTTTGAAGAATCAACGACATTAATTCAAGTGGTCACTCGCCAGCCTTTATCTCCTAGACTCCTATAGATAAAGTCACATGAAATGAAAAAATATGTTCACACAAATGAGTTAAACAACCCACCAAAATAAAGCCGACACATTCTGTCCACTTTTATGAGAAAACAAAAACTTGCTCCTCCGTTTCTAGATCTCAATTCTATCGCTATATGATATTCCACCCTCAAAAGTTAAATGGTTGGGTATTGTTGACCAAGAATGGTCAAAATGAAGACTATAAATTTCTATGGATAATATTTGTTTATGGATTTTGAAAAGACGAAAACGCCCTCCTCTGGCTTCTAGATCTAAATTCCAATGCTATATATATGATATCCCACCCCATAACGGTTGTATATCATTGACAAAGAAAGGTCAAAATGAAGAGTATTCATTCAAAAAGTCAACTACTGGGGTTTCTTTCTGTGTTTGCTATGTTCATCTTCTCCAATGGGAGAACCATCAACTCAAACAATGAGTTGATCAGAGCCGTTAATCTTGGAGGCTGGCTCGTTGCTGAAGGCTGGATGAAACCTTCTCTCTTTGATTCCATCCCAAACAAAGATTTCTTGGTTTGTTTTCATTTAATTTTCTTTAAATTTACGTTGGTGTAACTTGTTCAAACACAATCAAAACTGATACACTGTTAATTGTTCATGAATAATCATCACACCAGGATGGAGTTGCACTTCAGTTTAAATCAGTCACAACCGGAAAATTCCTTGCTGCAGAGCTCGGCGGTGGTTCAATCATCGTCGCCAACCGTTCATCTGCTTCCGGATGGGAAACTTTTCGGGTAATTTCATTTGATATTTCAGTGACAGAAAGTTTGTTATGTAATAGCGATGATATTCAAGTTGTTTATTTTGTTCATTGCCACATTGGTGAAGTTATGGAGGATCAATGAGACCAGTTTTCACGTAAGAGTGTTCAGCAAACAGTTTCTACAAATTGAATCGATGGGAGCCAAAGTGGTCGCTACTTCTACAGATTCTGAAACATCCGGGATTTTCCAGATTATTAGAAAATCTGATGATCCAAGTCGTGTTCGGATCAAAGCACCAAATGGGTTGTTCTTGCAGGTTCTTGAACTTATGTTGTTACTATCTTTTTGTTTTAAACGATGATTCTTACAAGAATAAGTTGGTTGATTCTGATTTTTGTTGTGTGGTTAAAGGCAAAAACCGAAGACCTTGTTACAGCTGATTCAAATGGAAATGGACAATGGGGAAATAACGATCCTTCGGTTTTTGAAATGACGATTGGACAAGGATTTCAAGGAGAGTTTCAAGTTACTAATGGTTATGGTCCTCTGAAAGCACCAAAAATCATGAAAGTAAGATTCTATTGGTTTATACAGCTTTTTACTTTCTTAGCTTTATCCGAAAGAATTAATATATATCAAAAGAAGTCGTTAAGTGCTGGCTAATAATATTCAAAGTCAAAATATTATTATAATAAGTTTAAAGTTTTAACGGTTTTGACTTGTCATTGTCACTTAAGTCAAAGTTTCTAACACGTGCAAAATCCTAATGTACATAATCTACCCTAATAAATAAGAATGATTTTGCCACATGTCCTTCTCTCATTCAATTTGCCACATGTCATTTTGTCATAATTTAGAGATATATTTATTTTCCACTTGTCATTTATTTCATTTTCCATTTCTAATATATTATTAATTAGTTTCCATAAATTAAACCTACCATAATGATATTAATTTTAAATTTTAAATTTTAAATTTCAATTTCAATTTCAAATAAATTTACAGTTTAAACCTTTGTGTTTAACATTTTGTTAGAATTAACCTGTTTAGTATACGGGTCTGATAACTAAACAATAATTTTAATTTATTTATTTTTTACAAGTTTTTTTTCTCATAATTTTTATTTATTTCAAATTTAAATTCAAATAAACTTCTCATTTAATCGTTTCAATTTAACATTTTGTTTTAATCAACCCGTATAATATACGGGTTTCACAACTAGTTTAATAATTAAACCTAAACTATGCATGATATTATATTTTTTTCAGGATCATTGGAACACATTCATAGTGGAAAAAGACTTTAGTTTCATCGCTGAGAGCGGATTAAACGCTGTGAGGATTCCAGTAGGGTGGTGGACAGCCAAAGATCCAACACCGCCAAAACCTTACGTAGGAGGATCGTTGGAAGTCCTTGATAGGGCCTTCGTATGGGCAAAGTATGTGATCACATGTTTGTTTTTTAAATTTATATTTTAATCTTAGAACAAAGATTGTATAATAATATATATTTCGTATATTCAATTATAGGAAATATAATTTGAAGGTGATTTTGGATCTACATGCTGCGCCAGGGTCCCAAAATGGTTTTGAGCATAGCTCTACTCGTGATGGTTCTGTTGAATGGGGCCAAAATGATGAATCCATAAAAGAATCGGTTCGTGTCATAGAGTTCTATACTGCTAGGTATGTGCAAAAAGATATAAATGTTTCTTCATCCTTAACATATAAAATCATTAGACAATTTGTCTAGCATACTATTGTTTGTCATGTCTTTTCTTGTCTTATCTAGCTATGTTTAAGTGTAACAAACACAACATTAGACATTAAAATATAGCAAATCTAATTGATATATTTGCTTTTCGATAGGTATGCGACAAATCCAAGTTTATATGCAGTTGAGCTCATAAACGAGCCTAATGCATTTGGAGTCTCGCTAAGCGTGTTGACAAAGTTTTACAGTGATGCATATACAGTTGTTCGAAGGCATGCTCCCAATGCTTTTGTAATTCTATCCAACCGGCTTAGTGGAGAACCAAAAGAGCTTTTTCCTCTTGCAAGTGGCATGAAGGACGTGGTTATTGATGTTCATTACTACAACCTTTTTTCGGATATTTTCAATGACATGACTATCGACCAAAACATTGATTTTATCAAAACGAATCGTTCAAATGAGCTACAAGACATCACAATATCAAATGGACCACTAACTTTTGTTGGTATGTATCGAAAACTTTATCACGGATTATAAATTTAATGAAATGACAAACTAATTTGTGATCGTGCAGGGGAATGGGTGGCTGAGTGGCAAGTAAGAGGAGCTACTAAAGAGGAGTATCAACGATTTTCAGAAGCTCAACTACAAGTGTGGGGGAAAGCTAGCTTCGGATGGGCTTATTGGTCACTAAAAAACATCAACAACCGTTGGAGCATGGATTGGATGATCAAAAATGGCTACATTAACCTTTAGAAGCGTTCGGAATTGTTCTTTTATCGTTCAACTTTTTAGTTCTCATGCAATAAACAGTATCATAAAAAAAAAAATTGTTATTATATTGGGAAAGAGCCAAATAAATTAATCATTAGTTACAAGTTGAGAGATAAATGTAGAGTGGGCAATGGTTGGAAATATTTGTTGTATTTTTTTAGACCTATTTGTACATGTAAGACTCTGCAAAAATAATATGTAACGATGTTCTTATAATATTTTTGCAGCCTTCTTATAATTTCACTATCATGCAGTGCACATGTTATTTATCAATTAGTTACTAAAGTTGTTTATATAAATCTAACATTCTAAAAGAAATCAACATTCTAGAAAGAATGTGTCATTTAAAGATGTTACTCCAACCTAGAAGTTCTTGCACTACTCCTGATGCTTGTTGCGCCATCCATTCACATATTGCGTCATCATGCTTCAAGATGGGTCATTTTGGTTCCTTGATGAGTCATAGTATCTCTGACGAGCCAAGTATGTTGTGAAGTCCTCTATGATGTTCAAGATCGTTTAATGATGCTCAAAAGTTGGTATTTCTCAAGGATTACACCATGTTGTACTACCACGATGGATGTTGGACCATTAGTGTTCATGATGTGCCACTTGTATATCATGATCACCCACCGTGGCACAAGGTGTTCCATAATGTGTGTTGTTGATACTTATGGGTTGTATGACATGAAACAATGTTCTAGAAGACGCTACATGCATGGCGGAATATGATTGGTTGTCACCTTTCGTGGGCCTATGGGCCAATGGGCTTGGCCTATTAGGATTTCAGGTCTGATTCCTCAAGTATAAATAGGGATGCATGCAAAGTCATTTGAAGAGTCTTGTGTCTTGTATCTTGTATCCTTAGTGAGTAGGACGAATTTATGGTTAATTGTACTTGTAACCTCTATTAGAGAACTCTTAAATAAAGAATACTCTCCTCCTGCCCGCGAACGTAGGTTACCTTGATCAAACCACGTAAATAATGTGTCTTTGTGTGCTTATAGTTTTGCTTGTTATCCACATTACTTCCTAACAAGGGTCATCAGAACTTGGCAAGTGACATCAGATTGATCTGAGTCTTGACAAGTACCACCTGTTTTCCCCAACAGGTCATCTTATATCATAATAGTTATACATTCAAAAATACAATTTAACTACATCAAAATTCACAATTTCAGAAATATTAGTCAACAAAAATCAGAAACCATGAGTCTTTAGAGAACTAACTTCATAAATTAGAAAACTTATGATTTCAGAAAATTAATTTCATTATATTAAATATCATAATTCGTAGAAAACTAATTTCACTGTGACACAAATTAAGAGAACCTAAGAATCAGAGAGAGAATTGACCTCAAAGAAATCAGATTGAGAGACGGGGATAAAGAATACAATTCTGCTTAGGGACAATGACTCAATTTGGGAGAAACTATAGAAACCTCAAAATGTGAACATCTGATGGAATGGTGGAGTTAAAACTTATAAATAGAACAAAATCAATGACTCTGATTGTTTAAGATGATGTCATAAAGTTTATGTTTATATATATATATATATATATATATATATATATATATATATATATATATATATATATATATATATATATATATATATATATTAGAAATAAGAAAGCACCCCGTTTAAATCAGACGCTCTCCTTTCCGTTTCGTTCACATGCGTCTTCTTCCCAATTTATCCGTTCTCTTACTATCACCCAATCATACCCCTATGTTTGCCATCGCTCCCTCTCCATCAATACGCTGCTTACCGCCTACCTCCCTTTCTATCCGCATCGTCGACTGCCTACATTGTCAATTACGTTCTTCTACTTTTCACTGCTCCACTCAAATTTCTGATTTCACAGGTTCACTTAGGAAATTACAAACATATAATTTCAATTTTCTCACTCTGCAATTGTAACTTCCTAAAAATCATAGGATGAAAATTTCAATTTTAGTAAGTACTTAAACATTCATTTATCTTCATTTAAACATTTAAAGGTATTTCAGAGTAAAACAATTATCATAGTAAAATTCTAAAATCACGAATTGCGGAAAAACACGAGTGCATGTGTTGCGATCAAGCCGGACCCTTTCCTTTCGAACCGGAAGTACCTGAAACCATAAACCACAAACTATAAGCACAAATCTTAGTGACTTCCCCAAATACCACATACCATACATAATATACGAGCCATACATATCAAACATACGATAGAAGGTGATATGTGTCAACCATAGTCTTGTCATTATGCCACGAGTCGTATCATGGACTTTCTTGCTATGCCTGGGTCCAAAACCCTAGGTCTTATAGACAAGTGCTCAGAACCACCTCCTGATCTTCCATGCAAGCATCACAAAGACAACTAGCATACAATCTACAACTACTTAACCAATTAACTACAAGAGTTCAGATTCTGGTCTTGCATTCAAATGCCAGGAGTCGCCTCCTGGTCTTTCATACAAAGTGCCACGAGTCACCCTCGGGTCTTCCTATAATACATAAACCAAATGGGCAACATTGGTACCTTCGATCCATAGAACAGTGAGGAGACTCACATTGATAGCTGAACCCATGAATAAATCTCTGAATGATGATCCACTAGAATCCCCGCGGAAACAAACAAATAACATCCAATTAACAATTGGGCTCCAAAAAAAATCTAATTATCCAAATATGGGGTGAAAATACCACTTTAACCCTCACCTAGATTGGTCCAAGGCTAAGGCCCAAACTCACAATCCAAAGGCTCACAAAACAAATAATCCTCCAAAGCCTACTTATCTCCCAATTTTCCAAATTGCGCCCAACCCTTACATAGGCCTTAGCCTAAAGCCCAATAACTTTTCTTGATCCAAAACATATTTCCAAAGGTATTCCAACAAAACCCCAAGGAAATCAAGCCCAAACGATAGCCTAGACCCAAAAGCAACCACGAGGCCCAAGCCTATTGGGCCCACTAATTCCCACAACCACATCTAGGGGTGCAAATGAGCCAAGCTACTCACGAGCTACTCGAGATCGGATCGTTAAAAGCTCGACTCAAAACCGATTTTAAACGAGCTTGAGCCGAGCTCGAGCTTAATATTAAGCTTGTTTATTAAACGAGCTCGAGCCCAAGCCTATGTCACAAAGCTCGATTAGGCTCGCGAGCCTAAAAGAGCCTTTATATCATATTATTTATTATTATTTATATATATTAAAATAAAAACATATTAGGGGAATTATGAATTTTGGTAAATAGTAAACGAGCTTTTTAACGAGCTCGAGCTGAGCTTAAGCTTATTTAGGCACACCCGATAAAAACGACTCGAGCCCGAGCCTGAGCCGAGCTTGTATAACTCTTTACGAGCTCGACCCGAGCTCAGTATAAGAAAGCTCGAATCGAGCCGAGCTCGAGCTCGAGCCTCATATAACTTAAACGAGCCCGAGCCGAGCCTGACCAGGTTTGGGCTCGGCTCGACACGTTTGCACCCCTAACCACAGCCCTAGATCCAACAATGCAAGCCCAAACAAGATTCCAATGCTCTAAAAGTCCTCTGTCCAATAAGCCCAACACAAAGCCCAAACCCACGACCAAAGCCTAAAACATAAACAAGCCATAAAGTCCACGACTAAAGGTACGTGGGATGTTCCCCTAGGTACGATCAGCATACTCGATGATCTTGAACGGGGACTCAAACTAGTACGTAAGTTCAAATTTTCCAAAACTCGATCCTAACTTAATGTAATATCCCAAAATCCAAGACCAGAAATTTCACTTTTAATTAAGTTATTATAAAACCAACAGCATAAGAAAACATCCATAATAACATACCATGTCAAAAACAAAGTGTCAATAATCAAAACATGTTATCATAAAACAATATCGGAGTGTAATCCCAAAGATCTCATGTACGGAAAACATAGTGTGATGCGTTGCGATCAAGCTGACTCCTTTCCTTTAAAAACGAAGTACCTGAAACCAAAATTGTAAACTGTAAGCATGAAGCTTAGTGAGTTCCCCCATCATACCACATACTAGACAATAAACATAATGTCAGGCATATCTGGGTGCTCAACCTACCCTTTTCAGGCATATTGGGGTGCCCGACCCACCCTTGTCAAGCATATATGGGTACTCGACCTACCCTGTCAGGCATATCTGGGTGCCTGACCTACCCTCCGGTTTATTTCAACCGGTTTCGAGGACTATTTGACCCTTACCATTACCACATAATAACATATCATAACATACTATTAGGCATATCTGGGTGCCCGACCTACGCTCCGGTTTATTTCAACCGGCTATAGGGTCTAACCTACCCCTTACCACTATCACATAATATCATAGCATTCTGCATACCAGACAATTATCACAAAGACAATCATCTCATATATAATAACCTACTAGTTGGTCGGCATTGGTGCCTTTGACCCACTTCTACTGGAAGGTAACTCACCTCACACTACTGAAGTCTCACTGATAAAACTCTAGCTGTTGGATGACAGATTCCCGAACTGTCAACATTAAAATAACATTATATTAATAATTGGGTTCCAACATGTAACCATAAGTCCATGATTGGGGTAAAAGACTACTTTACCCCTAACTTAGATTTATTTAAGCCTAAGGCCCAATCCAAAGGCCTAAAAATCAAACTATGAACCAATGGCCAACATATGGCCCAATTTTCCAAATTGGGCCCAAACCATTACATGGTCTTACCCTAACACCCAACCATTTATTCCAGTCCAAACATTTGGCATTCCAATGGTCCAATATCTCATAATCATCAAGGCCCAATTATGGCCCACCTATGGCCAAAATTTCCAAATTGGGCCCAAACCCTCACATGGGCCTTAACCTAAAGCCCATTCAAATATTCTAGTCCATATACTTGTTCTTGGATAGCCCGTCAATAGCCCAATCACCAAAAAGCCAATAATAAGGCCCAACTCAAGGCCCAAGCAAAATTAGGGTTTTCTCATAAAATGATGATTAGGGTTAAATGTTTCTTACTTAACCCATTAAGCACTTAATCCATTAATTCCATCACTCTACTAGATAGGGTGTAATTCATAATTCAATTCCAATGGCCCAAAACATGGGTCCTGATAAGTCCAAACCAAAAAATAAAAAAATTAGGGTTTTCTAAACCCTAATCAGGGTTTCCAACCTAATCACGTGCCCATTAGCCAAATGATTCCCCTAGACCTAAGGAGAGGACTTACTTTTGTTTTCTTTCCTACGCAAGTCTGGTACTATCTGGGGTAGTTCGAGAAGTAGTAGCGAGCCTGTATATACATATATTCTATTTCATCATGATAAACACCCTGCTGAAGCCTTGTTGCATGCTTGTCTAGCTCTACTGCTCGGGAAGAGCTAGATCCACAACATTCGCACCTGCTTACTCGCCCTGTTGCGCATTTAGTTTCAGTGTTCGCTTTGACTGATTCTTTAGTTAAAGCAACCGATGCCCTAACTTAACCTGCCTTAACTTTGGTGCTTTCTATTTCTATAAGTAGTACTTGATCCCGGAAAAAGGCTAAAGGGATAGGCTTGATGCCAGATCCACTTTTAGGGTTGACTTAGCAGTTGAATAAGGTTGTAATTTGACTAGCCGTTCTCTTTTTCCATTTTGAGTTATCTAATTAATTGAACCAAGCAGGACAAAAGCAAAGAGCTAGTATGAGTCCCCTGCTCTAAACACATGTAAAGCATACTGCCACCCAACATAACGACTGGTGGCTACGGTGATGGTTATGAGTTTCCTTGATTATTCTGGTCACTAATTACAATTATACAACACAATATCCCAAAATAAACACACACAAAATAAGATACACACACAGCCACCCTTATATGGCCGGTCGTGGTACAAGGTGGTAGCCACCCTTGTGGTGGCCGGTGGTGGCACAATATCAGAAATTAATTTGGAACTAATTTGGTGATCAAAAGAGACTGATTAAATTAATGGGGACTGATTGTGTAAATCGGTAATAGTTGTAGTTTGGGCTAATGGATCCTATTGGTGTAGGATGGACGAAAATCTATGGTGAGCCCATAGAATTTCATCCAAGGCTTCCATATGGGGACCCATAGGTTGCTTAGGCCCTAATCAAGGGAATTAAAGTTTCCATATTGAAAATCCTGTGAGCCTCAACTATAAAAGGAACCCCATGACTCATAAAATTGGACTTATGAATCCAAGAAGAAACCTTAGTCGATTTTGAGCCTCTCTAACCTCTCTCTCATAATTCTTAATTTCTACTTGGTGTTTGTGACTCATTAGACGTGCAATAATTGAGGCACTAAGATCTTGAAGGTCAAGATCAACTAGCTACAAGGAAAAGGTATTCATCTAACTTGGTTTTAGTTATCAATTTTGAAATTATGTATGCTAGACTTAGGGTTTATGCTTTGGATGATTATTTGCATGTATAACTTGAGAAAAACCTAGATCCAAAGAATTAGGGTTGCATGTATCGCATAGGAATGTTGTAGTGCTCAAAACCCATCAAGCCTTATATCACAAAAAACCTTAAGCAGTCCACTGCTTTCTTGATCTCATAACTACAATGTCATTCCTACGGTCTTATCATTGTCTCAAACAGGTCTAAGTCCTTTGAGGAAATCCATAAACCAATCCATGGATTTGCCACTCCCTCACAAATGCACCCGAACTGGTGGGTACTATTGTTCCTTACGTTATCTAATAGCACTCCCATGCTATCTACCAAGATAGTGAATGCTACGGATAAATCCGCAGCCTTACAACACTATAGCACTATCTGCCAACCTTGTGAATTCTATAGCTACTCACGCAGACTTACAACACTTCCCATACTACCTGGCCGTTAGTGAATGCTACGGCTACCCCCGCAGTCCTACAATACTTTTCATACTAGCTGACCGCTAGTGAATGCTACAGCTACCCCGTAGTCTTACAATACTTTCCATACCAACTTACCGCTAGTGAATGCTACAAGTACCCCCGAAGTCTTAAAACACTTTCCATACCGGGTCGAACATGCACTCGACCTAACACTCAACTGAACTTGAGTACTAACTGGAGCTCTAACCTAGTTCCCGAAACCTACTGTCTGGTGTCAAGGAAAAAGTGTGAACCAAGTGTTGGAACATTTTTCGAACTCGCACTCACCCAATACTCAACCTAGATGGCTACTCGACCGCCTTCCTCCCCGGCGGGGATGCAAAACTCATCCTAGTTTCACACATTATTGCTCCTAAATACCTGATTGATTCTCTCCCACCTAGATTCGACTAAGTCTTCATAGCACGTGAGAATTGAAGGATTCCTAATCCTTCTTGCTTTCTAATAATCCACTATTGACAGTCTGTGCTAACCAACACTAGGGATTAATTGCCAATCAAACCCTAAGATCACCCATCCTCTGAAATCTTGATGCGTATTCTTCAAATCTGGTCCAATCTGACACTTCAATCCACCTCCCATGCTGACAACCGGAGGCCTTAATCTTCACCCTGGCTGATAAGTCCTCGTTCCCACTTCCAATCCCGTAGCACCGCTGAAATCTAACCGAACACGACCCATGTGAAAATACAATTCTCTTGAACATCCTATGACCAAACACTTATGCATCTAACACCCACAACTGACACCACCATCTTCATGGTACAAGTCCTTTCTTAGCAACGGTAGTCCCTTGAACTCCAAAGTTCTTCTATAGGCAATTGTCGACCATACCGGAACAAATGATATAACCACTGAACTCTGACTTCACTAGAGAACTATCCCACTAATTTTTGACTAAGGATCTTCCAAATAATACTTCTGAACAGATCCCGACAATAACCCAGAACGATAATGGTATATGTGGAACCCAATCCAAAAGTTACGTCCATTTATAGGTTCATCAAAGATATCTGGCATGCAGAATGACATACAACAATCCTTGATAACCCAAAAAAAAATCGACCCGAGATCTAACTCGTTCAAGTTTAAACAGAAAGCTAATTTGATACAATTTCCCGATATCCCTCTTGAAGTAGCAGAAAATAACACACCTGCAATCATATGAAGGAATCCTGATCACCTCCTCCTGATATACCTCGACCATCCTGAGGACATGGTGCAAAGCTCCAATCCGATCTTGATGATGGGAACTAACAATAAGATCCTCCTTCCTGAAGTATTCTAAGGATTCATAGGCTTTGCGCTTCAGATGAGCCCCTAATTTCCCCACGACAAATCTGGTATGAAAGACCCCGAGACGATTATCGAGAGCTCCTAAAATTCCTTCCTTGGCTGAATGAAAAAACCACGGAGATCCATACCAAAACACTACGAGTAAACTCTGATGAGATGAACTCCCATGATCACGCATTGATCGGTCTAGGTCCTCCTCCTGAACCGGAACTAGAATCTGAACCCCATTCTTGTGTGATCAACACCATACCGAACTGACATTCAAGAGATTCGAATATACCCAAGAATCCTTATCCCATAGGCTTCATAGATTTTCCAAGACTCTCCCTGATTCGAGTATAGATCTTGTGCTTTCAGTAGTACGGGCCCAATACTACCTTTCACACCTATTCATACTTTCCTTATGAGTCATCCTGAATCCTCCAAGTCACCCTCTCAAGCTGATACCCCGAATGATTTCTAACAGCGCAACTAAATCCACTAAAGCATTTCCTAGGCTCTCTGAAGTTCCCGAAATCACCCATTCCTCAGTTGCTGAAGGATTCCTATTAATATTAACTAGCTATCTCATGAATATAGCCACATGCAACAGAGATTAGATAATCGTTCAAGTAAAAGACTTAATCCTAGAATGGTTGGACTCAGACAAGAGATATGCAATAAGGCAAAGTCCATCACTCTGAGATTATCCAGTTTATGTCACATGTGACCTAGCATATTTACCTAATGGCTAACTCATATTGCTGAGAGTACTACAAAGCAAAAAGCAAGCAACATTCGGATAATGAAAAAACTAACCAAAATACTCCATATCAAGCCATTCTATTCAACTATCAAAACCATAATAACTGCCAATTCCATGTGCTCAAACAATCAGGTATAACCTAAACAGACTATCCTATCACTGACTGATCAGTAGTAGCATATAGATCTACAAGCACATACAACAGGCATATAAGGCATCTTCATAGATCCTCAACCCTAATCTAGCATGCAGTTCTCATACACATACAATAGGCATATATGGCATCCTTCCTAGACACTCTGCCTTAATCTAGCATGTGGCTATCTTAATCATATCATATCATAGCATATCATGTATGGGTGTCTTGGGGAAAACTTACTTGAGCTCGGTTGATTGCACACATCACACACCTTTCCTCTTTTCAAAGTTCTTTTCTCTTTTGAAAATGCTTTTTCAAATTCATTTTATCAAGTCCTCTGTTTGAGTCCAGACACACCTGAGAGTGTGCCCAAATCCCGAAAACTAAGGCTCTGATACCACTTTAACCCTCACCTAGATTGGTCCAAGGCTAAGGCCCAAACTCACAATTCAAAGGCCCACAAAACAAATAATCCACCAAAGCCTACTTATCTCCTAATTTTCCAAATTGCACCCAACACTTACATGGGCCTTAGCCTAAAGCCCAATAACTTTTCTAGATCCAAAACATATGTGCAAAGGTATTCCAATAAAACCCCAAGGAAATCAAGCCCAAACGATAGCCCAGACCCAAAAGACACCACGAGGCCCAAGCCTATTGGGCCCACTAATGCCCACAACCACAACCCTAGATCCAACAATGGAAGCCCAAAAAAGATTCCAATGCTCTAAAAGTCCTCTGTCCAATAAGCTCAACACAAAGCCCAAACCCACGACCAAAGCCCAAAACATAAACAAGCCATAAAGTCCACGACTAAAGGTACGTGGGATGTTCCCCTAGGTACGCTCAACATACTCGATTATCTTGAACGAGGACTCAAACTAGTACGTAAGTTCAAATTTTCCAAAACTCGATCCTAACTTAATGTAATATCCCAAAATCCAAGACCAGAAATTTCACTTTTAATTAAGTTATTATAAAACCAACAGCATAAGAAAACATCCATAATAACATACCATGTCAAAAACAAAGTGTCAATAATCAAAACATGTTATCATAAAACAATATCGGAGTGTAATCCCAAAGATCTCATGTACGGAAAACATAGTGTGATGCGTTGCGATCAAGCTGACTCCTTTCCTTTAAAAACGAAGTACCTGAAACCAAAATTGTAAACTGTAAGCATGACGCTTAGTGAGTTCCCCCATCATACCACATACTAGACAATAAACATAATGTCAGGCATATCTGGGTGCTCAACCTACCCTTTTCAGGCATATCGGGGTGCCCGACCAACCGTTGTCAAGCATATCTGGGTACTCGACCTACCCTGCCAGGCATATCTGGGTGCCTGACCTACCCTCCGGTTTATTTCAACCGGTTACGAGGACTATTTGACCCTTACCATTACCACATAATAACATATCATAACATACTATTAGGCATATCTGGGTGCCCGACCTAAGCTTCGGTTTATTTCAACCGGCTATAGGGTCTAACCTACCCTTACCACTATCACATAATATCATAGCATTCTGCAAACCAGACAATTATCACAAAGACAATCATCTCATATATAATAACCTACTAGTTGGTCGGCATTGGTGCCTTTGACCCACTTCTACTGGAAGGTAACTCACCTCACACTACTGAAGTCTCACTGATAAAACTCTAGCTGTTGGATGACAGATTCCCGAACTGTCAACATTAAAATAACATTATATTAATAATTGGGTTCCAACATGTAACCATAAGTCCATGATTGGGGTAAAAGACTACTTTACCCCTAACTTAGATTTATTTAAGCCTAAGGCCCAATCCAAAGGCCTAAAAATCAAACTATGAACCAATGGCCAACATATGGCCCAATTTTCCAAATTGGGCCCAAACCATTACATGGTCTTACCCTAACACCCAACCATTTATTCCAGTCCAAACATTTGGCATTCCAATGGTCCAATATCTCATAATCATCAAGGCCCAATTATGGCCCACATATGGCCAAATTTTCCAAATTGGGCCCAAACCCTCACATGGGCCTTACCCTAAAGCCCATTCAAATATTCTAGTCCATATACTTGTTCTTGGATAGCCCGTCAATAGCCCAATCACCAAAAAGCCAATAGTAAGGCCCAACTCAAGGCCCAAGCAAAATTAGGGTTTTCACATAAAATGACGATTAGGGTTAAATGTTTCTTACTTAACCCATTAAGGACTTAATCTATTAATTCCATCACTCTACTAGATAGGGTGTAATTCATAATTCAATTCCAATGGCCCAAAACGTGGGTCCTGATAAGTCCAAACCAACAAATAAAATATTAGGGTTTTCTAAACCCTAATCAGGGTTTCCAACCTAATCACGTGCCCATTAGCCAAATGATTCCCCTAGACCTAAGGAGAGGACTTACTTTTGTTTTCTTTCCTACGTAAGTCTGGTTCTATCTGGGGTAGTTCGAGAAGTGGTAGCGAGCCTGTATATACATATATTCTATTTCATCATGATAAACACCCTGCTGAAGCCTTGTTGCATGCTTGTCTAGCTCTACTGCTCGGGAAGAGCTAGATCCACAACATTCGCACCTGCTTACTCGCCCTGTTGCGCATTTAGTTTCAGTGTTCGCTTTGACTGATTCTTTAGTTAAAGCAACCGATGCCCTAACTTAACCCGCATTAACTTTGGTGCTTTCTATTTCTATAAGTAGTACTTGATCCCGGAAAAAGGCTAAAGGGATAGGCTTGATGCCAGATCCACTTTTAGGGTTGACTTAGCAGTTGAAGAAGGTTGTAATTTGACTAGCCGTTCTCTTTTTCCATTTTGAGTTATCTAATTAATTGAACCAAGCAGGACAAAAGCAAAGAGCTAGTATGAGTCTCCTGCTCTTAAAAGGTGTGTATTAGATGCTCCAACCTTGAATCATATCCCGTCCGGTTAACGATGCTAGTAACTCATATTTTTAGGTTAATTAAAGTTTCATTAGGTCAACTAGGGTTTCCTTTGGTCAATTAGGGTTTCATTAGGTCAAGCACCACCTACTACCACCTCAAGCCGTGGTGGTCGATGGTGGCACCCGACTGTAGCCACCACCTCACAGTGGTGGTTATGGTTCCACTCTAATCATATCCAAGCATCCCAAAAGAAATCTAAACACATGTAAAGCATACTGCCACCCAACATAACGACTGGTGGCTGCAGCCACCACCCTACGGTGATGGTTATGAGTTTCCTTGATTATTCTGGTCACTAATTACAATTATACAACACAATATCCCAAAATAAACACACACAAAATAAGATACACACACAGCCACCCTTATGTGGCCGGTGGTGGTACAAGGTGGTAGCCACCCTTGTGGTGGCCGATGGTGGCACAATATCAGAAATTAATTTGGAACTAATTTGGTGATCAAAAGAGACTAATTAAATTAATGGGGACTGATTGTGTAAATCAGTAATAGTTGTAGTTTGGGCTAATGGATCCTATTGGTGTAGGATGGACGAAAATCTACGGTGAGCCAATAGAATTTCATCCAAGGCTTCCATATGGGGACCCATAGGTTGCTTAGGCCCTAATCAAGGGAATTAAAGTTTCCATATTGAAAATCCTGTGAGCCTCAACTATAAAAGGAACCCTATGACTCATAAAATTGGACTAATGAATCCAAGAAGAAACCTTAGTCGATTTTGAGCCTCTCTAACCTCTCTCTCATAATTCTCAATTTCTACTTGGTGTTTGTGACTCATTAGATGTGCAATAATTGAGGCACTAAGATCTTGAAAGTCAACATCAACTAGCTACAAGGAAAAGGTATTCATCTAACTTGGTTTTAGTTATCAATTTCGAAATTATGTATGCTAGACTTAGGGTTTATGCTTTGGATGATTATTTGCATGTATAACTTGAGAAAAACCTAGATCCAAAGAATTAGGGTTGCATGTATCGCATAGGAATGTTGTAGTGCTCAAAACCCATCAAGCCTTATATCACAAACGACCTTAAGCAGTCCATTGCTTTCTTGATCTCATAACTACAATGTCATTCCTACGGTCTTATCATTGTCTCAAACAGGTCTAAGTCCTTTGAGGAAATCCATAAACCAATCCATGTATTTGCCACTCCCTCACAAATGCACCCGAACTGGTGGGTACTATTGTTCCTTACGTGATCTAATAGCACTCCCATGCTATCTACCAAGATAGTGAATGCTACGGATACGTACGCAGCCTTACAACACTATAGCACTATCTGCCAACCTTGTGAATTCTATAGCTACTCCCGCAGACTTACAACACTTCCCACACTACCTGTCCGTTAGTGAATGCTACGGCTACCCCCGCAGTCCTACAATACTTTTCATACTAGCTGACCGCTAGTGAATGCTACAGCTACCCCCGTAGTCTTACAATACTTTCCATACCAACTGACCGCTAGTGAATGCTACAAGTACCCCCGAAGTCTTAAAACACTTTCCATACCGGGTCGAACATGCACTCGACCTAACACTCAACTGAACTTGAGTACTAACTGGAGCTCTAACCTAGTTCCCGAAACCTACTGTCTGGTGTCAAGGAAAAAGTGTGAACCAAGTGTTGGAACATTTTCCGAACTCGCACTCACCCAATACTCAACCTAGATGGCTACTCGACCGCCTTCCTCCCCGGCGGGGATGCAAAACTCATCCTAGTTTCACACATTATTGCTCCTAAATACCTGATTGATTCTCTCCCACCTAGATTCGACTAAGTCTTCATAGCACGTGAGAATTGAAGGATTCCTAATCCTTCTTGATTTCTAATAATCCACTGTTGATAGTCTGTGCTAACCAACACTAGGGATTAATTGCCAATCAAACCCTAAGATCACCCATCCTCTGAAATCTTGATGCGTACTCTTCAAATCTGGTCCAATCTGACACTTCAATCCACCTCCCATGCTGACAACTGGAGGCCTTAATCTTCACCCTGGCTGATAAGTCCTCGTTCCTACTTCCAATCCCGTAGCACCGCTGAAATCTAACCGAACACGACCCATGTGAAAATACAATTCTCTTGAACATCCTATGACCAAACACTTATGCATCTAACACCCACAACTGACACCACCATCTTCATGGTACAAGTCCTTTCTTAGCAACGGTAGTCCCTTGAACTCCAAAGTTCTTCTATAGGCAATTGTCAACCATACCGGAACAAATGATATAACCACTGAACTTTGACTTCACTAGAGAACTATCCCACTAATTTTTGACTAAGGATCTTCCAAATAATACTTCTAAACAGATCCCGACAATGACCCAGAACGATAATGGTATATGTGGAACCCAATCCAAAAGTTACGTCCATTTATAGGTTCATCAAAGATATCTCGGCATGCAGAATGACATACAACAATCCTTGATAACCCAAAAAAAAAATCGACCCGAGATCTAACTCGTTCAAGTTTAAACAGAAAGCTAATTTGATACAGTTTCCCGATATCCCTCTTGAAGTAGTAGAAAATAACACACCTGCAATCATATGAAGGAATCCTGATCACCTCCTCCTGATATACCTCGACCATCCTGAGGACATGGTGCAAAGCTCCAATCCGATCTTAATGATGGGAATTAACAATAAGATCCTCCTTCCTGAAGGATTCTAAGGATTCATAGGCTTTGCGCTTCAGATGAGCCCCTAATTTCCCCACGACAAATCTGGTATGATTATCGAGAGCCCCTAAAATTCCTTCCTTGGCTGAATGAAAAAACCACGGAGATCCATACCAAAACACTACGAGTAAACTCTGATGAGATGAACTCCCATGATCACGCATTGATCGGTCCAGGTCCTCCATCTGAACCGGAACCAGAATCTAAATCCCATTCTTGTGTGATCAACACCATACCGAACTGACATTCAAGAGATTCGAATATACCCAAGAATCCTTATCCTATAGGCTTCATAGATTTTCCAAGACTCTCCCTGATTCAAGTATAGATCTTGTGCTTTCAATAGTACGCGCCCAATACTACCTTTCACACCTATTCATACTTTCCTTATGAGTCATCCTGAATCCTCCAAGTCCCACTCTCAAACTGATACCCTGAATGATTTCTAACAGCGCAACTAAATCCACTAAAGCATTTCCTAGGCTCTCCGAAGTTCCCGAAATCACCCATTCCTCAGTTACTGAAGGATTCCTATTAATATTAACTAGCTATATCATGAATATAGCCACATGCAACAGAGATCAGATAATCATTCAAGTAAAAGACTTAATCCTAGAATGGTTGGACTCAGACAAGAGATATGCAATAGGGCAAAGTCCATCACTCTGAGATTATCCAGTCTATGTCACATGTGACCTAGCATATTTACCTAATGGCTAACTCATATTGCTGAGAGTACTACAAAGCAAAAAGCAAGCAACATTCGGACAACAAAAAAACTAACCAAAATACTCCATATCATGCCATTCTATTCAACTATCAAAACCATACTAACTGCCAATTCCATGTGCTCAAACAATCAGGTATAACCTAAACAGACTATCCTATCACTGACTGATTAGTACTAGCATATAGATATACAAGCACATACATCAGGCATATAAGGCATCTTCCTAGATCCTTAACCCTAATCTAGCATGCAGTTCTCATACACATACAATAGGCATATATGGCATCCTTCCTAGACACTCAGCCTTAATCTAGCATGTGGCTATCTTAATCATATCATATCATAGCATATCATGTATGGGTGTCTTGGGGAAAACTTACTTGAGCTCGGTTGATTGCACACATCACACACCTTTCCTCTTTTCAAAGTTCTTTTCTCTTTTCAAAATTCATTTTATCAAAAATTATTTTCTTTTGAAAACTTTAATACCAAGTCCTCTGTTTGAGTCCAGACACACCTGAGAGTGTGCCCAAATCCCTCAAACTAAGGCTCTGATATCAACTTGTAACATCCCAAAACTCAAGACCAAAAATTTCATTTTTAATTAAGTTATTATAAAACCTGTAGGAAAACATCCATAATAACATCCCATGTCAAAACCAAAGTGTCAATAATAAAAATGTGTTATCATAAAACAATATCAGAGTGTAATCCCAAAGATCTAATGTGTAGAAAACGTGGTGTGACGCGTTGCGATCGAGCCGGTTCCTTTCCTTTGAAAATGAAGTACCTAAAACCAAAACTGTAAACTGTAAGCACAAAGCTTAGTGAGTTCCCCCATCATACCACACACTATACAATAAACATACTGTCAGGCATATATATCTGGGTGCCTAACCTACTCTGCTGAGCATATCTAGGTGCTCAACCTACCCTTCTCAGATATACTGGGGTGCCCGAACTACCCCTATCAAGCATATGAAGGTGTTTGACCTACCCTACCAGGCATATCTGGGTGCCTGACCTACCCTCAAGTTTATTTCAACCGGTTACAGGGACTATTTAACCCCTACCACTACCACATAATAACATAGCATAACATACTGTTCAGACATATCTAGGTGTCCGACCTACCTTTCGGTTTATCTCGACAGACTACAGGGTCTAACCTACCCCCTACCACTATCACATAATATCATAGCATATAGAACATAAAGTATAATAGATAGTGGCATACCAGACAGATATCACAAAGACAATCATATCAACTATAATCAACTAGTAGTGGGCCGACATTGGTGCCTTCGACCCACTTCTTTTGGAAGGTAACTCACCTCACACTACTGAATTCCTGCGGACAAAACTCTAGCTACTGGATGACAGATTCCCAAACCGTCAACATCAAAATAACACCCAATTAATCATTGGGTTCCAACACGTAACCATAAGTCCATGCTTGGGGTAAAAGACTACTTTTCCCCTAACTCAGATTTATTTAATCCCAAGGTCCAATCCAAAGGCCCAAAAGTCAAACTATGAACCAAAGCCAAACATATGGCCTATTTTTCCAAATTAGGCCCAAACCTTTACATGGTCTTATCTTAACGCCCAACCATTTATTCTAGTCCAAACATTTGGCACTCCAATGGTCCAATATCTCATAATCATCAGGGCCTAACTATGTCCTACCTATGGCCTAATTTTCCAAATTAGGCCCAAACCCACACATGGGCCTTACCCTAAATCTCATTCTAATATTCTAGTCCATATACTTGTTCTTGGATAGCCCATCAATAGCCCAATCACCAAAACCAAATAGTAAGGCCAAGGCAAAATCAGGGTTTTCACATAAAATGATGATTAGGTTAAGTGTTTAATACTTAACCTATTAAGGGCTTAATCCATTAAGTCCACCACTCTACTAGATAAATCATACGGTGTGATCAGATGTAATTCATAATTCAATTCTAATGGCCCAAAACGCGGGTCCCGATAAGTCAAAACCAACAAATCCAAAATTAGGGTTTTCTAAACCCTTATTATGGTTTCCAACCCAATTGCGTGCCCATTATCCAAATGATTAGATTTTTAGGTTACTTAATGTTTCATTAGGTCAACTTGGGTTTCCTTTGGTCAATTAAGGTTTCATTAGGTCGAGCACCACCCATTGCCACCTCGGGCGGTGGTGGTCAACGACGGCACCCAGCGACAGCCACCACCTCACTATGGTGGTATGGCTCCATTCCAATCATGTCCAAGCATCCCAAAATCAATCTAAACACATGCAAAGCACACTGCCACCCAACATGGCGGCAGGTGGCGGCTGATGGCGGCAGCCACAACCTTACTGTGGTGGTTATGAATTTCCTTGATTATTCTAGTCACTAATTACAATTATACAACACAGTATCCCAAAATAAACACACACACACACACATACACAATAAGATATACACACAACCACCCTTATGGAGGTTGATGGTGGTACAAGGTGGTGGTAGTTATGATGTTAGGCCAAAGCAACACCAAAAGCACTCCAAACATCAATCCAAACGCACCCGAATGCCCACAGCCACCGGAGATGGTGGCTAGCAGTGGTGGGATGGAGGCAAAAGCTGGTGGTGGGGTTTTCCTCTATTTTCCGGCCAACAACAACACACATACATGCACCTGAAACATCAGGATATGCATTCAGTTAACAAACTTGTGGCAGGTTACGGTGGTTGGAGATGAAAGTTACCACCTCACGGTGGTGGTGGTGGTGGGTTATCTTGATTCCATACCAAAATAAAGCACATACTTCACCATTAGTTCCGAAAGCAGCCCTTATAAGCAAACACATAGGCATTCAGCCACCTACAAGGTCGCAAGACATTGCGAGAATGAAACAAAAATGGCGACCAATGGTAGCGGTGTCCAAAACAGGCGATTACGACCCCATACAACCAAAAGGAACAAATAAGATGAAAGATACCCTCACCACGAGCATTCCGATTGCATACGAATCATGTTTCGCTAGTCACAGCTCCATCTTTGTTCTCGATGGGGTTTCTCTGGCCAATGTGCCAAACACATAAAGCCCAACCCCAAGATCAAATCCCAAAACATGAACAAGCCAAAAAGTCCACAATTGAATGTACACATGGTGTTCCCTTAGGTACGCTCAACGGACTCGATGATCTCAGATGGGGACTCAAACCAGTACGCAGAGCATACTTGCATTTATGCGAGGCATAAGTTCAACTTTTCCAAAACTCGATCCTGACTTAATTTTTTAATTATTTGCATCCAAACCTTAGAAAACCTTCAATATAAGCTCCTAATGCATAAAGTTGGCACCATTATGCATTTTCATGACTTAGTGGGACCCAACAAATATCTTAACCCATTAAGACCCATTCTGATTCAACTAGAACATGCATGGACCATTCTTAAACATCAAGCAAGCATTTTTGTGAACTAACAACATCATAAGTGGTAAGATCTATCACTTCAAGCTCCTAGAGTGGCTCAAACTCATAAAGAGAACTTAATACAACATAAAAGCCCTTAATCTTTCCCTAAACTCAAACTAGCATAAGGAGAAGTCAAGATAAGAAGTTTTTACCTCCTGAAGCTTCCCAAGAGTGTGAAGATTCTGGATCTATAACCCCTAAGGCTACACCAAGCTTGATCACCAATATCCACTTCCTTGAAATAACACTAAGAACCCTTCAAAACCACCTCCAAGTTCAAGAATACACCACCAAGGGGATTCGGGTTCAAAATGAGGCTCTAAGATCAGTGGAGGCTGAGAAATGATAGAACATTGACCATATAATGGTGTTTAAATAGTGCCTAATCCCCAAAAATTAGGGTTTGGAACTCTGCTCATTACGATGGGCGTACACCAGCTTACACTGGGCGTACCAACCCAGGCACGCGTAATCCATCATTGGATGCATGGGACCAATTTGCCAAGTTTTTTCATTAGGGGCCAAATCCTTTCTTCCCCAAGGTCCTAAGCCTCTTGACAACTGATGATTCGGCCGCAGCCCCAAAGAATGAAGCAATCAGAAACCGAGTGTTACAGCAATATCCCAACATATTTTTTGATTCTTGATATCTCCTCGAAAATTCTTACATCATATTAGACTGTTTCATGGTTATTCAACTTCAGTCAAAGCTCTATTTATCTTTAAGCTCTCTTACAATTAGTTTCTCTGTACCAGTCCTAAAGCTTAATTTGTTACATTCAAATCCCTTCGAAACTCTTATTTAACGTCGAGTTTTCTTGTATAGAGGTATCCAAAGATCGTTTGGGAACTTCACTAGGAACTTGTAGGACAAAAATTCATCAAGAACTAGGTACTTGTTAAAGTACAACCACATCATTAATGTTATATTGGTGTTTTTTACATTGACTATCATTGACTGAATTCGATGTTCAATGAAAATCATCTTTTTCTTAAAGTTTGTCTCATATGGAATCATAATTTTCTCTAGGCATTAAAGAATTGACACTACTTCCAAATAAGCAGTAAAAAAAGTAATCTTTGAGTCCATGAAAGCTTGGTTGTTATGCTAGCAATTGAAGCATTCTGTATGTTCATCCATATGTAAACGGATAAGCAGTGATATTTCAACCGGACTCGGCGAGTAGACCCTGTCTGGACAAAAACCCTAATATGAGGGTTTGCACCCTATTTAAACACTTTAACCCGGCCTCCTTCGTCCCATTTACTCCCAGAGGACCCCCATAGCAAACCCTAGCCGTTGTTGAAGCAAGCTACAACATTTGAAGTGAGTTTGGTGTTTTGTGATCCAAGGATGGAAGAGAAGCTTGAAGGAACAAGAAAGTACCTTGTTCTTCCAAAAGCTAGATCCCATTTTGTGTAGTTTTAGGGATTTATGAGCCATTTTAGCTAGCCAACCATGAATGCAAGCATGGTTTGGGACGAGGGTATGGATCTAGGACCCTTGAGGGGTCACAAAGCAGAAAGGGGGTGCTCTTCCACCCAAGAAAGGCTCCATGAAACTCAAGGGCTTGTTTTAGGACCTTTTGAGCTTAAAGTCCTATGCAAGCACATAAAGATTGTAACTTTACGTGCTAGAACGGTCCTAGGAGCATAGATCTATCCTGTAATCAAGAGTTGTACATCAGAAATCGAAGATCTAGTGAGAATATGCGACAAACTCGGCGAGTCCAATATTGAGTCCCAAATCAATTGAGGGTCAAAAGGACCTAGTTGAGTGTGGAAAGGTTTTAGGGAGTCCCGGGGAGTGACCCAATGTTCTGGACTAAGCCATTGTTCGGGATATTCATGGGACTCGGCGAGTGTATGAGCAGACTCGGCGAGTCCAAGTCAATCTTCATATGGATGAAGATGAACTCGACGAGTTGTTCATACAACTCGGCAACTCAAGGACAGGACATGTTTATCAGTTGAAGATGAACTCGACGAGTTGTTCATACAATTCGGCGAGTCGGATGAAGATTCAGTCGATGTTCATTTGGAAGGAAAACTCATCGAGTCGTCGCCTAACTCGACGAGTAGAGATGGGTATAAGGACAAATGGAAGAATAGGGACTCGGCGAGTCAGGTCAACTGGTAGTTGACTTTGACTTTGACTTGGTCGGGGGTAAGATGGTCATTTTACCCCAAGGACAGTTAGCAAGGTTTGATTGAATGTTTTCTGGGAATTATAGTCAGAGGATTTCCAAAGCAGGAACAATAGATAGTTCGTTCCCACGCAGATCAACATCTACTTCGAGGTGAGTTACCTTCCAGTAGCGGTGGGTCTATGGCCACAATGCCAACCCATTAGTAGGATTTGTATGATTAGATGAGTGTCTATGTGATATTCATCTAGGTTTGCTACTATCTGATATGTCTACGTGCTAGTATGATATGATGCTATGTACTAGTGATAGTAGGGGAGATAGTCCTCCGTATCCGGTCGAGAGGATCGAAGGGGAGACCAGCACCCAGATATGCTAATTGGTATCCGGTCGAGAGGACCGAAGGGGAGACCAGCACCCAGATATGCTAGTCAACATCCGATCGAGAGGACCGAAGGGGTAGGTCAGGCACCTAGATATGCCTGACAATATATGTATGCTATGTAGTTGTATGGTATGTGGTACGATGGGGGAACTCACTAAGCTTCGTGCTTACAGTTTTCAGTTTTGGTTTCAGTTACCTCTTCATCGAAGGGGAAGGAGCTGGCGCGGTAGCGGCACATCATACACATACATTGTTCTTCGCTTTACGAACTTGTTCTGGGATTTGTACTTTGATATTTGGTTGTTTTCATATTTTGTATTCAGACACGATATATGTTATGAAATGGCTTGATCAGACAATGTTTTATTTACAAATGCATTCCAAAGTATTGATTTAAAAACGAAATTTTTGGATGTGAAATTGGGTTGTTACATACCTTCTGCTATAAGTTTATATTTTATTGGTAAAATTTTCTCTGGATTTAAAGATTCTTACGACAGAGATAAAGATGCACGACGGATTTAGAGTCGCTGGAAAGGGTTTGAGCGGTAGGTATTATGGGATGACAAAATTGTGAGAATAGTACCTGTGGTATGTCAAAACTAGTAAGTTTGGTCCAAAAAAGTTTGGGATCGCAAGGATGGTACAATAGTTTCGTTTTGTTGTGAGTTTGGTCTAGTTTGGTTTGAACTTTTTTGTATTGATGGTTTTTCCCCTTATTATTTTATTTTCCATTATTGTTATATTACAATAATTAAAAACTATTAAAAATAAAATACCTCTCTCTCTCTCTCTCTCTCTCTCTCTCTCTTACTTCACCGGAAAAGGAAAGAGAGTCGAAAACACTCTTGTCGACTGTCTAACCCCACTTTCTCCTTCTTTCTTCAACAAGTGCAGCCTCAAAGACCTTGATTCCATCTTCTTCTTCATCGAATTCACACATGTATCTCCATATTTCCTTTTTCTTCGGGTGAATCATGAGCTTTTTTTGGTTCATAAATGAACTCTCTCTCACACACACACACTAATCGATTTTTAAAAACAAAAACTGTCCTTTTCCCCTTGTAGGCTGATCGACTCAGAGCTTTTGTTCTCCTCAATTGAGTGGTGACTACGACATTGGGGGTTCAGATTTGTTGTTCGTCGGTGTTGCGGGAAAGAAACCCTAACCAACTAGGTAGTGGCGGTGAAACCCTAATCCTAGCTAGGGTTTGTTGTGGCTCTGGCGACCTCGAGCTTTATCTCTAGCATTCTCCGACAACTGTGAGATCAACTGCGAAACCCTAATTCGAGCAGGGATGAAATGCAAGATTTTCGTTGAAAATGACCACCACTGTAGTTCATCTTCGTAGACATGAATTTGTGTAGTTCATCTTCGATCGTGTTCATCTTTGAAACCCTAATCCGATGGTGGTTTGGGTAGGACATGAATTCGAGTTTAAGGGAGGTAGAGGATTACCTTTCGATCGATTTTATGCTAAAACAGAGGTGGTTGACGGCGGCGGCATTTGTATGTTCCGTTTGCGGCTATTTTTGTCGCGATTTGAAAGAGCTGGACAAGAGAGGTGTTTGTGGTGGTGTAGGGCAGTAGGTGGCGGCAGGAAGGGGCTGGAAACGACAACGAAAAAGGCGGTGGCAAAAGGTGTTTTCTGGTTGCTTTTTCTCGACAGTTTGAGCTTCTGCCAGAGGTTTTTTGGTCTCGATTGGCAGCAACAGTGAACAACAAGGCAGTAGGTTGTTTGCGGCTGTAATTATCGAAGAAAATGGGAGGAAGAGGGGTTGGACAATCAACAAGAGTGCTGCTGGCTCTCTTTCCTTTTCCAGGGAAGTAATAACGAGAGAGAGAGAGAGAGAGAGAGAGAGAGAGAGAGAGAGAGGTATTTTATTTTTAATAGTTTCTTAATTGTTGTAATAAAACAAAAATGAAAAATAAAATAATAAGGGGAAAAACCATCAATACAAAAAAGTTCAAACCAAATTAAACCGAACTCGCAACAAAACCAAATTATTGGGCCATCCTTGCGAGCTCAATTTTTTTGAACAAAACTTGCTAGTTTTGACATACCATAAGGATCATTATGCAATTTTGTCTCATGGGGTTTTGTGGTTGTTATATTATCGGATTACAATTGTTTAGTAATTAAAATTTAAAAGACTACTAATCTGTTAATATTTTTCAAAAGTGCAAATCACAAATTCTATCCAAAATAGTCAAGAGTTAAAAGAAAAGAAAAAATGATAACTATGCAGAAAACATAAGACGACTAATTTTTAGACTTGCCAACCATAAGATCTTCTTGGTCATCTTGCAAAATTTTCATCATTCCTTTCAACTCTATGGGTGTGTTTGGCAAAAGTAGCTGTTAGCTGGAAGCGGGTAGCGGTTAGCTGGTAGCTGGTAGCTGTAACTTTTATTTGTTATATGAATGTTTGGTAAAAAGAGCTGGAAGCTTTTGAAATATATAAAATTACATAAAAGGACAATTGATTAAAAATAAAAAAAGTATATAAATATATTTTCAAGGGTAATTATGGAAATTGATTTCAAAAGCTCCGGAGCGTTTTGTTAAAAGCTACATGAAGTAGCTTTTAGAATCGGAGCGTTATGATAAAACTAAAAGCTAAACGCTCGTACTGCCAAACAAAGCTTTTTGTTTAAACTAGAGCGTTTTGTCAAAAACTAAAAGCTAGAAGCTCCTAAACGCTTCCAAAAGCTCTGTGCCAAACGCTTTCAAACACGATGCCTGGAAAATATGAATCGTTAGTAAGTTGAATTTTGAGTTTCGTTAACAGAAACAAGGATATATAATTTACACAAAACTGAAAGATGTATTCTATTAAGACATGTTCACACACATGTATATTAAAAAAAAAAAAAAAAAAAAAAAAAAAAATCGGTCCCTAGAATCCACTATTTCATATTGGATGCTACCAACAAAAGCAATTTAAGGTGAACAATGGAAGACAAAATCATGAACCAAGTCGATTAAGCTATGGTTATACTATATCAGGAAGATATGAATGCTATCGATAATGTTGTCACAAGAGTGGATATTTCACAACAATGGTTTATCCTTATTACAATCAAATAAAGGCCATAGATTGTTAAAAGTTTTTTAGCAAAGCATGATTAAAAAAAATACAAAATCCGAGTGTAATTATTATTAATTAATTTAAATTTGTAAAACATACTATTTGCTGAGCGTCCTTAATACCATCCCAAGCAAACATGAGTCGATCTAGATCGAAAATTTGGTTGTTTAGCATGTCACGTTGTCCTTCGTACCTGACAAGAATGAGTATAGTTTGTCAACTAATAACTGCGTAAATAATATTTATGAAAGTAGTTTGTATGAAATGAAAAGCTATGAAGGAATTTTAAAATTGTAAATATTCAAAAACCCAAAATGACATGGTGTTCTCAAATTTTTCTAATTATTATTTTCTAGATATGTGTTCAAATGAAAATTCAATCCTCAAGTGCCTCAATTTGCAACAGAGATAACACTTGCTAAAGATGAAATAACATACGATCTTTTCTCCTTGATAAGTCTCTTTTTCCGAAATTCCATAACTTGTTGAGCTACACCAGGACCCCTTTTTTTTATTTGGTTATTACATCGAGCAACTTCTTCCTTAAAGTGCTTGATTGTCTTATTCGCTGTCTTAACTCGTTTATTGATCTAAATAAGCAATAAAAAGTAATCAGATTAGTTAGAACAGAAGATTGTATATGATCAAGATAGATATTAAGAATTATTCAAAAATAAGATTCACAGCGACAACCACTTAATCAGCAGGGAAAGTAATACAGCCTCAAACAGCTCCAATATAAATAATCTATTAAATTCAAATTTAAATGATCATATATTAGTTTCAAAGAATTGCTTTTCTAACTAACAATCCATGATGGTTTCTTGATGAGTTTTAAGGAGAAACAATACAACTATTTCTTGCATCTCCCATGCATGCTTTTGGTCTCATGAAACACCCCTTAGTCTATTCCAATTACCTAATTCTTTCAGATTTCATTATGCGTTTAACCAATATATATAATCCAAATAGGCAAATACTATGATTAGAAACGAATATAAAATTTCCCCAAAATCATATTGGTTTATGTTATGCTATAACCCATCAGATGTTCTTTGACTTCCAAATTGAAGTATTGGTCGGTGATTGAAACAAAATTTTGGTACGATGAAACTATAAAACAAACCATTGAAATGATTAATTGTAACAATAAAAAACCAGATTAAAAATATTCCATCTCGATGTAAAAAGAAGTTTTATCGAATTTTTGTTATTAATTTATATATTAGAAAATACAATTTGCAGATAGAGAGAAAAAAATATATACCCGTTCCCTTACACCCAACATTGTCTTCATATCTCGTTTACTTGAAACTTCTTGCTGTTATCACAAATCAAACATAGTCAACCACAGTATAAATAATCGACAAAGGAGTAGAAAATGGTAAGAAATTTAATTAAGATATAAAGAACTTGACAGATGTTTGTATAACATCACTAAGAACATAACATAACAAGTAGTCGTAAGGTAGAACATTACGTAGATTAAAATTTTAACAAATTGCCCTTACACAAAATAATACAAAAGAAAGCGAGATAGTCATGAAATTCAAACATGCACATGCTACAAATTTCGACTACCAGATGCTCTAATGTTCAAGTATATCCTCGTGCACATATTGTGTGACTTTCAACGATGGCAATAATCATGAATGGAAAAGCATTACGCTGTTCATACAGAATAAACGAGAAAAAATAAAAGCAGAAAAGCAATGTCATAAATTGAACGAGGAAGAAAAAAATAAAACCTGAATCGGGCGACGCTGCAAGTCCAATGCTTCAAGAAAATCGTCTGATGATGAAGGATTAATAGCCTATCCTTCCAAATCACTCCCGTGCTTTCATCCGACATTTTTAAAATCTTGTTATATTGTGATAAAGTTATATCTTAAATTCATAATGATATTCTAAATTAAGGTTTTAATCGGTTTTTGGGATTATTTATTTAATGGGAAAAGTGAATACTATACAAGATAGGTACCCTAATACTTAAAACTACGTAGTTTTGATTAGTAGGTTAATTTGCTAATAAAAAAAATACGTAATTTCCTTAAACCTTAATCGTGATCGCATTCATTCGAATCATTCCATCATCAAGAAATCGGAAGTATCTTAATACGAATTGAAGATACTGGAATCGAAATTCAAGGAATTCACAAAGAATCGAAATCAAGAAACTGCAATTCACAAAGAATATATATATATATATATATTTGAAGACGTATGCTAAAACCAGTTGCAATTAGTATGAATCGAAATTAAAGTTTTTTTAGAATTTAATATTCGAGATTATTGTTTACAATGTTCTTTATTATCTGATGAATCTTTATTTATTTCGGGATTTTAAAAATGACATTATTGTTTTTAGACATTGTCATTGGCTGTTATCGTGTCTTTTTTATGTATACTGTTTGCATTATATTCAATATAAAACAATTTGGTGTTAATCTTTTATTTGAAAATATGCATCGTTGTCTATTGCAGACCATAATGAGTGAAGCCGAAGCAACTAATCAAGCTATAGAATCGTATATAACCGAAGATATTGACACAAATGATTACGTGGAAGCAACATATGAATCTCAAAAAATAAATAATATCGGTATGAACGTTGAATTTGACGAAGATGAAGTTAACGATGAAAGTATACTGGGAAAGGTTTTTGATACACCTGATGATGCCTATACATTTTATAATGATTATTCATTTTACATGGATTTGGTATACGTAGAGATGACACAATTAAAAATCCTAAAACAAATGAGCCATTTCGAAAGATATATGTATCCAACAAAGAAGGTTTCAAAAGGATGGACAAAAAAGATTCAAGTGAAAATGAGAAAAAACGTCGCAGAGATATTAGAACCGGATGTCAAGCAAAGCTACGAATAACAAGACAGGAGGATCGAAAATGGTTGGTGGACTCGTTTAATGACACACACAACCACGACTTGACCATGACACCTACGAAGGTGATGAAGCATCGATCTCATAGCAGTTTCCACCGTTCAATAGAAGGTAAATCTCTTATGGTGCAATTTGGTCAAGCAGGGTTGAAACCTTCTCAGATTAAAAAGGCTGTTAATACAATGAAAACCTCAAATGTAGCTGATGTTACTTCAAAGCAATGTGCCGATGTCTTATCTGAGCAACGAAAACAACATAAAGGAAAGGAGTTCTATGGACTTATAAAACATTTTCAAGATAAAACATTAGTTGATAGTGACCAGTATTTTGTTGTGGATTTGTCTGATGATAGGTATCCTAGAAATATCTTTTGGGCTGATGCTAGATCAAGAGATGCTTATACAAAATTCAGAGATGTTGTTGTGTTTGATGTCACCTATATGACTAACAAGTTCAAGATGCCTTTTGCTCCATTTACTGGTGTGAATCATCATGGGCAGTCTATACTTTTTGGTGGAGCATTGCTTGAAAATGAAAACGAAGAGTCATTTGAATGGTTATTTGAACATTTCCTCAAATGTATGTTTAACAAGTATCCGAAAGCAATTATAACAGATCAAGACAAAGCAATGGGAAATGCAATAAAAAAGTGTTTCCGAAGACTCGACATCGTTTTTGTTCATGGCATATCATGAAGCATGAAACTGAGCACCTTCGATCGTATGTTTCCCGTTACAGTGATTTTCAAGAAACACACAAACAATGGGTAAATAGTGACACCATTGAACAATTTGAAGCAACATGGGAAGTTATGCGTAATAAGTATGAACTGGAAAACAATAGTTGGATTAGAGACATGTATAACCAACGTATACATTGGGTTAAACCCTTCTTGAAGGATACTTTCTTTGCTGGTATGACAACAACCGGACGAAGTGAGAGTATCAACTCATTTTTTGATGGATATGTTAATTCGAGGACCATGTTAAATGAATTTGTTGTACAATACGACAAAGCAGTTGAGTCTCGAAGGGCTGCCGAAGAAGATGAAGATTTAAGACTATGAACTCAAGGCCGGTTCTTTCTTCAGTGCATCCAATTGAAGCAAAAGCAGGTCAATGTTATACTAGAAAGATGTTTGATACTTTCAAAAAAGAATGGACTGAAGCTATTACCAATTTGACTCATGAGACTATAGGAAAAACTACAGAAGAAAGCACATACCGAGTTGGGCAATTGGATGTTGATAAAAAATATTGGCGCATTGTTACCTTTCGTTCTTTGGATCAAGTTAGCATCACATGTTCTTGTGCTAAGTATGAGACAAATGGGATTTTATGCAAACATAGCCTATTCGTGATGAAGAAGAAACATGTTAAAGCACTATATTTTACCCCGATGGACCCTTAGTGTTAGGTACAAACTAGGTAGTGCTAGTATCGGACTCGGAGAAATGAATAATGAAAATGGAGTTAGCACCTACACACTATGGTGTGTCCGTTCAAATTTTACTAAACTAATTGAACAAGCAAGAGACCTCCCTTTAGAGATACAAAAAGTCAATACAATATTGATAAGTCTTTTAGATGATCAAACAAATCGAAAGAAATCTACGTCATTAGAGAATACATCTCAAGGTTCTTGTACGGGAGTTTCGCAAATAGATATGATGCCACAGTTATCTGTCCGTGATCCTCTTGGTCCATCTACTATAAAAGGGCATCCTAAAGTTGCTAGTAGAATCAGGTCTTCTTTCGAAGCTCCCAAAAAATGTACATGCTCTTACTGTCAAGGATTGGGTCATTACGCTACTAGTTGTTCCAAACTAAAGGTACTTTTAATTAATTTAATTTTCATGATTTAGAATTCTAATAATTATATTAACAATATTTTTTTTACATGTATCAGACAGATGAATCGTTGGAAGAGACATAATGATAAGATGTGTTGTTTTTGTAAGCAAAGGAAAATTCGATATGCGTCTTGCCATTTTTGACATTTTTTTTTTGGTTAACAATGTATGAATAATCTGGAAATGTTTTATGCTTCTTAACATTTTTTTATAGTTTTCAAATAAAAATTGTTGATTATTTATGATTTTTGTGTTTAAATTGAATGTTAGTTGTTATTATGTCTTACAAATGAAAGTAGGATGTTATTTTGGGTTAAAAACGAAAATATGATGCAAATGTGGGTTAAAAACAAAAATATGATGCTATTGTGGGTTAAAAACAAAACTATGATGTTGTTGTGGGTGAAAAACGAAATTAGGATGCTATTGTGGGTTAAAAGCAAAATTATGATGCTATGTGGGTGAAAAACAAAATTATGATGCTATTGTCGGTGAAAAATGAAAATATAATTCTATTGAGGGTCAAAAATGAAATTATGATGCTATGGTGGGTTAACAGCGAAATTATTTTGCAAATGTGGGTCAACTTCTTTGGTGTCTCCGTGCAACCCAAGATCTTTCAATGGTAATCACCTGCAAAAGACATAAATATCCTTGTAATCTTTTCAATAGAAAAGGGAAATTGAAAACATGTTGAAGCTCATGTAATTTCATACAGCAGCAACAACAAATGACATTCAATAATAATTTACCAATAGTAATTTCATTTCACTTTTATGTTTTCCAGGATTGCCCTCACTGAATGCAATATGAAAAGAACACCAGGAAGTCAACTAAGGCAAAAATTGAGCAACAAATGCAAATAAATGAAACAGGTCAAATTCATAACATTTCGTCTTGGGATGAGCAAGGCTTACAAAACTGGACCAGATCAATTCCGTCCTCCTTTAAAAGAAGGTAAATAGAGTTTTCATTCGCCTCTTTGGTTATTTTTGACATTCTATATTTAAGCATTTCACTTCTTTTTCTATTAAGTAAAAAAGAAAATGAACCTAACCTAGGAATAAGAGTTGTGTAGTTTTATTTATGTGAAAACAAAGCTGCTTGTATTATAAATAATAAATAATAAAGTGTGATTTATGTTTTTGGCAGTAGGTTTCTTGAATGAAATGCACGAGTCCAAGCTCTACGAGCGTATGGACGCATCCAAACTGGAAATTCATGTTTGGAAACAAACAAACATTATCAGATACATCATTCATTGCACACAATTGACACAAAAGTTCACTTAGGCATTTAATCGAACACCTGGTGGACATGCTGCATAAGCTATAATTTCTAGTGAAAATGAGTTGCCTGTAGTGATGTTGATTCGACATTGCCCATTTCAAGGAAGACGGCATACAATGAAGTTCCTGTGGAACAAAAGCGAATGGGAAATTGAAGATTTTTAAGAGGAGGTGTTCGTGAAACTGAAAGAGACAAAGACATAGGGACTAACCTGAATCGACTTCATGGGTGGGGCTGGGTTGTAGAACGTTGCATTGGATCGATGTGCCAAGAATTCCAATTTAGTGATATAGGTTTTGTTCTTCGGTAAATTTCCTTCCCTGAATTGAATTTCGATTTCAGTGAAATCGTTTCTTTTTGGTGAATTAACCATCCCGTCGTCTTCATTGAACGTGTGTGGTGAATGAATCGGCTTTGTCTGATGCAGCTTTACGGTGAAGAGAGAAAAGGGAGGAGGAAAAACGGGTGGATGGTGGTGGCAGATGGGAACGCCGATCGGTAATGGGTTGTGCAAAATTAAGGGCTTTAACAATTTATCAAACAAAAAAAATTTCACAACTCTGGTAATTTTCTTTCACGGTAATAAGTAAACATAAACGACGACGTTTTAAGTATTAGGGTACTTGTATACCCTCAAGGGTATATTCACTTTTTCCTTATTTAATATGCTTATTAATTTATCATGTAGTTTTAATGTAGTTTTAAGTGTGTGAATATAGAAAATAATCAAAAAGGTTTATTATCTTAATGACTTAGGAGTCCAAAAAAGTTTCAAAACAGTACAAAAAACCTCAATATTATTTTATCTGTTTGAAAAAACCAAATAAACTTAATATTTTGTCTAAAAGAAGCCCAACGAAGTTTCTAAACCGTTTAAAAAATCTCAATCATGTTTTGTCTGTGCAAAAGGTTAAAGTTCGTTGAGTTTTTTTGAACAGATAAGCCATGATTGATGTTTTTTGAATTGTTTAGAAACTTCGTTGGTCCAATATGGTAATAAGTCACGTCATTTGTTTCTTTTTCTTTGACTTTTATAGAATTGAACAAAAGTGCAATTTAGTTGAGCTCTTTTAGACAAAAAGTTATGTTTGTTGGGTTTTTTTAATAGACAAAACATGATTTAGATTTTTTGAACGGTTTTGAATCTTCGTTGGACTCGTAAGTCATTTTCTCTTATATTAAATAATGAATTGTTGTTAAGTTCTTTATTTTGTATATTTGAAACTAGACTGCGCGTTGTTTAGACTAAATGATACTAAGTTATAACTCGTGGACACCAAAGATGATAAAATTAAATAAAAAAAATTATTTAAATTATAGCTTAATTATTGAGCAACGATAATAGAAAATCTAATAAGTAATAAATATATATGTTTGTCAATAATTTCATAATGATATAATGATTGGTTGAAATTACAAAAATATAATGGTTTAAATATTCGATTGGCAATTTGTATTTGTAGATATGCTATAAAGTTATCATTTCGTAGAACACAATATAAATTTAAATAAAATTGAAATTGAAATTGATATAAATAATAAAACTGTACAATTTTTTATAAACTTCTAAAAATTTCTTTATATACAACATTGGATGTTTTATTTGGTAGTCTATCATATTTAACACCAAAAATGAAATATTAAGGCTAGGACCCAACACAATAATTGACAATTCAGTAAAGGGATGTCGTAATCCAATTGACGATTTACCAATTCCAGCACGAAAACAAAATTTAAAATGAATTAGGTTTTAAATGAAATTCCTAAATATTTTGAGATTCATTGAACTATTCAATGGCATGTTTAATCTCTATTATGCCCTTTCTATTAGTGACCAGGATGCCGATGATCACAAACAAGGTGTGAATAACCATTCAAATTAGCTTGGTACTCTCGATGTCACTTACCACCTAATTAATGTGTTGGTTAACGACACACGTTCCATTCATCTATGATAATTTATGAGCTACCCATTGCCACCCTTTATAAGTCCATACTAGTGTGTCAGTTAACCACACATCCTTTACTAACGACTTTTGTAAAGTGCGATGTGCAAATACAATGATTAGCATCAAATTCATATTTTCCTAAAGTAACTAAGATTGAGAATTTTTTTATAAAACATTTAGTTACTTTATATTTTTGTTATACTTATTAATGAAAATTTAATGTCCTATCCTACCCATTTGGTTAACGATCCTCCACAAGTCAAGGGTGCGGTGGGTAAGAATGGATACCCAATGGTGGTCATTTTATAGGACGCTTCCTTAAACACCCCTTATAGACCAGCTTCGTGAATGAGGCCTACTAATGGTGAGACTGACCTTTTCTTATATATATATATATATATATATATATATATATATATATATATATATATATATATATATATATATATATATTAGACTTTTAATTTTATATATAGTATAAGGGTGTATTTTAAACATTTAAAATCCTAGGGTTCTAAAATTTAAAATTTCAGAATTAAACTATTTACTTCAATTTTAAATTATAAAACCAAAAGGATGTATTTTAAAACTTTTCAAAAATACTAGGTTAAATGCTTTTTAATAATTAAATTAATAAATTAATTTTGTCTTTATCAAAAATTTTAACCTAATCATGGATCCATTATAATGTTATAAGATTAAAGGTTGAATTTACCAATTTTATGTTGGATTAATGTCTAAGTCAGTAACCATATTTGGTATATACTTGTCCCGAGTGTGCATGGTCCTTTTGGGTTGCCTTCACCAAAGCAACTTGATAAGGTAATTTGATATGAGAGAGGAGATATTATGATTTATTAATATATTATAAGAATAATATATTAAAGGAGAAATCATATTTATTTGATCAGTATTAGTCATAAATTAATTAGGAATTAATTTGGTGACTAAAAGAGACAAATTAAATAAAGGGGTATAAACTGTCAATTGTGTGATAGTTGAGTTTTGGGCTAGGAAACCTAATGGACTAAGGGGGAACGAAATTATGATGAAGGATCATCATATTTTCGTCCAAGGCCTCATTCCAGAAGGTTCCTTGGGCTGCTTGGTGGCTAAGCTGTCCATTAGGGTTTTGACTGAAACCCTAGCACCCTATAGTATAAATACATGCCCTATGCTTCAATTTAAGGCCACTTGATTCCAAGGGAACCCTAGGGCCGAAATTAGCTTCATTCCCTCCTCTCTCTTAGTTGCCTTCTTGCTTCAAGGTGTTTGTGAGCCATTAGAGGCACTACAATTGTGGTGCTTGCTTTCAAGAGTTCAAGAGAGTTCAAGAGATCAAGGAAACTAGTTGTTATTGCTATATAACAACAAAGGTATGTTTTTCTACACTTCTATGTAAATTTCGAAAATCATAGAAGCATGTCAGGGTTTATTTTGTGTTCATATAGTTGTATGTCTTATAGTGAAAACATAGATCCAAACTAGGGTTGTATGCACACATAGGATTGTTTGTATAAAACCTAACAGTGGTATCAGAGCCATTGGTTTTTTGTTTTCAATTGGATTTGATGCATATTATGAACTTGACAAATTAGGGTTTATGGCAAGTAAACCCTAAGGCTTGGTGATTTTCGCAAATTAGGGTTGCCAAACCCTAGTTGGCGATTTTTTGATAGGGTTCTTGAAACCTTTTTGCCTAGCCTCCAAATTTCGAAATTAGGGTTATGAAACCCTAAGGATTTCGAAAATCCCTTGTCCCCAAGATAAGATCCCAAGTTTTTAGGGATATGGATAATACTATCTTTGTGATTATCAATTTAATTGTTTAAACTAGATAATTGAAGATCTTGTATTATCCTTTCCATATATTTAAAATAAAAGGATTAAATAAATTAATAGTTTAATTTTATGATAATCCCTAAAGATTTAATACTTCAAATTAATTGTTTGATTTTGATAATTATTAAATCAAAGATTTTTTTGGTGTTTAAAATTTTAAATTAAATAGCCTTAATTCCGAAAATTTTAAATACACATTAAGATACTAGTATTTTTGAAATGTTTTAAAATACACCCTTATACAATTATGATATTATAAGATTAATTATTATATATGTATAAGAATAAGCTAGTCTTATCGCTAGTAGGCCTCATTCACGAAGCCAATCTATAAGGTGGGTATAAGGTTGCTGCCTATAAAATGGCGCTTAATGGATGTACACTCACATCTACCGCTTGCTTGACTGGTGGAGGGTCGTTAGCCGAACGGATAGGATAGGGCACTTAATTCCTCATTAAAAGTATAATGGAAATATTAAAGTAACTACATTGTTTTGCAAATTCCCACTCTTAGTTACTTTAGGGTAAAATGTGAAAATGATGCTAATCCATGGAATTACACTTCGTACCCTTGTCAAACGTTGATGGAGCGCGTGTGGTTAACCGGCACATCAATTTGGGGATGACATTGGTAGCGAAGGGTGACTCGATGTTTGTCATAGATCAATGGAGCGTGTGTGGTTCACCGGCACATTGATTAGGTGATAAAGACATTGAGTGCACCGCGTTGATTCGCATGGTTATTCACAAATTTGTTTGCGATCCTCGGCATCCCAGTCGCAAATTTGAAATGCATATCGAGATTTAAACATGCCATTGAAAAGTTCAATGAATCTCAAAGATCTAGGAGTTTTCAATACATTTAAAACCTAAATTGCTTTTTCGTTTTTCATGGTGAGAATTAGTGAATCGTCATTCACTTACCTTCAAATTATTTACTTTTAGAGTACGGCATCCCTTTCTAAGTTGTAAATAATGTTGTTGGATCCTAGCCCTAATTACTCATTTGGGTGTTTAATTAGGGATTCATTTCTAATCAAACTTTGTTCCTTTCCTTTTTCAGATGTCTGCAAACAACAACAACAACAACAACGCTTCTGGGTCATTCTCGTTGATGAACTTGTGTCAGAAAGTGACATTTGATGGTTCAAACTTCAACGAATGGATGAGGTATATCCGCATGATCACACGCTACGAGGACAAAGAATATGTCCTCGATGAAAAGCTTGAGAAGATCATCCCAGATGTTGCTACTCCTGAGGAATTGGCCGCCTTTGAGGCCCACGAGCGTGATGCCACGAAAGTTCACTGCATCATGCTGGCCACCATGAACCTCGAACTCCAAAAGTCCTATGAGGACATGTATCCATATGAAATGCATCAGGATTTGCTGGACATGTATCACCAGAGCGCGAGGCAAGAGCGCTATAAGATCATTACTAACATGATCACCGCTAAGATGGGGAGTGGAGAATCCCTAACCTCTCATTTGCAGAAAATGCAGAGGTATGTTGATCGTCTTCTCAAACTTAATGTTAAGTTTGATGAGGATTTGGCTATTGACATAATCCTCCACTCCTTGCCCTCCTGCTACAATCAATTTAGGATGACCTACCATATGAACAAAGAGGAGGTCTCCTTGAGCAAGCTCCAAGGACTCTTGAGGACTGCTGAGAGCAACCTCAAAGACAAATCCGTTGCACCGTCCCCTGCTGTGGCCGCTCCTGTGATGGCGATAGGTCAAGGAAAGGGTAAAAAGAGGAAGGCTCCATGTAAGAGCCACCATAAGGGGAAACCCCGTGATGGTTCGTCCTCAAGTGGGACCAAAGTGGGCCCCGCTAGACCCTCTTCCGATCCTAAAGAAGCAGAGTGCTTCTATTGCCACCAAAAGGGCCACTGGAAGCGAAGCTGCCCACAATATCTGCAGGACATTAAAGATGGGAAGATCAAGCCCACATTTGCAGGTATGTATTCTATTAAATCTAATAACTCATCATTTGCTACTTCATGGGTTCTTGATACAGGATGTGGTTACCACATTTGTTCTGATTTGCAGGGCCTAAAAAGAAGTAGGGAAATGGAGCATGGGAAGATGAACCTGATTATGGGAAACAGAAGATCATCGCCTGTGACCAAAGTCGGTGTTTATTCTTTAGTGTTGAGTAATGGGTTAGGAATAGATTTAGAGAATTGTTGTTATTCGCCAGATATGGCAAGAAACATTATTTCTTTTCACGGGTTGTTTAGACAAGGTTTCAGATATTCTTTTGATAATAGTAATGGTTCTATTAATGTTTATTTGAATGGTGTCTTTTATTTCAATGCATTACCTTGTAATGGGATTTATGAATCTGTGATGATTGTTGATAATTTCGGAAATAATGTTTTGAATATTGATTCGTCTACTAGTCTAGACAAAGCATGCTTGTGGCACTGTCGCCTTGGCCATGTCAACAAGAAACGCATAGCCCAACTCCAAAAGGATGGAGTGTTGGAATCATTCGACCTTAGGGACGATGATACATGTGAATCTTGTTTACTTGGGAAGATGACCAAGTCACCCTTTACTGGCACTTGTGAAAGGGGTGAGGGTTTATTGGATCTCATACACACTGATGTGTGTGGGCCCTTTAGATCCACCACAAGGGATGCTTGCCGCTTCTACGTGACTTTTACAGATGATTATAGCAGATATGGATATATCTACTTGATCAAGCAAAAGTCGGAAACTTTTGAAAAGTTCAAAGAGTTTAAGAGTGAAGTGGAGAATCAGCTGGGCAGGAAAATCAAGATGCTTCGGTCAGACCGAGGAGGAGAGTACCTAAGTCTTGAGTTTCACGACTATCTAAAAGAATGTGGAATCGTTTCACAATTGACACCTCCGAGGACGCCACAATTGAATGGTGTGGCTGAGAGACGTAATCGGACCTTGTTGGACATGGTTCGTTCTATGATGAGTCGGACTTCGTTACCAATAGCTTTCTGGGGGTATGCCTTAGAGACTGCCGCCCGTATACTTAACTTAGTTCCCACTAAGAAGGTTTCCAAGACTCCTCACGAGATGTGGACAGGGAAGGCTCCCTCGTTGGCACATATTAAGGTTTGGGGTTGTGAGGCTTTCGTAAGACGAGAGACTCACGACAAACTTGAACCTCGAAGTGAGAAGTGTTATTTCATCGGCTATCCATAGAAGTCTTTTGGCTACCTTTTCTATAGACCGAGTGACAATGTTGTCTTCGTAGCTAGAAGAGGAGTTTTCCGAGAAAAGGAATTGATAGGCCAAGAAGATAGTGGGAGGCAAATTGAACTTGAAGAAATTCAAGATCAAAGCGATGAAGGAACCTCTAACACTGGCACTCAACTTGAGGAGGAAACTCCTGTTGAACCTGTTGACGTGTCCTTACCTCTTCGACGTTCCTCTAGGGCTAGTGTTCCACCCCAGTTTTATGGTTTTCATATTAATACTGAAGGGGATACGTTTATTAGTGATAGTACACTAGTAAATTTGGATGAACCTAGCAACTATAAGGAAGCCATGGCAGGCCCAGAGTCTGCAAAATGGAAAGAGGCTATGGACAACGAGATTCAGTCCATGTACGACAACCAAGTTTGGAATTTGGTTGATAATGTACCAGGTCGTAAGACAGTCGTGTGCAAGTGGATCTTCAAGAAGAAGACGGACATGGATGGGAAAGTGCATACTTATAAAGCGCGATTGGTTGCGAAGGGCTTTACTCAAACTCCCGGAGTTGACTATGATGAGACCTTCTCACCAGTTGCGAAGATAAAGTCTATTAGGGTGATGCTTGCCATAGCTGCGTTTCATGATTATGAAATATGGCAGATGGACGTAAAGACCGCTTTCCTTAATGGAAAGTTGGCTGAGGATGTCTACATGAATCAGCCAGAGGGTTTTGTCGATGTGAAGCATCCGAATAGAGTATGCAAGCTTGAGAGATCTATTTATGGATTGAAACAAGCATCTCGCAGATGGAATCTTTGTTTTGATGAGAAGGTTAAAGAGTTTGGCTTTCTGCGAAGCGAAGATGAATCTTGTGTGTATGTCAAAGCCAGTGGGAGTATAATGAGCTTCCTCGTATTGTATGTCGACGACATACTACTCATAGGAAACGATGTCCCAACCTTGCAGGAAGTCAAGTCCTGGCTTGGGAAATGTTTCGCTATGAAGGACCTCGGAGAAGCTGCTTATATTCTGGGAATAAGAATAGTAAGAAACAGGGAAAAGAGACTGATAGGACTTAGTTAGGATACATACTTGGAAAAGGTGCTAAAGCGTTTTAGTATGGAAAATTCCAAGAAAGGGGAGTTGCCAATCCAAAGCAATACCAAGCTGAGTAAAACTCAGAGCCCGAGTACAGAGACAGAGATAGCTGATATGAGCCGAGTACCTTACGCTTCCGCAGTAGGCTCTATCATGTACGCTATGACTTGTACTCGCCCTGATGTGGCCTTCGCTTTAAGCATGGTCAGCAGATATCAGGGGAATCCTGGTAGAGCACATTGGATTGCAGTTAAGAATATTCTTAAGTACCTTCGGAGGACCAAGGAATGGTTTCTAGTCCTCGGTGGGAGTGATGACTTAAGGGTACGAGGGTACAGTGATGCTAGTTTTCAGACGGATCGGGATAACTTCCGATCGCAGTCAGGCTGGGTCTTTACCCTGAATGGAGGAGCAGTGACTTGGAAAAGTTCCAAGCAAGAGACCGTAGCTGATTCAACGTGCGAATCAGAGTATATTGCGGCGAGCGAAGCGTCAAAGGAGGCTATATGGTTGAAAAACTTCATTGGAGAGCTTGGAGTTGTGCCATCCATAAAGGAGCCCATGGAAATTTTCTGTGATAATGAAGGAGCGGTTGCCTTAACCAAGGAACCAAGGGATCATGGCAGATCTCGACATATCGACAGGAAATACCATTTTATTAGACATCGGGTAGAAGAGGGACTCCTCGTTGTGAAGAGGGTATCGTCAGAAGATAACCCAGCAGATCCCCTTACGAAGGGACTGAGTAGGGTCAAGCATTTTCAGCACGTTAGGAGCGTAGGGCTGAAGGACGATATTAGTTTAGATTAGATAGGTAGGAAACTTGTAATAGATAATGTCATACTCAACAATTGATGATTAAATAAAAGTGTGTTATTTATAAGAAAGTTTCTATCATGTGTTGATTATTTATCTATTTTTCCGATTTTTGCATGTTTTGACTTCCTGAATAATGAGATTATTCGAACAGTCCACAATCGCTCATATGTTGGAAGTAGATATGAAGAAAGATTGTCATAAATTTGTTTGTAGATTGTCTGAAAAGTTTTAGACATAGCAAAGGTTTGCTGCAAAGTTTATGAGTGCTTATGAAATTAGTATTGAGCATTGGAACAGACCCACACTTGCTGGTATTACTTCATGAATGTCATCACAAGTGATCGCAAGATGATAATATCATATAATCTTTAAACCTAGAGATATGGTTATTGTTTGCTAGTTGATTATACATTGATAATGCGAAAACGCATCAGTAACTTGATGTCATAAAACGCATTATTGTGTATGGTTTAACTGGTAAATGATAAAGGCATATTAGTCGACGTTTTTCTGTTCCTTTTATTCTATGAGGATAAAAGCGATATCTCGGCCACTTGATGATTTGGTTTGACTTATGTGCCGGGCCCGGTCAAGATGAAGTTGATGTGTTCAACTGAGTTCTATGTCGAACAAATCAGAGATCAAGAAATAAAATGCTAGACAATAAGTATTGTTAGCATGATATCTAGAACAGAGGATTATACGATCCCTTATCTAAAGGACAGATTATTGGTCAGAGTTGACAGCGGCTATTGGAAGCTACGATTGCCATCGGGTACGGAAGTAATACGTGAGATATAGTTACTAGACTTATCTAAGTGGGTGACTGTTGGATTAATGTCTAAGTCAGTAACCATATTTGGTATATACTTGTCCCGAGTGTGCATGGTCCTTTTGGGTTGCCTTCACCAAAGCAACTTGATAAGGTAATTTGATATGAGAGAGGAGATATTATGATTTATTAATATATTATAAGAATAATATATTAAAGGAGAAATCATATTTATTTGATTAGTATTAGTCATAAATTAATTAGGAATTAATTTGGTGACTAAAAGAGACAAATTAAATAAAGGGGTATAAACTGTCAATTGTGTGATAGTTGAGTTTTGGGCTAGGAAACCTAATGGACTAAGGGGGAACGAAATTATGATGAAGGATCATCATATTTTCGTCCAAGGCCTCATTCCAGAAGGTTCCTTGGGCTGCTTGGTGGCTAAGCTGTCCATTAGGGTTTTGACTGAAACCCTAGCACCCTATAGTATAAATACATGCCCTATGCTTCAATTTAAGGCCACTTGATTCCAAGGGAACCCTAGGGCCGAAATTAGCTTCATTCCCTCCTCTCTCTTAGTTGCCTTGTTGCTTCAAGGTGTTTGTGAGCCATTAGAGGCACTACAATTGTGGTGCTTGCTTTCAAGAGTTCAAGAGAGTTCAAGAGATCAAGGAAACTAGTTGTTATTGCTATATAACAACAAAGGTATGTTTTTCTACACTTCTATGTAAATTTCGAAAATCATAGAAGCATGCCAGGGTTTATTTTGTGTTCATATAGTTGTATGTCTTATAGTGAAAACATAGATCCAAACTAGGGTTATATGCACACATAGGATTGTTTGTATAAAACCTAACATTTTAGACCAATCAAATGAAATTAAGGTAATCATCCTAATCAAATCCATGAAAGATATGTCAAAACCAAAAATCTAGGATCTGACTGTCGAACTCTTCGAGTCATAGCAATGCACTCGTTGAGTTCTATGAACAAAATGAAGATTTTGTTCCCTTATCCTTCGGAAAATTAACAATTACATTAAATTCAACTAAAAAACATCCTAGGCTCTGATACCACTGATGGGTTTTGAGCATAAGTACAACCTTTGTGTTCATGCAACACTATTGCTTTGGATCTAGATTTTTTTTCTAGTTGAACATGCAAACTTGAATACCAAAGCAAAACCCGAGGATCTAGTATATAATTCAAAAATTACACAAAATTAGGGTTTAGATGTTTACCTTACTTGTTATGTTGTAATAGAAGAACACATTCAAGATCTTTGACTCTTGAAAGTAAGTGCGTGACTGGACCACCACACAGGGCCTATAGCCTGACTGGACCACCACACAGGGCCTTCAGCTTCTCTGGACCGCTCCCGAGCCTTCAGCATATCTGGACCGCTCCCAAGCCTTCGGTATGACAGGACCGCCTCACAAGGCCTATAGCCTACTCGGAATGCTCACTAGGCATCGGTCTGACTAGACCGCCTCGTAGGCCTTTAGTCTATCCGAGCCGCCCTAGGTTTGTTGGCCTTCAGCACAAATCAAGACCTCCTCAACCCACCCACACACATACATGTCGACATATACATAACTCCTAAACTCATGATCAATAAATAGCCAAGCACAGATCATACATATCAATAAGCATAACATCATCCTTTCTACTAGGATACCAATCTAACAACTCATAACAGCATAATAGCATCCTAAGATGACCAGGATATCAATCCAAAAAGGCTCGGCATTGGTGCCTTCGACCCATAAGTATAGTGAGGAAAACTCACCTCACAAACAGCTGAACTGATAAGATCTAACTTTGAATCCCATCTCCCGACCCAAATCCTACAACCAGCATGGACAACCCATAAAAACCTCAAATACCCAAAATGTCCTCAAAGTCAAGCTTGGTCAACCATGGTCAAGGTCAAGGTCAACATCCATGTTGACCCAACTCATCGAGTACATCTAGCAACTTATCAAGTTCCTTTATCAAATAGAGAAATGGGGAAAACCCCAAAAAACTCATCGAGTTATCAAGACAAATCATCGAGTTCCTAAAGTATCTAGAATAGCGGGAAAACTGGAGCCAACCCGTCGAGTTGCTAGGACAACTCATCGAGTTTTCCCAACATAACTCATTCGGCCCCTTCCAACGCTCAAGAATTTAGATCTGAAACGCATGAGCTGGAAAACAACATAAATTTTCTAACTTTACATCCATGAATAACACAAGGAGGCTAAAACACCCAAAGAAGGCCTAATAAGGGCCTAAAGAATGAATGGGGCCAATAACATGATAAAGCTTGAAGCTGTAAGCCCAAAGATGCCACAAGCATCCAGATCTGAAGTGGCAACTTCAATAAATGGCCAAATCCAAGAATGACCCCAATATGTGCCAAAAATAACAATAAACTTCCAAAGGGAAATATCTAAGCTATAAAAGACCAAGGTATCAACTTTATACCTCAAAATGGTTTCAACAACAAAGAAGATACTGGATATACAATCCTCCTCTCAATTAAACCTCTTCAAAATCCGTGCTCCTTCAAAAGATCACCAAAAGCTCACTCTTCAAGCTCTCACACACACACACACAAAAAGGGAGAAAATACACAAATTAGGATTTCTTTGGACAGAGGGGCGGACAAAGAGGCCATCCAAAGGCCATAAGGTCTTTAAATAGGGTGCAACACCCTAAAAATTAGGCTTTCATAAATAGCCACCAACTTGTCGAGTATTCCTCAACAACTTGTCGATTTGGTCCAAAAACATGCGTGGCCCAAGAGCTTCCAACAAGTCGAGTTGAGGCTATCATCTCGACGAGTTCAAAAGGGAAATTTGTCTTTTAAGCCATAAATATCATACCTGGGATTTGGTATGTTACAACTCTCCCTCAATTGATCTAAACTTTATCCTCGAAGCCTGTTGCAGTGAACAAATCCAGATAACGCTTCTGCATCTCAGCCTCTGGCTCCTGGTCCACTCGGATCCCCTACGATGTTGATACTGTACCTTTACCAAAGGTACCTCCTTCTTATGCATAACCTTTACCATTCTTTCCAAAATAGCCACCGGCCTCTCAACATAGTTCATACGCTTATCGTCCTGAATATCATCCAATGATTGTAACGCATCCTCCTCCAAAACGCACTTCCGCAACAGCAAAACGTGGAAAGTGCTATGAATCTGACTGAGCTCCTCCGGAAGATCCAATCTATAAGCAAACTTGTCAACCCTGGAAATAACCAGGAATGCCCAATAAATAAAGGACCCAACTTTCCCCTCTTCCGGAAGCGGATTAAACCTTTCCAAGTTGAGACCTTCAGTAACACCATGTCACCAACCTGAAAACCCCAACTCAGATCAGCGTCGATCGGCATAACTCTTCTGTCCACTCTGAGCACTCTACGATCGTTGCCTGATCTGCTGAATCATCTCTATAGTTTTTAGGACCACCTCGGTCTGGCTCATGACCGTGTGACCAACCTCACCCCAGTAGACTAGGGTATGACACCTCCGTCTATACAACAACTTAAAAGGCAGAGCAACAATATTGGATTGGAAATTGTTGTTGTAGGAGAACTCTACAAGAGGTAGGTAGAAGTCCTAGCTCCCACCAAAATCAATGACGCAAGGTCGCAACATATCCTCGAGAGTCTCAATGGTCCACTCACTCTGGCTATCGGTTTGCGGATGATAAGTTTTGTTGAAATGCAGCCTCGTGCCCAGTTCCTCATGGAAATTCTACCAGAAACGGGAGGTGAACCGAACATCAAGGTCTGAGACAATAAAGATCAGAGCCCCATGACGAGCAACAATCTTGTGAATATACACATCAACCAACTTCTCGGCCGACGAGCTCTCCCGAATTGCCATAAAATGGATACTCTTGGTCAATCGTTCCATAATGACCCAGATAGCATCCAAACCCATTTCTCTCTTTGGAAACTTGGTGATAAAATCCATCGAAATCTGATTCCACTTCTACATGGGAACCTCCGGTGGCTACAGCTTACCATGTGGCCTATGACGCTCGTCTTTGACCATCCTGCAGGTCAATCACCTCTCATCATACAAAGAGATCTATCTCTCTTCATGCATAACCACCAATAACTCAATCTCAAATCCCGATACTTCTTGGTGGTCCCCGAATGAATAGAAAAGCAAGACTTATGAGACTTCTCCAATACAATCTGTCTAATCCCACCAGACACAAGAATCCATATGCGACCACAACGGCTCAACAAACCACGTCTATCAGACACAAATATGGTAATCTTGCTTCTGATCCTCTCAAACTTCCAATTCTCCTCTCAAACACCCTCACACTGAGAATCCCTAATCAAATCCAAAAGTGGAGAATCCATAGATATCCCGATACATGTCACCTTAACAGAAGGTCTAGCCGACTTGCGGCTCAGGGCATCCGCCACAATGTTCGGTTTACCCTGATGGTAAAGGATCTCGAAGTCATAATCCACGACCACGTCCAACCACCTGTGTTGTCTCATGTTCATGTTTGACTGATCCACAATATGTCTCAAACTCTTGTGATCCGTGTAGATAGTACAACGGACCCCATAAAGATAATGCCTCTAAATCTAGAGAGAGAAAACCACCACCCCATAAGCTATCACTCGTCCTCTCTGCATGAGGACTGCTCCCAAGCTGATGATGGACACATCACACAAAATCACAAAATCCTTGATTCCCTTCAGATGGGTCAAGACTGGGGCCTCGCAAAGTCTCTTCCGAAGGGTTTCAAACGCTGACTGTTGCTCAGGGCCCCACTGGAAATCCACCCCCTTCTCGTCAGATGAGTGAGGGGTACTACAATCTTGGAGAAATCCCAAATAAATCTCCAGTAGTACCTTGGCAGACCCAGAAAATTCCTGATATCGGAGGGAGATTTTGGAATCTCCCACTGCATCACCGCCTCGATTTTGGATGGATCGACCAAAATCCCATCTTGGTTAACGACGTGTCCAAGGAACTAAACCACTCACAACTAAAACTCGCACTTTGAGAACTTAGCATAAAGTCGTTCTCGCCTCAAAACCCCCAGAAGCTCGCAAAGATGCTCCTCATACTACTCCCTGGTCTGAGAATACACCAAGATATCATCAATGAACACAATAACTGAGCAATCGAGCATCAGCCTACATACCCGATTCATCAAATCCATGAATAATGTTGGTGCATTATTGAACCCAAACTACATCACTATGAACTCTTAATACCCATAATGAGTCTGGAACATGGTCTTTTCCACGTCCTCTTCCCTCACGTTGACCTGATGGTACCCAGACCTCAGATCCATCTTGGAAAACCAAGATGTTCCATGCAACTAATCAAAGAGAACATCAACCAACGGAAGGGGGTAACGGTTCTTCACCGTCAACTTGTTTAGCTCCTTATAATCGATGCACATCTTGTGTGAACCATCCTGATTTTTCATGAAAAGAATCGGCGCTCCCCACGGAGAACTGGTCAGACGGATGAACTGCTTTCCTAACGGCTCCTGCATCTCAGGTAGTGCCAATCGATATGGCGCCTTGGCAATAAGGATTCGCACCTGACACAAGGTCGATCTTGAACTCAACCTGCTTCTCAGGAGGCACAACGAGTAACTCCTCCAGGAATACATCGGTAAATTCCATGAAAACCAAAACATCTGCAATTGACACCTAATCCCCAACCTACGTATCCACCACATAGGCCAAATAACATGTACACTCGTGCTAAATATATTGTTGAGCCCTGGCTGCAAAACAAAACCCTGAACCCTACCTAGTACCATCTCTATAAATGACTAGTTATCCCCCTTTTGAGGTTCGAACCACTACATGCTGACCCTCGTAGTCTATCCTGGCACCGAATCGACTCAGCCAGTCTATACCCACAATCACACAGGCATCCCCCATAGGAATCGGAATCAAATCGATTGGAATGGACACCCCGAAGATATCTAGAACACATCCCTGATAAAACGAAGAGGCAGAAAACTCGTGTTTGTTGGTGATAGAAACTCACAACGGACACTCCAACTCCCCCATAGGAAAAGCAAACTCCCTACTGAAGGTCCGATAAATAAAAGACCAAATCGCACCCGAGTCAGACAACACTAAAGTAGGCAAGGAATTCACTAGGAACGTACCTAACATAGGTACAAAAATATGAGCATAAAATAAACATAAGCAACAAGATAAGGGATAGAAACATACCGGTCACAACATTTGGTGCTATCTTGGCCTCCTTGCCAGTGAGCTGGAAAGCGCGACCTCGAGCCCTCGACGGCTCTGCCCCTGCCCTGACTGCCGTTCGTGATACTCAATGTAGCTGGTGCGGGGGCCTGCGCTAGCTTGGCAGCGAGCAATGGACAGTTGACCTTCACATGGCCAACCTGATCAGAATGATAGCAAATCCTCATACTCAGAACCAGGGCGGACTGGCGGCAGTCCCTCTCAAAATGCCCCACCTTGCCACATTTATGGCACCCACTACTAGATCAACATGCTCCAACATGAACCTTGCTGTAATTCCCACAAGTGTGCCCACGTGGACCTCTAGAACTAGAATCGGCGACCTTGAACTGCTTCGGAGTCGGCTACGACTGTGCTAGGGCCTGCCACTGCTCCCTCAGCTGAAACCTATCTCAAGTTCACGCCACCTTGCGACCTGTTGCAACTCCAGCAAGGCACCACACCGATGAGTAGAAACATATTTTCTGATAATAGGTCATCTGAGCCTGCCCTGAAGCAAACACAAGGCAAAACATCACCCTCTTAGTAAACATTCGGATGATCACTGTCATCGACTCTGATCCCTGTCTCAGGTCTAAAAACTCCTGAGCCAACCTCTCCTGCGTAACCCGAAGAATGTAGCGAGTGTGAAACATCTCCTTGAATTGATCTCATGATACCACATCCCTCTAGTGATCTAAGTACGATCCCGTACCAAGTCTCCACTAATCCTTCGCTCTGGACCTCAGGAGGTTCAGAGCGCACCTTACCTTCTGCTCAGTAGGGCATGAAAATATGAAGAAACACCCTTCCACATCAGATAGCCACCTCATGGCCACAATCGCGTCCTGGAATCCATTGAAAGTCTGGAGCTTCGTATTATCGAAGCCCCGATACTAAAAGACCCATCCTGTCCCAACACCTGTAGCCGCCACGACTGCGGAGGCTACAACAATAGCCTTCTCAGCAATGGCTGCGTAGCGAGCATCAATGAACTCTATCATTGCGGTCTTTATAGACCCAAAAATCTATGGAACCTGACCCCGGAAAATAGCAACCACCTCCTTACAGATGATCTCCTTGACGTGGTCCTCTGTCAATGTTGGCCCATCCTGACCTCCAGCTCCGGATCTCAACTCAGATCTGGTCTCGAATCGTCTTGTAACCACCATACTGAAAATAGTTAGGGATGAGCATCGGAACCGGGTACCTGCTTTCGGAACCGCAACCGCCTTGGAACTGCCGGTTCCGAAACTGGAACCGCCTTAAGCGGTTCCGGTTCCGGTTCCTAAAGTTACGGAACCGCCTTAAGTGGTTCCGGTTCCGATTCTCATTTTTTAGGAACCGCTACTCGCTGGGTACCCGCCGGAACCGGTATATATATATATATATATATATATATATATATATATATATATATATATATATATATATATATATTGGTATCTAGTATGAATATATGTGTGCGCTATTTTGACCGATTTAGAAAATATTGATCCGATTTTGTCCGTTTTTGTTCTGAATTTATTCGATTCCGACCGAAATAAATTATAGTTTTATTGAAATTTTTTAATAAAGTTGATGTAACCGGGTTACCCGCTCCCGGAACCGGAACCGCCGGTTCCGGGACTGGTTCCAAAAATTGAAGAACTGCCTAGACCGGTTCTGGTTCCGGTTCTAACTTTCTAGGAACCGCCGGTTCCGGTTCCGGTTCCGGTTCCGGTTCTCGCCAAATGAGGCGGGTACCCGCCTACGCTCATCCTTAGAAAATACACCATGAAGATATCACATAATCCACATAAATAATGGGGAAATAACTCCCGATGAATCCTTAGGGGTTGTGACTTCCTTGCTACGCATACGGGTCCTGTGCTTTTAGTAGTATGGGCCCATACTACATTCCACACCTACCTGTGTTTGTCTCAAGGATCATCACAACACCCTAACAATACTCATAAGCATAATCGAACATGCAGTCCTCACTCCTAGAGGAAAACTAAACATCTCACTATTGGTCGAATGACCCCTCACGAATCATCCATGAAACTTCCACCAACCCTGCAAAACCCGTGTATGCTAGCCATACATATCACTAGACCCTATAGACATTCAAATATATGATCCTACCCTAAGCCCTTCATCAAACAAGAATAGGAAATTAGGCCAAACCAAACATTCTCTGGCTAGAAGATCTTAGTTATATATAACCATGATGCATACATTAAGCAACTACATTAATGATGTCAATTTCATAAAAGAAAAGGCCCTAGGCTATCAAGCATCATATAATTAGGCAATTCTATCATGCAATTCGTGAAGATCCCTGGCCTATCACTAGCATGATGTCCTAACATATCATAGTGAATTGGATGAACACTCTTTGACTTACTTGCTCTGGATGATCGTACACATAACATCATTCTTTAGTATTTTGAAAAACATTTGAAAATCGTTTCCTTAGTTTGAGACTGATTCACAATAATGTTCTTCCAATTCACTCAAAACTAGGCTCTGATACCAATTTGTAACATCCATAAAATTTCGAAAAATTTAAAACTTTTTCATAAACACCAAAAACCATCACTTATTAGATATTGTTTTCAAAAGAGGTTTCACATAAGAGTTTTTCCCAAAAATCATAACATGAAATGTGAGGAGCTGCACGATCAAGCCTTCGCCTTTTCGCGATCATCTGAAGTACCTAAAACACAACCAAAAATAGTAAGCCTAGAGATTAGTGAGTCGTCCCCAAAATATCACCACATAACATACATACAACAGCAAGCATAAATGAGCCTTCGGCCTAACTAGACCGCCTCACAGGGCCTTCAGCCTATCTGGACCGCTCCCAAGCCTTCGGCATGACTGGACCGTCTCGTAGGGCCTACAGCCTATCCAGACCCTTTCCTGGGCCTTCGGCCTGACTGGACCGCCTCGTAGGCCTTCAGTCTATCTGGCCCGCCCTGGGTCTATTGGCCTTCGGCATCCTCATCCCAACTACACACATACATGTCGACATATACATAAATTATAAACACATGATCAATCAATAGGCAAGCACAAATCATACAGATCAATAAGCATAACATCATCCTTTTTACCAGGATACTGATCTTACAAATCATAACAACATAATAACATCCTAAGATAACCAAGATATCAATCCAAAAAGGGTCGGCATTGGTGCCTTCGACCTATAAGTATAGTGAGGAAAATTCACCTCACAAGCAGCTGAACTGATAAGATCTAACTCCGAATCCCAGCTCCCGACCTAAATCCTACAACCAGCATGACCAACCCATTAAAACCTCAAATACCCAAAATGGCCTCAAAGTCAAACTTGGTCAACCATGGTCAAGGTCAAGGTCAACAGTCCATGTTGACCCAACTCATCGAGTGTGTCTACTAACTCGTCAATTTCCTTTATCACTTATAGAAAAGGGGAACCCAAGCCAACTCGACGAGTTATCAAGACAAATCGTCAAGTTCCTAAAGTATCCAGAAAAGTGGGAAAACTCGAGCCAATTCGTCGAGTTTTCCCAACGTAACTCATTCAGCCCCTTCCAACGCTCAAGAATGCAGATCTGGATCTAACTTTACATCCATGCATAACCCCAGGAGGCTAAAACACTCAAAGAAGTCCTAACAAGGTCCTAAAGCATGAAGGTTGCCTATAACATGATAAAGCATAAAGCTTTAAGTCCAAAGAGGCCACAAGCATCCAAATCTGAAGTGGCAACTTCAATGAATGGACAAATCCAATAATGACCCCATATGAGCCAAAAATAACAATAAACTTCCAAAAAGAAAGATATGAGCAATAAAAGACCAATGTATTGACTTTATACCTCCAAAAGCTTGCAACAAAAGAGAAGATACCGGATCTACAACCTTCCACTCAATCAAACCTCTTCAAACTCCAAGCTCCTTCAAAAGATCACCAAAAACTCACTCTTCAAGCTCACACACACACACACAAAAAGGGAGAGAATGCACGAATTAGGGTTTCTCTGGATAGAGGGGTAGACAAAGAGGCCATCTAAAGGCCATAATGTCTTTAAATAGGGTGCAACACCTTAAAAATTAGGGTTCCACAAACAACCACCAAATCGTCAATTTTTCCTTCACAACTCGTCGAGTTAGTCCAAAAACATGTGTAGCCCAAGAGCTTCCAACACGTCGAGTTGAGGCTATTAACTCGACGAGTTAAAAAGGGAAAATTGACTTTTAAACCATAAATCTCATACTTGGGAGTCGGGATGCTACAAATGTCTTGTGGAATTTGTTCCCAAAATATTATAAGTAAATTGTCAAAGCACTTCTGAAGATATGTGTTATTATATATTAAAAACGTTGGGATGTCTTTGCCAATACATTATATAAGCATAACCAGAAATAATACAGGCCTTACAACATCTATTATTCTAATGGTATATAATACATACATCTTTCATTAGATCATTACTCCTATTCTCTTTTGTCACTATCTGTAATTCAAGAAACTAAGTGGGTCAGGCTTGAAATGATGGTGAGCACAAAGGGTTTTCAACCTATAATAACCAAGTTCTTTAATTTCATCAAATCATTCAACCTGATTACCCGTTCCCGTTATCCTCACATTTTTTCCCTAAAGCATCTAATTTAAGGGACCTAGCCTAACGATTATCATCGGGATGGACAACACTTCTTAGGGGATTCCTTATCAATATATATCAAAAAAGGCAACCATGAGGGGGATGGAGTACACATGGTGAACATGTAGTTCAAAAACACCTACAGGTTGCGAGCCTGCCAGCGTTCCACTAGAGTATCGAGAATATGTATTGGTCGTCATTTATACTCCACTTGATGACTGAATCAGCTTAAACATCGAGGCCTCTCATCATTTATTTCATCATCTATATCGTCTACTCATCTTTACCCATCATAATTATAGGTATAAAATACATATACAATTTAAATCGAATAAGACATGTATATTTTTTTTCATCCAACATAGATATCAAGAACACGGATAATATGCTCACATAACACATAATTTATATTAAATACTTCGTATCTATGTGTAAGATGAAAGTAACTATGCACTCACTTGTTAAAATGGTGACTCATAATCCGGGCAGCACATCGCTTCTATTAATTTTCTTTTCCTTCGACGAAACCTAGTACCATTATTACTAGATTTTAGTCTAATATTTATTGCAACTAATTATTAATCTAGATTCATCATTAAATCAAAGTCTAATTTCATGATCTATCAAATAAGGAACAACCAAGCGGGACAGTTAGGAGGCACTACCATTTCGGCATATAGTTTTTTTTGAAATCTAACAACCAAGCCCAATGTGACCATTCTAGACACCTCTCAGTATAATGACTTTAAATCATTGATAAATCTTTTTTGTAGATTCATAATAAAAATAATGAACTTAAATATAAGTTATACTTAAAGTAGGGTAAACATAACTCACTTACAAGGGGGTTTTAGCTAGGAGCCGGGATCTATACGGACGGAACTTCTGAGCTAAAAGCTCTTCTTCTTGAAGCCTTTTAGTGCTCCGGGACTCGTATCTAACACTTAGGAAGTGCTAGGAAATGGAAGAGACGGTTTGGGGGTATTGGGAGAGAGTGGGATAAGAATGGTGTGAAGAAATGAGGAAAAAATATGTTCTATTTATAGGATGGCTAAGGGTCGAACGTGGGGTGTACAGGATTGGTATGTTGGGCGTATTGTGTGTTACACTAGACATACATGGACACATGCAACATCGCATGCGAAGCCGTGGGGAAGAAGGTGGGGCTGAGATATCACCACGTGTGAGCTTTGGAACTTAACCCAAAAATTAATTATTTTCTAAATTCCATAACTTTCGCATACGAGCTCCGTTTTTGATGTTTTTTTTATATCCACGCGTAGGTAGTGAAGTGATCTATAACTTTTTTTTAGACTCAGTCGGTTAATTTTAACTTTATTTTTAAAGTTATATTTTAACGGGCATAAAGAGTTAAAGTCCGTTAAAATTTCATAACTTTGTCACCCGACGTCCGAGTTCGTCTGCCTTTATATAGTTGAGCTCCTATTAACGAGATCTTCGATTCTCGTTTAGATTGTGTCGTCTAAAAATCGATCAATCTAAAATTCGATTTGGACGTTCTTTTTATGTATGTTATCAGTTTAACGTACACTACGACTTTCGTTTATATCGCTTAGGTTAAAAAGTATTTTATCACAAACTCACTTTTTACAATACATAACGTCGTGTTAGTTTTGTCGCAAACTTCAACGGGTCTTAACTTCTTTGTTATAAGTCGGATTTCAGCATTCCTTATGTCCCCGAAATCCTTGTTCCGACTACTTCAACTTTATTTAAAGATATTGGGTCAAATCTTCATTCTATTTTTGATGCATATTTTTATTATTATTTTATTATATCGTTATTAGTACATATATTGCACATAAATCACATAATACTTAAATAATTCTTTTTCGTTACTTCAAAATAGGTTACAATTGTTGAGCCTAATGATTACATTATCATATTAATGCTTCACCAGAAACGTGGGTGTTACATCTATGTAGAAGATACAACAATCTGATCAAGATTAAATCTTGATCCTGAAGAAATTCTCCATGCTTCCTCGATTTCCCATAAAAACAAGAATGAAAGAAAATGGTGTTTTGAATATGTGATCAACCCTTGAATCTGTGTATTGATCATCTATTTATAGCCTGTCATACAACAGGTAAAACTGCCAACCATTATACATGTTCCAAAACCAAAATTAACTACCGAATTAATTTCCAACAACTTAATTAAAATTAACAGCTTTTGTAATTATTAAATCAATTTGAGAATTCGAGTATATAAAAATTAACTAATTAGTGGAGACGAGCCCCAAGGCCAAATGCCATCTTTTGACCATTAATTGTATTTAATGACAAGTCTCCAAAACTAATTTGATAGTCCAATATTACAATTTTAGCCCAAATGTCTTTTTGTCTTTTTTTTTTTTTTTATCTATTTAAAAATATATGGAGACAAAAGCTTATAAAATTAATCAAGGTTATTTCTTTTGTTACTTGGAATAATGCTTTTAAGAGATAAGCAAAGTTCCACCATTGGATACCTTGAGTGGTTCAAGTGATTCTCTTAATATAAATGGTAATGGTGCTAGATCTTGAAATGAATCATTAAACACTTCCCAATTTTGAAATATTCCAAGGAATCAAGCTATCAACCTTTCTCATCTCTCAAAATCGTCCAAATGAAAGGGTGGAACTAGTATAGGGCTAAATTAATCTTCAGATCGATCACACCTTAAAAAAAATACTACATCCACTAAAGTATCTTGCAAAATGCACCCTAGCTATGATTTCCTTAACATTTCAGGTCCTTAATTGAATAAATTAATGACTACTTAGACCCCTATCTTAAGTATCAATTACACCATGGTATAGCTGTTAAATACTTTTAAGACTATAATTAGCCAAACACCATAAAATGAGCCAGATACAAAAAAATTGATCTAACATTTGCATAAATCCAATCCATATGTACGTATCAAAACATGCTAGTTTTTGGGAACAAGACTTACATGAATGATCCGTTATTTGATTCTATTGTTTCTTTTTCATTTAACTGGTTTTATAATAGAAACCGTATGTCTGTGAAAAGTTGGACTGCATGAATGCAAAACCCACATACAAACTAATTGTTTTTTTTCTTTCTAACTTTTTAATATATATTCAGCCGTTTTAAGAATAAGGTTATAATTTGTATCCCCATATTGATGGAATTACAAGTTAGGCCAACGTAGAGGCCGACTTCATATAATTCACTTATTCCCATGTATACGTATATTTATTTTGAATGAGAATATAATCATATATACGTTGGAAAATATAATCCATCAGTGTGCATTTATGCTTTGCATTGCATTTATCTTATGGCACACTATAACACTACGGTATATGGTTTAGGAAATGGATATCTAATAAAAATATTCTTATACAGATGACTAAATGTGTTTTTAATTATGCTATTAGCCTAACACTTGTTTTGTAAATGAATATGTATGTAATGTAATTCGCACAAGACCTCGGTGAAGTACTAAGATGCTTATGAGTTCATAGGAACTTGTGGAGAATATGAATAGAAGATAACTATGCATTGTGATAAATGCTTTTTGTATAGTATCAATGCTATGGTCCAAATCATAACTTGTATCATGATGGGTTGATTTCGTATGATAGAAACATCACAACAAAATTATGAACTTTATTATTCACTTGCATAGTTGGAATGTTTCCCGCTTATACTCTTAATATTCATGAGATGTCAAGAAATAACATGTACATCATCTGATGGGTTGATTCGGTAAGATAGTAAAATTACAACAAATTTAGTTAACTTATAATTCGCTTATATAATAGGGATATTTCTGTTTATATTCTTGATATTCCATAGATGTCAAGGTTTTTATTTGAAGTTGTTATTTCTAAGTTTAGGATGTTACAACATATGTATATGTACATGTATATATGTGGACGTGTGTTAGGTTTAATCCCTTTAACTAACGATAAAAAATTTCATACGGAGTAATAAAGCAAAACAAAAGCCAAGACACAATCGATTTACGTGTTTTCAAGATCATAATGATTCGGTACGTTTACAGTGAACTTGAGAGGAATATTTTATTATTTTTGTCGAAAGACTTTCTGATACATTAAGTTAAACGAATTCAATGAATATAATACTAGTGACCAGTTGACCTAAATTTGTCAATAATGTCAAACCCAGAAACTCTGATGAAAAGCTGCGCATTATGAAATTTGAAGGCGAAACTGATATAAGAACTAACTCACGGATTTTGTTTTCATTAGGTGTTACCTCCGGCCCGGCTTGGTCAAATGGTGAATTAGTCTCTTCATTTTAACCGAGTGTATATATGCTTAATTATAAACTTTTATGAACTACAAAATTGTAATGTCAAGACTTTTATGCCAAACAAATATATTGGTTCAATTTGGTTCGATATAGTTATTGACTTATTGTTTTCTAAAATAGACCCGGAAATGTATAAATTGGACATGAAAGGAAATTCTAACTTTGGCTACTTGCTCCTGCTCTTATTTCTTGGCGTCGTAATTTGCTTTCTAAATTGATTTCTTGTGAAGAGTCCATTTCAAACCCCACAACGACCTTTTAAATTGGAACACTAGGTTATGGACCATTTCGAATATGGGGTCCAACTTTGAACCCATTGATAATTTGTAATGATTAAATAGGGTCCCCAGTAAATTGAGATTGCTTTTGTTGTATAATGTGAAAATCTTGAGTAATAAAACTTCAAATAAAGAACAACTTTTTAATCGAAATATATAAAATATATATATCAAAATTGCATCTTGCATATTGTGTACTTATGAACATACTAATCAAATTGAAGGTAACTAATAATTTGTAATGATTAAAAAGGGTCCCCCGTAAATTGAGATTGCTTTTGTTGTATAATGTGAAAATCTTGAGTAATAAACTTCTAAAGAATAATAAAAATAAAGAACAAATTTTTAATCGAAATTTATAATATATATATATATATATATATATATATATATATATATATATATATATATATATATATATATATATATATATATCAAAATTGCAACTTGCATATTGTGTACTTATGAACATACACTTATAATGTTTGATTTTTTTAACAACTAAAAGATTTTATGAGTAGTTAGCGAAAAACTAACAAAGAATTATATAGGAATACGCCACACCATTCTACTAACATTGAATCTCTTATTTATGTTCACAATCATCAATATATCAATCAATGAATTTTTTCTAATATTTAGGACTTCAAAAAGAACATTCCAAAATCGCCACAGAAGCCATCACATGATCACACTAATATTAATCAACTAATAATGTTAATATTAATCAACTAATAATATTGATTAAGAAGTTACTTCACAAATAATGCTGATTTATTGTGTCATATGAATGATGTTGAAAATTTTGAAAATCAAAACTTGCTAATTTGGGAAACGGGGAGAAGAAAATAGTCGAGAAATTATATAGGATACCATCTCGTAATTATTGCATACATCAATCCAACATTACAGATAATACACCATGGCCTATTTATTTGTGTTTTTTGTCTTTTTCCTGTTCATTATTTTCCAAATAATCTATATTACGTGTTGAATCTTGTGGTTCTTTGTGGCTCCATTGTAGTTCAAAAAACGATAGAAACTTCATATATTATTATCAAATGGTTGAGAATGTTATTTACTAAGTTACCATTAATGATAATACTAGAAATATAAGCAAAATAGGATACATAACTATGAACTAATATATATATATATATATATATATATATATATATATATATATATATATATATATATATATATATATATATATATATATATATATATATATATATATATATATATATATTAGCCGAGATTATCAACACAGCAAGATAATGTTACAGCAAGATAATGTTTCCTAGTATTATGGGATATTAGTTAGTATAGATATCGTTCATATCAAGTGTATCCCAGCCTGTATATATATATATATATATATATATATATATATATATATATATATATATATATATATATATATATATATATATATATATATATATACTTGTATTATTAATGAAAGGGCACGCATTGAATAGATTATTAACATGGTATCAGAGCGTATAATCTTCTGAAAACCTTTTCTCAGCCACCGATCTTCTTTCTTTCTTCTATCTGATCTTCTTCCTCCATGGATCCCAAAAATCACCCAGCCATCACTGTTACAAACATCAGAAACTTCATTCCATTCACTCTTGAAATGGAAAACGGTTAATACACTTCATGGGCTGAGTTGTTCAAAATACATTGTCGTGCTTTTCAAGTTGAAAATCGCATCGACCCTGAAGTCAAGCCACCACCATCCGCCCCCTCTTCCTCAATCTCGGCTAATATACCCCTGCAGTCGAATCGGAAGGAGCACGGACGTTGAGGCTGTTTTTGAAGTCATCAAATAGCACGAGAGGTAGACTTTGGTGAAGATATCGGCGACCTGATAGCGTGAGGGAATGTGAGAAACACGGAATAGACCACGAGCAACTTTTTCCTGAACAAAGTGGATGTCAAGCTCGATGTGTTTTGTTCTTTGATGTTGAACAGGATTGCAAGATAGGTATACTGCACTGACATTGTCACAGTAGAAGAAGGTGGCTTTAGTTTGAGGCAATTTAAGTTCTAATAGTAGATTTCATAGCCAGCATGTTTCAGATACTACATTTGCAACACCTCTATACTCCGCCTCGACACTTGATCTGGAAAGAGTTGGTTGTCGCTTTGATGACCAAGAGACGAGATTGTTTCCCATGTAGATAGCATATCCTGACGTTGATCGTCTTGTATCCGGGCAGCCTGCCCAATCAGCGTCTGTGTATGCGATAATGGAGTGTGTGGGTGACCGAGTAATGTGCAAGCCATGATGGAGTGTGCCCTTTATATAGCGTAAGATCCTTTTAAGAGCATTGAGGTGAGTTGTTCGAGGAGCATGCATGTGCATGCAAATTTGCTGAACGGCATAACAGATATCCGGATGAGTGAACGTAAGATATTGGAGCGCACCAGCTAATTGACGGTATTGAGTGCCTCCATCGGTCAAAAGAGTGCCGTCATTTTTACTTATCTTGGATTTTGTGTCAACTGGTGTGGAGGATGGATGACAGGAACTCATGTCGGCTCTTTCTAGGATTTCGGTGGCATATTTGTGCTGCGAAAGATGAAGTGAATTTTTCGTTCGTGTGACTGAAATGCCAAGAAAGTAGTGTAGGGGACCAAGATCTTTCATTGCAAATTCCTTGGCTAATAGTTGCATGAATGTTTGGCGTAAGTGGGGTGATGATGTCACGAGCAAGATGTCATCTACGTAGAGAAGTAGGAAGGCCGTATGTGATCCGTTCTTGTAAATGAACAAAGAATGATCACATTTGCTGTGTTTGAATCCCAAAGTGAACACGTAATCAGCGAATCGTTGGTACCAAGCCCGGGGCGCTTGTTTGAGGCCGTATAAAGATTTCTTGAGTAAGCAAACATGGTCCGGATAGGAGGGAACACGAAACCCTGGGGGTTGGTGCATGTACACAGTTTCATGTAGGTGCCCGTGTAAAAACGCGTTTTTCACGTCAAGTTGGTGAATTTGCCATGCATTTGAGAGAGCAATGGAAAGAACTGTCCGTATTGTTGTTGGCTTCACCACGGGACTAAATGTCTCCCCACATTCAATTCCTTCCTTTTGAGACCTGCCATCACAAACCAAACGAGCTTTGTATCGCTCTAAAGAACCATCAGACTTAGTTTTGTGGCGATAAATCCACATACTCCTTACCACATTCATATTTGGAGTTTTTGGGACTAACTTCCACGTATTATTGTCAATAAGGGCCTGGAATTCATCATTCATGGCTGTATTCCAATCCGGATTTTTGAGAGCATCCAAAAGAGTTTTAGGTAAAGGTGAAATAGACGATGTAGCATGAAGAATGAAAGGTTGTTTTGGTTTAGAGATGCCAGACATACTTCTGGTGTGGATGGTTCGATTGGAGGTAGATTGTGACATGGGGGGAGGGGGGTTGTTGGTTGCTGTATGACAGGAGATGGATGTGAAGCCTGGTTAGAACGACGTGAATAAGTAAACTGGATGGGAGGTTTTGGAGATGGAGTGGGCTTAGTGGTTGGCAAGGATTCAGAAGAAGAAGACCATAAGGAAGGATGGAGATCTGATTCAGTTTGGGATTGAGTGGAAGTAGTTAATGGTGAAGATGGCAATTTTGAGAATAGGAATATTGTTTCGTCAAAAATGACATGGCGGGATAAGATGATGGTACGGGTTTGGATGTCATAACATTTATACCCCCGATGGTTGGATGCATAACCCAAGAAAACACAGGGTGATGACCGTTTGTTTAACTTGTGTGTAGTAGTAGGAGAGGTGAGGGGATAGCAAAGACATCCAAAGGTGCGTAAATGAGAATATGTGGGTTGGAGATTGTATAGAAGGTGAGTAGGTGTGAGTTTATGTAAAAGATTACTCGGAAGAATGTTGAGAAGATAAGTGGCGTGTTGAAGAGCGTGTTGCCAAAAACGTAATGGGACCGTGGAATGAGCAAGAAGAGCCCGCAACACATTATTTATTGAACGGATTTTTCTTTCCGCTTTGCCATTTTGCGGAGATGTGTGTGGACAAGAGAATCGAAATTGGATGCCATTTTGAGAACAAAACTGATGGAAGTTATGATTGTTATACTCGCGGCCATTATCACATTGTATTGTTTTGATTGTAAAGTGAAATTGGGTTTTGATGAGTGTGAAAAATTGAACGAAAGTGGAATAAACTTGAGATTTGTGTGCAAGTGGGTATGTCCACAAGAAATTAGTTTTGTTATCTAAGAATAAGAGATAATATTGATGACCACTAGAACTTAGCACAGGTGATGTCCACAAATCTGTGTGAATTATATCAAAAGGTAAATGTGTGATAGAATTTGAAGCATAAAAGGGAAATTTAGATTGTTTTCCAAACACACAGGAAGAGCAAACAGGAGATAAAGTTTTAGAACTAGAACTAAATTTCAAAGTAGACTGTAAAGAAGATAAAATATCAGATCCCGGATGTCCGAGCCGATGGTGCCATAAATCCTTGGTTATTGCAGCAAAAGTTGAGGGTGTTGTAACTTGGGATGATGATTGTGTTGGATTAATGTCTAAGTCCATAACTATAATTGGTAAGACTTGACCCGACCCGGCATGGTCCATTTGGGTTGCATGGCATCATGCACTTGGATAGACTATAATGAGAGAAATAAGACACTTACGGTTATTAATATATTATAAGTTCTAGTATATTAATAATAAGAATAATGAGATTATTTAATTAGTATTGATCAAGAATTAATCTAGTATTAATTAAGTGATCAAAAGAAGACTAATTAAATATATGGGTTGATTGTGTAAATCATTCATTCTTATATATGTGGGCTTGTGATCCAAGATTCCTTATGTTGGACTAAGTCCATGGGGTGACCCATGGATACTCCATGGAGGTTAAAACCCATGGAGCATAAGGAATGGGTAAAGTCATGAGTTACATGGTGTAACCCTAATAGCCACCATATAAAAGAAACCCATGGCTCAAGAAATCGTGACTATGACTAACACTATGTGTATGTATGAGGGCTACACGATTTCATGAAGTGTTCTTATTTCTCTCTAAGTTATTCCAAGTGCTTATGGTGTTGTGTGAACCATTTGAGGTGTCACACTTGGGGCACTAAGCACTCAAGCTTCATGAAGACAAGCACCATTGAAGAGGTATGTATTCTATCTTGTTATATTGATATTTTGTATGCTAGTTTAGGATAATACCTTGGATGTTCATATTTGCATGTATAATAGAGAAAACATAGATCCAAGGTATTTAGGGTTGCATGTACACTTAGGAGTGTTAGAATGCTCATAACCCAACAGTGGTATCAGAGCCTAGGCTTGTTTTCTTGTTATACCTGCAATAGAAGCTGAAAAATCGAGTTTTGATGCTGTCAGCCCAGCTGACTCGCCGAGTCCATGAAGGGACTCGACGAGTCCAAGGCAAAATGCATCCAACTCGCCGAGTTGAGTTCATGCACTCAACGAGTTGGACCCCAGACAACATATCTTCGAGGTTTTTGGCTAGAAATGGACTAGGAACATTACCCTAAGGTGTTTTGAACTTATAAACTTGTTTTTAAATGTGGTAATGTTCATGCTAATCCATTTTCAAGATAATTGTCAATAGATTCATGTTTTGTATTAGTTTAAAGGTTAGACTAATTACATGAAAAAGTTTGATTTGAATTATCTTGATCTTATGAGTTGCTTAGATTAATAGAAAAGTTGAGTGAAAAAGTTGTTTTCAATCCAAATTAATCTAAGAGTTGAGTATAAAATGTGTTTGTGTAACTTATCCTTAAGTTACATGAAGAGTCACATTAAAGACTCATAAAACTCATAAAGTTGGCAAAGGTTACAAAAAGATGAAGAGTCTTGTCCTTAAGTTATGGAGGTTCAAGAGTCACTTCATTAAAAAATAAATAAATAAAATATGTAACCTTAATTAATTCCATAAGTTATAAAATAAAGAAAAGATTAATTCTTTATTAATTTAAAGTCTTCCATAATTTGTCCACAAGTTATGGAACTTGAAGAGTTTTTGGATTAAAACTACTTTAAATACATAAGTTATGGAATTAATTAGTTTTGAATAGTTTCAAAACTTGCCCTCAAGTTTTGGAATTTGTAAAGTTTTCTCTTATGAATACTTTAATTCCAAGTTAGCCCTTAGAATTTTAAAAGTTAAAATTCAACCCTTATACTTTATAGTATTATAAGTTAATAATATTTATATGTATAAGAGTAAAGTCGGTCTTACCGCTAGTACGCCTCATTCACGAAGCCGGTCTATAAGGTGGGTATAAGGTTGTTGCCTATAAAATGGCAACTTAATGGGTGTTCACTCTCACCCACCGCTCGCTTGACTGGTGGAGGGTCGTTAGCCGAACGGGTTTGACATGACTATAATTCTCCCTTCATTAAAAGTATTAATGATAAATACTAAGTAACTAAACTTTTAATAATACCCAATCTTAGTTACTTAGAAAAATGTGAATAAGGTGCTAATCCACGAAATTACACTTTGCACTTTGTTTGAGTCGGTTAGTGGAGCGCGTGTGGTTAACCGGCACACTAACTCGTATTTAACAAGGTAGGCAAAGGGTAACTTAATGTTTATCATAGTATCGATGGAGCGTGTGTGGTTAACCGGCACATCGATTGAGGGATAAACACTTAAGGGTACCCAGTAATTTGCATGGTTACTTCACACCTTGTTTTGTGATCCTCGGCATCCCAGTCACAAAACCTGAAGGGCACACTCGAGATTGAAACATGCCATTGAACAGTTCAATGAATCTCAAAAGATCTAGGAGTTTCAAAACCAATTAAAACCTAATAATACATTTCGTTTATCTTGGTGGAAATTGGTGAATCGTCATTCACCTACCTTCAAATTGTTTTATAGCTTGGATTAAGGCATACCTCTTCTAAGTTATAAAATAGTTTGTTGGGTCCTAGCCTTAATATTTTCATATTGGGTGTCATATTAAGGACTCAAAGATCAACTATCTTGAATATCTCCCATAACATGTCTGGTTTAGACATTTATGATCTTCCCAAATCTCTTGAAACAAGCTTTCCTAAATGAAGATGATGTCCCATGGATATCATACTTCTCTCTCCTCTTCCTATTATTCTCCCTAACCCACAAGTTCTTGAAAAGTTTAAGATCACTCAAGCCCTAATGGCAAGGCAAGGTCTAGGTGTGATCACATCTTGGAGATGTAGTCACATATTGACAAGCCGGGAGAGAAGGGTGTCAAAGTCTTGAGAAAGTTGGTGGTTCAATCACTTTCTAAGTCACATAGTGAGTTCCTTTGGGACACCTATGAAATAGACTATGACAAGACCCTTGATGATCTTATCGATTTGCTAAGATCAACTTCCTGAAACTTTATGGACATTGACAATAGTGACACAGGAAATCCAGGAAAGCATTCTCTTCCCAATGGAAAGGGATCGGCCATAGTCAACTCGGTTGACCAAATGGTAAAGAGAAAAGTCTAAGTCTGTGATAGTCTCGTGTACCATTATCAAAGGGTCCATATGTTTATATTGCCAAAGGAAGGGGCATTAGTTGCGAAGCTGCCAAATTTACCTAAGGATGTTAAGGTCAATAAGATTGACTCTACTTCAGGTAAAGTCCACTATCTAACTCTGTTAAGTTTCTATTCTGAGATTCCTGATACATGATGTGACTGGGTCACATGGTGATGTTTTAAGAATCAAAGAAAAAGTAAAGGAACTTAAAGAAAGAATATGCTGAATCTGATCGCATAGATGGATTTCTATCGCGTAGTTTGAAAAATCGGATTCTTGAGCTAATTCTTAGGAGTTATGAGATATTGCTAAGGAATAGATAACAACAAGTTTTTCATATGGGTTGTAAGGATAAGTTTTTCCGCATAGTTTTAAAATAAAAGAAAGTTTTTGATTTTATTTATTTTAAAATATCCTTACAATGGCATTTGAGGAAAAATTGTTGCTTATATGATTCCATTAATAGCAAGAGTGGAAATATGAAATTGATTCTTCATTTGTGGTAATGTCTAAATTTACCAAATAAGGAAAGATTCTCATCATCCAAAGTCTCAATTGGACCGGGACTTGGAATCATGCAAGTTGTATAGCATGATGTATGAGAACTTTCAAGTATTGGAAAAATTAAGACTAATTACTTGTTCACATGGATGTGTGAGTCAAGTAATGGACTAAGGGATCGAGCACATAGTCATGTGCACTGATTAAGTCCACCACAAAAGATGTAAGGCTATTCGTCATAGTTTACTAAAGCTCAGTAAATATGATTATACTTACAAGCTTAAGTGTAACTCTGAGACATTGGAAAAGGCTTCAATGCATAGCAGAGCGGATAAGAAGAATCAAATTAGGCAGAAGGATAAAAGTTTCTCAAATCTGAAAAGATGGGAGAGTACTTTAGTATCAGCTTTGTGATCATCTTAATGATTAAGAAACCATATCAAAATTTGTTCTCTAAGAAAGTCTTAGTGCATTCTTATGACTAAGAAGAAGGGATCTTGAATTGTTGAAATGGTTAAATCAAGAAGACGAGTCATACTTCGTTTCAATACAAGTCTTAGAGTCATACTCCAAGATTGTAATATGAGTGACATGTCTTAAATAAGGTTTAAAACACTTAACAAATGTAAGAGTAAAAGTTTTGTACTCTTGTACATTTGAAATTGGTAAGTTGTGATGTTTTGGATAAAACAAAGACCAACTTCGGCCAATTGTGTGAAGTGTTTGTCTTGATTAGAATCCACACTATCTCTTGGATGTTTGACAAGGAAGTCTTATAGGTCAAGAGGACAGTGGGAGTCTTAAAGGTCTTGAAAGTCTCAAGAACTAATCAAGAATGAAACCTGAAGTTCTTCACTAGCACACGACTTGAGGTTTATAACCTATCGTGTTGACATATTCTGTGCTCATTCTAGTTAAAGTTGGCTTTGCATATGAGTTCTTAGAGTTCTCAATGTGTTGCACAACAACTTGGAAGCAATGGTAGGCCCTTGAGCTGCCAGGTGGCAAGAAATTAAGATTGAGTTCAATCCATATGGTTTTGGATTTGTCATTATCCTTGTCTTGTGATTATGGTTTTGACAAATTCATATGGGTAGGAACTCATACACCAATAAATCTAAGTGTCATAAGGTTTCTCTCTGATTCATGAAAATGATGGTGAGGAAACACTTCCACTAAGTAGATTTTAGCTAGATAGAAATTGGGATATTTGCATTCTCAAAGTCGTTAGTGGAGCGTGTGTGGTTTACCGGCACACTAACTTGGACTTGTGAGAAATGGAAAAGGTCAAAACGATCAAGACTATGATTACGGCATCCCTTTTCATAGTTCTTAAAATTGTTTTGACATACCCATGAGCTATCTAAGGGAAGGTTTATGTTTTTGATAAAGTCTTATCAAAACAATCTAGTATCAGAAATCTGAACTTTGGTAAGAAAGTCAATAAAGTATTGATTTCTAGAAGTCGAGCTTTCTGAGTATATGTCAAAGCTAGTGGGAGCATAAGTGTTATGCTAATAATCATCATGTTAGTGGGAGCATGATAATTACGATAAGTATTGCAAGCTAGCAATGTTAATTATAGAAAACAAAAGTTTCAACTGGGAAAGAGTTGTTTTGCTATAATTAAGGGAGAGGAAATTATACTTCATCTCAAATCTATAAGCTTAGATCGTGAGGTTTTAATCATTTAGTCAAGGATATATATGAATTTCATGTTGGAATGGCTCAACATAAGGAAATTCTGTATATGGGTCCATTATTTGCGTTCTTAAATTCGATTATGATTACGACATCCCTTTTCATAATCTGAATTATGAGAACTTGGCAAATTGAAATGGAAATGTTATAGCAAAAGACTGGTTTAGTCTTTATGTGAGACATCATGAATCGTGTCCCATATGCTTCGGATATAGGACCGATTACATGTGCTATATTCATCCTTTCTAAAAATTTTCCGAATGCCTGGGGCGTTAAGAATGGAAAAGGTTTAGAACTGGATATGACTAAAAAGGATTAAACAATTGTCGAGGACAATCTAAGGTTTACCAAAGACTGGTTTCTCAAGGACAATTGGAAGTATAGTGATAATTCTGGAAGGACCATATTGACATAATCTGTAAGGAGGCAACTCTTGTTCAGAAGTGATAGTCGAAATGGAATCTGGAAATGTTTCAAAGTTAGAATTTTCAATCTGTTTAAGATTAAGGAAACTTAATGCAAGAAGGATGGTTCCAAGGACTTGATCTCCTTTGGAATGCTCTGTAATGATTGTCGTTAAGTCTTTCTGACTTTGTGCATAATCATTACAAGAGGATCGATGCATATAAGTTTAGAATCTAACAGATTTCAGTAAATGGCATGAATTTGGAATTCTTGCATTTGCAGTAAGGATTTGGGAGTGTGAAAAGAGAATCATTGAAGTTATGTTCATTTGATCTAGTTCACAAAATAAAGATCATAGTCAAACATATTATGCATACTTGGTGTATGGCATGACTATTGTTTAGAAAACATAGTGTGCATGCTTGGAGCATGGGACAACTATTGTTTTAAATTCAAGAATAATGTTGATAGCTGAAACAATATACAATGAATAATGTGTAATCATATGGTGATAAATAAAAGGAGTTTTATTTATATTCATAAGTTCTGAGACCATATTGGATTCAATTATTATTGTGTTTCACTTTGCATGTTTTGACTTCCCGAATAAACTAGGTTATTCTTCCGGAATGACTAAGTTATTTAAACCATCCACAGTCGGTCATATGTTGGAAGTAGATATGAATTAAGACTGTCATGGGTTGGCTTGTAGAGGTCTAAGATGTTGGACAAAGGGCTACAACACTCATGAGTGCTCATAAGTTCTGAGTATTGGATTCAACCCGCGCTCATTGGAATCACTTCATGGATTTTATCACGAGTGATCATGAGACGATAATATCTTATATTCTTCAAACCTAGAGATATGAGTTGTTACTATGAGTTGGTTGTACATTGATTGCACGAAACTGCATTTGGTAACTCGGTGCTATAAAACGTGCCTTTGTGTATGATTCAACAAGTAGTAGAACAAGCCATATGAGTCGAAGTTTATCCATTCCTTTTACCTTCGGGATAAAAACGATATCTGTGGGCCCCTCAATGATTTGATGATGACAAATGGAAGTGCTCGGCCGGGCCAGGACTGATTTGATTTGTTCAATTAGTTAGTCGTCATAAATCGGAAATCGGGAAACAACAAATGGACAGAGAGAATGATTATAATCCATGTCTCAGTCTATATGATATCTAGAATGGAGGAATATATGATCCCTTATCTAATGGACAAGTCGTTGACAAAGATCAGAGTTCATCTACAAGGTCAGAGTTCGACAGAAGCTTTTGAGAGCTACGATTGCTAGTTGGTTCCTGAAGTCATACGCAATAATAGTTTTAGACTTATCCAAGTGGGAGACTGTTGGATTAATGTCTAAGTCCATAACTATAATTGGTAAGACTTGACCCAACCCGGCATGGTCCATTTGGGTTGCATGGCATCATGCACTTGGATAGACTATAATGAGAGAAATAAGACACTTACGGTTATTAATATATTATAAGTTCTAGTATATTAATAATAAGAATAATGAGATTATTTAATTAGTATTGATCAAGAATTAATCTAGTATTAATTAAGTGATCAAAAGAAGACTAATTAAATATATGGGTTGATTGTGTAAATCATTCATTCTTATATATGTGGGCTTGTGATCCAAGATTCCTTATGTTGGACTAAGTCCATGGGGTGACCCATGGATATTCCATGGAGGTTAAAACCCATGGAGCATAAGGAATGGGTAAAGTCATGAGTTACATGGTGTAACCCTAATAGCCACCATATAAAAGAAACCCATGGCTCAAGAAATCGTGACTATGACTAACACTATGTGTATGTATGAGGGCTACACGATTTCATGAAGTGTTCTTATTTCTCTCTAAGTTATTCCAAGTGCTTATGGTGTTGTGTGAACCATTTGAGGTGTCACACTTGGGGCACTAAGCACTCAAGCTTCATGAAGACAAGCACCATTGAAGAGGTATGTATTCTATCTTGTTATATTGATATTTTGTATGCTAGTTTAGGATAATACCTTGGATGTTCATATTTGCATGTATAATAGAGAAAACATAGATCCAAGGTATTTAGGGTTGCATGTACACTTAGGAGTGTTAGAATGCTCATAACCCAACAGATTGAAGTGTGAAAGGATAAAGATCGCCAGAACTATTGCATCGAAGAAGTGGTGTCCGTGTCTGGAAATCCTTCACATCAAAACCGAAAGGGTCAAATTCCACAGAAATATTATTGTCAATGATGAACCGACGAACAGATAAAAGATTTTTGATAATATGAGGAGCATGAAGAACATTTTTGAGAATTAATGGAGGGAAAGGGTAAGGCAAAGTTTGATATCCGGTACCTTGGATTAGAACAGTGGAACCATTACCGACAGTTATATTCCGAAAAGGGCCATTATTTTGATAAGACGTGAAGTTACCTGAATTATTTGTTATGTGGGACGTAGCTCCTGTGTCCGCATACCAATTTGTGTCAGGTGGGTGGAGCGACATCGTGTGGAAAGCTTGCTCCAAATCAGTTGGTATGTAGCTGGAGTCGTAGGTTGCATGGGCCTGCTGGGGTCGGCTTCCAAGAAGACCAGGTCCATTAGATGGAGGTCTGGTGTTACCAAGTTGTTGTGTAGGATAAGGGCACGGTGGATAGGCCCATGGTGAGTAGTATATAGCTAGACGCGATTGTTCTTCAGTAGATCTATAGTACAATCTCCAATGATCTTCTTCATACCATCTTGAAACCTCAAACTACTGCCTTACAGGCTTGGCAAGCTCTCGAAAATATTTTTCAAGATAATCAAAGTTCAAGGGCTGTCTATCTCGACAGCAAGTTCGTTTCCACCCTTCTTGATCATCATCCCAACATCTCCTCCTACTGCCAAGCTATGAAGATGTTGGCGGATCAGCTTGCCAACGTGGGAAACCCGGTGTCCAATCAAAGGCTCGTTTTACAACTAATTGCCGGTCTTAATGAAAGCTACGAAGGCGTTGCCATGCTCATACAACAAACAACCCCTCTTCCTGATTTTTATGCAGTCCGATCAATACTAATCATGGAAGAATCTCGCAAAGCTCATCAAGCAGCCGCAGCTGCACCTTCACCTCACATCAGCGCCACCGCAACCGGTTTAACAACATCCACAACACCTGTGAACCCCAGAAATAATGACAACAACAACCGATTCAATCAACAACAACCTGATTTTACCTCTTTTCGTGGACGAGGTCGTGGCAGAGGAAGTCGTGGTCGGGGTAGATCGAGCAACAACAGGGGACGAGGCTTCCACAACGGTTCACATCAACCTCAACATACTTTCGGTTCTAATACACGCTCCTATCAACCATGGCTTACACCACCTCCTTGGGCATTCCAAAACTACTCACCATGGGCCTATCCACCGTGCCCTTATCCTACACAACAACTTGGTAACACCAGACCTCCATCTAATGGACCTGGTCTTCTTGGAAGCCGACCCCAGCAGGCCCATGCAACCTACGACTCCAGCTACATGCCAACTGATTTGGAGCAAGCTTTCCACACGATGTCGCTCCACCCACCTGACACAAATTGGTATGCGGACACAGGAGCTACTTCCCACATAACAAATAATTCAGGTAACTTCACGTCTTATCAAAATAATGGCCCTTTTCGGAATATAACTGTCGGTAATGGTTCCACTATTCCAATCCAAGGTACCAGATATCAAACTTTGCCTTACCCTTTCCCTCCATTAATTCTCAAAAATGTTCTTCATGCTCCTCATATTATCAAAAATCTTTTATCTGTTCGTCGGTTCACCATTGACAATAATATTTCTGTGGAATTTGACCCTTTCGGTTTTGATGTGAAGGATTTCCAGACACGGACACCACTTCTTCGATGCAATAGTTCTGGCGATCTTTATCCTTTCACACTTCAATCATCATCCCAAGTTACAACACCCTCAACTTTTGCTGCAATAACCAAGGATTTATGGCACCATCGGCTCGGACATCCGGGATCTGATATTTTATCTTCTTTACAGTCTACTTTGAAATTTAGTTCTTGTTCTAAAACTTTATCTCCTGTTTGCTCTTCCTGTGTGTTTGGAAAACAATCTAAATTTCCCTTTTATGCTTCAAATCCTATCACACATTTACCTTTTGATATAATTCACACAGATTTGTGGACATCACCTGTGCTAAGTTCTAGTGGTCATCAATATTATCTCTTATTCTTAGATGACAAAACTAATTTCTTGTGGACATACCCACTTGCACACAAATCTTAAGTTTATTCCACTTTCGTTCAATTTTTCACACTCATCAAAACCCAATTTCACTTTACAATCAAAACAATACAATGTGATAATGGCCGCGAGTATAACAATCATAACTTCCATCAATTTTGTTCTCAAAATGGCATCCAATTTCGATTCTCTTGTCCACACACATCTCCGCAAAATGGCAAAGCGGAAAGAAAAATCCGTTCAATAAATAATGTGTTGCGGGCTCTTCTTGCTCACTCCACGGTCCCATTACGTTTTTGGCAACACGCTCTTCAACACGCCACTTATCTTCTCAACATTCTTCCGAGTAATCTTTTACATAAACTCACACCTACTCACCTTCTATACAATCTCCAACCCACATATTCTCATTTACGCACCTTTGGATGTCTTTGCTATCCCCTCACCTCTCCTACTACTACACACAAGTTAAACAAACGGTCATCACCCTGTGTTTTCTTGGGTTATCCATCCAACCATCGGGGGTATAAATGTTATGACATCCAAACCCGTACCATCATCTTATCCCGCCACGTCATTTTTGACGAAACAATATTCCCATTCTCAAAATTGCCATCTTCACCATTAACTACTTCCACTCAATCCCAAACTGAATCAAATCCCCATCCTTCCTTATGGTCTTCTTCTTCTGAATCCTTGCCAACCACTAAGCCCACTCCATCTCCAAAACCTCCCATCCAGTTTACTTATTCACGTTGTTCTAACCAGGCTTCACATCCATCTCCTGTCATACAGCAACCAACAACCCCCCTCCCCCATGTCACAATCTACCTCCAATCGAACCATCCACACCAGAAGTATGTCTGGCATCTCTAAACCAAAACAACCTTTCATTCTTCATGCTACATCGTCTATTTCACCTTTACCTAAAACTCTTTTGGATGCTCTCAAAAATCCGGATTGGAATACAGCCATGAATGATGAATTCCAGGCCCTTATTGACAATAATACGTGGAAGTTAGTCCCAAAAACTCCAAATATGAATGTGGTAAGGAGTATGTGGATTTATCGCCACAAAACTAAGTCTGATGGTTCTTTAGAGCGATACAAAGCTCGTTTGGTTTGTGATGGCAGGTCTCAAAAGGAAGGAATTGACTGTGGGGAGACATTTAGTCCCGTGGTGAAGCCAACAACAATACGGACAGTTCTTTCCATTGCTCTCTCAAATGCATGGCAAATTCACCAACTTGACGTGAAAAACGCGTTTTTACACGGGCACCTACATGAAACTGTGTACATGCACCAACCCCCAAGGTTTCGTGATCCCTCCTATCCGGACCATGTTTGCTTACTCAAGAAATCTTTATACGGCCTCAAACAAGAGCCCCGGGCTTGGTACCAACGATTCGCTGATTACGTGTTCACTTTGGGATTCAAACACAGCAAATGTGATCATTCTTTGTTCATTTACAAGAACGGATCACATACGGCCTTCCTACTTCTCTACGTAGATGACATCTTGCTCGTGACATCATCACCCCACTTACGCCAAACATTCATGCAACTATTAGCCAAGGAATTTGCAATGAAAGATCTTGGTCCCCTACACTACTTTCTTGGCATTTCAGTCACACGAACGAAAAATTCACTTCATCTTTCGCAGCACAAATATGCCACCGAAATCCTAGAAAGAGCCGGCATGAGTTCCTGTCATCCATCCTCCACACCAGTTGACACAAAATCCAAGATAAGTAAAAATGACGGCACTCTTTTGACCGATGGAGGCACTCAATACCGTCAATTAGCCGGTGCGCTCCAATATCTTACGTTCACTCGTCCGGATATCTGTTATGCCGTTCAGCAAATTTGCATGCACATGCATGCTCCTCGAACAACTCACCTCAATGCTCTTAAAAGGATCTTACGCTATATAAAGGGCACACTCCATCATGGCTTGCCCATTACCCGGTCACCCACACACTCCATTATCGCATACACAGACGCTGATTGGGCAGGCTGCCCGGATACAAGACGATCGACGTCAGGATATGCTATCTACATGGGAAACAATCTCGTCTCTTGGTCATCAAAGCGACAACCAACTCTTTCCAGATCAAGTGCCGAGGCGGAGTATAGAGGTGTTGCAAATGTAGTATCTGAAACATGTTGGCTACGAAATCTACTATTAGAACTTAAATTGCCTCAAACTAAAGCCACCTTCGTCTACTGTGACAATGTCAGTGCAGTATACCTATCTTGCAATCCTGTTCAACATCAAAGAACAAAACACATCGAGCTTGACATCCACTTTGTTCGGGAAAAAGTTGCTCGTGGTCAAATCCGTGTTTCTCACATTCCCTCGCGCTATCAGGTCGCCGATATCTTCACCAAAGGTCTACCTCTCGTGCTATTTGATGACTTCAAAAACAGCCTCAACATCTGTGCTCCTCCCGATTCGACTGTGGGGGTATATTAGCCGAGATGATCAACACAACAAGATAATGTTTCCTAGTATTATGGGATATTAGTTAGTATAGATATCGTTCATATCCAGTGTATCTCAGCCTATATATATATATATATATATATATATATATATATATATATATATATATATATATATATATATATATATATATATATATATATATATATATATATATACTTGTATTATTAATGAAAGGGCACGCATTGAATAGATTATTAACAAAATATATATATATATATATATATATATATATATATATATATATATATATATATATATATATATATATATATATATATATATATATATAATCCAAGTGGAAACCAAATTCGCAGTTATTAAATTGTGAATAGAGATCACTAGGTTGAAAATGGGCTCAGCGGTAAATAACATCAAACTATTAAACTATGAATTCAGTTCACATTCATTAAACTTTGAATCAACAATTTTGAAATTTTAAATACATTTAATTTAATATGGTGTTATTTACGGTTATATCACCGCATCCATTATAATATTTTGTGCTTTAAAATGTTATATTATAAATACAATATTAAGCATAAAATATTTTGTATGAGTAAAATTATTGTGTACGAATTATTGTGTACGAATCATTTTTCATTTTCAACATAATAATATGGATTCACAATTTGATATCTATGAATTTGGTTATTGATCATACCTAACTTCTTTTTGGGTTCCTGTTTAAAAATATTTCTATAATTCATAAATAAGTTTGATTTCAACCTCAAAGACGAATTTTGTAGAATACATGATACAGATGTCTATAATAGGTATGTCTATAGGGTACACATAACAATCCCAAAAAAAAAAAAAAAAAAAAAAAAAAAAAAAAAAAAAAAAAAACTCAATATGTTGGATAAGTTCTCCATGATTATGAAGAAGGACGAAAGTGTGAAGAAGAAAGAACAAACACGATAATCTTATTTGATTGCAGACAGTGATTTAAGGTACACGAATGAACTTTTACGAAAAAAAAAACAATTAAGGTTATAGGATTCCAGAAAATTTTTAATTTGCTTTATGGACCAATTATGAAGCATTGTCATGCCATTGGGTAAGCTTAGAGTAATTGACCATCTCTACTCAAAGCAACTTTGTATGCTCAAGTTGACAACATGTCGTAAGTTATGGAAAGCAACTTGGTGATATGTAATTTTCAACAGCCTTCAATTCTACGACTGTTCTTACAACACAAGTATTTATTTATAAATTTTTAAGCTTAAAACTCAAAGAAAATATAAACAGACAAACAGTACATATTATAATCCTAAATCGGTCACTATTGGCTACCAATGTATATGATCATAAAAACTTAGACTTTAGGAAAATGATAATTTCAATATTGTTAAATATGGAATGAATTCCCAAAACAAATAACTTTTTTCATATAGTTATTCTTATAAATTTCATCTTAAATATTAAAAGAAAACTGAATAAATGATAGATATAAAATTATTAAAATGTTCATTTCTAAATATCTTGATATAAATTTGTTTTTGAAAACCTACTGGGTTGGCCCGTTGATCCGAGAACCGGTAAGGTATTGTTTTGATGAAGTTAATCTTATATTATTGGATTTTATGGAAATAACTCTTCAACTAATGAAGTACAAATTGATTATAAATTTACAAACATTAAACTGGTACATATTTCTATTAAGAAAACACATAATTGTTTGTAGGGGTGCATGCAAGAATTGATAATAGGTGTTAGACAAATTTTTTTTCCGTTCAAACATAATATAAAACTGAAAAATAATTAATTACGTCCAATACAAAAAAGCGATCTATTACACAAAAATTTAAAAAATAACAACGATCTATTAAAATTTAAATTTGTTTTTTTCATGCATACATTTTTTGAAACCGTTCCATTACTTTTTCATTTTCAACTTTCGCAAGTGTTTCAGTCTCAACATTGCAAAACAATGCGCCGTTCAACAAGTCATCGCCAATTTTGTTGCGCAAATCGGTCTTCAAGAGATTCATCTTCGAAAAACATCTTTCTACACTTGCAGTCGCTATGGGTAATATCAAATCCAACTTTAAAACTTATAAACCAAAGGATAAGACCGATGTTTCCTCGTACTAACCATCAAACGAAAAAGGTCGTAAATTCATTTCAAACTAGTAAAGCGCTCATCTTTGATACAAGTGTGATAAAATATGTCAAGTTGTCCTTCAAGGTCTATCATATTCGAATCATCAAAGTCATACTTGTACAACTTACCTAACTTCAACAACCATGATTTATCAAATAGTGCAACTGAACCACAGGGGCTTAAAGCACCCATGTATTCTGGTAACGGGGTGGTTATTTCACTAAATCGATCTCGATATTCTGTAAGTTGCATATCCACCACCGTGTTGAAGATTTCAACCTCAAGATGAAATCTATTACTCTTTGTAGTCTTACGGTTTCTCGCACCAACATACAACTCTTCCATATCTAAAGTATCAATATTGTGTATTTGACAAAAAGATGATACATTTGGCAAAATGCTAGCAAACCCCGTGTTTCTAAAAGATTGTCATGCGTCCATTGTCCCTCTAACCATCGAAGCCTCTTCAAAAATGTCCAGATCATTTCTTTGAAGTTTTTTTTGACAATGTACCTGTGAGGTGTAAAATGCCATACATCATATGCAAGTAAAAAATGAACTCATATGATTTAAAATATGATAAGATTCTAGACGCTTGTTGCCAGTTTGTCAATGACCCTCCCTCCTCTTCATAAAATATAAAACTACAAGAACATCTGCAAAAAACTTCATCAAACATGTGAGTTAAAATGTGAACCCCATCTTGTATCTCTTTATCGAAAAAGTATAGTCTCTTGATTTAACCATTTTTCAGCTTCAAGTTCACAACTACACAAGCCTTTTTGCATCTTTTCTCTTACTTGTTCCCATATTAAGTATTTTCTTGTACACGAGCCACAAACAACATTAACCACCAACAAAACTTGCTCAAAAAACTCACTAACACCTGATGGGTTTGATAGTTTATTTTATTTCCTTCTTTTTTATAGTTTATTTTAGTATTATTTTTAGCTCTTTTTATTAGTATTGTGGTGTATATTCTTTATTTTCTTTATCATGGATCGTGTTAGGTACTTTCTATTTTGTATGTTGTATTTTGCAGGGTTTTGGAGCTCGTTCCGTTTGTGGATTAGCTTGGAGATGGGCTTTGTAGGCTTTCAAGCATCATTGGGCTTTACGGATCCATCAAAGGAGAATTGGGCTTAAAAACTTGAAGACTTGGATGAAGTTGGCCTATGAAGATGGGTCTTGGATTCTTATTTTAGGCTTGGACTATCCATATTTTAAAGCTTGAAGATGTTTGGCTAAATTTTAATCATATGAGGTATCTAAGGGACCAAATGGAATCTTGGAAGTGGGGTGGTGCAGTGGAGAAAAAAGAGCCAATAGCATTCCAGCATTATTTGAGAAGGAGGAGTCTAAGTCGCGCATCATTTGCGAGCGTATCTGTGCAACTGCATAATTTGGGGTGTTTTTGGTCATTTTGCTCATGATTTACTTTGGGGGTTAGGGATAGTAGGTCATACTTCGATTTTCAACCATTAGAGACCACTGGAGGTGATTTTTGGATCTTGATACACATTCTTCTCATCTTTCTACCAATTGTTAGTTTCTTGATGAAAAAACACTTTGTTGATTGTTATTTTGTTACCATGAGTGGATAGTTTCTTTATTTTGTTTAACTTTGGCTAAAACCCTGGGATATTTGTGAGTTTTGAAGGATTCATTCTTAATTGTCATTTATCTTATGTTTATGATTATAGTTCATATTTCTTATGCTTGTTTAATACTTTGATCATGATCTAGGTACTTGAATGAGCAATTGTTGGTTTATTTATTTGGTTTAGCATTGAATCATTGAATTTATGGATGTGTAAGCATTGACATCCTCTAGGAATTGGGGATGCCTTCATTCTTAAGGCTAATTAACTTTCTTGGGTTCAATTTCTTCAAGTGAATCCTTGATTTTGATTAATAAGGTTTGTTTTGGTCTTCCCCCAACCTCTATACTACCTATGAGGGATCTTGGCATATCATGCTTTATGATTGCTATAACCAATTTGGGATGAATGATACGCTTCTTATTAGATCCTAATGATAAATGCACAAATGTTCATTGTGTTGAATTGCCTTGGTTGGCCAATTCTCTCCAATATTTGAGCATCTCACCATCTTGCTTAATTGCAAGCTTTTTAGTTATTCACGTCTTTTAGTTTTCAAGCAATCACAACCCCCCCCCCTTTAGTTTAATTGTAGTTAGTTAGTTTATTTACACTAGTTTTATTAGATTGCATTGGTGATTGAATACAACCATTCCCCCTGAGGATCAATACCCCTTTTACCATTATATTATGTTTTATTTGCAAAAAAATGTGTACTTTTTCTTGGTGAACTTGACATCCCACCAGGATTTTTGGGGTTATAAGTTCATTGCCATTAGCAGAAAATAATCATAAACAAATTCAATTAATTAGGGCACATGCAACCTAATAGGATCTATGTATTTTATGTAAATGCAACATACTTTTAATAGTATGCTATAAAACTTTCCTATGAACTAAGTCATAAGAACAAGGAAAACTAAACATAAAGATTGTTGTAGTAAACAATCTTAATTCCTTCTTGAATACCTTTGGCAACTAGCAACACATGTGCAGTGTCTCTAATGGTTCACACCCAAACCCTAGCAACCAAGGAGTTTGGAGAGAGAGAGAGAGAGAGAGAGAGAGGAGAAGAAGAAGAATTCCAACCCTAAACCTCTAGGAAGTGTCATAAATGAATGTTAACACTTAGGGGTTTATATAGGAGTCTAGGAAGGTGTTGGATAAGGCAGGTATCTCCAAGATAACCCTAATCTCTTTGCTACAACCACAACTACTAATTGAAGTTGGTGTGCAAATCAATGTACATAAAAAGTTGTGTCATTCTCTTGTAATATCAAATCTTTCAAACCGTTGAATTCCCATCGCATAATGCGAGCCCCATCATAATCTTGTCCACTTATTTATTAAAACAATATATATATATATATATAACACATAAAGTGAATTAAATTAAATTGAAATAACAAAAAAGTAGATAATAGATTACCTAACTAAAAATCAAGTTACTACTTGTAAGTACTTTCATTTATGGCATTTTTTAGTGTCAAAGAGGATGTATCCTTCATATACATAAGTCCAATGAATCTTTCCTTCACCAAGCCAAGAGTATCGAAATATCGCAAAACAATAGATATTTTGTTCCTTTTTAAGAACATCACTAGCTTCATCAACCAATAAAGTAAATGAATCTTAACCAATCTCTTGGAAAATACTCAAAAGGACTTGTTGTGTAAAACATTGAACATGTTCTTTTTGAATTTCATGACTAATAAGTTGAATTTTTTTAGGAGCATTTTCTAAAGTATTGTTGAAAATAACTTCACTAGTCTCTAGAATGGATTTTAACACTTCAATGTAAACCCCTACCAAATCGTCATGACCAAAAAATGGTAAAGTGATTTTCAATAAAAGTCTAAAAACAATAATTGAACACGTAATCGAGCTTTATATTTAGGGTCCTCCATTTCGGTTTGCCTCGTCAAGGCTACATTAATATCTTGTTTTTCTCTCAATAAAAATTCACATTTTTCTCTTGCTTTGTTGTGAAAACTATCAACATTACCCACATGAGTTCGAAATGCATCTTTTTTATTCCAAGTATCAAAACATTGAAAAACAAATGCATTTCTCCCTCCTATTTGATTTATAAGGTCTCCACATATATAACAATATAAACAATATGCTTTATTTTTTTCACACTATATTCCAACCAATCAAAATCATCAAACCATGAAGGAACGAATCTTCTACATCGATCACTTATTTTGTTTTTTGGAATCTTATGTATCCTAATTTGACAAGGTCCTTGGAGCAAATACGCTCTTCTTACATCATATCTTACATTTGATTGGTAACTTGTAATCTTTGGCCTATCCATCAGGTCCTTTGGAAGATATTTCGAAAGGTCAACATTATCTTTAGGTTCATTAGAGCATGGTGTTTGTGGAGTTGAATTAGAATCTGAAGGGATTGATTGATTGATGATTGGTGTTTGTAGAGTTGCATTAGAATTAGAAACCGAAGGTATTGATTGATTGGAGATTGGTTTTTGGGAACATCCTTCGCCACTTTCATTAGGATTAGGTCTTGGTATTTTTGTTTAAAAAAGCCACTTAGTTTAACCAATAAAAACATAACAATTACATCAAATCAAACAATAACTTCAATAGACATAGAAATTTCACCTTATCAAACAATAAATTATATAAAAACATAGCAATTTAACCTAATCAAGCAAAAACTTCAATAAAACATATCAATTTCACCATAGTGAAGCAATAACTTCAGTAAAAATATAGCAATTTTGAATACATAAAAGAACTGGTAAAATTTCAAAATATCAGTAATACTTACTTGCTTCATTTTAAGGCATGGAACTTAGAGTTACAGTGAATGACGATCGATAAACTCCATTTCCGTAATCAAGAAACGCAACCTTGCCCTTAATTCTTTTAGCATTGTTAATTGTAGATGCCTCGATATGGGGGGGGGGGGGGGGTGTGTCACGAAGGAACAGCCGAACAGGAAGGAAAAGAGGTTTTCTTGTTATTTTTTTTCTTTCTTCTAGCCGAACACTTTCAGTCTTTCAAGCAATTATGATTAGGCTATTTTATAAAATTCATTTTTTATTTGGGGCTTTGGGTTATAAATAGAATTAATAGAAAATAATGGATTAAAACATTAGCCTCCTCTGTAGCTAATTATAAGTTCTAAACTTGTAATTATTTTTTTAGGTTTGGTAATTCCCGATAGAGTGGCACATTTTTTTACGTAGTTGTTTGGGTGTCAAACCAACAAATGATGGGATAAAATAATATTAATATAACTCAAATCACTGCTCTTTCTAATACTAAAGATAGTATAGAGTAGGCAGGGTCGGTCCACAGAGATACGAGACTTTTTATCTTGCCATATTTTCACACATAATACAAGTAATACTGAAATGGGGGTTTGTATTTAAACTTGAATTAAACTTCATAAATAAGAAAGATTGAAAACAAACGCAGTAAAAGAAGTACATTTCCGATTCTGACTCTTATATATGTATTATGTTGAAAGATGTAATATGATTATAACTCATGTTCAATCTAGGTTGGTAAGTTGGATATTAATAAACTCTAATATCCAAATTGGCAAAAGTATTTTATTCAAAATAAGCTCTTTAAATAAAATTTCATTTAATTGATTCAACCCAAATAAGCTCTTGCATTAAATCATTAAATGACATTAGGTTCTTGCATTAATTACCAACAATGTTTAACATTCCTCTTAAGCTTGGGAATATAAACATTTAATCTTTGATTGCACTAATTTTGATCTAATTACAACCAAGTGAGTGTTACTAACATCAAATCATAAAGCATATACGAATTTCATGATTTGATTAACTAGATTGAATAGAACCCTAGCTCATTGATCAAGTGAAAAAGAGAACTAACCAAACACATGATTAAGATCAAATCAAAGATTACTAGATGTTAAACATAAGTCAAATTCAAGTTACAACCTAACAACACATACTTAAGAATTCAGATTCGGAAATGATAATAAAATCAACCACACATATCTAGGTTGGACTACAAATCAAACAAGTTTAAACTTCAAATTGACTTACAAAAAGAAATTAAAGTGTTTTCCAAGTGTTAATCTACTTGCCAAAGCTCTGAAAATCGTCTCTTCTCCTCCCAAAATCCGACCTAACTTTTATAAAAACTAGTTGTCTGAATTATAAGAAGACAAAACCACTTTAAAACTGCCGAGATGTTTACACAGCCCGTGTAAATCAAAGGGTTCCATTTACACGGCCGTGTAAACAAGAAAAGTAGAATGCTTAATTCTTCCGGGTCTTCGAAGTAGAATGTCCTTGCATATACGTTTACACGGCCCATGTAAATCAAAGGTATACATTTACACGGTCGTGTAAAGTCCTGTGAAGCCAAATTCTTCATTTCTTCATTCTCTCTCTTCAAAGCTCCAAAACTTCTACAACTTTGTCTCCAACTCTTGATAACTTCCTCCAACAAGATCCAACCTTCATAAGTCCCTGAAATATCCCAAAAGCGTGTGAATGGAATTGCATCATGAAAAATCCCGAAATTATACAAAATGCATGAGTCTAAACCTAAATGTAATGCACTTTTATGAACTAAAACTATAAAAATGAATGCATGAAATGCACCTAACAATAGTTACATGATTTTTTTATGTAGTGGCATAACATGTAAAACTTTTAGAAAATAGAAAATATTTTCGAAGACATACTCGAAAGGTAGGTGTTGTTAATGCCACATTAGACACCAGACCACACAAGGACCACTCCTGATTGTTTTTGTACAAAGTAATTCTCACATTCTTTAGCACGACACGTCAACATTTCAAGAATATGCATATGTTTAATCTATTTTTAAAACCAAAAGGTGTCTTGTATTCTATATTGTGGTATTCATTTTGAAAAGGAGGTTGTTTAAACATTAACTTCCCTATACAACAACTATGGTGATGTATACCATACGTAATACGAGAAAGTATATTGTGTGACTTCGTAAAGGATACAATATTGTACCTCACTAGTTCAACATAGTTATTTTTGTTATCTCTTTTTGTCACAATCTTCTATGAGAATCATCTTCTTATAGGAAACAAATTTCCATAAGGCTTCACTTGTTAACAATTCTTTCAACCATATAGAATACATTAACCAGTTGCCATTCTATATGCATTTGGTGTATACTTAACACACCATATGAAAAAATAACAATGCATCTCTTGGTGTTACAATGAGTTATATACTTTAAGCACAATTTTCAATTTTATTAAAAATCATTGTTTATAATCTTGTCCTTTAATTTGCAACTCAAAATTATCATCTAATTATTTTGTCTCAAATAAATGAAATAATGTTATTAATCATGAAATCATATAGAGTTACTACTTAAAAAAAACTCTAATTGTTCACTTCCTTTGACATTTTAATCACTTTTGGTGCCCGAGTTCCAACATATACATCTTTTATTGGATGTATTCTTTTAGAACATAACATATACTTTCGTTATCATAACTTTTGTGTTATGTATCACAAAATATTCGTCTTCAAATAAATTAAGGATGTACATCGCACCATTTGTGACAACTTTAAGATAAAAGGGAATTCCTTAAAATAAGTATATATTTAGGGGGTGTTCGGAAAAACTAGCAGGTAGCGGGTAGCTTGTAACAGGCAGCGGGTACCTTGTAGCTTGTAGCGTTTTGTTAAACGCTACATGAAGTAGCTTTTAGATTTGGAGCATTTTGTTTAAACTAAATGCTATAAGCTTGTAATGCCAAACAATATTTTCTGTTCAAACAGACTATTTTGCCAAACACTAGAAGCTAGAAGCTCTCAAATGCTCTCAAACGCTCTGTGTCGAACATGCCCCTAGTAGAGAATCTTAGTTCTACTATTCTATGGTTAATCGCTCTTTCTTCACTACCATAGTACAATCTCACATGTTTAAAAATCACATCACTTGTGGTCTTCACTCTAAGAACCATATATATGTTTTACTTATATTGATCACATAGTGTGCTCTTGTGGTTCGTATTTGGATCTCTCTACATGAAGTTCCGTTCTTTTATGTATTCATATTCATATAACTAGAGTTGTCAAACACGACATGAACATGACACATAAATAAACAAGTAGGGGTTGGTTTTTTCACCTGCCAACCCACAACCCGCGTAATGAATTTATTATATAGGCCGTGACCGAGCTAATACTTGGATTTGGGAGTCAAAAGTCAATTCATATATTATATTAGGATTAAAAACACAAAATTTAACATCTTTAAAATTTTTTTTCTCAGATTTAGTGCGTTTGCATTTTCCCCTAAATCTTAAATGCAACTTCACACTATATGGCAATATGCACCAATGATATTCATCGTTATCATCTTATCGTCAACACATGCACCAAGACACGCAGTTTGTAGGTCTAGATTCCGACCCACGCACATGTAAATTTAAATTAGTTAGACTGGCGGTGTCCAGAGTTTGGAATATCCGGGTTATGATTAAACAATACAATATTATTATTTATTTGGTTTGTGTACGGTATTAAGCATTCTAACTTGCAAGCCAAACATGACACGCTTGCGAACCCTAGACAAAAGTAAACACAATTTCTCCATTTTGAAAGCAATACACTATTTTAAAAAATCATATGAAATTCATGTATTTGGTAATGAACCAATTCGATGTTTTTTAGAAACCTAAAATAATGTTCTATAACTTTCATCTTTCATGTTTTCCAAAATTCAAAACCTTTAGTTGTCGAAATCAGGTTCTAACAAATGATAGTTTAGATTATACAACATATCACATAAAATTTATATAAAATTCATACAATATTAACATTAAATAATTCAAACTTCTGTAGAAATCTAACATAGTGTTTTATAACTTTCATGTTTTAAGTTTTCTAAAATTCGAACCATTCTGGATCAAAATTAGGTTTTAAGTAGTTATAAATTTATGTTTTCTAGAAATACCAAATATCATACCATACTATCATACTATACTTATAAAAGAAACATTTTTCCTATCACTCATGCATTTGAAACCCCCACACATCTTCACCATCAAAGTAATAAATCACACATCATGAAAGGTTTTATAACTTATATAATATGTTTAATAAACAACTAATGGATAATATACTATAAAAATGTCATTCTCTTTGAGTAGACACACAAATACAAATCACATATAAAATTCACAATGAAAACAAGTTTAAAGGTTTTTTTGTTGGTTTGAGGAATTTGGACTATTATTGTATGTTGTGGTTGAAAATTTAATGTAAATTAGATTAGATTAATGTTATTGATCATATATTATAGAAAATGATATAGATAATATTTAATTAAATATTATAAAGATGTTTGTAAAGTAATAATTAATTAAAAATCATGGGTATACAATATTATCCATGGTATCGATGCAAGTCTCTTTTAAAATGCAAATTGTATATCTTATCACTTTATATTTTAGTATATGATTAACATTTTAATTATAATAATAAGTTTCTTTTAAAAGTTTTCTTTCATATATTAATAACAATAAGTGGTTTTAAAACTAATGAACAATAATTATAAATAATAAAATCAAATTATAAAAATTATGGATATATCACATTATCCATGCAAGTCTCTTTTGAAATACAAATTGTCTATTTTATTAGTTTATTATTTAGTGTATATTTCATATTTTAATAGTAATATTAAGTGTTTCTTAAAAGTCTCATTTAGCTTATTAATAATAATAAGTAGTTTAAAACTAAATAACAATAATTTTAAATAATAATAACATCAATTAATAAATTACATAATGTTAACAACAAATTAATTGTATTTTAAATGAACATCCTTATTGAAATTAGAAAATAATTGCATAAGTAAAGAAATTTATTAATCAATCATAAAAATTGTTGTAACATCCAGAATCTAGAAGGTAATTCAAGGACATAAACTCCTTTTTTTGGACCAAATCGATGACGGAAAACTCGACAAGTGGGTAGCTGATTAAGAAACCCTTTTTAGGGTGTTACACCCTATTTAAAGGCCTTATACCCTTTGGGTGGCCTCTTTATCAGTCTCCTCTATCCAGAAAACCCTGGTTTGTGCATCCTCTCCCATATTTGTGTGTGTGTGTGTGTGGGGGGGGGGGGGGTCGAAGAGTAATTTCTTGGTGTTCTTTTTAAGGAGCTTTGAAGTTTGAAGTGGCTTGATTGAAAAGAAGGCTATATATCCAACACATACTCTTTTGTTGCAGCCATTTTGAGGTATAAAGTCGACACGTTGCTTACATATTGCATAGATCTCTTTCTTGGAAGTTTATAGTTATATTTGGCTCATTTTTTGGATTGTTCATGGGTTAGGTATTTCATGAAGTTATCTCTTCAGATCTTGATGTTTTATGGCTAAATGGAACTTAAAGTTGCAGCAAGCTTTATCAAGTTTTAGGCCTCATTCATGCTTTAGGTCCCTTATTAAGCCTTCTTTGAGTTTGGAGCCTTTTGTGACATGAATGGATGTAACGTTAGCTACTTTACATGGTTTTATAGCTTTGCGGTATCAAATCTATTTTTTAAGGCGTTAGACTTGATGAGAAAGGGTTGAATGTGTTAAGCTGGGAAAACTTAGTGAGTTGTCCAGCCAACTTGACGAGTTGGCTAGGGTTTTCCCGATTCTCTGAATACTATAGGAACTAGATGAGTTGGTAGGTGCACTCAACGAGTTGGGTCAACATGGACTGTTGACCTTGATTGTTCGCTTTGACTTTGACCATGGTTGACCAAGTTTGACTTCTAAGGGTATTTTGGGTATTTTGGAGTTTAATGGGACTGGTCACATGGTGGTTGTAGGCATTTGGTTCTAGAGCTGAGATTTGGGTGTTGGATCTTATCAGTTAACGCTGCTTGTGAGGTGAGTTTTCCTCATTGTACTTATGGATCGAGGGCATCAATGCTAGCCCATTGGATTGATATACTATAATGCATGCTTTTATGTTGTTATGATTTGTTAGATAAGTATCCTGGTAGATATGATGTTGTTATGCTGTTATGATATATGAGATCGGTATCCTTGTAGATAGGATGTTGTCATGTTGTAGTGATCTGTTAGATCGACATCATGGTATATAGGATGATGCTATGCTTAGTGATGTGTTAGATCCGCCTATTATCTGTTCTGGCTATATGTTTTCTAGTAGCAAGTGTTGATGTAGTGCAGTTGGGTTAAGACTGTACTGTTTTGTGCTCCCAGTCAACAAAACCTGTAATATTTATATCGGTATGTTATATGTCTACTTATCTATTATGTGTATGTCGACATGTGTGTATGGTCATGTTGAGGCGATCCTGCTTTGTGCTAAAGGCCAACAGACCCAAGGCAGCCCAGATAGACTGAAGGCCCTACGGGGCGGTCTAGTCAAGCCGAAGGCCGGCGAGCGGTCCGGATAGGCTGTAGGCCCTGCGAGTCGGTCCAGTCATATCGAAGGCTTGGGAGAGGTCCAGACAGGCTGAAGGTCTGGTGAGGCAGACCAGACATGCTAAAGGCTCTATATGCATGCTATTATTTGTATATGTTATATGGTTAGGTGTTGGTACTTTAGGGGAACTAACTAAGCTTCGTGCTTATAGTTTTGGTTTATGGTGTCAGGTACTTCAGTGGATCTTGTTTGGGTGAAGGCATGACGATACACACCCTCGCATTTTTGGACGTATGATTTCTGGAAAATTCTGATAATATGAAAGTTTTGAACACTATGTTGAAGTAGATTCTGATTTTTAAATAATGTTTAGGAAACAGTGGTTTTTGTAAACACTTTTATACAGAAAGTGTTGTTTTGAAAAGTCTAAATTTTATGAAGTTTTATGGATGTTACAAGTTGGTATCAGAGCCTTGGTTTGAGTGAATTAGAGGAACACTCGTGTGAATCTAGTCTCAAACTAAGGAAAAAGATTTTCAAAATGATTTTCAATTGGTTTTGAAAATACTTAAGGAGGATGCGATGTGTACGATCAGCCGGAGCCTGTAAGTAGACCCCAAAATACCATACTATTATTTGATATTGTGATATGTTAGAAAAACATGCTAGTAATAGGCTAGAGATCTTCATGAATTTCATGATAGAATTTCTTGATTATGTGGTGCCTTAGTTCCTATAGAGTTCCCTTGTTTGGTTGTTGTGTGACTCTTTTGCGTGTGAAATGGCTATTAAGTGGATATGCTAAGTCACATGCTACATGATTTAAAGGATCTTAGGCTGAGGGGTTTGGTCTCGCTTCGCAGATCTTGTATGAGTCCAACAGTTGTGGGATTGAATCTTTTAGCATAAGATTGTATAAACTGTAAGGCATGTGACTGTATTCATGTGATAGTCATCTGGCGCCAATGGAGAGTCGTGTGGTAAATATAGTATGGTGTGTCATATGTGGTCAGCTGGCCAGTAGCGTTGTTGGATAAAGTAGTGGTGGTCTCCATGGTTTGGTTGTGGTTCATAGCGGGTCGGCATAAGGAAGGATTAGCCACTTTTGAGAGAGTGAGGGCAGGGCGATGATGCACGTGAGATTCCCCGAAATCTGTTAGCATGGGGTCAGCATGGGTTGGATATCATGGTTCGAGTATCGATTCAAAGTGGTTACGTGTATGTCTATCTGTTAGCATGGGATGCTCAGGAGAGGATGGGTGTTAAGTTTGTTCAAGCCCTATGGCGAAATCGATGTGGGTTGAGAGGTTCAGACCTAGATGAGAATGTTGATTGGAAGTCTTGAGGGTTTTGTTAGAAATCGTGCCTCGGGACATAGGGAGGAAGCGGTTGATATGATCTGTTCGAAATTACATCTAGAATTTAAGTGGCAGATGGTCGAATTAGATTGTTGTTATTGGTGTCAAGGATCTTTCCCTTCAAATTTCCGAGTTCGAAGTTGTGGGCAGGCTTGTGACCTCCTAAGTTAGGTTGGATTCTCATCTTGAGGTTTGTTGGTCGCAGTGGTTGGTGACATCATGTCACTACTGGTGTGCACAAGTGGTTCGATGTGGCACAAGTACCTTAGTGATGCGAGTAAGGATTGTATTCTTAGGAGATGGGAAAGCCAGGTGCCGGATTGTCATGTGGGTTGTATGCAGGGGTGTATGTTTGGATCATAAATCGATAGTTGTCTATGCTTTGTAAATGGTTATTATTGGAAATTTAGATGGTTTCAGCTGAAATTCAGGTTCTCTTGAGGTTCGTTAGATCCATTCTTTTGAGGTCTATTTTCGTATGTTATTCAATCCATGGTAAAGTATGGTTGTACCTGGTGGGGATAGTTGGATTATGTTTTGGTATCACCACCAGTGGGTGGTGTTTCGAGTCCTAAGTTGGGGAGAATTGGGAATTCTCAGGTTGAGTGTCAGTCCTTGAGGGTCTTGCCAGTTTGTTTTTTCGGATCGTTGTCTTTGGATCAGTTGGGTAGTTATTGGTCGATAGATCTTTTCTGGAAGCGGGTGTGTTCAGTCCCATGCGAGTTTTGATTTCTTGTTTTGAGTGTTAGTATGTTCTTGACCATTGGTCGTGGGTTTCATCATGTAGTGAAATTTCCTTGGAAGCTAGAGGTATCAGTCGGGAATCAGTGATCGGGCCAATATTTCGTTAAGTACAGTATATTCTATGATTCATTCGAATTATGTGCATGGTCCCCTTGAGTTTCAGCTTCCGAATTGGATCAAGAGTTCAACCGTTATTCTATCTGCGGGTCTTGTGCAACTTTGATTTCATAAGGTTTTGATTGGTAGCTGTCTTGTGGTGCTTAATTGGCATTGTAAGCGAGTTGTTTAGGTTCCTTAAAGGTAATGGAATGAGATGGGTATCTTTAGGCTCGAGTGTTGGGCTAATGATGTGATATCGACAGTTTCGATAGGTTATCGGGTGCATTCCAGTCGTAGGCTAGGGGTCTAGTGATCATGATGGTTCATTTCCTCTGCTTGTAGTGCTTCCAGAGTGGATATGTTGATGTGCGGTCATGTGAATCGTAAATCTGTTGGTTGGATGCGGGAAATAGTAAGAATTGAGGGAAGTATTAGTCAAGTATCATAAAGTCTCGACAGGTTGTATGCCATAATTCCATTTGTTATCAAGCGGTTGTTTGGTTTGTGATTCTCAAGTTGGAAGTTTCTTATGCAGTCATAAGTCATAAAGTTCTTGGTGATTGTATCGAGTGGGTACCAGGTGAGGGAGCACCGGAGCTGGTAAGGGTTGGATGTATCGCATAAGTTCATGGTTCGATCGTCGTTGCTCGTCAAGCAGTGGTTGGTGATGACTTAGAAAAGAGTCAAGGGTTGTTAAGGTTTTGGCTTTATTATATGGTTTAGTTTTGGATTAAGTGCACGGTTGGTGTGTTTCGAGGAACACTCTTCATAGTTCTGGTAATGCTCCAGTTAGGGATTGGGGATAGATTCAAATGGATATTTGTCAGCTTTAGGGAAGGTTTTGTGAGGAGGTATCATGGGTAGCCATTTTCGAGAAGGCTTTCAGTGGGAAATCGTGTTGGGAATCACGAGTGGGTCCGTTCCAGGGTTGTATTCAGATCAATATGAGTTAGGAAATCTATATTTCTAAGACATCATCTAGAGGGTTCAGGATTTAACTTTTATATCTGTACTCCAGGATGGTTCTACCATTGTTAAGGTCGGGCAAGTGAGGAGGTTTTAGGCTCCTAGTATTAGTATTTTGGGCAGTACCATAGTTTTTGGCAGTATCAGTGTTTCGAGCAGTATTAGTGGCGTGGGATTTCACGTGTATGTGAAGTATCTGGGTGATTGGGAAATTGTCACACCCCCAAACCAGGATGGCAGAAACATCTGGGGGTGGATGACTTCCATGAATAGTATCACATCATAATGAATAATAGTGATTAAAGCAACACAACCATCATAAATATAATTGGGAATATTACGTTGTATCCAAATGTTGTTTGTTTCAATACCAATTACATTATGACAAAGATAAATAGTGTGACACCTCAACGCCCGTCCCCAAAATCTTGTGATTACCTGCTTAATGATTTACTGAGAATACAATTTGTTTTGAAAAGTGTCAACAATTAAGTTGGTGAGTTCATAAGATTTTTTTATGTGAAAAATGTGGAAGTTTTCCTTGTAAAATGATAGTGAATGTTTCCAGAAAATCCAATATTTTCTTAAATATGAACCATAGTCTTAAAAACCCAAAGACTAAAATCTATAAGTATTGTTGTACTTGAAAATAGTTTTATGTAGTTTTATTCGTATATAAAACCATTTGAATGTATGTTACCCCGTAAACCAAATGTATGTTGATTCCCCATGTGAGTTATTCCAACCATGCCAAAACCATAGATGGCATGTTGCGATGTTCTTCAGGCATCAGAATGTTAGACAATTGTCACCCCAGACCTGGCGGTCAAGCTGTAGCTAACAACTTAGGTGCGGGATTGTCAGTCCCGTATAAATCTATACACAAGTGTCACGATCTCTTACCAAGATGCTGGTTATAATTCATGACTTTAGTGTGTACTCTGGTAGGTACGGTGAAAACTATGTCTCACATAATTGTATCAAAAGGTTTACGTATAGTGTACTGAAAACCCTTGTAAGTGGAAATATTACATTTCCATAGTAAATAAATAGTGTAAAAATAATTATACCTTCAAATAATTATTTGTTTATCTCAAAATGATAAAATAGTGTAAATAACACATAAACTACACCCATTATAGTTTATCATAAATGTTTTGTTATGACCATATATATATATATATATATATATATATATATATATATATATATATATATATATATATATATATATATATATGTGTGTGTGTGTGTTAACATGATTGGACGTTCAAAATATAACATAATTTTACATCTAACACAAGTATAAGAACATTTAGTTTGGTAAAACCAAATTTTCTAGTTTTTGGTCTTTTTACGTCACTAATCGGTAAAATTTTAGTTGTAAACTTAATAAAGTTTATATTTACCTTTTTATGGAGGTTAAGTCAAACTAACACTTTTTATTTAAAACAACATATTTTAGGTCAAAACTCACAAAAATGGTAAGATAACCTAGTCATGACAATTTTTGCTAGAAAAACCCATATAGTGTTCCTAAAAAACCATAGTTTTTGTAGTTTTGTTTTTATGACCTTGTTTATATGGCATGTTTATACTCATTTTTCATATTTTTTCATATTAAACAATAAACCACATATAAATGTTCATGTAACTAGGTAATAACATTATATCATGCAAATAATACTTTTACACAACATGAAGAAGATGCATGCATAACAACTTGTGTTATCATATAAGTTTTCTTGTATCTCCCCCCCCCCCCCCCCCCCCCGTTTAAAACTTGGAAAAATCGAAAATGAATGGGTATGAACTAACCTTGAGTGTGTTTCTTGGTGGATAAAGAGATGATGATGAAGGTTTTCAAGCTTAGAACATCTAAAGATGCTTGAAGAACACTTGAAGATGGAATTACCCTAGGGATATTAATACACATTAATGTGTGTAGTTGTAACAAAACTAATATTTTTATGTATAGAATTACTAGATTTTTGGAGAAAAGCTTACCAAAAATTGAAGATCCAACTTGTAGAGGATAAATCTTGAAGGAAAATGGAGTGTTGGTGATAGGAATATGGAAGAACCTTTTTTCTAGTGAGTTTTTATGGAAGAAGTTGAAGATGATGGAGAGAGAGGGGGAAGGGCGGCCACAAATAAGGAGGGAGGGGGAGGGAGGGTGGTGGGGTAGGTAGGTGGGTATGGGGGACATGGATTTGACTAAGTGTATAATACCTTATGGTTCATGTATTTGTACAAAAGATGTTAGACTATGGTGGGGGACAACCTTGTTTCTAGTGAGTTTTTATATAAAAAGTCAAACTTTTATAAAACTTGGATTTTTTTTTATAAAAATAGTGGTATTTTATAAGGAAATATGGTATAAAGGATATATAAATATTTTATTTGAATTATAAAAATTCAAATTATTATAATAATCATTATTATAAAAATAATAATAAGTTACACGGAAGTTGGATCGATTCCTAAATTCTTTCTGTAAAAAATGTGTGTTTCGCAAGGTATAGAATTTGTCGCATTTGGTGACGAATTCATCAAAAAATTGTGTTTGTAGCCTTTGTTATGAATTTGCCATGTAGTTTAAAGTTTATGAATTCCACTACATTGTGTTACGAATATTATTTATACCCAAATAATATATAATTGAATTACCGTGTTGTTACGTTACTAACCCTAATTAGGGTTTATATTCAATAACTGAATTACCATATTATAACATGTCAATAATACATTAGAAGAATTAGGGTATGTCACATTTCTCCTAAAATTCTACTACAACTTAAGTAATTGACCTGGTTTGACCCAAAATTCATTTTTATCACATCATCCCCCATTAGAAGGAATTTCATCCCCAAATTGGCATTCTGAGTGTGTCCTCAAGACTTAGGGAAAAGATGTGGATATTTCTGTTTCATTTGGTCCTCACTTTCCCAAGTAAACTCAGATCCTCGTTTGGCTATCCAACGGGCCTTTACTATTGGTATGATGCTTTGCTTTGTTCTTTTATCTTCCCTATCCATGATTTCCACACGTTCCTCGATGAAGTGGAGTCTCTCGTTTACTTCGATCTCGTCAAGTGTAATGATGAGGGTCTCATTAGATAGGCACTTCTTTAAGTTGGACACATGAAAAATGGGGTGCACGTTGCTAAGTTCCTGTGGTAGTCAAAGTTTGTAAGCTACTGGGCCGATCCTGGCAAGGATCTCGAATGGCCCAATATACCTTGGATTTAGTTTCCCCTGTTTTCCAAAATGTGTTACCCCCTTCTAGGGTGAGACCTTCAACAACACGTAGCCACCAACCTAGTCTTCCAAGGGTTTACGTCATTTATCCGTATGAATCTTTTGTCGGTCCTGAGATGCCTTTAGTCGTTCATGGATTTGAACGATTCTCTCCGTCATTTCCCTTCTGATCTCACAGCCGGTGAGTGTGCTATCAGACACTTGTCCTCTTGCTAGCTGCGTGTCACCCACCTCAGCCCAACACAAAGGTGATCTGCACTTGCAACAATATAGGGCTTCAAATGGAGCAACTTTAATGCTATAATGATAAGTGTTGTTGTATGAGAACTTGAAAAGTGGTAAGTGGGTATCCCAAGTTGTAACATCTCCAATTTCACGGCTAGAGAAGACTGATTTTTTTATGCTTTATTTTCAAATCAAAGTAACCTTTTAAAGAATAGTGTTGCAGAATTTGTTCCCAAAAGAAAATATGATAATGATTTATCAAAGCATTTCCAAAGAAATGTATTTCATTATATTAAAACCTCAGGATGTCATCCTTAATACAGATCAAAAGCATAAACAGTACAACATAGGCTTTACATCATTTATTTATATCTACTGGCCTATAATCAATAACCCTCTCGTCAAGTCATCCAACTATGCTCTTGCCACTACCTGTAATACAAGAAACTGAGTGAGTTAGGCTTGGAAGCCTGGTGAGCACATAGGGTTTTCAACCCACAATAAATAAGTTGATTAATTTCATAAAACCAAACAAACCCAATTACCCATTGCTGTTATCCTCACTTTACGTCCCTAAAGAATCTAATATAAAGGACCTAGCCTAAGGATTATCATCAGGGCGACAACACTGCTCTCGGTTTAACGTATTCTACGAATTTCATGTAGATCGCTAAGGCTAAAAAGTACTTTATCGTAACATCACTTTTTATGTCATGAAGTGTCGTGCCGGTTCTGTCGCGAAACTTCGACATGTCATAACTTCTTCATTATAACTCAGATTTTGGCGTTCTTTATATCTCTGGAATCCTTGTCACGACCACTAAAACGTTCTTTATAGATATCGGGTTTATCTAACATTTTATTTTTGAAACTTATTTTCATTTTTAATTTTTTATATCTTCATTAAACAAGTATAAAGCACATAAATTTACATAATTCACATAATACTCAAATAATTCATCTTTATTAGTTTAAAATGAGTTACAATGGTTGATCTTGACTATTACATCATCATACTAATGCTTAGCCCAGAAAAACAGACGTTACAATTCTCTCCCCCTTAAGATGATTCCGTCCTTGGAATCATGCATCAGCAAACAAATGTGGATAGCGACTCATCATGTCACTCTTTGTTTCCCATGTGAGGTTTCGCCTATTTGTAACACCGAAAATTTTCAAAACAAAATTTTCAATTTTTTTTACAAAACATAATTCCATTGATATTCATTAAACAACCATTTTAATTATCCAAACAAGACAATACAAAATCCCAAGATCATGATATCAAGCTCCGAATGTGTGTGTACGGATCAAGCCGGCGCCTTCCCGCGGTCGTCACTAGTACCTGAAACAATAACATCAACACTGTAAGCACAAGGCTTAGTGAGTTCCCCAAAATACTACATATAACACATATTAGCCACTCGAGGCTATAACTCTGTGGGTCCGTGCACCCAAACTCTGTGAACCCTCAGGTTCTAACTCTGTGAACCTTCCGGTTCTAACTCTGTAAACATGCACAGCATCAAACACATAGAAGTAATGCAGTACAACACATAACATACATAGCATACAAATACTCTATCACATAACTCTGGTTACCTACTCAAGGTAAAGTATAGTGAGAAGACTCACCTCGCGTGTCTCGGTAAACCGTAAACCTGAAATTGCTAATCACTCGACCTGTCGAGCTGCCGTCCCCCTATAGCACAATACACCTCTAATTAACACTTTCCCCACTAGGGTTGACCACACTATAACAAGTCAATCTAGGTCAACGCTGGTCAACGGTCAACGGTCAACTTTGACCGGACTCGGTGAGTACCCAGGCGACTCGGCGAGTCTGGGCGTGTACACCAATTTCCCTGGAATCCTCCCTTGACACGTTGAGCATTCCCTCAACTCGACGAGTTCCACCTGGCACGAGTTGTGGGGCCACCACAACTCAACTCGCCGAGTCTCAAGAACAACTCGGCGAGTCCAGTTAGACTCAGTCCACCTGTCCATTCTGACTCCCCCTTGACTCACTGAGTCCACCTTTCCCAACTCGGCGAGGCCACTCACAGAGTGGTCGGGCAACATTCATGCTACTCGCCGAGTCTGTTCTTCGGACTCGGCGAGTCCATGCCATGCACTGACTCAATCTTGCTCTAAAGGTCAGATCCAGTTCATTAATCCATAGATCCAGTCCCTCCAAGCTCATTTAGCACGTAAAGTTACAATCTTGATGCACATACAACCTTTATATGACCATATATGATGTTTATGACTCAAATACTACAACACAAGGCTAAAGACTCTATTGTCACTCATAAAGCTTGATGAGTGAGGCTCTCTGGACCTCTATGGATCCATATCCATGGCCTCAACTCAAAGAGGGAACCAATGGGCATCAAATCATCCCATAAATGACCACCACAAGCCCTAAATTGCATCATGCTTCACTAAACAGAAAATGGTCCGAGATAATACCTCTAGAGTGATGATCTAAGCTCCAAATCCACGGAATAGCAACCTCCTTTGCTTCCTCTTGCCTAGGGTCTCCTTCTTCTTGCTAGATAACACACACAAGATCAAGAATGGCTCCTTTCTCTTCACAAATGGCTCAAGAACACAAGGGTCACTCACTGAGGGTTGGGTGAGCACAAATGACGGCCATAAGGCCCTTTAAATAGGCCTCAAACCCGGAGATTTAGGGTTTCATTACACAGCGCAGACTCGCCGAGTCCATATCCTGGACTCGCCGAGTCCAGGCGCGCACCAATGTTCAATTCCGCGTCTCTACTCGGCGAGTCTGAGCTCCAACTCGCCGAGTCCCTCTCACAATATGACAAAATTAGATTTACAAGATACCTGGTAAAAATCCGGATGTTACAACTCTCCCCCACTAGAACTAGACTTCGCCCTCGAAGTCTCGCTCTAAAATAGCTCCGGATGCTGCTCCCGCATCATACCCTCCGGCTCCCAGGTCATTTCTGATCCCTTCCGATGTTGCCACTGTACCAATACCAGAGGTACCTCCTTGTTCCTCAAAATCTTCATCTTTCGATCCCTAATAGCCACTGGTCTCTCAGCATAATTCAGGCTTGCATCTACCTGAATATCCTCTAATGGAACCACTGCCGACTCGTCGGCTATACATTTCCTCAACTGCGATACATGAAAAGTGTTGTGAATCTGCCCCAACTCTGCTGGTAACTCCAGCCGATAGGCTACCCGTCCTACCCTTTCGATCACACGAAACGGACCTATAAACCGGGGCCCCAATTTGCCCTTCTTCCTGAACCGGATCACTCCTTTCCAAGGCGAGACCTTCAGGAGAACTAAGTCGCCGACCTGAAATTCCAGCTCGGACCGGCGTCTATCCGCGTAACTCTTTTGTCGGCTCTGAGCGGTCAATAACCTCTGTCTGACCAGCTGTATCTGCTCTGTCGTCTGATTCACGATCTCCGTACTGCCCATTACCCTTTGCCCAACCTCTCCCCAACATATGGGAGTCCGACACCTCCTACCATACAACAGCTCAAAGGGCGGCATACCGATGCTCGAATGATGGTTGTTATTGTAGGAAAACTCCGCCAAAGGCAAGTACGTATCCCAACTACCCCCAAAGTCCAATACACATGCCCGAAGCATGTCCTCAAGTGTCTGAATCGTCCGCTCACTCTGGCCGTCGGTCTGGGGGTGGTATGCGGTACTAAAATGCAGCTTAGTACCCAACTCCTCATGAAATTTCTTCCAGAAGCGGGAGGTGAAACGCACATCGCGGTCTGAAACGATCGAGATCGGCACCCCATGCCAAGATACAACCTCCCTCACATAAATCTCCACCAACTTCTCCGCCGAAGAACTCTCACTGATGGCAAGGAAGTGAGCGCTCTTCGTCAACCTATCCACAATCACCCAAATTGCATCGACTCCTCTGGCAGTCCTCGGCAATTTGGTGATGAAATCCATAGTGATCTGTTCCCACTTCCATTCGGGAACCTCCAATGGCTGCAACTTGCCATGCGGTCTCTGGTGTTCGGCCTTTACCCTTCGACAGGTCAAACACCTCTCGACAAACCATGCGACATCCCTCTTCATACAAGGCCACCAATACTCCTTCCTTAGGTCCAAATACATCTTTGTAGCCCCGGGATGGATCGAAAATTTCGATCTATGAGCCTCCTCCATCAATGTAGTACGTGTACCGCCTACAAACGGTACCCAGATCCGGCCCTGATAAGTCATAAGGCCTCGACTATCCGATACGAACTCCGAAACCAACCCAACGACCCGCTCTCTCTTCTGCATCTCCAGACGCACAGCCTCGGCCTGTGCCCCACGAATGGCGTCCAGAACTGGAGCTATCACAGTCAATCGCAAACATACATTTCGTAGTGGAGCACTCTCCGCCCTGCGACTCAATGCGTCGGCTACCACATTAGCCTTGCCCGGGTGGTACAAAATCTCGCAATCATAATCCTTGACCACATCTAACCACCTTCTTTGCCGCATGTTTAGGTTAGGCTGATCCATCAGGTACTTCAAGCTCTTATGGTCCGTGTAAATCGTACATCGAACCCCGTACAAGTAGTGCCGCCAAATCTTGAGGGCGAACACCACTGCCCCCAACTCCAGATCATGTGTGGGGTACCTCGTCTCGTGAGGCTTCAACTGCCTCGATGCATATGCTATCACATGTCCCTTCTGCATCAGTACCGCTCCCAGTCCTAAAATCGATGCATCACAGAATACCACAAAACCCTCCATTCCTTCCGGAAGAGCTAATACCGGAGCTTCACACAACCTCTGGCGAAGCGTCTCAAAGGAGGTCTGCTGCTCGGGACCCCATAGAAATGTAACACCCTTCCGGGTCAATCTGGTGAGTGGAACCGCAATCTTGGAGAAATCCTTAATAAACCTCCGATAATACCCTGCCAACCCAAGGAAACTCCGGATCTCAGAAGGTGACCTTGGCACCTCCCACCTCATCACTGCGTCAACCTTGGCCGGATCGACCAATATCCCCTTCTGGTTAACGAGATGTCCCAGAAACTGGACCTCCCGCAACCAAAAATCGCACTTGGAGAATTTTGCATAAAGTTTCTCCGATCTCAAAACTCCAAGAACCTCCCTCAAATGCTCCTCGTGCTGCTCTCTAGATCTCGAATATACCAGAATATCATCAATGAACACAATCACCGACCGATCCAACATCGGCCGACATACCCTGTTCATGAGGTCCATGAATACAGCCGGGGCATTGGTGAGCCCAAAAGGCATCACCACAAACTCATAATGCCCATAACGCATCCTGAATGCTGTCTTCTGGACGTCCTCGTCCCGTACTCTCACCTGATGATAGCCCGACCTCAAATCAATCTTGGAGAACCAAGATGCTCCCTGTAACTGATCGAATAAATCGTCGATCCTCGGCAACGGGTAACGGTTCTTGACCGTCAACTTATTCAGTTCCCGATAATCAATACACATGCGATGCGAACCATCTTTCTTCTTCACAAACAGGATGGGTGCTCCCCACGGCGAGCTACTCGGCCGAATAAACCCCTTCCCCAGCAACTCCTGAAGTTGCGAGGATAACTCTTGCATTTCTGGAGGCGCAAGGCGATACGGCACCTTAGCGATAGGCGCGGCTCCCGGAACCAAATTGATACCAAACTCCACTTGCCTCACGGGAGGCACACCTGGTAATTCTTCGGGAAAGACATCTGGAAACTCACGCACCACCGGAACTTCATCCACCGAACTCGGTCTCTCGGAGATCACTCGCGTATCCATAACATACGCCACAAAACCCTTACAGCCCTGCTGTAAACACTGCCTCGCCCTAGCAGCCGAACAAAAGGCTGATCCAGAACGTGTACCCTCGCCGTAAACCGAAAGAACTCCCCCACTAGGATCTCGTATAGTCACCAGCTGACGCTCGCAATCGATAACCGCGCCAAATCGGCTCAACCAGTCCATGCCCACTATAACACAGACATCACCTATCGCAATAGGAATCAGGTCGATCGGGAACTCAACCCCAAAAATCTCCAATACACATCCCCGGAGGACCTCCGTGGCACAAATCACTCTGTCGGCGGCTATGGAAACCCGCAGGGGCCGACTCAGTGCCCCACGACTAACTCTGATATGCTGACTAAATGCCAAAGATACAAAAGATCAACTCGCACCCGAGTCAAATAACACTAAAGCAGGTACATAATTCACAAGGAAGGTACCTATGCATAGCATAATATAAGCATAATATCTTGACACCATAAATAAATAATAAAAGAAGCGTACCAGCCACAACGTCGGGTGCAGCGCGGACCTCTTCCGCAGTCAGTTGAAAAGCTCTCCCCCGAGCCCTCGGTGCCTCGGCCTTCACAGGCCGACTCTCTGCAGCAGTAGCTCTGATGGCGGCGGGAGCAGACCCCTGAGATGCTCCGCGCAGCAGCGGACACTCTGCCTTCCGGTGTCCGGTCTGGTTACAGTGGAAGCACACTGTAAACCCCTTGGGGCAGTCCTTGGCCATATGCCCCTCCTTGCCACATTTGTAGCAAGACCCCGCTCGACAGACTCCATCGTGACCCTTGCCGCACTTTCCACAAGTGCGGCCCTTCTGGCTCCCGGGTCGGGGATCAGCGGGCTTGGCCCGCTTGGCTGCCGGCTGGGACTGAGCCGGCCGCCGATCCCTCCCCAGAGACTCCGCCTCCTCCCTGGCCTGAGTCTCAAGCTCAATCTCCCTATTCCGAGCATTTTCCTGAAGCTCGGCAAATGTTCGATACGAGGAGTTCGCAGCGAACTCCCGAATATCCCGTCTCAGAATGCTCAGGTAACGGCTCATACGTGCCTGCTCGGTGGACACGTGCTCAGGGCAGAACATCGCCCTCTCATGAAACATCCTCGTAATAGCTGTGACTGACTCGGTACCCTGCTTGAGGGTCAGAAACTCCTGTGTCAGACGTTCCCTCTCCATCTGAGGAACGTACTCATCTCGGAACATGGTAGTGAACCTCTCCCAGGTCACTGCCGAAAGCTCAGTCGGTGTGAAGTGTGCCGTCACAAACTTCCACCAGTCCTTCGCTCCCAAGCGAAGCTGGTTCAGCGCGAACCAAACCTTCAAATGCTCAGGGGACGAGCAAGTGAAGAAGCATCCCTCCATATCAGATATCCACCTCATAGCTGCCACCGGATCCTGCGTACCATCAAACTCTGGTGGCTTGGTGTTGCTGAACTCCCTAAACAATGTCGCATCACCTCCCTGGGGTCTTGCCGCAGCAATCGCTGCGGTAGCCGCTGCAACCGCAGCCTCAGAAAGAGCGGCATAGCGCTCGTCAAATGTCTCAATCAACGCGGTCTTAATGGACCCGAACATCTCTGGTAACTCAGCTCTGATGACCGCAGCCACCTCCTCATGAATGATCTGTCGAATCTCCTCATCGCCAGTTCCGGCATCCTCTGGCATGCGACGTGTCCTCACCATGATCAACCTCTGAAATACAACATGCGATAATTAGAATTTACTCGAAAACTCTTACATTCGACAATCCACCCCTCCTTAATTATTGGTATCCCAAGATTCTTATTTGGACTGTGTACCGCACCGGTGCTTTCAGTAGTACGGGCCCAATACTACTGTCCGCACCGTCTCAGTACACACCCCAAATCTTCCCCTTCGGATCCCAATCCCCAAGTACTCTATTATACTTAAATCACTCTGTAACAGGTCTCACACAAAGTCCTAGCTGCTCCCTAATTACCCTCAGCATCTCATAGCAGCTCACCCTTCCCTAGGCTAAGGCATCACAAAACAGGCCACTCTAGTCCTATTAGCAATACCTAGCCTACTCAAGCATGCAAATACATCACATTAGTAATAATCATCACATAATATAAAGGTATTTTGGGAATTCACCGTTCGGGCGCTGGCTGATCGTACACACGTTTCTTCCTGGAAAATCTTTTACTCTTAGAAAACTTTGGTTTTATTTTGAAATATCTCTTCAATTCCTCAGTTTGAGTTCAAATACCCCCGAAGGCTCTGATACCAATTTGTAACACCGAAAATTTTCAAAACAAATTTTTCAATTTTTTTTATAAAACATAATTCCATTGATATTCATTAAACAACCATTTTAATTATCCAAACAAGACAATACAAAATCCCAAGATCATGATATCAAGCTCTGAATGTGTGTGTGTACGGATCAAGCCGGCGCCTTCCTGCGGTCGTCACTAGTACCTGAAACAATAACATCAACACTGTAAGCACAAGGCTTAGTGAGTTCCCCAAAATACTACATATAACACATATTAGCCACTCGAGGCTATAACTCTGTGGGTCCGTGCACCCAAACTCTGTGAACCCTCAGGTTCTAACTCTGTGAACCTTCCGGTTCTAACTCTGTAAACATGCACAGCATCAAACACATAGAAGTAATGCAGTACAACACATAACATACATAGCATACAAATACTCTATCACATAACTCTGGTTACCTACTCAAGGTAAAGTATAGTGAGAAGACTCACCTCGCGTGTCTCGGTAAACCGTAAACCTGAAATTGCTAATCACTTGACCTGTCGAGCTGCCGTCCCCCTATAGCACAATACACCTCTAATTAACACTTTCCCCACTAGGGTTGACCACACTATAACAAGTCAATCTAGGTCAACGCTGGTCAACGGTCAACGGTCAACTTTGACCGGACTCGGCGAGTACCCAGGCGACTCGGCGAGTCTGGGCGTGTACACCAATTTCCCTGGAATCCTCCCTTGACACGTCGAGCATTCCCTCAGCTCGACGAGTTCCACCTGGCACGAGTTGTGGGGCCACCACAACTCAACTCGCCGAGTCTCAAGAACAACTCGGCGAGTCCAGTTAGACTCAGTCCACCTGTCCATTCTGACTCCCCCTTGACTCACTGAGTCCACCTTTCCCAACTCGGCGAGGCCACTCACAGAGTGGTCGGGCAACATTCATGCTACTCGCCGAGTCTGTTCTTCGGACTCGGCGAGTCCATGCCATGCACTGACTCAATCTTGCTCTAAAGGTCAGATCCAGTTCATTAATCCATAGATCCAGTCCCTCCAAGCTCATTTAGCACGTAAAGTTACAATCTTGATGCACATACAACCTTTATATGACCATATATGATGTTTATGACTCAAATACTACAACACAAGGCCAAAGACTCTATTGTCACTCATAAAGCTTGATGAGTGAGGCTCTCTGGACCTCTATGGATCCAGATCCATGGCCTCAACTCAAAGAGGGAACCAATGGGCATCAAATCATCCCATAAATGACCACCACAAGCCCTAAATTGCATCATGCTTCACTAAACAGAAAATGGTCCGAGATAATACCTCTAGAGTGATGATCTAAGCTCCAAATCCACGGAATAGCAACCTCCTTTGCTTCCTCTTGCCTAGGGTCTCCTTCTTCTTGCTAGATAACACACACAAGATCAAGAATGGCTCCTTTCTCTTCACAAATGGCTCAAGAACACAAGGGTCACTCACTGAGGGTTGGGTGAGCACAAATGACGGCCATAAGGCCCTTTAAATAGGCCTCAAACCCGGAGATTTAGGGTTTCATTACACAGCGCAGACTCGCCGAGTCCATATCCTGGACTCGCCGAGTCCAGGCGCGCACCAATGTTCAATTCCGCGTCTCTACTCGGTGAGTCTGAGCTCCAACTCGCCGAGTCCCTCTCACAATATGACAAAATTAGATTTACAAGATACCTGGTAAAAATCCGGATGTTACACTATTCGTATGTTTCCATCGCATAAGCACTAAGTCAACCATCTTACGTCTCAACCTCTTACTCTTGCGGTCAACAATCGCCTCCGGCTCTTCATTTAGCCTCTTATTTTCATCCATCCTTAAATATGAAATTGGAATTATGTCGGGAACTTCTCCCATGAACTTCCTCAAATAACACACATAGAAATTGTTATGAATACCATCTCGTTCTTCTGGAAGTTTTATCTTATAAGTTTGGCTCCCAATCCTCTGATGAACTTTGAATGATCCAATAAACCTTGAACTAAACTTTCCTCTTTTCCCGAATCTTATAAGTCCTTTCCATGGTGAGACTTTAAGCAAAACCGAATCTCTAACTTTGAATATCATCAGTCGTCTTTTCTTGTCAAAATAGCTCTTTTGACGATCCTAAGCCGCTAACATCCTTTCTCTAATCACCTTTAATTTTTCAGCATTCTGATGGACTATTTCGAGGCCCATAAACTACTTTTCTCCTTCCTCAATCCAACAAGATGGTGTACGACACTTCTGTCCATCCAAAGCTTGATAAGGTGCCATCTTGATGCTCAAGTGGAAACTATTATTGTAGGAAAACTCTACCAGAGGTAAGTGTTCATCCTAGTTATCTTGGAACTCTAGGGTACATGCTCTTAGCATAGCTTCAAGTGTTTTAATCGTTCTTTCACTCTAAGCATCGATCCGCGGATGGTCAGATGTACTTAAACACAACTTTGTACCCAATTCCTCTTGTAGAATCCTCCAAAACCTTGACGTGAAACGACTATCATGATCTGGTAAAATAATTAAAGGAACTCTGTGAAGTCTTACTACCTCCATTATGTAAGCATTTGCAAACTTATCTTTATACCATCTTTCATTGGTTGCTATGAAGTGTGCACTCTTAGTGAACCGATCCATGACCACCCAAATCATCTTGTGACCGTTCTTTGTTCTGGGCAGTTTGGTGACAAAATCCATGGTGATGTCTTCCTATTTACACAAGGGTACAAGTAAAGGTTCTAAACTCCCATATGGTTTCTAATAATGTGCTTTAAATCTCGCACAGGTTACACACTCGGCCTCATATTTTGCAACATCGAGCTTCATCTTCAGCCACCAGTAATATGGTTTCAGATATCTATACATTTTTTTGTTGTTGGGATGCATCGAGTACATGGTCTTGTGAGCTTCTTCCATCAGAAGATCTCTAATTCCTCTCGTCTTTGGTATCTAAATCCTATCTTGGAATACCTTCGGGCCTTGACTGTTTGTACCGAACATTAACGTTTTTCCCCAACGTTCTTCCTTTCGGCCAGTTTTCTCTGAAGCTCCTTCCTGAGCTTTCTTAATGTTGCTCTCCACAATCATTGATACTACTTCAATTCTTAAGGATCTTGGCCTTTTCCTTTCAAGGGTCACTTTTCGTCTTAGAGCATCAGCTACCACATTTGCTTTGCTGGGTTGGAAAAATATCTCACAGTTTTAATCCTTGAGTAACTCTAACCAACATCGTTGTCTCATGTTCAATTTCTTTTGATTAAAGAGATACTGGAGACTCTTATGATCAGTGAAAAGTTTACACTTTGTACCGTAGAGATAATGCCTCCATATCTTTAGTGCGAATACTACTGTTTTTAACCCCGAATCATGAGTGGGGTAGTTTTTTTCGTTCTCTTTCAGTTGTCTTGATGCATATGCTATCACCTTATCCCTTTGGGTTAGAATACATCCTAACATAACTCCAGATGCATCGCTATAAACTGAAAAGTCTTTAACTCCTTCAGGTAAAGAAAGAATCGGTGCTTCACACAACTTCTTCTTTAGCTTCTCGAATGCTTCTTCGTGTTTCTCACTCCATGTATATGTAGCTCCTTTATGGGTCAAAGTTGTCAATGGAGCAGTGATCGAAGAAAAGCCTTGGATAAACCTTCGGTAATATCCAGCTAATCCTAGAAAGCTTCATATCACCATGGGACTTTTTGGTCGTTCCCACTTCATCACAGCTTCAATCTTCATTGGGTCAACCATGATCCCTTCTTGGTTAACTACATGACCCAAGAATTGGACTTCTCGAATCTAGAAATAACATTTGGAGAACTCTGCGTACAACTTCTCCTTCTTTAAAACTTCTAATACTTCTCATAGGGGCTTGCCATGCTCCTGCTGGCCCTTTGAGTAAGCTAGAATGTCATCTATGAACACTATCATAGATTTATCGAGCAATGGTTTACAAACCCTATTCATCAAATCCATGAATGTTGCTGAAGCATTGGTTAGTCCAAATGACACAACCAAGAAATCATAGTGTTCGTATCTTGTTCTGAATGTGGTTTGCATCTCCTGGTTATGCTTCTTAGCATCGATTAGAAACGCCAAGTATGATGTGAAACCTTTAGACAAACATTTTATAGCTTTCATCAGGGAAATGATTCCAGAATTTACTTTGCGTTTGTCCCCGTACACCATAAATGACTCTTTTCCAGGCGGGTTTACTATCACTATCTTCTTCTTGCATAGTGTCTTGGCATCATTGGCGCTACGCCAATCTATTCCTAGTACGATGTCGAAACCATTCAACTCAATGGGTAACAGCTCCTCGTGGAATTTGTTTCCGATTAAGTCGATGATGATGTTTTTAATGCAATATCTAACAGGTATGAATTTGCCACTGGCAACTTCTACAACTACAACATTATCAAGTTTTTCTATAGGCAAATCTAGTCTTCCACCAAATTTATGTGATATAAAGGAGTAATTTGCTCCAGAATCAAACAATATATTTGCAGGCAATCCATTTACAAGGTAGGCATCAGCTGCATCCTTCGCAGCTTCCAGGTTCATCTGGACAATTCTTGCCTTCGGCTTCCATGGGATATTAGGCCTTGTTGCCTCTTTCTTCTCCGGGTAATCCTTAGCAATGACCCTTCTTGATTACATCCATAGCACACCCTTTTCTTGACGTTGCAATCGTTGGCGTAATTCCCCCACACTTAAAACAAGTGACCTCTCCGTCACATTTCCCATGGTGCGTCTTTTTTCACTTTTCATACCATTTTGCTTCGCCTCCTCCTTCTCTCGTGACTCAATTCGAGAATTTACTTTTCTTGTTGGATCTCGAAGATCCATCAAACTTCCTTTTCTCACCAACCTCTGCCCTCTCCAGACCCTTCTCCCTTATCTGGATCTCAACATTTTCAGTAGCCCAGATGGCGGCTTTTAGAGTGGTTACTTGCTTGACCATCGAACCAAAGTCTGCTGGTAATCGGTAGGCAAATGTGTTGACCTTGTAGAGTTCATTTGGAACTAGATAAGGAACAAGCTTCAACTTTTTTTTTAATCGGTGACGCTCATTCTTCCCTTCTTCGGATTTTGAAACTCAATGTTGATTTCAAGAAGATCCTACTCGAAGCAGTACTGCATCTTCAGTTGCACCATGAAATCTTCCCAAGACATCTTTCTAGCTTCTCCCTTGGGCATTGTATCAACTAGTAGCTTCCACCAGCTTAGTACTACAGACTTTAACAAAGGAACCGCGAGAGCGGTCTTCTGTCTATTGCTGCATTCACAACTCTCAAAAACTATCTCCATCTCAAAGATCCAATTCATAACTTCCACCGTCATTGGGCTTCCAGAAAGACACAGTGGTTTGGATGCCATGAAATCCTTGTATTTGCATCCACTCCCACCATTTCCACCACCTTGGTTATTTCCTCTAACCACTGGCGGTTCAGCTTCACCAACGATCCTGGTGTAGTTTTCCTCCTCTGAATATCCATTATTTAGTTCTGGCTATTCAACATGAATCGAAGGTTCATCCCTATTATTCTGAAACATTTTCCTCATTTTTTTCCCTCTATTCGGCTATCATAGCCCGAATCATGGCTTGTACTCCAACCATCATGAAAGGCTCAGGTGCAACTTCGACTATCGGCACCTGCTCACTCACTTAGGGACGAGGCTGTTGATTCCTATTTTCATTCATGTTTCCAACTCTGCTTTTGGTTCTTTCCATTTTGATCTATACACCAAATTAGGTGAATTTAGATCTTTATAAACATTAGACATTTAAATCCTCCTTATAACCCCGAAAGGTTACATGCTAGTTCAAATATCATAGTCGAACACTTAGAATCCTGGACACGTATGGTTTCCAGATCTGGTCAGCACTAGACCATAGATTCGAACAAATAATAGCATATAAGGCATCTTTATACCTATAACATAAAACATTTAGCACATAAAAGCATTTTAAGCATCCTCCCTAACATAAACTAGTGTTCGTGTCTAAAATATAGTAGACACTCATCTCACAATAATCGCTTGGTATCTAAGTTTAAGTCTAGAAATCCTACAAATTCCTAGTTTAATTAAACTGCTGCCCTGATACCAACTGTAACATCCCCAATTTCACAACCAGAAAAGACCGATTTGTTTATGCTTCATTTTCAAATCAGAGTAACCTTTTAATGAAAAGTTTTGCGGAATTTGATCCCAAAAGAAAGTATGATAAAGATTTATCAAAGCATTTCCGAAGAAATGTATTTCATTATATTAAAACATTGGGATGTCATTGTTAATATATCAAAAGCATAAACAGCACAACATAGGCTTTACAATATTTATTTATATCTACTGGCCTATAATCGATAATCCTCTCGTCAAGTCATCCAACTATGCTCTTCCTACTACCTGTAATACAAGAAACCGAGTGGGTCAGGCTTGAGAGTCTGGTGAGCACATAGGGTTTCAACCTACGATAAATAAGTTGATTAATTTCATCAAATCATACAAACCACTACTAGACAAATAGCCTTTTACGACGTGAAATGCGTGTTGTAAAACGCTCAGACGATGCGCAAATGCGCGTCGAGAAAGGCCGTGTCATAACGACAGACGACACGCTTTTGCGCATTGTCTATAGACGACGCGCATTTATGACACGCAATGCATATCATTAAAACCCCTGTCAAGAAAGGCCATGTTATAAATGAAAATGACACACATTTTTGCGTATCGTAATTTTAATTTTTTTTTTTTAATTATTTACAGATTTACTAACTTTCAAATTAAACTTGCATTTCATGTTTCATAATAGAAAATAAAATACCATATACAAAAAATACAATCCATTGCATAAAAATTAATGTCATACAAATAATCATTCCAATAGTAGACAAATATTTGTACATTATTATTAAGAGATTTTCCCTAACTATATAACCTAGTACTACATTGCTATTTCCTTAGTTTGTGTACATTGTTGTAAGCAAGTGTATATTGAAGCACCTTCCATGCAGTAGTATCCCCTTGACCAATGCTAGTATCATAACATAAAACACCTTTCTGCACAAAAAACAACAATAAGTATAAAATAATTTAAAAAATATATCATTTGACCAATGCTGGTATCATAACATAAAGCACCTTCCATGCAGTAGTACCCCATTTGATTGTTGGTAACTCGTAATTATTGTGTTATTGAGTCGTTACCATTTGCAGGAACAGAGTTATTGCAAGCGGGTACCAAATGCAACTGAAGAATTTAAAAAATAACTTTTTTTACCCAAATTTAGTATAAAATAATAAATAAATAAACATACTAGGTGGTGGAGGGCTAGGACCAAATCTATCTAATAAATCCATCAAAGCTGAAGATGATGAAAGTCTGCCTAATGGAGTAACTGAAGTTTTAATAATATCATTATTATCTTGATTTATTGATAATATATCATCATGTGGTGTACATGAACCATTTTGATGAGTAGCTGAATAAACATACCTCTGGGTTTCGGGTTTCACGTCAAATTAAAAAGACTTCACCAACCCGTGACCCAACAATAGTCAAATTAAGTCTTTGACAAATGTCCATATATATTACACTAAGTAAAATCGCTGCCAAAATGGTAGTTTATATATATATATATATATATATATATATATATATATATATATATATATATATATATATATATATATATATATATATATATATATATATAAGAAGTTGGTGGATCATTGAACGCAACCCTTGAAAGACCAAAGTCACAGATCTTGAGTTTGCAATCCGTATTGGACTATCATCAGGGTAACAACATTGCTTAGGGAATACCTCAACATTTTATGTCAAATAAGACAACCATAAGGGGGATGGAGTACTACTGGTGAACACTTAGTTCAAATAAACACCTACAGGTTGCAAGCCTGCTAGCGTTCCACTAGATTGTCTAGAAAAGTCCATGTTTGTCATGTATATTCCACTAGATGACTAGATCAATGTCAATATCGAGGCCTCACATCATTTGATTTCATCACACATCAACTATTTCACCTACCCATGCTCTAACCAACATATTTGTAGATATAAAATACATATATAGTCTAGATCTGAAAAACAATTTTTAAATCCTTCATCAAACATAGATCTCAAAGTATAAATTATATATATACAGTTTAGTTATGAAGAGAAAAGTTTAGATCTGATAAAAATAATACATATACAGCTCAGATCTGAAGGAAATTGTTTACATCTGACAAAAAAAAATACATATACAGTTCAGATCTGAAGAGAAAATCTTAGATCTAAAAATAGAAAGTTTAAATCTAACATCCAACATTGATCTTCAAGATAAACAGATAATATACACACATAGCACGTAATTTATATAAAATACTTCATATCTATGTGTAAGATGAAAGTAACTATGCACTCACTTGTTAAGGTGATGATTCGGACAATGCTTCGCTTCTTAAAATAATCTCAATTGACGAAACAGCAGTGTTGCTAAAAACCAGGTTCTGCGCAGGCAGAGTTTCAAACCGAAAAACTCTTTATCTCGGAGTACTATGGGGGTGCCTTCTAGTGCTAGGGAGGTTTCCTATACTTCATGGGTGTTTGGGAGGTTTACAAAGAGAATAGAGAGAGAGAAAGAAGTGGTGAAAGTTATGAGAAAACGTGGCATCCTCGCATCTTATATATAGTCGTTGGCCTCGGTTTACGCAGGGCTTACCTGTGGAGGTACGTGGGGTGTACCCCAGTGTGTGGGGCGTTCCTGCGCACGCTGGGTGCTCCAAGGAGATAGTGTTCAAAAGATGCAGGGGCTACGTGGTTGATCCAAGACCAAGTGATGTGAGTCTATGGGTCGTAACCTTCTATGCGGGGCTTACTTGAGCAGTCTAGCAAATGACACTCTTGACTTCTAAAATCCGTAACTTTCTCATACGAGCTTCATTTTTGACGTTCTTTATATTCACGTGTAGGTAGAGACGTATTCTACAACATTCATTTAGACTTTGTCGGCTAATTTTGTATTTATTTTTAAATTTATATTTTTAACATGCCGGGATACGAAAATCCGTTAAAAATTCATAACTTCGTCCTACGACGTTGTTTTCGTCTGTATTTTTATCGTTAAAATCCTATTCATTAGATCTTAGATTCTCATTTAGGTTGTGCCGGCTAAAAATCGGTCGATCTAATATTTGAACTCTGGGTTGCATAGTGCTACGCTGAAACTTAGAAAAATCATAACTTCCTCACACGAAGTCAGATTTGGGAAAAAAAAATTTGCATGCTCTCGGTTTAACGTATACTATGACTTTTTTTTAGATCGCTAAGGCTAAAAGGCACTTTATCATAAAATCACTTTTTACATCACGTAGTGTCGTGATGGTTCTGTCGCGAAACTTCCACATGTCATAACTTATTCGTTATGACTCGGATTTTGTCGTTCTTTATATCTTCGGAATGCTTGTCATGACCACTACAACTTACTTCATAGATATCGGGTTTATCTATCATTTTATTTTTGACACTTATTTTCATTCTTAATTTATTATATCTTTCTTAATAAGTATAATGCACATAAATTCACATAATTCACATAATACTCAAATAATTCAGCTTTGTTTCTTCAAAACGAATTACAATGGTTGAACTTGACTATTACAGTATCATACTATTGCTTAGCCCAGAAACACAGGCGTTACACAAACTTTACCTAAGTCTATCACACAAGCTTTCAACATATCTTCCAACGTTTGAATAGTTATGTTGCTTTGCCCGTCGGTTTGTAGGTGGTAGGTTGTACTCATGTCAACCTAGTTCCCAAAGACTTTTGTATTTATTGCCAAAACTATGTGGTAAACCTTCTATCTTTGTCCGAGATAGTGGATATTGGCACCCCATGCAGTCGTACAATTTCCTTGATGCACATCATAGTTAGTTTCTATATTTTGTCTGTCTCTTTTATTGGTAAGAAGTGTGCGGATTTGGTTAACCTACCGATAACTACCCATATGGTGTCTTGCTCACCAGTTGTCTTGGGTAGTTTAATAATGAAGTCCATCGTTATTCGCTCCTACTTTCACTTGGGTATATCTCGTTGTTGTAGCAAACCCAAGGGATTTTGGTATTCTACTTTGACCTTGGCGCAAGTCAAGCACTTCCTACATAAGTAGCAATTTTTGCCTTCATGTTTGGCCACAAATAGAGTTTCTTGAGGTCTAGATACATCTTATCAGACTTAGGATGAACGGAGTACTTGATATTGTGAGCCTCATCCATGGTAATGTCTTTGAATCCGCCAAATATTGGTATCCAGATTCAGTTCATGAGGTAATGAGCTCCGTCATCCTTGACATCAAGGTTTTTATCCATTCCCCGCAAGGCTTTACTTATGACATTCTCAGGTTTCAAGGCATCAAGTTGCACCTCCTTGATTTGGGTGGATGAGTGTGAATGGATAGTCATTGTTAATGATTTTACTTGGCTGAGTACTCCTTTCGACTTAGAGCATCTGCCACTACGTTGGCCATGCCCAGATGATTTCGAATTTTACATTCTTACTCATTTAGCCGTTATACCAATCGTTGTTGTCTCATGTTGAGTTCTTTTTTATTGAGAATGTGTTGGAGGCTCTTATGGTCAGTGGATATTGTGCACTTTGTAATATAAAGTTAGTGTCTCCAGATCTTTAGGGAAAATACTAATGCTCCTAATTCCAGGTCGTGTGTGGTGTAGTTGACCTCGTGAGTCTTAAGTTACTCGAGGCATATGCAATGACCTTTCCCCGTTGCATGACTACACAACCTAGACCCTATTTGGATGCATCGCAATAGACAACAAAGTCTTCTGTCCTTTCTGGAAGACACAAGATTGGAGCATTGCATAAAGCTTGCTTTGGTGTCTGGAAGGTAGTTTCTTGTTTATCCTCCCAGTTGTAGGTCACTCCTTTATGGGTCAGACTAGTAAGTGGCTTTGTGATTTTGGAAAAGTTCTATATGAACCTTCAGTAGTAGCCAGCAAGGCCCAAAAACTGGCAAATTTCTATCGGTGTCCTTGACACTTCCAAATTTCAATTGCCTTAATTTTGGAGGGATCCACAAGTATCCCTTCTTTGCTGACCATGTGTCCCAAAAAGTCCACCTTTCGAATCCGAAATTCACATTTTGAAAACTTTGCGTACAACTTTTCTGCCCTTAGTGTCAACAAGACTTGTCACAGATGTCTACTATGCTCTTCGTTACTTTGCGAATAGATTAGAATGTCATTAATGAACATTATCATGAAATTATCTAGGTAAGGCCGGCATATGCGATTCATTAAATCCATACTGCGGGTGCATTAGTCAATATGAAGGGCATCACAACGAACTCGTAATGGTCGTAACGAGTCTTAAACACAATCTTAGGAATATCTTCCTCCTAGATTCTGAGCTGGTGGTACCCTGACCTTAGATCGATTTCGATAAGTAGCTCGATCCTTGGTGTTGGTCGAACAGATCGTCAATTCGGGGGTAGGGAATTTCGGTTCTTGATAGTGAGTTTGTTCAACTCCCGATAGTCAATGCACATACAAAATGATCCATCTTTCTTCTTTATGAAGAAAACTAAAGCTCCCTAAGGTGAGAAGTTTGTTCTGATGAATCATTTGCTCAGCAGTTCGTTTAGTTGACTCGAAAATTCTTGCATCTCTTCATGGGCTAATCGATATGGTTATTTGGCTATGGGGGTGGCTTTAGGAATCATGTCAATTCTGAACTCGACTTGTCGTATGGGTGATACTCCCGGGAGGTCTTTTGGGAATACATCGAGAAAGTTACAAACCTTTGGAATATCCTTGATGTCTTTCACTTCTTGCTTCTCATCAACAACGTGGGCCAAGAATGCATGGTACTTCTTACATAGGTACTTTTGAGCCTTGATTCATGAGACAAGTTGGAGTTTCGTTTTAGGCTTGTCACCAAAGATGAGAAGGGTCTCGTTATTTGGCAAGTTAAGTCAGACAACTTTTTGATAACACATGATATCGGTATGGTGAGAGCTTAACCAATCCATGCCAATAATAAAATCGAAACTATCTATTGTAACAGGCATTAGGTTTATTTGGATGGAGTGATTGTTTAGGGTTAGGGTGCATCCTATGTATATATCTTTAGTTCTATTAGTTTTTCCATTTTCCATTTCTATTGTGAATATTTCATTGAGTGCTTGAGGTTTTTGCGTGAGTATGTGTTTAAACTTGTGGCTTACAAAACTCCTCTCCGTACCGCTATCGAAAAGTATGCATGTATATTAGTTATTAAGGGGAAATATACTGGTAACCACTGTGGGGTCCTTTATTGCTTCTGCATGCCCTATTCCTAAAACCCTTCCCACACCACTGATATTTTTATTCTTTGCCTTTGGGCACTCCTTTTTGAAATGTCCTGTCTCACCACAACCGTAACATGCCTAACTCACCCGAGCATTAGTGGATTTTGTGGTCTGTTGTGTTGGCACCCTATAGAAATGGGTTGTATGCTCCTTCTTATTGCAATTGTTGCAGTGCATCTCCCGAAAAGCTCCATTGTGATGGAATTTGCACTTGTTGCATTTTGGCAGATTCCTAGCATATTGTTTGGCTGGTACTGGGGTAGCTGGGACGGTGACGTCTTTTGGTACACTCCTGATTCGTTTGGCCCTTCTTCTTATTCCCGAACTTTCATTTACTATCTCCCCTATTTGGTTGGTCAAGTGTGGGGGCCATAATGCCCTGGCGGACTCCCTGGTCGACAAGAGTTTGTGCCAAACATTTGGCACTGTCGTAGGTGGTTGGGTTGGCAGATATGACCATTCCTTGAATCTGGAGGGATAGTCCCTAGATGTAGTGTTCCACCCTCTTGGCTTCCGGGGTGACCATCCCAGGGCACAGAACTGCCAAGTCGTTAAACCTGGCAGTGTAAGTGGTTACATCAAAGCCTATCATGGTGTGGTTCTAAAGCTCTTATTTCAGTTTATAAACTTCGCTTCTTGGGTAGCACTTTCCCATCATCATGACTTTCAGGTCTTCCCAACTCATAGAGTTTGCCACAACGAGAGTCAGTGTCTTGACATGGTCATTCCACCTAGATAACACCGAGTCAGCGAAGGTACAAGCCGCTTACTTGACTTTAGATTCATCCGGGCATGAACAAATTTCAAATATAGATTCAATTTTCTCGAACCATCTCGTCAAGGTGACAACACCGTTGTCCCCATTGAAGGTCCTAGGCTTACCGTTCATAAATTTTTTGTAGGAGCATACTCGTTGGTGCCCTTCACTTTCACCATGATTAGAGCTGTTGGCAATGTTACCGCTCCCGTTTCAATCTCTGTTCCCATTCCTGTTCCCATTTGCGCCATTACCACTAATTTGTGCCATGGCGGCTGCCACAGAGGCTGTCCTAGTGGCGTGGAACATAGCGGAGTACATTGGTGGAGTTGGTATTTACGTAGTTGATGGTGTCTCTCAAACATGTCTATTACTTCTTCATGGTGGCATTCTTCTGCCATAAAGTTTAAAGATGGAAGGATAGTAAGTTCTCGATCATGGTTATGAATCAGCTATTATCGAAATAAAACGTCTCAACTATATATTTGGTTACATCTCACCTTTATAGCAACTTATAAATATCACAATAAAATAAATACAACTACTATAATAAGTAAACGAATGCATAACAATTTATGAATTTAATAGTGATACCCAATGAAATAAAATGCAAAATTTTTAATTGATAATGATTTATAGTAATACATAGTTTGGAAAATTTGACCTCGAGAGGGGTCTACAACACCTGATACTCAAAATAAAATTTCACAGCATAATAACCCTTACAATAATGTAATCACTTATTTGCAGAGTTGAGCCTACCAACACGGGGGGAGTAGCACCAATTCTTACTTATAAAACCTATTCTATGACAAAAGTCGAGTAGTATAAGCACTACTCTTGGCGAGTGGTATCCTACAGTCCCCATAATGTAGCCATGAATGCCTGCATCTCCTCAACTCGATGCTCTGCCTTGATCACCCTTTGTTCTAGGGTGGCCTACCGGTCCTTGAACTCCCTGGCCTCAGCTCGAGCGGTCATGAGCTCCTCTTGAAGGAAGTCGATGATCTTATGGGTCTAGTCGTGATCCTCATTTAGTCATCAGAATCGAGCGATGGTGACCTCAACGGTGGCCCTGACATCTAAGATCTGGCTAGTGGGCGCCCTAGCTTACTCATCAACGTGTGTGATATGGTGAATCATGGCAGGTAGAGCCCTGTCGGCTGAACCCCCATTTTAGAGGTCGTAAAAGTCTCGGCTCCTGCCATATGGGGCACGTTGGCCCTACTCATAGATCCACCTCTGCAAGTCCTCCTCCCATCGAGGTGTCGGACCCTAGAAACCCAGTCCAGGTGTAGGACTATGGACAACAGAAGGTGGTTTGATGATCACGGACTACGTATCAGAGTCCTCCTCCTCGTCACTTCCCGCATCGTCATCTTCGTCTTCCTCTGGGTCCTCATCTGCATCAACCTCAATCTACTCCTCATGATCCTCCTCTGCATCAATCTCAATAAGGTCCTCAGGATCTTCCTCAATCCATCCGTCGTTCCCATTGTTGGGAAAGTAGGGATCTCTAGGTAGATGGAATCCTTCCATGTTGTTTGTGCAAGAATAGAGGTATAAGAGACACATAATAAGTCTAGGTGTATGGTTCTATAGTATCATAAAATACTCCTATAGTATTTTAAAATGTATGTTTGGTTCTAGAGTTTCTTTGTATGGTTTGTCGGTAAGTATTAGACTTGTTGGCCATACCTCAGAAAAATATAGTTGATCAGGCTATATTTATCTCATATATGACTGCACAGACAAATATAGTTGAAAATCCTAATCGTAGCATTCAACTTATCTTTTTTTTTTTTTTTTTTTTTTTTTTTTTTTTTTTTTTTTTTTTTTTTTTTTTACTTTTGTGTTGTTCTTGTTATGACATTGTTCTAGTATATATGTATGTACTTATACTTTATAAAAAAATATCATTATATTTTTAAAAGTATACTTGTACGAACTGTATTGGGCAGAGTATTTCAGCCCCTTTGTATTTATAGTTGTATATCTTACATGGTTTGATATACTTAATTCACTATAAACAATGCTCTAATATCAATCTGTCACACCCCCACACCAGGATGGTGGGAATGTCTGGGTGTGGATGACTTTCAAGAACAGTATCACAACATAATGAATAATAGTGATCAAAGCAACATAACCGTCATAAATATAATTAGGAATATTACATTGTATCCAAATGCTGTTTGTTTTAATACAAATTACATTAGGACAAAGATAAATAGTGTGACTCCTTAATTTCCATCCTCAAAACCTTCTGATTACCTTCTAAACGACATCTCGATAATACAAGTAGTTTTGAAAAATGTCAACAATTAAGTTTGTGAGTTCATAAGAGTTTTGTATGTGAAAAATCTGTAACTTTTCCTTGTAAAATGATACTGAATGTTTCCAGAAAATCCAATATTTTATTAAATTTGAACCATAGTCTTAAAAACCCAAAGACTAAAATGTATTACTATTGTTATACTTAAAATAGTATTATGTACTTTTATTCTTATGTAAAACCATTTGAACATAGGTTACCCCTTAAACCAAATGTATTTTTGATTCCCCATGTGAGTTATTACAACCATGGATTGTTGACCTTGACTGTTGATGTTGACTTTGACTAAGGGTTGACCAAGTTTGACTGCTGAGGGTATTTTTGTAATTTGAGATTTTAATGGAATCAGTTATATGATGGTTACAGGCAGTTGAGTTTCGAGCCGACAGTTGGAGTTTGATCTTCTTTATTTTAGTACTACTTGTGAGGTGAGTTGTCCTCACTATACTAATAGGGTCGAAGGCAAAAATGTCGTCCCTTTTTGGATTATTATCCTGGTTATTTCATGATGATATGCTTAGTCGCCAGTTAGGTCGGTATCCTATTATATAGGATGATGCTATGTTAGTGACTTGTTATGTCGGTATCCTGGTATATAGGATGATGTTATGTTAGTGACCTATTAGGTCGGTATCCTGGTATATAGGATGATGCTTTGATTAGTGATTTGTTAGATCGGTTTGATTGTGTATGCATGCTAGGTAGCGTATGATATTTATGTGTTGATTATATATGTATGGTTGGGTTAAGGTGGTCCTAGTTCGTGCTCTGGGCCAACAAACCTAGGGCAGACTAGATAGACTGCAGACCCATTAGGGTGTATCATTCAGGCTGAAGGCCTGGAGATCGGTCCAAACGAGTTGAAGTCCAGGGAGGGCGGACCAAACTTGCTGAAGGTTCTAAGAGTGGGCCAGATAGACTGAAGGCCCGGTGAGGGTGGCCTAGTCATACTGTAGACTATATATGCATTATGTTTGTTTGTTATGATATGGTTATGGTTTGTATAGCATTGGTGTTTTGGGGGAACTCACTAAGCTCCAAGCTTACAATTTTGGATTTTGTTTCTCGTACTTCGGATTATCGCGGGAAGACGAAGGCTTGATTGTGCACCTCCTTGCATTTTATGATTTTGATTTCTAGTATGCTCTGATATGAAACTATTTTGAAAACATTTTGTAATGAATATTGGTTTTTGAATGCTTGAAAAAGTTTTAAATTTTCATAAATTTTATAGATGTTACAAGTTAGTATCAGTGCCTTGTTTTGTGTGAATTGGAGGAACACTCGTGTGAATCCAGTCTCAAACTAAGGAAAAGATTTTCAAAATGATTTTTAGATGGTCTTCAAAATACTAAAGGAGGATGCAGAGTCTACGATCAGCCAGAGCCATTCAGTAGACCCCAAAATACCATACAGATGTTTGATATTGTTAGAACAACATGCTAGTGATATGCTAGCGATCTCCAAGAATTGCATGATAGAATTGCCTGATTATATGATGCTTGATAGCCTAGGGTTTTCCTTATATGAAATTGACATCATTACTGTAGCTGCTTAGTGTATGCACCATAGTTATACATAATTAAGATCTTATAGCCTGAGAATGTTTGGTTTGGCCTTATTTCCTATTCTTATTTGATGAAGCGCTTAGGATAGGATCAGATACTCGAAAGTCTATAGGGTCCAACGTTATGTATGACTAGAATACATGAGTGCTTCAGGGTTGGTGGAAGTTTCATGGATGAGTTGTGCAGGGTCATTCAACCAATTATAAGATATTAACCTTCCTCTAGGAGTGAGGATTGAGCGCTTGCCTATGCTTATGTATATTGTTAGGGCGTTGTGACGATACTTGATGAAAATATGGGTAGGTGTGGAAGGCAGTATGGGTCCGTACTACTGAAAGCACAGGACCGATACGCATAGCAAGGAAGTCACAACCCCTTGGGATTTATTGAGAGTTGGTTCCCCGTTATTATATGGGATGTTTGATATCTTCCAGGTATATTTTCAACATGGTGATTACGAGGCGATTTGTGAGTGGATCCGATTCAGGATCAGGAGATGTCATTCAGGTGGACCAGCAATGCCCGAGACCATTAGCCAGATGAGGCCAGATGAGCTAGATTCTAGGATTCGAGAGATCTTGTATGATTAGGTGGCTGCACTTTTTTGGGCCAAGTTACCATAGATGTTTGGGTCTATTAAGACCGCCATGGTTGAGTACTTTTATGAGTACTATGCAGCCATTGCTGAGATGGCTGCCGCTGCAGCCTCCGTAGCTGTAGCAGCCTCTGGTGGTGAGATCAGTCGGGCTTTTCAGCATCAGGACTTCGATAACATGGAGCCCCTGACTTTTGATAGGATTCAAGACCCGATCATAGCCATGAGGTGGCTATCTGATGTTGATGGATGCTTTTTCACATGCTCATATCCTAACCAGAAGGTTAGGTGTGCTCTGAACCTGCTGAGATCCAAAGCAAGGGACTGGTGAAGATTGATGATAGGGTTGTATAATGATGATCAGAGAGTTGTGGTTACTTGGGATCAGTTCAGGGAGATGTTCCGTGCTCGGTACATTCCACGGGTTAAGCGCAAGTGGCTGGCACAGGAGTTTTTGGATTTGAGAGAGGTTATGGAGTTGGTGACGGAGATCACCTGTATGTTCACTGAGAGGGCGATGTTTTGCTCGGAGTTTGCTTTCGAGCAGGCTCAAATGACATGTTATCAGAGCATGCTCAAGAACGACATCTGGTAGTTTGTTGCTATCCAACCTTGTGATATGCTACTGGATTTATATGAGGCCGCTAGGCAGCGAAAGCTTGAGATTGAGTTACAGTTGGGGGAGCAGAGGCAGGTCCCGACACAGTTGCAACGACATCGAAGTGGTCTAAGAACGCTGATACTAGGTCTGGGGGCCAGCGCAGCCACACTTGTGGGAAGTCTGGGAAGGGCCATTCTTGAGTTTGAAGATCTGGTAGTGTGTGCCACAAATGCGGCAAGGAGGGGCACTTTGAAAGGGATAGCCGCCAATTAGCCCCAACTCAAAATATGATGATTTGCTACCACTGCATCTGGTTGGTCACGTAAAGACCAAATGTACAATGCTCATTGCAAGGCCAACGTAGGCTCCAGCACTGGCTACACCGAGGATTATTAACGAGAGTCAGGGTAGAGCAGAGCACCTGAGGGCTCAGGGACGCACCTTCCAGCTAACAGTCGAGGAGGCTAGGGCAGCACCAGATGTGGCAGCTGGTATGTTTCTATTCTTTACTTTGTTGATCATACTTATTTTGCTCATATGTGTTGTACATATGTTAGGTACGTTCTTAGTGAACTACTTAGCTACTCTAGTATTGTTTGACTTGGGGGCGAATCGATCTTTTGTCTCGCTATCCTTTAGTAGGGAGTTCGGTTTTTCCCTTAGGAAAGCTAGTGTCCATTGCGAGTCTCTATCACCAACAAACACGGGATATCTGCTTCATCAGTTTATTGGGGTTGCATTCTAGCGATCTTTGGGGCATCTTTCCCCATTGACCTGATTCTGACCCCCATGGGGGATGTTTGTGTGATAGTGGGTATGGATTAGATGAGTCGCTTCGGTGCCATGATCGAATGTGAGGGTCACCAGGTGGTAGTTAGAACCCTAAATGGGGGAGAACCGGTTATCTACAAAAAGGGTACCAGATTGGGTTCAGGGTTTTGATGATCCGCCAGGGCTCGACATTATATTCAGCACGAGTATGCGGGTTATTTGACGTATGTAACAGATACGCAAGTCATGGATCAGGTCTCGGTTTCTGAGGTTCCAATGGTTAGAGAGTTTTCTTACGTGTTTCTAGAGGAGTTACCCGGAGCACCTACTAAGAGGCAGGTCGAGTTTAGGATCGACCCAGTGCTAGGTGTGGCCCCTATCACCAAGGCATCGTACCAATTGGCACCGCCCGAGATGTAGGAGTTGTCATCTCAGTTATAGGAACTGATGGGCAAGCAGTTCATCCGTCCAAGCAGTTCTCCATAGGGAGCACCGATTTTCTTCGTGAGGAAGAATGATGGTTCACACCAGATGTGCATTGACTACTGGGAGCTGAGCAAGTTAACGGTGGAGAACCGTTACCCTCTCCTACGGATAGATGATCTCTTCGATCAGTTACATGGAGCATCTTGGTTTTTCAAGATAGACTAGAGATTGAGCTACAGTTAGGTCAGAGTTTGGGAGGAGGACATAGAAAAGACCGCATTCCGGACCCGTTATGGACATTATAAGTCCGTAGTGATGTCGTTTCGGCTCACCAAAGCCCCGACAGTATTTGTAGACCTGATTAATCGGGTATGCACACAGACGCTTGATCGCTCGATCATTGTGTTTATAGATGACATATTAGTGTACTCTAACACTAGAGAGCAGCATTAGGAGCATATCCATGAGATCCTCGGAGTCTTGACACGAGAGCGGCTTTATGCCAAGTTCTCAAAATGTGATTTTTGGTTGCGAGAGATTCAGTTCCTTGGACATCTTGTTAACTAGGAGGAGATTTTGGTCGATCTGGCCCAGATCGAGGCAGTTATGCAGTGGGAGGTTGCAAAATCTCCATCGGATATTAGGAGCTTCTTGGGATTGGTAGGGTACTACTGGAGATTCATATAGGGTTTCTCCAAGATTGTAGTACCCCTCACTCTTCTGATATGGAAGGGGGTGGATTTCCAGTGGGACCTTGAGTAGCAGACTGTGTTTGAGACCCTACGATAACGACTCTAAGAGGTGCCATTTTTGACACTCCCTGAGGGAGTTGAGGATTTCGTAGTATTCTATGATGCATTGATCACCGGATTGGGAGCAATCCTTATGCAGAGAGGACGGGTGATAGCCTATGCATCATGATGGATGAAGCCACATGAGACGAGATATCCTACATACGATTTGGAGTTAGGAGCGGTGGTATTCGCTCTCAAGATTTGGAGACACTATGTCTATGGGGTCTATTGCACTATATACACAAACCACAAAAATTTGAGATAGGGCATGGATCAGCCGAACCTGAACATGAGATAGTGCAGGTAGCTGATGTAGTCAAGGACTACAACTATGAGATCCTTTACCATCCCGGTAAAGCAAATGTGGTTGCGGACACCCTGAGCTGCAAGACGGTTGGACCTTCTTTTCCAATGACATGTATGAGGATATCAGTGATATTGATTAGAGAGGCTTAGGTCGAGGATGTACGACAAGAGAACAGGAAGTTGGAGAGGATTAGAGGCGAGATCACCAGATTCGTGCAGGATAGTCGGGGATTATTGACCCGTTGTGATCGGGTATGGGTTCCGATGTCTGGAGGGGTCAGATAGATTGTATTGGAGGAGGCTCATAAGTTTCACTTCCCCATTCACCCAGGAGCCACCAAGATGTATCGGGATCTGACTTTGAGTTACTGGTGGTTGTGCATGAAGCGAGAGATCGCTTGGCACGTTGATAGGTGCTTGACCTGCAGGATGGTCAAGGCCGAGCATCAAAGGTCGAATGAAAAGTTGTAGCTTCTGGAGGTTCCCATGTGCATGGACGGAGCATATATAGGGCCAGGGGGTTGTGCCCCCCACCCCCTATTTTTTTATATATAGTCCATAAGTATTGAAAAGGTTGCATATTATGCTCAAAACTATAAAATTTGACTTTGCCCCCCCCCCCCCCCCCCCCCCAAAAAAAAAAAAAAAAAAATCATAAGATCAAGCTCTGTCACTGGCTCTGTATGCATGTTGTTATTTGTATATGTTATTTGATTGGATGTTGGTACTTTAGGAGAACTCACTAAACTTCGTGCTTACAATTTTGGTTTATGGTTTCTGGTACTTCAGCGGATCTTTTTTGGGTGAAGGTGTGACCATACACATCCTCATGTTTTTTGGACTGATGATTTTTGGGAAGCTCTGATATTGTGAATGTTTTGAAAACTATGTTGAAATAGATTCTGATTTTTAAATAATGTTTTGGAAACAATGGTTTTTATAAACACTTCTATAGAGAAATGGTTGTTTTGAAAAGTTTAATTTTTATGGATATTACAGTTAAAAATAATAGTAAATAGATAGTTATATTTAATTTTATTAATGAGGAAGGTGGGTGATGTGAATGAATAATATTGTTCACAATACTATGTCAAAGTTAATGTCAATAACATAACAATTTTAAAATATATATATATATATATTTTAACATTTCAACAATATATTTCTAACCTACGTTGCGCAACGCACGAGAATTAATCTAGCATTTTTCAGTAAACCTAAGTTGTTTTTAGAAACTATTTTATGTTTTTAACGGAACATCTGAAATGATGAAAAATATCATAAAATATTATTCATTTTATCAAAATGTAACACTTATCGCCATTTTACATGGGCATGAATATAAGACTATCCCATCAATAATTAATCAAATCCAACCCAATTATCTATTAAAAAACAATTTCTTTCTCTTTCAATCTACAACTCAATTAAACACAATCTTTTATATCTATTAGCAATCCAATTCAACCCAATTTTATAAAAAATATATATTAAAAAATTATATTAATATTGGTCTTATTTTATACAGAAAAACTAATAATGTATTTTGATATATTTTATTTCATTTTTTACTATAAATTGATTATAGTTACTAACAAAATTAGTGTTAACTAGAGGGTAATCCATGCTTCGCATGGGTCGGAGGTAACAAAACATACGTTGTGATGCTTTTGAACTTAAAGGAACTCATGTTTGGATCAGTTTTACAATGTTATATAGACTTATATACTTAAAAATATAAAAAAAAGGTATAACTTTGCAAAGATAGTTACATGACCATTTTGTGTTAACTATAGGGATGGAGCTGCCATCTTTCGGTCAACAGACATTACAAAAATATTACTATACAATAGCATAAGATAAAATTAGTATGCGACTTCCTGTAAGATGACACACAATTAGTTTGGTGAACGTAAAATAAAACCAATGTTTTTAAAAAGAATTAAGATAGCAACACTCCTAAAAAAACAATATCAAAAGTACCAAAGTGGAGAACATGAAGAGCAATCCAAGTTAGCACCAGTCGATCCACCTACCGAGCAAAACCTACAAAGTGTGGGTTATGTAAGGAATTTTTTTTAAAGAATAGCAATGTAATTTTAGTTCTGTGCCAAAAATAACAAAATACTTAGAATGGTTTAGATATATTAGTATATTAACCTAAAATCTATAAATGTGAGAATGATGAAACAAGGAACATCCAAATTTGATTTTGTACGAGAAAGTTATGATTTTACCAAGATTTAGCATAGCAGTACACAGCCCGAAATTCGAATTTTAGATCGGTCAATTTTCAGCCAAAATAATCTAAACGATAAATGATAATATCGTTAATAGGAGTTAAACGATAAAAAGACAGATGAAAACGGAGCTAGTATACGAAAGATATGGACGAAGCTTAGTCTCTACTTTTCAAGCGCGACGAATTCGAATGCAGTTTTGTAAATCTAAGCTACAATGACAATTAGCTGACGGGGTCTAAATGAAAGTTGTAGTACTTGTAAATACCAACGCGTGGATATAAATAACGTAGAAAACGGAGGTCATACGCGGAAGATACGGACGAAGCTTAGAGACTACTCTACAATAAAATCCCTATAAATAAAGAATGAATCCTTCATATATTCTTCACACCATGATAAAAGTCTAGGGAACCTCCCTAGCATGAGCAGGAAGCCCCGTAGCGCTCGACGGCTTCGAGAAGAAAAGCTCTCGGCTCTGAAACGCTGCTCCAACGAAGCCCAGTTTTTTTTTTTTTAATAAAAATCATATGTAAGTGAGTTACGCCTACACTATTTCTAATATAGCTTTTATTTAAAATATAGTAATGTTAATAGGACCCTTAAATAATTATTTGGACTATTATTATGAGTTGTATAAGTATCATTATAATATCTTTCTAACCACTCGCGGTACGGGGAATCTGGTTTAAAGGGCCGCATAGGGTTGTTGGATTTTAGAAGTGCAATATGCCAAAATGGTCCTGCCCTCCGATATTTTATGTTTAGCCCTGTCTGTATATAGTGGTTGGAAAATATTATTTAAACGCTTATAATAATAATAATACTAAGACTAATAATTAGTCACGGTAAATATTAGACTAAAATCTAGTGGGAATACTACTAGGTTTCGTCGAAAAAAATTATATTGTTAACAAGCGAGGCGTTGTCCGAGTTTGGAATCATCACTTTAACAAGTGAGTTCATAGTTACTTTCATCTTACACATAGATATGAAGTATTTTATATAAATTACGTGTCATATGTGCATATTATCTGGATACTTGTTGTCTATGTTGGATGAATGATTTTATATATGTGTTAAATGATTTAAACTATATATTTATTTTATATCTATAAATATGTTGGGATAAAACATGAGTAGATGAAATAGTTGATGTGTGATGAAATAAAATGATGAGAGATAGGTGATGATAATTAGGTAATGATAGATAGGTAATGATGAATCGGTGATGTAGGATGAAAGATACTATAACCTTATCCGATAATTTGGAGATGTAGTCATCTACCAGAGTATAGGTGGCGACCACAGAATATTATAGACAACCCCATGGAAACACCAGCGGGCTCATAAGTTGTAGGTGATGAATTACGAGTTCAGGTGATGTTGTAACTACGTATTCATGCGATGATACTCTGACCCCTTACTATGAATTACGAGTTGAGGCGATGTTGTAACCATATATTCATGTGATGATACCCTAACCCTTGTTGGGCACGTATTGAGGGAGTAATCCCTGAATCAATATTGTTTATGCGATGTAGGCGATGATCCTTAAGGAGAGTCCTTAGGAACAAACATATAAGGAAATGTGATGTAAGGAGATGAGAGGTAAATATGATGTAAGAAACGACCCTTACGATAAATCCTTAGGGAAGGTACTTAGGAATAAAGAAGATAATGGGGATGGGTAATTAGGTTAATTGTTTGATGATTAAACATAATAATTATATTAGTGTGGGTTGAAAACCCTATGTACTTACCAGGTTTCCCAACCTAGCCCACTCAGTTTACTTGTATCACTGGTGACGATGTGAAGTTACATTACACTGAGAGATTAAGGAGATATAGATCACTAGTGTAACTGAATGTAAGTTCTGTTTATGCTTATGTTTCTGTATTGACGATAACATCCCAAATGTTTTAAAAGGAATAAAAATACATTTTTTTTGGAAATGCTTTGATAATGAAATTATCATGTTTTTTTGGGAACAAAATCCGCAACGTTTTTATTGAAATAGATACTTTGATTTTTATAAAGCATAAACAAAATCAGTATTTTCTGGCTGTGAAAATGGGGATGTCACAGTTGGTATCAGAGCATTAGTTTAAGCGAGCTAGGAATATGGATTTACTTCTAGACTTAAACTTAGAATGCTAAGCAATGATTATGAGGAGTGTGTGTTAGGTAATACACTTGAATAGACACAAGCACTAACTTATTTAGGGAAAAATGCCTAACATGCTTTTATGTGCTAAATGATTTATGATATGCATTATATGATCGGATCTATGGTCTATTGCCGACCGGATCTTGAAACTTTATGTGTTCAGGTTTCTAAACGTTTAATTACGGTATTAGAACTGGCATATAACTTTTTGGAGAGATAAGGGGATTTACACGTCAATTATAGATAAAATCTTTCCTATCTTAATTCTCGTCATTACACATCGACCGTCTAATTTGGTGTATAGATCAAAATCAGAAGAACCTGAAGTGGAGTCGGGAACACGAATGGAAATAGGAATCAACAGCCCCCAGTGATTGAACAAATACCTGTTGTAGTAACCGCACCTGAGCCGATCACCATGGTCGGGTTACAAGCGATGATCCAAATGATGTTGGATCGTCAAATGGAGGAAACAAGGCATTTACTTCAACAAAATCGAGAAGAACTTACAATGCCTATTGAATAGCCCGAGCTGAATGATGGGCAGTCAGAAGGATGGAACTATAGTGGGACGGTTGGTCAAGACAACCCACCGATAGTTAGATGAAACAATCAGGATGGAGGAAATGACGAACGTGGATGCAAGTACAAGGATTTCATGGCATCCAAACCCACGAGTCTTTTTGGAAGCACATCACCAGTGGAAGTTATGGACTGGATCTTCAAGATGGAGACAATGTTTGAGAGTTGCGAGTGTAGCAACCAACAAAAGACCGCCCTTGCGGTCCCTCTATTAAAGTCTGGAGTACTAAGCTGGTGGAAGCTACTAGCTAACACGATGCCCAAGGGAGAAGCAATCAAGGTGTCTTGGGAAGATTTCCTAGTGCAATTAAAGATGCAGTACTGCTCTGAGCAGGATCTTCTGGAGATCAACAATGAATTCCAGAATATGAAGAAGGGGATGATGAGTGTCACCGAGTATGCTGCAAGTTTTACGAAGAAGATGAAGCTCGTTCTTTATCTAGTTCCAACTGAGCTCTCCAAGGTCAACAAGTATGCCCATGGATTACCAACGGACTTTGGTCCAATGGTCAAGCAAGCAACCACTCTAAAAGCCGCCATCTACGCTGCTAAGAATGTGGAGACCCAGATAAGATAAAAGGGTCTGGAGAGAGCTGAATTTAGCAAGAAAAGGAAGCATGAAGGATCTTCAAGGTCCAACAAGGAAATAAAATTCCCGGAGTCTAGCGGAGGAGGAGGTGAAGTAAGATGGTGTGAGAAGTGCAAAAAGAATCACTTCGGAAGATGCGATAGAGAAGTGACGTGCTATAAGTGTGGTAGGGCCGGTCATTATTCCAGATATTGTACATTCGACAACAAGAAGTTCTACGAATGTGGAAATGATGGGCATGCTTCGAAGAACTGTCTAAAGAATAACGAAGCTGCAAGGAAAAATGTGTTGCTAAAGCCAAAAGCAAGAGCATTCCAAATGATCCTTGATGAAGTAGATGGCAATGCAAGGAATCAGGAGTGAGGATAGATATCCGTGGATCAAGTTATGAAGAAGCCAAGCGGATAGTATCAGGAGGTGTAGCCTATTAGAGGCATAGTATAGACTGAACTTGAACACATATGTAATCGTTTTAAGGAATAATATAAAACCTTCGCTTTGTTACCTAATGTGTCAATTTGTTATGTGATTTTTTTATGATTAATTGGAAAACTGTGAGACAATACCTGGGATGAGTATGAGTAGGTGAGAAAGGTAGTCGATGCATATACTATCTGAAGCACAGGACTCACGCTTGGATCAGAGAAACTCACAAGGTTACCAAGAAGCTAGTAATTGAATCTGTTTTACTTAAGTATGTCGTTACTACTATTTCGGTAATGACTAAGAAGATGATTTTTATTCCAACCCTAGTGGTCATATCAAATTGAGTCCGACTAAGAAGAGTATGTTAGATGGTTCAGAGAACCAAGTACGATGTAGCATCCGACTTAAGATCGAAACTAGAAGGGAAGAACAATCAAAGCGATCAGTACAGGTATCGCGATATTTGCTTGTAGCTAGGAATACTACCTTTTAACATGTGATTATATCACATTAGAACATGAAGGAAAGTATAGTTTGTTCTGAAATTTAACTCTAAGAGACCTGAGTCTAAGCATTGCAACCTACGATGATAGGTCATTAGAATATAACACATCAATCCATTGTTGTAATAAAATAACTTATCTTAAGGTTGTTAAGAAGAAGAAGGAGTCTACACTAAGGATCGAGATTGTGACTTGTAGGTCATAATTTGGAGTCTAACGTGAGATAGGGAGCAGGTGCAAGATCAAGCACCACCTGCAGTCAGGGAGTCCAAGAGTTAGATACTCGTTCGAAGCAACATAGAAGTTATGGTTATTACCTAGGATGAACGTATATGTAAGGAGTCATTATACAACCCTATTTCGTTAATGATTTCGGGACGTAATCATCCTAAGGTGGAGATAACTGTAACGCCCGTAGATTCGGGCTAGTCACTTTAGAGACAATGAGCATGAAAAATAACTTTTTGATATAACATTATTTAGAATAAATAATCTTAACCAAGTTATAGTATACATCACAAAGGTTTTGTACATATAAAGAACGCAAAATCCGAATTATAACAATCAAGTTATGACTCGTCGTAGTTTTACGGAAAAACTGGCGCAACACCGGTAATCGTAAAAAGTGAATTTACGACAAAATACTTTCTAGCCTTATCGATCTAAAAGAAAGTCATAGTATATGTTAAACTGAGAGCATGCATAAAAAGAACGTCCAAATCTGACTTCGTATGAGAAAGCTATGATTTTTCTAAGATTTAGCATTGTAGTGCACAACCCGAAATTCGAATTTTAGATCGGTCGATTTTCAGCAAAAATAATCTAAACGAGAAATGAAGATATCGTTAATAGGAGTTAAACGATAAAAGGACAGATGAAAATGGAGCTCGTACATGAAAGATATGGATGAAGCTTAGTCTCTACTTTTCAAGCGCAGCGAATTCGAATGCAGTTTTGTAAATCTGAGCTACAATGAGAATTAGCCGACGGGGTCTAAATGAAAGTTTTAGTACTCATATATACTAACGCGTGGATATAAATAACGTAGAAAACGGAGCTCATACGGGGAAGATACGGACGAAGCTTAGAGACTACTCTACGATAAAATCCCTATAAATAAAGAAAGAATCCTTCATATTTTCTTCACACCATAACCTCTCTTTCTCTCTCTAACTTCTCTCTAGCCTCCTTAAACCCCTCCCAAGTCTAGGGAGCCTCCCTAGCACGAGCAAGAAGCCTCGTAGCGCCCGACGGCTTCAAGAAGAAAAGCTTTCGGCTCGGAAACGCTGCTCCAGCGAATCCTAGTTTTTTTTAATAAAAATCATTTGTAAGTGAGCTACGCCTACACTATTTCTAATATAGCTTTTATTTAAAATATAGTAATGTTATTAGGACCTTAGAATAATTATTTAGGCTATTATTATGAGTTTTATAAGTGTCGTTATAATATCTTTCTAACTACTCGCGGTACGGGGAATCTGGTTTAAAGGGTCGCATAGGATTGTTGGATTTTAGAAGTGCAATATGCCAAAATGGTCCTGCCCTCCAATGTTTTATGTTTGGCCACTGTCTGTACATAGTAGTTGGAAAATATTATTTAAACGCTTATAATAATAATAATAATAATAATAATAATAATAATAATAATAATAATAATAATAATGCTAAGACTAATAATTAGTCATGGTAATTATTAGATTAAAATCTAGTGGTAATAATACTAGGTTACGTCGAAAGAAATTATATTGTTAAGAAGCGAGGCGCTATTCGAGTTTGGAATCATCACTTTAACAAGTGAGTGCATAGTTACTTTCATCTTACACATAGATATAAAATATTTTATATAAATTACGTGTCATGTGTTCATATTATCTGGATACTTGTTGTGTATGCTGGATGAATGATTTTATACATGTTTTAAATGATTTAAACTATATATTTATTTTATATCTATAAATATGTTGGGATAAAACATGGGTAGATGAAATAGTTGATATGTGATGAAATTAAATGATGAGAGATGGGTGATGATAATTAGGTGAGGATAGATAGGTAATGATAAATCGGTGATGTAGGATGAAAGATACTATAACCTTATCCGACAATTTGGAGATGTAGTCATCTACCAGAGTATAGATAGCGACCATAGACTATTATAGACAACCCTGTGGAAACACCAGCAGGCTCATAACTTGTAGGTGATGAATTACGAGTTCATGCGATGTTGTAACTACGTATTCATGCGATGATACTCTGACCCCTTACTATGAATTACGAGTTCAGACGATGTTGTAACTACGTATTCATGCGATGATACCCTAACCCTTGTTGGTCACGTATTGAGGGAGTAATCCCTGAATCACTATTGTCTATGCGATGTAGGCGATGATCCTTAGCGAGAGTCGTTAGGAACAAACATATAAGGAAATGCGATGTAAGGAAAAGAGAGGTAAATATGATGTAGGGGACGACCCTTAGAATAAATCCTTAAGGAATGAACAAACATAATAATTATATTATTGTGGGTTGAAAACCCTATGTACTCACCATGTTTCCCAACCTGACCCACTCAGTTTACTTGTATCATAGGTGACGATGTGAAGTTACATTACACTGGAAGATTAAGGAGATATAGATCACTAGTGTAAATGAATGTAAGTTCTGTTTATGCTTATGTATTTGTATTGATGATGACATCCCAGATGTTTTAAAATGAATAAAAATACATTTATTCGAAAATACTTTGATAATGAAATTATCATGCTTTTCTGGGAAGAAATTCCGCAACGTTTTTATTGAAAAAGATACTCTGATTTTTATAAAGCATAAACAAAATCGGTTTTTTTGGCCGTGAAAATGGGGATGTCATGTGATCAACATATCAAGCTTTGAACTTCCGATTTCAATCCAATCATGTGATCAACATACAACCCGTTCTAACTAGTTGGATATGTAGAGTTCATATGCATCTTTCACAAGACAAAAAACTGTGAATGTGTTTTGTTCTCAATTAGGTAATGTAATTACACAACCAATGCTCCCATACTCCATTGATATTATTGTATTACTAGTCAAGTAACATTATAACTTATTACAATCTATTTTTATATATAAGAATATAAACTCCGTACATGATATAAATTACCATATAGACATATATCTCATTCAAATCTCATTCAAATGGTTTATATATATATATATATATATATATATATATATATATATATATATATATATATATATATATATATATATATACACACACACTACGATGTCCGTCTAAGAACCCGTCAATCTAAAGTTCTAGCTCCACCCTGGGACAATCCTAACCAAGGTATTCCAATTTTTCCTAACATTCACTACTTTATGCATCTGTAGCTCAATTCAGATAATTTTTTAACAATCTAGATGTTCCATAAACAACAAAATAAGATCGAAATGATTAACGAATATTGTGTGTGCCAACTGCCAAGTGTAGTTTCGGTAAATATTATTTTATTAAAAGAGGCCTTTTTCCTATTCCACGGTTCATTAATATTTTATAAAATAACAAAGCTAATAACTTGCATATCGAAATGTTCATCAGCTCTTATAAATTCTAAGTGTATTAGAACAATAACAATAAGGGAAAATGACTCTTGAGGGTAATTAACTTTTGCGTTTGTACTCATTTGGTCCCTTTTCTTTTTTTTTGTATTCAATATACCATCGAACTTGTTGTTGGTGTTTACCATAGCCCTTTTGACCGGCTTTTGACCTGTGATAGCCGGTCAAAGGGTTATAGTGAACACAAACAACAAGTTCGATGGTATATTGAGTACAAAAAAAAGGAAAGGGACCAAATGAGAACAAACACAAGAGTTGGTTATGTTGGAATAGTGTCTAAGGCTATAACTATATTCGGTGGTGCATGGTCCTTTTGGGTTGCCTTCACCATAGCAACTTGAAGGATGATTTGTTAAGAGAGAGTAAATATTATAAGGAATAATATTTAGCTATTTGATTAATATAAGTCATAAATTAATTGGTATTAATTTGGTGACTTAAAGAGATTAATTAAATAAGAGGGTATAAACTGTCAATTGGTTGATAGTTAGACTTTGGACTATAAATCCATTAGGGTTGACTTTGGACGGTTTCTAAGAGCTTTAGGATAGCTCAAAATAGTCCATAAGGATATCTATGGAATGGATTTGGATAGCCTTAAGTGAAGATTATCCAATTAGGGTTTAGGGTGAAACCTTTAAGGAGTCTAAAGGTATAAATAGGCCCTTGGGGTGTGGAATTCGAGTACAACCTTTCAGAACCTAAAGCAAGGAACCTCTGGTCGAATTCCATCCCCTCTCCTCTCTCCTAAATCATCTTGCTTGCTATTGGTGTTTGTAAGCCATTAGAGGAGTGACAATTGTGACTCTAGAAGCTCCAAGACAAGAAGATCAACAGGGAACTCAAAGGTATGATTCTAGATCTGTTTTAATGTTGTTGTTTAACCTAATTAGCCATTAGAAGTCTTGGATTCAAAGCATGTTTAATTAGAAAGCCTAGATCCAAGCATTAGGGTTTTGCATGCGCACATAGGAAAGTTCTTATGGCTAAAACCCAACAGTGGTATCAGAGCCTAGATTGGTTTTCTTTAAATTGTTGCTTGAATAACTGAAACAAACCTGCAAAATTCGATTTTTTGGGTTTTGAGTCATTGACTCGTCGAGTTCCAAGGTGGACTCGTCGAGTAGGCCTGACTCGGCAAGTCCCCTTGTGCACTCGGCGAGTCCAAGCGTCAGGAAGGGCCAAATTCGGGATTTCTTTGTGTTTATCTTATCCAAACTTTCCATAAACTAATTAGATCAATATGAATCCGATTTCTTGATAAATATAAGTGTTATCTTGATCTAGTTAAAGGTAATTATCAACTAATTAAATATTTAGTTTCCTTATATGATAATTAATTAATTATTTTGATTATTTTTGGTAATTATCTTCAAAGAAATCAAAGATAAATCAAATAAAGATAATTAAGATATTAATTGTTAATTGAAATTATTTGTTATTTAGTCCTCCATGTTTTAAATGTTTTAAAACCTACCCTATAGTTTTGAGATTTATATTTGTGATTAAAAGTTCTAATTTAGACAACTTAAATTTCAATCCCTAGATTTTAAAAGTTTAAAATGCAACCCTATACTTATATAATATTACTAGGATAATATATATATATGTATAACTAAATGCTAGTCTTACCGCTAGTAGGCCTCATTCACGAAGCCGATCTATAAGGTGGGTATAAGGTTGCGGCCTATAAAATGGCGCTTAATGGGTGTACACTCACACCCACCGCTTGCTTGATTGGTGGAGGGTCGTTAGCCGAACGGGTAGGATAGGGCAACCTCATCCTCTCATTAAAAGTATAATAAGAAATACAAAGTAACTAAACTTTCTTAAATTTCCCAATCTTAGTTACTTTAGGAAAAGTGAATTGATGCAATCCCATGAAATTACACTTTGCACCTTGCTAAGATGTTAGTGGAGCGTGTGTGGTTTACCGGCACACTAATTGGTTCTAAGCGAAGGTGGCAAAGGGTGATTCATTGTTTATCATAGTTCGATGGAGCGTGTGTGGTTTACCGGCACATCGAATAGGTGATCGTAACAATGAAGGCACCATGTAAATTTGCATGGTAATTCACACCCGCTTTGTGATCCTCGGCATCCCAGTCACAAACAAGAGGGGCATATCGAGATTTAAACATGCCATTGAATAGTTCAATGAATCTCATCCGAACCTAGGAATTCTCAAAACACTTAGGACCAAAAGGTTAAGTTTTGATGGAGAATTAGTGAATCGTCATTCACTTACCTTCAATTTATTTACATGTTGGATTACGGCATCCCTTTTCTAGTATGTAAATGTTATTGTTGGATCCTAGCCCTAATTTTTCTTGTTGGGTGATAATTAGGGATTCTTGTTCTAATCTATCTTTGTCCTTTCTATAGATGTCAAACGCAAACAACGCTGCTGCTAGTTCTTTCACGTTGATGAGCCTTTGCCAAAAGGTCACCTTCGATGGAACGAACTTTGGCGAATGGATAAGATACATTCGCACCATTGCTCGCTATGAGGATAAAGAGTATGTCCTCGACGAGAAGCTCGAGAAAATCAACCCCGAAATTGCTACTCCCGCTGAAATCACCGCCTTTGAAACCCATGAGCGAGATGCGACGAAAGTACATTGCATCATGATCGCCACCATGAACTCCGAGTTCCAAAAGTCCTACGAGGACATGTATCCATACGAGATGCATCAAGACTTGTTGGAGAGGTACCACCATAACGCGAGACAAGAGCGTTACGAGATCTTCACCAACATGATTTCCGCTAAGATGGGTCATGGAGAATCTCTTACCGTGCACTTGCAAAAGATGCAAAGGTATGTCGACCGCCTTCGCAAGTTAAACGTTGACTTCGGCGAAGACTTGGCAATCGACATGGTGCTTCACTCTTTGCCTCCGATGTATAATCAATTTAGGATGACCTACCACATGAACAAAGAGGAGGTCACTCTAAGTAAGCTCCAAGGTCTCTTGAGGGTTGCTGAGAGCAATTTCAAGGACAAGTCTGTTGCACCAACTCCCAATCCGTCTGCTGCTCCTGTCTTGGCTATTGGTCAAGGGAAGGGAAAGAAGAGGAAAGCTTCTTCAAATAACTATCGAAAGGTGAAAGCCCGAGATGGTTCCTCTTCTAGTGGGACAAAAGTTGATCCCTCTAAGCCCTGCTCTAACCCGAAGGAGGCAGAGTGCCACCACTGCCACAAGATAGGACATTGGAAGCGAAGCTGCCCGGACTACCTGCAAGCCATCAAGGAAGGAAAGATCAAGCCATCTTTCGCAGGTATATATGCAATAAAATCTAACAATTCTAATCATGCTATTTCTTGGGTTCTTGACACCGGTTGTGGTTATCACATTTGTTCTAATGTGCAGGGACTAAGAAGAAGTAGGGATGTGGAGCAAGGAAGAATCAATCTAATCATGGGGAACAGAAGATCGTCGCCTGTGACCAAGATTGGAGTGTATTCTTTAGTGCTTAAGAATAGTTTAGTTTTAGATTTGAACAATTGTTGCTATTCGCCAGAAATGGCTAGAAACATCATTTCATTTCATGGTTTATATAGACAAGGTTTTAGATTTTCTTTTAATAATGAGAATGGTTCTATTTTGGCTTATCTAAATGGTGTCTTTTATTTTGAAGCTATACCATGTAATGGAATATATGAAACTGTTATGATTGTTGATAACTTAGGAAATGATGTTTTGAATATTGATTCTTCCACTAGTATGGATAAAGCATCCTTGTGGCATTGTCGTCTTGGACATGTCAACAAGAAACGCATAGCCCAACTCCAAAAAGGATGGAGTGTTGGAGTCATTCGATCTTAGGGAAGATGACACATGCGAATCTTGTTTACTTGGAAAGATGACTAAATCACCCTTCACGAGTACTTGTGAAAGGGGTGAGGGACTATTAGACCTAATACATACCGATGTATGTGGACCTTTTAGATCAACCACGAAGGATGGGAACCGCTTCTATGTGACCTTTACCGATGATTATAGTAGATATGGGTATATCTATTTAATCAAGCAAAAGTCAGAAACCTTTGAAAAGTTCAAAGAGTTCAAGAGTGAAGTGGAGAATCAATTGGGCAGGAAAATCAAGATGCTTCGATCCGATCGAGGAGGAGAGTACCTAAGTCTTGAATTCCACGATTATCTCAAGGAGTGTGGAATAGTTTCGCAATTGACGCCTCCTAGGACACCGCAGTTGAATGGTGTGGCAGAAAGGCGTAATCGAACCTTATTGGATATGGTTCGCTCTATGATGAGTCGTGCTTCACTACCTATCTTCTTTTGGGGGCATGCCTTAGAGACTGCCGCCCATATCCTTAACCGAGTCCCTACTAAGAAGGTTGCCAAAACACCTCACGAGATGTGGACGGGGAAAGCTCCCTCGTTGGCACATATCAAGGTTTGGGGTTGCGAGGCTTTCGTAAGACGAGATACTCACGACAAGCTTGAACCTCGAAGTGAGCGATGTATTTTCATCGGCTACCCGCAAACTTCCTTTGGATATCTCTTCTATAGACCGAAAGATAATGTTATCTTTGTTGCGAGGAGAGGAGTTTTCCGAGAGCGAGAACTCATAAGCCAAGGAGACAGTGGGAGGCAAATCGAACTTGAAGAGATTCAAGAATCGATAGATGAAGGAACCTCCACCGCTGGCGTTCAACCCGAGGAGGAAACTCCGATTGAACCGATTGACGAATCTTTACCTCTTAGACGTTCCGATAGATTTAGAGTTCAACCCCAGTTTTATGGTTTTCATATTACTACCGAAGGGGACACGTATATTAGTGATGGTACACTAGTAAATCTTGATGAACCTAATAGCTATAAGGAAGCCATGGCAGGCCCGGAGTCTGCGAAATGGAAAGAGGCGATGGATAGCGAGATCCAATCCATGTACGATAACCAAGTTTGGAATTTGGTTGATTACGTGCCCGAACGTAAGACCGTAGGGTGCAAGTGGATCTTCAAGAAGAAGACCGACGTGGATGGGAACGTACACACATACAAAGCGCGATTGGTTGCGAAGGGCTTTACTCAAACTCCCGGAGTTGACTATGATGAGACCTTCTCGCCAGTTGCGAAGATTAAATCTATTAGAGTGATGCTAGCAATTGCCGCATTTCATGATTATGAGATTTGGCAAATGGATGTCAAGACCGCTTTCCTTAACGGAAAGTTGGCTGAGGATGTTTACATGGCTCAGCTAGAGGGGTTTGTGGATCCGAAGCATCCGAATAGAGTGTGTAAGCTTGAGAAGTCCATTTATGGACTTAAGCAAGCGTCTCGCAGATGGAATCTTTGCTTCGATGAGAAAGTCAAAGAGTTTGGATTTGTACGAAGCGAAGACGAATCTTGTGTATATGTCAAAGCCAGTGGGAGTGTAGTAAGCTTCCTCGTTCTATATGTCGATGACATATTACTCATAGGAAACGACATCCCGACTCTGCAGGAGGTTAAGTCCTGGCTCGGGAAGTGCTTCGCTATGAAGGACCTCGGAGAGGCTTCTTACATTTTGGGAATAAGGATAGTAAGAGAAAGAAGTAAGAGACTAATTGGACTTAGTCAGAATACTTACTTAGAGAAGGTACTAAAACGTTTTAGTATGGAAAACTCAAAGAAGGGAGAACTACCGATACAAGGAAATGCCAAGTTGAGTAAGACTCAAAGTCCGAGTACGGAAGCTGAGATAGCAGAAATGAGCCGAGTACCATACGCTTCCGCAGTTGGCTCAATCATGTACGCTATGACTTGTACTCGCCCTGATGTAGCCTTCGCTTTGAGCATGGTTAGCAGATATCAAGGGAATCCTGGCAAAGCACATTGGATTGCGGTGAAGAACATCCTTAAGTACCTTCGGAGAACGAAAGAATGGTTCTTAGTCCTTGGAGGGAGTGATGACTTGAAGGTGCGAGGGTATAGTGACGCCAGCTTTCAAACCGACAGGGACAACTATCGTTCGCAGTCGGGCTGGGTCTTTACCCTAAATAGAGGAGCAGTGACATGGAAAAGTTCCAAGCAGGAAACCGTAGCTGATTCAACGTGCGAATCAGAGTACATCGCAGCGAGCGAAGCGTCGAAGGAGGCAATATGGCTGAAGAACTTCATCGGTGATCTTGGAGTTGTGCCGGCCATAAAGGAGCCCATGGAGATTTTCTGTGATAACGAAGGTGCGGTTGCCTTGACCAAGGAACCGAGGGATCATGGTAGATCTCGACATATCGACAGAAAATATCACTTCATTAGACATCGTGTAGAAGAAGGACAACTCGTAGTGAAGAGGATATCATCAGAAGATAACCCAGCAGATCCGCTTACGAAGGGACTGAGTAGGGTTAAGCACTTACAGCATGCTAGGAGTATTGGGCTGAAGGATGATATTAGCATAGATTAGATAGTATTAGAAACGTATAATAGATAAATGTAATTAACATTTGATGATTAAATAAAGAAGTTTTATTTATGAGTAAAGTTACTATCACATGTTAGTTGTTTAACTATTGTTTCACTTTGCATGTTTTGACTTCCAGAATAATTGAGTTTATTAGGAATAATCGAATTATTCAAATGGTCCACAATCGTTCATATGTTGGGAGTAGATATGAATGAAGATTGTCGTGAATTGGTGTGTAGAGTGTCTAAATGGTGTTAGACATAGCAAGAGTTGCTGCAACGTTCATGAGTGCTTACGAACTAGTTTTGAGCATTGGAATAAACCCGCGCTTGCTGGAATCATCTTATGGAATACGATATAAAAGGTGATCGCAAGACGATAATATCATATGGTCTTAAAACCTAGATATATGGTTTATTATTTGTTAATTGGTTGTGCATTGATAATGCGAAAACGCATCAGTAACTTGATGTTATAAAACGCATTGTTGTGTATAGTTGGTTAATGAATAAGTAAATGCATATAAGTCGAAGTTTATCTGTAAATTTTATCCTAAGAGGGTAGAAGAGATATCTTGGCCACTCGATGATTTGATTTGACTTATGTGCCGGGCCCGGTCAGAACTGAATTGATGTGTTCGATTAAGTTCTATGTCAAATAAATCGAAGATCGAGAAATCTAAATGCTAGACTAACCATTCCATAGGATTGTCAGCATGATATCTAACAGAGGACTGTACGATCCCTTATCTAAAGGACAAGATTGATTAGATCAGAGTTGACAGCGTCTTTGAGAGCTACGATTGCAAACCGTATTATACTTGTATAGTTACTAGACTTATCCAAGTGGGAGACTGTTGGAATAGTGTCTAAGGCTATAACTATATTCGGTGGTGCATGGTCCTTTTGGGTTGCCTTCACCATAGCAACTTGAAGGATGATTTGTTAAGAGAGAGTAAATATTATAAGGAATAATATTTAGCTATTTGATTAATATAAGTCATAAATTAATTGGTATTAATTTGGTGACTTAAAGAGATTAATTAAATAAGAGGGTATAAACTGTCAATTGGTTGATAGTTAGACTTTGGACTATAAATCCATTAGGGTTGACTTTGGACGGTTTCTAAGAGCTTTAGGATAGCTCAAAATAGTCCATAAGGATATCTATGGAATGGATTTGGATAGCCTTAAGTGAAGATTATCCAATTAGGGTTTAGGGTGAAACCTTTAAGGAGTCTAAAGGTATAAATAGGCCCTTGGGGTGTGGAATTCGAGTACAACCTTTCAGAACCTAAAGCAAGGAACCTCTGGTCGAATTCCATCCCCTCTCCTCTCTCCTAAATCATCTTGCTTGCTATTGGTGTTTGTAAGCCATTAGAGGAGTGACAATTGTGACTCTAGAAGCTCCAAGACAAGAAGATCAACAGGGAACTCAAAGGTATGATTCTAGATCTGTTTTAATGTTGTTGTTTAACCTAATTAGCCATTAGAAGTCTTGGATTCAAAGCATGTTTAATTAGAAAGCCTAGATCCAAGCATTAGGGTTTTGCATGCGCACATAGGAAAGTTCTTATGGCTAAAACCCAACAGGTTACCCTCCTGATTCATTTTCCCTTTACTCATTTACAACAAATCTCACATCATCTCCTACTGATATTAATGACTTTATGATATTCATTCTTGCTTCTCTTCAAAACATAACTCACGAAAGGACATTATTCATGCATGTACAACTTTGTAATGCACTTGAATATTTATTAGGGGAATCTTGACTAAGTAGGCTCATTTCATGACTACATTTACATTTGCAAACAAATGATTTATCGTATCATGGATTCTAGACAAGTCTACAAACGAGTGGAATCACAAGTGCTGTGATTTTTGAGTTTACTTAGCTTTAAGATTGAACTCATGGGATAAGATATAACATCAATATGTACAATATCATGTTGCTTTTGTAGACACATCACCATAATATTATACATATTGATGTTGTATCTTATGTTGGGTTTTGAGCAATCTAACACTTCCTAAGTGTGAATGCAACCCTAATAAACCTTGGATCTATGTTTGTCTAAATACATGAAAAATAATAATTTTCCAAGGTTCATAACCTATCTAACATGGCATGGGGTACTTTTAAACATAAAAGAATTAGATGAGATTACATACCTTTTTGATGAGTTTGATTCTTAAGGAGTTTGAGGGCCAAGCACTAATAGTGTGAATGCCTCAAATGGAATCACAAATCACCACAAACACTTGGAAAACTTTGAGAGAGTGTATACACACTATAATTTCAGCCACACACAAACACACACACTAGTGGCTATTTCATGCAACATAAGCATGCTTATATAGTGTGCATGGTTAGGGTGAAAACCTAATAACCCATGACCTTTCCTTTTCCAAGGATCCATGGGTTAAAAGCTCCATGGATCATCCATGGACTTCCATACAAGCCTAGCCCATTAACAAATGAGTGTTAGCCCACACCATATAAAACCAATAGCCCACAATCTAATTAGTCTTCCTTTTAATCTCTAAATTAATTCATAATTAATTTAAGAGTAAGACTAATTAAATAACATGACTTCATATTAATATATTATAACTTATAATATATTAATAATCATATGTGTATAACTCTTATAAAATTATCCATAAATAGTTCGGGTGAAGTGCAACCCAAATGGACCATGCCGGGTCGGATCAAGTATATACCAAATAAGTTATGGACTTAGACACCTTATCCAACATCTTATCCCATGAGTTCGATCTTAAAGCTAAGTAAACTCAAAATCATAGCACTTGTGGTTCCACTCGTTTGTAGACTTGTCTAGAATCCATGATACGATAAATCATTTGATTGAAAATGTAAATGCAGTCATGAAATGCGCCTGCTTAGTCAAGATTCCCCTAATAAATATTCAAGTGCATTACAAAGTTGTACATGTATGAATAATGTCCTTTCGTAGGTTATGTTTTGAAGAGAAGCAAGAATGAATCTCATAAAGTCATTAATATCAGTAGGAGATGATGTGAGATTTGTTGTAAATGAGTAAAGGGAAAATGAATCAGGAGGGTAACCAACTCTTGTGTTTGTTCTCATTTGGTCCCTTTCCTTTTTTTGTACTCAATATACCATCGAACTTGTTGTTTGTGTTCACCATAACCCTTTGACCGGCTATCACAGGTCAAAAGGGCTATGGTAAACACCAACAACAAGTTCAATGGTATATTGAATACAAAAAAAAAAAAGGGACCAAATGAGTACAAATGCAAAAGTTAATTACCCTCAAGAGTCATTTTCCCTAACAATAATAATAATATATAATTGTATGTAATAGATCCAATAATTCTATTTTGTTTTTTTATTATTAATTAAAAGATGTAGATTGGTGGTAGCATATGACTGGTTCAGAATGTATATACTTCATGAATCTCACTTTCAATGATTCAATCATATTTGAGACGTATATAAAAGGTCAACATGTTCATACACTCACGTATTTTAGTCAAACCTAAATCAATATATACACCTTATGATCTGTATTATACTTATTTAAATCATACTATACTTCATTTTATCTGGAATTTAACATGAACTAATCAGTTGAAATGCTAAGGGACATTGAAATATAATCCTAAATACTTTCACCAAGAAAAAAAGGAAAAAAAAACACGGTTTTATAAACCTGATATTATTTTTAGGCATCTTAAAGCTGGAACTAAGGTATTGTTTTCTATTAAACCCTTATGTTTACGGATGAAGTATATATTTTTTTCATATAATACGTGTGTATATATATATATATATATATATATATATATATATATATATATATATATATATATATATATATATATATATATATATATATATATATATATATATATATATATATAAACAATGTTTAATTTAAAAAATATATTTATATTTTTTAATGTTCTATTTCTTTATATACAAGTTTTATTTATTTATTTATACTAAATATAAAATTACATTTCTAATATTATAAATATGTTTATATAAGTTTATATATTTTTTCGTGTTTATATATATATATATATATATATATATATATATATATATATATATATATATATATATATATATATATATATATATATATATATATATATATGGTTCTAAATGGCGTGAGGCGTAGCGTGACGGCAAAGTCAAGCCTCAAGATTAACAAGTCATGGCGAGCCATGACGTTTTTCAAGGCGTGATGTAAGACGGCGATTTTGTATTAATTTAAAATTATATTACCACATAAATATAAATTTATATTAAACATAATTACTTTTTAGAAGTGTTACATCAATAACTAATAACAAAAACCACAATACTTGTGTCTCAGATTATGAAAGACATAATAAAGAGAAAAAAAACGTGTATCAAACGAATAAAACAAGCGCCATAACTCGCAATGACGCGTCATATCACGCTTTGTCATATGTTACGCCTAACATCAATGTTATGAGGCTTTTCGTAATGGCAAAGCCACGCCTCACGCCACGGCGCGCCCTTTTAGAACACCATATATATATATATATATATATATATTCGTAACGGCGAAGCCACGCCTCACGCCATGGCGCGCCCTTTTAGAACACCATATATATATATATATATATATATATATATATATATATATATATATATATATATATATATATAGAGAGAGAGAGAGAGAGAGAGAGAGAGAGTTATGATCATATGTAAATGGACATGTATTGTATAACTGTATAACCAATTCCTAGCCAATCATTAATTGCTATTTTATTATTTTTTTAATTAATTATTCATGGTCAATTTAGTCATTTTCTTAATTTTCAAAATAAATCACCTTGATTTAAGGAAACTGATTTACGAAAATATAGTCATGCCTCCTCTTTCTCTCTCTATAAACTTGTTTCTCTCTCCCTTCCTCTTCTTTGTAGACAGTCGACTGATTCTTCTTCTCCGCCATAAACCACTATCTCCACTATTGCTCAATCTTCTATTCGAGTAGTTCCACCACAACAACGGTTGCCACATCTCTATTACTCTCTCTATATCTTATCTACTTACCTCTCTCATCGATGCTAAGGCTATATGAAGAAGGTAAATCAATTTTATGGCTTATATCCTCTTCTCGTTATCTCATCTCACACCTCCATCGGTTTTCTTTGTAGCAAAATCCCCTTTTCTTGGTTCATTTTGCAGTTACACAATATTTGATTCAATCAACCACACCACAATAAGAGTTTCTTTCACTAGACTCCTACACAATAACCTCGATAACAAATCAGACATCATGTTTGTCGTTCGATCCTTCAATCTTCAGCGAGTTCAAGAATGCAAGCGAGTTCATTCATCCCAAAAAGTTTTTTTGATTTGTTGATTCAGAGAGTAAAAAGGTGATTTATGTTCTTAATTTTTTTAGAACCTCTGATATTAGTTGTTCATGAGCATTTGATCCACCAAACTTGAATTTATAAATTATTTTTCAACTACATCTTATTCATTTTTCTCCATGATTTCTATCCAGGTTGTTACCATACCATGTGCTAGAAGACTATGAAACACAAGAAGACGTGAGAGTCCATTCTTCAAATTCCACAGGTCGAGCCAAGAAATACGCACACCAACTATTTGATGAAAGCCCACAATCCTAAAAACTAACAGTTTGCTACAATTCTCTGGTATAAATTTTAACCGATAAGGGTTTTGGTTGTTTTTGTTTATGCAAGTACCATTTTAGGTCTGATCCAAGTTGTACCCATCTTAGTGTAACATCCCAAAATTAGAGACCAAAAATTTCATTTTTAATTAAGTTATTATAAAACCATAAGTGATAAAACATTCATAATAACATCTCATGTCAAGAACCAAAGTAAAAATAATCAAAACATGTTATCATAAAACAATATCAGAGTGTAATCCCCAAGATCTCATGTGCGGAAATATAGTGTGATATGCAACGATCGAGCCGACTCCTTTCCTTTGAAAATGAAGTACCTGAAACCATAAACAAAACATGTAAGGACAAAGCTTAGTGAGTTTCCCAGAGCATACCATACACATAATCCACATATCACATATCCCGTTAGCTATAAAAGCTACATGTATCACATATCTTGTTAGCTATAGAAGCTACATGTAACATATAAGCCATGCATACAAAAACCTGTAAGGATGTTGTGGGCTCTCCCCAGGATCTTACACCATTGTGTCATGGGCTACCCCACATGGTCTTAACCTGATAATGTCATGGTCTACCCCACATGGTCTTATATCTAATTGTCACGGGCTCCCACCTAGGGTCTTCCATGCAAGTATCACAAAGACAACTAGCATAACACATATCATATATCACATAAATGCCTACACATAACACATATAAACCTGTAAGGATGATGTGGGCTCCCTCAAGGTCTTACATCATTGTGCCATGGGCTACCCCACATGTTCTCACATCCAATGCCCCGGGCTCCCTCCGGAGTCTTCCATGCAACTGTCACAAAGACAACTAGCATAACACACATCATATAATCACTAGCATACCACTTAGCATAAAGCTAACTATCATACCATATATCTCTACTACAGCTAGTGTACCACATAACATAAAATGGGCCGGACTTGGTATGTTAGACCCATTGGTATGGTGAGAAGACTCACCTTACTCTGTTGAAGTCCCGCGGATGAAATTCCAGCCGTTGGTTGATAGATTCTCGAACTGCCAACATCAAACAATACCCAAATTAATAATTGGTTCCCAGTGCATAACCACAACTCCATACTTTGTATAAAAGACTATTTACCCTAACTTAGCTTTATTCAGTCGAAGGCCCAATCCAAAGGCCCAAAAGTCAAACCAAGGACCAAAGCCCATCATAGGGCCTAATTTTTCAAATTGGGACCAAACCTTTACATGGTCTCACTCTAAGATCCAACCATTTATTCCAATCCAAAATTTGACATTCTAATGGCCCAATATCATTTAATCATTAAGGCCCAAACTACAGCCCATTTATGGCCCAATTTCTAAATTGGGCCCAAGTCCTCATATGGGCCTTACCCTAAGCCTATCAACATATTCCAGTCCATATGATTATTCTTGGATGGCCCATTAATAATCCAATTATCAAGGCCCAATAGAAAGGCCCAACAATAAACCCAAGTGAAATTAAGGTTTCCACATGAAATGATGATTAGGGTTAAGTGTCCCTACTTAGCCCATTAAGGACTTAATCCATTAAGTCCCACTTGGCCTTAGGTTAATTGCAATTGGTTATTAATTAATATTTTAAGTTCATTAAATAATTCTGATGCTGTAGCACCTAGTTCTTGGTACGTATTATGTTATTGAATCTTTATTATTTTGCATTTTTGGTCTTGGACTGGGCGAGTTGAAGGACCAACTCGCCGAGTAGGAGCGGGATGAGATGCGGAGTTTAAGTCATGGACTTGCCAAGTCGGGTCCCGGACTCGGCGAGTAGCTGTTGTCTGGACTAAAACCCTAATCTAGGGGTTTGCACCTTATTTAAACAACCTTATGCAACCTCCATTCCCCTTTTATGCTCCCAAACACTTCTCATCGAAACCCTAGCCGTTTATGCTTTGTTGAGGTCATTTTTGGTGTTCTTGTGTGATAGTTAGCTTGGAAGGAAGAAAGGAGCTTGGAACTTGAGTTGGGGATAGTAGATTCAGGGAGTTTACTTCATCTTCAGCAACTTCAAGGTATAATGCCCCTGTCTTGGCTCATCTATGTGTTTATTCATCTTTAGCTTGGGATTTCTTTGGATTGCTAAGTCATATTTCAATATAGGGAGTGTAAGGTGGGTTTTGACTTCAGATCTGGGCCTTAAGAGGGCTTTCATGGAATAAAGGTGCCAACTTTAGGGCCATGAAAGCCCCATGTACATTGTAAGACACTGTATGTGCATTTTTTAGTTAAAAACCCCATGCATGTGCATCAAGTTTGGAACTTTACGTATGAAGTGGACATTAGGAGGTCAAATCTATGGTTTTGGTGTGTTAGATCTCATTTAGATCAATTGTATGGAATTGGTCAAGGCTGCACTTGACGAGTGCATTCTTGGACTCGGCAAGTCCAAATCAATCTCCTTAGAACTCGGTGAGTTGTTCATCAACTCGGCGAGTTGAGGACAGATTTGGTTCATCAAATGATGGCCAACTCGACAAGTTGTTCATCAACTTGGTGAGTCGGATAAGTTTTGATGGGGCGTTCGGATGAGAGAAGAACCTATCGAGTTGACGACCCAACTCGACAAGTAGGGTCGCGGATGAGGACGAGTAGAGAGTGAGTGACTCGGCGAGTTGTTGTCCCAACTCAGCGAATCAGGTCAACTGGAAGTTGACTTTGACTTTGACTTGACTTGGTTGGGAGTAAAATGGTCATTTTACCCTAAGAGTATAGAAATCAATTTCTAATCGAGTATTTGTGGGGTTTGTAGCTGGAGGATTTCCGGAGCAGCAGCGGACGGAGGTTTCCCGCACCGATTATCACCAGCTACCTGTACGAGGTGAGTTACCTTCCTGTAGGGGTAGGTCTAAGGCCACAATGCTTGCCCACGAACGAGGAGTATTTAGAAGATGATTGACTTTGTGATCATTATCTTGGTCTGGTATGTGCTTGGTTATGAGTTATTTCTGTATGATAAGTTACGTGCATGATAGGGATAGTCTCCTTGATAGTAGTCCTTAGGACAAAGGGGTAGATCAGTACCTGGATATGCCTGACTGTATGCTTATATATTGTTATTGTATGCTAGTGGTAAGGGGTGGAATAGTCCCTAGTTACCGGTTGAAAGATACCGATGATGATCACCGGTTGAGAGATACCGTTGATGATCACCGGTTGAAAGATACCGATGATGATTACCGGTTGAAAGATACCGATGGTATTGTATGGTATGTGGTATGATGGGGGAACTCACTAAGCTTTGTGCTTACAGTTTTAGTTTTTGGTTTCAGGTAACTCTTCGTCTAAGGGGAAAGAGTCGGCGGCATAGCATGGCATCACACACACATCTGATTTTCTGCACGGTGTTTTCTGGGGTTGTACTCTGATATGATATTTGTTTATGTTGTGGGTTTCAAACATGACACTTGATTTTATGAGATGACGTGTTTATACAATATTTTCTTGTGAATGTTTTATGAGTTAATTAATTAAAAATGAATTTTTGGACTTAAAGTTTGGGACGTTACAAGTTGCTATCAGAGCCCTGGTTTGAGGGATTTGGACACACCCTTGGGGGTGTCTGGACTCAAACTGAGGGGCTAAAAGATTTTTACAATAAAATGGTTTCTAAAAATCTAAACGGAAGGATTTTAAGAAAGACAAGGTGTGTGATGCATGCGACCGGCCGGGCTCAAGTATGTTTTCCGCAAGATACCCATACTTGTAATGTTATGCTATGTGGCTTTGATTCAGAATTGCATGCTAGAATAGGACTAAGGATATAGGAGGATGCCTTATATGCCTGTTGTATGAGCTGTATGCTAGGACCGTTTAGTTAGCAGTAGGATGGCCTGTATAGGTTATGCCTGATTTGGTTAACCGATGCACGAATGCTGCTTGCTTTGTGCTATAGGGGTTCTGCCTATTTCCAACTAGCTAAGGAGCGGATATGTAACAGTACCTGCAAGTTAGTTAGGGGAAATAGTAGGGGCTCCCAGTGCAGCTGATGGCGGAGGGTAGGTCGGAGAGCCCCCTAGGGAAGCCTAGGACGAGGCCAGTGGGAAAGGTATCAGTAAAAGGGACTTGGCGAAGTCGAAGAAATCCTTGAGGAAAGTACAGGTAGATGTGGAAGGTAGTATGGGTCCGTACTACTGAAAGCAGACGACCGATACTCGAATCAAGGAGGGCCTAGATGAAACCGGGAACCTTGGAGAGTGTGTTAGATATCTCGAGTATATATTTGATCCCAACATTTATGCGTGTATTTTCAGGATGGTGACCACACAACATGGAGCAGGAGGTTCCGGATCGGGATCAGGATCAGGCTCGGGTGCGGGATCCGAGAAGGTTGATGGCGGGCTGCACGAGTTCATCGTGTCTGAGATCACGAGAGGCATCCTTGAGTTGACCCCTATCATTTTTGGGTCGATCAAGGAAGGGATTGTTGAGCTGATGGAGAATCGCCTCCGAGCATTCAGTAGTGATATGGCGTCTAGCTAGGTGGGTATGCGCATACTGTCCTATAAGGACTTTTGAGGGAGTGGTGCGTCAGATTTCCATGGGGTGAAAGACCTTATTTCCGCTAGGAGATGGATCGCAAACATTGAGTCTGTGTAGCTGATGAGCTTCTGCCCAAAGGGGTCGAAGGTGAGATATGCAACAGGATGCTTGCGAGACAGGGCTAGAGATTGGTAGGAGTCTGTTGGTGACTCATTGAGAGTCTCGGCTGTTGAGGCTATGATATGGTCAGACTTTGTGACCAGATTCAAGGCGGATTTTGCACCAGCTGTGGAGCTTCAGTGGCTGGCCAGGGAGTTATTGGATATAAGGCAGACTACAGAGACTGTGGCGGAGATCACTTCCAAGTTTCGGGAGAGGGCATTGCTGGTGCCCTAGTATGTAGGAGATGAGGATATGAGGAGGACCCGCTACCAAGACTTGCTACGAGATGACATTCGGGAGCATGTTAGTTTTTCAGATTGCCCTACCTTGGATTCCATGATTGCTAGGGCTAGGGAGAGGGAGATTGATATGGAGCACGTCAAGAAGAGGAAGGAAGTGGAGGGGTTGACGATTGGGGCTTCGGGGAAGAAGCCCAAGGGATTTGATGGTAGGCCGAAAGGCTAGGCAGGACAGGACCGCTGTGGGAAATGCGGTCAGTCACATGAGGGAGCTTATCGCACTGGGCCGAGTTCGGGCTGCTATAAGTGTGGCAAGGTGGGGCATTTTGGCAGGGATTGTACTGCCCCCATCCCTGCGGTACAGATGACAGACCTAATTTGCTTCCATTGCAATCAGAGGGGCCACAAGAGGGCCAATTGCCCAAAATTGATAGCAGTGCTAGCAGCGGCGCCGGTCTCAGCGACGGCGCGGGTTACAGATGGCCGGAAGGTCAAGGTAGAAGCTCCAGTGGTGCAGAGCCAAGCATTTCAGCTGACAGCTGAGGAGGCACGCACTGCACCTGATGTGGTGACGGGTATGATTCTTTCCCTCTGATTTATTTTTATGATGTTTATGTTGTAGATATGTGCTCTGTTTAGGATCGTTACTTGCGAACGACATCCGAGTTCAGGTGTTGTTTGATTCGGGCGCTACCCGATCGTTAGTGTCTCTTGCAGTCAGTAAGAGATTTTCCGAGTCTTCGGGCATGTTGGATTGCCCTCTAGAGGTAGAGATTGCAGACGACCGATTGGTGCGAGCATCGACGGTATTTCGAGATTGTGTGCTGAGATTATTCGAGGAGCACTACCTGGTCGATCTGGTTCCCATACCTTTGCGAGGGAACAAGGTTATCATTGGTAAGGATTGGCTAAGCCCCAATGGGGAAGTGATTGACTGCACGCAACAGTTGGTGCAAATTAGGACCCCAAGTGGGGGAGAGCTGGTGATTCAGGGCGAGAGGCCGCAGCGAGGACCAGCTTTCTGTTCGGCAGCAAAAGCTAGACGTTACCTGCAGTAGGGTTGCGCAGGTTATGAGCGTATGTTATGGATACCTGGAAAATGGGTAGGGCGATGGTGGGCGATGTGCCAGTAGTATGAGAGTTTGCGGATGTATTCCCCGAGGAGATACCTAGGATACCTCCGAAGCGACAGGTGGATTTCAGGATCGACCTAGTCCCCTGTGTGGCTCTGATAGCCAAGGCACCATATTGCTTGGCTCCTCTCGAGATGCAGGAGTTGGCTACACAGCTGCAGGAGCTGTTAGACAAGGGTTTCATTAGACCGAGCAGTTCACCCTGGGGAGCCCCGATTCTGTTTGTAAAGAAGAAGGATGGGTCGCATCGGATGTGTACAGATTATCAGGAGCTGAATAAGGTAACGATGAAAAATCGCTACCCACTCCTGAGGATTGATGACCTCTTTGACCAGCTACAGGGAGCATCTTGGTTCTCAAAGATTGATTTGCATTCAGGGTATCATCAGATGATGGTCAGAGAGGAGGATGTGCAGAAGACTACGTTTCGGACGTGTTATGGCAACTATGAGTTTGTGGTGATGCCTTTCGGGCTCACCAATGCTCCTGACGCGTTCATGTACCTTATGAACCACGTGTGTAGGCCGATGTTAGACAGGTCTGTGAGTTCTGGTTACGCGAGGTGCAGTTTCTTGGGCACCTTGTCAACCAAAGCGGGATTTCAGTAGATCTGGCCAAAGTGGAGGTTGTGATGAGTTGGGAGGTTCCGAGGTCTCCATCTGAGATTCGGAGATTTCTGGGATTGGCAGGCTACTATTGGAGATTCATTCAGGACTCCTTCAAGATAGCAGTTCCGCTCACCCGACTGACTAAGAAGTCGATGGTGTATCGCTAGAGTCCTGAGCTGCAGACCGCGTTTGAGGCACTGATATAGAGATTGTGCGAGGCACCAATCTTAGCCCTACCAGAGGGCATGGAGGGTTTTGCTGTGTACTGCGATGCATCCATCACAGGTTTGGGCACGGTATTGATGCAGAGAGGGCATGTCATTGCCTACGCGACGAGGCAGCTGAAGCCTCATGAGGCGAACTACCCGACGCATGATTTGGAGTTGGGGGTTGTTGTATTCACCCTCAAGATTTGGCGTCATTACCTCTATAGGGTTCGTTGTACGATTTACACGGACCACAAGAGTTTAAGGTATCTCATGGACCAGCCAAATTTGAATATGAGGCAACATCGGTGGCTTTATGTGGTAAAGGATTATGATTGTGAGATCCTCTACCATCCGGGGAAGGCCAATGTCGTGGTCGATGCACTTAGCTGCAAGGCAGCGCCAATTAGGGATATCTGTCTGAGGATGACAGTGGTGACCCCGCTTCCGGAGCGGATCCGGGAGGCTCAGCAGGAGGCTATGAAGGAGGAACATCAGAAGAGTGAGCGGATTGTGGGGCAGGTTTCCTCCTTCAACTATGATATCCTAGGGTTGTTGACTCTTCACCATAGGGTGTGGGTCCTTATCATGGAGGTGTGCGCCAGGTCTTGTTGGAGGAGGCACACAAATCCCGGTTCTCCATTCATCCCGGGGCGACGAAGGTGTATAAGGATCTTCGCATGGGCTATTGGTGGCCGTGCATGAAGCGGGATGTGGCATGGTACGTGGAGTGGTGTTTGACCTGCAAGAAGGTCAAGGCCGAGCATCAGAGACCACATGGAAAGATGCAGTCGTTGGATATTCTGCTGTGGAAATGGGAAGACATCACAATGGATTTTATCACCAAGCTTCCAAGGACCGCGCGAGGAGTAGATTCGATCTGGGTCATCGTCGATCGATTAACCAAGAGTGCCCACTGTATCCCGATTCAGGAGAGCATTTCAACCGAGAAATTGGCCGAAATCTATATCAGGGAGGTGGTGGCGCGGCATTGAGTGCCAGGCTTGGTGATTTCGGATAGGGATGTGCGGTTCACTTCCAGGTTTTGGAAGAAATTCCACGACGAGTTGGGTACTCGTCTGCTTTTCAGCACCACCTTTCACCTGCAGACGGATGGCTAGAGCGAGCGGACCATCCAGACTCTGGAGGACATGCTGCAAGCATGTGTTTTAGACTTCGGAGGTAGCTGGGATACCTACCTTCCGTTGGCGGAGTTCTCGTATAATAATAGTTATCATGCGAGCATCGACCATCCTCCCTTCGAGATGTTGGGGCGAGGTTGGCCAGAGGTTCATGGGGAGCACCGAAGTAGTGATCAAGATGACAGAGAAGATTCAGCATGTCCGGAGTAGACTTCAGACTGCTCAGAATCGGCAGAAAAGTTATGCCGATAGATGTAGATCAGACCTGGATTTCCAGGTCGGGGATATGGTCCTCCTGAAGGTGTCGCCTTGGAAGGGCGTCATCCGATTCAGGAAACAGGGAAAGTTGGGTCCCAAGTATATTGGACCGTTTAGGGTTGTAGCCCGGGTGGGCAAGGTGGCATATTGGCTAGATCAGCCAGCCGAACTCAGTCAGATCCACAACACTTTCCACGTCTCCCAGCTGTGGAAGTGCCTAGTGGACGACTCAGCGGTGGTACCCTTGGAGGACATTCAGGTTGATGACAACCTGAATTACATAGAGCGGCCTGTAGCGAGCCTCGACCGGAAGTTGAAGGATCTGAGGAACAAGAGGGTTGAGCTAGTAAAAGTGCAATGGTAGCACCGAAAGGGCTCGGAATGGACATGGGAGTCGATGGATGAGATGATGGAGCATTACCCAGAGCTATTCGAGGATCGAGCAACAGACATCGAGGATGAAGTCTATAATAAGTGGGGGAGAATTGTAGCACCTGGTTCTTGGTACATATTATGTTATCGAATCTTTAATTATTTTGCATTTTTGGTCCTGGACTCGACGAGTTGAAGGACCAACTCGCCGAGTAGGAGTGGGGTGAGGCGTGGAGTTTAATTCATCGACTCGCCAAGTCGGGTCCCGAACTAGGCGAGTAGCTGCTGTCTGGACTAAAACCCTAATCCAGGGGTTTGCACCCTATTTAAACAACCTTATGTAGCCCCCATTCCCCCTTTATGCTCCCAAACACTTCTCATCGAAAACCTAGCCGTTTGTGCTTTGTTGAGGCCATTTTGGTGTTATTGTGTGATAGTAAAGCTTGGAAGGAAGAAAGGAGCTTGGAACTTGAGTTGGGGATAGTAGATTCATGGAGTTTACTTCATCTTCAACAACTTTAAGGTATAATGCCCCTCTATTGGCTCATCTATGTGTTTATTCATCTTTAGCTTGGGATTTCTTTGGATTGCTAAGTCATATTTCGATATTGGGAGTGTGGGGGTGGGTTTTGACTTCAGATATGGGCCTTAAGAGGGCTTTCATGGCATAAAGGTGCCAACTTTAGGGCCATGAAATCCCCATGCACATTGTAGGACACCTTATGTGGATTTTTGAGTTAAAAACCCCATGCATGTGCATCAAGTTTGGAACTTTACGTATGAAGTGGACACTAGGCGGCCAGATCTATGGTTTTGGTGCGTTAGATCTCATTTAGATCAACTGTATGGAATTGTTCAAGACTGGACTCGGCGAGTGCATTCTTGGACTCGGCGACTCCAAGGCAATCTCCTTAGAACTCGGTAAGTTGTTCATCAACTTGGCGGGTTGAGGACAGTCTGGTTCATCAGATGAAGGCCAACTTGACGAGTCGGATGAGTTTTCATGGGGAGTTCGGATGAAGGAAGAACCCGTCGATTTGACGACCGAACTCGACGCGTAGTGTCGCGGATGAGTACGAGTAGAGAGTTAGAGACTTGGCGAGTTGTTGTCCCAACTCGGTGAGTCCGGTCAACTGGAAGTTGACTTTGACTTTGACTTGAGTTGTTTGGGAGTAAAATGGTCATTTTAACCTAATAGTATAGAAATCAGTTTCTAACCGAGTATTTGTGGGGTTTGTAGCTGGAGGATTTCCAGAGCAGCAGCGGACGGAGGTTTCCCGCACTGATTATCAGCAGCTACCTATACGAGGTGAGTTACCTTCTAGTAGGGGTGGGTCTAAGGCCACAATGTCAGCCCACCAATAAGGAGTATTTAGAAGATGATTGTCTTTGTGATAATAATCTGTTCTGGTATGTGCTTGGTTATGAGTTATTTCTGTATGATATGTTACGTGCATGATAGGGATAGTCTCCCTGATAGTGGTCCTTAGGACCAAGGGGTAGATCAGTACCCGGATATGGCTGACTATATGCTTATATTTTGTTATTGTATGTCAGTGGTAAGGGGTGGAATAGTCCCCAGTTACCTATTGAAAGATACCGATGATGATTACCAGTTGAAAGATACCGATGATGATTACCGGTTGAAAGATATCGATGATGATTACCGGTTGAAAGATACTGGTGGTATTGTATGGTATGTGGTATGATGGGGGAACTCACTAAGCTTTGTGCTTATAGTTTCAGTTTTTGGTTTCAGGTACCTCTTCGTCTAAAGGGAAAGAGCCGGCGGCAAAGCATGGCGTCACACACACTTCTGATTTTCCGCACGACGTTTTCTGGGGTTGTACTCTGATATGATATTTATTTATGTTGTGGGTTTCAAACATGATACTTGATTTTATGAGATGACGTGTTTATATAATATTTTCTTGTGAATGTTTTATGAGTTAATTAATTGAAAATGAAATTTTTGGACTTAAATTTTGGGACTTAAATTTTGGGACGTTACAGATGCGGTCCCAATAAGTTCCAAATTAGGGTTTCATGGCATTAGGGTTTTCCAAACCCCAATTAGGGTTTCCAATCCATTTTAGCCCAATAGGCCCAATAGCTAGGTCATTTGACCAATTAGGGCTCATTAGGCCCATTATGATTTTACTATGTCCGTTAGGGTTTTACTAAGCCCATTAGGGATTTATTGGGTCTATTAGGGTTTCAAACATCCCAACCGAATCAACACGACAAGGCAGAGCACACCACCACCCAACACGACGGCTGGTGGTGGCAACAGATGGCAGCCACCACTTCACGGTGGTGGTTTTGAGTTTTCTTTCCATTATTCTTCTTTCTAGTTACATTTTACAATGCTAAAGTCCAATAATCACACACACACTAATACAAATACATAAAAACGACAACCTAATGCTCCTGCAGCCTCATAACATCCGAATATACGAACACAAACACCATCATACGCCTAGAGCCACCTTTCACAGTGGCTAGTGGCAGCAGAAAAGCATTCCCAGTGAAAACCACCATAACGGTGGTGTGCGGTGATGGCAGCAGCAACCCTAACTGCCATAACGGTGGCTAAAGGTGGTCTTTTCTCCTGCTTGACATTGATGGCAGCAGCGCCTGGAGGCTCACGAACGGTGGCAACAATGAAACAGTAGAGGAGAAGCGGCGGAACAACAGCGCTACAATGAAGTGGCGGTATCCACCGGAAACAGCAACAGCGATGCCATCGGGCGTGTTTCCTCCGACCGTCAACTGCCATGGCGCTCCATGGTGGCCTTCTTCTTCAGCAAGGGTGGTTCACGTATTCAGCGGAGTGGAACAATGCCGGTCATCGTGGTTCTTCGGTGGCTTGGTCGATCGGAGAAAAAAGGGAGAATGGGGTAGCAGCCGGCAGTTGGGAGGCATAAGGAAGGTGGTGGCTATAGAGGATATAAGAAGGAAACATGGCAGCGGGTTCTTCCGCTATGGTTAGGGTTCCCTTATGGGTTATATCCCCGACACCATAAACATATTTCCATAATGGCAGAATTGGTCCCTCCACATAAGAACCCTTCAAATTAAATCCAGTATTTACCCTTTCTACCCTAGCTTTGGAAATCTTCTTCAAATTAAATCCGATAATTACCTTTTAAACCCTCAAAATTAAAATCCTTTACACCTTAGGTACAAAATTTACTATACAGGCCCCAATATCTTAATTATGACATAATTAGTCCTTCCACCTCAATTCCTTTTAAATTAAATCTAAATAATTACTATGGAGCCCCTGTCTTCATAAATATTTATAAACACGGTCCATAACTTACACTTTTAGTCTCCGCCTTCTAAAATTATGACATTTAGCTCTTCTCCTTATTTATATATATATATATATATATATATATATATATATATATATATATATATATATATATATATATATATATATATATATATATATATAACCCCATTTATTTATTAGATAAATAAATTAATAAATGAACAAATAGTAGTCCTAAAATATATATATATATATATATATATATATATATATATATATATATATATATATATATATATATATATATATATTAGGACTACTATTTGTTCATTTATTAATTTATTTATCTAATAAATAAATGGGGTGTTACACCTGGCAACTTGAAATTTTTAGAATCTTACATTGTTTCTTGACATATTCTTCATATTTTTTAGAGGTCCTTTGGAGGTCTTGTGGTTGCGTTTTGTTGAGTGGGAAGACAGAAAGATAGGTAAATCTTTAACATGCCATGGATATAAATTACATTAATCAGGTACTTCCTTCACCAATTTGCTTATTCTCTATTTGATTTTGGCAAGAAAAAAATGATTATCAAATCCTAACACTAATTCTTTTTTGCGATTCTGAAAGTTTTTTTTTTCCCAATCTCATCTCCATTGATTAAGTCGACCGCAATAGAATAAGGATTTATTTTCCATCTTCAGCGACTTTATCCCAAAATGTTTGTTCGATATGTTAATTCATAAACAAAAAAAAAAAAATATTATTTATTTTTAGAAACTTGGATAAATGGATGGGGGATGCGGTCAAAGAACTGTAAATTCAATTTAGAGAAAGGGTTAGGGTTATGCTTTGGTTCATGGTAGTTAAATATCATTTATTATACAAGAATGTCTTATTATTATTTTCTCAAGAAAATAATGTCTATTTTTAGTCTAATTCTTCCTTGAATGTATTTTGCTATACTAGGAATATGGAACTTGTTCATGAGACTTGTAATATGATATCTTATTTTTCAATAGTGTTATCATTTTTGGTTTTTTTTGTCATTCTCATCGAATGATTTCAAAGTTGTGTTATGGAATCGATTTTGGATTCTTGATTCTTTGGTTTTAATATGTTATTCTTGATTGGTTATTGTTTAATTCAAGAATTAAATAAGGATTCGATGTTAAATACCGAAAATCGACAACTTTAAATCACAAAAACAAATTATTAAAACAAAAAGTTATATATTTTTTTAAAATAAAAATTTATTTTGTCAAGAATGAAAACGTATTCTGATAAAAATAAAAATGCAGCAAAAATTCTTTTTATGGATTTAGATGAGTTTCCTAAAATCTAATTAGCTCCTTTTTTATCTCTTAGTAAATTCTCGAATTTATCCTTTGACAATCATTTTTTTTCAATTATTTTTTTTAATTAATAATAAATCATATTTCACAAATAGTATTCTTTCATTTTTCATTGAGCCAATGGTAACGATCAATTTACATGGTTACACAACAGATACTAGTTACAAATGATCCTAACCATATATATATATATATATATATATATATATATATATATATATATATATATATATATATATATATATATATATAAGGCTAGGTATAAATGTGGGTTGACATCTATTATGTGGACGTGTGGATATTGATATTCTATTCTGTGAGAATAACGAAGAGAATAAGGTGTTTGGTAATATGAATATGTTCGACTTCACATAACTATTGTCATTATCATATGTTTTCACTAATTAGATCAACCAAAATGGTATTATAGACTTTTTTTTCTTATGATTCTCGTTTTGTTAGAATGTATTTTTGATAATAGTATTCAGTAAGAATGCAAATTAGTGAAAAACGAAACGTGAGAACAAAAAATAAAAAGAATTAGTGAGAATGCATGATAATGATGATAATTAATTGAGGTTGAACATATTCACATCACCAACCAGACAATTCTCTTAGACATTCTCATAGAATAACATTATCCACACACAATCACACAATACATATCATCAACCTTTTAACCTATATATATATATATATATATATATATATATATATATATATATATATATATATATAATTTTTAGAAGCATAGATACAATATTAGAAGGTTAGCTATGTATTTTATATTTTAGAAGTATATATATATATATATATATATATATATATATATATATATATATATATATAGTAACGCCTGTTCCAGGTATTATTTAAATTTAATTTATTTTTAGGGTTTTGTGCATGAACTCAGCGAGTTGGAGAGCTCCGACTCGTGGAGTAGAGACTATTAGGAGACGCGAGATGTAAACACTACTCGACAAGTCGGAAGGCCCCGACTCGAAGAGTAGGCTCTATAGAGAGAAACTCTAATTTTCAGGGGTTTTTACCCTATTTAAAATATTTATGGCTCATTTGTAGCCTCCCTCATCCTCTTTACAGCCCAGAAAGAAACCCTAGCCACATATTTGAGCTTCCTTAAGTGTGTATGAGTCGTAGAGTGTAAAACTTACGCTTTTGAGAAGGAAACTTGAAGGTTGATGAGCTTGAAGAGAGGAGAAGTCTTGGGATCCAGCATCTACTGGTAGTGAGCATCCATTTAGAGGTAAAAAGTTACCACCTTGATCTCTATTTGCTTAGATATCATTTCATGGAAGGATATGGACACTTTTGGGTGCAAAATAGGGTCATATTTTGATCTGGACTTATCACAAGGATATGGTTCCAGATCTGGACCTCTCTAAGTCCCCAATGACATAAAGTTTCTTACTTTATCTAGCTTAGGACCTTTCCATGCACTAAAACCTTGTAGGAAGCTTAGTTTTGATGTTTTAGCTTTGTTAGAGCTTGCATGCACGTAAAGTTTGCAAATTTACGTGTATCTGCACTAAGGGATGTTGGATCTAAAGTTTGGGACCTTAGACCCCACTAAAAAGGGCTGAACATAAAAGTTGTTGAAGAAACTCGTCGAGTCCCTTAGTTGAATCGACGAGTCGGGGTAGGGTTTGCCCGTTTTTGAGTTTTGATTGAGTGTAGTGAAGGATTAGGGTTTTGGTCAGAATGGACTTTAGGTTTTCTTGACATTTGATGAACTCTATGAGTCACTAAGGTGAATCAGCGAGTTGACTCGGGAATTCAATGGAATGAACTCAGGATGAACTCGGTGATTGCTTGGATGCACTCAGCGAGTCGAGGTCATCATGGATTGTTGACCTTGACTTTGACCAGGGTTGACTTTGAGGGTGTTTATGGGATTGTGACAAGTTAATCACATGTTGATTTTAGATAGTTGAGGAGGAGCAGTGTGTGGGATATATCTGATCTTAGCTTATCAGTTCAACATTCGAGAGGTGAGTCTTCTCACCATACCAATGGGTCTAAGGCATCAAGGCGAGCCCATTTTATAATATGTGGATTGTCAATTTATTATGTATGTTAGTATGACATTTGCATGGAAGACCCCGGGGGTTTCCCATGGCAGTAGACTAAGACCATGTGGGGGTTCCCATGGCATTTGGCATAAGACCTTGGAGGGTTTCCCTGGAATCCTAGTATATTTTCATGATTAGTTTGTATGAATTGATTGGTAGGAAGACCATGTAGGGGTTCCCATGTCAGGAACACCATGTGGGGGTTCCCATGGTAAGAAGACCATGTGGGAGTTCCCATGGCAGGAAGACCATATGGAGGTTCTCATGGAAGCTAGTAAGACCACGTGGGGGTTCCAGTGGCACTAGGTGTAAGACACTGGAGGGTTTCCATGGCTTTCTTATATGTTGTATGCATGGATTATGTCATATATATGTAGCTTTTATAGCTAATATGATATATGTTATGTGGATTATGTGTGGGGTACGTTCTGGAGAACTCGCTAAATATTAGCTTACAGTTTGTGGATTTGTTTCAGGCACATCTAAGCCCAAGGGCAAGGGCAAGGCTTGATGACGTGGTGTGCACTCCCTCTCATGCATTTTTATGGATCACTCTAATGATTTGAAATAATATTGTAGTTTTTATAAATTTTGAAAAGAATTATGTTTGGTATTTCATGGTTTTTGGAAGGTATTTTGGTTAAAAAAAATGAAAAAATTCTTTTGAAAATTGGGTCGTTACAAGTTGGTATCAGAGCCTTGGTTTGAGGGATTCAGGCACACCCTCGGGTGTGTTGGGACTCAAGCTAAGGAAATGATAAAATTGTTTTTTGAAAATAAAATAAAATTTAAAACTTTTAAGGAATGGAAAAGAGGAGAGTGTAACGCACGTGATCGGTCGAGCCAAGTAAGTAGTTCCCCAATATGTTAGCCATGTTATATTGATGTTTGATCTTGCTATGTGTATGCCTTTAAAATCGTATATGTAGGAGCTTATAGCCTTAGAATGATTGATTTGGCCTTATTTCATGTTCCTTGTCTGGTTGTGGTCCTAGGGTAGGATCTATTATTCGAAAGTCTATTTGATCATTTTCTATTTATAGTTTGCATGCATAAAGGCAACCTGTTATGATTGGTATGATTGTTGTGGGTAGAGCAAATCTTAAGATCGCCTAGGATTTGAGATGTGCGGTAGTTTATAGGATATTATTTGTTTTGGGATGAATTTGAGTTATCAGGTAGAGCCTTGGGGAAGGTACAAGTAGGTGTGGAAGGTAGTATTGCGCCCGTACTACTGAAAGAATAGCACCTATACCGAATCAATGTTAGATCTTAAATCTCTAAGGAGGACCGGTGTAGAAGGTACCTTATTTGGGTATCCTGATCATTATGATTTTTGGCATTGCAGTTTAGTATGGTGGTGACACGATTTGGAGTAAGGGGTGAGGATTGGGATCTGGATCCAGGGCTGGGTCAGGTGACACTACCGAGGCTATTGACGAGAGGCTATGTGAGCTTATTGCAGCAGAGGTTACTAGGGGCATCCTTAACGCTACCACAGTTATCTTTGGGATGGTCGAGGAGGGTATGATGGAGATCATGGAGGAGAGGCTTAGGGCATTAAGATCTGAGATTGCTATGGGCCAGGTTGGGCCCTGAAATCCTACTTTCTGGGAGTTCAAGGCGTGTGGGGCACCAGAGTTTTTCGGGGTTAGGGATCCCATTATTAACCGATGCTGGGTGACAGAAATAGAGAACGCCCAGTGCACGAGTTCTTACCTTGAGGCAGGAAAGGTGGGTTTTGCTTCGTGTATGTTGAGAGACCGAGCTCGAGACTGGTGAGGAGAGGTGAGTAGTCAGGTGGGACAAGTCAGTGTGGCTAAGATGACATGGGCGAGGTTTGTTCGACGATTTGATTTGGATTTTACACCAGCTATTGAGGTGCATCAGTTGGTGAGAGATGTCACAACTAGCATGTTTAGCTAGGAAATTCTGTTTTCATGTAACCATCAACTCTTGTAAGACTTGTAATCTAAGTAGATATCATGTTCTATACTAAATAAAAAAGATCCATTTGAATCAAAACTCCTAAGTGAAGTCCAAAAACTAATTTAATACGACTTAGATACTCAATTGTGGGTTTGAAACCGTAATAACCCGGTTCACCTCAGGATGGACCAGGATCCTCTTATTGGGCCTAATGGGCCCGTAAACCTTTCATTTGTTGATTTTGGGCCAATGAACCCTATTTAGACTCTAATTGGACCAACATTCGTCAAACCATAGCATTTGGGCCATGTTGGGCCTAAAATAACTCACTTTGTTATCATGGGCCGTGAACCACTCTATTGGACCATGATGGGCCATAAACCCATCTTTTTATTTTAACTGGGTTGTCAACCCCATCCTTTCACCACCTTTGGGTCGTGAACCCTCAAGAAGGGCCAAATGGGCTGAGAACCTTCAATATGGGCCTCACAAATTTCGAACATAATCAAGAAAAAGGCCTAAACTCCTCTTCTCTTTCGCTCTCATTCTCAGCCCACAATTTAAAAAAAAAACAAAAACAAACAAACAAACAAACAAACAAAATTAGGGTGAAATAGAGCTTGACACCTCATATTTGCCTAGTGGATATCCATGCAAAATTTGCTTGTATCAAAGCAAACTTTTTATCACTCTCTTCATAAGTCAACTATCCATCCTCTGACCTCTCTCTATCTCTCGGCCACTCTCTCCCTTTCCATCCTCATTCACCATTTCAAATCTAACTCATTTCCTCTCAACCTTCAACATGCTCCCACCCTCTATCTCTCTAAAATTTTGTGTGAGTATATGTGTGTGTTCTTCAAGAACTCTTCATCAAATATCATCATTTTAGTAAGTTATTCTCTCATCAAAGTTTTTAACTTCATTTTATGATAATCTTCACTCCTTACCACTTCATTTCATGATCCATTCTCTTAGAACTTCATAGATCTCGAAAATCTCTTCAAGGAAGCTTGTTAAAGCCGAAAACCTCTTCAATCCTCTTCCAAAACCGAAATATCCAAAGAAAAGTGAGTTGATACCCCCAATTTTTGGTTTTTACTATGTTTTGGGGGAGAATACAAGTTGTTTTCTGTACATCTATGTCTGTATGTATGATTTTGTGTGTTTTTCATGATATATACGTGATTCTGTGTCATAAACTCCATGAACTTGAAGTTCTACTAAAATATGATGTTATTTGTAGAACATAACACTAAGTTCAACTTATTATGCAACAAAAGGTTTTAAAATACAACAAAGTTACTTAAAACTAAGAAAAGTGCATAAGATGGCCAAAAGTGACAAAATAAACAAAAATGGGGTATATTAAGTAACTCAGGGTTTTTAAGGGACCAAAAGGAAATTATTTTGATAAATATGAATCTTTTTTATATCTGTGACGATAAAACTGCAAAAATGGTCCATGTTGTATGCATTTTTTTGGGGTTTTAGTCCAAACCCTAACTTTTTTGGGTTGGTGGTCCTTTTTAGCTTGTTTGCTTGCAGTTTTGGTCCATGTCCAAACTAAAAAGACTATTATACCCTTAATGAGTTTATTTATCATTTTTCTTTCACTTTTTAATAATAACAATATTAATAAATATAAAACTGGGCCTCTCTCTCTCTCTCTCTCTCTAAAAAAAGCATCCCCAGCTTATCTTTCATACTCTTTTTTTCTCTCTGAAAATCTATAACACACATAGATCAAGAATATGACGATCAAATGAAAAACAACTATGTAGAAATGGGTCGCAGTGAAGAAGATGATTTAATTAAGCACGATTAAACATCTTAGCACAGCTGAAGAAAATTTCACTCTCATCAATTACATCTACCATCTGCCAACAAATCGTCTATGCACTTTTCTTCTTAAGTTGTATTTTCTGGTGAACTTTTCACAGGGTTAAGCACAAATCTTTTACACACTTACATTTAACTTGTATTTAAGTATTCCTTATGAATCTAGGCTTAATTGTTGGGATTGTTATGGGCGTGATTTTTCAGATACGAATTACAAGTTGGGTGGTGGTTGATGGTGTGGTGTCGGATAGATGCAGGGGCTGTGAAGAAATTGGGTGGTCCCTAAAGCCATGGTAACACTTCATCCTTTATTTTTCCGTTTTTGGCAGTATATTTAACAAGAAATCCTCCTCCAACTTACATCTATTACTTCTGGATCTACACTCTGAAGTGTAAGAAAAACATTGCTCTGTCGGAAAAGTGACTCTCCAATTTCGATGAACGGCCAGCCCATACGACCTGGTGGCAGACACTCCATCTTCTTCTTCTCCAAATTCCTCTCGTAAATCCATACATTAACACTCTTCAAACCCATTTCAGAATCAACATTAATCCAAGAAATCCAACCACCACCGCGTACATTTGTCAACGAAACGACGATCACCCGACAACCTGTCAAGTAGGTTTATTTATCCGTAACAACTGAACTCTAGAGCAATGTTATATTCAAATGGGTTTGATTATTATGAAGATTTTCTTTGATTCTTATGTATATTTAAAATTCTTGAAAATCCAATTTAGTTTTCCGTTGATGACCTTGAAAATTCCTATGAATGATTTAAGTTCTCATGATCCGATCGATTTCAAAAGAAGCACAAACCAATTTGATCTCTTATTTGTTTTGCTGTCATTTAAAGGAGATCAGAGATGATTTTTAGGGGTTTATTTAGATTTTTTTGGTTTTAAGCTGGAAGAGAAGATTTGGAGGATGAATCAAAAGCTCCTTGTGGGTTTATGTTTTGTGTGTGTGTGTGTAGAAGGGATTGTGAATTATGGTTTCAAATTGGATTCTAGCATTTAGTTGTTGATAGCAGGAGAAGAAAGGGGAAGATCGGAGAAGAAAGGATGCCACAATTATAGAGAAGGGGTAAGAGAGAGAGAGAGGGCACACTTTTATATTTAATAATAATATTATTAAAAAGTGAAAGAAAAATAAGAAATAAATTCATTAAGGGTATAATAGTCTTTTTAGTTTGGACATGGACCAAAACTACAAGCAAAGTAGCTTAAAAGGACCACCAACCCAAAAAAGTCGAGGTTTGGACTAAAACCCCAAAAAATGCATACCATAGGGACCATTTTTGCAATTTTGTCTATTTGTGACCTCAAAAAGGGCTTGAAGTGTGAAAGTTCATAAATGGGCTTATTTTGGGTTTTTTTTCAAGTTTTTGGGCTAAGTTTGTAAATTTTTTACTTTTGTGAGCTTAAATGTCATTTTCAACAAAGTTGTGCCAAAAATCTAAAATTTTGATAAGAAAGACGAAAATGTGAATTTGTTAGAACTTGGGCCAAGAAGATAAAATTACTTTTAAATGGGCCAAGAATGCACATTTTCATAAAAATCAAGCCCAAAAGTAATATTTTTAACAAAGGGGAGTTAAAAATATTATTTTTACAAAAACTAGCCTTAAATGCAAATGTTATCCTTAAAGGACCTAAAATGTCAATTTTACCAAAAATAAGCCTAATTGTATATTTTCGGTTTTAGGACCAACAATGTCTTTTTACAAAAAAAAAAAAAGAGGCTTTTCATGTTAATTTGGTAACCAACAAAGCTTAGACCACCAATCGTAACAAACAACGGATAAATTACGTCATTCTTACCATTTTTGGGCCTATAATTAATTTGCATGCTTAGTGGCCCTTAGTAGTCAAATTATATGTTTATTGGGCCTGGGATACTCCTTATATGCTATTTGGGCCTACAAATAATATACATGTTAGATGGGCTTAAGTTGCCCTTTTGCATATATATTGGGCCCATGATATATATATATATATATATATATATATATATATATATATATATATATATATATATATATATATTCTCATTCCTTTTAATCCTAGAAATAATTCACATGCTTAGTGGGCCTTAGTTGTTCACTTACATGTTTATTGGGTCTGGAATACACCTTATATGTTCTCTTTTTCCACGTAAATTTGATTAAGGATCTAGTGAGACATTTCGTTTGGCACCAAATGAGTGTACAAACGTAACTTGTAGTTATAACCAGAGTCTCCCGGAGTGAGAGCGTGAGTTTGTATATAGATCTATACGGGGGTGACGCCCCACACCTGAGCTGTTCGCTACAGTTAGACTAGGCCACTATAGGGTGACAAACCATAACTTAAACAAGTCGGCGTCTAATAGACGCCGTGATAGGCAAAATTGTCATTATCAAATATTGTTATAACAGCTCACTTAGAGGAATTAACGTTATAAAATTTACGGGAAACCATCTTTTATGGATAACACAGTAACCTATACGTGCTGGTACTCAACCTTGGGTGTTGAGATTCCAGCATTCTATTACGCTGACAACATGGGGTTGTCTGGGTTCATTCTCTTTTTATTTGGAAACCATTTTTTGTGGATAACACGGTATTATACTCACGTTGGTACTCAAACTCGGGTGTTGAGATTCCAGCATTCTCATAAGCAGACAACAACAGGTTGTCTGGGATTATTCTCTTTATACTCTCACAAACATTAACACACATGCATTAATTCAAGATCGAACACGAAAACATTCAAGTATTTCAAACTGTATTTAAGAAAATATCAAGTTTTCTAGTGTTTACCAAGCAATACAAAACATTTTACTCAAACATGCTTATTGTCACACCCCAAAACCAAGAACGGCGGAAACGTTCCGGGGTGGAGGACGTCATGTGAAGTATCATAACAGTGTAAAGTAGTAAACAAATGTTAGGTGCATTTCATGTACCCATTTTGTAGCTTTATTTCATAAAAGTACATTGCATATAGGCTTAAACTCATGCATTTTGCATGTTTTTCGGGATTTTTCATGATGCAATTTCATTCAAATATTTTTGTGATATTTCAGGGACTTTTGGAGGTAGGATATTGTTGGAGGAGGTAAATAAAAGTTGCGGACAAAATTTCAGGACTTGCGGAGCACCGAGGAGCAAGATATCAAAGAAATGAAGATTTTGGCTTTACAGAGATTTACACGGCCGTGTAAATTCAATCCTTGCATTTACGCGGGCCGTGTAAACGTAGATTTCTGCACAGTATATTTTTGCGTTTACGCGGGCCGTGTAAATGACAGTGTTAATTTACGCGGGCCGTGTAAACGTAAACGTGGGTTTTAAAGCAGTTTTTCACCATTCTTAAAGGGGGGAACCGACTTTTTACTTTGGGGGGTCGACTTTTGGAGTAGAGAAGGCGAATTTCTTGATGATTTTGAAGTTGATTAACACTTGGGAACATTTGATTTCATTTTGTAAGAACATTAATTTCATTTTCTAGATTTGTGATCTTGTTCTAGCCATGAGTGGCTAGAACCCTAAATTCTCCAACTTTATGTCTTGACATTTGGATGTGATTTCAATCATATGACTTGATGTTTGCTTTCAATTTTCTATCTAGTGAATTTGATTTTGTCTCAATTGAATGTTTGATTCTAATTGTGATTCTTATTGGCCATTTGGATTAGGGTTAGATCATTCAAGTTATCTAATTGCAAAATCCGTAATTGTTTTGTAAATTGGACTAGGTAACAAGCACTAATCTGATTTCTATTGAATGAAATTAGTGTAAATCTATTCACACATTCTTATGCTCCCGAGCTTATGAGGAGTATTGATTATTGTTTGGAACATTCACATAAAGTTTAATGCAATCTTTCAACCTAATTATAAGAGCTTGTTTAGATTAGATTGGTAAGGTTAGGATTAATCAAAGAGCTTGTTTTGGTTAATTATTGTGGTGAATGGGAAGTGTTAGAGCTTGTTAACACTTTCAAGTACCAACTTAGATAGAATTAAACAAGTATCTTGTCATCCATGGAATCAAATTGCTAATTTGTCTTGCATAGAGTTGGAGTTCTCATAAATCCTGAATTTGTTTCATTTTACTGATCATTTACTTATTGCTTTATTCTTTTGATTAAATCATTGCATACCAACCCCCCATTTATGTGACCATTATTGTACCTTCCGCAAAAAGGTATAAACATTTGTTCCGTGTCTCTGTGGATCGACCCTACTTACCTTGTATTACATTTCTAGTACAAAGTAGTAGTGTTTAAGGAGTTATTTTACCCCTTTATTTGTTGGCTTTGACACGCTTAACAACAAACAACAACATCATCCATTGCATTAAAAGTAAAGTTTTAATACATGTGTGTTCTTTCATAATGTACAACAATAAAATGAGTAATCAAAATAAGACGAGTCTTGTCTGTGCTCCGTCTTCTCAAAACCTGGCCATCGTACCTGTCTAACTGATGACCTGAGAATACAAGTAATTTTGAAAGCGAGTATCAGCTTTAAAGCTAGTGAATTCATAAGTATTTAGGTGTTATTGTCTTGTTTTGGAATGCTGTTATGAATGTCATGTAAATCTTTAAATGAACAGTTTATATAAGTATGAAAAACCCTAGAAAATCTCATGTTTTCTACTAGTATGAAATGTAGTCTTCTATCAAGACCCGAATGTTTTGTTATGACAATGTAGTCTTCTACAAAGACCCGAATGTTTTGTTATGACAATGCAGTCTTCTACCAAGACCCGAATGTTTTGTTATGACAATGTAGTCTTCTACCAAGACCCGAATGTTTTGTTATGACAATGTAGTCTCCTACCAAGACCCGAATGTTTTGTTATGACAATGTAGTCTTCTACCAAGACCCTAATGTTTTGTTATGACAATGTAGTCTTCTACCAAGACCCTAATGTTCTGTTAGTTAAAATGATGATTTTTCCTTTCTATTGACTAGTACTAAAAGTACTTAGTCTAACTCTTCGTTTATGTGAATATATCACAAAATAAAGTAAACAGGAAAAAGTACTAATGTAAGTGTTATCACTGGGTACTAGGATTAACACAACATCGCAATAAGCGAAATATATAACCTAATGAACATCCGAAGATTGTCCAATTGTCCTCTGTAGCAGCAGCAAGGGGCAGGAAGGGTTAGTCCCAAAATTGATCTACCTAGTATAAGTATTAACCGTAGACCTCCGTAGATGGTCATCAACCACTGGTGCTAATCAGATGGGATTCGGAATGGTTAGTCCCGCCTAGATATCCCGTTGAACTGGGATAGAAAAGACAATTTACACAGAAAGTGTGACATCCCCAAAATCATGGCCAGAAAAGACCGATTTTGTTTATGCTTTATAAAAATCAGAGTACTTCATTTTATAAAAAGGTTGCGGAATTTGTTCCCAGAAAAACACGATAAATACGTTATTAAAATATTTTCGAAGAAACGTATTTTTATTAATCTTAAAACGTTTGGGATGTCATCGTTAATACAAAAACATAAGCATAAACAGAACTTACAATTATTTACACTAGTGATCTACATCTCTTTAAATCTCTCAGTGTAATGTCACTTCATATCGCCACCTGTGATGTAAATAAACTGAGTGGGTCAGGTTGGGAAACCTGGTGAGTACATAGGGTTTTCAATCCACAATAATATAATTGTTATGTTCAATCATCAAACAATTAACCCAATTATCCATCCCCGTTATCTTCTTTACTCCTAAGAGTCATCTATTCTGCATTCGTTATTCCAAAGTCCCTTACTTCCAGGGTTATAGGACTGGCACTAAATCCATAGCTGCCGATATTCATTCGTAAAGCACTAATTCCAAAGCTGCTATATCTTACTTATCGGGTACTAAATTCATAGCTACCAGTGCTCAACAGGTACTAAGTCCATAGCTACCAATTCTACAAGTACTAAATCTATAGCTACCAGTGTCTAACTAATAGGTACTAAGTCCATAGCTACCAATTCCCAACAGGTACTAAATCCATAGCTACCAACGTCTAACAGGTACTAAGTCCATAGCTACCGGTGTTTGTCCCATAGGCACTAAGTCTATAGCTGCCAATGTATACTCACGTCATCTTCTATCTTTCATCATTCATCTACCCATCATCATACCCAACATATTCGTGTATATAAAATACGTATACAGTTTAAATCCTTTAAAACATGTATAAAACGTTCATCCAGCATAGACGGCAAGTATTCAGATAATATGCACACATAGCACGTAGTTTATATAAAATACTTCATATCTATGTGTAAGATGAAAGGGACTATGCACTCACCTGATTAGGTGGTGATTCCGAACTCAGACAGCACTTCGTTATCTCAAAACAATTTTCCTCGACAAAACCTAGTATCAATACCACTAGGGTTTAGTTTTTAACGTTAACTACGACTAATTAATAGTCTAGCTATTATTACTATTATATAAGCGTTAAATAACACTCAATATAACTCATAATAATAGCCCAAATAATTATTTTAAGGTCCTAATAATGTTACTATAATTAAATAAAATCTATATTAAATATAGTATAGGCGTAGCTCACCTACAACGAGTTTTTATTAAAAACCGGGCTTCGCTGGAGCAGCGTTTCCAAGCCGAAAGCTTTTCTTCTCGGAGCCGTCGGGCGCTCCGGGGCTTTCTTCTCGTGCTAGGGAGGTTCCGTAGACTTGGGAGGGGTTTAGGGAGGCTAGAGACAAGTTAGAGAGAGAAAGAGAGGCTTATGGTGTGAAGAAAATATGAGGAGTTCACCCTTGTATTTATAGGAAGTGTATAGTAAAGTAGTCTCCAAGCTTCGTCCGTAACTTTTGCATACGAGCTCCGTTTTTGTCTGTCATTTTACCGTTGAGCTCCTATTAATGAGATCTTCAACTTTCATTTGGACCTCGTTGGCTAATTCTCATTCTATCTCGGATTTACAAAACTGTATCGAATTCGCCGCGCTCGAAAAGTAGGGACTAAGCTTCGTCCATAACTTTCGCATACGAGCCCCATTTTTGTCTGTCTTTTTACCGTTGAGTTCCTATTAATGAGATCTTCAAATCTCATTTAGACCTCGTTGGCTAATTCTCATTCTATCTCGGATTTACAAAACTGTATCGAATTCGCCGCGCTTGAAAAGTAGGGACTAAGCTTCATCCATATCTTTCGCATACGAGCTCTATTATCGACGTTCTTTATATCCACGCGTTGGTATTTACGAGTACTACAACTTTCATTTAGATCCTGTCGGCTAAAAATCGACCGATCTAAAATTCAGATTTCGGGCTGTGCACTACTATGCTAAATCTTAGAAAAATCATAACTTCCTCATACGAAGTCAAATTTGGGCATTCTTTTTATCGATATTATTAGTTTAACATATTCTACGACTTTTGTTTAGATCGCTAAGGCTAAATCTCGCTCTATCGTAAATTCACTATTTACGCTTCCCAGTATCGTGCCGGTTCCGTCGCGAAACTTCAACGGGTCATAACTTCTTCGTTATAACTCGGATTTCGGCGTTCTTTATATGTACGAAAACCTTGTAACATACTCTACAACTTGGTTAAGATTATTTATTCTAAATAATCTTTTGTCGAAAAGTCGTTTTCGACCCCTATTGCCTCTAATTTGACTAGCCCGGATTTGCGGGCGTTACAATTATCTCTCCCTTAGGATGATTACGTCCCGGAATCATCAACGAAACAAGGATCGTATAATGACTCCATACGTCATCTCTTCATCCTAGGTAATAATTATAACTTATTTATTCCTTCAAGTCTATCTCTTAGACTTATTGATTGTAAGCAATACTTGATCGTGCACCTGCTCTCTACCTTAGATTAGACTCCAAATTATGGCCTATCATCATGTGATGCACATTTAGACTCAGGTCTCTTAAATTCTAAAAGAGACTAAGCCTTCCTTCATGTTCTAATGTGATATAATCATACTTTAACATGTAGCATTTCTAGCTACCAACGAGCGCGATACTTCTATTGATCGCTTTGATTTTAATCGTTTGGTTTAAGTCGGACGCTATATCAAACTTGGTTCTCTGAACCACACAACATACTCATCGTAGTCGGACTCGATTTGATATGACCACTAGGGTCGGAATATCAACAATCTTCTTAGTCATTACCGAAACAATGGTAACAACACACTTGAATAAAACGAAATCAATTACTAGCTTCTTGGTAACCTTGTGACTTTCCCTGATCCAAGTGTGAGTCCTGTGCTTTCGGTAGTATAGGCCTCTACTACCATTCACACATACTCATACTCATCCCAAGTATTGTCTCGCAGTTTCCCAAGTCACCATGCAACAAATCACACAACAATTTCACACACCAGATAACAAAACGAAGATTTTATTATTTCTCGAAACTATTACATAGGTGTTCAAGTTCACCCTAGACTACGCCTCTACTAGGCTACATCATACGAAACTATGGCTACTGCATAATCCGATCTTCGGGTAAGAAGTCCTCATTCTTGATTCCTCGCATGGTTCTCTGCTTCGTCGAGGATCATGTGAAATGCCCTTGGCCTTGGTGGCGTTTCTGGTCTTGCTGCTTTATTTTTCCTTGGGCAGTCTCTGGACATGTGCCCCTTGCCTCCACATCCGTAGCATACTTTGTCATTATGTGTGCAGTCTTTGGAATAGTGACCCGTCCTCCCACACTTGTAACAAGTCACTTCTTCGTTGCACTTCCCACCATGCTTCTTCTTGCATTTATCACACCATCTTGTTTCACCTCCATCTGCTCCTCCAAGTTTTGAGAATTTGCTTTCCTTGTTCGACCTCGAAGATCCCTCAAACTTTCGCTTCTTTCCTGCCTTATCTTTTTCTAGACCCTTTTCTCTTATCTGGGCCTCTACGTTCTTAGCTGCCCTAACAGCTGCTTTCAAGGTAGTTGCCATTTTGACCATTGGACCAAAGTCAGTGGGCAGTCCGTTAGCAAACCTATCAATCTTGGAGAGTTCAGTAGGCACCAAGTAGGGAAATAGCTTCATCCTCTCGGTAAATGCGGTGGCATACTCATCAACACTCATCTTCCCTTTCTTCAGGTTCTGAAACTCGTTGTTTAGGTCTATCAGATCTATCTCCGAGCAGTATTGCATTTTCAACTGTTCCAAAAACTCTTCCCACGACATCCTTAAGGCTTCTCCTCGTGGCATCGTATCCGCCAATAGCTTCCACCAGCTCAAGACTCCAGTTTTTAGTTGTCTTACTGCGAAGACAGTCTTCTGTTTCTCGTTACAGCTGCAGCTCTCAAACACCATCTCCATCTCAGAGATCCAATCCACAATCTCAACCGACTTCGGGCTTCCTGAGAGGCTTGGTGGTTTAGCACCCAAGAAATTCTTGTACATCTTCCCATCCTTGTTGTTTCTCCCTTTTGGGCCATCCCTTTGCTCACCTTGAGTCCCTACTCGACTCACTTGGTGGCTGTAGTTCCCTTCCTCAGATTGCTCGGGAACTGGCTCCGTCGGCTCAACATGTACGGTAGGTTCGTCCCTATTCAACATTTGTCTCATTTCTTCCCTTTGTTTAGCTAACATAGCCCGAATCATGGCTTGAACTCCAGCCATGGTGACTAGCTCAGGCGCAACTTCTTCAACAACAGGTATTTGCTGAACCACTGGGGGTTGGTTCCTGTTCCCATTTGCGTTTACGTTTCCACTACGGGTCCTTACCATCTCGATCTATACACCGAATAAGGTGAATTTAGACCTTTACTTGATGTTTAAATCATCCTTATCGCTCCAAAACGTTTACATGCTAGTTCTAATACCGTAGTCGTACGTTTAGAATCCTAAACACATAAGGTTTCCAGATCCGGTTGGCAACAGACCATAGATCCGAACAATTAACACCATATCATGCACAAAGCATTTAGCACATAAAAGCAATTTAGGCATCATTCCTAAAATAAGCTAGTGCTCACACCTCACAATCATCGCTTAGCATTCTAAGTTTAAGTCTAGAAATAAATCCATATTCCTAGTTCGCTTAAACTAATGCTCTGATACCAACTGTGACATCCCCAAAATCACGGCCAGAAAAAACCGATTTTGTTTATGCTTTATAAAAATCAGAGTACTTCATTTTATAAAAAGGTTGCGGAATTTGTTCCCAGAAAAACACGATAAATACGTTATTAAAATATTTTCGAAGAAACGTATTTTTATTAATCTTAAAACGTTTGGGATGTCATCGTTAATACAAAAACATAAGCATAAACAGAACTTACAATTATTTACACTAGTGATCTACATCTCTTTAAATCTCTCAGTGTAATGTCACTTCATATCGCCACCTGTGATGTAAATAAACTGAGTGGGTCAGGTTGGGAAACCTGGTGAGTACATAGGGTTTTCAACCCACAATAATATAATTGTTATGTTCAATCATCAAACAATTAACCCAATTATCCATCCCCGTTATCTTCTTTACTCCTAAGAGTCATCTATTCTGCATTCGTTATTCCAAAGTCCCTTACTTCCAGGGTTATAGGACTGGCACTAAATCCATAGCTGCCGATATTCATTCGTAAAGCACTAATTCCATAGCTGCTATATCTTACTTATCGGGTACTAAATTCATAGCTACCAGTGCTCAACAGGTACTAAGTCCATAGCTACCAATTCTACAGGTACTAAATCCATAGCTACCAGTGTCTAACTAATAGGTACTAAGTCCATAGCTACCAATTCCCAACAGGTACTAAATCCATAGCTACCAACGTCTAACAGGTACTAAGTCCATAGCTACTGGTGTTTGTCCCATAGGCACTAAGTCTATAGCTGCCAATGTATACTCACGTCATCTTCTATCTTTCATCATTCATCTACCCATCATCATACCCAACATATTCGTGTATATAAAATACGTATACAGTTTAAATCCTTTAAAACATGTATAAAACGTTCATCCAGCATAGACGGCAAGTATTCAGATAATATGCACACATAGCACGTAGTTTATATAAAATACTTCATATCTATGTGTAAGATGAAAGGGACTATGCACTCACCTGATTAGGTGGTGATTCCGAACTCAGACAGCACTTCGTTATCTCAAAACAATTTTCCTCGACAAAACCTAGTATCAATACCACTAGGGTTTAGTTTTTAACGTTAACTACGACTAATTAATAGTCTAGCTATTATTACTATTATATAAGCGTTAAATAACACTCAATATAACTCATAATAATAGCCCAAATAATTATTTTAAGGTCCTAATAATGTTACTATAATTAAATAAAATCTATATTAAATATAGTATAGGCGTAGCTCACTTACAGCGAGTTTTTATTAAAAACCGGGCTTCGCTGGAGCAGCGTTTCCAAGCCGAAAGCTTTTCTTCTCGGAGCCGTCGGGCGCTCCGGGGCTTTCTTCTCGTGCTAGGGAGGTTCCGTAGACTTGGGAGGGGTTTAGGGAGGCTAGAGAGAATTTAGAGAGAGAAAGAGAGACTTATGGTGTGAAGAAAATATGAGGAGTTCACCCTTGTATTTATAGGAAGTGTATAGTAAAGTAGTCTCCAAGCTTCGTCCGTAACTTTTGCATACGAGCTCCGTTTTTGTCTGTCATTTTACCGTTGAGCTCCTATTAATGAGATCTTCAACTTTCATTTGGACCTCGTTGGCTAATTCTCATTCTATCTCGGATTTACAAAACTGTATCGAATTCGCCGCGCTCGAAAAGTAGGGACTAAGATTCGTCCATAACTTTCGCATACGAGCCCCATTTTTGTCTTTCTTTTTACCATTGAGTTCCTATTAATGAGATCTTCAACTCTCATTTAGACCTCGTTGGCTAATTCTCATTCTATCTCGGATTTACAAAACTGTATTGAATTCGCCGCGCTTGAAAAGTAGGGACTAAGCTTCGTCCATATCTTTCGCATACGAGCTCTATTATCGACGTTCTTTATATCCACGCGTTGGTATTTACGAGTACTACAACTTTCATTTAGATCTCGTCGGCTAAAAATCGACCGATCTAAAATTCAGATTTCGGGTTGTGCACTACTATGCTAAATCTTAGAAAAATCATAACTTCCTCATACGAAGTCAAATTTGGGCGTTCTTTTTATCGATGTTCTTAGTTTAACATATTCTACGACTTTCATTTAGATCGCTAAGGCTAAATCTCGCTCTATCGTAAATTCACTATTTACGCTTCCCAGTATCGTGCCGGTTCCGTCGCGAAACTTCAACGGGTCATAACTTCTTCGTTATAACTCGGATTTCGGCGTTCTTTATATGTACGAAAACCTTGTAACATACTCTACAACTTGGTTAAGATTATTTATTCTAAATAATCTTTTGTCGAAAAGTCGTTTTCGACCCCTATTGCCTCTAATTTGACTAGCCCGGATTTGCGGGCGTTACAGAAAGTACTAATAAATCATCCTAGTAAGCCGAGATACAAGTATTCATGTAAGCGTGTTCATGTATCATGTAAGCATATGTAAACGTACTCATGTATCAAGTAAGTATATGCAGATGTACTCATGTATCAGGTAATGTACTGGTATAGACTCATGAATGAACTGACTCTTGTGTGATTCCTTGTAATAGGAATAATGTTTTGTTTCTTCTAACTATCCCTATGATAATTAACTGAAAGGTAATTGGTTGTTCAAGAAGGTAAAGGTAATGGTTTTGCAGGATATCTAAGAGTTTTGAATAATAATTAAGAGTGACTTGATGTCATGTTAATAAACATTTCAAAACTAATACTTTTGTTATCAAGGTATTTTAAGATAGAAAACCATTTCATGCATCTCATTTTGTATATGTGAAATCTGCTAGATGAAAACACAGTTATAAAATACATATGAGTGATTTAATAACATGTTGTTTTCTACTTGTATCCCCCCCACCCCCACCCCCCATTAAAGCATTTAAAAAACATTTAAAATATTCATTTAGGGATATGAACTCACCTGTAGATGGTGGTTTGGACGCACTGAACGGTGTCGGATTGTTAGGTGTCAAGTGAGGACTTGTACACACACTATGATCCCAATGAACATATAATCATACATATATGCACCCAATTAGTATTAAATTACTAATTGTCAATGTTAAGACATCCTAGAACATGATAAACACTTTATATAAGTGTTATAAGCCCTAAGGATTGCATCTAAGTTGTTGTGTGACAAGGCAAATGGGTGTAGGGTTCCAAAGGACCTCATACTTGAGTTTACTCTCCATATAATCCCACACATGGAGTTTACTGTCGTAAACTCTTGAGTTTACAGCTGTGAACTCCTAAACTTGGTGTTATTTTGTGTTTCGAGGTTCTAAATGATCCCTAGAAGTATTCCAACTTGGTGGTTTAATTCTTGGAAGGGTTTAGGGCACTACTAACGTCATTTGAGGATTTTACGGCCCCAAAGCCAATTCCATTTGAGTTTACTGCCGTAAACTCTTATGGAAGGGTGTTTTTGATTCTTTCAAGTCTCATGCACATGTAGGATAGGTTCTAGACTTTTACCTAAAGCAAATGAAGGCCTTAGGCACACTTTGGTGCCTTTCTTTCATGTTTACAGCCCAAGAACCTTATTAGGGCCGTAATCTCTCAAAAAGAGGGGTTTTTGATGTGTTAGAGTCCTTGATTTAAGTGGAAATAATTCTATGTGATAGTCCAAGGCTTTAGGTGCATTAAAAGCACACTTTGGTCCATGTTTTTGGAGTTCACGGTCCAAGATCTTCTTGAGCCATGAACACCTAAATTTTGGTGTTTCGTTGTTGTTTTCTTGTCCTAATTACACCTATATACAAGCCTAAGGTGGTAACACATCACCGGGGAAAGGCTAGGCATTGTTTCAGGAGTTTACCGCCCAAGAACACCTTGGGGAGTAAACTCCTAAATCTAGTTGTTTAGCTATGTAATCTAAGTTATAAACACAATATAAGGCATTTAACACTACTAGAGAGAGGTACGCACGATTTGGGATGAAAACCCGAAGATCCATGAGAGAGAAAATGGCTTTTCTCTAGTTGGAAACGTAACTAATGAATGAATATGGTTCAGATTTTTATTTATAGTCTTGAGATTTTTGGCAGAAAATATTTTATTCCTGTAATGAACTCTAATATAATAGAGTGTTGGAATAATAGAGTTGCACAAAACCCTAGTGCATCCACTCTCCTGATATCTCATGAAGTGTAAACCCTGAATTATTCAAACTTATACGGAAAAGTCTGAAAATTTACTGTGACTGCTATAACTTCTATTGAAGTGATATTGTTTGTTCAGAATGGAAATTTTGGGTTGTCACATCATCCCCCTGTTAAAGGGAATTTCATCTTGAAATTAGAATTTAGGCAAGGAAGTAGGTAGAAGTGATTGAGTTGTTAGTTGAACTTCCTAATCGCTTGGTTCTCGCGCCCCTAAGTGAAATCGGGTTCTCGGTTGTATTCCAACGAACCTTCACTAATGGGCGACAGCGTTGCTACATCCACTTGACCACTCAGTCGAGGGTCACTACGGATCTAATACGAATGCAAGGATCTCGTAAATCTCGATCTCGTCGAGAGGGCTTATAAAAGTCCTAACGGAAAGAAATTGTTTCAAGTTTGAGATGCGAAGGGGAAAATGTACGTTACTGAGTTCGCGGAGTAGGTCTAGTTTGTGAGATGCAGGACCAATTCTGGTAAGAATCTTGGGGGTCCCAACTACATTGGATTTAGCTTTCCACGCTTTACGAAGTGTATTAAGTCGTTCCCAGAGTGAGGTTTCCTAAAGAATTTGGTCTCTCACTTGGAATTCCAAAGGTTCTTTCTCTCACTTAACTTCCCAGTCAAGGGCCACCCCTTGTTGAGTCAAAGTCGAAAGGGTTTCTGAAATTTGGAGGGGTTCTAAATAGACTATGATAGTAAGTCTGTAAGACCTAGAATTTGGTGAATTTTCCATCGGTGACTACGGTGTTGACAAATTCCCAATGGGTTTGGATAATTTGACAGAGTACTCAAGAATTTCCACATCACTAATAGTGTGTCCCTGGAAATTTGACTCTTTAATTCCAAAACTCATGTTCAGAGAACTTTGTGAAAAGTATCTCCGAGGGTAATGTTTCTATGGGTTCTTTCTTACTACGAGGGTAGATAAGTAAGTCATTCCATGGAGAAATGAAGAACTGATCCCAGTAAGAAAGGTGTACTCCACTCATTTATCTCATTAATACTATGGATGTATAGGTCTTATCCGAGGGGTATCACTACGGACTCGAAGTGTCCGCATCGAGTTCGGAGGGTAGTCTTTAGGACATCCTTCCCTAACACTTGAACTGGTGATATTCGGATTTCAGGTCCATTTCTGAATGTAATTCTTTCCCTGCGTTTGTTCAATCAACTCATCTATGCGAGGCAGAGGTAATGATTTCCAAAGGAAATCTTAATGAAGTCCTCGGTCGTCGAGGTACATAGGATGCACTCCGTCGACTTCCGGTAAGAATAAGACCGGAGCTCTCAAGGGTGAGAAGCCTGGTCTTCTAATTCTATTGTTGAGTAGTTCTCTGTGTTGTCCGGGCTATTCTTGTATCTTCCGTAGGTCTTTAGACTGTAAGGCGATCTGGTTATAAGAGTCATATTGGGTTCTAAGTTTGTTCCTATGCCAATGCAATTACTCGTACTCTTGGACAGTCTCCGTCCTGAAATTCATATTAGAATTCATACATGGTTCAATGATCACAATCTCGTGTATACGAGTCGTATATAATTAAGATTGAAAAGGTAGTCGAATAACTGATTCTTCCTTAATCTCACATCCCATCGAGGGAAAATAAGTTAAAGTGGAATCATCAATTCTAAACTTGTAGAACATTGATTATATAACACCCTCATGTATACAATCTTCCGTGATAGCTCGACCATATGAATCTTTGGATTGAACTTGACGTACTGCACGAGTGATACTGTGGGGATTCCTTCAGAAAGGAAAAGAATTGTAAGGTACTCCATGCATGAGCACCTCGGTGTTCTGATATGACGGCTTCGGTAAAAGACGTTTACTGAGAAAGAGATGTACTTATGAAGCTGGTATTGTGAGGATCGAATTTACTCGAGTTGTATGATAAGGTCGGAAACATATGGAAACTAAAGACATTAGATTTGAACATAAGGCATTACAGACCAAAACATAACAGTGCAATCTCTAACAGAGTTACTGTAATTTTAGATTTACTACTAGACTATTGTTGGGAACAAGGTATACTACAAAAGACAAGTATACACAGCACGAGCATCCCTAAACGGGTGGGATCTCGCAAAAGATAAGACTCTGGTTGCACTAGTTTTGGGATGGTTCATAAGTCTGTTACAACGAAACACTTAAATTACATTAACGTGGGTCCGGAGTAGACTCCCCTACGGCGGTGGTTGGTAGTAGACTTTCGTCTGTGCCAGCATTTGCTGCCTCTGGGCAGTTCCTTTTGTAATGAACCACCTTGCCACAATCGTAGCAAGCCTGGTTCACACCATTGCTAGGCACTTGGTCGATCGGTCTTATTATGTTCTTGCAGTAACGTATGGTGTGACCCTTTCTGTTGTAATTTGAGCACTGCATCTCCCGACAACGTCCATGGTGGTGAAAACTGCATTGAATGCATTTTGGGAGATTTCCAGCATAACGTTTGGCTGGTTTAGGGACATTTGGGATGCCCGAAGGGATGGTAATAGGAGGTACTGAAGTCGTGGCTGTGAAGGTTGTTACCAGTGATTGTTTCTTGTTCGCCCTTCGAAGCGACTTGTCCTTAGTTTTAGCCCAAGACTTCCGTTTGTTACTCTTGGCCTCGGAATTCGGGATATCGTGGTAGTTTTTTGCTCGTTGCAGTGTTTGCATGTTACTTGGATTGGAATGATTGATAACAATCCCGCAAACACTTGCGTTGTTAGCGTTCATGTGGGTCAGAATAGCTGACACGGCAGCCGAGACTGCAGCTTGAAAGGTAGTTGCATCAATCTGAAGAGTTGGTGGTTAGTTGATGGGCTGATCGTTTTTCTTCGGCGACATGATTCTATTACACGGGAAGAAAAATGAATTTGTGAGCAAGAATGGTTGAACCTAGACGTAGTTCGATCGCTCATGTAAAGAATAGAAGTATGTTCTCTAAGGTTCGACCTACATCCCTATGATGCAGTCCTATTACGGAATGGAAGTATGTTCAGGAAGGTTTGACCTACATCCCTATGATGCAGTCCTAGCAAAGATCGGAAGTAAGTTCGTACAATGGTCTCAAGATGTTTGGCGTTCTAGCCGAGGCATCGTTGGTTGGTGAATAACATGATCCAACCATTACAAGAGACTTGCGGATGTCTCCGGAGTCAAATTGCTATAGTCCCATGACTTGACTAGAGCATGTTTCAGATAGACTCTAATGAAAGTATGATAAGGGTATTTGAATAAAGAATCGCACAGAAGTTAGCCGACTGTCAATATCTTTTATATTCATGACGTACATGTTCGGGAAAATGACCTTGTAAAAACGTCTTACATCATATCCAGAGAAGATAGCTCCTGACAGTATAAAGACCTAACTAAAGTACTTACAATACATGATAGTTTCATAGAAAATGCCACATCGGCCATATACAGGAACACGATTCCTTTCTAACAAGGAATATAAGGTAAAGTATCTACTACTAGCGACGGTCATTGTCACACCCCAAAACCAAGAATGGCGGAAACGTTCTGGGGCGGAGGACGTCATGTACAGTATCACAACAATGAAAAGTAGTAAACAACCAACAACATCATCCATTGCATTAATAATATAATTATTATACAAGTGTTCTGTCAAATTTTGATAAACACTAAAGCATAAATCAAAATGAAAGATGAGTCTCGAACAAGCTCCATCTTCCTTTCTCCTTGCATCGGTACCTGTCTATGATGACCTGAGGATACAAGTAATTTTGAAAGTGAGTATCAACTTTGAAGCTGGTGAGATCATAAGTATTTTAGTGTCTTAATTTGTATGTAAGAATTTGTAAGTTTATGAACTGTAAGTATAAAAATGTTTGTAAAACAACTGTAAACGTTTGAAAAACTCTAGAAATCCCTATGATTCCTACTATTATATAAGGGTGTCTTCTACCAAGACCTAACTGTTCTCAATGTAGTCTTCTACCAAGACTTAACTATTCTAAATGTTCGTTTCATGTAAAAGTGTGTAATTTTCCCAAGTGTAACTATCATTAACAAAATACAGTTTTTACATTTAAAGTTTAAGTGAAAAGATCACTAAATATATGTACACGGAAAATTAATGTAGTACTAAAATGTAGCGCTATAAGAACTACTGCTGTACTAACCACCTTAAACCGGATTTATATTAAGGCATCATGTGATTAATTGTACCATACTATTGACTGGTAACAACGACATAAGAATGGTCGTAAAAAGGTATGACGTTTGGCACCCGCAGACCTGCAGGTCCGGCTGTAGCTAGCAGCAAGGTGTAGGATAGTCAATCCAGTATAGATCTATACGCAAACTCACGCTCTCCCTGCAATAGACTCTGGCTACAACTCAGGCCATGACATTGAAGGCATGCTCCGATACAGTGGATCACAATTATTAACGTATTCATATATATGTAATGTAATGAACTGTTCTAGCTGTAATGTACGTGCTCTCTACCTAGCAAGTATAGTAATGTACTCGTTCTAGTATCATTGTATATGTTCTGTTTCTAGTATAGTGGTATATGTCTCTTTCTAGTATAGTTGTATATGTTATCTCCTAGTATAGTTGTATATGTTCTCTTTCTAGTATAGTTGTATATATTATCTCCTAGTATAGTTGTATATGTTCTCTTTCTAGTATAGTTGTATATGTTCTCTCCTAGTATAGTTGTATATGTTATCTTTCTAGTATGTTTTGACTCATGAATGAACTGACTCATGGTATGATATCGCGTTCTAGTAATAGTTCTAGTGTCTTCCTAAACTACCCATATTGTAGTTTACTAGTAATATAACTGGTACGTATGGACATGGATGTATACCCTTGCTACCCAAGGGCATGGGATGAACTGGAAGGGCCTTTATGACTATATATGTACATATGTTATATAACTAATAGTTAAACGACCTTCGGACGAGTACCCGATATCCGACCAGACCACATCTCAAGCGCGAAAAGGAAATAGGGTGGATAGCCTTCCTAAGTCTTTTAAACATTTCTTATATAACTATACATATAGAGGCATGCAATTTATAATATAAAATCATACATAAGTTTTGTAAAACCTTTGAACATAATTATTATCTTAAGAAAAGATCGACTTGATGTCAATCTATAAAACGGTTTGAAGGCATGGGTTTGATAAAACAATTTAATATAAGGAAACATTTGTTTGAATCACGATTGTAAATAAGTTTGAAATAAAACATACAAAGTAAAATGTACAGTGTAATAAGGAGTTTTAAACATATAAAATGTTTATAAAAATCATTTGAAGGAAACTGTTTAGTAAAACGGCTAATGAATAGCCAATCATTTGAATGCTACTTATTAATCACATATGATTGATATAATAATTAGCATAATTCTACTTGTATCCCCCCCCCCCCCCCATAAAACATTTAAAAACTGTTAAAACATTGATTAAGTGGTATGAACTCACTTGTGGTGAGTGGATTGGATTGAAGTGTCGGATACTGTGCTAGGTGGCAAATGGAGACTTGTTCACACGCACGAGCCTAGTTATCATATAATGAGCATATATATAACTAATTAGCCAAATAATAACTAATAAATTAAGTTGGGACACTCTAGAAGATGAAAACACTTTGTATAAGTGTTATAAGTCCTAATGGTTGCCTCTAAGTTGTTGTGGGACAAGGCTAAAGGGGTTTAGGGTTCCAAAGGCCCTATATATGTGTTTACTCTTCAATAAGCTCCACACAAGGAGTTTATGGTCGTAAACCCTTGAGTTTACGGCCGCAAGCTCTCAAACATAATGATATTATTTGTTTTGAAGTGTTACTTGATTTCTAGAAGACGTTCTACTTGGTGGTTTAATCCTTGGACTAGTTTAGGGCTTTAAAACACTCCCTTTAGGAGTTTACGGCCCTAAGGCCATTTCCTTTTGAGTTTACTGCCGTAAACTCATATGGAAGTGGGTCTTTACAAGTCCCAAACTCATTTAGGAAAGGTTTTAGACAATTATCTAAGGCTAATGAAGGCATTAGGCACACTATGGTACCCTTCCTTGATATTCACGGCCCATGAACCTTTTCCCTTAGAGATTACGGTCGTAATCTCTCATGGGGATGGTTTTTGATGTTTTAAGGTCCACAAATTAGCTAGGAATAATTCTAGTCTAAAGTCCAAGGCTTTAGGAGTGGTTTAGGCACTCTTTAGCCTTTGTTTTTGGAGTTCACGTCCAAGAACTTCTTGGGCTGTGAACACCCAAATCTTGGTGTTCTTGTTTGTTTTCTAGTCTTAAACACACTTATATACAAGCCTAAGTTCGTTACCTAATCATGGGGAAAAGACTAGGTAGCTTTTAAGCCACATATAGGAGTTTACTCTCCAAGAACGTTCTTGGGCGGTAAACTCCCGAATCTCACAGATTTGCTATGTAATATAAGTTATTAAGCACATTATAAGCATTATAAGACAACGATTTGGGATAAAAACCCGAAGATCTGTGAGAGAGAAAATGGCTTTTCTCTAGTTGGAAATGTAACTAATGACATAATTTGGTTCAGATTTCTATATATAGTCATGAGATTTTTGGCAGAAATATTTTTATTCCCGGAATGAACTCTAATATCCTAGAGTATTGGAATAACAGTGTTGCACAAAACCCTAGTGCATCCACTCTCCTGATATCTCCTGAAGTACTCTAGAATTTCCACATCACTAATAGTGTGTCTTAGGAAATTTCGACTCTTCAATTCCAAAACTCGAGTTCAGAGAACTTTGCGAAAAGTATCTCCGAGGGTAATGTTTCCAGAGGTTCCTTCTTACTACGAGGGAAGATAATTAAGTCTTATATGGCGAAATGACGAACTGATCCAAGTAAGAAAGACGTACCCTATTCATTTAGCTCTTCAAAACTATGGGCGTATTGGTCCTATCCGAAGGGTATCACTACGGACTCGAAGTGTTCGCATCGAGTTCGGAAGATAGTCTTCCGGACATCCTTCCCTAACACTCGAATTGGTGATATTCGGATCTCAGATCCATTTCTGAAAGTAATTATTTCCTTGCGTTTGCTCAACCATTTCATCTATGTGAGGCAGAGATAATGATTTCTAATGAAAAATCTTGACGAAGTCCTCGATATCCGAGGCACATACGATGCAATCCGTCGATCCCTGGAAGAATAAGACTGGGGTTCTCCATGGTGAGAAGCCTAGTCTTCTAATTCTCTTTCTGTGTAGTTCGATAAGTTGTTTGTACTGTTCTGGTATCTCCGTAGGTGTTTAGGCTATAGGGCGATATGTTTAAAAGAGTCGTACTGGGTTCTAAGTTTGTTCACATGACGATGCGATTACTCATAGGCTTAGGCAATTCTTCGTCCTGAAGTTCATATTAGAATTCATACATGTTTTCACAATCACAATCTCGTGTATACGAGTCGTATATAATTAAGATTGAAAAGGTAGTCGAATAACTGATTCTTCTTTAAGCTCACATCCTTTCGAGGAAAAGCAAGTTAAAGCGGAATCATCAATTCTAAACCTGTAGAACCTTGATTATATATCACTCTTATGTATACATTCCTCAGTGATAGATCAACCGCATGAATCCTTGGATTAAACTTGACGTACTGCACGAGTGGTACTTCGGGGATTTCTTCGGAAAGAAATAACGAAGAGGTACTCCTGGCACGAGTGCTTCAGTGTTCTGATATGACAGCTTCGCTGGAAAAGCGATCTAGAAGAGAGAGATGTATGTAGGAAGCTGTTTTTGTGAGGATCAAATTGAATCTAGTCGTATGATAATATCAGAATCATACTGAAACTTAAAGACATTAGATTTGAACATAAGACGTTTACAGACAAAACACAACCGTGCAACCATGAACAGAGTTACAGTACTTTAGATTTACTACAAGACTATTGCTGCGAATAGGGTATACTACAAAAGACAAGTATACGCAGCACGAGCATCCCTATACAGACAGGATCTCGCAAAAGATAGGAATCTAGTTGCACTAGTTCGGGATAGTTTATAAGTCTGTTACAACGAAACACCTAAATTATATTAACGTGTGTTCCTAAGAATGTTCTCCCCTAGCTGTGATCCTGAGAATCTTCCCATCTGCGCCAGAGTTCTTTGCTATAGGGAAATCCTTCTTGAAGTGACCTATCTCACTGCATTGGTGGCATGACTGGCAAGTACTAGCATTGGTGACGGGAGAGCGGCAGCCATCAGTGTGTAAGGACTAGTGTGTAAGGACAGCTGTCACGGCAGCCATCACAGCAGTTGTAATTGTGGTTTGTAAAGTAGCAGCGTCCATAGGAAAAATGGAGGTTTTGTTGCTCGGTTGATTGTTTCCGGATGACGACATGATTTTGTAACACGAAAGATAAGGATTTTGTGAGCAATTCTGGTTGACCATAGATGTACTTCGATTGTCTAAGTAAAGAGCAAGACTATGTTCTCGAAAGTTTGACCTACATTCCTATGATGTAGTCCTAGTACTGAGTGGAAGTAAGTTCATAGAATGGTCTCAAGACGTTTGTCGTTCAAGCCGAGGTATCGTTGGTTGGTGAATAACATGATCCAACCATTAAAAGAGACTTGGAGATGTCTCCGGAGCTAAATTACTATAGTCTAATGACTTGACTAAAGCATGAATTTAGATAAACTCCAATGAAAGTATGATAAAAGTACTTGAATGAAGAATGACACAGAAGTAAGTTGAATGTCAAAATCTTTCATATTCATGATGTAAACGTTTCGAGAAAAATGACCTTGTAAAGGTCTTACATCATAACCAGAGAAAATAGTTCTTGACAGTATAAAGACCTAACCAAAAGTACTTACAGTAGAAGGTAATTTTATAGAAAATGCCACATCGGGCATAGACAGAAAACGATTCCTTTTTAACAAGGAAAAAAAATAAAGTAAAGCGTCTAAAACCGGTGGCGGTCATCCCTTTGGTGAACTCTCAGTTCAACCAGTTGACGTTCCATATCAAGCAGGAATCTTTCGTATACCCTCTGACGTACTCGGAGCTCAATGACTTCGGCTTGGGTTTCAGCTAGTGCTTGTAGCAGGGTTTCGTGGTTTCTCTCAGATCTCTCGCGAGCATGTTCAAGGCTGTTGGTGCGAAGGATATGCATCCCTCCATTTGTGTCAACTTCCGCGATCCGACGTAGAGTTGTCCTACGCTAAATTTCGTTTCGGGTAACTCTACGGATCAGGATTGGTACCACTCTATCTACTGTGCTCCCTTCACTTATGTTGTAGAAGCTTCTGTCTCCATTAAACGGCATAGGTTGATCTTGATATTCGCTCCATGTTTCCAAACATTCAACCCATGGAGGCGTTAGGCCATGAAAAGTAGTACGAGGGTTAGAAATTGGAACCGGAGCTTCCTGGAGTAGGTTCTCAACCACTGGTTCGGAGTTAGCACCGTCTGAAAGGTTTTCATCATAGTGATCATTCACGGGGATAGGATGATCATTCTCTGGTACTTCTCCAAATCAACCAGCAATAACTTCGTTCGGAAGATACTGGTTGCCGTGGGGATGGAGTCCAGCCATGTTATCTACGCGAGAATTGGGGTAAGAAAATAATTATTAGACATAACTATCTAGATAATTATTTAGAAAATCTTCATTAGTTACATCGCTATTTGTGAAGTGCATACTAGTTATATGTAATCAAAATAGGATAGGCCTTCGAATAAGTGATATTAACTCCAAATTCACACAGAATAGGGGTAAAGTAAACACTTTCACAGATTCTAAGTCTATATCATCCTAATTACATATAGCCTTAGTGTATCGACTTAGCAACTATCAACTTAGTAATGAAGATCCTGTTTTAGTTCTTAAGTATAACGTACTTATAGTAATACCAAGCACTCCTAGAGTATTTTAAGTTTAATGTTATGTTCTACTGTTCTCATTGTGGTAGGTTTGGTAAGATTTTAGACTTGTTGCAACCACACAATTGAACTTAGGCAGATGCTAGTCAACCCTCGGATAAAATAGGTGATCAGGCTATATCTTCCCAGTTTTGAACATATGTCTCTAAGCCCATCTGTGTTGTCCAACAATCGTAATTCTTTTGTACTGTCCTAGTGACAATGATTTTAATATGAATGCAGGCACGTATACTTAATTGAATATTTTATTATTTAAAGTATAAACTCTTGGTCAGAGTATTTTTAATCCCTTATGTATTTATAGTTAGTATATCTTTTATGGGTTGATATACTTAATTCACTATAAACAATGCTCTGATACCAATCTGTCACACCCCAAAACCATGAACGGCGGAAACATTCTGGGGCGGAGGACGTCATGTACAGTATCACAACAATGAAAAGTAGTAAACAAGCAACAACATCATCCATTGCATTAATAATATAATTGTTATACAAGTGTGTTCTGTCAAATTATAATAGACACTAAAGCATAAATCAAAATGAAAGATGAGTCTTAAACAAGCTCCATCTTCTCTAAACCTTGCATCGGTACCTGTCTATGGTTGACCTGAGGCTACAAGTAATTTTGAAAGAGAGTATCAACTTTAAAGCTGGTGAGATCATAAGTATTTTTAGTGTCTTAATTTGTATGTAAATACATGTATGTATTTGAAATGTAAGTATTTGTATGTATACGAATTGTAAGTATTGAAAATGTTTGTAAAACAACTGTAACGTTTGAAAAGCCCTAGAAATCCCTATGATTCCTATTAGTAACAAAAGGAGTCTTCTACCAAGACTTAACTGTTCTCAATGTAGCCTTCTACCAAGACCTACCTGCTCTGAATGTAGTCTTCTACCAAGACCTAACTGTTCTGAATGTAGTCTTCTACCAAGACCTAACTATTCTGAATGTAGTATTCTACCAAGACCTAACTGTTCTGAATGTAGTCTTCTACCAAGACCTAACTATTCTGAATGTAGTCTTCTACCAAGACCTAACTGTTCTGAATGTAGTCTTCTACCAAGACAAAACTGTTCTGAATGTAGTCTTCTACCAAGACCAAACTATCTTAGTATTACCCTTTGGTACAAGGGCAACTAACAATGTTAACTGAAGACATTCTTAGATGTACATATACCTCTGTTGCTAACAGCTGGGTATAGGAATAGTCAGTCCCTAAAAGTATACCTGTAATGGTATCAACCGTTGACATCCGTGGATGTGCTTTTACCTCTGTAGCTAACAGGGATTCTAGGAATGGTCAATCCCGCAACGTATCCGTTGGTACTATGATATTCAATCCAATCTATCTCGTCAATTATGTGATTGAATCACAAGGTAAAGATAAGAATTAGGATTATTTAACAGAATCTATACATATAAAATGTACTAGTAATTCGTGTGAGTGTACTCATGTAAATGTATCTATGTAAACATATCTATGTAAGAGTATAGTAATGTACTGTAATGTATGCTCTCTCTATCTAGCAAGTATAGTAATGTACTGTAATGTTCTAGTTGTAATGTATGTGCTCTCTATCTAGCAAGTATTGACTCATGAATGAACTGACTCATTGTATGATATCACGTTCTAGTAGTAGTTTTAGTATCTTCCTAAACTACCCCTATGATAGTTTACTAGTAATCTAACTGGTACGTATGGACATGGATGTATACCCTTGCTACCCAAGGGCATTGGATGAACTGGAAGGACCTTTATGACTATATATGTACACATGATATATAACTAATATTTAAACGACCTTCGGTCGGGTACCCGATATCCCACCAGACCACATGTCAAGCGCGAAAAGGAAATAGGGTGGATAGCCTTCCTAAGTCTTTTAAACATTCCTCATATAAATATACATATATAGGCATGCAATTTATAATATAAAAGTATAAAGTAAGTTTTGTAAAACCTTTGAACATAATTATTATCTAAGAAAAGATTGACTTGTTGTCAATCTATAAAACGGTTTGAAAGCATGGGTTTGATAAAACAGTTTAGTATAAAGAAACATTTCTTTGAAATACAATTGTAAATAAGTTTGAAATGTAACCTACATAGTAAAATGTACAGTGTAATAAGGAGTTTTAAACACATAAAGTGTTTGTGAAAAACATTTGAAGGAAACTGTTTGGTAAAACGGCTAAGGAGTAGCCAATCATTTAAATGCTGCTTATTAATCACAAGTGATTGATATAATAATTAGCATAATTCTACTTGTATCCCCCCCATAAAACATTTAAAAATATTTAAAACGTTGATTAAGGGGGTATGAACTCACCTGTAGCAAGTGGATCGGAAGGAAGTGTCGGATGAGTGCTTGGTGTCAAGTGAAGACTTAGACACACACAAAGATCCTAATAACATATAAGGATATATGTATATACACAATTATTCTTTAAAAAAATAATAAACAAAGTTAAGACACTCTAGGATATGCTAAACACTTTATACAAGTGTTATAAGTCTCAAGGGTTGCATCTAAGTGTTGTAGGGAAAAGCTAGTGTGTTTGGGGTTCAAGGGTAAACTCCCTTGGAGTTTACGGTTTTCATGACCATTACCCAAGGAGTTTATGGAAGTAAACTCAAGGGTTTACGGCTGTAAACTCTACACTTTATGACCATTTGTTGTATTGAAGACTACTAAGCTATTCCAAGCATTCCTACTTCATGATTAAGCCTTTGGAAGTGTTGTGTGGCATCAAAACACTCCTAAATGGATTTTAAGGTGTAAGGACAATTTCCCCATGAGTTTACTACCTTAAACTCATGAGTTTACTACCTTAAACTCCTAAGTTTGATATTTGGCGGTTTTCAAGTCCTTAGCTCAAACATGGCACTAGTATAGGTTAGATTTAGACTTAAGGAACAACCGTGGGACATTTATGGGACTTTTACACCACATTTGAGGTGTTTACGGTTTTGGGAGGTCCCCAAACCATAAACACATAAAAATATATGAATTTGGTGCTTTTTGTGTGATACACTCATCAAGGATGGATCTAGATAAGTCCCTAAGGCATTGTGAAGCATTTAGACACCCTAAGGCACTATATTGGGTGTTTACGGTTTTGGGAGCCTCCCAAAACCGTGAACACCTTGTTCTTGGTGTTCTTGGTACTTTTCCTTGGTATAAACATGTATAGCAAGCTTAAAATGACTCTAGGATAGAAGTACTTACATAGAGGAAGCTTGAAATGAACTTTAAATCCAAGAACACTTAGTGTGTGTTCTTGGTGTTTTTGGAAACTAATCAAAAAACAAAAATGGATGGATTAAAGGATGTACAATCACTAGATAAAGTGATATAATAACTTGAAAGGGCAAGACACACTTACTAGATTTAAGATTTTGAATAAAAACTTGGACGATACTTGAGAGGATATTTTGGAGTTTACTCTTTTGATATTTGGGGAGTAAACACAAATGACTAACTTTTTGGGGAGTAAACTCATACATAGGTATGAGTTCACGGTTTTGGGTGATTTTTCAACCCAAAACATAAAAGTTTGGTCGGGACTTTCTAAGACGTGAGGTGTTTGCGGTTTTTAAAATTCAAAACCCGAGACGACACTTTCTTTCACTCGTTCGTTTACAAATGATATTAAAATAACCAAATGAACATTATATTTCTTAAAAATAAGAAATAATGACATTGACTTATGATACGAAGTGGTTGACTTTTAGGGTTTGACCGAATGGAAATTTCGGGTTGTCACATCATCCCCCTGTTAAAGAGAATTTCGTCCCGAAATTAGAATTTAGATAAGGAAGTAGGTATGAATGATCGATTCGAGAGGAGGAAACTTCCTAATCGATTGGTTCTAGCGCTCCTAAGTGAAATCGGGTCCTTGGTTGGTATCCCAACGAACCTTCACTAACGGGCAACAACGTTGTTTCGTCCGCTTGACCTCTCGGTCGAGGGTCACTACCGTTCTAATACAAAGGAAAGGATCTCGACGAGTGAACTTACAAGAGTCCTAACAGAAAGGTACAGTTTCAAGATCAAGATGCGAAAAGTAAAATGTACGTTACCGAGTTCGCGGAGTAGGTCTAGTTTGCGAGGTACAGGACCGATTCTGGTAAGAATCTCGGAGGTCCTATCTACATTGGATTTAACTTTCCATGCTTTACGATTCGTATTAAGCCGTTCCCAGAGTGAGACTTCCTAAAGAACTTGGTCTCTCACTTGGAATTTCCAAGGTTTCTTTTTCTTGCTCAACCTCCCAGTCAAGGGCCACCCCTTGCTGGGTCAAGGTCGTAAGGGTTTCTGTAATTTGGAGAGGAGTTCTGAATGGCCTGTGATAGTAGGTTACTAAGACCTAGAATTTGGAGAATGACTGTCGGCATCTCTGGTGTCGACAAATTCTCAACGGTTTTGACAAATTGTAAGAGTACTCAAAATTTCCCACATCACTTACAGTGTGTCGTAGAAATTTTACTCTTAAATTTCAAAACTCGTGCTTAGAGAACTTCGCGAAAAGTACCTCTGAAGGTAATGTTTCCATGGGTTTCTTCTTACTACGAGGGTAGATAAGTAAGTCATTACAAGGAGAATGACGATCCAAGTAAGAAAGACGTACCCTACTCATTTGGCTCATGAATACTATGGGCGTACTGGTCCTATCCGAGGGGGTATCACTACGGACTCGAAGTGTCCGCATCGAGTCTGGAAGGTAGTCTTCCAAACATCCTTCACTAACACTCGAACTGGTGATATTCGGATATCAGATCCATTTCTGAAAGTAATTCTTTCCTTGCGTTTGCTGAACCAAATCATTTATGCGAGGCAGAGATAACGATTTCTACTGGAAAATCTTGACGGAGTCCTTGATAACCGAGGTACATACAATGCAATTCGTCGATCTCTGGAAGAATATGACCAGGGTTCTCCAGGGTGAGAAGCCTAGTCTTCTAATTCTATTTCTGTGTAGTTCGCTAAGTTTTTCCGGGATGTTCTTGTATCTCCATAAGTGTTTAGACTGTAGGGCAATCTGTTTACAGAAGTCGTACTGGGTTCCAAGTTTGTTCACATGACGATGAGATTTCTTGTAGTCTTGGGCAGTTCTCCATCCTGAAGTTCATTTTAGAATCCATACTTGGTTCAACGATCACAATTTCGTGTATACGAGTCGTATATAATTAAGATTGAAAAGGTATTCGAATAATTGATTCTTCTTTAAGCTCACATCCCATTAGGGAAAAAGAAGTTAAAGTGGAATCATCAATTCTAAACCTGTAGAACCTTGATTATATATCACTCTTATGTATACATTCCTCAGTGATAGGTCAACCGTATAAATCCTTGGATTAAACTTGACGTACTGCACGAGTGGTACTTCGAGGATTTCTTCGGAAAGGAAAAGGACTATGGGGTACTCCAGGCATGAGTACTTCGTTGTTCTGACATGACGGCTTCGCTGGAAAGGCGATTTCGAAGAAAGAGATGTACATATGAAGTTGTTTTTGTGAGGGTCAAATTGATTCGAGTCGTATGATAATGTCAGAATCGTACTGAAACTTAAAGACATTAGATTTGAACATAAGACGTTTACAGACAAAGCACAAACGTGCAACCATGAACAGAGTTACAGTACTTTAGATTTACTACAAGACTATTGCTGCGAATAGGGTATACTACAAAAGACAACTATACGTAGCACGAGCATCCTTATACAGACAGGATCTCGCAAAAGATAAGACTCTAGTTGCACTAGTTTTGGATAGTTTATAAGTCTATTACAACGAAACGCCTAAATTATATTAACGTGAGTTCCTAAGAAGGTTCTCCCACAGCTGTGATCCTGAGAATCTTCCCATTTGTGCCAGAGTTCTTTGCTATAGGGAAATCCTTCTTGAAGTGACCTATCTCACTGCATTGGTGGCATGACTGGCTAGTACTAGCATTAGTTACGGGAGTGCGGTTTTTAGCCAGTGTTATGTGGACACGAGTTCCTTCCTCATTACTCCACCTTGGAAACTGCTTCCTAAAGCATTCGGCTTTATCACTACTTTTGTGCGTAGGGTTGGTCCCGATGATAGCGACTTGAGTGATGGGTCGTGCCGGTGTTCCACAGCTACGAGCATGGTGCCCTATTTTTAGGCAATTGCAACACTGAATGTAACGCCGTAAATTTCAAGACAAAATTTTCGTTTAAAATAATCATTTTAATATTAAAACACTTGTTTAAAATCTCATACATAATTGAATTACAAAACATAGTTTCATTTTCACTTGAATAGAAAACCAGGATCCCCCAACAGATAACTCTTTCTCTGGTGTGTACAATCGAGTCGGTGCCGTCCCGTGTTACTGAAAGAACCTGAAAACAACATAACACAAAACACTGTAAGCACGAAGCTTAGTGAGTTCCCCAATATACAACTTACGCATATACGCCTTTCCAGGCCCTGACCTTCCGGTCCACAACACAGCGCCTTCCGGCCCGTAATATAATCACCTTCCGGCCCATAACATATTGCCTTCCGGCCCATAACATATTGCCTTCCGGCCCATAAACATACACAGCACATAATACATTTATCCTAACACGTATAGCACATATATCATACATCATATCCGACCTTTCAGTCATATAACATATTGCCTTCCGGCCCACCTAAACATACATAACACGCATAGCAATTACCTTTCCATTTATAGCACTTATAACACATATCATATTCGACCTTCCGGTCACACAGTCAAACCCTTCCGGGTACAGTATAGTGAGAAGACTCACCTCGCGGATACTAAAAGTTAGCAACTCCTGAAATCCCTCGTACTTGATCCGCCGAGCTACAAGCTCCCTATAACATCATATATCTCTTATTAATACTTTTATCTTCCACGTTAACTGACCCTAAGAAATCACACATGGGTCAACTCTGGTCAACGGTCCACGGTCAACTCGACCGGACTCGGCGAGTACTCTGGCGACTCGGCGAGTCTAGTCGTCCTCCAATCCTCTAAGGTTTCCCTTCTACTCGTCGAGTATCCTCCTTGACCCGACGAGTTACTCCTGGAAGAATCGCGGGGCCACCCCGACTCTACTCGCCGAGTCTGAGGAACAACTCGACGAGTCCCAGTTATTCTTCAAGCTACTCGCCGAGTCTGCTCATCTGACTCGGCGAGTCCATGCCATGCAGCCGCTCAAACTGCTCCCTAAGGTCGGAACTGCTCCGACCATTCATAGGTCTGGCCTTCCTAGACTGATCCATTATGTATGGTCCTCATTTCGGTGCTCATGCTACACCCCAAGACTTATAATTCACATGTTGACCTAAGGCATAAGGATTTCAATCCAAAACCTTCACCAATTCCCGAAATGCACAGACATGGGATATTCTGGACCTCCAAGGGTCCTAATACAGGGTTACAATCGTTTGGGGAACAAGGGTAACATTCAATCTATCCACAAAAGGGTTCCATAAACCCTAATCCTCTAAATACATCACCATAGCAGAGTATACACGAATTCTTACCTGGATAATGTGCTCTCTGTGTCCCCACTCCTTAGAATGTGACCCCCTTGTTGTTCCTTTAGCCAAGCCCTTCTCTTCTTTGCACAACAACTCCTTCAAAATCACCCATGGCCCTTAGCTTTGCTCCAGATGCACACAATCGTTTTAGGGTTCCTCCCAGAAGGCTAAAACGAACAATGACGGCCAATAAGTCCCCTTTATACGTCCCAAACCTAAACGGCTAGGGTTTTCGCTAAACAGCGCAGACTCGCCGAGTCCCTATCTGACTCGTCGAGTCCAGTCGCGAACCCGCGACCAGGTCTGCGATCCTACTCGGCGAGTCTGGCTCCAACTCGCTGAGTCCCCCCTTAAAACACCCCCTAAAATATAATTTTAACAATACTTGAAATTCCGGGTTGTTACATTGAACCTCATGACAGGCCCCATGATGATGGAAACTACACTTGTCACACTTCGGGAGTTTTTCCTCGTATGGCCTGCTCGGTACGGGGATGGCAGGGGTTTCCACTTGTTGCTGTTGCATGACCAGCTTTTGGGATTTCTTGAGTCCTTTCTGGGCTTGACGCTTTCGTTTCTTGTTCTTTGTTTTTCGGCTTTGCGAGCCTTTGACTGTTACTGTTTGATGACTTCGTGGATTGATACTACGATCATAATCTTGATGAGAATTGTTATCGAGAATTTAGAAAAGAAAAGATAGATTTGAACGATTTAAGATGAAGAACACAGAGAGTAAATATTAATCAGATCTCATATTGATTAAGACTGATTACAAAAATAAGCAGAAGTAAGTTCTAGCATCGTTACTCTACTTCTAGCCTAAGTCCCTATTTATAGGGAACAAACAAAAAATATACTAAGTTTATACATTTTCACTTCGCATAAAAGATGACTTAGTACAATAACATAAAATGCGAAACTACACAAAACACTCTATTCGACTTTTATATTATACATCAACAAATCTTTAATCCTTTCATCAGTATTGCTTGCACTGATAGCGCTACAGTGTGTAAGGACATCTGTCACGGCAGCAATCACAGCAGATGTAATTGTGGTTTGTAAAGTAGCAACGTCCATAGGAAAAATGGAGGTTTCGTTGCTCGGCTGATTGTTTCCGGATGACGACATGATTCAGTAACATGAAAGATAAGGATTTTGAGAGAGATTCTGGTTGACCCTAGATGTACTTCGATTGTCTAAGTAAAGAGCAATACTATGTTCTCGAAAGTTTGACCTACATTCCTATGCTGCAGTCCTAGTATTGAGTGGAAGTAAGTTCGTAGAATGGTCTCAAGACGTTTGTCGTTCAAGCCGAGGTATCGTTGGTTGGTGAATAACATGATCCAACCATTAAAAGAGACTTGGAGATGTCTCCGGAGCTAAATTACTATAGTCTAATGACTTGACTAAAGCATGAATTTAGATAAACTCCAATGAAAGTATGATAAAAGTACTTGAATGAAGAATGACACAGAAGTAAGTTGAATGTCAAAATCTTTGATAGTCATGACGTAAACGTTTCAGGAAAAATGACCTTGTAAAGGTCTTACAACATAACTAGAGAAGATAGTTCTTGACAGTATAAAGACCTAACCAAAAGTACTTACAGTAGAAGGTAATTTTATAGAAAATGCCACATCGGGCATAGACAGAAAACGATTCCTTTTTAACAAGGAAAAAAAATAAATTAAAGCATCTAAAACCGGTGGCAGTCATCCCTTTGGTGAACTCTCAGTTCAACCAGTTGACGTTCCATATCAAGCAAGTATCTTTCGTATACCCTCTGACGTACTCGGAGCTCAATGACTTCGACTTGGGTTTCAGCTAGTGCTTGTAGCAGGGTTTCGTGGTTTCTCTCAAATTCTCGAGAGCATGTTCAAGGCTGTTGGTGCGAAAGATATGCATCCCTCCATTGGTATCAACTTCCGCAATCCGACATAGAGTTGTCCTGCGCTGAATTTCGTTTTGGGTAACTCTACGGATCAGGATTGGTACCACTCTATCTGCTGTGCTCCCCTCACTTACGTTGTAGAAGCTTCGGTATCCATTAAACGGCATAGGTTGATCTTGATATTCGCTCCATGTTTCCAAACATTCAACCCATGGAGGCGTTGGGCCATGAAAAGTCGTACGAGGGTTAGAAATTGGAACCGGAGCTGCCTGGAGTAGGTTCTCAACCTCTGGTTCGGAGTTAGAACCGTCTGAAAGGTTTTCATCATAGTGATCATTCACGGGGATAGGATGATCATTCTCTGGTACTTCTCCAAACCAACCAGCAATAACTTCGTTCGGAAGATACTGGTTGCCGTGGGGATGGAGTCCAGCCATGTTATCTACGCGAGAATTGGGGTAAGCAAATAATTATTAGACGAAAATATCTAGATAATTATTTAGAAAAATCTTCATTAGTTACATCGCTATTTGTGAAGTGCATACTAGTTATATGTAATCAAAACAGGATAGGCCTTCGAATAAGTGATATTAACTCCAAATTCACACATAATAGGGGTAAAGTAAAAATTTCACAGATTCTAAGTCTATATCATCCTAATTACATATAGCCTTAGTGTATCCACTTAGCAACTATCAACTTAGTAATGAAGATCCCGTTTTAGTTCTTAAGTATAACGTACTTATAGTAATACCAAGCACTCCTATAGTATTTTAAGTTTAATGTTATTTCTACCGTTCTCATTGTGGTAGGGTTGGTAAGATTTTAGACTTGTTGCAACCACACAATTGAACTTAGGCACATGCTAGTCAACCCTCGGATAAAATAGGTGATCAGGCTATATCTTCCCAATTTTGACCATATGTCTCTAAGCCCATCTGTGTTGTCCAACAATCGTAATTCTTTTGTACTGTCCTAGTGACACTGATTTTAATATGAATGTCGGCACGTATACTTAATTAAATATTTTATTATTTAAAGTATAAACTCTTGGTCAGAGTATTTTTAATCCCTTATGTATTTATAGTTACTATATCTTTTATGGGTTTATATACTTAATTCACTATAAACAATGCTCTGATACTAATCTGTCACACCCCAAAACCATGAACGGCGGAAACATTCTGGGGCGGAGGACGTCATGTACAGTATCACAACAATGAAAAGTAGTAAACAAGAAACAACATCATCCATTGCATTAATAATATAATTCTTATACAAGTGTGTTCTGTCAAATTATAATAGACACTAAAGCATAAATCAAAATGAAAGATGAGTCTTGAACAAGCTCCATCTTCTCTAAACCTTGCATCGTTACCTGTCTATGGTTGACCTGAGGATACAAGTAATTTTGAAAGAGAGTATCAGCTTTAAAGCTGGTGAGATCATAAGTATTTTAGTGTCTTAATTTGTATGTAAATACTTGTATGTATTTGAAATGTAAGTATTTGTATGTATACGAATTGTAAGTATTGAAAAAGTTTGTAAAACAACTGTAGTGTTTGAAAAGCCCTAGAAATCCCTATGATTCCTATTAGTAACAAAAGGTGTCTTCTACCAAGACTTAACTGTTCTCAATGTAGCCTTCTACCAAGACCTAACTGCTCTGAATGTAGTCTTCTACCAAGACCTAACTGTTCTGAATGTAGTCTTCTACCAAGACCTAACTGTTCTGAATGTAGTATTCCACTAAGACCTAACTGTTCTGAATGTAGTCTTCTACCAAGACCTAACTATTCTGAATGTAGTCTTCTACCAAGACCTAACTGTTCTGAATGTAGTCTTCTACCAAGACAAAACTGTTCTGAATGTAGTCTTCTACCAACACCAAACTATCTTAGTATTACCCTTTGGTACAAGGGCAACTAACAATGTTAACTGAAGACATTCGTAGATGTACATTTACCTCTGTTGCTAACAGCTGGGTATAGGAATAGTCAGTCCCTAAAAGTATACCTGTAATGGTATCAACCATTGACATCCGTGGATGTGCTTTTACCTCTGTAGCTAACAGAGATTTTAGGAATGGTCAATCCCGCAATGTGTCCTTTGGTACTAGGATATCCAATCCGATCTATCTCGTCGATTATGTGATTGAATCACAAGGTAAAGATAAGAATGAGGATTATATAATAGAATCTATACATATAAAATGTACTAGTAATTCGTATGAGTGTACTCATGTAAATGTATCTATGTAAGACTATAGTAATGTATTGTAATGTTCTAGCTGTAATGTATGCTCTCTCTATCTAGCAGGTATAGTAATGTACTGTAATGTTCTACTTGTAATGTATGTGCTCTCTATCTAGCAAGTATTGACACATTGATGAACTGACTCATTGTATGATATCGCGTTCTAGTAGTAGTTCTAGTATCTTCCTAAACTACCCCTATGATAGTTTACTAGTAATCTAACTGGTACGTATGGACATGGATGTATACTCATGCTACCCAACGAAATTGGATGAACTGGAAGGACCTTTATGACTATATATGTACACATGATATATAACTAATATTTAAACGACCTTCGGACGAGTACCCGATATCCCACCAGACCACATCTCAAGCGCGAAAAGGAAATAAGGTGGATAGCCTTCCTAAGTCTTTTAAACATTCCTCATATAAATATACATATATAGGCATGCAATTTATAATATAAAAGTATAAAGTAAGTTTTGTAAAACCTTTGAACATAATTATTATTTAAGAAAAGACTGACTTGTTGTCACTCTATAAAACGGATTAAAAAAATGGGTTTGATAAAGCAGTTCAGTATATAGAAACATGTATAGCAAGCTTAAAATGACTCTAGGATAGAAGTACTTACATAGAGGAAGCTTGAAATGAACTTTAAATCCAAGAACACTTAGTGTGTGTTCTTGGTGTTCTGGGTGTTTTTGGAAACTAATCAAAACACAAAAATGGATGGATTAAAGGATGTACAATCACTAGATTAAGTGATATACTAACTTGAAAGGGCTAGAAACACTTACTAGATTGAAGATTTTGAATAAAAACTTGGATGATACTTGAGAGGATATATTGGAGTTTACTCTTTTGACATTTGGGGAGTAAACACAAATGACTAACTTTTTGGGGAGTAAACTCATACATAGGTATGAGTTCACGGTTTTGGGTGATTTTTCAACCCAAAACATAAAAGTTTCGTCGGGAATTTCTAAGACGTGAGGTGTTTGCGGTTTTTAAAATTCAAAACCCGAGACGGCACTTTCTTTCACCCGTTTGTTTAAAAATAATATTAAAATAATAAAACGAACATTATATTTCTTAAAAATAAGAAATAATGACATTGACTTATGATACGAAGTGGCTGACTTTGAGGGTGTGACCGAATGGAAATTTCGGGTTGTCACACAATCTTGGCCAGATCGACCAATATACCATTCTGTTTAACAAGATGTCCTAAGAATTGGACCTCTCGTAACCAAAATTCACACTTTGAGAATTTCGCATAAAGCCTCTCCGATCTCACTACTCCAAGAACCTCTCTCAGATGCTCATCGTGCTTCTCCCTGGACTTCGAATATCCGAGAATATCATTGATGAACACGATCACCGAACGATCCAACATCGGCCTGCACACCCTGTTCATGAGGTCCATGAACGTCGTCAGTGCATTGGTGAGCCTGAAAGGCATCACCATGGACTCGTAATGACCGTAACGAGTTCTAAAAGCTGTATTTTGGATATCCTCCTCTCACACCCTCATCTGATAATATCCAGACCCAAGTGGATCTTGGAAAACCAAGACGCGCCTTGCAACTGATCAAATAAGTCATCGATCCTCGGTAGTGGATAACGGTTCTTGATCGTCAACTTGTTTAATTCCTAGTAATCGATGCATATCCGGTGTGAACCATCATTTTTCTTTACAAAAAGGATCGGGGCTCCCCATGGTGAGCTACTTGGTCTGATAAATCCCTTCCCCAGCAGTTCCTGTAGTTGAGAGGATAACTCCTGCATCTCTGGTGGTGCAAGGTGATAGGGTGCCTTGGCTATCGATGCCACACCTGGCATTAGGTCAATCTGAAACTCCACTTGCCTCCCTGGAGGCACACCCGGAAACTCCTCGGGAAAAACATTCGCGAACTCACACACTATCAGCACCTCTGAAACAGAACTCGGTCTATCACTACCAACCCATGTATCCATGAGATACGCCAAGAAACCCATACATCCATGCTATAAACTCTGCCTCGCTTGAGCGGCAGAACAGAAAGTTGATTTGGTTCTAGTACCCTCTCCGTATACTGTGAGCACTCCCCCACTAGGGTCTCGTATAGTCACCAACTGACGCTCACAATCTATAACAGCTCCGAACGACTCAACCAATCCATGCCCACAATAACACAAACATCTCACATCGCAATCGGTACATTTATCAGGAACTCAACACCGAAGATCTCTAGCACACATCCTCGAATCACATCAGTCACATATACCGCTCACTTGTCGGCTATAGAAACTCGTAGAGGACAACTCAACGCCTCTCATCGGATACTGATGTGCTGACTAAACGTTAATTGATACGAAAGATCGACTCGCACCTGAGTCAAATAACACCAGAGCAGGTACGGAATTCACAAGAAAAGTACCTAAGCATATCACTATATAAGCACAATTACTCAAACTCATCAAAAATAAAATAATACATACCAGCCACAACATCGGGCGTTGCGCGGACCTCCTCCGCTGTTAACTGTAAAGCTCTCCCACAAGCCTTTGGTGCCTCGGCCTTCGCTGTTTGGATCTCGGTAGCTCGTACGGCAGCAAGGGCAGATCCCTGAGGTGCTCCCTGTGCTGACCCCCGTAGCTGTGGACACTCGGCCATCTGATGGTTGGTCTACTCGCAATGGAAATACACTGCAAATCCCTTGGGGCAATCCTTAGCCATATGCCCCTCCTTGCCACACTTGTAGCAAGACCCCACTCGACAAATCCTCTCATGCCTCTTGCTGCACTTGCCATAAGTGCGGCCCTTGTGGTTCCCTGATCTCGAATCGGCGGGCTTTTCGTGCTTGGCTGCCGACTAGGACTGTGCCGGTTGCCGATCTCTCCCCTGAGACTCCGCCTCCTCCCTGGCCTTCGTCTCGAGCTCATCTCCCTCTTCCGAGCATTTTCCTGGAGCTCGACAAATGTCCGTTATGTCGATTTCGCCACGAACTCGTGAATGTCTCTCCTCAGAATACTCAGATATCGACGCATGCGTGTCTGCTTAGTAGACACATGCTCAGGGCAAAACATCGCCCTCTCGTGAAACATCCTCGTGATCACAATAACAGACTCAGTTCCCTGGTTTAGGGACAAGAAATCTTGGGCCAACTATTCCCTTTCCACTGGGGGAACGTACTCATCACGAAACATGGTGGTGATCCTCTCCTAGGTCATTACAGCAAGCTCTGTAGAAGTGAAGTGCATTGTCACAAACTTCCACCAGTCATTCACTCCCAAGCGAAGCTGGTTAAGCGCGAACCGTACCCTCAGATGCTCCGGACATGAAAACATGTAGAAGTACCCCTCAATATCATAAATCCACCTCTTCTCGGCTATCAAATCATGCATCCCATCAAACTCTGGTGGCCTTGTGTTGCTGAACTCTCTGTACGATAATGAGTCACCTCCCTGTGGCCTGGCAGCAGGGATGGTTGCAGTGGCCGCAACAACAGTAGCATCAGTAAGATCAGCGTACCGCTCATCAAAAGTCTCGATCAACGTGGTCTTGATAGACCCAAACATCTCCAACATCTCAGTTCGTATAGCCGTAGCCACCTCTTTATGAATCATCCTGCTGATCTCCTCATCGCTGACGTCGCTGCTCTCTGGGGTGTGGCTCGTACTCACCCTGATGTCTCTGAAATACAACACAAAAATATCAAAGACTCGCTCGAGTGTACTCGCACTCGATAACTCAACCCTGCTTACTCCCTTGTACCTGAAGGATTCTTACTTGGATTGCACACTAATCTGATATCTTTAGTAGTACATTCCCTATACTACCTTCCACACCGCATCAGTATTCACCCCAAGTCCTCCTCCTAGGATCCCATATCACAAGTACTCTAATCTTGCTATGCATAAGCTACTCTCAAGCAGACCTCTCGTACGCTCCTCGCTGCTACCTACTCACTCTCAAGCATCTCATAGGAGCAGTAATCTCCTAGGATAAGGCATCAAAAATTACGCCACTCTAGTCCTAATATGAATACCTATCCTACTCTAGCATGCATAACATATCATATCACATCACATCTCATAACACATAATGTAAGGGTATTTTAGGAAATCACCGTTCAGGCGTTGGCTGATCATACACACTGCTCTGCTCTGCTCATTTCAAAACCTTTTACTCTTTTAGAAAAATTGTTTGATTTATGAAAAATTTCTCTAATCCTCAATCTGAGTTCAGATACGCCCAAAGGTGCATCCGAATCCCTCAAACCAAGGCTCTGATACCAACTTGTAACGACGTGAATTTTCAAAACAATTTTTCATTTTTAAAACATACATTTATTCATAAGATAATATCAAAACATAATGTATCCATTGTTATCATAACAAAACATATCCCAGAATCTCAAAACATAAACTCCATGAGTGTGTACGGATCATGCCAGCGCCTTCCCACTATACTCACTAGTACCTAAAACACATAACACATAACACGGTAAGCATAAATGATTAGTGAGTTCCCTAAAATACCACATACAACACATATTAGCCACTCGAGGCTATACATCTGTATGGTCCTCTGGTCAATGTGTCTCAGTGGGACCCTCCAGTCCCAGAACTCTGTGGACCCTCTGGTCCTAACTCTGTAGACCTTCTGCTCCTAACTCTATGAACTCTGAATCATACATAGCACAAATCACATAGAAATAACATCATACAAAAGCACACAAGATACTCTGTCATATAAATCTAATTACCACTCTAGGTAGGGTGTAGTGGCCGCAAATGAAGGCCATAAAGGCCTTTAAATAGGCTCCAAACATGGGGAATTAGGGTTTGCTTCGCCAGCACCGACTCGTCGAGTTGGACACCCGACTCGCCGAGCCTGATCGCGAAACGCGTTAAAGGATCCTGACCCTACTCGACGAGTTGAGGCACCAACTCATCGAGTCCCTCCAAAAATCCCAAAAATAAATATTTAAAATAGCATACCCGAAAACCTGGATGTTACATTATGTTTCAATTATATACTCTGTGATGATACTACAAAAAAGAAGTCACCCAAGCCCCCAGACATTTCCGCCGTCTGGTTCGGGGTTTGACAAATTTTCAGAGCTCCAGCAGACCACTGAGACTGTAGCGGAGATCACCACCAAGTTTCGGGAACGAGCATTGTTGATACCACAGTATGCTACCAATTAGTACATAAGGTCGACGCGGTATCATTCCATGTTGAGGGATTATATCCGGGAGTTTATAAGCTTCACAGGGTGCAAATCTCTGAATGAGATGGTGGAGAAGGCCCGTAAGCGGGAGATGGAGTTGGACTTCCGCACCAAGCAACAGCCTGAGCAGGCACAGACACCAGTAGGTCAGGCTAAAAAGCGTAATACCTCAAATTCATCTAGTAGTGGCCGGTGTGCCAAGTTTGGGAGATTTCATGGTGTATTTTTTCGGGGGACGGGCCCGACATGTTATACGTGTGGTCAGCAGGGCCACGTGAGCAGGGATTGATTTGTTTCCATCGCAACCAGACTAACCATAATAAGGCTAATTGTCTGAGGTTGCAGGGAGGTGGAGGAGCAGTGGAGGCGCCTGCGCCCGCCACAATGAGGATTACTGTTGGCCGCCCTGCTAAGGCGGATGCTCCAGCAGTCAAGAGCCACGTATTTCAGTTGACTATCGAGGAGGCTTGGGCAGCACCAGACGTTGTGGCTGGTACATATCTTATCTTCCTACTCTAGATTTATTGCATTGTTTATGTGTATATTGTGCTTATGTATAGGGACCTTTTTGATCAATGGTACGTCTGCTGACGTTTTGTTCGATTCGGAAGCTACCCGATCGTTTGTGTCTCTTGCGCTTAGCAAGAAGTTTCAGGATGTACCCAAAAATTTGGATTCTCGGCTTGAGGTGGAGATTGCAGACGACCGCACTGTGAGTATTGCGAGGGTGTATCAAGACTGTGTCCTAAATGTTCGTGTGGAGAGGTTTCGTATTGATTTAGTCCCGATACTGTTGCGAGGTCTGAAGGAGATTGTCGGGATGGACTAGTTGGCGGCCAATGGGGACATGATAGATTGCGAGCGCCAGTTGGTGACGGTTCAAACCACAAGTGGGGGAGAACTGGTTATTCATGGTGAGAGGGCCTCACATGGACCGATCGTTTGCTTAGGTGTAAGAGCTAGGAGATTTCTGCAGCAAGGTTGTACGAGATATTTGGCATATATCTTGGATACGAGGGTTGAGTCCACGAAAAATGTGGCTAGTGTGCTGGCTGTATAGCAGTTTCGGGATGTCTTTCCTGAGGATTTATCAGGAGTGCCTCCGGAGAGGCAAGTGGAGTTTCGTATTGATTTGGTGTCGGGTTCCGCTCCGATAGCGAAGGCACCATACCGGCTAGCACCGCCCGAGATGCAGGATCTATCTACGCAGCTTCAGGAGCTGCTAGACTGAGGGAAGCTCCAATCCTTTTCGTGAAAAAAAAATATGGATCACACAAGATGTGCATTGATTATCGAGATTTGAACAAGCTAACGGTGAAAAATCATTATTAGTTACCGAGGATCGATGATTTGTTTGATCAGCTGCAGGGTGTGTCTTGGTTTTCCAAATTTGTTCTTTGGTCAGGATACCATCAGATGAGGATTACCAAAGACAACATTCAGGACTCGGTATGGGCACTATGAGTTTGTGGTGATGCCTTTTGGGCTCGCTAATGCCCCAGCAATGTTCATGGACCTCATGAATGGAGTATGTAGACTGATGTTGGATCAGTCGGTGATCGTTTTTATTGATGATATCCTGTTCTATTATAAGACCAGGGAGCAGCGTGAGTAGCATCTAAAGGAGGTATTAGAGATACTAAGAAAGGAAAGGCTCTATGCCAAGTTCTAATAGTGAGATTTTTGGCTGCATGAGGTATACTTTTTGGGGCACATCATCAACCAGCAGCGCATTTCGGTGGATCCGGCCAAGGTTGAGGCTGTGATGCGGTGGGAAATACCAAAGAATGCATCAGAGATTCGTAGCTTCTTGGGTTTAGCAGGGTACTATTGGAGATTTATGCAAGATTTCTTCAAGATCGTCATTCCTTTAACCCTCTTAACCAAGAAGAATGTGACATTTCGGTAGGGCCTAGATTAGCAGTTAGCTTTTGAGACCATGAGACAGAGATTATGTTAGGCTCTGATTCTCGTACTACCTGAGGGACTGGACGATTTGGTAGTGTACTGTGATGCATCGATCTTAGGGTTAGGCATGGTAATGATGTAGAGGGGGCATGTGATAGCCTACGACTCGAGGCAGTTGAAGCCTCATGAGGCGAATTACCCCACTCACGACCTGGAATTGGGGGCAGTGGTGTTTGCCCTCAATATTTAGAGGCACTACTTCTATGGAGTATGGTGCATGATTTATACTGATCACACGAGTTTGAAGTATTTAATGGATCAAAAGAACCTCAACATGCAACATAGAAGGTAGTTGGATATGCTGAAAGACTATGATTGTGAGATCTTGTACCACCCATGGAAGGCCAACGTGGTGGCCGATGCTTTGAGCCGCAAGGCGGCTGGTTCCTCGATTGGGAACATTTGTTTGAGTATAACGGTGCTATCCATTGTTGGATATGATAAAAGAGGCATAGGTTAGGGTGTGAAGAAAGAGAACTACAAGATAGAGCGGATTTGGGATCAGCATCCCTTGTTTGTTCGGGATAGCTGAGGTCTTTTGACACGGTGTGGGTACCGGTAACTGGAATAGTGAGACAGAAGATATTGGAGGAGGCACACAAGTCCAAGTTCTCGATACATCCATGGGATACAAAAATGTATATGGACTTGAGGTTGAGTTACTGGTGGCCCTACATGAAGTAGGAGATTGCTTGGTTCGTGGAGCGGTGCTTGACCTGAAGGAAAGCTAAGGCCGAGCATCAGAGGCCTCATGGAAAGGTTTAAATGCTACCTAATCCCATGTGAAAGTGGGAAGAGATCACTGTAGACTTCATCACGAAGTTGTCGAGGACAACGAGGGGTGTGGACGCCATATGGGTGATCGTGGACAGGTTGACGAAGAGTTCCCAATTTATTCTGATCTCTGAGAGTATATATATGTGGAGAAGCTGGTGGATATTTATATACGAGAGGTGGTGGCTAAACATATAATACCAGTTTTGGTAGTCTCTAACAGAGATGTTCGATTTACATCTAGGTTCGGGAAGAAGTTCCACGAAAAACTGGGCACTCAGTTGCATTTTAGCACGACGTACCACCCCTAGACAGATGGCCAAAGTGAGAGAACAATCTAGACACTTGAGGATATGCTTCGGGCATGTGTTTTGGATTTTGGAGGGAGTTATGATACATACCTCCCTTTGGCAGAGTTTTCATACAACAACAGTTACCATGGCAATATTGACCAACCCCCGTTTGAGATGTTGTATGGTCGGAGGTGCAGGACCCCTGTTTGTTGGTGCGAGGTAGGGCACCAGTTCACGGGGAGCACCGAGGTGGTGCTCAATACGACCTGGTTAATTTAGTAGGTACATGACAGGATACGAGTCGCACAAAGCCTTCAGAAGATCGATGTTGACCAGCGGCGATCGGATCTCGAGTTCCAGGTGGTGGACTATGTGTTAATAAAGGTGTCGCCATGGAAGGGAGTCATCAGGTTTCATAAGAGGGGCAAGCTAGGGCCGCGATACATTGGATCATTCAGGATTTCAGCCCTAGTAGGCAAGGTGGCATATCGTTTGGATCTGTCGGATGAGCTCAGCCAAATTCACAACACCTACCATGTGTCACAACTTCGAAAGTGTGTCATCGACGAATCCGCAGTCGTTTCTCTGGACAACATTCAGGTGGATTACAGCCTGAGCTACATTAGGATGCCTATTACGATATTAGATAGGAGGACAAAGGTTCTTTGAAATAAGGAAGTGATGCTAGTGAAGGTGTAATAGCAGCACCGCAGGGGCTCCAAATAGACATGGGAGCCGGAGGACGAGATGCGAGACTAGTACCCCGATTTATTTGGGCCACCAGACTTCGAGGACGAAGTCTAGTTCAAGTGGGGGAGATTTGTAACGTTTGTTCTAGGTATTATTTAAATTAATAAATTTTTAGGGGTTTGTGCATGGACTCAGCGAGTTGGAGAGCTCTGAGTCATTGAGTAGAGACTATTAGGAGACGCGAGATTTAAACCCTACTCGATGAATCGGAAGGCCCCGACTTGACGAGTAGGCTCTGTAGAGAGAAACCCTAATTTTTAGGAGTTTTTACCCTATTTAAAGGATTTATGGCTCATTTATAGCCTCCTCATCGTCTTTACAGCCCAGAAAGAAACCCTAGCCGCATATTTTAGCTTCCTTGAGTGTGAGTCTTAGAGAATAATAGTTGTGCTTTTGAGAAGGAAACTTGAAGGTTGGGGAGCTTGAAGAGAGGGGAAGGCTTGGGATCCAACATCTACTGGTTGTAAGCATCCATTTAGAGGGAAAAAGTTACCACTGTAATCTCTATTTGCTTAGATCTTATTTCATGGAAGGATATGGCCACTTTTGGGTGCAAAATAGGGTCATACTCAAATCTGGACTTATTACAAGGATATGGTTCCAAATCTAGAGCTCTCTAGTCCCTAATGACATAAAGTTGCTCACTTTATCCAGATTAGGCACGTTCCATGCACTAAAACCTAGTAGGAAGCTTCGTTTTGATGTTTTAGCCTTATTAGACCTTGCATGCACGTAAAGTTTGCAACTTTACATGGTATATGCACTAAGGGAGGTTGGATATGAAGTTTGGGACCTTAGATCCCACTGAAAAGGGATGAACATAAAAGTGGTTGAAGGAACTCATTGAGTCCCTTAGTTGACTCGAAGAGTCAGGGTAAGGTTTGCCCATTTTTGAGTTTTGATTGACTACAGTGAAGGATTAGGGTTTTGGTCTGAATGGACTTTAGGTTTTCTGGACATTTCATGAACTCGATGAGTCACTAAGGTAACTCGGCAAGTTGACTCAGGAATTCAAAGGGATGAGCTCAGGAAGAACTCAGTGAGTTGTTGGATGCACTCGACGAGTTGAGGTTAACATGGACTGTTGACCTTGACTTTGACCAGGGTTGACTTTGAGGGTATTTATGGGATTGTGATAAGTTAATCACATGTTGATTTTAGGCGGTTGAGGAGCGGCAGTGAGTAGGATATATCTGATCTTAGCTTATCAGCTCAACATTCGAGAGGTGAATCTTCTCACCATACCAATGGGTCTAAGGTACCAAGGGCGGCCCATTTTATGATATGTGGATTTTCGATTGATTATGTGTTATGTTAGTATGACATTTTCATGGAAAACCCAGGGGGGTTCTCGTGGCAGTAGACTAAGACCACATGGAGGTTCCCGTGGTATTTGGTATAAGACCTTGAAGGGTTTCCATGGCATCCTAGTATATTTTCATGATTAGTTTGTATGATATTTGCTTTGAAGGAAGACCATGTGGGGGTTTCCATGGGAGGAAGACCATGTGGGGGTTCCCAAGGCAGGAAGACCATGTGGGGTTTCCCATGACAGATAGTAAGACCACGTGGGGGTTCCAGTTACACTAGGTGTAAGACCCTGCAGGGTTTCCATGGCTTCCTTATATGTTGTATGCATGGATTATGTGATATATGTAGCTTTTATAGCAATATGATATGTGTTATGTGGATTATGTGTGGGGTATGGTCTGGGGAACTCACTAAGCATTAGCTTACAGTTTGTGGATTTCTTTCAGGTACATCTGACCCTAAGGGCAAGTGCAAGGATTGATGGCGCGGCGTGCACTCCCTCTCAAGCGTTTTTATGGGACACTCTGATGATTTGAAATAAAATTGTATTTGTTATGAATTTTGAAAACAATCGTGTTTGGAATATCAATGATTGTGGAAAGTATTTTGGTTAATCAAAAATGAAAAATTGCTTTTGAAAATTGGGTCGTTATATATATATATATATATATATATATATATATATATATATATATATATATATATATATATATATATATATATATATATATATATATATATATATATAAAGCATATTTATATTTCTAAAAAAACCTAGATATACATATTTATACCGTTAAAAAATGTATTTATCCTTCTAAATACGTAAAGATACATATTTATACTTCTAAACTATATATTTATACTATTAAAAAATTATTTTACATTTTAAACCGTATAACTTAGTAAAAAAAACTCGTATAGAAAAAATAGCAATTAAAAAAAATATAAATATGATGTTTAATTAAATTTTTTCATAAAATAATATTATTTCTATATAAATATATGAAGAAAAACAAAACTTACCGTGAAAACATAAGTTTTTTGTAAAATTAAAGTCTTTTTTACGAATTTTATTTCATGATAACTTGAAAATTTATAATAGCATATTCACATAATTAAGAAATTGTAAATTTTCTCTCACTACAAGAATTTCGGGCTACAGCAGTGACAATAATCGCCGGTAAAGAGTAAGCTAATCGTCGGTAAAGGCAATAACAGCAACACATCGTCGGTAAAAAGTCGCCGCTACTGCTCTGTTACTATTGATCATATTGTCGTCGTTAAAGATTGTCGCTGCTAATGCTCCTGTCGTCGGTAATATATAGTGTCACCGCTAATGATATGGTTGCCGCTAATACTACCGTCGCCAGTAGTAGTGTCACCGGTAGTAACATTTTTCGTTTTTTAATTTATTTTAACCAACGATTTTGGGTATAAAAAACTGATACATAACAACATTAAAAAAAAAATTACATAACAACATCTGATTAAATACCAGATACTGTTATAATTAATTCTATACCAAAATAAAACAATCAAAAGTATTACAATTCTAAGAGGTAGCAAAGTAAGTTTTACAATTCTAACAAGTAGCAAAGCGTGACAACAAGTGTAACATACAAATAAAGCTCATCCCTACTTACCATCATCCATTCCCATCGTTTCCTCTTTGATTATTCTGTGATTGAAAAAACAAATAAAGTTTCTCCCTACATGTCGGGCCGTTGAGCATTGCCGAAAGATTTTCCAACTATATAATAAATAACAACATATATAAATTTATAAGTTAAATTATCTAACATAAACAAAAACTACCAAAGTACATTCATATTTCTTGCACTTAAATACAAGATATACCAAAAGTACATTGTTATTTCTTACACTAGGGACAAAAGCGCAATTACCAAATCAACATGCATTTTATGATGTCTAAATAAATTGCTATTTTTAAACTAGAGACAAAAAACCAAAGTACATTGCTATTTCTTGCACTTGGGACAAAACCCAATTAACAAAGCTTTTAGCAAATAATCACTACAAACCAAAATTACCTAATCAACATGCATTTTATGATGTCAAAGTAAATTGCTATTTTTAAACTAGAGACAAAAACCCAAAGTACATTGCTATTTCTTACACTTGGGAAAAAAACCCAATTAACAAAGCTTTTAGCAAATAATCATCACAAACCAAAATTACCAAATCAACATGAATTTTATGATGCCGAAGTACATAGCTATTTTTAAACTAGGGACAAAAAAACAAAGTAGATTGTTATTTCTTGCACTTGGGACAAAAACACAATTAACAAAGCTTTTAGCAAATAATCACCACAAACCAAAATCACCAAATCAACATGCATTTTATGATGCCAAATTACATTGCTATTTTTAAACTAGAGACAAAAAACCAAATTAATTTGTTATTTCTTTAACTTGGGACAAAAGCACAATTAACAAAGCTGTTAGCAAATAATCACCACAAACCAAAATTACCAAATCAACATGCATTTTTATGACGCCAAAATACATTGTTATTTTTAAACTAGGGACAAAAAACAAAAGCACATTGTTATTTCCTGCACTTGGTACAAAAGCACGATTAACAAAGTTGTTAGCTAATAATCAACACAAACCAAAATTACCAAATCAACATGCATTTTATGATGCTACAGTACATTCCTATTTTTATACAAGAGACAAAAAACCAAAGTACATTGCTATTTCTTTTGCACTTGGGAAAAAAGCACAATTAACAAACCTTTTTGCAAATAATCACCACAAACAAAAATTACCAAATCAACATGCATTTATGATGCCAAAGTACATTGTTATTTTTAAATTAGAGACAAAAAACCAAAGTACATTGTTATTTCTTGCACTTGGGACAAAATCACAATTAACAAATGTTTTAGTAAATAATCACCACAAACCAAATTACCAAATCAACATGCATTTTATGATGCCAAAGTACATTGCTATTTTTAAACTAAAGACAAAAAAAAACAAAGTACATTACTATTTCTTGCATTTCGGACAAAAGCACAATTAGCAAATCAACATGCAATTATTGATACCAATTACCAAAGCTTTTAGAAAATAATCACCACAAACAAAAATTACTAAATCAACACGTATTAATTGAAATTAAATAATCGTGTTTTACCTATGATGGTTGTGGTGGTGGTTGCGATGGTTGTTAAATCGGCGGGATAGTAGAAGGTTTTCGGTTGATGCCTTTAATATGACCACATCGTTTTCCTGATACTTTCTTGAAAACATGTCTTTCTTGAGCGGGTGTTAACTCTCTTTCACCTTCTGGCCCTTTGCATTATTCTAAAAGCTCTTCCACTAACAAATTTTGTATTTC